>NC_035107.1:134545051-135795051 GCF_002204515.2 Aedes aegypti
CAATCACAAGGCGCTTCCCAGCCGTCACTCAGCGTGAACAAAAACTTGTCCTCTGTCCAAAATAGACAGAAAACCACAGAACACACTTCCAACCGGTCACCAGAGATGCAAACATTCTGCACACTAAATGAAACACAAAATAAATAAAGCTTAAACAATTTATTCGTCTGCAGTAGTCAGTGTAGCAAGTCAGCACACGACCTCATCGTTGTTTCCCATTTCGTCGACTCTGGGGGCCAGCCCTCAGAAACAATGCTACGGGAAAATGGTTTTGGCGAATGTAGATACTGTGTTGTGTCAGCTGCAGTGCATCGGCATTCGTAGCGCAGTATTGGTTGATTAATTTCATTTCACAGGCTATTCTGAATGAGCACTGCTCTGCTGGCTAGATTATTCTGAAGAAAGCTGTAGTTGGAACATTCTTTCTTGTGCTGGTATTTAGGGCAAGGCGTACCGAAACCAGATATTGTACTTTTTGGTGGCAAATCTTCAGAAGCGGAATTGGTAATTAGGTGTGTATTGAATGAATGTCTACAAACTTTTTAAAACCGTGCTTTTGTTCCTAGGCAAATCCCTCCCCAAAATTATGGACGTCATTTTTGGATGACCCCTAGCATCGATGTTTGTAATATCTCATGTAAAACATTATAAAAATATTTTTACAATGACCGCAAATTGCACTAACGCGATAAAATATGTTTTACAAAATCGCACATAACTTTGGATCAAAAACATACACCTCTTTTTTTCGTATTTCAAAAAATTCAGTTTTTCCGATAAAATCCAATATGGCGGCCGAATTATCCCTTTCAAGACGGACAATTTTTCACCTATATGAAAACAAATTTCTTTTGCTCTGTGTTAATGCTCCAGAACGGGTTGTAACCTTCATGGGGTTTTAATGTTATACATTAACTATGGATTACTGAAGACGGAAAAAAGTACACTCCCGTGCATAAGTTTGGGTTCACCCCCTAAAGAACATACAAAAGTTTTCTGTCCATATCTCAGTGATTACATGTCCAATTGAAAAATGTCCCAAATTTACGTGAAAATTTAGTAAACAAAGTTCAAAAAATGTTTTTGGAAAAATACATACGAAGTAAGAATAACTCTTTGCCTTTCGAATGCGGCTTAGAGAGTTTCAATTGGACGTGTAATCACAGAGATATGGACTGTACACTTTTGCATGTTTTTCAGGGGGTGAACCTAAACTTATGCACGGGAGTGTATATTTGAAGCCGCTGCAAACAATCATGTCCAACACAGTTGTACTGCTTCGTCCCGAAAGGGTATGTTCGCCAAATATTTTTATTTTTCCAAATGAAGCTCCTTTGTTTTCAATTTCCAAAACCATGTTATAACAATATATTGTGAAGGGGTTGTCAAGAATTGTCAAAAATTGAGGGGTCCTCAAAAACTGTTTCAGTTATAACTAACGAGGGGTCCATCAATTTGACCAAACGAATGTAGTTTTTTTACTTACTCGACAGGAGCATTGGAATAAGCATAAATATGAACATTTTGAAAGCACAAATGTAAATAGTGTGTCTCAGCGAGAATTACTCGTATACCGTGAGACAAGCACGAAGATACCCTATGCCCTGAGAAGTCAAAAAGATCCTCGACCGGTGGGATTTTGAACTCACGATTCGCAGCTTGTCTTGCTGAATAGCTGTGCGTTTTCCGTTACAGTTTTTTGGACACCGTAAGAATCATTACGCAACTGAAATAAATTGTGTAAAACAGTAGTAGGCCGTTCATATTGCGATGCGAATTTGCACAGGAACAAAAAAAAAACAATTCAAATGAGATAATTTTGTTGAGTGTCAAGATCGTTGATTTAAAAAATCTACTGTTTTTTTATTCTTATTTCTCCCGTAGGTTACAAATCGTGTACGGAATCAAATGTTTCATGCAAGGAAGTGCGAAAAAAAAACTCGCGACCTATCATAAAGCATGTGCCATGCATATAAAGTATCCTAAATTTTATGATCGCAACGGACAATTCTCACCATCTAAAATGAAATATACTGCCGAAAGTTCCCGGGAGCTGTAAAATTGAATATGATATTGTCATAAATTTATTGTTATGGTACGGGTATAATACCAGCTAGCAAGCAGCTGGAATCCAGGCGCTACGCAGTTGTATCCTAACTTCGATTATGTGATTTTTATATGCATCCTGGAAGTCGTATAATTCCCGCATCTGGATATTCGTCTTGCTGACAGTCTCTTGTGAATTTTATCAGTGCGAGGCTTACACTTTCTTTTGTCAGAGTATCAAACGTCGAAAAATAATCGACTAGGAAGGAAACGGAAGGGTGCCGGTCAGAAAAGCAGTCATAAAGCATGCCAATCACGTTCCCAACTAGTTGAAATCGATATCAGAGCAGAATAGTTTTTTTTTTATGCTGGCTCATGAAGGGTAGTAGCACGTGTTTATTAGCCTCGGGTCAGGAGGAACGAGAAAAGGAAATTGAAAATAGATGAAATGTCAAACCCTTGAACAGAAAATGGAAGTCTTTTGAATAGTGTCCAAAAGGACGCATTTTATACAAATATTGTAACAAAATCAATTAATGATTTTATTTGAATTTGAAGTTGCCTCAAAATTGCACGGAATTTTGAAAAGGTCATTGGTTCAAATATAAACATAAAAACATATCTAAATTAAATTTCGAATCAAACATACACCTTTCAAATCGACAGTGGTAGAAGTTTCCCACATGGAAGATACGATATCCAAAAGCATAACTCTTGCAGGGCTGACAGCAGGTCTTTTTCAGAGACTGGAAGAAGATCTCCAGGAAATACTGTATTTCTTTGGAAATTGGAATCTTCTAAAAATGGTAATATATTAGTCATACTAGCCATGAGATGCATTGAAAAGGGCGATCAAAGTCACCCCCTAGGCCCAAATGTCACCCCGCACGGCGGTACTTTATGAATCTTTTACAGACTTCAAGGGAAAACGTCTCAGGAATTCTTTCACCCTGAGATTCCTTCAGAAATACGTCCAGGAACCCACATAGTAATTATAACTCTGTACTTACAGTAATTTTCACAGATATTGTTGCGAAAATCCTCTCAGCGATTCTTTTGCGATGTGCTCTAGACAAATTTCTCTAGAAAGCATTCCATGCATACCCGCATGTATTGTTTAAATTCCCAAAATATTTTTTCCAGGTAATACTACAAAAATTCCCGTTCAGAATTTGTTTAAGTGAATCGTGAAGATAGTAAGTGGGGCTGAAGGTATCTCTTGTTAGTTATAATTGTGCCAATTCTTTTTGTCAGGCATTGCGTCGAGAAAGCCCGAGCAATCTCAGTTTTTTTTTCAATTATTCTGATATGGGCCAAGCAAAAGAGTCGGTTTCGTGCCTCATTACGTTTAATGAAGCTGAAAGTGGATTGTGGCTGCTCAGTCAAGGATGAAGGATCAACTGGTGAGCTCGTTTCATGCTTTTATTTAAAATCTGTAATCATAAAATCATACATATTGATTGCACATTTAATAGTTGCAGCGGTGATGCGTAAGTATGATATTTTAATAAACTATGAATGGTTCGTCACTGTGAGTAACGGTATAGACTCGTGAAAACTTTTAATGGTTGGCCACTATAAGTGTAGACTTGCATAAGGTCCACTTTATTCAAAAAACTTTGAATGTTTCACCACTGTAAGTGTCGGCATGAGAGTGTTCTGTGATCGATCTGCCAATCGAGATTTTTTCTTTTCATATGAGTAAAATATGATAACATATGCTTTCGTCCTGACAGCTGTTGGAATGTTGCGTTTAGCTATTTGTTCAAGTGTTGAAATTATTCTAAGCTTTAAGATATTCGAATGGATCAACAGACCCCTATTCTTTTCTGTAGGATTTCAACTGATTCATCTGGATTTTCTTTAGAAATACCTTCCGAACATTTCTGTTTTTTTTTCTGGAGTTCCTGGAGACATCTTTAAAAAATCTTGGTTGAAGTTCGTAGGGGAAAAAATGGAAATTTCGGAGGTATTCCTAAGCAAATCTGTAAATTCTTCACTGTAAGAATTTCTGAAGTGATCTGAAGAAATTTCGGGCAACTGTCTCAATTTATTTCTATGGAAATTCGTGGAGAAAATCATGTACATAATGTTTATAGTTTTGCCTGGTGTAATGTTACGAGGAATCTTCAAATTCTTAGATGGACGCTCTGTGAACTGTCTGGTTAGATTTTTGAGGCTCCTTCATAATATTACTCTTTTAGTTTTGCACGGTTCTTGATAGGTCTAGCTATTTTCGTTACAGAGTGGGCTCTTTATGATATCTTGTTCATTTCTGCTTGATCACTTTTGTTCAGCATCTGGCTCTCATAGTTCTCATTTTTTGGACACCTACAGTATGGCCCATAAAAAAAATGCGAAAATCGTCATATAATGTTTTATGGTAGTTTTTATATAGAAAATGTAAATGAAACATAAATATTATTTATTACTTGTATTGTTTAATCTATTAGGACTTAGATTTTAGCTTTGGACATGGTTTTTATCTGATAATTTCACCTTAGGGGCGATCCATTAATTACGTAAGACAATTTTCGGGGTTTTTCAAACCCCCCTCCCCCCATGGTAAGATTTTTTATATGAAAATTAAAAATAAATTGTATGGTGCGTAAGAAATCTCAAACCCCCCTCCCCCCATAAACCCTTACATAATTAATGGACAGCCCCTTACCAGAGAGGAATTGGAAGCATACCTTCAAATTTTATCAAGCGGACGTCGAGTTTAATATCTGTGTGATGAAAGCTTCTAAAACATCAACGATGGCGTGAGATTCTTCACAGGCCTTGTCTCCAGTGAACGCCCATACAAAAGGAAGAATCGGTTCATACCTGGGTAATTGGAGACTTAAACATATTTTCGAAAAAACGGCTCATTTTGGAGAGCTTTGATTGAACCTTCATATAAGTGTGATAAGCGGCTCCGTTTTGCTCAAAACCTATGAGCTAGTATTGATATAAGCTGACTCTAACCGAAGGAACAAATTTTATCCTCAAAAATCTTTTATAGGCCTCCGTATTTATTTTTTATTCAACTTTAACAAAAAATAAAGGCATAGGGTGCCGGTATCAATGGTTGTAATGTACCAGTAGATTGGACTATGGAATAAAACGTACATTTTTCGATAAAAACGACATGTGCTATTTTTGGTGGATAGATCGCCTCTAGTTTAGTCGATTTGCCAAATTTCAGCTTTTTGTCTTATCAAAAAGTCATATAAATAATTAAGTTTACGTAAAAAATTGGCTCCCTTGCACCAATAGTAGCCGTCGTGTTCCAGTAGTGGATCAACGGTTGGAAGCAGTTTTTAAAATGGATGTATAAAAATGAAGAAAAGTCCCAGAGATGATCTTAATGGTTCATTCGAAAGATATTAGTTGCTGTTCCGAGGGAAAAATGTTAAACCTATGTAAAAATTTACCATTTTGTTCGATATTCCTTGTATCATTCCCGAACGTCTACTACTGGAGCAATAGCGCAACTACTGGAACACGTGTACCAATAGTGGCTCAAGCGATTTTATGTTAAAAAATTAGTTTTATCACTCTTTTTATATTTTTCCCATATAGTAGAGGTTGAAATCTTTCTGTTAACGTCAAAAGATCTCAGTTAGGGCTTTTCGTTATTTTGTTATGATTTATAATAGCTTAGGTAGTCCACTAATGGCACTGGCACCCTATCAAACCTACAAGATGCAAATGCCCTCAAAACTATGACCCTGGCAAAATATTACATTGTGATCTTGAAGAACACGTTCTCTAAGAACTCCTCCATCCTCTGATACCAAACAAACTAAAATTTCCATCAATCAAGTGTGATTTTTGAAGGTGGAAAGTTTATCACCAGAGTATACGACAATCAGATGCTGTTTCTAGTTTTGGGCGGAACTCTTTGAAATTATTTGCTTTATTACATTATTTAGGACAGTAAGAAAAATATGACAAAAATTGTCCTGGATAGCGAAGTTGTGTCAGAATATACTACAATAATCAGAAATTACATTCACTATCAAAAACAATGATAATAACGCCTGTGAATGCTATATTCACGTTCAAACAATTTTCGCATTTTTTATGGGCCATACTGTATGTGCTGCCAGCCCTGCGTTTGCTCCAAGATTTGTTTCTTTTGAATTATGCACCAACGAGTTTTCATATTAATGAAATAAGTCTCAAATTAAAATTTTATTACTCCATCGTTACTCTTTGGATCTTTGAATCTACACTCATGAGCGTGTGTCTATAACGTAGACCAGCTGGGAAGCAGTCGGGTGCAATGAGTGCTTTTGATGATTTATTACGACAGATAATATATTTTAACCGCATTTTCAGTACCATTCATCCAGCCTCGAGAGACACGAGCAGCACACGGACATACACATTTTCGCGGCTAGAAAAGCTCTCTCAAAGCCACGAGATGCTAGTGTAATTCGGAGAATGGTCGGACACACCATATAGCGGCTGCATGGTTTGCAGGAAATATGTGTTACTGTGTGGTTTGACGCGGTTTTCGAGGCTTTTGAGAAAAATGGAAGGATTCGGTCAAGTGTTGGATTCTGCGGCGTGGTATGAAAATATTTTTTGCATGTAGTTAATGGTTCCCATGTTATAGTTGAAAATAGCATGGTTGCAAATATGCGCCCTGTTAGCACAGACAAACAGACGTAACAGTCGAAATATTTACATAATATGTACAGCAAAATCGTGCTCAATTCTAATATTTGGTAGCTGGTCGTTTGCACACTAACACCACCTAGTTTCCAATATGCCAAGCACAGTATTTTTAGCGTTGGGGTTAATGTTTGCCATACTATATTTTAAATTGATATTTGTTCTAGTTGTTATGTCTGTTTGTATGTGATGTTAGTGCAGAAGTTATTTTAATAACAAATGCAGCAAAGACAACGTTGGTTGATTGATTATTGTGAGGAAGTCCATTGGAACAATACAATAAAAAGCGCAGGTAATGAACAAACGCAAACAATAGACAATTGAAATGGGACGCTTTAACACTTCAGTCGTCGCGCTGTTGTATTTTGTACAACACCGCTGAAAAAACCTTGCTTTTCGTTCACAACAGCAGTGCGGTGGTTCAGACGGTAACAAACCGCGCGACGACTGGAAGGTTAAAAATGAGGTCGTTACCCATATCCGAAAGATCGGGAAGATTAGGATAATAGGGTGGTTAGAATAACTGAATTGGGTCTATGGGTCCCGACCTTCAAGTCGATCTCTGGTGAATTACGAAGAAATCCTCTTTCAATGTTTCAAAAACAATGCCCACAATTGTGGTATTTTCACACCGATTTAGTTGTATGAATGTCACTCAAGTATATTTACATACAAAGTAGCATTAATCTGTGTGTAACTGGTATGTCAACACGTGATGAAAATATCCAAGAATTTTCATAAGTTTATATATAAGAAAATAGTTCTTTTAGGAATCGTCACTCACCCAGCGCAAACAAAGTTGAATCATTTTCAGAGTTGAGCACGTCGACTATTTTTTTTACAAGGAAATCTGTAAACAGACGCCTGAGAAGATAACTCAGGGAGTGTGGGGATACTGCACCAACGACGACCCACTAAAACCAGCCCATACACTGTACATGAACAAATCTCGCTGAATTGCTCAAGTGGTGTACAGAGTACACCGACATTACCCTTGGCCTCAGACACTTTTCACCCCGGAACCACCTTACGGTATTTCTTCGGGGAGGGGTCAATGCATGTAGCAGAAGTAGTCTAGAAAATTTGCTTTTCATAGCCGACTTGAACAATGTTACTAGGGACCAGCCTCGGCAGGGCTAATCCTCTGCAGTCGGCGCGCCATAAGCGCTGCAACTCTAACATAATGTGAGTAACAGCCCTAGTTACTGCATTCTAGCACTCGGCATACGCACGCATTCTCTCTATTATATTGTCGGGGGACGTGTCCCCTCCGCATGTAGCGAGCATGCGATCTCTCACAACAATACAACGGGGGCAATCGAACAGGAAATGCTCCGCTGTTTCCTCCACACCGGTACAAATGGGAAACGCAGGAGATTCTGAGTGCAAGAAGCTATGCAGGTACTGTCTATAGCAACCATGTCGTGACAGAAGCTGCGTCAGGTGGAAGTTCACTTCTCCATAGTTTCTTTCATACCAATCTGACGCATTTGGTATTAGCCGATGGGTCCATCTACCCTTAGTGGAGTTATCCCATTCCTGCTATCAACTTCTGAACGTTGCCTCTTTACACGTTTCGCGGACTCCTCTGGTACCTCTTTGGTTGAAGCATAGAACATCTTTAATGATGAGCCCGATGGGCGTCATCCCGGCTATGATGCAAACGGCCTCTTTAGATACCGTTCTTAAGTTCATGATCCTGTACGTGCTTTCCAATCGCTTAAGGTTTCTGTTTGTTCTATGCGCTTTTGACCAGATTGGTCCTCCATACCTTAGTATGGATTGCGCCACGCTTGCCAGGAGCTTGCGTTTGCTGGCAATTACAGCAGAGCTGTTAGATATCATCCTCGAAATCCCCGCTATAGCCGTAGATACCCTTTTACTGGCATATTGAACGTGGCCAGGGAAGTAGAGTTTGTCATTGGTCATTACCTCAAGATGCCTAAGGAATTGCTTGGGCTATATGGTGCAATCACCTATCGAGATAAGCGTCCGTTGCTCGGACTTGCGGTTGTTGACCACCACCACCTCAGGGGGGGGGGGGGGGGCGTCGTATCACATGCTCGTAAAAACACTAGAGTAAAACCAACGGTTTTGGCCTAAGACATAATGTCATTCAAAAGGTAATGGATGAAAAATAACGACACTGAGCTGATACCATTTTCTGGCTCTAGTTGGTCAATATAAGGTATCAGAAGCAGTTGACCATTGATTTATTATGAGAGTGACCAATGTAGGAAAAAGTTGGTCGAATTAGGGGTATGGGAATAAAAATTATAAAGAAAATGAATTGTTTTTCTTTTGTTTTGAATCAACTTGGACAAAATCATTACAAAAGTTTTCATGCTGATTGACTATGTAAAACGATGTAGCTTCGACTTGTGTATAGCCGAAACCGGTGCTTGTACCATATAGCGAAACGATTGATGATCGCTATGAGTATAACCGCCATCATCGAGTCAGTGCCCATTGGGGAAATCCGAACCCAAAGGTGGAAAAAATTGATAACTTTCACAATAGAAAGATAAAAAATAAGTTTTATAGCTCATTCGAAACGAAATTTTCTCAGGAATCGATTGGTGATGGTTTCATGAATGTGGGGCCACTCTGGGATAAGCTATAGTGCCCGTTTTGCCCCGATTCCTTGAAAATTTTAGATTTTCATGTTGTTTTGATTAAAACTGTTTTATTGTGGAGATTATTTCCCATGAAATCCATCATTTCTAGTCCATTCAACAATGTTTCACAGAGAACGTTATAAAAAGATGGAAATTTAGGGGATTATGGGGCCAAATGTTCAATGAAGTATTTTTGAAGAGGAATTTTTGTTTTAAATTTTTTCGAAGTGTTTTTATAATGAAATCAATTTTAAAATAGTCTAATAATCATGAATATAGCTTGCAGAAATATGTTGTATTAAAATTTTTAGAATATGTATGATCATTATTTATGCTCTATGCAACATATTGTGAATAATTTACCTTCTTATATCACAAATTCCAAACATTTCCAAACGATGTGCGATAGTTGGGGTAAACGATATTGATCTAAATGATCGATTGCCGTTAGCCTCATTGATAGGAGATGGTGGGAGCATATAGTTTTTTGGCTATGTTTGCCCCAATTCCCCTAAAAACGATTTATTTCATAATTAATTGAACAGATATCTCCGAATTAAATATATTATGTACTAAATTGTTTATTCAGTAGTTGATACAGTATTTAAATCTTTAAACATAGGAGATTATGGGGATCTATTACACATAAATAAAAATAAGAGAAGGCTCTTGCGTGAAATTCAGTCAAACAGATGTAACCATAATTACTGTTTACAATATTAACAAAGTATGGTTCACCATGAGGAACGTTGATGTCAACCAACAAGCAATCTGTTAACAGCAAATGTAGAGGCAACATAACAAACATAGTAACTATAAATTATACTAATGAAATGAATGATCGATTTTGGAAAAATCTAGAATTGAGCATTAACAACTTCATTATCACTTTTATGATAACTTTTTCTGTAGTGTATGATGGCAATTAGAATATTGAACACCAAATATCCATAAAAAGACAAAATTATTCCCCGAATAATTGCTTGTAAAATGCAATTTGGCTCTCACGAAATTGCTACAGTAATGATTGAGTAACTAACCTGATTCTGAGTAATTTATTGTAATCAGAAAAAACGGCTGATGATTTCTTGATAGATTCATTTTTGATTTTTTTATTTTGGTTATTTTTTTGTTTATGTGTAAAAGATCCCCAAAATCTCCTATGTTTTATGATTGTATGATGTATGATATTGTATCAGATACAGAATAAACAATTCAGTACACAATAAATTTGATTTGGGAGAAAAAATTTAATTAATTACGAAAGAAATCGTGTTTAGGGGAATTGGGGCAAAAATAGCCAAAAAAAAAATATGCTCCCACTATCTCCTATCAATGAGGCTAACTGCAATCGATCATTTAGATCAATATCGTTTACCCAAACTATCGCACATCGTTTGGAAATGTTTGGAATTTGTGACATAAAAAGGTAAATTATTCACAATATGTTGCATAGAGCATACATAATTATCATACATATTCTAAAAATTTTACTACAACATATTTCTGCAAGCTATATTCATGATTATTTGACTTTTTTTGAATTTATTCCAATATAAAAACACGTTGAAATAATTTAAAACAAAAATTCCTCTTCAAAAATACTTCATTGAACATTTGGCCCCATAATCCCCTAAATTTCCATCTTTTTATAACGTTCTCTGTGAAAAATTGTTGAATGGACTAGAAATGTTGGATTTCATGGGAAATAATCTCCACAATAAAATAGTTTTACTCAAAACATCATGAAAATCTAAAATTTTCAAGGAATCGGGGCAAAACGGGCACCATAGCTTATCCCAGAGTGGCCCCACATTCATGAAACCATCACCAATCGATTCCTGAGAAAATTTCGTTTCGAATGAGCCATAAAACTTATTTTTTATCTCTCTAATGTGAAATTTATCAATTTTTTCCACCTTTGGGTTCGGAATTCCCCAATGTGCAGTGCATGGTACCTAAACGGATAGAACTACAGAACGTCACGTCTATAATAGATTCTACACCGTTTCTGAGGAAGGTACTCACTGTACCCACATGTTACAGCTCTACATTGAATGCGGTCAGTCATTACAACAATAGATGTTCACCCCACTCCATTGCCTATGCATTAAAGTCACCACTGGCTGCCAACTAGCTAGTTCGGCTATTATCCTGTCGGGCATGTGGGTAAATTTCTCAATCATCTTGGGGGCGCGTAGTTGCTGCACCATAACATGCCGTTGATTTTTCCGATCGCAAAACCGTCATTCGAGATAGAAACTACTTCTTGGATTAGGTATCGTCCTGTCGTCCCTTTAGCTGCACGCTGTTGAGACCGATCCACCAGCCAGTTCCAGTTGTTGACTAGTATGCGGCATGGGTTAGATAGTAACACCACGTCAGTTTTCGTTTCCGAGACTGACTGCCAAAGCAGCTGCTGGGCTACATAACAGTGGTTCAAATTTAACTGTGTTACTTCCGTTTTGGCTACTTTGATACTCTTGTGCCCGGTCATTTGGGTCTGCCCATTAAGTGTCTGTTGTCTGCTCTGCCACACTTCGGTGCCGCATTTTCTGCACATATTACTTCTGTCGGGACCATTGCAATTCCACGACCTATGGTCCTTCCCGAAACATTTGAAGCAAACTTCAGGAGGCTGTAATATGCTCAGCCGGCAAACCGACCAGCCTACCTTGAGTATGCTCAAGTTTTTCGCTTTGTTGGCCTCTGCAACCGGCAGCCTGATCACCGGCACATGGGTGCCCTGCGGGCCCATACTGAGTTGGATGGACTTACTGACTACGTAGATGTCACACTGCTCTTTGAGGGCAGCTGAGACCTCCACTGCATCGGTGACCTCATCTAGATTTTTACACTGGAGAATCGCTTCTGCAGTCAGAGATCTTACATCAACCTCGTCGCCAAGTATTTCTTGTGCCAGTTGCTAATACACTCCCCAGCAACACACATGTTATAATTGTGTATTATCAACTGATATATGACCAAAACTAGTCATATATAAGTTGATAATACATAATTATAACATGTGTGTTACTCGGGACTGCACCCCTTTCTTTAAGACTAGGATCGATGCACCAATTCTAGTCCGCCTTATGCTCCGCACATCTGCGACCAATGGCGATAACTTATTCGGGCTTCGCATCGCCTTCAGAACCTCGGCGTATTTTGCTTCCTCCTAAGTTTTGCTGTTTTCGGTTTAGCATTCTCCTTGGGCTCCGTTTTTGGTTTCCTCTGTTGTTTCTTATGTCAAACTCGTATCTACGGGTTGTTGTTGCCTTGTGCTCGAGATTACTGTGGATGCACTGCCAGCTTCGGGCTATCTTGTGGTTCTTTTATTTTGGCTTTCTTGGTCATAGGCTCGGTTTTACTGTTGCCATGTCCTCTTGATCGTGGAGCTTGGCTCATGTCAGCTTTTCCGCTCTGGAGGACGGCCGCGTAGGTCACTTTTTCCTTAGAAACGTCTGTTCGTAACGTATTCATCCTCGGAAAGTCCACTTTCGCGCATCGCGTATCGAATAATATCATCTGATATATTTGCAATGCCAGCGAAGAATAACACTTCAGTCTGGCACGATTTAGTGCCTCTTTTGCCTTCTATCTAGCCAAGTTGTGTCTTGGTTTTCTCGTAGTCCTGCTTTGCAGCTAGGATTGATTGTCGCAATTTCAGTAGACTTGTTTTTAAGTCCTTACTGATATTGCTTTGCTCTCAATGAAATCGATGATGACATCGAGTTGCTCAACAGCTATCTGTATTTTCGGGAGGTACTCCCTATTGAGATCCATGGCCATAGTCGCCTTTGTGATCCCATGGTTATCTATGCAAGCAGGGAGACCATGCTAGGATTGACATAGTCCTTCATGGGGTACTATGTTCAGAGCCGGATCAGTGCAAGTCAGCTAATGGCATCTGATCTTACTCCCGCCCATTTGGAACAACCAGACGACGTATTACTCTAAGGCCTTTCACGGTTTAACGGGACGGAGCAGTCTGCGCCATTAGCCCACTCGCCGTTTCAGGCCAGTGGCACTAGACCCTACTAAGGTTGTAGAATGTCGTTGCTGTCAACCTCAACGCATATTATCCAGTAAATATACCGTTACTTATTCTTAGTCGAGCGCGGCCATACTGGCGTTGGTCCCAATGTGCTCGAAGCACTCTTACTCGTAGTTTAATGCCTTGTCCGTTTGTATAGCGACCAGTATGCCCTAATCAGGATCTTAGTGGCAAAAGAACTAAATAATATTAAAGCTTTAGAAAAAGCTAAACTTATGTTCGATGCCCGTGTGACGTGGGAACATTTCCAGAAACCTAGAGGAAATTACCAGAACCCCACTCAGTGCCGTCGGTGCCAAAAGTGGGGTCATGGTACAAAAAATTGTCGCATGGATGCTAAATGCATGATTTGCGGAGGTTCTTCTCACGCTAAGGACGACTGTCCTGTAAAAGAAGATACCAGAAAGTTTGAATGCGCCAATTGCAAGGGCCCTCATAAAGCTAACTTTTGGGAATGCCCTTCACGCAAGAGAGTCGTTGAGGCTCGTGCCAGGCAGATGAAGGATAATATCCGTTACGATAACGGTCGTTTCCGGAATTTGCCTGGTAGAGTATCGAACAATGCTCATTTTTCAGTTAACGATCGCTTGATTAGGAATCATACCCATCAGGAAGATCATAATCATGCTCATTCATAAACAAATTTTAATCCGTCGGGTAGCCGTTCGAATCTTTCAATTTCGAATGTATCTACCCACGGTAAATCCTTTGCCGATATCGTAGCAGGTAATTTGAACTCTTCCCCTGTTCGATCCATGAGTACCCATTCTACTTGTTTCAAATCAAATGGTAAAAAACCCTACCGCCACAGGTAACTCCTACTCCGCTTATTCGTCTACCGAAAATTCCAATGGGAAATCATCAGATGATATGTCTGCCTCTGATTTTAAGTTTCTAACTGAACAATTGAATCTAATGATTGATGCAATGTTCAAAGCCACCACTTTGACTGAAGCAGTCCTAGTAGGTGTAAAATTTACAAATCAAATTGTTATTGCATTACGTTTTTCTAATGGATCCAAATAATAATTTAAATATTTTAAATTGTTGTTTAATTTTCTTACAGCTAATAACGTGCATATAGCAGTTATTACCGAAACTTATTTAAAACCTGGATCCAAACTTAAAAAAGATCCTAACTTTTTTGTTTATCGTAATGATCGACTTGATGGGGCATGTGGGGGAGTTGCAATCATCATTCATAGGCGTATAAAACATCAACTATTTTCGTCATTTGAAACTAAAATTTTTGAAACTTTAGGTGTTTCTGTTGAAACACAGCTTGGTAAATATACTTTCATAGCTGCCTATTTGCCTTTTCAATGCTCTGGACAGCAAGTTAATTTGCTCCAAACTGACTTGCGAAAATTTACTCGCAATAAGTCAAAATTTTTTGTCATTGATGAGTTTAATGCCAAACATCGGTATGGAATAACTCTCAAAGTAATTCCAACGGCAGAATTTTATTTGATGAGTGCTCTTCAGGATATTTCTCAATTCAATACCCTGATAGCCCTACATGTTTTTCCTCTTCTAGAAATCCATCTACGATTGACTTGGTCTTAACCGACTCTAGTCATCTTTGTAGCCAACTGATTACCCATGCTGATTTTGATTCTGATCATGTCCCTGTTACATTTCAAATATCGCATGAAGCGATTCTCAATCCTATCAGCTCCACTTTCAATTATTTACGATCCGACTGGAATATATATGAAACGTATGTTGATTCTTATCTTGATGTTAACATTTCTTTAGAAACTAAAATTGATATTGACATTGCTCTTGAAACTTTAACAAATTCCTTTGTTGAAGCCAGGAACATTGCAATTCCAAAATGTGAATCCGCGATTATAGACGATGATCTTAAACTCTTGATCCGTCTTAAAAACGTGAGGAGGCAATTTCAACGCACTCGCGATCCTACTATGAAAATTATATGGCAGGATTTGCAGAAAGAAATTAAAAAACGTTTTTCTCAATTAAGAAACAAAAATTTTAAAAATATTTTTTTTTCAATTGATCCCTGGATCTAAGCCCTTTTGTAAATTATCTAAAACCTTGAAAAAACCTCAGAAGCCAATACCGGCATTGAAAGAGGAAAACAAATTATTACTAACTAATTGCGAAAAAGCTCAAAAACTTGCTATGCAGTTTGAAAGTGCGCACAATTTTAATTTAGGGCTTACTAGTCCAATTGAAAATCAAGTTACTCAGGAGTTCGAAAATGTTCTCAATCAAGAGAACGTTTTCGAAAATACCTGTGAGACTGATTTGGAAGAAGTGAGAACTATTATTAAATAATTAAAAAATATGAAAGCTCCTGGCGATGATGGAATTTTCTACATCCTCATCAAGAAACTTCCAGAAAGTAGCTTATCATTTTTAGTTGATATATTTAACAAATGTTTTCAATTAGCATATTTTCCTGACAAATGGAAAAATGCTAAGGTTGTTCCAATTTTAAAACCAGACAAAAATCCTGCAGAAGCTTCTAGCCATCGTCCAATCAGTTTGCTTTCCTCCATTAGTAAACTTTTTGAAAAGGTTATTTTGAACAGAATGATGGCCCACATCAACGAAAATGCAATTTTTGGCAATGAACAGTTCGGATTCCGCCATGGACATTCGACCACTCATCAACATTTACGTGTAACAAATTTGATCCGTTCCAACAAATCTGAAGGCTACTCTACTGGTCTTGCTCTTCTAGACATAGAAAAAGCATTCGACAGTGTTTGGCATGAAGGTTTGATTGTAAAATTGAAAAACTTTTATTTTCCAACATACATTGTTTGAATAATTCTAAGTTATCTGTCAAATCGTACACTTCAGGTTAATTATCAGAACTCCAGATCTGAAAGACTTCCTGTAAAAGCTGGTGTTCCCCAAGGCAGCATTTTGGGACCAATATTATACAATATTTTCACATCTGACTTACCTGAGTTACCTCGGGGATGTCAAAAATCTTTGTTTGCGGATGACACAGGCCTCTCCGCCAAAGGACGAAGCCTGCGTGCCATCTGTAGTCTATTGCAAACAAGTTTGGATATTTTTTCTTCATACTTGCAAAAATGGAAGATTTCTCCTAATGCTTCCAAAACTCAACTAATAATATTCCAACATAAATTAAAAGCTCTTTATTTGAAACCTTCAAGTAGACATGTTGTCACGATGAGAGGGGTTCCAATAAATTGGTCAGATGAAGTTAAGTATCTAGGGCTCATGCTAGATAAGAATTTAACTCTCAAAAATCACATTGAGGGCATTCAAGCCAAATGTAATAAATATGTAAAATGTCTTTATCCCCTTATTAATAGAAAATCAAAACTTTGTCTTAAGAACAAGCTTTTGAAATTCAAACAAATTTTCAGGCCAGCCATGTTGTATGCTGTACCAATATGGACTAGCTGTTGTAATACCAGGAAGAAAGCTCTGCAGAGAATTCAAAATAAAATTTCGAAAATGATTCTGAGGCTTCCTCTCTGGTATAGTACCAATGAGTTACATAGAATATCCAATGTTGAAACATTAGAACAAATGTCAAATAAAATAATCAATAATTTCTAATCAATAATTTCAGGCAAAAATCGTTACAATCTTCTATTGCCACGATTAATGCGTTATATGTTTAGGTTAAGTTAGGTTAAGTATATTCAAAGTGTTTTTTCTCTTATAAGCAGGTGAAATCAACTCACCTGTAAAAAATCTGAACTGCTACGGCAAATGAAATGTAATATGTTATTAACAAAATGTTAATAAAATCTTAGATTTGTTTTACCAAATTAGGATGATAGTGTTGTCTAATAACACAGAACACCTAGATATAAGAAATAATGAATGTAATGTTTGGAATGATACTAATAAAGAAATTAAAAAAAAAAGATCTTACTGGCATCAATCCTGATGTGGCGGTTGGCACTTCGTTAAGCCTCTGCACTTTCGTCCCTGCTGCCCCGGTAGAGCTTACCTCATAACGCACCACATAAAAGTGATCTACCTGCGTTACGGGACGAGTGCGCCGACTATGTGAGCAGTTATTTGTCATGATGCCAAATAAGTGGGGTGGTGGCAGGACGCTTACAGCACTAACGCTGTCTGTTAGCTTATTGCCATTCGGCGATTTGTTCTTCTTCTTTCTGGCGTTACGTCCCCACTGGGACAGAGCCTGCTCTCAGCTTAGTGTTCTTATGAGCACTTCCGCAGTTATTAACTGAGAGCTTACTATGCCAGTGACCATTTTTGCATGTGTATATCGTGTGGCAGGTACGAAGATACTCTATGCCCTGGTAAGTCGAGAAAATTTCCAATCCGAAAAGATCCTTGACCGGTGGGGTTCGAACCCACGACCCTCAGCTTGGTCTTGCTGAATAACTGCGCGTTTACCGCTACGGCTATCTGGGCCACCATCGGCGATTTGTAGCGGCTTGTTTTTTTTACAAAAGTGGATGAGTCTAACTTGAACTTCTGCCTGCGCCTAATTTATGCAAGTATTTTCGTGTCAGTTTTTATATATGCAGAATATCAGCGATATGATACAAATATTAAAATGGACAAGCCCACTGTGCATACTTGGGTTGAATACATGAGTCCATTGCTAGATAATAACTTGTTTAATAAATTATGATTTGTGGCGTACGGCTAACCAAAACGTGTAACTTTTTTGCAAAATTCACATATTTTTTCCATTTAATCCAATAACAAAATATACGAAAGTTTAGTTCTTCGGTAGTTGTTTTTAAAAATAAAAAATCCAAAAATAGTAGTATTATTCATACAAAAATAAATTAGTATTTTTTTTCTTCGATAATATCAAAAACAAACAAGCAGCGACTTAAAAAATATTCACAGTAACAACAATGTACTACTGCTTGATGAAAAGGCTTTAATATTCGAATTGATAACGTAATCAATGCAACAAACAATAAAATAGCTTAATATATACAAAACTGCAAACTCTCTAATTTTAAAGTTATTTGTTGAGCACAGCATAAAAATTATGATTGTTATAGAGAGCGATAGGTGAGAGATACTCTCAATTTTCTCAAAATTCAATTCCTTGTCACACAACATTAATCTTGAAGTTTTCCGAATGATTGTTCTTCATCGCAACTTAACGCATAATGTACCGTAGACAATGTAATTGATTTTGCTGCTTCATTTTTATTGCATGCTGCTACAAACGCTGAGACTGTTAAAGTTCTCCATTGCAGAGAGCGTTCTGCATCAAAATCCCTTTTTCTGATTTCTCAGTCTCGGATGCTACGGTAGAGGGCAATTAATTACGCAAATTAAACTATATTGCATTACGTTATTATTATTGCCCTTGTTGAACACAAATTTGAGCTGTCGGTTGTTGGGAGCGTCGCGTGTGCGGGCCAAGCTTCGGCAACGTGGAGTTGGAAGCACTGAATTAACAACCAAGCGACTAGAATTACGTACACATGCTGCAGTTTTCAGCCGTCGAGGAGCAAACGACGAAAGTTTTCCTGAATGTTTCACACCAAGAAGACGGGGTGTCGGCTGTGGATGTTGAGAATTATGAAGTGTGGGGGGAAACTTATTCGACAATAGTAGTACTATATTTAAATTAATATTCCTTCAATTGAGAGATGTTTACACGTATATTTCAAAGATATGAATATCTAATTAATGTACCTCAGTATAATATTGAAATATCAGATCAATTGATTGCGACTTTGAGAAGTGAAAAAGCAATTCTGGTGCAATTACTTTTAAAAGGTGAGAAAAAACTCGTGAGGTGTAGGAAAAAAAAAACAACAAATCGTTTATCTAAAATATCAGACTTAATGTCACACTTTATAAAAAAATGTTCCAACTCATAAACTTTTTTTTTTCACATCTTTACTCGAAAATTTTGCTATCAAATCGGCGTTTGTTGAAAAGTGCTAGAACAAAAGTTGTAACAAAACCACATAAAAAATAATTGTAAAGCAATAAGTAGGTGGTTATTTCGCAATACTTCAGCTTATAAACTTATTCTAATCATTATTGCATCAATCTTACCAATTCATATGTATTGAATTTGGGTATACTAACGTCATTGTTCTAATTTTGAAAATAAAAATAGATTCTTAATCTTTGACGAACTTTTTTGTCGTCAAAATGCAACCTAATTCAATTTATCAATGCTCGTGTTAGTTTATTTTTCACCAATGCCAGAGCAAACCTATGTATGCTTATCGAATGCCTAAAAATGTCTTCTTGATTTTCACGCATAGCATGGGTCGTCTTGATACTTGGTTGACGTTGTAGATGATACAGTGGTTTCTTGATTTTAGTACGGATTACCGTTCGTTGCGAATTGTGAGGATGATTTATAATGTAAACGCTCGATTTTCGACTTTTCTTTTAATATTTGGTTGGTGATTTATTTTTAGAAGTATTAAAAGTTTATACAGTGAAACCTCCATGAGTCGGTATTGAAGGGACCATCGACTCATGGAAATATCGAGTCATGGAACAGCAATTCTTTGGAAAGCTGCTTCTAGGGACCATCATAGTAACCATGAAATTATGTTTTTAGTATGGTTCCATGAGTCGATATCGAGTCATGGAACATCGACTCATGGAGGTATCACTGTATATCTGATTAACGAGGAGCAGACCTCGTTTCCCCTGAACAACAAGGTTTGTAATAGAATTGTCTTTGTAGTCCCGTGGTTAACAAGGTGACCACTCTGCTTCATGCTGGTCAACAAGGCTACTAGCTGTGGAATCCCTGTCAATCTGCCTAATGAGCCACTTGCCGAGATCTATGGTACCCCGCATGGATGAGACACAACAACTTATCCCTCTACGTGGGTTTATGGACAAAAGGTCGAAAGACAAAACGTCGAAAGGACAAAAAGTCGAAAACTATTTGCTTGGTGGGAAATTTTCCCTTCTTTGAAAAAAGATTTTCGACCTTTTGTCCCTTATGTTTTGTACATCGACCTTTTGTCCTTTTGACGTTTTTTCTTTTGACCTCATGTCATTTCGACTTTTTGTCATAAATTCATCATCCTTGCTACGAGAAGCAGATAGATTTTGCCGCCTCCAAGAACATGGCAATTCGTAGCACATATTTCCTGCACAGCCTCCCGTATCGGTACACCTGGAGATCACCTTACCAGACAAAATCGCAAATCGACCACGTTTTGATCGATGGACGGCACTTCTCCGACATAATTGACGTCAGAACCTATTGTGGAGCTAACATTGACTGCGACCACTACCTGGTGATGGTGAAACTGCGCCCAAAACTATCCGTCATCAATGATGTACGGTACCGACGCCCACCCTGGTACAATCTCGAGCGGCTGAAACAACCGGATGTCGCCAATGTGGACGCGCAGCATCTTGAGGCAGCGTTGCCGGATGAGGGCGAGCTCGATAGGGCCCCTCTTGAGGACTGCTGAAGGACAGTCAAAGCAGCCATTAGCCACGCTACAGAAAGCATTGTCGGATATGTGGAACGGAGCTCAAGAAACGATTGATTCGTCGAGGAGTGCCAGGAGGTTTTAGAGGAGAAGAATGCAGCGCGGGCTGCAATGCTGCAGCATGGTATGCGGCAAAACGTGGAACGATACAGACTGAAGCGGAAACAGCAAACTCGTCTATTCCGGGTCAAGAAGGAGTTGCTGTACCGTTCTCAAGAAACGCGGAAGTTCTATCAGAAGCTTAACACTAGAGATGGGCGAACCGTTCGCGAACGGTTCAAAAGAACTAGTTCTTTGCGGTGAACGAATGAGTCGTATTTATTTTTTTGAGAACGGTAGTTCAGCAAGAATGGTTTACTGAACTCGAACTGTGAATGAACGAACGCAACGAACTGGAGGAGAGAACTATTCGGCATGTATTCTTCCATCGTTCTCACCGAACGAACGAAACGAAACGAAGCAAATGAAGAACGCTACACTCCGCTTTTGGCATGCCCTGTCCTTTTTACGTCCACAAGAGGCTGGTTATGATTATGTGCGACGAATGAGCAACGAATGAAATATGTTTGTGTGAATGATGAGTCCTCGTCGCTTCGCTTTAATCATTTCAATCGTTCAATATTTGTTTGGATTAGCTGGATAAGGCTAAATACGGACTGACAAGGCTTGGCGCGCAAAGAAAAGCGCAAGGAATGAGCTTATCTATTTTCATTTTATAATTTATTTTACAATAAATATTTTATTCTGGTTTCCAAATAAATGCATTCTGTTCAATTTTATCTTGTCAAAGTTTTCAAATTGTAAACAGAAACATAATTTAATTAATCATAATTATTAATAATTAATCATTATTTAGCAGAAAATTCCAGCGCTGCCTAAAAAAATCTTTCATGAGTCGTGATACATTATTTTAAACGCGAAAAAAAATATTTTTTTAAGAACGAAAAAACGGTTCAAAAGAACTAGTTCTCTTTCGAGAACGGAACGAATGGGAACTGTTCATTGAAAAGAACTGTTTTGCCCATCTCTACTCAACACATCCCGCAAAGGCTTCGTGCCGCGAGCTGAGATCTGCCGGGATATCTGCATCTTGACGAACGGACGCGAGGTGATCGAAAGGTGGAAGCAGCATTACGATGAACACCCGAATGGCACAGAGAACACAGGCACAGAAGGTCAGGACAGCGAAAACGATGGCTACGTCGGCACAGCGGACAGCGGAAACCAAGCAGCTCCCACGATGGGGGAAGTTAAGGATGCCATTCAACAGCTCAAAAACAACAAGGCCGCTGGCAAGGATGGTATCGGAGCCGAACTCATCAAGATGGGCCCGGACAGGTTGGCCGCTTGTCTGCATCGGCTGATAGCCAGAATCTGGGAAACGGAACAGCTACCGGAGGAGTGAAAATTATCGTGCAATCACCATCCTAAACGCCGCCTACAAAGTGCTATCCCAGATTATTTGACGTCGTCTATCACCTATAGCAAACGAGTTCGTGGGAAGTTATCAAGCAGGTTTCATCGACAGCCGCTCGACAACGGACCAGATCTTTTCCGTGCGGCAAATCCTTAAGAAATGCCGTGAGTACCAGGTCCCTACGCACCATTTGTTCATCGATGTCAAGGCGGCATACGATAGTATCGACCGCGTAGGCGAACACTCCAGTTCGTTCAAGTCTTGTTGGGGACTACGACAGGGCGACGGACTTTCCTGCCTGTTGTTCAATATTGCGCTTGAAGGTGTCATGCGGAGAGCCGGACTTAACAGTCAAGGCACGATTTTCACGAGATCCGAACAATTTGTTCGCTTCGCGGACGACATGGATATTGTTGGGAGAAAATTTGAAACGGTGGCAGATTTGATCACCCGCCTAAAACGCGAAGCAACAAGAGTCGGGCTAATGGTGAATGCGTCGAAAACAAAGTACATGCTGGTTGGCAGATTTGAGCGCGATATGGCCCGCCTAGGAAGCAGTGTTACGATAAACGGTGATACCTTCGAGGTGGTGGACGAGTTCGTCTACCTCGGATCCTTGTTGACGGCTGACAACAATGTTAGTCGGGAAGTACGAAGGCGCATCATCAGCGGAAGACGTGCCTACTATGGGCTCCAGAAGAAACTGCGGTCAAGAAAGATTCACCCCCGCACCAAATGCACGATGTACATTTGTATAGTGCATGTCGTGTTACTTTGTCACTATCGAGAAGTGATAAAGTATTTATTTTTTTACAGTTGTCATTCCTAACTTGATCACAGGAAAGGATTCTAATTGAATGGTTCCGCTTTTTAAACCCTTCGAAGGGTGTGGTGGGTACACTCTCCGCAGGCGCGCCCCTTTATCAGTCAAAATCGGATCCTTTGATAAAGTCGGGAAGTGACACAGATATTGTCCATGCATCAGAATCCTAGTCCATACTTCTTCAAACTAGAGAACAATAAATAAAATATTAGAAAACAACTTGTTGATTTCGACTCATTTTTATCCTTGTCTCAAGGTCATTTTTGGCTACTGGAAAATCGAGACTTGTCACTTTTAACAAGGTTTAAAATGTAACAAGGACTAATAGTGTTCCTTTGATTACTATAGCATCCTGTTCTCTTCGTTTGAAGCAGTCAGGACTAGGGTTCATTGCTAGATCTTTACCCCATAACGCATCACGAAAAGGTGATCTACTTGCGTTATGGGTATGAAACGTGGACTAAGCTCGAGCTCGAGGAGGACTTGCAAGCTCTTGGGGTTTTCGAACGCTGAGTGCTGAGGGCGATCTTCGGCGGCGTGCAGGAGAGCGGCGTGTGGCGGCGAAGGATGAACCACGAGCTCGCTCAACTCTTCGGCGAACCCAGTATCGTGAAGGTAGCTAAAGCTGGAAGGATACGCTGGGCAGGGCATGTTGCAAGAATTCCGGACAACAACCCTCTAAAGATGGTGTTCGCTACGAATCCCGTCGGAACAAGAAGGCGTGGGGCGCAGCGAGCTAGGTGGATTGACCAGGTGCACCAGGACCTGGAGAGCGTGGGTCACAGTCGAGGATGGAGAGGCTCTATCAAGATAATTGATGTAAAGCCAAATAAAAAAACGAGAAGAAGTTGGATATGTACTATCGAGAGTACATAAACCTTAGTCAGGAAATCCTGAAACAGATTCAAAGGTGGGGACGAGCATGATGAGCTGTAAATAAGGTTTGACCAGCTTTATAACGAAGCGCTGCTAAGGATCGAGCAGCTATCTGCGAGCATTGCTAGTGAGTTGGAAATAGAAGAGAGTGAAAGTGTAGTTTAGGAAAGCTCCCGAAATAGGCATCGGTCAGATCGCAGCAAGTCAATCGCGTAAGCGGTTGTTTTATAAATCTTCTGTCACGTTTTTTTTCGGCTCCGCGCATAATTTAGATTCGGTTGATGCAATCGCAAATCGGCTGATGAAAGTTTAACCCGTATAGGCCTGAGTGAAAGCAAAAATATAGAAACCTTCACCGCTCAGCGAATTCTTAATGAATTCAAATGATTTTTTGTCAGTTCACTGGCCCACATATCTAGTTTCTAAAAGCGGCCAGAGGAACTCGGAAATATTCCTGTGGCCGGAGTTATTCCAGTGGATTACTGGGTCAAGTCGGGTGAAAAAGGGCTATTTTTTGGGACATACCAAGATACCTTTCTTTATTTGCAATGACAATAATTTTAATTTGCATAAATTATTAAGATCTGATATTCAACATTATAAATTAAGTGTTTTGCACCGTTTAAATTATATCAGATGTGACCATTAGGACGTTATGCCCGGAAGAACCGGCTGTAGATTTGTTGGATACTAACCCGTTTCAATTCTCGAAAAGTAGAAATCAAACACAATTTTGCACTAAAATGCGTTCCCATAAGCTTGGTACAGATGTTCAGATATAAATTGGCCACTTTATCATAAGTTTGAGGCGTCCCGGGACCCGAAAATGATCTTTTGTAGGATTAATCAAATGCAAAACTCATAGTTATCCAATTAAATTGTTTCTCAAAAGGTTTACACTGATGCAATTTTCTTAAAATTCCGTCATGTAGTGGCCACATTATAGCCAATTCTGAAAATTATCTGTGACTTGAAATTTGCCTACCTTGAGGGGCACAAACGCACAGTACTCTTCTCACCCGACCTGACCCAGTGATCCACCGGAATAACTCCGGCCACAAGAATATTTCCGCGTTACTCTGTCCTCTTCTAGAAACTAGATATGTGTGTCAGTATACTGACAAAAAGTCATTTGAATCCATTAAGAATTCGCTGAGCGGTGAGGGTTTTAGAATTTTTGCTTTCACTCAGGCCTATACGGGTTAATATTTCAACGGTTGATTTTTAAACCAAAAAAGTGCTAATGATCCGACTGTTTTAAATTTCTCAAACTCGTGTGTGTTTATCTGTTGTTTGATTTGTGAGTTTGTGAACATGTGAAAATTGTATTTATAAGTTCCTGGTGTCGAAGTCTTTGGATCAGTATACTCTTATGCAAGAGGCTACAAGCATTTAAAAAAAAAACAATGTTTAAAACATCTACAACGCATGATCAATTCCGCGACAAGTGACCGACTAAACGGATAAATCTTCGCACTCTGAATAAGCGAAAAAAAAAACACGAAAATCAAATCTAGAAAAAAAAAATCTGGTTTTCTTTACAATGGAAAGGGATTACTTTCCATTGTAAAGAAAACCAGATTTTTTTTTTCTAGATTTGATTTTCGTGTTTTTTTTTTCGCTTATTCAGAGTGCGAAGATTTATCCGTTTAGTCGGTCACTTGTCGCGGAATTGATCATGCGTTGTAGATGTTTTAAACATTGTTTTTTTTTTAATTCTTATTTTTACTCGTTTTTTTCGGTTTGCACGTATCGGTCGGTTGCCACATCATGTTGCAACGACCAAAATTGGAATGGAGTCTAAGAACTCTCACCCGTCTAGCACTCTCGTGGAGTCTACAGCCAGCGAAGATCGATTTTCGTAAATGATCCGGAGTCGTTACCAGTCGGACTTAGCTCATAGAGAGTGCTCCAACCCGTCTTGCGCAGTCGTCCCGAGTAAAGCAGAGATACTTGCTCGATCAGCCAAGTCCCATTCGCCAAGTCCGTTTCAGATTCGTAGACTGACAGAGCTCACAAAAGAATCGTACAGTGCCGACTTACTCGATCCCAACCAACCAATCGACAACCAATCGAAGAAATCTCAAGAGGAACAAGTACTCTCTGATTCGCCTAGAGTGGAGTCACCGAAACGTACTATGGTGTCGGACATGCCAGCAATCAGGGAACATAAGCAAAGCGATTGCCCGCAACACCATCAGGTGGAGCCGTCTTGGCAGCCGAGTGTGGAGCCGTCGATCCAAAGAGTGATATATACCACCCAAGTGGGACCCGCTCCCAAGAATTCCAGAAATGAGCAGTCACTCCATTCAACCGCTGAGACTATGACGGCTGCAAACATGATAAACCAAGAATCCACTTTGGATGAGCTCTTTGGAAAGTCCTGTGTGACTCAGCCAGTCCACACAGAGACTACCGCAGACTTCCATACGATTGAGTACAGTTAATCATATGAGGAGGAGGAGTAGTTAAAGACCGTTCATGAGGAACTCTCTGCTCTGTGCTTCTTTACGGGGTGACCAGTGCTGTTCAACCGGATGTCGATCATGGAGAGCGTTACTTGTCATCCAGACGAAGTCTGAGAGATGGTACTGTGGCTCTCTCTCGTTTGTAAGGCCATTGAGTGGTACGACAGCTATCAACAAAATGGATCCAGGTCAGGAAGAGCCTTCCGAGCAATCAGCGAACCAATTCAAATGATGTTCTTCACTCATCCGGGACTTGATGTAGTGGCCCATGAACCATTAACATCGAGCAACAATGGTCATCGTACTAGTGTTCTCGATCAACGTCAGTCCGCACTGCGGAAGTTGTAGCCCGTCGCGTGTCGTGGAATTGGCCACACGTTATTTGTGCCAGAATTTTTTTTTCGGTATGCGGCTTTTTTCAGTTCGCACGTTTCGGTCGGTCGATTGTTTTTTTTTAATTCGATGACACTTAAGGGATCGATTCTGTTTTAACTGGTAAAAAAGCAGAAAACTACTACCGTTGAATACGTATCTAATCATTTTTTTTTACGCGAGACTACATTCTTCATACTGTAAATAACATATTCTTTCTCGGATTGTCGGCATTCAAGAGATTAAATTAAAAGCAATTAAACATCCAATGATCTGTGTCTATCGCTAGCTTCTCAGGCGAATCCTGACCTGAAACCCCTCCTAACCTCCAACTCCGTAGCACTTATGAGGGTGTCGCTGAGTCGGTGGCCTCTCATTAAGTAAGTGTTACATCAACATTTTCTTTCCCTATCCCAAGGAATGGGCGTGACCGGGAATAGCAGTATTCATGGTTTTGATACTCTTGTTTAAGATTGGATAAAGGTTAACTCCCAAGCCTTGTTCCTGAAAGCAATCTAGATGAGCTTACCAAAGAAAAAAAAATCTGAATATAGCTACCCAAGTAACCACGAAGCTATACATGCATACTTTATGTTTGCTCTATAGTGTGCTATCAGATTTTGTTTTAAGGTGACATAACCTTTAAGAGCTTTATAAAGCATAATTAAAGTGGGAAAGGGCCCCACAACAACCAAATTAATGCAATACTTGGTAAAGCAATTTTAATGCACAAACCCTACTAAAGCATTTATGTTTGTATATTTAGGGTTCATGATGTATGTAATGATGTAATGAGGTTATGCAATCTTGTATGACAGCATAACTGTATATTCACTCTAAACGCTTAGCATAATGCTATATTAAAATAATTCTACAAAGCATTTACAATGTTAATCAAATGCATCATTGCTTGACAGTTATTGAATAAATGCATGATAACATTATTAATGCAAAAAATGTTGACTTTCGACCAAATTAATGCAATAATATAATGCTTGTGGTTACTTGGGTAGTATCCAATCTACGAACTACAGTACTGGACAGAATAAAGCACGCATTGGCCGTTTTTCCTTACAAAATGATCAAGTTTGGAGTCTTATATCTCGGTTTCTAGTTGTCCGATTGACCTGAAATTTTCACCGCAGCTTGAAAGTAACCTCAAATTTGCTAGGCTAGAAATTCATAGTTTTTCATTAACGAACTTTTAAGTTATCGCAAATCTCAAATTTTGATAAAAATGACAAAATTTTAAAGTAAAAATAATTTTTAAATAAAAATATTTAGAGCAATATGTTCTGCAAAAATGTACAATTGGCTTGTTTAGGGGTATCCTGTTTTTTACATATTCTGATTCTACGTTAAAAACTGAGCCAGAATCCAAAGTTTCATAATTTTCGTGCCCTGGAACTATTTTTAAAACACGTTTGAATTTTGTATGGAAATCGCGTATGAATCACCCCTCGGCAAATTTTACTCCGGGACGAGCTGTCATTATGTAAATGGAAATGTCATTGAGTCGAGGGAATTAAATCTATTCTAATCATTTACTATACCAAAATTAAGATATTAAAGCGCAATAAAATCGTGTTACACTTGGAAAACTGTGCTCTTTCGATCAAGCTACAAAAAACTGCGAATTTTTCATCACTAAACAACCCAATTTGATAAGACACACAAGTTTGCAGAACATCATTTTTCGGTAAAACTAATTGTTTTCAAAATATTTTCAAAATTAAATTTTGCAATTTTTTGCAAATTGAGAGATTTTTAATAATTTAAAAGATTGTGTTTCAAACGCAGTGATATTTTAATTGAGTAAAAACTATGTTATATCTAGGCTGTGGTGAAAATTTCAGATCAATCGGACCACTAAAAGCTGAGATTCAGATCTCCAAACTTGACCATTTTGTATGGAATAACGGCCAATGCGTACTTTATTCTGTCCAGTACTGTATACCGTAACTACGCAAGCGTCAGTCTGCACTGCGGAAGTGATGACCAGAGATACTAACGGACTTATATTATTCATCGAAGAATGCTGAGAAGTTTTGGGTTACACTTTGCATCTCCACAGAGAACCCTAGCAATCCCTACTGCACCTTGAAGATCGTAAAACCTGGTATGCAAGATTCACTCAGTTAAGAATCGTTCCGCAAATCCTTGAGGAGGAAAATCTGGAGTTCTCCGAGTGGCTGATGGGGAATCATCCATCGTTGGATGCTGGATAGCTCTTCCATTGCTCAAACGACGATGGAAGAAAGACTCTGCCTGAAAGACTGACATCAGTATGACAGTGCTTCGATACGAGTTCTTGTCAGTCCGGAAGACGTATGCTCACGCCCGAATGGATCGGTTCGGTGTTAAAATTGTCCCACTGCCCCCTATAGCAGAAAGGTAGCAAAGCTCAAAGCTTCGAGCCAACCCTTTTACAGTAGAGAAGCTAGGCAAACGCTTCGATGCTTACTGACTTTAAAATGGCTTGCTCAATTTTCACCACCTAATTAAATTTCAATCTTGTCGCTCCCTTGCGACGCCTATCCACCTATTCATTTCCATCATTTGCTTCTATAGACTCCCTATAGCTTTGAGTCGCATGACATAAAATTCAGAACTACAAAAGGAACTTTCAAATATTACGTAACGCAACAGAGGGAGGAAGGGAGTCTTCCGTAGTGTTACGGTCCATGCAAAACAAATAAATTTTTCATATAAAAGCTGTTACTTGGGGGAGGGAAGGGATCTAAAATTGGAAAATTTTGCGTTACGTAATATTTGAATCATCCCAAAGAAAACAAACTTCTATGCTGATTATCAACGCGCGCAGGACAATTTGTTTCTGGTGGCTTTTCGTATTCATGCTGCGTTCACTAGAGCTCAGAGCTCGATTTTGCGCACGGGGTCAACTACGCCTAATACCTTCAGGGCCGTTGGGGGACCACTTAGCGTCTACGTACGGGCTTCAAATTTTTACCTGATTTTTTCTTCCCAAAACGAGCACTTTACAATGACGAACTTATAACATTTCACATTTTCGTAAAATAAGGGACGGCCTATTGTTCAGTCTACGGAGTTGTATACATGCAATGTGATATAACTGTATCACGAAATCCGTTCACACTGGCTATTATGGTGATATTGTTTGATTCTCATTCTTTTTATCTTATATCACTGTTTTGCCAAAATCCTACAACTATTTCCAGACACGCATTTATTCAACTTTCCGACATCAATTCAATTCAGTTGTGTCTGCTTAAATTTGTTAAAGTAATTCCTTCGGGATCGTCTTCGAAAATTTTCCTGGTATTCCTCCGAAAATTATCCTAGGAGCTTATTTTGTAGTTCAGCTAGGAGTTTCTTCGGAAGTTCCACTAGGACCTGTAGGAGTTCATCTTCTTGAAGTTCCTGTAGGAGTTCGTCTGCAGGCTCTTGTAGGAGTTTGTTCGGAAGTTCTTGTAGGAGTTCCTTCGGAAGTTCCTGTAAGAATTCCTCCAGAAGTTTCTGTAGGAGTTCCTCCGGAAGATCCTGTTGGAGTTGCTACGGAAGTTCCTGCAGGAGTTCTTCTGGCCGTTCCTGTAGGACTTGTTTCAAAAGTTCTTGTAGCAATTTCTCCGGAAGTTAATGCAGAAGTTCCTCTGGACGTTCCTGTAGCAGTTCACTTGAAAATTCCTCTAGGTGTTCCTCTAGAAGCACCTCCATATGTTCCTGTAGAATTCTTCCCAAAGTTCCTCTTATTTCTTCTGGAAGTTCCGGAAGATTCTCAAGTATTTCTCCTCCAAGTTACTCGCAATGTTCGTCCGGAAATACCACTAGGAGTTTTTTGTAAGTTCCTTTAGCATTTTTTTTCGTAAGATCCTCTAACATTTCCTCCGGAAGTTCCATAAAAAGTTTTTATAGGAGTTCTTCCGGTAAATCCTAGCTTTTCCGAAAGTGTTTTTAGAAATTCCTCTAGAAGGTCTTTGGAAGTTTGTCTTGGATTTTTCTGGAAGTTTCTTCAGATTTTTCGGGAAGTTCCGCTTGGGATGATGTCCCCGCAGTTCCTGTTTTCTGGTAGAAGTCTTACCTGAAGTTTCCCCAGGAGTTTCTATGAAAGTTCCTCTATGAGTACATGTAAAAGTTCCTTCGGTAATTCCTTTGATTCCTGTAGGCGTTCATCCGGCAGTTCCTTAAGAATTTCTAATGAAAGTTTCTCACGAAGTTCCTCTGGGAATCTCTCCGGAAGGCCCTCTAGGAGTTCTTCCGGAAGTTTCCCCAGGAAATCCTCTAGAAGTTCTTCTAGAAATACCTTTTGAAATTCCTCTGATATTTGCAACGGAATCCGAAAGTTACCCAGGAGTTTCTAAGGAAGTTTTTTTCCCCAGGAGTTACTGTGAACAGTAAGTGTTCTTCCGTAAGTTCTTCTAGAAGTTCCTCCAGAAGCTTCTGTAGAAGTTTCCCTGGAAGTTTCTCCGGACGTTCAACTAGTAGTTTTCCAGAAGTTCCCCTGGTAGGACTTCCGGCAGTTTTTCTTAGAGTTCTTCTGGAAGTTACTCTAAGATGGCTTCTAGAAGTTTCTGTAGGAGTTCCTACAGAAGCTTCCCCAGTTCTCGCGTTATACTGGAAGTTTATGTAGTATGTCTTGGGGAAGTTCGTCTACAAGTTACTCCGGAATTCCTATAAGAGATCTTACGCAAGATTGCTTAATATTTCCTCCGCAAATTTAACCAGGAGTCCCACCGAAAATTCTGCAAGGAGTTTCTCTAAAAGTTCCACTTAAATATCTTATGGTAAATCCTCCAGAAGCTTCTCCTGCAATTCCTTTGGAAGTTCATTCTGAGGCTCCGCATAACTTTCCACGAGTTCGAAAATAGATCTAGAAGTTCCTCTAGGCGTTCCTACGTTGGAAATTCCTCTATGAGTTCCTACGGAAATTCGTCCAGGAATTTTTCTAGAAATTCTTTTGGATATTTCTCTAACAATTCTTTCGAGATTGTCTTCGGGGATTTCTGCTGGATTCTATAGTTATTCATTCTGGAGTTCCTACAAGATCTTCGTTGTAATAACGATATAATATGATGTATTCAAATATAATTTTGATTTTTGGATCAGTTCCTCTGGGGATTGATTTGAAGAATTTCTCCAGGAATTCCCATCCGTAGATATTTTTCCAGAGAATCCAAGGAAATTTTTGAAAATTTATAAGGAAATTGTGAAACGAGTTCACTAAGAAATTTCTGGAGGAATTTCCTAAGAAATTTCCTCGAGAATTAAATGACAATTTCTTGGTGGAATTCCTTTAGGAATCTTGGAAGAATTTCTGTAGGATGCCCCTTAGCTATTTCCGAAAAAAAAAACTCCAGATTTCTGGATTGGCTCTGGAAATAATTTTCTGAAGAGCGTCGGTTGTAATTATCTAGAGGCATTTATAATTTTCTGAGGCATTTCTGAAGTTATACACTGAAATACTGAGAAAATCCTGAAGGAATTCTGTAAGAGATTTGGAAAAAAATCTCAAAAAGATTGGCGCAAGTTTTTTCTTAACAATTTCTGGAGGAGCTAGGTTTACTACAGATATTATTAAAAAAATATTATAAATATGAAATTACCGAGCTAATTTCGTAAAAAATATTAGATAAACTGGAGAAGAATTCCTGGATGAATTCCCGGAACAATATCTTAAAGAATCTATGGAGGAATCCGTTGAGGAATTACCGGAAAATGCCCTGAAGCAATTTCTGGAATAATCCACAGAGTGTTTTCTGAATTAGTCGCTTATTATTTTCTTGAGGAATACTTAAAATTTACCGTTTAGAATACCCGAAGTATTTTTTGGAAAATTCCCCACTGAAGGTCCTTGAGAAATTCTCAGAGGTGTTCCTGCAGACATTCTTGGAGAAACTCTCGGAGGAAATCCTGAAGAGATTCCCGAAAGAGTTCCGGGAAGTATTTCCGGAGAAATATATTGAGGAAATGTTGTTGGAATTTTTGGAAAAAATCCCGGAGGAAATATTACTTGTGAAATTTTCGGAGTATTCTCGAAGGACTCCCTGGAGTAATTCCCGAACTAATTTACGGATTGATACTTCGATGATTTCTGGAATATTTGCTGAAAAAATCCCTGCAAAATTTGAATCGCTGGCCGAAGGAGATATTCTTTGGGTAATCCCTGGAGACATTTCAAACCAGAATTGGAACTCACGGATGAATTCATGAAGGAGTTTGCAGATAAACCTGTGGAAGAATGGATATATCGCTGAAAGTTTTTTCGGAGTGTTCAGAGGATCTGTGAAGGTATTTCTGAAATTACTCTACGGAAATCTCTTAAGCCAATTCCTTGAGTTCCAGGAGTCATCACTTGAAAAATTATTTTAATTTCTATAAAATCCTATGCGTCGAAAAACTAAAAATAACTGTAAAATTCCGAAATTATTGAAAAGCAATAAAAAAAATTCTAGATAAATAATTAACTATTCATGGTACAATTCTTCGGAACTCTAATTTCACACCCGAGTCTACTCGGGGGCTGTGGTTCTCTTCAGAATTGCAGATTCATCGTTTCATATATCTGGGCGTTCCAGGTAGAAAAAAAAACAGAACATAAAACAAATAGAATATCATTTTTGTCAATTACTCCCAGGATTGCCGCAAACTTTGCTTTCGAGCAGCATATTCGAGCAGTTTGTATCATGATATTTAAAATAGAAAGGTGATATACGCGATGTAAACGCTTGTCATAGAATGACTTTTGTGTCAAGCAAGAATTCATTGATTTGAAAATTTGCGATAGGTTCATGAGAAGTCATTATTACTGAACTATTCTATGCAGTTTTCTTACTAGCCAATAGAATATAACCTATGATGAACCGTGTATTTCCATTGACCAAAAAACGAACAACCTCTGTATATACAGCACTACGTTGCGAGTAACAGTAAGACAAAAGGAAAATGTAAATTTAATTTACAAACTTTTTGCATAAGTATTTTTTTTTATTCCTTCATCATAAAGGCATTGAGGAACGAATCGTTGTACATTCCTCCTCCGTGTGGTACTTGAGGAAAGTGAGAACGAGCAAAAAATAGCTGTACGTGGGCGGAAGTTTTTTTTCTGCTTTTTTTCGTTCATGACTTTGAAGATTTTCCGGTGTTCGTTTGGAATGAAAGATGCGGTGGAGCTGTGAAGATCTCGTGTCATCTTTGGAGTACGGAGAAATTTAAATTTCAAATGGGATAACTGGATGAACCTAATGTCATCAGTTCATTTGATGAAGCGAATTAAATGGGATCAGAAATGCCAAGACCTTTGGTTAGAAATTTACTTTTGGTTGAGTTTGTGCTCCATGCATGGCTTCATGATTTTTAGAGATACAGTCAACGCTAACTCGATATTTCGCATCTCGATATCTAGTTATGGAACCACATCTAAAGTTATAGCATTTAAGTAGGTTCTACACATTTGAAAAAAAAAAAATGATCATCTTAACTCCTATGATCTCGGTTGCTCAGAATACAACATATTTTTAGAATTTGAGGTCAAACGGTTATTGCCTAACTATGTTGAAAATACTATCGATATGATAAATTAAGATTTAAACAATCTTCCTATCGCCCCTCTTCCAAGAAGCGGATCAGAGCTAATCAGTTAGTTTCCACAGACGCAAGCTCGGGCAAACATCCTTTTGATGTTTCCTCTACTGTTTGAAAAATTGATACATCGGAAGCCGAACGATATGAATTTTTCATCGATACGGAAAGATATAGGAGGAATCAGAGTGGAACTAACGCGGCCATTTTCCGTTATAATCGTCGTGTGTGCCTTGAGGCGAATTTGGCCGTTGCGATGCCAGGCTCGTATCATTTCCTTCCTCAAAACTCGACGTCGGAAACGGTTTTGGTGTTTGGTTAGCTTTTCCCTCTACTCGTAAACCGGTGACCAACCGGTGATATTGGCGCTGGCCCTCGTAAGGTCAGAGCCACCGCGGGAAAGACAGAAAGGTTAGATGCATTAGGGCAAATCATCAAAAGATTAAGAAGTCAAGGTGGGCTATAATCAATATTGACATTTTACGTTCATGGTATACTTGAAAACGATGGGAAGGGGGGTTCGCATTTGTTCGATTTTGATCTAGGAGTTTTCTACCTCAAGATGCTTCAAAGATATTTTATAAATCATTTCAATTATAGTGAAGTGTTGCTGTTATATTGAATATTGGTATAAAACAATTGTAGCTAGGAAAAATTCAAAAAAGAGGATCGCTTCTTATAAGGTTAGCTCAAAAAGTGACAATGATTTGAATATCAGAAACTACGTAACTTATGTTGGTAATTAATCTGTAAATAACTTCACGGACATACAGACGTAAAACATAGAACAAATCATGTTTAAATCCAACATCGCTAGGAAATGTAGTGTAATTTACGGCACGACTATTATTGTGCATTCAGATTAACTTTAGACCGAAATTCATAAGAAAAATGAAATATCACCAACAAAAGTTCGCCGAAGTTAGGCGTCAGCATTCTAACAAAGTGCTACGCCAACAATGGCATTCCTTATGCGTCGGCGAAGCACTAAATTAGAATGCCGAAGCTGAACTTCGCCGAAGTTTTGATTGCCGAACTTCTAATTGTCACTCGAATTGGCAACATATGCTATCAAATGAAACGATAAATTCGATGTATTTTTCTAGAGTAGATGTACCAGTATTCGCCCCCTTAAGAATAATATGTTTTCTTGATGATTCAAAAGACTTCTGAATACTGCCAATGCGTTAAACGAGAACTTGTAATCCTTGTTAGGTAGGAAAGATATATAAACTAACAAGCTTTGTTTGTTTTTTTTTTTCATTGAAAATTGTGGTGGCGGAGTATGCACCATGTTTAAATTGCTGTTCCTAATTTCGTCACCAACATTATTTTTTTTATGGAAGGCAGTGGATTTAATAAAACCATAGTGAAATGAGGTTCAAAGGAGTCGAAATTTCAAATTTCAAAGAGATGGTACAATAGGGTTCATATGTACATGTGCCTTGAAACGGTATATAATGCGGGGTGGCGCATACTGGTACATGGCGAGTGCCGGTACATCTTTCATATTATAATTCTCCAAACGCCAGGAGTTCCTGCTTCATATAGACCAGGGGTTTACAGCCGCTCTGACAGGCTCTACTCCATTTGGCATAATGCCGTTTGGCTTAATGCCATTTGGCATAATAGCCATTTGGCATAACGGCCATTTGGCATAATTTAAAAAAATATATTATTTTCCTTCATATTTCAAAACGTTCATTTTAATGCTTGAAATGTTTGTCTAAGACGAGTAAAGTTAAAGGGAAAATATTGACCATGTTAACCCAAAGAAGTTAATGTGAAGTACAAGGAATCACTTTAAATGGAAAAGTGCCCCGCTCGGTTAGTTCTGTCTGATCTTTCGACCTTGACGCTTGCTCCTACGGGGGCCAGCGACGAGGGCAGGATCAAACATGTCGCGCGTCGGTCTAGTAAGTGAAAAAGTGGCGTGATCGATTAGTACTTTTTGATCCTTTGACCTTGATGCTTGCTGCTAGGCAGTGCGTCAAGAAAGCCAAGTTTTTTTTTTTCCTTTTCGGGTCGCGCGCCTCCTTTTTTTTCTGAGTGCTTTTATATAGCCGAGCAAACGAGTGAGGCTGAGAGTGAATTGTGGCTGCACAGTGAAGGATAAAGGATCAATTGGTGAGCTCGTTTCACGCTACTATTTCTAATCTATAAATGCACATTTAATCGTTACAATTGTGGGACGTAAATATGAATTTTCAACAAACTATGAATTGTTCGTCACTGTGAGTGTCGACACAAACACTGATTCATGAATTATTTATGTTTCACATTTTTTTATTTTCAGAACACCCCTTTTTACCTTTATTTTTGTAATTAAAAAAAAACTTTGAATGGTTCGACACTACAAGTGTAGACTTGCGAAAAGTTCACTTTATTCAACAAACTTTGGATGGTTCGCCACTGTAAGTGTCGGCATAAGAATAAGAGTGTTCTTTAATGTTCCAACCAATCAAGTTTTTTGTTTCTTTTCAAATAAGTAAAATATAACAACACATGCTTTCGTCCTGACAGCTGTAGGAATGTTACATTTAGGTATTTGTTCAACAAACTTTGAATGGTTCGTCACCTAAAGTGTCGGCATAATTTTCCACTACATAGAAATTGTTCATATCAAATGAAAATATTATATTTACAAATAAGCATATATATATCTCACAAATAATTATTTATCATGGTCTAATCGCTTATCAAAGTGAATCCTGTGACCCAACGATCCTTCCCATTAACAAACATCCCTCCCAGTAACCTTTGTGGAGGTGCAGAGGCAAACACGGTCTTCAAATAGCAAAGGTTACACACTAACATTCCTTCCCCCAATCCCACCTGACTGCAAGGACGTGGCCGGTGCCGTTATTGACCCTGTATAAATAGAGGCACTGAATTATGCACATTGAAGAAGATTATGGCCAATCCCAGCAGATCTTCTAGTTGATTCTTTGTGCATTTTCACTGACTTCGGTCAATCACGGAATAGCAACCATTGATATGTGTAGTCAGTCTAAGCTAAGCTAAGCTAAGTACAAGGAATCACTTTAAAATAGACTCTTTGCATTTTTGAAAAGAGGATTACAGGGATATTCGAAATCGAGCTATTCTCGCATTGAAAAAGTTTCAAAGTATATATTTAAGCCGTAACGTAAAGTCACATGTGAGGTTGATCATATCGCTGAAGAGGTATCGTGTAGATGGAGATTTAAGCATATAGGATAACTTGTTTAAATACAGCATCATTAGCAGGCTTTGAAGCATATGAATTACTTTAGATTAGTGAATTTCACCTTCTTTCAAACATGAGCTGTTCTTTTGAGTTTGCAGTTTAGCGAATTACAACATTTATACCTTTTATGCTGGACACTTTGAAAGCCGGGTAGTGGCCTATTTCACGTTGTTTTTTTTTTGACTTAAATCCAACTTTTTTCGTAGCGGTGTCGGTAGTATATTTGTAAGTGTGATTGCCTCTCTCCCCAGTCGGCTAACGCCGTCGTGATATTCTAAGACATAAAATTCCTGATAACGTCTTCCTTCGAAAGGGAAGTAAAACCGTTGGTCCTGGCCCATGAGTTGATGGGTTCGATATGTAGGGTTCCAGGTGTGTGTGCATCTCTGGATGTCGAGAGGCTTCTATCCTAGACCCAGCCGATGTTAAACAAACAACTGACGCCTAACAATTGGGTTTATTCTACGAGTGGCCTGAGGTGGTAATTGTCGTCTCGTATAGCGAGGTGTCAAAACTAGGCTCGAGTGAAGTGACACGCCGTGTACCATGACCCCACAGTTATGGATCAAATAGTGTGGAGTTCAATCTATAAAATTCAATTAAACGACATGGAAAACGTAAAATTGTAATTTAAAAGCACGAATCGAATCGTTTCAAATTGGAACTTCGGTTAGTAAACTGTTTTGAGTGTAATATTTACATAGGATTGCATAAAAATTAAACATTGTATCGGTTCCTGAAAACCATATTATGGATCAATTTTCATATTATGGATCAAATTGTGACATATTACGGATCAGTGCGCAAAATCAAGAGATTTTCAACTCAATGCATCTTTATTGCATGGTATGGCGAATGTTAACAATGTGTCATATATTACTGCCAAAAATAGTAGTGTAAGAGCTGGAAACAAGGGTAAAATGCCCTTTTTATTGCGATACTGCATTGTAGTAACTGAGACATGAACTGTTTGCGCTCCACACCAAGTTTTCCACCCATTTTTGTCTGCTAAAAAATGAAATTTACAAACCTTGATGTTCTATTAGTTTAATCCTTAGTGCTATTATCTGAAAATGTCGAATTCAGTGCATAAAATAGCAGAAATCTACATTCTTTGGAAGTGATCCATAACCGTGGTATACAATTATTACCTGGTCCATATTATGGATCACTAGTTAGAAGTGCTAATATTCGGTATTTAGAATAAAAATTCAAGTAAAATGTATTCCAAAGATGAATTCATACTAAATCGAAGCGAACGAGCATAAAACATGCTATAACATTTGAATTTTGCCACCTGTGGGAGCTTATGAATGCTGACGGCACTTCTTACAGGAAACGACCATATAATGATAGCTGTGTGCTACCAACTAAACATTTGACAAATACACCGTTATTTAGCGGTTGAATGTTGTGCTTAACATTACAAATGGTAGAAGACAAATAGTATAACATGGGAAAAATATGTTTTACGTCAACGTTTATGTTTTGAGCGAGTTATCCGATGTTGAACGCCAAAGTGATCCGTCACTGTGGGTGATCCGTAACTGTGTGGGCATGGTAAATCAAATGGAGAGTCACTTCAGCCAAGTCAAAAATTGTCATCTCGCAATACGAAACCGACGATTTACACTTCACGATACTCGTAGAATAAACCCAAATGCTAGTAAGCCAGGAAAAAAGATTAAGAAGACTTTTTTGTCTAAAGTCCATAATTGCGACGTTTTATACATTCTCCATGCATAAATGTAATTTAAAAATATATATATTTTTGGGTGATTTATGCCCAGTGTCTGGGATTCTAAGAGTCCGGGCAATTCTAATCAACACGATATCAAGGCAACCCGATGTGAATAAACATCGATCTTGGCGTGCCTATGATTTGTTACACTGCAAACTAAAAATAACAGCTTATTTTTGAAAGAAGGTAGAATTTATAATAGAGTAATTCGTCAATTTTTGAATACCTTAAAAGCTCGCTAATTGTAGGACACGTCATTAGGAATACACGTACTGTTCAACAATAGGCAAATTACCCTACTGAATTAATAACAGTGAATGAACTGGTGAACATTTTGGGATGCTGAGTACTTCTTAAGGGCGGCAAGGAGCTGCATAGGTCATAAATAGAACTGGAGGAGCCAGTAAAAAGTCACTGTAATGTTTACTGACTAAATTAGTATATTTTTTCGTTCATGGATTCTTCGGTTCACTGGGCATTCAAAAATAGAAGCAAATTACTGAGAACCACGTAGTTCAAAAACCCAGTAAAATTTTACCGAAGTCGGTAATCGACGAAAATCGTGAAGTAAGATTTATGTTATTTTACATTAAGATTTTTGTTGATTAATCTTTCATTTATTTGTTTAAGCCTTTATTAATGTGTCTGAATGGGCTAACACTCTTGGAAATATTCATAATAGGGTAACGGTCGTATTTTGGACCCCCAAAAGAAGTGATTTTACATTTTGGTCCCAGTTAATTAATTGCACAGCGTAACCAAGTCAAATAACATACCAAAATGTAGAGAAAAACTTCCTCTACGAGATAAAAATGCCTATACAGGCATGTAGGATCCAAAAGGCGTCGAAAATAATTGAATTGTGATGCACTGTTTTTCATTATTTTGGACACACCAATACATTTTGGACCCTCAAAGTATATATTTTGGACCCCCGGCAATTTTTTATCGTTTGGCGACAAAGTCCACGGCACTGGTAGTATAATATGCTTGCCCATAGTCTAATCAATCGATTGACAATGGAAAAGCGAGGAAATTCTACGCTTTTAGTTCAGAAATTAGAAAAAAGTTTTTGTTTACATTTGAAAAATTTCTGACGTCTTCAATTTCTGTGTGTAACGTGTTGTAACGGTTGCATGGATGAACCGATTAAATTAAATTAATTTCAGATAAAATAAACACATTTTCCATGCACAAACGCTTGGTGCAAGTGCGGAATGGTCCTATCTTTCCAAATGGCATGCGGATTATATTGGTCTTTCGATTTAAACTGGAAAATTTGCAGGAAAATGGCCCAGGGGGTCCAAAATATATTGGTTACCCTATTGATGAAACTCGTGAAATACATATTCCTAATTTTGTATTACGGTGTCAAAATTTCGATTATCATAGAATTTGTATATACCTCAAAATTTTGTATAATGTATTGAGCTTGAGCTTGAGCTTGATTGGCCGCCCGTGGATGATACTCCAGTATCGCCAGATCAGCTGCACTTACACAAGGTACCAACCGAATGACTGCTTAGGACTAATAGACACCCTCAGTGTATAAGTGCTGGTGATATTCTTTTTTTAGGCAACAATGGTGCCTGCCACGTCAGAATGCAGACCAATGTGGGGAAGGGGGAGTATAAGATGTTGCACTTATACTGGACCACTGTAGACCGTGGAATCCGACTGCATCTACGCCAGTTCATGCGGGAGTGTTTGGATTGGGGGGAAGGCATGGCAGAGAAGTTTGCTTTTGTGGTTAGCAGACTGCCTATGTATCAGGCGTAAGGGAAGGTGTTCGCGTAGAAGAATGGAAGCGTTAGGGAAACGGTTTCTTGTCCGTCTCTGGTTCGAGCGTTTGCTATGAACGAATAGTTTGAGTGTGATAGATTAAGAATGGAAGATAGAAGCAAGTGAGATATATACTACTACAAAGTACGAAGAAAGGGACGGGCCTGGGATTGAACCCATGATCTTCTGCTTATGGAGCAGAAGCGGTAGCCATTAGACCACCAACCCCGTCACCTCAAAATTTTAATACTCTATGCCCAGAGAAGTCAGGAAAATTTCCAACCCGGAAAGATCCTGGACCGACCGGGAATCGAACCCAGACACCTTAAGCATGGCTTTGCTTTGTAGCCGCGGCCTAACCATTCGGCTAAGGAAGGTTCCAAAACTGTAACGGCCAGAAAATTTCAATATATTAAGTCAGTTAAAATTGCATTTCTTCAATTTTAAGTTTTGTTTCCCATATTGAATTCAAGAAAACCAAATTTTGCAGCTAAAACTGTCCCATACAAACTATATGTGAAAACTTTCACTGGCAATAGAATTTTAGCCCGAATGCTTAGAGTTATCGTAAAAATATCCATGGTACATGGAAGTTCTATAATGACCGAGATTTTGACACCGTGTGTATAAGTCTTGTAAACTGTGTTTCGTTTTCAACCATTACTTCGAAAACATCATAAGGTGAAGATGAACTAAAACCACCCCTAAATTTTCAAGAGCACATATCCACAGGACAAAACAGTGGTATAAAATTTGATCCATTGGTCGCCACCAACGAGCTAATTCAGAGCATATTTTTAAGCTAAAAAGTTAAGTCATTTCAACGCATAGGTACAAATTTTCAAGACTGTCGCGGAGCACCTGCCAAGGCATCGGGGACCACTAAGTGCTCTGCGGAGCACGATATGAAAGCCACTTAAGACCAATATACTTGCTGAATACTCTTGGTAAACTTCTGGAGAACTTAAACTTTAATTGTCGAAGAGGCAGTTCGGATTCCGGAAAAATACTTCGACGGTGGATGGTATTAGTTATTCGTCTAAGCAGAAGAGGAGAGGCAATCAATATTACGTAGTGGTAATGATAGATGTTAAGAACGCTGCCAGTTGAGAGGCTATCGCCAGGTACTGGATTACTACACAAACCAGGGACGGATGTTAACCAAAATAACGGCGGGAGTTCCACAGGGATCCATACTTGGTCCAACATTGTGGAATATGATGTATGATGGAGAGTGCTGCCATTGACACTGCCGTATGGAGTCGAGCTCGTTGGGCTCGCAGATGACGTCGTTCTTGCGATAACTGTCGAGACTGCGAAGAAGATGGAGATGCTGACGGTGGAATCGCAACGACAAGGTGGTTCAGCAGTTCGAGATCAACGTCGGAGGACATGCAATCTCATCGAAGCGCTCTCTGAAGCAGCTTGGGGTAATGGTTGACGATAGACTAAATTTCAACAGCCACGTAGACTATGCCTGCCGAAAAGCAGTGAATGCAGCTAATACTGAAGCTGTATTGTAGCTATATCATGCCCAACATTGGAGGGCTAAGAAACAGTACGAGGCATCTTCTGATGACTGTATCGTCGTTCATATTGACATACGGAGTTTCGGCTTGGGCAGCAGCGTCAAGAACCAAACGCAATCGAGTGTAGCTGGCAGATACGTTCCGGCTCATGACTAAGGAGTGTATCGAAAATAAGCTATCCACATATTTTTCTTTCAAATCATGTAAAAAATTGATATTTTATTCAAACAAAAAACTGATCCTGTATTGTACAAGGTTTAACTTGAACATAAAGAAGACTGGATGAAATTAAAACTATTCTTTTACGAACTTTCGAAGTTTTGATCGAACACTCTTCATCAAGTTCCGGACAAGAGTTGCATCACATTTTTGGACGCTTGAGCCCAAAATTTTTTGAATTCCTGCATGTTCCCAGCTGCTTTACCAGTCTTCTTGAAGACCCTCTTCACGATTGCCCAGTAACGTTCGATGGGTTGAAGCTGAGGGCAATTTGGTGGATTGATGTTTTTCTCAACATCAAAACAGTGAAGGGGTACTGGTGTGCCAAAAACATTGGCCACCAGTGTAGCGATCGAACGATCGCCATCAACCGATGAAGCAAGCGAAAAAACATCCGGTCGGTCGGTGGTCCGAAGTTGCATCAGCCTGACCGATGGACTCCACACCGACATACTGTAACATCAGCAGTTTCCACGCGCTCCCTTTTCAACTATAAACGAGGCAGCAACAATGTAAGTCGCAGTAGCAACAGAAATTTCGACGAAGCACCGCACGTAATAGGAGACATGTGGCCGTTCTCAAGTGACAACCCAGAAGTCACCGTGGAGAATAACATTTCCACGCACACGATGGTTGGGTACACCATTGATACCCTCTTCGTAGTCATCATCATCATCATCGTCATTGCCTGGCGATGGAGGAAAAATGCGCGCCGACTCAAGGCGGTGGAGAGTGCAGCAAAACGGCTGCATCATCAAAATCCCGTATAACTCAAACTCTGTAGATAAATTGAAATAAATGAATAAGTTAGTCTCAACTCAGAATTCAAGCGTGTCGCGTCGTTTCTAGTATCACGGTCTTGTGATCGAGCTAGGTGGGGCTAGTTCGAGACTAATTAATTTCGATTAACGATCGTTCGGTGGAAGCCCTAGCGGGAGCGGGGCCAATCGAAGGTTGTTTGCTAGAACATTGGTGACCCCGACGTGATAAGATTCTTATCACTCCTAAATCGCGTTCGTGTGAACAAGAGAAAAGTGTTCCATGTCTTGCCGGCGGTGTCAAAATTGAACGGCCATTTAGTGCTAACCCAAGTGACTTTCCGAGTAGAAAGAAATCAACAACCCAACTGCCGACGGTGCCAAAATTGAATGGCATCTAGTGCAACTCAAGTGATTTTCCGAAAGAAAAGTGATCAATAAATCAACCATCGACGGTGGCAAAGTGCAACCCAAGTGACTTTCCGAGGGAAAAGTAATTAATAAATCAATCGCCGACGGTGGCAAAGGTGAACGGTGTTCTATCGCAAACCCAAGGGACTGTTTGAGTGGAAAGTGATCAATATATCATCCGCCGACGGGGGTTGAGTTGAGCGGTAATCAAACGTAAATCTAAGTGACCTCTCGCGCAGATGTGACAAAGAAACCAAGAAATTAGCTGCCGACGGCGGCAAGGTGTAGGGAAATTAAGTGAAAACCGTAGTGAGCACCTGCGGGCATCAATCAAGAAATCAGAGTGCCTGGTTAACTTGCCGAAGCGAAATCCTAAATGATTGTGTCCTGCATCGTGATTTTACAAGTGACTGAAATCTAGTAAGTAACTGACAAAAGTGGTCCACCATGGACGAAGAAGAGCTAAATGTGGTAAAAAATCAGCTTGCTGCTCTAGAGAGCGGTATCAAGAAAATGAACACCGATTTAGACAAAATAACTTCAGCAAACCGGCCCAGTCGGTCGGAAGCGAAGACTAATGCAACCATAATCGACGGGCTTTATACTCAAGCCTGTTCGATCCTGTTAAAGCTGGAAGGCCATGATGGCCCACTTTCAGAACGGAGAGCTGCCCTGATGAAAGTGTACGTAACCGCGAAGTGCAAGCTCGACAACCTGCAGTAGGAGCTGGAGCCTGTAGATCGCACAGCCCCTAATATGATGGTGCAAACATTTATGCAAGCTCCAAACCGAGCAGATCACTTACCACGAATCGAATTACCTCGATTTAACGGTTCTCCAACCGAGTGGTTAGCCTTTAAGGCTCGGTTCGAGAAGAGGATTGCGACAATCGGTGACGACGCCGATAAAGGGGGGCAAAGCTTGAAACTCGTTTTTACAAGAAACGAATAGCCTACGAAGGCCATTTCGTCAAACTCATAAAGTTCAAAAAAATTAATTTGCTCAACGCAAAGGCTATCTTGGCACTGATCGACGCCGTGGATACGACGGTCCACGCAGCGCAACACATAGAAAACGAAGTAGGACAAGATTTGGACTGCGTGGCGAATGGCCTGTTAGTAAGCCTGGCTAAGGCTCGATTGGACGGGGAAACAGCGTCCAAAATCGAAGAACGCATGGACATTAGAGTGATGCAAATTTTGAAATATTGGTTCCCCTATGCTTAAACGATGTCAATTATGGTAATTAGCATCCTCCCAAAGTTTTAAGTGATTCGGAATAAATTTGACTGTGCACACGCCATTTGAAGTTAATATGAAGATTACTATGGAAAACGCCAATCTTTTGTGTTCAGCCCCCTATCTCTTCGTCATAATATGTTATGGAAAAGTGAACAAACTCTTCTAATGCGAAATCCTTTCAGCTACAACTTTGCCGAAGACCACATTTTGATTGGACGTCAGGAAAAATTGTTACTCATCATCATAAAGTGGGTTTGCATTTTACATGCTTCACCAACTGCCCGGCAGGCAACAGTGGTGCTCCTGGTGGATAGAATAGGTCAAAGTAATCCAGGCTACTATGTTCTACAGCAAAAAAGCAGTGTTGCTCTGAAAGTAATTGAATGATCATCTCAACATGGCTTAGACTTTGTTATCAATAATAACAAATTATCCTTACGTCCCATCAAAATGTGGTCTTCGGCAAAGTTGTAGCTGGGAAGATTTCACATGAAAAGAGTTTGTTCACTTTTCCATAGATAATTATTTCGGGCAGTTAGAGGACTGAACACAAAAGCTTTGCAATTTTCATAGTAAATTCCATATAAACTTCAAATGGCATGTGCACAACCAAATTTCATCCAAATCACTTCAAATTTTGGGAGAACGATTTTTATCATGATTAACACCGTTTAAGCATAGGGGAGCAAAAATTTCAAAATTTGCATCAGTCTAATGGACATTCACCGCGTTTATACATGGGTGTAATTCAAGGAAGAATTGGAGAAAAGGGCTAACCAACTAGCATGTCACTCCGATTTCGAGGAGCATAAACCTCGAAATGTCTAAACGGTAGCGGCCGCATCCGTCGCTCAGCCACAGAGAAATAACAACGAAGGTAAATCATCAAAAGGTCTACAGGATAAGCCTCAACAACAATTCTGCTTTATGTGTGGGGAAAAAGGACACCCCATTTGGTTCTGTGTCCGATTTAAGGAGCTCTCTCCTGCACAGATGTGGGATAAAACAATTAAGTCCCGCCGGTGTTTCAATTGTATTTCCTGGGGGCATTCCTACCAAAAATGCCCCTCTTCTAAACGATGTCATGAATGTGGTGAGCCGCATCACACGCTGCTGCATAGGGAAGACAACGCCACGGAGAAGAAACCTGTTGCTGATTCCGTGGTCCAGGCTTCAACAAGCAGTAACCAGTGACTGAAGGAGGAATACGTTTTCTTAGCAACTGCTGAGATAAACGTCAAAGGTGCTTCTAATTGGTACCAAACTAGGTGCCTGTTGGATTCTGGAAGTCAAATCGAATCGATTACTGAAGAGGCCGCCCAAACCCTGGGGCTACCTTACTCCCGGAGCAACTTACAGATCAATGGAATTGGTGGAAGAGTCAACGCTTCAAGGCGGATTACGACCACCATATCATCGCGATGCGGTAAGTTTACTATGAACATTGATATGATAGTTGTACCACAGCTGATTGATGACCAACCGAGCATTCATCTCGAAGCTAGGGATGTGCAAATGCCAGCAAATGTTGAGCTGGCCGACCCGACATTTTACAAACGGCGATGCGTCGAAATAATACTTGGTGCCAGAGTGTTATTCCAAATATTGGGCCCCAGGCAAATGAGATGCGATGGAGGTCCGAACCAGCAAGAATCTGTGCTAGGATGGCTAGTAGGTGGGCTCGCTTCTCTGCGCACACCAAGGACGGCCACCATGGCCATTGCCACTGTTTCCGCTGACGAGCAAACAGTTCCAGATGATGAGGAGAATGCCTACGAGCACTTGGACACTCTCTTCAAGCGATTTTGGGCCTTAGAAGAGGTAACGTCTGCGGAAGCGACATCTACTTCCAACAAGGTCAACAAGTGTGAGGAGCACTTTCTGCAGACAACGACGATAGGGGCAGATGGAAAATACGTCGTACGTCTCCCATTTAAGGTGCAAGAGAAAATGGCACAAATGTCAAAACTGACAAAACAGTTTTCTCCTTTTAAAACAACAATTTCATGAAAATAAAAACACACAGCCTTTTTATTTGGAAAATAAAAGAGCTGTGTGTTTTTATTTTCTTCGATTTGTCTATTTAAAAAGAGAAAACTGCTTTTTCAGTTCTGACTTTTGCACCATTTTTACTTGGGCCTTAAGGATACGCTTGTTAACCTAGGCAATTCCTATGAACACGCAAAGAGACGCTTGTTCTCACTAGAAAGGAGGCTCGCAAGGACACCTGAATTATACGACCAGTACAGAGAATTCCTGAACGAGTACCTGGACCTAAAGCATATGGAAGTCGTAGACTCCAAGGACTTCAGTAGAATCGGCTATTTCATACCGCACTCTTGCGTAATCAAACCTGATTCAACTTCTACCAAATTGCGCGTCGTCTTCGATGCCAGCGCCAAGTCATCCAACGGATACTCCTTGAATGACTTGCAATTAAGCGAACCAGCAGCTCAAAGAGACCTTTTCGAGCTACTTCTAGACTTTCGCCGCCATGACAAGGTAGTTACGGCGGACATTGCAAAAATGTACCGTCAAGTAAATGTCCACGAACAAGATTCGTGGCTTCAATGCATCCTCTGGCGAGATAACCCATCGCATAAAATTCAAGCCTACCGTCTGAAAACGGTCACTTATGGCGAGGCGGCCGCATCATTCCTAGCATGCCGCGCCTTACATCAAGTAGGGGAAGAAATCCGGCCCCAACAGCCAAACATTGCGGAAATAATTCAGCAATGTTTCTACGTGGATAATCTAATGATGGGGGGAGATTCAGCGGAAGTCCTACTAAATCAACGTAAGGCTGTGGAAGCTGCACTAATCAAACGAGGATTCCCCTTACGGAAATGGGCATCCAACGATCCTAGCATCATATCAGACGTCGCAACAGAGGATCTAGAAAAGGAAATCCACGTAGGAGACCATGATATCATCAAGACACTAGGAGTGGCATGGTCTCCACAAAACGACTCATTTCGGTTTCTGGTAGACGATCGGAATTCCAGCAGGACAACTATGACCAAAAGGCAACTTGCCTCGGAAGTACTTCGGCTATACGATCCACTGGGGATTATGCAGCCCATCATCATAACGGCGAAAATTCTACTGCAAGGAATGTGGAAGACTCGACTTAAGTGGGAAGACCACATACCGGACGAAACGCTGCATGAATGGCAGCAGCTGAAGAAAACTCTGCCCAAACTGGCTGAATTGGAGTTTCCACGCCAGGCAATTCAGAGTAACGCAACAGATCTGGAATTGCATGGATTTTCAGACGCGTCAACCCGCGCCTACGGAGGCGCGATCTACGCATTCGCAACGGATTCAAATGGAAATAAGACAATGAATCTGCTCTGTGCCAAAGCATGAGTTGTACCCTTAAAGGACTTGAAAGTGACATCTGAAAAGGACACTAGTACGGAGCCGACAGATGATCTTACTCTCCCGCGAAAGGAGCTGATTGGTGCCAAACTGCTAGCGGAATTGATGAACCGAGTGATCAGCATTATCCCTCAACACATTGACAAGGTTCACTATTGGTGCGATTCACAAGTGGTGCTAGCTTGGATACATTCGGAAGAGCAGCACAAGGAAGTGTACGTACGAAATCGAGTGAAAATCATTCAGGGATTGACAAACAAAAGAAACTGGAACTACATTCCTACTGATCAAAATCCAGCCGACATCATATCTCGAGGTATTTCAGTGAGGACGCTACTCACTACGAAAAGGCAGCTGTGGCTTCATGGCACCACATATGTATTAGCAGCACCTCCAAATGAACATATGCCAGCCCTCAAACAAACGCCAATTTACGTAGCAGTAACCACTCATGCTACTGACATTGACTTGGAAGACTACGTACAGAGATACAAATATTCCAACTCGCTACCCAAAACTAGAAGGCATTTCGCTCTTGTACGACGAGCGATGAACAACTTTATGGTCCGATCCGAAACTTTGAAAAACAAGCGAATTCACTAGAAAAACGCGACTGGTCCTCTAACGACCGAAGAATTAGACTCAGGAATGCGCCTGATAATCAGAAACATGCAAGCCACATGTTTAAAGGACGAATTGTTGAACATTGCTCTGGGAGGCAAATATAAAAGTGGCCAAGAAGCTCTTTACCGCAGCCGCGCGCGGTTTAAGCTTCAACATACTCGAAATACAAACGGTATTTTACCAGATAGCGGCGATAATGAACTCCCAGCCGCTTACATCGGTATTGTCCAACGTGGGAGCCCCTGAACCCTTGACTCCGGGACATTTTTTGATAGGTAGAGCTATGACAGCTGTACCTATACCAATGAGTCACTTGGAAGAAGGCAGTCTGCCCATGCGCTGGAGGCGCATTCAAACCCAAACCGCACATTTTTGGCGTAAGTGGCAACATGAGTATCTGCAACACTTGCGCTGCTTATCCAAGTGGACCAAGAAACAACCTAATGTACAACCAGGCCAGATAGTCCTGATAGGAGATGACAACAATCCGGTAGCTAAATGGCCTATGGGAATTGTGATCCATACACAAAGAGGACCCGATGGAATTGTACGTGTAGCCACAGTTCGCGTCGGATCGAACGTATACAAACGAAACGTTAGGCTGCTGGCACCTCTGCCTATCGAAGTGTCAGCAATCAATCACTGCGCAAACGAGGTCAGCTCAGAAAATGTACAAGAAAACAACTATGATTCATCCTCCCTCACTGCTGTCAGGAATTCTTGGAGCGACAGACTTCGCTCCAAGGGGGGAGAAAATGGTGTGCCAAAAACATTGGCCACCAGTGTAGCGATCGAACGATCGCCATCAACCGATGAAGCAAGCGAAAAACATCCGGTCGGTCGGTGGACCGAAGTTGCATCAGCCTGACCGATGGACTCCACACCGACATACTGTAACATCAGCAGTTTCCACGCGCTGCCTTTTCAACTATAAACGAGGCAGCAACAATGTAAGTCGCAGTAGCAACAGAAATTTCGACGAAGCACCGCACGTAATAGGAGACATGTGGCCGTTCTCAAGTGACAACCCAGAAGTCACCGTGGAGAATAACATTTCCACGCACACGATGGTTGGGTACACCATTGATACCCTCTTCGTAGTCATCATCATCATCATCGTCATTGCCTGGCGATGGAGGAAAAATGCGCGCCGACTCAAGGCGGTGGAGAGTGCAGCAAAACGGCTGCATCATCAAAATCCCGTATAACTCAAACTCTGTAGATAAAATGAAATAAATGAATAAGTTAGTCTCAACTCAGAATTCAAGCATGTCGCGTCGTTTCTAGTATCACGGTCTTGTGATCGAGCTAGGTGGGGCTAGTTCGAGACTAATTAATTTCGATTAACGATCGTTCGGTGGAAGCCCTAGCGGGAGCGGGGCCAATCGAAGGTTGTTTGCTAGAACAGGTACTATGCTTCTTATAAAAAGGCAGCAATCTTTTCTGAAGACAGTCAGATCGATAGATTTCCGCATGACATAATTTTTTACACTACCGGAATTATACATTGTATAATTCCGGTAGTGTAAAAAATTATCGACTTCAAACCACAGGTACATATGGCTTGCCATACCAGCACTTTTCAACCAAATTTCTCCACTTGAATCGACCTGTCCGCATCGCTTACATCCTGCCCTACGACGGCAGTAAAGTATTGTGGACCCGGAAGGGTTTTTGAGTCCTCCTTTACATAAGTCTCATCGTCCATCAAAACGCATGCATTCGGACGCTGCAAAGGACGCGAGTACAACTTCCGGGCCCTTGTTGTTGCTCGCTTCTTCTATTCTGCACTTTGTTTAGAGATTTTCTGCTTCTTGTAGGTCTCCAGATGGTTCCGCTGCTTGATTCGCTGGATCATTCCAACACTTGTTCCTGCTTTTTTGGCTAAATCACGTATTGACATCGATTTGTGCTTCATGATCAGAGATACCACTTTCCGGTCCAGTTTCGGCTTGGAAAAATCGGGTTTTCTGCCTCTTCTTGGTAGCTCAACTAAAGTATAGTGCTCCTCAAACTTGTTAATGGTGGTTTTAACACTTGCATGATGAATTCCAAAGCGCTTCGCCAATGTTCGCATAGTAATACCCTTCTCACTTAGCCATGTGTCCAGAACTTTTTTTTTCACTTCCTTTTCAATACGTGACATTTTGGAAACCAAGAATTTGAACCGCGCAAACAAGTAAACAAACGGAAGCTGACAGGCAAACGAACAGCACGCAGTGAGGACAACATAAAAAATCATCACAAATACATGCGTACAACGCAAATGTATGTGGATAGCTTATTTTCGATACACTCCTTATATGGGTGGCGAGTGCCTACCGCACTATATCGTCAGATGCAGTGTGCGTTATCACCGGAGTGATCTCCATCTACATCACTCTGGCTGAGGAAATAGCATGCTATTAGCGAAGGGACACAAGAAATTTGAGGAATACTATCAGATTGGTTATAATGGCCAAGTGGCAGCAGGAGTGGGAAAACTCGGAAAAAGGAAGGTGAACCCAAAGGCTCATTCTTAACATGTTGGTGGGGTGACCTGAAAACATGGAGAAGTTAACTTCTTCCTGACACAGCTTGTGCCAGCCTAGGGATGCTTCCGAAAATATCTGCACAGATTCGAACACGCAGAGTCTCCATTTTGTCCAGCCTGTTTAAATATCGAGGATACACCGAAGCATGTTACATTTGACTGCCGACGATTTAAGGATATACGAACCGAGATGATGTCAGAAATCGCAAGCGTCCTTAATCCGGACAACATCGTGCAGAACATGTACCAGCATGAAAGCACTTGGAATGCGGTGAACAGATGAATAACGCAGATTATGTAGTCGTTGCAAAGGTGATGGCTTGAAAAGCAGAGAGCTCCGAGCCACGATCAGAGTAGGCTAGATGCTCCGTCGGGACTAGACCGAGTAGAGCGGGCGTAGCGTAGTATCGTTAATAAATCATCGGGCGCCTGCAAACCGGAAGTCATCCTCCAACCGGAATTGCATAACCGATCCTGACACTTGGCCGACCAACGACGATTGGGAGGAATCTATGACAAAAGGTCGAAAGGACAGAAGGTCGAAAGACAAAAGGTCGAAAGGACAAAAGGTTGAAGAACAAAAAAGAAGGGACAAAAGGTCGAAAATCTTTTTTCAAAGAAGGAAAAATTTCCCTCTAAGTAAATCATTTTCGACCTTTTATCTTTCGATCTTTTGTCCATAAACCGATTGGGAGCAGGCTAAGTCCAGCGCCGGGGTCTAGCTGAGTAATTCGCGAACTAGCGCCGGCATATGGTCGTCGGGACACTTGTGAACCGGAAGCTTCCCTCCACCGAAATCGCAGGACCGACCTCGGAATCTGCCTGAATAGCATCAGTTCGAGAGATCTTTCGCCGTCATGGAAATCTTCGTCGGAGTAGATTACATCCACCGCCGGGGACTACTCTTAATAGTACGTAACGTATAAACGCCTTGAGTCATCGGAGCACCAGAGAACCCAGGGCATAGAGTATACTTGTACTCGGCACACGATATTCACATGCAAAAATTTACAACGGGAAAAGAAAGCTCCCTGTTAATAACTCTGGAGTTACGCAATACAACAGTAAGCTGAAAACGATGTCTAATAAGACATTCACGTTCACCCTGGCTTCAGCCAGAAAGAAAAAAATCAGAGGGGGTTGTGTACAAGACACGACCGCATGACGTTAACTACGCCAAGTGATTTTTTGCATTTGAATTTTAGTCGATTTTCATAGTTGCAGCCTTCCTTTAGTTCAAACTCTAACATAATATCGTGACGGTCGCAACATTTTAGATTTTTAATTGACACCCAGTTTATTGCCGTAAGATGTAGGTAACATCATAAGAAGAATGCGCGAAGAAGCAGAAAATGGTCTCCTTTTATAGAGCGGTTCCCAACACAAAAGAATCGTGGAAGACAATATGAACAAGTTTGGTTGCGTAAGAAAGGGGTCGACATTTTCCCTATTTTTGACAGTCTATCGTCAAAAATCAAAAGTTTTCTCCATTTGAGTGAAATGTTGTATAAATTTCCGACCGATTGGTTGGAAAATATTGAAAATCTACCGATAAATGGCTGAATTGTTAGTATTTAAAATCTTACATAATTTCGTGACGGTCGCAACATTTCAGATTTTCAATTGACACCTAGTATATTGCCGTAAGACGTAGTTAACGTCAAAAAAAATATCCGATGTCAATACTCGTGCTGTGTTCTTATATTTATGTAGTTTATGTAGTGGGTAATGGCTTCGAACACAAATTACGTAACGCTAAGATTGATTAGTTTCGACCCCCTCACTGTCCTTTAAAACGCTTTTTGTATTGGGAGGTCATCATTTTTGTACGGATCGTTACGCAATGCTAGACCCCTTGTTTTCACTGAAGGTTTACATAATTTACAAAATTCCTATTTATTATGTGCCAAGCACGCTCTATATATGGAGCCTGTCAATGAACAATGAACTTAATGACAAACATAATCAGCCCATTCTACTTCGCTCTTTGCATTTCAATTTCAGTAATTCAGTTTATTTTTTGAACGCACAGGGAAATGGGGATGACTCTTCTAAAATATGATAATTTAATTATTTCTATACACGCATTCATTGCACGCATTGAATGCCATCTTCTACAATACGTATGCTGAATGTAGCGGGAGCTTCAGTTCATTTCAACCCTCTTGACTAAGTTCGATCTTTTCACACTTCCAGCTTCCGTTGACTTTTTGACTTCGACTAAGCACCATTTCCCAACCCCTCTCATTGTTCTCACATTGAAGCTGTGACTGTGTCAAGCGCAAAAGAAAAGCAAATTTATTTTTTATCGCCCCCTGGATGACAATAAAAAGTAAGCTGGGGTAGATTAAAATTTTTCTTTTGGTTGCTTTTTTTTGTCTTGCTTCAATACATATGTCAAGAAATCGTACTTTGCTTCCTGGATGGGGTTTTTGAATCCTTACACGTGAAATAATGGTTTGAACTTGCCTATACGGAGACATATTTGAGTTACAAGGGTTGATGTTTTTTTTTACAGATTTTGTTAATGGAAACAAAATCAAATGCTAAATTTCTTGAGCCGAAACACTTTTTTGTTTTTACTAGACTGGATTTTTAAATGCTTTATTAGTATCATTCCAAACATTATATTCTTATAACTAGATGCTCTGTGTGAGAAAACTAATGTGGTCCTAATGGGGTAAAACTAAATTAAGCATTCATTAACATTTTGTTAACAACATATTATATTTCATTTGCCGTCACAGTCTAGAATTTTTATAGGTGAGATGATTTCAGCTGTTTATAAAGAAAAAAAAAACGCTTACACTTGACTTAATCTAAATACATAACGCATTTATCGTGACAATAGAAGATTGTAACGATTTTTGTTTAAAAGTATTAATAATTTCATTCGACATTTGTTCCATCTTCAAAATTTTATTTTGAATCCTCTACATAGCTTTCTCCCTAGTGCTAGTCCATAGAGATGGTCGGGTTTCACATTTTTCAAACCCGAACCCGACCCGTACCCGACTTATTTTATTCCTTCAAACCCGGACCCGAACCGAACCCGAGACAAAAATTTAAAAGCAAACCCGGACCCGACCCGAACTCGAAAAATTTACACTGTTCAAACCCGAACCCGACCCGAAACCCGAGAAAGTTTTCTAAGAAAAACCCGAATAGAACTCGAGTTTGAAAAGATGATAAATTCATCGTTTCTGATGCATAGGGAAGCTTTCCGGTTGTTACTTTGTGAACAATTATCCCCAAACCCGGCTAAACCCGACTTTTTTCAAGCCCGAACCCGACCCGTACCTGATATTTTTTTAACCTTCAAACCCGACCCGAACCCGAACCCGAAAAAATAAAAATTTTCAAACCCGAACCCGACCCGAACCCATCGGGTTCCGGTTCGGGTCCGGTTTCGTATTTGAAAGCATCTCTACTAGTCCATATTGGTACAGCATACAAGATCAAAAGCTTATTCTTAAGAAAAAAAAAATGATTTTCTATTAATTAGTGAATAAAGACATTTCACATATTTGTTAAATTTGGCGTGGATGTCCTCCAAGTGATTTTTGGAAGTTTATCTAGCATGAGTTCTTGATACTCAACTTCATCTGGCAAATTTATTACAATCCTTCTCATCGTGACAACGTGTTTACTTGAAGGTTTTAAAAATAGTGGTTTTGATTTAGATGTCAATATTATTGGTAGAGTTTTGGAAGCTTTAGGGTAAATCTTCCATTTTTGAAAGTATGAGTATGCTTTTGAGTTGTATTTTTTACAAAATTTTAGATATCTATAACTGATGATAGCAACTCCACCACATACTCCATCCAGTCAATCATTATGATAAACAAAAAAGTTTGGTTCTCTTGAGTTTGAATCAAGGCTCCAAATGAGTTGCTGAGTGTAATTAGTTGTTAGAAAATTAAACAGCTCGTTACCTTCTACAATTTGGATAATCAGTATGCTAATTTAAAACGTTTTAAAATTTATTTAAAATCGTTAGAGATATGTTATTCAATACCTATTTCACTTGTAAAATTCACACATATTTGAACAGCCTCAGCCATAGTTTCGATTATTCTTTATTTTTAATCGTGTAGCTTATAACAAGTGATGTTCATCATAAATTTGTATTTATAACTGGAGCTAGACTCACTCGATAATTTAACTTATACATTCAAGGTGAGAATCTCTACGGAAATTTTTACATCTCTTCATTGGTTCTGATAATTATTCAATATAGGGGACTAGACTAGCCGTAGCAGTTATCGCGCAGTTATTCTGAATGACCAAGCTGAGGGTTGTGGGTTTGAATCCCATCGGTCGAGAATCTTTAAGTAATGGAAATTTTCTCGACTTCTCAGAGCATAGAGTATCTTCGTATCTGTTATACGATATACGAATGCAAAAAAGGTCAGTAAGCAAAGAAAGCTCTCAATTAATAACTGTGGAAGTGCTCATAAAAACACAACGCTTAGAAGCAGGCTCTGTCTCAGTTGGGACGTTAAGCCAGTAATAAGAAAATTTATTCTATAAAAAAACTCGTCAATTTTCTCTGCACCGATATCTGCCGAAACAGCAATATGCCAGCAGAGCAAGATTAAAATTTTATGCATCATCTTGCTGTGTGATGATTTACTTAAAATGAAATTCCATTCATTCCAACGCCGCCACTTATTAGAAAGAAGTTTGTTTAGCCAATCTAGCGAATAATATTCAAACCAGCCCGAAGGCCTTCGCTCGAGTCAAGGGTTCAACTATTGAAACGGAGGCTAATATATGGAACGAGCAAGATGATTTTTTCCCAAAGACCGCCAAAACTCTCCCCCTGTTTGAAAAGCGCCCGAGAAATTGTTGCCTTTCATTCGTTTGGACAAACCGAGATGTGGGGAGCGAGGATGAACGTGTCAGTTTCCCATGTTTGCTTTTGCTGAACGGACTTGACGGTTCCTTACTCCTATGCCCGGGTTTGTCGAATGTTGCTTCGAGTGGGAAGACGTCCGGTTGTTTACTCCACAGCAAGAATTTAATATTGGATTTTTCATCATTCATTTTGCCACTTACACTGCTCGCAGCTAGCTACTACTAAACACCATATAAGACGAGGTTGGACTAGTCAACGATTTGTTGAAGATGAACAGTTTCCGTGGTTATTTTTCCTTGATTATCTTTTTTTTAGGTTGCAGAGTGTTCTAAAATTTCTTGGTAAATCATCAGCTCACTATTTTTTCACTCTCGATGTATAAGATTATCAAAGTAAATAAGTGGGACATTTCGTTCCACTTATTTCAAGATGTAAGTAGTTTTTCTTACATTTATCTAATTTTGTCCTTGTTATACACCATTTAAATTTTCTGCTATTTATATTCACCAGACGATTAGAATCAGTTAATTTGGGGCTGCTGGGGTAATATGCACTACCGCACCTTGTCAATTTCTCAGAAATAAACGAGTTTTGAAAGAAAAATACTATGTGGATTGATGAATCGTTGAAAATTGTTAGCACCCTGAGAATTTGATGCATTCGGAAAAACTTAGCAGGAAGATAGAACAATAAATTCGTAAAGCACGATTCTGATGTAACTTTCCCGATCATTTCACTTGTTGTTTTGAAAGATTAAGATTAAGAATTTTTACAACCTTTCACCATAAAACAGATGATTGGAGACTTGGTAAGTTGTTGATGACATGATTCGGCGAAATAACACAACAATTTTTATTTTCCATAACATTTTCTGTTGAGCGCCCGGTTGGGGCAACATGCACTGCATTGGTTGGGGCAGAACGATCCATTCCAAAATAAACTACAATAATACAAGTTAGGTCATTTTGAGTCTTCACTAACGTATTTATACACAATTGTATCATCTTGTAGACGAAAATCATCCACAATTCGTGTTTTTATGATAAACTAGTGGGCACGGCAAACTTCATCTTGCCATCAAGTAGGCTGTAGAAAAACGCTATGAATCGTCCTATACAAAATGACAGTTCCGTTCACGCTCGTTTTTCCGACTTTCCCGGTGAATATCCTAAGATTTTAATACACACAAACACTTCGGAACACTTGACGAAAAAAACGGAAAAATAATCATTCATATCGGTTGACCCGTTTGGAAGCCATTTCGTGACATACAAACACCACTCCATTTTTATTTATATAGATAGATAGATAGATAAAATTACGTTTAAAACACGATGGTGCATTGTGACCTTATCCAGAGACGTCACAAAGCTTTTTAACGAATTTATTCGGGTAACGTAAAAGTTTCCTATAAACAAATTACATTATTAGATATGTTGTTATGGTAAAATTTCAGATAGACTTACGTTTTATGCATTAAGCACTCAAATTATTGTCTCGCTACTCATTGTAAGCTGAATCTCGGGTAGGGCGACTATGACCTGACTGAATAGTTATTTTTAGAATTTACAGGGGTATAATTATTGTTGTTTTACCTTAATGATGAAGTGACGAAGCAAACCTCATAAATGGAAAACCTGAGAACAATCGGCATATACTATACGAATTCATTATTAATTTCATAATTTGTTCCCAACTAAGAATTCAATTAGCTTAATAGCAAAGTATAAAAATTCTTGGTAAAAAAATATTAGCAATTACAGCCGAAAATACTGGAAAAGAGTTCACTATTTTAACCTCGCGTTACATACATCTATCTTTTAATCCGTCTTCCTTTGTGTTGATGCCATGCATGTCATTCAATCCGTTGTCAACGCTGTCACTCTGATCTAATGCGCAAGGTGCTGTATAGCAGCTGCGGCACTACCAGAGGGGTGTTCGTAACAGTCCCCCCCAGCAGGTGGACCCTGGTCCAGCGTGCTTCTGTTTCCTGCGATGTCCAGTACCGCCAATTTTACCACCGGTCGTTCATATATTCCGGAAATGGTTTGAAAAGTCGCTGAGCGCACTTCACCATCCTTCGAAGTTTTGATAGCTGTTACTCTGCCCTTGGGCCAACAATTTCTCGGAAGGGTTGAATCCACTATAATCACGATATCTCCCAAAACAATCGATTTTGTAGGGCTGTACCATTTAGTTCTGCGAGTAATTTCTGGAGCGAATTCATTGACCCATCGTTTCCAGAAATAGTTTGCAAGAATGTCTGAAGTCTGCCAAGAATGTTTCACAGCTTTAGAACTATCGCAATAGGGTACAAGGGGTTTTGAACCATTTGAAGAACCTACCAAAAAATTGTTCGGTGTTAAGGCCGGTGACGACTCGTTATCGATGGGGACGTGTGTGAGAGGTCTGCTGTTGACAATGTTTTCAATTTTGATCATTGAGTTCCTTAAAATTTCGTCGGTGGGCGAATGGTTGAGTTTCAGTTCCATCAGAATCCGCTTGACAGTCTGTATCAATCGCTCCCAAGCGCTTCCCATATGTGGTGACGCGAGAGGATTGAATCTCCAAGTTGTAGTTGGTGTTGTGAATTCTGTCGCCAACTGATGGCAATAGATGAGAGCTTGCGCTTCCTTCAGCTCCTTGGATGCTCCCACAAAATTGGTTCCGCGATCACTTATTATTTCTGTTGGAGTTCCCCGTCTACCAAAGCAGTTATGCAGAGCCATTATGCATGAATCAGTCGATAGAGAATTAGCTATTTCAATATGCATAGCTCTAGTAGTCAAACAGGTCACCAGGACTCCCCAACGTTTCTCAGGGCGTCTCCGAACTGTGACTTGATAAGGCCCAAAGTAATCGACGCCGATTTTCTCTTATAAGCAGATAAAATCAACTCACCTGTAAAAAATCTAAACTGCTACGCTGCCCATACTCGCATAACAGTCCCATTTTAATTTTCACCACTTTTGAGTTAGCTTCATGAATAGCGTTAATTTTTAGTGTTCTTTTCGAAAACAATCTTGAATTTTTTTTTGTATGGATAAAATGCGAAAAAAATACCAAACCAGGTGTGTCCCATATGAAAAATACCCGCATAACAGTCCCATTAATTCATTACAAAAATATTGAAACAAATCTACTACAGGATTTCTAAACTCTTGCACTGTGATTTTCATTCCTACAAAAGGAGAAAAAGTACACTAACGGTGGTAGAAATGATTTCTATATAACAAAATTGCTTATTCTTATAACTTTTAATGCCTTTTTCACTGCCCTGAAAGGGTGAAATCACAATAAATTTGTACTTGCAAGCATTAACTATATTTTTTCCTGTATTTATTTATGAAACTATAAACTTGATTGACCAGTTCATTCGCCTCAATCAACTATAGCAAAATGAATTAAATATGTATTTTCTGTAAGTTAATGCTACCGCTAAATATCTATTGCCTTCTAATCTATAACCAACTTACTCGCTGGCAGGATCATCATCTAACGATATGAAGTGGCTGTTTTTTGGACACCGCAGAATTTTGAATTGTCGGTAGAATTTCCATGACTAAACGGATTGTTTGCAGCACCTAATCTTGCTTATCTAATCAACACACGGCAACATTATCCAGGAACTCCTTCATCATCATTGAGCTGACAAAAACTTGCTTGTTTTACGACTTTGACATGTTGCAAATTCAAAGCCCACGTGCAATGAGTAGATTTAGCATACAGTCCGTTTAGTGCGGCAGCAACGGTTGAATAAAATCTTCATTTAATCAGTACCATGTTAAATATCACTGGCACCACCAATTCAATAACTTCAAGGTACAGTGGCAAGGAAAAGTGGCTTGAAATCGATTGTGAACTTAAACATCAATGTGTCAAGGTGCGCGATAACAAAGTAAGCGAGCCCCATGTAATGGGACTGGTATGCGGGTATTTTTGCGTATGACTACAGAAATACTCGGATAACGAGTCCCATTTGTCCTAATTCCCTAATTTGGCTATTAAAAACAAAAGATTTAATTGATTTTAGTTGTTAACTATTGTTTTCTATTGCATCGAATACGTTTTCGGCAATATCACCAATATTAACTCCCACAAGTAGCGACAAAAAGACGAAAAATGCAATCATGTTCAGATGCCTTTTTCTCGACATGATGATTTTCATTATGGGACTGTATTGCGAGTATGGGCAGTACGGCAAATGAAATGTAATATGTTGTTAACAAAATGTTAATTAAATCTTAAATTTGTTTTACCAAATTAGGATGATAGTGTTGTCTAGTAATACAGAACACCTAGATATAAGAAATGAATGTAATGTTTAGAATGATAAAAAAAATCCTTTTTGGTAGGTTAGCCATCATTGGAGGCTCCGGTCTTGCTCGGCGAATTTTACAACGTTGACAATCTCTGCGAATTCTATTACACTCGACACACACTTTTGGTATGTAAAATCTTTTACGTGCTTCGTTAACGAACGTCTCGTTGCATTTTTCGTGGATATCTTGGAGCACTAGCTTAGTTAGTGGATGGATTCGTAGTAAAACAATTGGAAACTATTTATTTTCACCAGCGAAGTCACACACATCGATACGACTGTGTATGCGCATCAAGCCGGTCGAGTCGAGAGCTGGGCCTAATTTGTAGAGAGTGCTTGTCTTAGGTAGGATTGGCGTTCTTGATTCCTCGTGACGCGACAACGTTATCATCTCGTTACCATAACATTCCCATTGAGCACGCTTGAGGAGGAAAATTTTAGCCAACTCTTCGCTAGTAAATGGGCTTAGAAGAAGTTGTTTGCCTTTCATTTTAGAATAACATTAGAAGGAAAACGCAGAACTGAAGCAGAAATTCGTTGTATTCGTCTCCAACTCGAGTAAAATTTAGGTCGCAGTATATTATTGCCTTGCAATTTATCCGTTACAATAAAATACTAGATGGTGATCTGATGGGACACTTGAAGATCATCAAGGAATTCAACTTGAACTCAGATATAAAAACAGTAGAAGACTGGATGATAACGAAGACAAACTATGATGTGCCCTTCAAAGTGGTTAAACCAAACCGCAATACGTGGGAATCTGGTGGGCCAAGTTTACGTCCAGGGTCTGTTGTATTTTACACCGATGGGTCAAAGATGGGCAAAAATACCGGGGCTGGAGTTTTTGGTCCCGGTATTAGTAAGTCTATAGCTATGGGATGCAGCCCCACTGTATTTCAGGCTGAAATTCAAGCAATTTTAGAATGCACAAATGTTTGTCTCAAAAGGAATTACAGGTTTGCTAAGATCTGTATTTTCTCGGACAGTCAAGCAGCATTAAATGCGCTAAAGGCATTTACATGTCAATCGAAGTTAGTGTGGGAATGTATTCTCTCTTTGAAGCAATTGGCCAGTAGGAACGAAGTAACGTTGTACTGGGTTCCCGGCCATTGTGGTATTGAAGGGAATGAAATCGCCGACAATCTAGCAAGACAGGGTGCAGCTTCGAGCTTCGTCGGCCCTGAACCTTTTTGTGGAGTTCCTGAGAGTACTCTTAGGATGAAACTAAGAACTTGGGAAATGTCCATGGTAGAAACTAATTTGAATGCCACGGATACAGCCAAGCAAGCGAAAAGATTTATTAGACCCAGTCTGTCAAAAGCCCGGGCCATATTAAATCTTAATAAAAAGAATACCAGGGTAATAACCGGTCTGATGACTGGTCACTGCTCGAGCAGGTATTACCTTTACAAGATTGGAAAAATCCAATTCTCAGAATGTCAATTTTGTTTGAACGAAAACGAAACCGCTGAACACTTGCTTTGCAGCTGTGGAGCATTGTTCAATCAAAGGTTGTCAATATTTGGAAAAGGGTTATTGGAGCCCTCCGAAGTTTGGCAATGCAATCCAAACAGGGTAATAAACTTTATAAAACGAGTTGAGCCTAGTTGGGATAACGTGCTCCATCAACCATTGTCCACCACATCTCAATTGTGAGAGGTTATTTGATGAGCACAAAATTAAATATGGGTCATACCACAATATTCCTAATTATTGGACGCAGTGGGTAAAAGGCTCTACAGACAAGGAAAAAAAAAATTATTGCCTCCATACATTAACCTAGGTCGCAATTCCTCTTTAGTTTCTTGGTTTACACACGTTGTCGGCCATTCTTCAATCGGTTTTGATAAGAAAGGTTGTCCAGAAAACCATCGAGAGTCTACGTCGAAGATTGGGTGGTTCTTCCATTTTGTGCCCTCGTCGGCAACGTTGGATTTATCTGGCAGCCGTTTCCATTCCGACACATCTGTTGCTTCCAATAACCGCAGCCTGAAGTTTAAGACGTGGAATTGACACAAATTTAATTGGTGCAACTCGACTTTTAGAACCTATCAATGAGCACGAGATACGTTCTCCTTCAGTGAACCGGAAATAGCAAACGACAGCATACCCAAGTTCGCTGGTATCGACGAACGTATGGAGTTCTACGGTTCTTTCGAATCCTCGAGAAGGTGACAGGTGGTAACATCGAGGGATTCGGACAGATTCGGCCGTAGGGAGAAGATCGAGCCAGTTGTTCCACTATTCCAATTGTTGCCTGCCAATTTCGTCGTCCCATGAAAAACCCACTCGCCAAATTTCTTGGAACTTCAAAAGTATCATGTAGTTGGACAACAGGCCAAGGGGATCGTAGACCGACATTAAAACGCGCAGAATATCAGGTTTCGTTAGGTGTTTCTGACCAGTAAGCAATTTCTGATTCCGTGCGGTTGATAACTTGTGTCGAAATGTATGTGTTTTTGTGTCCCACCACATACCAAGGACTTTTTCCAATACCGTGTCCTTGTTCACATCCAGGCTTTTCTCTGTTGTTTGGGTATCTCCATAAAGCATTTACAATGACTGTTGTGTTCGAAATCCAATTTCTCATCGTGAAACCACCCTGCTTATGTATGTGACGCACATCCTTCGCTAGCTTTATAGCCTCTTCCTCCGTATCAACGCTCGCTAGCATGTCGTCGACATAGTGGCCCTTCTCAATAACTTCTACGGCTTCTGGAAATTCAGATTGAAACCGATTCGCGCTGATCATCTTCATTCATTTGAATGCGAAGAAGCATTTCCGCGATGTCGCCGGAAACAGCTATACGTTTCTACCGGAATCGATACAATACAAATGGTAGAGCTGTCAGATGATCTGGCCCCTTCATCAGGACAGCGTTGAGAGAGGTCCCTGCCATGACAGCCGCCGCATTTCATACAATTCGAACTTTGTTGGGTTTTTTCGGGGTGTACACGGGGAAAATTGGTAAATACCATATACGGTTGCTTTGTTTCCGCTGCTCTTCCGAAGACATTTTACGAACGTATCCTTTCATGATGTATTTACTCGTCCATCTTATTCATCAACGTTGAAGCTAAATCGGGGTCGCGCTGCATTCTTTTCATTATACATGCATGCCGTCGAAGTGCCATGGGCTTGCTGTCAGGGAGTCAGACGTCGTCGTACTTTCACAATAATCCGGTACAGTACCTTCAATTATCAAACTTTGTCACAGATCGCATCATATTCATAGCACGCTCGTCCTCGGTTGAGAGAAGCAATCTCTCTGGCTTTGAAATACTCACGCTTTCCAGAGCAAAATAGTTTTTTACATCAGAGTTGAGTTCTATGGCTGTTTCTATCAAGTGGTGGCAAACATGGAAGCTTTGTGGAATCGTTGTCCTTCCAATCGCAGCTAGGAAGCCAAGTTTTCCTCCAATAAGGTGACCGAAGCAGTGCTGTAAACATTCGACACTTTGCGCGACGTTTGTTTCGTTGCCATGGTCACAGCACGTCGACAAACACAAAAAAGTATCAATTGGATGTCGTCTTACTCGATGACATTTGCATAAATTATAAGTTTTGCATTCAATTCAGACATCGGATCATAAACAAAATGACTAGTTTGATCTTGCTTGTTATGTCGAATGTGACACAAATACAGTGAAAGCAGAACAGATACAAACAAAACCGTATTGTTTCCTAGCGAAGCTATCGTGGTCAGTGGCATTCAATTGACAATTTTCTTTTCGACATTAGTTTGATCGCTCGTGTTGTGTATGTTTAAGGGAAGCCCTGCCGAATATCAGCGAAAACGTGTCGACTACCGTGATTGCTTACAACACTGGACCGAAGATCCAAGATCCAGAAAAGCGTAGGTTCGTATTTTCATCCCTTGGTTATGCAGGGTAACAGGGACATACTGGAACAAAGTAGGTTTACTATCTGCTTGATGAGTGTTGCGGTTGTGTCCAGCGTCGTTATGACTGGTCCGATTATACCCGCTATCATGATGATTCCCAGCTGCTATCGCGCCAGAGGTCATAGGTCGATTATCTTTTGCATCGTTATGCAGCAACCTGTGTGTGTTTGAAGGTGCATCCATTTTTTACCACATGTCCTGGTCGATTTACATGGTCCGGGGTGCCATCGTTTGACTATCTAGCAGACGCACGAAATCAGAGCGCTAAAGCAGGCCGCTTTCGTAGTGTTCTCCTGTAAACTTAGTCAGCGACTGCGAAGCTTCTAGCTCCATAACGTTCACCGGTTACTTCAAGGTCAACGACCTTGGACTTAACTTCAGTGAACGTAATGAAGCTAAAAGCCTGGACGCAGTAGTGCGTGAAGAGTGACCTGTTGGATGAGCAAATGCGCATCTACGCCAGGGTCGTACTCAACAGTTATATAACAGTACTTTTCATCGAAACGTCGTTTTTAAGATTCCAACCTCTAAAATTTGAGCCTGAGAAAAGCAGAAACAGGTTTGGAAACATAAATTGACGCTTATATTGAGCTGTTCGGTAATCCAATCCGCATGGTTATTAAATTAATTAACTCATTACGCGTGGTAAAGTTGGACCAATTATGGGTGATATTATGAAAAAAATCCACGTGCTCGGCTGGGATTTGAACCCAGGACTCTTGTATGCTAGACGAGCGCTTTACCAACTAAGCTACCGAGCCACTTGGTGACCCATTAACTGAGTTGGTTACAAGTTTAGAATTCAAATCCCTACAGACCACGCGGACCCCTTTCATAACCTATATTCATCCCTCTCATGTAAACTACACACGCGAGAAGAGCGAGTGCGATTTATTTAGTGAAACTGTTTGCCTATCGTACCTACATCGCTTCCACAACAACTGTACCAAGGCGGGTTCAATTCTCTAAGGTGTCCTATTATGTTCACTTTGTGGAGTAAACCAGACAGGGTAGGTGAGGAAGGGCTTGCCGTTTTGTTTACAAACATCTGAGACAGGTAGTCAAGAGATTGACTCCTGATTGGTTGGAGAAACAGTGTTGTCAAGAATTATTCTAATCTGGTCACCTCTGCTCCTCGTGTGCTCTACTCCTTTCTTTCATTTTTGACAATTTCGTTCGTACTGGTGGCAGCACAGTTAGTTTCAGTTTCAGCATCATCCAGGCAAGACTGTGATGTTTGTAAACAAATCGGCCAGCAAGTTAAAGATGGCCTCCTAGCTGCTTTCGCCAAGTGATTACACCTTACTCTGGCTACAGAGTAAAATGCACACACCTTTGTGAAGCTCAGAATCGTTGTTGCCAAGCGGGAGCACCACGAAGAACCTTGCATTCCATTCTGACATTACTATAGGAGTGAGGAGTCGAAGTTGTGCCATGGCTACTAGATCGTTTGATGTCCGATCCGATGTTACATTCTCGGAGTTCTTTCAACAGGCTTTTGATTGTCAACCATCATAACAGGGTTGGAAGACAAGATCTATGACAATGTTCATTCAGTACCACACATCCACCCTCTTCTCAGGAAAAAAAAATTGAAGTGATGAGTTTTCACATCGTTTCCGTCATCACGAAAGCTTTCAGGAATTCAGGATGTATATTTCACATCGCTATGAACTTCACCGATGTATACTGTTTCATATCTCAACTGTTCACTTGTACATGCGACTTTGAAACATTTTTCCGCTGTAGGATACCCACACAATCAGAACGGCGTTGAAATTATTGATCGGTTGAATGTCGTTTCATACATTAGAAACGGCAAGCTAATTATATGAAATGACATATCTAAGACGAATTTTGGACAAAATATTGCTATTAATAAACTGACATATATGCGTTCAACAGAGTAGCATCAGTGTTTGACTTTCATCTTGTTGTACATTCAATCCACCGTACTTTCACGGAAATACTCACTCAAAAACTTGTTTGACTGTTGTTACTTGTTTTGATATAACATATCTACTAAGTTACTAGCCATCATTGGGCTTACATATCTTATTCTATTCTATTTTCGACCGCTAGTCGCGTATGCATGTGAACATCACTTCTATTAGGAACCAATTTGTGACCACTAGTCGCGATAGCAAGTGTACACCACCATTACTTAGAGCAAATATACGACCACCAGTCGAGTTAACAACATCAATAGCAGTTACTATGAACAAGTATGCGACCAGCAGTCGCGGTAGCAAGTGTACACCACCATTGCATAGAACAAATATACGACCACCAGTCGAGCTTACAACATCAATAATACTTGCTAGGAACAAGTATACGACCACCAGTCGAGTTAACAACATCAATAGCAGTTGCTATGAACTAGTATGCGACCACTAGTCGCGGTAGCAAGTGTACACCACCATTGCATAGAACAAATATACGACCACCAGTCTAGTTTACAACATCAATAATGCTTGCTAGGAACAAGTATACGACCACCAGTCGAGTTAACAACATCAATAGCAGTTACTATGAACAAGTATGCGACCAGCAGTCGCGGTAGCAAGTGTACACCACCATTGCATAGAACAAATATACGACCACCAGTCGAGCTTACAACATCAATAATACTTGCTAGGAACAAGTATACGACCACCAGTCGAGTTAACAACATCAATAGCAGTTGCTATGAACTAGTATGCGACCACTAGTCGCGGTAGCAAGTGTACACCACCATTGCATAGAACAAATATACGACCACCAGTCGAGCTTACAACATCAATAATACTTGCTAGGAACAAATATACGACCACCAGTCGAGTTAACAACATCAATAGCAGTTACTATGAACTAGTATGCGACCACCAGTCGCGGTAGCAAGTGTACACCACCATTGCATAGAACAAATATACGACCACCAGTCGAGCTTACAACATCAATAATACTTGCTAGGAACAAGTATACGACCACCAGTCGAGTTAACAACATCAATAGCAGTTACTATGAACTAGTATGCGACCACCAGTCGAGTTAATAACATATTCATTGCAACCATCTGTCGCGTTAGACAACCAAATACCAAACCAAATGCAACCAAACCACCAATCGCGGCAATAATATTTGTTTTAATTGCAACCACCAGTCACGTTAAGGACATTATTTTTTTTTGCATTGCATACACAATTGTGTTAAGAGCATTTTTTCCATAGCAACCACCAGTCGCGTTAAGGATATTTTTTTTCAAACATGTTATTTTTTTTTAACATGGCATTTATTTAGAAATAATAATGAATTAAGTAGATTTGAATAGTTTGGATCTCGCCGGTTATCGACACAAAATTCACAAATTTCACCGATTCAGTATGCTTCACACTTAACTTGTTCGTTAAACATAACGGGATACACAATGTACTGGAGCAAATAGGAAAGAAAACAATCATGTGCATTATTGGTCAAATTTGACCAAAACATTGATAAAACTGAATCGATTAAAATTCGATTCGTCCTTTGTATCGATTTTATTTAAATCGATTCGATTTCTTCACTCGTAAGCAAATTTACAAGAACAACGACTCAAAATAAGATCAAATTCCTTGTATTAGGATTTCATGTTGTTTCAATATTAAAAAAATCGATTAATTGGAACGAAAAATCTACTCTTGGAACACCAGTTCAAAATCGCCCGTGATTAGGAATATTTGAACACACTTACATTCATTTTTCACCCTATTTTATTTTATTGAAATTATTTTGTTTTTATTTGAAAGCAGGAGATAAGATATAGAAATGTGTGTATCATCACAGAAGAAACGATGAAATGATCACATACAACCAAAGCGAAGTTTTATTATTATTTATATAGAAATTTGCACAGTTGATAAATGTTACGGGAGTTTTTTTCGATTGAAATTACTTATTGATAAGTTATACAAATTGATTAATATTAATATTAACTTTAACACTTCAGTTCTCTTTTGCAAAATCACATTATTTTACAAATTATACTTAATTATACGATATTTTTTATACACGTTTTGTACGGATATGTTCAATTGACTTCTGCAAAAAAATAGTTCAGTTCCTAACGTCGAAATGATCATAATCTTTGAATCGGATAAAATAGATGAAACACTTTCTATTACATTCAAAAGCAATCTGTTTGAATTCAAATGCAAAACAAAATATTCACTTTAAAGCCTGCATCGCGCAACTCAAATAGTTGAGGTGATGCTGGTGTTCAATAAGAGCAACAACAAGAACATTGCTGCTTCAGCGAGTAGTGAAGCGGCTAATGCATATTAATGTCATATTTCCTCTTCAATCAGTTTTCTATTATTCATAGAAAATACCACATTGCTGTTTACTTACAGATGCCTTTTTTATCAGATTCAAACTTCACTCCACAATCACTCTGAATACATATTTTCACACGCGGTTTAAGAAGCACTCGACACAAACACATTTCCTAGTGGACACTCCCGCTTGCTATCGAATCCAGGCTCTCCAGGAAAAACGAAAATTTATTTAAAATTCTGGCAGGTTCGCCAAATGTGAAGCTCAGAATCGTTGTTGGCAAGCGGGAGCACCACGAAGAACCTTGCATTCCATTCTGACATTACTATAGGAGTGAGGAGTCGAAGTTGTGCCATGGCTACTAGATCGTTTGATGTCCGATCCGATGTTACATTCTCGGAGTTCTTTTAACAGGCTTTTGATTGTCAACCATCATAACAGGGTTGGAAGACAAGATCTATGACAATGTTCATTCAGTACCACACAACCTTGAACTGTACTGTGGAAGAGTAAAGATGTGGGAAGGCTATCAACGTGTCTTTCTTACTCAAGTGACGACATGACTACTACAGACAGGCAGTAACACTCTAATATAAATTGACGCTTATATTGAGCTGTTCGGTAATCCAATCCGCGTGGTTATTAAATTAATTAACTCATTACGCGTGGTAAAGATGGACAAATTATGGGTGAAATTATGAAAAAAATCCACGTGATCGGCTGGGATTTGAACTCAGGACTCTTGTATGCTAGACGAGCGCTTTACCAACTAAGCTACCGAGCCACTTGGTGATCCGCGTGGTCTGTAGGGATTTGAATTTTAAACTTGTAACCAACTCAGTTATTGGGTCACCAAGTGGCTCGGTAGCTTAGTTGGTAAAGCGCTAGTCTAGCAAACAAGAGTCCTGGATTCAAATCCCAGCCGAGCACGTGGATTTTTTTCATAATTTCACCCATAATTTGTCCATCTTTACCACGCGTAATGAGTTAATTAATTTGGAAACATGTTTTTTTTTTGCAATTTCTCATCGTAATAGGCTGATTTTAATCGCGCCAATCTGTCATGAAACGGCCTACTTTCCTGCACTGAAGTATACTTACTTACTTACTTATTTGGCTTTACATCAATTATCTTGATAAAGCCTCGCCAACAATATTTCGCCAATTCCCTCGGTTCATGGCCGCTTCTCTCCATCCTCGACTGTGACCCACGCTCTCCAGGTCCTGGTGTACCTGGTCAATCCACCTAGCTCGCTGCGCCCCACGCCTTCTTGTTCCGACCGGATTCGTGGCGAACACCATCTTTACAGGGTTGTTGTCCGGCATTCTTGCAACATGCCCTGCCCAGCGTATCCTTCCAGCTTTAGCTACCTTCACGATACTGGGTTCGCCGTAGAGTTGAGCGAGCTCGTGGTTCATCCTTCGCCACCCCACACTGAAGTATGCAGTGTGGGAATAGTCATTACGCAACTGAAACCAGTGCTGTAATGATTCATTACGCAACGCTTTCTTATTACGCAACTGTTTTGAGTTGCGTAATGAACCATTACACAATATTTTTTAAGAAATTGTAAAATGATGGTGTATACATTCCGATATTATTTCTGATACCCTCAAGTGTTCTTCTACAAATTTGCAAAGACGTTGTACGTGACTCGTTGCAGAACTTGATTTTTACAGCACTCGTCGGCAAGCCTCGTAGGATAAATTTACGACTCGTGCTGTAAAAATCATCATTCTGCAACTTGTTCCGTAAACTACTATTATGAGCCGTATCTTGTTCCAAGCCGAAAGCGGAAATGAATGTTTGTACACAATACTTATTACATTCTTGAAAAATTACCGTAGCGCGAACAAAGGTGAACAAAGATCTCTAAAGTGTCTCTTTTACGCAAATAATATCTAAGGTCGCTTTTTTCTTTTAACGCGTTGCTATGAATCTTAAAGTAAATCCTTGAGACCCCAGAGTTAACTACGCAACTATTCCATAGATTCAGAGATTCTTCGTGGAAAATTTTTAGGAATTCTTTTAGTGATTCATTCAAAACTTTCTTCAGGAATACGTACATAGACTTCTTCAAGGATACCCCAGAAATTGTTTTAAAGGTTTCTTAAGCAATTATCCCAGGAATTCATCTTGAAAATATTTTGGGGCCGTCTACTAATTACGCAAGGGTTTATAAGGGTAGGGTGTTTTGTAATTTCTTACGTTTCATTCAAATAATTTTTGATTTTCATACAAAAAATCTTGTCATGGAGGGAAAGGGGATTAAAAAATCGTAAAAATTGTCTTACGTAATTATTAGACAGCTTCTTAAATGGATCCATAATCTAGTTATGCTAAGAGGACTTATCTCAATATTCGCTCCAGAAAATCCTTCGGCAATTCAATAATAGAGTAACAACACAAATTCTCATAGCATTCCATTGGAAATTCTTCCAGGAGAATTAAAAAGGTTAATTCTAGAATTGAAGGTCTCATGACATTTTTCTGATGTACGTACATTCGTTTTCAGAATCAATCCTTCATGAATTACCCAACAGATTATCCCAGGAATTTCTCCTTAAATTGTTTCACAAAATCTATTTGGAATTTTTCCTAAAATTTCACAATAAGTTTAACCAGGTGTCCCTCATAAATTTCTTGTCCTTTTAATGATTCCTTGAATTATTTTTGAAGTTAATTCTCCATGGAATCTTCAATTTAAAAAAAATCATTCAGGACTTAAAACCACAAAATTTCACCAAGAGCTCCACTCAAGATTTTCCAGGGATTTCCTCTATGGATAATCATGCAAGAAATCATGTAGGGTTTGGTTTGGTGAAATTTCCATTGATTATTTTAAGAAATCAGGAGATCTTTGCAAAACTTCTCGCTTGATGAAGTTTATCATGTATTTTGTCAGATATCCTAATTGTTTAGGAATATTCATGGATTTTTTTTTTCAGGAATTCCCAACATTTATTACTGATTTTTTCCTTAGCATGTCCTCGTTAGAGCAATACTGTTAGAATAATTTTTTAAATTTTCAAAGGCAATGATTGAAAAAAAAAATAAGTGTATCGTTAGAAAAAAATCTGGTTGAATTCTTTGAGGTATCTCGAATGAAAATTCTGTGGGAATTTCCTTGAAAAGTTTGTAAACAAATTGCTCAATGAACTCCGCCCAATGAAGTATTCAATCTATAGCTAAAGGAAACTTTAATCAAATACCAATTAACACAATTGTTGCAAATTCTTTGTTATATGGACGATTTGTCCACTGTCCAGGCTCGTATAAAAAGGCTCCGTGAAGGAATTGGAGGATGGGCATTTTGTTCGATATGTATTTATTTTTTATATCAGCGATGTAATATTCAAATTCATTTCTTCAATTTCTATTCTAGTTATTAAATTATCCTGAAAAAAAAGAACTAATAATTAAAATGATAAACTAAAAAATTTTTTGAAGAAAATCATAAAACACATGTAGCAATTTTTGTCTTTTTAAAAGACGCTCCTAATTGTCACGAGGAATCACAATTCATTCTCTATTTGCTATTGCGTTTTATACATGTGGCCTTTGAAGTTCTTATTTTTGAACAATTAGCCACCATTAGCCCTGAAATCGTAAAGGTATATTATTCTTTTTTAATTAACATTTTGATTACTATATGAAAAGCTAAAAAAGACTTCAGTAATAGATGAATACAGGATTCATTACATGCAATCACAAATCCTAGAGTTTGTTAAAGGAATATTATTATTTCGATTACTTGAAAAGTCACCTGTCGATTGTATGTTGGCTTAACGGCACACATTTCCATATTGAAGGGCCCTCGAATCTGACTCAGCATCAGGCCCCGAAAACCAAAGCTACGCCACTGTCGTTATATATATGGATATTTTTCTGATATCAATAAAGCTACATATTAAATTTAGATAATTAACACAAAGTTCATAAATCTTTTTGTGTAATAAAACGGATTCAATAAAATGTTTGAATAATTGCTGAGTAGAGCATGTAATGGAACTAACAACTAATAACTCAAAAATGGGTGCTTCGCTTTCAACTCATGTTTGTTTCAATTATCGGATATCGGTTCGATATCGATAATATATCAACTATAATCTAGTTGACACCGATATATTGAAAAAATATAATTGCATGAAATATTTCGCGATTTATAGACAGTCTGTAGCTTATAAAAATAATAACAATTGAAATATAAAATGGCCATTTTTTTTAATCGCCTTCCAATTTTGAAAATTAATTTATTTGTCAGTGAAGCCAACAAATGAGTTTTTTTTATTAGGGGAAGAACACTTATTTTCGACTACCGAAAAGCCCACACCGGAAACCCACACAATAGAAACCTCAGCCAGCACAGTTGCTGGCTAGTGTAGTGTGCTATTTCAATACCTAAAAAATCGGGCTAGGCATTGGATATAAATAGAAAGCGTTGTGTTTGGATGGGCATCTAATTCTTCCGAAAGAGGTGCACTTTGCGAAAAAGGATCACGTGATTATTGAGCTGAAATCGAATTCAAATTAACTTCTGCGTTCATGAGTCCTCTCATGGCGTAGGGGTAACGCGCCCTAACTAGAGATCAGGGAGTCGTGAGTTCGATTCTCACTGAGAAGACGTGTAACTTTTTCGCAAAACTTCACAAAAATTTGTCCATTTAATCCAATTGCAAAGTATATGTAATGTTTAGCTTTTCGGTAGTTGTTAAACTTCCACTCGGCTGGTTAGCCGTAAACCACGATTCTTAATTAAAAACAAGTACTTATTTTCGATTCAGCACTAATGTTTGACCCATTCATTGTATGAAAATACGAAAATTAGCACCGAATTCTTATAGGTCGAAAAAAAGTGCTTGTGTTTTTTAACAAAAAAAAAAAACAAAAACAATTATCTACAAGTCAACACTTATTTGTGAAAACATTTTGTAAAAAGTTTATAATGCAGATAAAATTTGAAAAAAAAAAACGAACATCAAGAAAGTTTCATTGAAATCTGAAAGGGTGCTGCCAACATCTGTTCGAGTTGGCGTGAATTGCGTCTATGATAAAAACAACTGAAGTGTTAACAGCATTTGGACTATGCTCCAGGAAATACTGCATGAGCGATAGGAACATAAATTTCATGCGACAGCATTCTTTCGCACTGTGAATGTTGAAATGTTGGCGCATTTCGTTGGGAAGAAGTATTGTCACTACCGTAAGTGCACACAAGCTTGGTTGCAATTAAGCTGATATCAAGTCTAACGCATGTCATTTAACTTTGGAATGACAATGGGTCGAGTCAAGTTATAATTGATTTCAATGTAATAGATGCAACACTGCAATTTAAAAAATGTTTCTCAAGTATTAGACTACTAAAACTCATTTTTTTTCATTCAACTCCTGAAAAGTGTGTCAATCCTAGAATGAGAAACGTGTACGTTCCGGTTTGTTTATCGCAATATAGTTTTCCATCATCTTATTTATATTTGTTTAAACAATATTTGCCGACGAATACACTACTGAATTGAGAGTCAGCGAGCAGAACGTCTTTGCTCTGCTGCTTGCCGGACGTGCTCTTTTCCTGAATCTAAAACTCTTCGTAGATGGGTGCTTCGGCTCGGCTAGCACTCTGAAATTTCTTTGAAGCTGAAGGAAAAGCTTTCTCGAACGTTTCAAATTGACTTTCTCCTTTTCGCACTGTCACTGTGTGGAGAGTTTTCTAGCTGATTGTGTTGCAGTGATATTTGATGAACCTTTTCGCACAAAGTGCTCTGCAAACAAATGAGCCGGGGCTAGAAAAATTAGATGGCTAATAATGGACTTGAAAATATCTATCTTAGGAGATCAAAGATATTTTTGATATTAGAAATAAAATACTGCATGCGAAACGTTCACATTGATATCGTATAAGAACGGGTAGATTATTCATATGAAAGCACGCAATTTTGAAAGAATTGAACTTATAATATCTTATAATAACTTATAATAAATTATTATAATATTATTATAATAATTTTCTTTTACATAATGTTTTTGTTTTGCATGAGAACAACTCTCCCTAATCTTTCAAATCATCAGTATCCTTAATCGTTCTTTACATGAGCCAGATTTTTTTTGGGGGTCAAGCTCAACCCATGTTTTGCTTCATTGGGCATGAGAAGCCATGACAAACCTTATCGTGTCTTCCATTCTCCATAAGAATAAGTAAGATGTTGATCGAGTTTGTAATTATAATATTGAACAGATGATAAATAGTTTAATTATTTATCAAACTATGCTGATCTTGTTTTAACTGAAGAGCGGTCACGCATTCAGCCATCGTCTGCACTACCTCGCTCGAGCTGTGTATGAAAAGCGAGCTTTTTTTTAAGATGCGTATACTCAGTACACACATGCGGCCGATTTTGGGTTAATTGTGTTTTCGTTGTATCGTTGGTAGGACAATCTTTGACTGTCCTACCCAGGTTTTTTCGTGCGCAGTACATGTCCTATCCAACCCACTTCCTGCGCCACTGTTGCTAAGCATTCTATTTTTCTATTGATCTTTACTTAATTTTTTTTAAACCGTGAAACACTACGGCCGACTACGTGGCATTCAGAACTTCCTTCAACTTTGGTGAACATTCAGTATCGCTATACTTAAAATTTATTGGTATCTGCATATAACACCCCAATATGATTGGCTCTTTTGATAACAATTGATCAGTGATGCCATCTTTTATCAGAATACGAAATCTTAAATGGCCATTATGGAAAGTTCGTAGGCCATGCTTCAACTTTGCAGAATTCTTCTAAATCTTCAAAAACTTAATTATGACCTTGATTTGTTTCACAACCGATTCTTTTTACGACCCCCTTATAACGGTGGTCGATTACACTTCTGTGGACACTTGGTATGGAATGTAAAATATATGAGGTTAATGAAAATTGTCAATGTTATTATTGCATTCAATTTTTTAAGCACTTACTTCAACACTCATTACAATAAAATTATCACTAAATTTGTTTAGCTCAGCAAGGTTCGTGCTGATTTATGATAGGAAATGTTTCGTCATGAATGCTTGCGTTTCTCATTCATCGTAGTATTTTTTTTCTCCACATGAAACCCCTTCCCAATAGCACCTTCCTGCCCGAAAGTGATGTACATTAGTTTTCTGCTGTGAATCCATCACATTTTGTGCCCTCCTCACGAAGTGCAAGCAGTCAGTCGTTTCGTTACATACTCACATTTCATTTCCCGGCTGCTATTTTAGCGTACGGGTTTTCTCTTACTTCCATTAAACCGGCCTTCCTGTTCTTCTTTCCTGTATCGCATCCGGCGCAAAAGCCACCTATTTTAGCCACATTGTATTCGGAGTAGATATGAGGCAATAAGACAAAAGCAAATTTAGTGCAGAGGCTCATTCTGCGCTAAACATTTTTCCGACGATGCGCTTTAGCAAGCCAGGGCCAGACTCAGGTTTTATTGGCGATCAAAAATGAGGTTAGGTTGCGAAATTTTTTTAAATCAAAATGAATATTTACAGTTTCCTATGCCTTAAATTGCAAACATCATGTCAGTTAAATGATTCTGGTGATTTTTCATCCAAAATTATCACTAGAAATTTTGATTAAGATGCATTAATCCCTATTCTAGAAGAGCGCCATCTACGCATTTTAGCTTTGCTTTAGATCACCAATACTGAGGTGTTTTTTTGCTTCCACGATGACCGAACAAGGCCGCTTATAAGCCTTGAATTGAAACCAAGTTTATCATGATGATCGTGGAGAGGTTGACCGATTATCTGTATCGGCTGATAGTCAGAATCTGACGGAGATGGAAAAGCTACCGGAAGAGTGGAAGCAAAATGTCATATGCCATGTACCTTGTACCTTGATAGCGTTCAAGGCATCAGACATAATCTGCCACAGCTCATTTATTTATACTAAATCGTACATGGCCTTGAACCAATAAACAGATGATGGTTCTGCAAATTAATGAGCGGCCCTCACGAAAATCCTGGTATTCACCTACGAAGGACTCCTCGAGCGGTCTCAGTCATAACACATATACGGTGTCAATGTATTTTATAAGCCGAATTAAGTAATTGGTGCACTCAAGTACAGTGCCTTACCGATTTTGGCAACAAGGCATGCTTTTTATGTTGCCAAAATGGGGATGTTGCCTAATTCTGGAATTTTGAAATGCTTATGTTTTTTATCATTCTAATCTCTAAAAGTATCAAAATGTGCATGACAACAAAATACTACGAATGGTGTGAAACATGTCTGGGAGCCTTCTTCAGTTTAGCTTTTGACTATAAAGCAGAGACATCATGTACTGATGACATGCACCATCTGAAAAGCACACTTGCTGTTCACTTTACAAGCGTTGTATTACTTTCAGTGGAAATTTGCGACTGTATTAGAGAGTAAATGCGTAGCTTTCAAACCAGACCATATTGAAAGTAACACGTTCGGTTGATGATCCTTTCAGGTGCGTTAATTTTTGGGATTTCCTGAACCTAGAGTGCAATTGTGATTACCAAACGTCTTAATAGTGAACAAGGTTCTAATTTGGGAACAGTGGAAAACCATTATGTTCGTTTGCTGCGATTCGGGATTTGTTTTGCTGAGAGTTGCAACATGAATAATTAGAGGATTGAAAGGAATTTCTTCAAAAATAAAAAAAAAAAAAACATGATAAAGAAGAAATGTGTGTCCGAATTGTTGAAGCAACGTGAGGAGTAATATTCGAATTAAAAGTTGTTGAAAGTTTCGTTGTTAAAATTTCAATTTTCTTTCATTTTATTACGTTTATTTTTTCATGGTAATACCATTAGATTGATTTTTCATACGAATTCTTGCTTGCAAAATCAATACAATTTTCGATTTTATTTCTGCGGGATTTTCTGTAACATCCGTAAGAAAAAACATGCATAGCAGAAAAGATGTAGCTTAAATTTTGCGAAATCAGCGAAAAAAAATTAGTACACATTTTTTTTACCTTCATAATAATGTGTGAGATTTAAACTTTATTTTTGATTACAGTAAACATTTTTTTGGTTAATTTTTTAATTGTGAAGGTACCTAGAGTAGGCATCCAAATATTCTGCCATACCACTATCCAACTATCGCAAGCATGTGGTCAGAAAAAAATTTGACTGCTGAAGAAGCAACAATCTGGTCTAGACTGCTAGAAATAATTTCTTAATGTTTGTATTGGATAAATGTTACAAAAAGGAGGTAACCACAGAAATTTAAAAAATGTTCAAAGGATTTTCAAACAAGGGCTCTTCTTTTACTTGCTCTTAGAATTCCTTTAACACTTTAGTCGTCGCTCTGTTGTATTTTGTAGAACAGTGGTGAAAAAACCTCGCCAATCGTACACAGCATCAGCGTGGTGGTTCTGATGGTGGCAAAACGCGCGACGACTGAAGGGTTAAAAACGTTTGTTCAATGACTATGTCAAAACCCATTCCCAACATTTTTCCAAACTGTTATCTAGAGTTACTATTGAAGTTTCTCAATGTTCTCCTCAACAAGTGTTACTAAAATGCTCACATAAACACCTAATAGAATTGGCACCAATTATTAAATAAACTCTAATAAATGATTACGAGATAATTTGAAAATATTTTCAGGTTCTTCAGACTGCCACACACAATTCGATTGATATGTTAAAAAAAGCACGATCATAGTCCGCCAATTTATGATGCCTATTAAACAATTCAGCAATAGTTTATATAGCTAAGCAGGCATCATAAGACATCTCCTATACGTTAAACAACAACTTTGAAATATGCGATTTCAACTCATAAGAATGTTCTAAATTACCTTTCTTCGCTTGCAATGTTCACCACCAGTTTCATTTTCACTCATTTTCACTTTGTTTGAACTCAAAATGTTAGGTTTCAGTACCTAATAATCAATCGAAAATATTTTTCAATGTGTTGCCAAAATCGGGAAGAAAATGTTGCCAAAAACAGGTGTTGCTAAAATCGGGGGTAGACAAAATCTGGAAGGCACTGTATAGGCTCTTGTAGATTGGGCGTATGAGGCCATCCCAACCGGTAGGCTATTCAGCGTCCTCCCATTGCACAGTTGAAAAAAAAGGTTTCAAATTGACGAAGAATTCTGTATCTTGTGAACGCAACGAGTAATCCTTGTGAAAATAACTGTAAGCAATTGAATGAAAGTGGTTCTAATGGCCGCATGAATTGTTGTCTGGCCTTTTTATTCAAAATCCCCATTTTTATTAGGATTTTATAGGATTTCTCACATTATATGCAGGAAAGCTGTTTTATTTTTTTATTGTTTAAATTCAACATTCTACATGAATGTGGTTAATTGATAAAATTAATTAACAAAGACATTCTATAGCACAAAACTACATTAAAAATACAGTACATTACATTCTTCTTATTCTATTGCGGAACTTATATGAGGGTTCACAAAACTCAAACCATCGAAGTAAACACTCCTATAATCTGCGTTAGAGGTTCGTGGTAGCCGTATGTCGATACGGCTTGGCTGTAGTAACGTGTAACACCTTAGAATCCGTTGCGGAATGCGAAAGTTCAATTGCTATAATAATTCCGGGCAACCCATTTCACCATTTATAAGATTTACGACCAACGTTGCTTGTTGAAATTTCCTTCTTCGTTCCATTGTTTCCAAACTTAGCAAAAAATATTTGTTCGGGTAAGGCGATAGGTTCACTGGGTCACGCCATGGATGGCTTAAGGCTAACCTCACGAATCTTTTCTACACTCCTTCAAAGCAAAGGATCCAGGTAACCTCGTACGGACACCAGACCACATAAGCATTTTCAATTATAGGTCTAACTAGTGAGCAGTACCAGCAGTAGCGGGCCCAGATAGCCGTAGCGGTAAACGTGCAGCTATTCAGCATGACTATGCTGAGGGTCGTGGGTTTGAATCCCGCTGGTCAAGGATCTTTTCGTAAAGGAAATTTTCTCGATTTCCAGGGCATAGAGTATCTTCGTACCTACCACACGATATACACATGCAAAAATGGTCAATCGGCAAAGAAAGCTCTCAGTTAATAACTGCGGAAGTGCTCATAAGAACACTAACATAACTTTTAGAGGCGTTCAATATAGCTTCGCTCAGAATGGTCTCGAATAACTTCGATGCAGCAGATAAATTTGTGATTCCTCGATAATTGTTCACATCTCAACGATCGCCTGACTTGAACATCGGGAACATGAATGATTGCTTTTACGAAGCTGGAAAAATGCCCAGACCAAAAGATTGAGTGAAGATAGCAGCAAGAGGTTTGGCCAAGACCACGACGGAAAATCACGGCAGGATCCATCCGCACCGGGAGGGAATGAATTGTTCAACTCTCTGGACGCTGTTATTACAACAAACGTAGACAAGTTTAACACATCTGACGGAAGATCGCTAGTGGCAGACTCCATTTCAATATCGCAAGCTTCATACGTTTCAAACACAGGTGCAAAGTGTTCTGCAAATAATTCACTTGCTTCAGTTGCGCAGGTAGCCTCCCGATCTTCGAGCCGTATGTGCGTTCCGTATGTGTATAAGATATTGAAAAAAAAACGAATATAACGATGATAATGTAGGTGTTGGACCAGACCGCACGGATAGTTATCATGCCCATTTCACCCAAATTCCCCATTTAATCTGCTTTTTCATATGGTTTATCATATTATATTCAGGGAAAACGATTATTAGCTATTGACAAGCGACAAAAGTCTAGAGAAGCGATTTCATGAATTAAAACTGACCACACGGATCGGTTTTAAGCTCATTTTACCAGAATTCTCAGGTTTATCAGGTGTTTGTTAGGATTTCTAATGTGCAGGAAAACTGTTTATAAGATAATAAAATTATAAAATAACGTTTTTAGACGATATGAGTATAAAGATATGAATGCGTCAGTTAGACCTTTGCCCATTTCACCCAAATTCCCCACTTTTATCAATACTTTTATACGATTTAGTATATTCTATGCAGGGACACATTTTATTAGCTATTGAAGTAACGTTTTCTAAGCGAAAATAGTGTAGAAAAGAGAGTGCATGAATAAAAACTTATCGTACGGATAGGTATTAAGCTCATGTTATCCGATTTTCCCAATTTAGCAAGTTTTTGATAGAATTTCTCAGATTATATGCAAGGAAACTGTTTGTAAGCTGTTGAAATAACATTTTTCAAGCGATAGAATTCTGGTTAACTGAGTGAAGGAGTTGAAATTGACCGCATGGATTGTTACCATGTTCATTTTACACACAGTTTGAACGAAACGTGTAAATTTCTGAGACATATAATGCACATAATAGGAGCGTGGACTGTCATGGATATTTACATGATATGTCATGTAAACTTCAATTATATGTCATGTAATCCAGCAGGATTCTGAGTGATTACATGACATATAACACATTTTTACATGATTTGAGACTTAAGTTTACATGACGTCTTGTTTAAATCACATTAATAAAGTTTACATGACGTGTAATCTTCATTATTTTTAACAGTGCACAAATTCACGACTCGAACGTTCGACATTTTTGGAAGCCCCCGCAGCGCATCGATCCGGGAGCATCTTCTTCGAGCCAGGCCCTGATCAGTCAAGCAATGTCAACGCAGTCATCCATCACGTTGATCTAGAAAGCTGCCCATCGTACCCATCCAGTGCTTCTTTGAAATACCTCACACTGTATTATCAAAACGTAAGAGGCATCCGAACTAAAACGCGTGAACTATTTTTAAACTTATCGTCCTCCGATTATGACATCATAGTACTCACTGAAACGTGGCTGCGTCCAGACATCTCGAATGCAGAACTGGCTTCGAACTACATTATATTTCGTTGTGATCGAAGCTTAGCCACCAGCGACCTTAGTAGAGGCGGCGGAGTTCTAATTGCAGTGAAAGCATCACTGAATTGTATGTCAGTTGATCTAGAACACTGTGACAATCTCGAGCAATCGATTGTATGTGTAAAGCTGCAGAAGTCGTCAATTTTTATCTGCGGAATCTATCTTCGTCCCAACTCGCAACCTGTATTGTACTCATCGCACTCTGCAGCAATCCAACAGCTCAGTGAACGGATCTCGCGGTTTGATTCGATCGTCGTCGTTGGAGATTATAACCTCCCTCAACTAATCTGGCAGACTGATGATGACATCAATGGACTACTTCCTTCCAACGCCTCATCCGAACAAGAAGTCACCCTGCTTGAAACAATGGTTGCTTCTGGATTTCAGCAAATCAACAACATTGTTAACTCAAATGGACGCCTTCTGGATCTCGCTTTCGTGAATGACAACAACGACGTTGAGCTACTTGAGCCTCCGACTCCTCTCCTCAGAATGGACAACCATCACAAGCCGTTTGTTCTCCGCATTGACGTTAACGATAGCTGCACGCAAGTAGGTGATTCAAATCACGCCGACGATTTTGACTTTGGGGTCGTCCATAAATGACGTAGCATTTTAGGGGGGAGGGGGGTCTTCACGAATTTGTGACGATGTGTGATGAGGGGGAGGGAGGGGTCCCAGCTTACGAACGTAGCATTTTGAATAATTTCGGTGAAAAGAGTAACGCTGAAAAAAATGACAAACGTTTTTTTATCAAACTTTTTTGTCTGAATTATTTAACTTAAGTTGTAAAATTATGATTCAGCTTCAAAACATTAATAAAATAAGATTAAACAATTCTTATCAAATTATCAAATTTACTAACATATTTTTAATTTTCCTGAAATCAAACAGATTTTGAGAAGCTTTAAATATTTATGTAAATATTATATTGTATTCGTGTTCAAACTATTCTATTTAAAAATAAACAAATTTAAAGTTCAATCAGTTAAGTAAAAATCAATGCTTTATCGATTGTTTTTCCATTTGTTAACAAGATATAGCATCACCCGTTGAAGTTCAATTCATATTTTCTGTTGAAACTTGATTTCCTCAAATATTATATGCTCATTAAGGCAAATATTAATGTTATGATAGTAAAACAAGATATTTATTCAGTGCGTTCAATGTTGCATGAGATTTCCAATCAGTCAACTCAACGATTTGTTTTGATATATCATTGCTCTTGATGGAAAAGCCTGGATGGTAATGGGGACATCAAATTCGAGTGTTGTTTTTAATGTGTTAATTGTTCTATCATTAATTTGTCTACATCACTCGATAATTCAGCAAACGAGCATATTTATTGTTGCATTTTGTCATTATGTGTTGTGTAGGAATATTTTAGTATGATTGACGATGATTAAGTTTGGTTGAATTAGATTGATTGTATAAAAAAGCTGATTTTTGAAACATTTCAAATATTGCCATTGTTTTTTTTTCTATCTGGTAACTATTTGCTGAATGGATTTGAATTTAGAGAATAATGACGGAGATCCATTCCTAATTGAGCAATTTTGTTGATTATGTTCACATAAATCTGTTTCTTAACCACGAGTAATTTAAAAAAAATCCTCTTATTTTGAACCCTTACTCCATGCTGTTAGTTTTATTAATCTGCACAAGATTTGTTATCTTTTTTATCTACATTTTCAGCTGTAAACTTGTTCTAGGTTTTAACAACAGCAAAGGTGCTTGATATGCTACGTATTTTCCAAGAGGGGGTATCAGCATTTGTGACTAAATGCTACGAGGGGGGAGGGGAGTGTAAATATTCAGCGAAAAATTGCTACGTCATTTATGGACGGTCCCTTTCGATATTGTAATTTCGACGAGCTGAAAAGCGCTATCGCTACCGTCGAATGGGCTACACTGTTCATTGGTAAGGACACGGACGAAACGGTATGTACTTTTTATGAAGTTCTGCATCGCATTCTGGACGAGCACGTTCCGCGTAAACGACGAAGATGTGCACATCCTTTCAAACATCCATGGTGGACATCCGAGCTGCAGCACCTTCGTAATATTGTTCGTAAATCTCGAAGGCGTTATTTTCAGTCACGAACTGTTGAGAACCGTGACAAGCTTCGTCTCCTAGAAGCCAGCTATATCGACTGTCAAACAGCCTCGTTCCGACGCTACGTTGCTCGCATGGAAACGACTGCAAAGGAAGATCCCTCCGCCTTCTGGACCTTCATACGGAATCGCAAACGTGTGAACAAATTCCCAGCTGAAATGGCTTTCCGAGACACCGTCGCTAACTCCCCCGAAGGTATTGCTAATTTGTTTGCAGACTTTCTCGAAAACGTACACTGCACAAACCCGCCGACGTTCTCGCCGGACAGTCTCAGGAATTGTCCCAATTTCGATCTAAACCTCGAGCCTTTTGACTTTGCTCAGCAGGATGTATTATCTGCCTTGCAAAAATTGAACACCAGTAAAGGCCCCGGTACCGACAATCTTCCGCCGTTACTCTTCAAGGAATGTGCCGATTCTTTCCAAATTCCATTGACAATCATTTTCAACAAGTCGCTCCAAAGCAGAACTTTTCCGATGATTTGGAAGACAGCCTCAGTCATCCCGATTTTTAAGGCAGGCTCTACTCGTGGTGTTGAAAATTATCGGAATTTCAATTCTGTGCTGTCTGGCGAAAATTTTCGAAGAACTGGTTCATAATGTCCTGTACACTGCATCTCAACCGCTGATATCTCAATTCCAACACGGATTTGTTAAAAAGCGGTCAACGACAACGAATCTGATGACGTTTACAAGTTTCCTTTCGACGGAAATTGAAAATAAGCACCAAGTTGATGCCATATACTTTGACTTTTCCAAAGCATTCGACAAGGTACCCCATGATCTCGCCATTTCTAAGCTCAGACACTTGGGCTTTCCAAATTGGATAGCTGATTGGCTGCGGTCATATCTGACAAACCGAAAGGCATTTGTTAACATCAATGGCACATATTCTCGCGTCATCTCTGTAACGTCTGGTGTGCCGCAGGGAAGTGTGCTTGGGCCTCTGATTTTCGTTTTGTTCATAAACGATCTGTGCTTTCGTCTGAAATCCGGAAAGCTGTTTTATGCCGACGACCTAAAAATTTATAGAACCATCGTATCTCACCTGGACTGCTGCGCTCTTCAAGCTGATGTTAATGAACTTGAATTGTGGTGCCAGGAGAACGGAATGGAGCTCAATATAAAAAAAATGTAAATCCATCGCTTTCTCCCGTCGACAATCACGCACCGAATTCGATTATAAGATCGGATCGGAACCGCTTGAACGCGTGGAATCAATTCGTGATCTTGGAGTAATCATCGATACAAAAGTGCGTTTCAACGATCATATCTCTGTAATTAATGCTAAGGCGTTCGCGGCCCTTGGGTTCGTTCGTCGCAGTACAAACGATTTCAATGATATTTATGCGCTTAAATCGCTGTACTGCTCGTTAGTTCGCAGCATATTAGAGTACGCAGCATGTGTATGGGCACCGCATCACACCACTCAAATCGTCAGGCTGGAGAAAGTTCAACGGAGTTTTATTCGGTACGCCCTTCGACAGCTGCCTTGGTCAGATCCCGTCAACTTGCCGGATTACCCAGCACGATGTATGCTCATCAATCTGGAGATGTTGGACGCCAGACGTAACAACCTACAAAGGCTCTTCGTTTTTGATCTCATCATGGGAAATATCGATTGTCCTGCACTTCTGGAAGACGTTCAGTTGTACGCGCCGCTTCGTCAACTGAGGGAACGTGATTTGCTGCAGATAAGGCGTCACAGGACTTCTTACGGATTCAACAATCCGTTGTCTAGATGTTTTCGTTTGTTCAATTGTGCGAGTGCGTTGTTTGATTTTAATGTGTCTAAGTATGTCTTTAAGAATAGGCTTAAGGATTTTTAGCTTAAGAAACAGTCTGTGGAATGTTACAATTCGAGACGGTGACAATAAATAAAAAAAAAATTCCTCATTTGATACAACATTTTTTAAGACGATACGTGTATGAAGACGTGCGTACAGGAGTTGTATCTGGCCGCACGGATCGTTATATTACCCATTTTACCCAAATTCTTCATTTTTATCACGTTTTTATATTGTTTCTTTTATGTAGTGAAATCTTTTATAATCTGCTGAAATAACGTTTTCAAAGCGATAACATTCTAAGGAAGGTATTGCATGATTCGAAGCTGATCGCACGGATCGATATCACGTTTATTTCACCCAAATTTTCCAATTCATCTGGTATTTGGTAGAATTTCTCATGCTTTATACAAGGAAACTCAAAAAACGTTTTTAAAACGATATGAGTCTCAGAAAGTGAGTGCCGGCATTAAACTTACCGCATGGATTGTTATCATACTCATTTTGCCCAAATTCTCCACTTTATCTGGGTTTTGAAAGGGCTTCTTATTTTATATACAGGGAAGCTTATTATGAGCTACTCAAAATACGTTATCTAAGCAACAACACTCTAAGAAAGTGAATACAAAATTCCTATATTGAAAGTTTTTTTGATTATCATGTTATGTATGAAACCGTTTATGAGCTATTAGCATTACGTTTATTAACCTGTCGATCGTCGCGTGAACTTTTGTAACGCGAGTAGTCGCGAGTTGTACTTTGTACAACACCCTTGGTTTTGTGAATATCCCAGGAGTCTGACCACTTAGAAAGATGACAACTTTGGCTAAGTTGTTCAGAAGGTCAAGGGCTATCATTGTATTAGCCAAGAAATTCGGGATTTTGACACTAGGCAGCGCTAGTGAGCATGAAACTTTTGTTTTGCAGATCTCATAATCCTGGCCACTTAGAAAGATGGCGTCTTCGGCAAAGTTATTCGGTAGCTCAAGGACTATCACTGTTCGAGCTAGTTGATCCAATATTTTGCCACCAGGCGGCGATAGTGGGCGTAAAACATTTGTTTTACCAATATCTCAGGAGCCTAATCACTTAGAAATATTGTGTCTTCAGCAGAGTTGTTCAGTACCGACGTGCGGGGTGACATTGGTCCATAAGGGTGACTTTGGGCCAAGATTTTTACAGCAAACTAAATCCAGAATAATGAAAACAATGTGGCACGCTTCAAGAATACGTAATAAATAGCCACTGGATGGTCATGAATTAGTTTTTTGCCTCACGTGCTAGTCAAGAGATGCATCGAAAAGGGCGGTCAAAGTCACCCCTTAGGACCAATGTCACCCCGCACGGCGGTAGTTCAAATTCGTTATTTGTTTAATCTTTGTTTGAGGTTCGAGATTTAGTAAAATAATGATAGTCCCTGAGCTTCTAAACAACTTTGCCGAAGATGCCTTGTTAAAAAGTCAGTATCCGCACAACAAAAAATTCTTGCTCACTAGTGCCGCCTAGTGGCAAAAGATCCTATTTCTTGACTCAAGTAATGATAGCCCTTGAGCTACTGTATTGTTCTTAAGAAGATTCTTGAGAAATACATTTGGGTTTGGTGTCGATACACGTGAATGCTTCCAGTGGGCCATTGGCCCTTTGAAGAATGCACCACACTAGACAATGGACTAGCATTAGACTGGCCCAGCTCAGTATGGGAGAAAAATAAAGTTGTACAGTTCCACGGGGCACCCCCTAGGATTATTTCTTATGGTTGGAGGAAGACTTCCTGAAAATTTCAGCTCATTTGGTCGTTCCATGAGCTGGCGCAATTGAATTGAAATTGATTTAGGATTTTCAGCTCACACATGTGGGAAACAGCTCATCATCTCCTGTTTGTGTCAGGAAAATTGTTGATCGCGTTCAATTGAACCCAGACTGTCAAAACACCACTTGATACCATAGCGAACAATATTGTAGAAGGTTGTATGAGGATTAAAATTGAGAAAGTTGGTGTTTTAACTATCTGAAGTAGATTTGCAATACTGCTTGGTATTTCCTTCAACATAGCTGGGTGTTAGCCACTAAGCGCATCATAGCCACCTATGACGCTGGGCGAGCTGCGGTACAAGGTGCATGCATAAATGTGATTGTACGGGAGTGCTGATCTAAGCCTAACTTTCAACTACTGAAAGGTTTATTAAAATGAGCTTAAAACCAGATACAACCTTCTGCAACTATGTTCATTAGGGTATCGAATCTATGACAAAAGGTCGAAGGACAAAAGGTCGAATGACAAAAGGTCGAATGACAGAAGGTCGAATGGACAAAAGGTCGAAGGGACAAAAGGTCGAATGGACAAAAGGTCGAATGGACAAAAGGTCGAATGACAAAAAAGGTCGAATGGACGAAAGGTCGAATGGACAAAAGGTCGAATGGACAAAAGGTCGAATGGACAAAAGGTCGAATGGACAAAAGGTCGAATGACGAAAAAGGTCGAATGGACAACAATTTAGGAAGAACAAAAGCCTATACTCTTTAGATAAAAAAGCAAGTTATCACAAGCGCTACAGCTAAAATAGACGCGAAGAAAACGCGCATATTTTCAGAAAGACTATACTGAGAGAGGTTAAATTTCAGCTGGTCAACGATCTTTTCGGGGTGAAATTTTGTTAGACTTTTCAGGTCGTAGTGCATCCAGAGTTACTGTGTACGTGCTGTAGCCTTGTGTGCAAGAGCCACATTCCTTTCATGCTCACCCGTGCACTGTACATTTTGAGACCTATGTTGGTGTTCCTTGCTTTTTAGGGTAATTTTTAAATGCGTCTCATGCGATTCGTCACATACGTTGTTCAAAAACAGCACAATAATTGATGTGAAGACAAAATTTTAAAACGAGGATCGAAATTGTAGCTTCCGGATCGCGCGTCTTCGAGCGTACATGTAGACCATCTAGACACCTGTATAATAAGGTAAAAATAGCTGTAGAGACTCTTCGTTACTTAGCAGTTGTTTTACAACTTGGATACCGATGGCGAGCGTAGCACCGAGCAGCGCATGTGTTGAATTTATCCTAGCGCGCGCTTTCAGAATTTTTGTGAACCTAGCGCAGCACACTACGATTCTGATGCGTTGAAAGGCGGTTTGGTTGGAGACTCGTTAGTTAATTTATGTTCTCCTGGTAATTATGTAACTCTAAGTGCATCGAGGTGCATGGCATTCGATGTGCTATGTGTTGGGATGCCGAGTGCTGGAATGCAGTAACTGCGGCTGTCATTCAGATTATACTGGAATTATAGCACCTATGGCGTGCCGCCATGAGTTGACTGCAGAGCAGAGGGTTCGCTCTGCGGAGGCTGGTTCCCTGTTACAATGTTCAAGACGGCTAAGAGGTTTGCCTTGGCTTTTTCTTCTGCTTATGATAAAGTGTTGCATCGGTTCGGGTTGCAGATCATCTTCTTATCAAAAGTATGATGCACAAATGCAAAAATGATCAAATTATCAGAAAAGCTCTCAGTAAATGCTAGTGTAGCAGAGAAGCAGACACTACCCTAGTTGGGATCTAATTCCAGAAAGAGAATGATTATTTTTTCCTGATGCTAATTTAAATCAGTCGAAACCAACAGTCAGATAAAACTCTAATGCATAGCCCTAAAACAGCAAAACTTCAAAAGAAGGAAAATCTTTTGTTAGAAATGCAATTGAAATGCTTATAAACTCTGTAAAGCATGAAGAACAGCCTGTATTTAAAAAAAATACAGGCAAGATGTAGAAGTGAAATCTAGGAAGAACGGTCGATTATAAAAGAAGGAATAACCGTCGATACAAGTGTCTACAACAGTATAAAACCACTATAATGTATAACTCCAAAAGAACAGCCAATGTTTCAAAGAAGGACAAATCTCTATTGAAAATGTATCAAATAAAAAGCTAATAATAAATACTTAATGCTTTGGAGTATCAAAATAATAACATCCGACATTCAGAAAATTAATCTTTTGTTTGGCAAATAATAGCATTAATACAAATTGTTGCTCTAAACGATAGTTTTGAAGAACAGCTATCATCTAAAAGAAGGAAAAACTTCAGATGAGAAGGGAGGAATTTGTGATTAAAATGTGAGCAACTGAATGTACGATAATCCTTTCAACGGTACAATTTGGACCTTTCGTTCATTCGACCTTTTGTCCATTCGACCTTTTGTCCATTAGACCTTTTTTTCCATTCGACCTTTTGTCCATTCGACCTTTTGTCCATTCGACCTTTTGTCCATTCGACCTTTTGTCCCTTCGACCTTTTGTCCCTTCGACCTTCTGTCCATTCGACCTTTTGTCCTTCGACCTTTTGTCATTCGACCTTCTGTCCTTCGACCTTTTGTCCTACAACCAGGGTATCAACTAGTGAATTTGTCATTCTGGGCTCAATTGTAGTCTACGGAACGAAACAGTGGCATAGGATCAATTTTCAATATATTTGAAACAAATATTCCATACAAACTTCGAATTGAATGCGCCAGCTGGGGGAGCAACCAAATGAGTTGAAATTTTTAGAGAGCTTTTTTCTTACCCTAAGGCACATATCTAAGGGGTGCCCGTTGAGTATTTCAACTTTTTTGTTTAAGGGCCAGTCTAACTAACATGCAACGCCCAGTGGCACAGTCGGAAAACATTCCTCTCGAAAAGTTTTTCGGCCTGAGGTTGGAATCGAACCCACACTCCTTAGTACGATGTGGCTAAATGCCTCGGTGACTTTAACCGCACGGCTACAAAAGCGATAGATATCTTTGTTACAAAATGATAGCATATAAATCACAACTGTTGTACAAAGTACAACAGCGCGACAGCCCGAAGGTTAAGCGATAATATTGTGCATTCCGAATAACTTTAGACCGAAGTTCATAAGAGAAATGAATATATCACCAACAAAAGTTCGCTGAAGTTCGGCTTCGGCATTCTACCGAAGTGCTACGCCGACAAAGGCATTCCTTTGCGTCGGCGAAGCACTAAATTAGAATGCTGACGCCGAACTTCTAATTGTCAATCGAATTGTCAATACCATAATACTTTAAGAAAGTGAGTGCATGCATTGAAACTGACCGCACGGATCGGTATCAAGCCCATTTCTCTCGAATTTCCCATTTCTATCAGATTTTTGATAGATCTTCTTTTATGATGTGCAGGGATGAGCGTTTGAAGATGTAGTCTAAGAAAGTGAGTGCTAGCTTCAAAACGGATCGCATTTTACTCAAACCCTTATTAAATAATACTTTTAAAAGCTTGTTTGTTATTACATGTAGGGAAGCTGATAATGAGCTGAAGACTTTGGTATTTTGATTTGAAGAAGACTTTTGGTATCAAGAGTTGAAGAAACTTTGGGCTATCGGACATACTCCCGAAACAAGTAATTGTATCAATCTCCCTTCGTTTCGCGATAGCCATTCCACTGCTCAACACATGGGAAAGAAGAAAATCAAAAGATTAATCGAATGGCCTACCTACTACAGGAAAACGTTTTCGAGGCCACGACATGCGGGCCACACTATTTCAATAGTCGAAGTCACTCTGCGGGCCGCAAAAAACCGTGAAGAGGGCCGCAGTTTGGTGGCCACTCTAGAAAGAAGAATAATACAAACCAATACCGGGTTTTGTAACTGGAACATTTGGAATATTGTAGGCCAATAAATGTAAAAAATTAATGTGCATAACACCTGATTAGGGTGAATGTACCAATTAATGGATTATATTCACAGGAATAATTAAACTATTTGTTTTCTATGACAAATAAACCTTGATAAAAATATTCGAATTCAGGTTAACTTCTGCGTGCATGAGTCTTCCCGTGGTGTAGAGGTAACGCGCCCTATCTAGTGAACAGGGAGTCGTGATTTCGATTCTCAAAATTCTCATCAATTTTTTCATTTAATCCAATTGCAAAGTATGTGTAATGTTTGGTTTTTCGTTAATTGTTCAACTCGCACGGTTAGCCATTAACCACAAATCATAATTAATTAAAAAAGTGTACATGTTTTGTGCTCAATCATGTTATTTCAACAATACTCATTTTTTAAATTTTCGTTATATTTTAGAGTTAGTTTCAGAAACGCAGCTAAACTCTGTTTTTATTCATATTGTTGACATATTTCACCCATGATTGGTACACCTACTCTATGCATAATTTATTTAATAATGCCAAACTTATTTTAACAAATTACATTTTGAATTTTTGGAATTAACTTTTTTAAGCATAAAAGCAAATCCAACTCTTTGCATTCGTTCAACGTATGTATTTTTACATTTTCTGGTTCCAGTACAGTGGCATTGTGTACATACGGTTTGCGGTTTTTTGGCTGAGAACTTTCCTCCGGGTCTTGGTCTGAGGTTTGTTGTTCACTCCTTCTCTCTCTCTGCTCTTTGTTAAGCTGTGGAAAGGGATCTAACGCTTTAGTGGTGACGAGCTGCAATGCAATGGCAGCGGTTTCGGATGCGCGTTTCGTGGGCCATTCCACACCATGAAGACAGCCTTGGTATTCGAGGCAGCATTTTTGAAGCTCATCTGTTTCTTCGTTCGATTTCTTTAACAGGATGGAGAACCCGTCATGGAATGCATCGTGACATGCAATGGAAATGGGTTTATAATATATTGACTATTTGCGTGCATTATATAGTGGAGCATATCTTCCTTGTATGCGCAAGACACCCGCAAGCTGCCAGATTCGTTTGCTCAGTTGTAAATTACTTCAATTTTTACACATATTTAACGCTTAAATGACATTTATTATGCCAACAGAATAGAGTTAGTAATCAAATGATTATTTTTCTTCTTTTTTTCTGGCGTAACGTCCCAACTGGGACAGAGCCGGCTTCACAGCTTAGAGTTACTTCCACAGTTATGAGCTGCGAACTTTCTTTGCCAGTTGACCATTTTTGCATGTGTATTTCGTATGGCACAAAAGTTTTTGCAGAAATGCTCAGTTGATCAATCACAAATTTACTAAACCAGAAGACCACATTTTTGATTATGACATTTACACAGAACAAGAATTTTTACAAAAAAATGGATTTTTGCTCAAAAATAATGGGCAGCACTGTATTAAAAATGCATGTAAATTTCAACTATTTCTAATGCACATGAAGGGAATGCCAAGAATAGCATAACATTCTGCCTACGTTTAAATTTACAAGTTTTGATTTGATTGTGAATGTGAGTTTTAATCTTCGTGTAAATTTACATGACGATGTGTCATTGTGTCTGGGTTATGATGTCCGAAACGAAAAACAACCAACCAACGGGGAAAACAAAGTGGAACAGCCGATACTTATTTGTTACGTACCTGAGGACAACCATATCATTCGTATTTTGAAATTCTTTCATAAGTAAAGCAGAAATACGTCGTGTTTAACTCATAATTTTATTCATTGAATCTTTTGATTGACCATCGATGTCTTAGGAACTAAATGTTTCCGATGCGCTATCCGGGAGGCAGATGCATAACAGCTCCATTCGCACTGAACCTATGCGTCTCCTGCGCTCCGTATATGCTCAGCTGATAAATCCACTGCCACACTCTGTTGAACTATTGAATTTTTATTTAAAACCACCAAAATACAACATAAGTTTAGAAAACACTTCCAAAACTGTTTTTTTTTTGTTTTCGTACACACTTTCAAACATGGCTGACAGCTGCAGCGAAGCTCACGCGCGGTGCTGATCGTCATCATAAGCAAATCGTGTAAAATTATGGTAATGTTTGCTGAAATTTCAATGCACTGCATAGAAGTTTAACTAAACTCGAGCAAAATATATTAATGATGCTGTAATGTTCAATTACTTACAAGGACAAAAGCGTGTGCATGACAAAACGCATATTTTTACGCTCGATGTACGATTACAAGTATCACTTTTCTATGATTTTCTAAATTGCGCTTTGGTCAATATCCAGATTTTTTTTCTGTGTAATTAAAAAGAAAAACAAAATGATTCTAATATTTGAAGGAATCCTGGACACAATTATAGAACTCTGTTCGCCATTTTAGAATCATCTTGGACACCATGTCCAGAGTATTCTATGACAAAATGTCGAAAGGACAAAATGTCGAAAGACAAAAGTTCGAACGGAAAAAAGGTCAAACGGACAAAGGGTCGAGGAATAAAAAAGAAGATCCAAAAGGCCGAAAATCTCTTTTTAGAGAAGGAAACATGTCCCACCAAGCTAATCATTTTCAACCTTTTGTCCTTTCGACCTTTTACATTTCAACATTTTGTCCATAACCCATCCAGCGCATGTTTCTGAACGTTGGACAGAATTTTTAAATACTATCATGTAAGATAAAGTGAGTTTGTTTGTATTATTTTTTAATAAATTTCTAGACATTATTCTTACCGAATCAAGAGTAGGATTTCTAAAAGAATTTAATGTGTATTGGTATATGGTTTAAGTAGCAGAATTCAATTAATTTTTTCCGTCAAGAATTATTTTAAAAACTCTCCAAAACATACTCTATTTTTATGAATCATGGGAAATATGATCTAATCATTTTCTAGAAAATAATCAAGGAATATCTTGCAGGTATGTTTACGGCAATTCAGCCAAGAACTTTTACAGAGTGTGTTTCAGAAGTTCTGTGGGAATGTCTGAACAGATCGTTAACAGATTCTTGCAGGAAATCTTTGAGAAATCAAGAGCATCATCGGCCATCGCCAGCAACACTTCGCCTGTGCTGTGTATAACAAGCGAGCTTTGTTTAAGATGCGTATATTCAGTATACGATGCTACCAGTCTTGTAATCACCCATGAATTGTTCAAACGTTTCTTTAGGAATCTTTAGTTCTCCGTACACATTCCTGTTATTTGATAAGGAATACTTCCAGGAACGCTCATGGCCGTTAACCCTCAAAGTTCCGGGACAGGCCTTTTATTTTCAATCGACTGGTACTCAGAGATAAATAAGTTTAATGAAATGCGGTTATCACTATTATCGATGGGATTAGTTAGACTCCCTACAAGTGGAGTTTTCAAACCAGAAGTTCAGGTATGGACATGTTTTATAACCGGAAAGTTTTCCCACGTCAAATATTTTACAACTTTAACAACGAAACCAATGTTTAATGATAGACCTTAGCCATTTTTAGACATATAGTGACTGACCAATCCAATACATCATTTGGTTTATTTTTTGCATTGAGTGAAAGCTGGAACCAGGTTTCAGAAGTACCGTTTTGTCTCAAATTCCGAACAGACTCAAATTCCGAACACTCGGTTTTTGTATGGTGATTTAGTTGAAATGTTTCGCTGAAATATGTCACCAAATGAAAAGGAAATGGTAGTCAATTGCAATTCAATTTTAACGTTTCCAATGTAATTTTTACCGCGGGAGTAGTGATGAATCTCAAGTTTGAGACCAGTAGAACAAGCTCAGATAAATTTATTTGCGAAATTATTCATTTGATTCCGATTTATTCGTGCTGTTCGGAATTTGAATCAAAATGTTGTTCCATACTTTTACGTAAAACAATACCAAAACTAATTAAATCAACATTATTATTGGTACAACCAATAGATAACAGTTAGACTTTGCGAAGAAATTGATATTTACACAAATATCAGCCAATTTTTGCCAATCAGATGCATTTGAAATCACTGTTGGCCTTAAGTGTTTGGAATATGAGTCAAAACGGTACTTCCCGAGTAGGAGCCGTCACCAAGGAACACATGTAAATTGAACCGAAAGCAATAATGCGACTACTTGAACGTCACGAAATCATCTCAGAAGCCCAATGCAAAACATCAACTCTCAATATTGTCAATGTTAGCATATCACCAAGTCACTTCCGGTGAGCCAGGTGTCAAGCATGGATGAAACTAAAAACTAGGCGTACGACTGCTCAAACTTTATGACATAACCTCAGCGTTGTTGTGAGAACATGATTCATGCCTATATGGACACTTCGGTCAAATGACCAAACAATGACCACGATTTTTTTCATATTTGATTCCTGTTTCAACAGAACGGATCTCGAAATCCGGACATTTGGCTGAACTGTTGATACACGGATAGAAATCAGAATCCAAAATCATGATTATGCACCCGGATATCATGATTCCAGTATGTTTTCATCGAAAATACACCATGATTTGGAATCACGATATCAAGAGTCAGATTGTCGTAACGCAACACAAGTTGCAGCTGAGTGTTCGAAATCATGCATCGAATGCTCGAAAATCATGATTCGCGCATCCGTTTCGGATCTATTTATTATTCTGTCAGTCAATCCGATAAAATGAAAACAAAAAAAAAACAAAATTGGCCTAAACAAGATTCGAACCAAGAACCTTCAGGTTGAGAGCCACGTACTTCACCACCGTACCAATTTTTCGTGATGAACCATGGGTGATCGATGCGAATGACTTGAAGCAAAGGGCACCACATTGTGTTGTCGCTTTGGATGTTACGTTTATGAAGAATCATGATTATGACTTCAGAAACCATGATTTGTCGTCCTGATATCACGACCTAACCAATTTATGAATTTCATGACTTGTAAGTCATGGTGTGGGGATCAGATTTTTATCCGTGTACTTGCAAAAACATGTTCTTACAGCAACACTTAGGTTATTTCATCAAGTTTGAGCTGTCGCATGTCACACTTTGCCAATTATCCATGTGTGTGCGTGATTCACCGGAAGTGACCTCAAAATCCGATCATTATTTAGTCATTTGGCCTAAGTATCAAATCATGCGATAATCATCACACTCAAATTGTTTTACGGATTCCTGAGAAATCTCAACAGCTGAACAGTTTGGTAAAATAATTGAACGGAGTACGGTACATTTTTACAGTATTCGGTAAAACTTCACTGGAATCCGTGGAATTTCAACGGAATTACGGTGTTTTATTTTACCGAACCTGCTGTTGAGATTACGGTGAAATTCACGGATTCCTGTTAAATTAGCTTAGTGTGATGTTCTTACAACAAAGCTGAGGTTATTTCTTGAAGTTTGAGCAGTCGCATGCCTAGTTTTGAGCTTTATCAATGTTTGTTTCCAGGTTCATTGGAAGTGATCCTACAACTCAGCCTTGGCCATATGCTAAAATTGACAATATTGAGAGTTGATGTCTTGCATTGGGTTTCTGAGATGATTTCATGAAATTCAAGTAGCCGCATTGTTGCTTTGGATTAAATTTACATGTGTTTCTTGGCCACGGATCCTACCCTACCGAAGCCATTCTTATGGATTCAAACTACTTTATAGAATATAAGAAAAATCTAAGAAATACCCAGAAAAAAAAGTAACCAAAACAACTAGTTTTAAGGGGTCGTCCACAAAAAATGACCCATATATCCCATATATGTGTTCAGAAAATTTTCATGCAGTGAAATTATCTACAACTTTGTGGTGTATCTTCAATTTTGCCAAAAAGTGAAAATCTATCTCATTGATAGGTGGATGCATCACAAAAATAATACTTTTTATTAAGAAGGGCTTCTGCATCCTGAACAACTTCTTTAAAGGTACCATACCTCTTAAACCAACTTTTCGGGTGCAAAACATTTTCGATCATGAATTTAGGCCCTTGGAAGCACTGTGCATGCGAAAAATAAACTAAATGTTATATTTTTGGATTGGTCCGTTACTTAAACCTATAGTTAAATATTAGTTTCGTTGCAAAATATGTAAAAAATGTGACATAGGAATACTAATTTCCGGTTGAAAAACATATCCAGACTTGAATTTCCGGTTTGAAAACCTCACTCACAGGAAGTCTAACTAATTTAATTGATCATAGTGAAAACCGCATTTCATTAAACGGTTGTATGACATTTGCCAGAAAACCATTTGCCAGAAAGCCGTTTGCCAGAATCAATTTGCCAGAATGAACATTTTGCCAGAAAACCATTTGCCAGAATGGACCATTCCCCAGAAAGTCATTTCCCAGAAAGACCATTCCCCAGAAAATAATATTACTCATTACTAAGCTTCCCATAGACATACTAGTGCATGTAAAATACTTCAAATTATTATGATTTCGAGCATATGATGTTTAATCAAATGACAATAATTGTTTCGTAAGATTTTCAAACTATGGTATCATAAGCTTTTAAGCTTTTCATAGTTTCAAAATAAATTTGTTTTCCTGTTGTATTTTTTTATTTTTTGAACTGTTTACTCTTTCAGACTATTTCATAATACTCATTAGAGGCAATTATATTGTCAACATTTTATTGAAGATTTTCCCTTCTTTGAGTATTAAGCTGTTCCTTAGAACTAATTTATACAAGGACTTATATGCTTCATGGGAGATTCACCCTTCTTTATATCATTGGTTGTTCTTCTTAATTGTACTGAATAGTTGTTGAAAGTTTTATCAAACAATTTTCCATCATCTCCATTTTCAATATATACAGTGAAAGACAGGTGGACATAAAAATATATGCAATGTGGATTAAAGTGAAATAATAGAATGCAAAAATCGTAAAATTGATAGTCAATGCTTGTGTCTAACTAAAGAGGCCATATTGAAAGTTAGTTGACTATGAAATTTTTAACCATGATGTTCATATGATTTGTGATATTCAGTAGTACGAGTGATTTCAAAAACAAAAATCTCCATTACCTATTTGTTTCATATGGGTACAGGTCGCTAGGCCAAATGCTGTTAGGCCGAAAGTCGTTAGGCCGAATGCCGTTAGACCGAAAGCCGTTAGGCCGAAAGGGTCGTTAGGCCGAAAGGGTCATTAGGCCGAAATAACATTTTATCATTTACTACCAGAGTAGACAATCGTCACCGCTAAGTAGAAAAAGTCGGCGACGAAATTAAAAGAAGCATCGTCAACGTCACCCAACCAGCGTTGGATGACGATTTGCCGCAGAGATCCGTGTGGCAGGTACGATTATACTCTATGCCCAGGGAAGTCAATGAATTTTCCATTACGAAAAGATCCTGGACCGACCGGGAATCGAACCCAGACACCTTCAGCATGACTTTGCTTTATAGCCGCGGACTCTAACCACTCAGCTAAAAAAGGCCCCGAAGAATACACTTTTCAGTCGAACCTAAAAAGTATTTTTGCGTTATAGCTCTTTTTTCTCAGGTCAGTTATTTAGCAAAAAATGGATATCTGACGACAGTTCCGTCATATATGTTTCACGTTGTGAAAACTGCATAAAATTATATGCGATAGATTATAACAAAATGGACTAAATCACATAGATCGATGGTTCACGTTGTTTTATACTTGTTATTATATTACAATGATTGAATAATGATTTTCGCAACATCCACGAAGCAAGTTATTTGTTGCAGAAGTGATGCTTGAATTCTATTCAGTTTTCGCAAATTATCTGAAAGTTGGTTATACATTGTTTCGTGCTATAAGTACAAATAAGGAGCTGGATTCATTTTGGCAGTAAGCTACTGAGCTCATATTTGGACACAATATGCGTCAAATTGAAGTGCTTCTTAGTGCAAAGTTTCACATAATTTGACCGAGAATGACCCCCATGCCAAATTGAATCATGACAGTGCCCATGTAGCTCTGCACCCTAATATGATTATTACCAAAATACTCAAATGATAATTTTTAATACTTCGGTAGCCTTAAGTTTTCCATAATTTTTTCGATCAAATCAAAGTTGAAAATTCATTACCAAAAAATGATTCTGGGGAATGGTTTTCTGGCAAATGGTCCATTCTGGGGAATGGCTTTCTGGCGAATGGTACATTCTAGGGACTGGTTTTCTGGCAAAAATCATTCTGGCAAATTGATTCTGGCAAATGGTTTTCTGGCAAATGTCATACAATCCATTAAGCTTATTTGTTTGTTAGAACCAGTCGAATAAAAATTAAAGGTCTGTCCCGACGCTTTGAGGGTTAATCCAAGAACAACTACATATGGCTATAGAAATTATGGAGGAATAATGTCACTTCGTGTGGAATCATGAGTGAGACAATCCTTTGACTGTCCTACCCAAGTATTTTTGTGCGTAGGACATGTCCTACCTGTCCTTACCACTTCCCGCGTCACTGTATATCGTTATATGCAGATCACACAGGAATCTCCGTCAAAAAACGATTTTTTTTCTTAATACTTGCAAAAATGGAAGATTTCTCTTTATGCTTCCAAAACTCAACCAATAACATTCTCTCAAAAACCAAAAGTTCATCATTTGAAACTTTCATTTAGACAACCCCTCTCATCGTGGGGTTCCAATACATTGATCAGATGAAGTTAAGTATCTAGGCCTCACGCTTGATAAAATTTGAACTATCAAAAGTCTCAATGAAGGCATTTAAATCAAATGTAACAAATATATTTAACGTCTGTATTCACTTATTAACAAAAAATCGAAACTTTGTCTTAAGAACATGCTTTTGATCTACAAACAAATATTCAGGCAGAGGCTCCACCCCATTACCCCGAACATCATAACCTAGAATGCCACTACCAATAACGTCGTTATCCCGAATAGGCCATTAATCCGAACGCCATTACCCGGAATGAGCCATTACCCCGAATAGTATTTATGATGGTACAGATAATAGTTTTGTGGCCAAAATTTACAATAGCTCTGAGGGACTGTCCACAAACCACCAAGTCATTTTTTCAGACCCCCCTCCCACTCTTTTTTTGTGTTCTTTTGTTCATACAAAAATTTAAAAATGAGTATGGACTTGTTTTTGCTCCACATCCCTTATTCGATGATAGACCAAATTCTGAGTGTCCTCCCAAAATTTGAGCTCATTTGGATGAAAACTGAGCCTGCACAAGCCCTTCAAAGCTTGTATGGAAATTACTATGGAAAAGGAATGCAACTCAGTCAATCGGTCATATTGTTTGCCCACGTGTTCTTAAGGGTTGCAACTATGTTGATAGTGTTAGATAGGTACATTCGTCAGCTACAAATTTGTCGAAGACTGTTTTCAAATCGGACGCCTCAGTAATTAGTTATTGATTTATATCCAATCGGAAATTCTTCAACGGTACTCATTTTTCTTCCGAACAGGCTTCATTGCTTTATCTGTATACTAGACATCTCTCCCGTCTCACCTTAATCTAACATATCACCTTAACTTTTCAGGCGCCTCGTTCGCTCATACCTTTAGATTGAAATTTGTACGCGTCGTTAATGATTGTTGCTGATTCATCTCACGATTTCGAATCAAAGAAAATCAGTTAGTTTTGCACTGACACAGCTGAAAAAGTATCAGTATACCTTATGCATGTAAGCGCGTACAGTGATACTTTTTCAAGTCAATATAAACTATCAAGACTGAGTTTTATCACTTTGAAATGCAAGCTGAAAAGTCATCATTGTTGCCAAAACGGATGACGGGATGGATATGGGTTCTATCGAAACTATGCAATTAGCATCAATCCAGTTAATAACAACATACATTTTCATAATATTTACCATTGTTTAAAAATAGGCTGTTTTTGGAGCATCACAGTCTGGCTGTGCGATATTAGAACAGCCAAAGAGCCAAATGGAACTAATGTAATGAAAGAATGATTTGCTAAACTATGAATCAAATAAATATATTGGGAAAGAATACCAGTTATGGCTATAGTGGTTCCCTATTTGGTCATATATAGATTTTCTAATACAATCACGTATTCAATATTTTGAAAGTTTTAACGTCAAGATACATTGGATATCACACAACTTGAACTCGTGTCAGTGTCAGTGTCTTTTTTAAAAAACAAAAACATTGTCTTGTACTAATCTTTTTCTGCTACAACAGTTTATCACAACTTGAACGGAATATGACAATGACCGCTCACCATTTGTGTAGCGATTTTCTTGGCTTTGCATTGAAATTTAGGAGAACTTTCTCCGTATTGGTAGATATCATCAAATAACAACCATAAAACAAATTTGATTAACTGATTATAATAAACCTTCGAGCTGATTAATCGTGAGTTGAAGAGGTTGCAAAAATGTGGTCTCCTGTGTTTGTCACGACAAATTTTCTTGAAATTGTATCCCAATCAGCCCTGTCGTCGTAACATTTGAGGTACTTAGTCGTCACTTATTTTGAAGGGCGTTTTTATAGTCAAGAGGGCGCTTCTACTCTTTGGCGTTAATGAGGGCGCTTCAAAATAAAAATAACACAAATAGTTTATTAAAGTAAAATAGCACGTGAACAAGAGTTTTCAGCTGAAGAACTTTACTTGCCTATCGAAGCAACATATTCAGGGATCATATATGTCCTGTACACAAAGAAATATAATCATTATCGACATATTTTCTATTAACATAGCTTGGATTTATTTTCTGGAAGGTGCCAAAGTATGTTCTGGTAAAAGGATGTAATGTGAGCGATTTTCATCTTTTGAACTTTTTGATGGTTGCAGTAGATTTTATAGTGATCAAATACTTACTTGAATTTAAGAAAATTCTAATCTATTAAAATTATGAAGAACGAACCATCACCAGGCATTTCCTGGAGTTGACACACATATTTCCTTCATCAAAGATTATAAGTGTATCTAAATTTAAGAATGCTATAATTTGATATTTTTCATTGTTTTCAAGCTCAATTATCCATATGAGGGATCCTTCGAAGCACCCGATGATCACTAGTCAAAAGTGGCTACTATAGTCAAATATGCTCTTCGAGTCAACAGTTGCATGAAGAATGAGACGTCACACGATATGTTTTGGCGTGAAAACACAATTGTTCCCAAAGGCACTCCTCAGGAATTTCCGGTAGTCCCAATAATGGCCAAAAATATGCATTTTCAGATTATAGTTAACCTATTCATGGCAATGCATGAAGAATGAGCCGTCGCATGATAAAATCACAGGTTCCCTCGGGGACATCCCATGGTCCCAAAAGAGCCCATTATTGTTAATTATCCAATGTGAGACTGCAGTTGCCCTATTCACGACAATACATGAAAAATGAGCCGTCGCATGACATAAGGACTGTTTATTTTAAAAAATGTACATGCAATATCTTTTTTTTTATTTATTAATGAAATCGCAATCTGTTTTCTGTGCATTGTTCGACTAATGTTATACAATATTATGATAATAAAAAAGCCATGGAAATAATTAAATTTCGCACGATAAGGCACAACGATAAGAATGGTCAATTTTTGGAGGTTATCAATATCAATGATTATTAGAAAAATTCTGGAAAATTCGACGATCTATATTTTTTATTTTCGAAAAAGGCTTGTTCTTCGGAAGCATCAACAATCAAAAGCCTGCTGCAAAATATCAAGTTATTTTTGGAGAAAAAATCTCATTTATTCACCGATTTTTCTGAAGAAAAACATTTTAAATTGAAAGTTAACTGATATGAGTATAATTGTTAGGTTCAAAGTACGGAAGTGCAAATATAGTAATAATATGAGAAATAATTTATTCCTTCAAAAAGTTGCTTATTTAGTCCCCACCTCACATTGTGTTTTTTTTTCTTCAGAAGACTTCTCAAAGCACAATGACAATAATCAAAATTTTCATTGTGCTGTTGTGATGAAATCGAATTTATTTTCTACATATTATTTTCATAATATGTTATTATGAGTTATCTTATCAAAATATTTGAAGAAAAACGTTTATAATTTGCTGTAGATCGATAAATATGCGTCAATTATTTTAAAAGTATGAGACTTTTCAATGAAACGACATACAGAATAAAATTTATATTTAGAACGCTTTCAAAACTCACGATTTGACTCTTATTTATACAAATATATTCTTTAGTAATCTAAATCAATTTTAAAAACGCTTTCTTCTTTACTTTTTTTCTGGGAGTAAAAGGATGGTGTATCAGCCAATTTGCCCATAAAGGATAGACCCCTAGAGCGATCTAGTATCAAAGAATGGTGACATATTATTGATTTTGTCAAGCTCTACCTATATTAAAATAGTAATGGATACCAACACACAATTTTGTTTATAAAAATAAGGATTTTTGTTGTGCAAAAAATAATTCCTAACTTTGATGAACAGTTTTTCTTCGGAGTTATTGGTAAAACCATTAATTTCTTCAACTAAAAGCAACTTGTAAGATTTTATCTTTCCATAACATTGTGGAATAATGGTTGAACGATGCACAGAAAACCGATTACGATTTTATCAATAAACAAAAAAGATATAGCATAAACAAGCTGTCCACTCTATAAAATGGACAGTACTTATATTGGAATTCAATTCCAATTATCCCCAACCACAGGCTTCCTCGGGGATATCCGGTTGCCTAAAAGTGGTCACAATAGATTGATGTACGTCTACAGTTGCGCTATTCACGACAAGAAGTAAAAAACTAAGCCGTTTTCGATGTGAAAACAGAAATGTCCCCAATGACAGGTTCTTCCTGGAGCTTCCGGTGGTTCCAAAATTGGTTATTCCTGGTAAATATCCATATTCAGTCTATATTTAACTTATTTCATGATTTCATCCCTTACAAGCATGATCAAGATAATAAAAAGAACCGAAAAAAAATCTAAACGAGACTTGTGCAGAGTTTTTTCAAGAAAATTTCTGTACAAAAGGCAATGCCAAACGGAATCGCAACGTAATGCTCTTATTTATGTTTTCATGATGAAAGAAATTGCATTTGTCAATAAAATAAAATGAAAATTGTGCCTTCGGCATGTTGATTTCCTGCAGCTTGTAAAATGTTTAGTATCTCCAAATTATGCCATCTGAATTATTTTTTCAATACATTTCTATGATAGTACCTATAAAGAGAGAAACGGATTTAATTTTATTTGAATCACAAGAGCTGCCCAAACATCATCATCTGGCGCTTTACTCCCGCAAAAATAAAGAAATGTAACAGTTTTAGAGGTAAAACACTTAAAATTGTCATTCCTCGTATCAGTTCAACAGTCAATTTCAGCAGGCACTGAAACTTTCAACACTATATGAACAATATTTTACTTGAACAATATTGTTATAAAACTGAGATGAAAACTATCAATTATCATTCCAGTTTAGTAGTTTAGTGATTTTTTTTTAAGATATCGTATGTTTTCGTAATACTAATCCCCAAAACCCCTTTTTAAAAGTCATACCGTTATAATTTTTGAACGCTTCTATTTATGTTTGGTAAAATGCATATCTACTTCAAGGAGGCTCCAGATTTCCTTACACATTCTGCAAATTAATTCTATTTAATTTACGTCAATACAGTACTGAATTACTTTCCACAATTTGATAAAAAAATCAAACCAGATATAAAAGCAGCTCCTACTCAGGAGTTTATTGTTTTCTGCGTTCTTGTACGAATTGGGTCGCCTTCAATTGTATACAATTGTCACCGTCGTGAACTTATCAGGATTGACCCAGAAATTCTCTTTGATGTCCTACAAAGCAGTTCTGACCATAAATCACGATTTGGATTTTGTCCACACATTTTTCAACCGTAGTCTTAATGACTACGTGATTTTTCTATAATTGAATTCTAATTGAATCATAAGTTTATTAAATGATTTTGATAAATTCAAGGGATCAGGTGCATTCTGTTGTCCAACAAACAATAATATATTCCGCTATTTAAGCGCACTGGAATAATATTTCCTTATCTTACGTAGAACTGTGCAGAATCAGGTGAAATAATTAAATTTAGGAATATATTAGGGCGTTAGCATGCTCATGACCTCGAGAAGATCTATGTGAAATAATATTTAATTAGTCAGAGACATTGATACAGCTTAACAGCATCTACATGAGCTACGAGAGATACGGCCAAATTACTTCAGGGCGTGGATGAAGCTTAAAATTTCAACTGATAGCTTTCAGGGCGTTAGGACGCACCTGGTCTACTCAGGATAAGATCAAATAATTACAGGGCCTTGATACAGCTTGGAATTTTTAATTGATATCCCTAGGGCGATTTGAATTACGGTCAAATAACTACGTAGTTAAGCTACGTGGGACAAGCTCAAATTACTCCAGGGCGTTAATATAGCTTATAATTTTCATCTGATGTCCTACAGGGCGTCAAAAGGCGCCAGATCGTCGTGGGATAAGGTCAAATTACTCCTGATTACTGTATTACTCCATTGTTTAAACAACTTAATCTATTTAGGATAAATTACTCCAAGGCGTTGATACAGCTTTCATTTTTCTATTAATGTCCTCAGGGGGTTAAGATGCATCTGATCTACATGAGTCGAAGTAAAATTACTCCAGCGCGTTGATACAGCTTTGAAATTTTGATAGATCTCATACAGGGCGTTAAGTACTCTTGGCCTTTGTGGAATAAGGTCAAATTACTTCAGAACGTTAATACAACTTATAATGTTCAAGTGATGTTCTACAGGGCGTAATGTAATGTTGTGATCTACAAACGATAAAACCAAATGACTCAAGGGCGTTGATACAAGTAGGAATTTTCAGGTAACGTCCTCAGGGCGTTGCGGTGCATCTGATCTACGTGATATCTGATCAAATTATTCCATAGCTGATGTCTTACAGGGCGTTAGGATGCATCTGATCTACGTAGATTAAAATTAAATTACTCCAGAGCGTTACTACAGCTAAATCTAAATTAATGGTTAACAGGTCATTAATATGCAACTAATCTACCTAGCACAAATTGCTGCATAGCGTTGATACAGCTTGAAATTTGCTATCGTTGTCTTCATGGTGTCAGGGGGAGAAAAGGTCAAAATTACTCTAGGGCGTGGATACAACTAGAAAATTTTCATTGAAATCCTACAGGGAGTTATTTACATTAGGTCAACGTGGGATAAGGTTGGGAAACTCTAGGGCGTTCATGCAGCTTATGACTTTGATCTGATGTCGAACAGGGCGTCAAGATGCACCTGATCTACGAAGGATAAGGTCGAATAACTACAGGGCGTTTATATAGCTTAGAATTTTCAATAGTTGCCCTCAGGGTGTCAAGGTGTACCTGATCTACTTGAGATAATGTCAAATTACTACAGGGCGTTGATACAACTTGGACATTCAATTAATGTCTTCGGGGGGTTGAGATGCAGCTGAATTTCGTAGAATAAGGAAAAATTACTGATACAGCTTATAATTTGCAACTGATGCACTACAGGGCGTCAAGATGTATCTGATCTTGGTGGGATAATGTACAATTATTCTAGAGCATTGATACAGCTTGGAATGTTCTATTGATGTCTTACAGGGCGTTAAGATGCATCTAATCTACTAAGGATTAATTACTCCTGGGCGTTGATGCAGCTTGCAATTTTCAATTAATGTCCTCAGGGGATTGAGATGCACCTGATCTACGTGAGACAAAGTCAAATTACTTCAGGGCGTTGATTTCGATTGATGTCATACAGGGCGTTAAGTACATATCGTCTTCTTGGGATAAGGTCGAATTACTTTAGGGCATTGATACGGCTTACAATTTCATTGCTATCTTAAAAAACGTCAAGATGCACCTAATCTATGTAGGGTAAGGTTGAATTATTCTCGGGCGTTGATACAGCATAGAATTTTAAACTGATGTCCTACAGGGCGCCATGATACCCCTGATCTACGAAGGATAAGTCAGATAACTGCAGGTCATTCACACATCTTGAAATTTTCAAATAATGTCCTCTGGGCGTTGAAGTGCATCTTATCACGTATATAGTCAGCTTATTCCAGGGCTAATGTCTTGCAGGGTGTTCAGATACACCTGGTCTACGTATAATAAAGTCAAATTACTCCAGGGCGTTGATATAGCTTGAAAATGTCTATTGATGTCTTACAGGGCGTTAGGATGCACATGATCTCGCAATGGTTTATCACTCTTCCTATATTTTTCATTAATCAGGGCGAAAATTGTAAAAAAAAAATCTGAGAAAAGCTTCTTAGTCGTCGACTAAGCGCGACTAAGCAGGACGACAGGGCTGATCCCAATCCGTAAAAGTTGGGACAAACAATTGTAGCGCGCTAGATTTGTTGTTTGTTTTGCGTCTATTTCAATGAAAATTTGATTCATTGATCATAATTGAAATCATTTAATCATGGAGGAGCCAAAATTTCATTAGCATCAATCTAACGGGCAATGTTTGCAGTAAAATATTTTTTATTTTAGTCCTACATTTTGGAAAAATCAAATCAAATTTAATTTACATTGAAGAGAGTACCAGTAACATATAGATTAAAAATGAGATTGCATTAAGGACTGTTCATTTTATAAAGTGGACACCTTGTGCATGCTGTATCTTTTTAATTATTCAATGAAATATCAATCGGTTTTCGGTACATCGTTCGACTAATATTGTACAATGTTGTAATAATAAAATATTCTCCACAATAAATAAATTTCACACGAATATGAAACAACGTTTCGAACGGTCGATTTTTGGAGGTTATCAAAACCAATGATTGTTAGATTTTGGCTGGAAAATTCAACAAACTTTATTTTTTATTTTCAAAAAAAGGCTTTTTATTCGAAAGCAGCATCAATTAGAAGCCTGATTGAAAAAATCAGGTTAATTTTGGAGCAACAATTTTACAGATATAATAAAATCATTTTTCCCCGATATTTTTAGACAAAAATATTTCAAATTTGAAGGGTACTGATATGAGTAGATTTTTTTTGATTTAAAGTACGTCCTGGCGGAAGTGCTAATATAGTAATAATGTGAAATATAACTTACGCCTTCATATAGTTACTTATTTAGTCCCCACGTCACATTTGAAGCACAATAGAAAAACAATTGTTTTATTTTAAGAAGATCTTTCAAAACACAATGCCAATCATCGGAATTGGCAACACTGCTCTGACAAAATCGATTTTATTTTCCACATATTATTTTCATAATATGTTATTCTGAGATTACCAATTGAAATATTCAGAGAAAAACGTTTACAATTAGCTGTAGATCGATAAATATGCGTACATGATTTTAAAAGTATGAGAGTTTTTAGTAAAACGACCATTAAGAGTAAAATTTATACTTTAGACTGTGGTTTAAACCCACGATTCAGCTCTTGCTTACACAAATATAGTTTCTTTAGTAATCTAAACTAGTTTTGAACACGCTTTTTACTTTTCTCTTTTGCTGGGAGTGAAAGGATTGTGTATCAGCAAATTTGGCCATAAATGGATAAATCACTTAAGTTACCTAATGTCAGAGAATAGTGGAATATAATTGATTTTTTTAAAGCTATTTCTTTTGTAGAATAGTAAAGGATACAAACATACAATTTGATCATAAAAATGAGGATTTTTGCTTTACGAAAAATAATGTTAAACTTTGACGAACAGCTTTTCTTAGGAGTTCTTGAAAAAACGGTTTAGCTCTTCAACCAAAAGCATTTTGTAAGATCTTATATTTTCATAGCATTGTAGAATAATAGTTGAACGATTCACAGAAAACCGGTTATGATTTTATCGATAAATAAAAAAGATATGGCATAAACAAAGTGTCCACTTTATAAAATGAACAGTCCTTATGTGAATATTCACGTATATAATCTTCGCTTTTAGACGCATACGCAATAGTTTGAAGTAGAAATTCATCCACTTATAGTAAGTTCATAATCTTCATTTATTGTCACATTCTGTCCTTGAACATGAACCATGAAAGCACGAAGAGCGATAAGAAAACCACCATCTAGAGGGAAACCAATGTCGGGAAAGGTCCCTGATAATTCTTGCTTCATTGTGGAGCACCAAGAAAACGCAAACATAAGTGTCAAGAGCCTCTTCAAAAAGATGTCTTTTTGAGTACCTTTTCAACGGCAGTGCCTTGTCTATTTATTGTTCCCATTATTGCCAACAAGTGTTACCACTTTCCTTCTGCTCCTCTGGAAGTTAGATTATGCACAAGTGGTCGCTCGTGGTATAGGTATATCGTGTTTGATTAAGTAAAGGTGTAGAAATTAGAAGCACCTACAAAGTGGAGAAGATAGCTAGGAAATAGGCATTGGTAAATTGGTCTTTTAGTGTTGTAGAATTCATAGTTGAAAGCCATTTGAATGAGTTGGTGAGATAATCTGTGGTGGATAGGCAAACGAAGAGAAAATTCTTGCACTGGCTTAGTATGTTGGTAATTGCATATTAATTAAAACAATGTGTACAATTTTCGAGCAATTATAAACCATTTTACCTTTATTATTGAGATATTAAAACGATCAATATTTATTTGGAAATTATGTGCAAAACTTACAACCAGGAAGGCAAGAATGAGACACGGCTTCCATGCTGGCTGAGAAAGGAATGGCAATTCATTTCAATGCCAAAACATTACTTTTCTGTGAAAATTTTTCAAACATTTCTCTACTAGGCTTTACTTGAAATTGTTGAAGAAGCAAATGATGAGGTAGTTAAACTGCAGGTCTTTACCAATTGACCAGTTTTGCATAGGTGGCAAGCACGAAGACTGACCTCAGCAGTCGAATAAAAAATCCTTGACCAGTGGGATTTGAACCCACCATCCTCAGCTTGGTCTTATTGAGTAGTTGAGTGTTTACCGCTACGATTGTTTGTCCTCCGTATTTAAAACACTAAAAACAATTTGAGTAACAATGAACAAACATTTAAATTCTCTTTTCATTTTCCCACATTGGACATAATATATTTTCTCTTTGCATTTTCATCTAATGAGTCACGTTCGGTGGTCTGTTTTCGCAACCGAGATGACATGCGGCTTGTGAATTAATCTCTTAATTGGAGTGTTGAAGCAACCTCTTAATCTTCACACATGCGTTGTTCTCGTCGCCGTTGCGAAGGGTGAATTTCACGCTCTTTCATTATGATACCGTTACAATTTAGACGACGACTACGACGATGATAACGGCAGCTCTAATTATGATTGTGATTATGATATCCTGACGGTGATGTCGTCAACCAGTGTTTGCTGTATAACCATCATGTTTTGCGGTTTGACGAGTACTGTGAATCATTTGTGACATTCATTTGACACGATAATAATGCTGTAGTTGTGTACTTGTGTTGCTCGACTGTATAGGAATGGAAATCTTTTTTCTTGAAAAAATTACTCGACGAGAGGCACACATTTTAAAGTTCTATATTGTTTTAACCATCGGGCTGTCGTGCTGTTTTGCAAAGTACAACAGTTGTGACTTATATGCTATAATTTTGCAACAGAGCTATCTATCGACACCAAACCAAAATATACTTCTCACGTATCTTTTTATGAACGAGTGCTTTTGTTTACAGTATGGCCTAAATTAATGCGGAAAAATCGACAATTGGACATAGAAGTTGTAACGGTTCGTAGTACTCCATCAGCAGGTAATGTTGAGGTTATGTCACGGTTAGTGTAGTTTTCGAGTAGATTAAATGTTCATAATTTAGGAAAGTGTTTGTGGTGTGTGCTTATGCTCTATGTTTGGTCAGCCTTTTGTCCAATGCGCTCATCCCGTGGTCCACCCGAGCAAAAGAAAATAACTTCTGAATACCAAACTGAGGTACTCCATACCAGATAATTTCCAATACTTACAACCTGAATGAGGTATGAATGAGCCCTGCATAAGAGGTAAAATACCTCAAATAATATCTCAAGAATATTCTATGAACACCAAACTGATAATTAGATCAGGTATTGTAATACCTCAATAATACTTGATGGATTTTAATATAAAAGTGAAATTGTTCAATAGTAGTTCAATACCTCCAGCAGACCTCAATAGTTGTTCAATACCTCAATGAAGTATTTTTAATTGTTTTAAAGATTTTTTTCAATACCATTATAATACCAAATTGGAGGGGCCCAGATAGTGGTAGCGGTAAACGCGCAGCTATTCAGCAAGACCAAGCTGAGGGTCGTGGGTTCGAATCTCACCGGTCGAGGATCTTTTCGGGTTGGAAATTTTCTCGACTTCTCAGGGCATAAAGTATCATCGTACCTGCCACTCGATATACGCATGCAAAAATGGTCAATGGCATAGTAAGCTCTCAGTTGATAACTGTGGAAGTGCTCATAAAAGCACTAAGCTGAGAAGCAGGCTCTGTCCCAGTGGGGACGTTATGCCAGAAAGAAGAAGAAGATATTACTAAATTGAAGTATTGACAACTGAACAATACCTAATATTGGTATGATACCAAAATATGGTATGCATAAGTTATTTGGGAGTTATTTGTTCTTTTTCGGGCATCTATGGCGGCAAAGGATCAAGCAGGAACAGCGAGGACATCGGAAGAGGGGCCCCAAAGGAGAAAGAAAAGAGATAAGGTCAGAATAGTCCTAAGAAAGTGGGTGAAAGGTAGATAGCGAAGCTAGACAAGATAACACCCAGACAACCAGAAATCGCATCAAAGTTCACGTTACAACTCGTTTACACATACTAATTACATCAAATTCGCTAAACACCGTGGATAAACTCGTCAGATTGATGAGTTTCCTCACATAAAACACTTCTTTTCTGAGTTCATTTGTACATTTTGTTTCGTCCCGTACACACGTACGAAGTAAGTCGGACCAATCCGTAGCAGCTGTCAAATCATCATTTGTTATCATAAGTTAAGTCGCATAATATTGCAGGTTAGCTCGGTAGAATATTTATACACTCGCATTGTATGTTATTATTCATCACATAATATATGCACGCATATCGCCTCCACTTTTGTACGTAGAAGGCCGTTTCGCAACATCTTGTAAGTGAAATTTTGCACATATAGAGCCTCCAGGTGATTTCGTTATACGTACATTTTGGTTGTCTGGGCAGTGAGATAGAGAGAGATAAAGAGAGAGAGAGAAAAAAAAAGAAGAAGGATAAACAGGAGTGTGAAACGGCAATCCAAGTGTTTTCCTGAATCCGCGAAACAGCATAGGATAAGCGTGCCGACCCTAGACATGAGGGATTAATACAGTGTCTCGTTGTTGGAGGTGGAGCGCTATCTTATGGTACCTCATTTAATTTGGAATTCGACCGCTGGATGGCGCTAGTGGGCATGAAATTTTTACTTTTGTTTTGCAGATATCCCACGAGCTTCTCCAAGTAGAAAAATAGCGTCTCTCTTATTGTAGCCAAAATATGCGAGATTTTGGTTGGTAAATGGCATGGCGTACCATTGGTACCTCGCGTACCTTTAAACTTTGATCTCGACGTCTCTCACTTTTCTTTTTGTTCCGTCCTCCTTCTCTCATGCAACTTCGCTCACTCGCATCGCTCTTCCTCTTATTCTCAATTTAGAGCATGCTGCGTTATGGTTGCCAATGTTTCAGATTTCATAGATGTCGGATTTGAGGGGTATTAACATTAAATAACACTTTTATAGCAAATCTTAGGCTGGCTATGTAATAATTTACTTGGTTGTTTCCGAAATATCGGTAACAATTGTAGGCAGATTCTGGAGGAGAAGAATGCTGCGCGGGCGGTCATGCTGCAGCAAGGGATCCGGCAGATCGTGGAACGTTGTAGACGAAAACGGCAACAGCAGACCCGCCTCTTTCGGGAGAAAAAACACCGCTTGGAGGAGATGAAACAGCTGTGCTGGTCTCAAGAAACACGTAAGTTCTATCAGAAGCTCAACGCATCCCGCAACGGCTTCGTGCTGCGAGCCGAGATGTGCAGGGGTAAGGATGGAAGCATCTTGAAGGACGAGCCTGGAGCGATCGAAAGGTGGAACCAGTACTTCGACGAACACCTGAATGGCGCTGAGCGCAGAGTTAATGAAAATCGAGACAACGAAAGAATGCGGAATAACGATGTTATGTGCGAAGCCGGGGTACGATTTTTACGAGATCCAGTCATATTGTTTGCTTCACGGATGATATGGACATTGTCGGCCGAACATTTAAAAAGATGGCAGACCTGTACACTAGGGTGCGGCTTATTTTTCAAAAGTTCTCAAAACCAAAAATTCGTGTGCTCTACTGAATTTAAATCACATTAAAAGAGAAACCTCAAAATCTGAGCCAAAAATATTAACGTTTAGGGGTGGCGCAAGCGTCTTGAAGGTGAATTTTCAAGTTATAAAAAATGACCTTCAGTGAAGTAAACATAACTTTGTTACTTTCCAACCAATTTCAAAACTTTTAGCATCATTATCTTCAAAATTTAATTTATAAAAGCTTTGTCGAACATCAAATTTGTCTCAAATCAAAACTAGTCATAGTTTAAAATACTTTTATACAAATGTTTCCTCATTTTACTAAAAATTTCAACTTAGTTGGACCATAACTTCTTGAATACTCAATCAATTCTGAATCTTTTTACATGTTTTTGAAGCGAATTTAGTTGTTTTCAAACTGTTCATACAACATATTTTTCTCAAAAATGGTTTTGTCTAAGTTTTTCACCAAAAACTATCCAAAAACATGATTTTTTAATGAAAAAATCAAATTTCTTTTAAGTTTTTTTCGCCAGAAATTGCATTTATTCTATAAAACTTAATTTTATAAAGCATCTTGCCTTAATTACGAGTTGAATAGTGCATATATATTTTAACACATGCTAACATAGTTTTGTTTCAAAATTATTTAAAAACTGTTGCAAAGTCCTTCTCAAAGGTTTAATAAATGAGAAAAACCAGTTTCAGCTTTAGAGATAATATTTAACCGGCAAAAATTTGAAAAAAACTGGCATTTTTCGTTAAAAAATCATGTTTTTGTGCAGTTTTTGCTGAATAACTTGGTCAAGACATTTTTTTAGTGAAATGTGTTGTATGAACAGTTTGAGAAGAATTGAAATAGCTTCAAAAGCATGTAAAAAGATTTAGAATCGGTTGAGTAATCATGAAGTTATGGTCAAACAAAGTTGAATTTTTTAGTAAAATGAGGAAAAATTTGGAATGAATTACATTTAACTAAAACTTGTTTTGATTTTAGACAAAATTGATGTTCTACAAAGTTTTTGTAAATTTAATTTTGAAGGTATTGATGCTAAAAGTTTTAAAATCGCTTGAAAAATAACAAAGTTATGTTTACTACACTGAAGGTTATTTTTTATAACTTGAAAATTCACCTTCAAGACGCTTGCGCCACCCCTAAATGTTAATATTTTTGGCTCAGATTTTGAGGTTTCTCTTTCAATGTGGTTTGAATTCAGTAGAGCACACGAATTTTTGTTTTTGAGAACTTTTTAAAAATAAGCCGCACCCTACTGTACACCCACCTGAAACTCGAGGCAGCAAAAGTTGGACTGGTGGGGAATGCGTCCAAGACAAAGTACATGCTAGTTGGTGGGGTCGAGCGCGACAGGGCTTGTCTAGGTGTTTCGATAGACGGGGATACGTTCGAGGTGGTCGATGAGTTCTACCTTGGATCCTTGCTGAGGGCTGACAATAACGTTAGCCGTGAAATACGGAGGCGCATCATCAGTGGAAGTCGGGCAACTATGGCCTCCACAAGAAGCTGCGCTCAAAAAAGATTGACGCCCGCATCAAATGTACCATGTACAAAATGCTCATAGGGCCGGTAGTTCTCTAACGGCATGAATCGTGGATGAACCACGAGCTCACCTAACTCAACGGCGAACCCGGAATCCAGAAGGTGGCCAAAGCTTGATAAATACTATGGGCAGGGCATGTTGCAAGAATGCCTGACAACAACCCTGCAAAGACTACTAGTTGAAGAGCTAGTTGATTCAAAATTTTGCCAACAGGCGGTGCCAGTGAGCAGACAACTTCTAATAATAAATCTTTTTAGTGGAATGAACCAAATGAATGAAAACCAAATTTAGTACTTCCCCATTTATTTCAACTAGAGCTTGTATCCTTAGTATTAGACTCGACTAGTACACGACCTTGACGATAGCCTTACAGTTGAGAGCAAAATATGCGTATCTGTCAAAGGATACAAACTCTAGTGAAATTTAATTTTACTGCACTAAATTCGATTTTCCATTTATATAAGAAAGAAAAATTCATCGCAACTATCCGATGTCGGTCTACATTTTTTTAATAAATTTGTGTAATTTATTCGGAACGTTCAGGCATCAGGGAGCACCAAAAAGAAAACTTTTATTTAAGTTCTAGACTCGGTGCTCTCTGGAAACCATGTGAAGGATTACTCATCAATGATTGACTAATTTTCAAATAACTCATGGGCGCAAAAACACTTTTATAATGATAAAAAGTTCCTTGTTTAATAAACATTTATATCATTGAACATTTTTGACCAGTTTTCTTTAGTGGCATATTAAAATAAATATGTTTATGTATTTTTTGTGTGTTCTATTCTCGATCTAAACATGCTTAAACATTTCAACAGTACTTAAGCCCATCGAAGTACATTCATTCCTATCCCATTGACCTAAATGGACCAAACCATCGTCAAGTGCAATACATTGCCTGTTTCCTATTCGCGTGAGCTCTTGCAGCTTGTTACCGAGTGGACTGGTGTGAGTTATATTAAAAGCTTCCGAATCGTTAATGGAGTAGAATCCGGTTTAAGTAATTTTACCATTTCCACGAAATCTATTTCAAGTTTGGTCATACATCTTCACTGACTAAAACGAACACTGATTGATTTAGTTGTATCGATTAGTATAGTTGCATACATGCAGGTTAGCATGGCTGTTTTGGATGTCTGAGAGTTACTGTGAAAAACTAAATCGAAAAAACTAAGGTGATGCTCAGCTGTACGAAGTGATGTTTAGGCCAAATGCATGCAGATATTTCATAGTGGACTGGTGGAGTTTTAGAAGACAAATCTTTTTTCCTATGCTTTGTAATACAAGCTTACAGTGCTTGATCGGTGTTTATGAATTATGATAGCCACACGGTGTCTTTGTGGAGTAACTTTATTACAAAAAAATAGGTAAGTCTGAAATTTCGAACTAAAAGCAATTAGACTTTGCTCTTTCATTTGCGACCAAAATCAAAATAATCGGTCGGGGGGTCCAGAACATTTTTTTTTATCTTGTGTGAAGTATTCATGGATATGTGTTTTTTTACCGACACACATTGCGTTGAACATAGATACGGGACAAACTGCAAGATCAAACCATTTGAACACCTTGCTTTGGAAGGTAAAGTTGTTCTTGCTCAAAAGAGCTGTAATAAGCATATATGACATATGATATACGCATAATTGCAAAACTGTCTCAAACGTCATTTTAGTTATTGTCCACGAAAAACCTTGAAAATCGTACTTAAATTGATCATAATGATGTAAGAAGTTATTAGGAAATATTTTTAATAGGTTAAGATGCATCGATATCAAACCTCGAATTTTCAAGAGCTTGTTTGTAGATTTGTATCTTGAGAACCTGACAACCTTTTGCGTTGAACATTTGATTGATTAGTCGCCACCAGCGAGTGATCAGTGAGTTACCGGTTGTCTGCTTCTCTAGACTTGTGCTTTTGAAAATTCGAGGTTTGGCTTCTATGTATATTCACCCTTAAAACCATTGATAACCGAGTGTGTAGCTCGTTGTTATTAAGCAGATAAACGGACCAAAATAAAAACTGTCACCGCTGGGAGAGGAGGATCTTCTCTTCGTCGTAGCATTGTGAAATAAAGTGTAAATCTATTCGTTTGCTCAGTAATAACAAGCTATGGCTTTTAGGACGAGATCATAAATTATGCGAGATATCTCTTTTTACTCGTTACAAAAGTGACTTATCCGCCTTTCAAACAACACAATTTCAGTTATTCGAATTAACTAGTAGAGGGCTTTGCATGTGATAAACCTTGTTATGAGGCATGTAATATACTTGCCCCATGGTGCTGAAAAATACGCTAATTTGGATGGTATTTGAGAAGTTTCAAATCTTATATTTTTTATGTTACTTTCTTTATGGCACAGTGCTTATGAAAAGATCAGAAACTAACATCATGCGGCTAAAATGGGTTTGGGATTTTTGTACTTGTTTGCAGTACTATAACCCCATATTAACCCCTCTACCGGCAGCTTCATTTTTTCAAAATATTCAAATCGCGATAACTTTTTCTCAATATTTTTGAAAAAAAAAAAATCCACAACTTCTCAAAAAGCTCTCTTAATTTCAGAATCTGTATCGGTTTTGAGCATTGGTCATCTATATTCGGAGATATTCCAAAATTCCTTGGGGGACCGACGCATAGCCATAACTCTCGTAATTATCTCTGGCTACAGATTTTTTCTCATATTCGGTTATTCGCTATTCAAAACTAAACTTTGATGAAAGTCTATTGTGAAGAAATTAAACAAATCGGTGTTACTGTTTTTGAGCAATGAGCTTTTATGTTTTTGGTACCACTCTAGCCGTAACGAGATCTTGAAAACTTCTTAAAACATCATATTGAAATTTTATATGGGAAGTGTCGGTCCCCCAAGGAACACCGAAATATTTTTAAAACAAGTTGACCAATGGTCAATGCCGACATAGATTCCAAAAGTAGAAGAGTTTTTTGAGAAGTTGTGAAAAAAATGGTGGAAAAATATAGAGAAACAAAAAAGTTATCGCGATTCAAATATATTTTTGTGCTGAAAAAATGAAGCTGCCGGTAGAGGGGTTAAGCTAAATAATAGCAAACAAACTCATGAATATCTCTTCTGCTATCTGTCGAATTGAATTTCTCTCTTCAGCATATTTCTTTATTATGATTTCAAGAATGAGCTTTTACAATGGGAAAATAAGTTTGTACTTACATTACAGTACAAGCGTGTTTAAAACATACCTCAAAATTTCTTCATAGTAATTTCCATATAAACCTACATTGTCTTTGGGCTACCTTAAATCACCACCTAGAAAGCTGCGAATTTCACAGAACACTATTTTTATAATAAGGATAGTAAGGAACATATGCGAGATTGAATTCTCAAACATTTTTTAATTTTGAACCGCCCCAATGTACATAAACACATAAATACGCAAATTCAAACATATGTGCAAGTCTCTCGAAATCAAAAAAAAAAAAATACTCTGGACCCCCCGACCGATTATTTTGGTTTTAGCAGCAAATGAACGCGAGAAACCTAGACTTTATTGTGGAGAAGTTTCAGACTTACCTATTTTTTTGTAATAAACTTGTTCTACGAAACACACCGTGCACAGTATAACCTTGGACATCTCCATTGGCGTAGCTAGGACTTTTTTTCTGGAGGGGGCCTAGTAAATACTTGTTTTACAGAAATAATTTCGGTCGCAATTATCAAGCTTTTCACAAATTTCGTAACTTCAACAGATTTGTATTGCTTTCATTGTTATTTTGTCTCATTTCGCAGCATATCAGTGATATTTGTAAATTTCAGTTTTCGCTACGAAAAAGATTCATTATTTTTGTAATCCAGTTGAAAATTTTTCAAGAATTCTAGCAAAAAACACACAAAAAATGTTCTTTATGTTCCTCCTTGATCTTTTCAGATATTCAACCATGTGTTTTGAAGAGATTTCTCTTTGAATTCATACGGGAATTTCTTCATGAATTATGTTCGTACTTTTCAGTGCTTCCTTCAAGAACTACTTTACCAGTTTTCACTGAGCTCGTCCTGGGGTTCCCACGGAAAATCATTCCCAGATCTCACCAGAAAATTTCTCGAAGAATCTCTATCGAATTGCTTCAAAAATCTCTTGAAGAATTCCGCCAGAGCATGCATTAGAAATTATTTTAATCATTTCTCCTGCAAGGTCCTCTAAATACTTATTACATATAAGTTCCAATTAACATTTCAAAGTATCCTCCTGTGTTCATTAATAGTTTGTTTAGGATTTTAGGATTTCTCCAAAAATAATACAAAAAATCAAGGATACTCACCAAAAATGTCTTCAAAATCATCAAGCAAGGATTAATTCCACGAATAATTCAGAGAGTTCACCAACAGTTTTTCCAACTGACTTTTCCAGGTGTTACTTTAAGGATGACTTCTCCAGGTGTGGCTTTAAGGATTCCTTGTAATATTCCACAAGAATTTCATGAGCAATTAAAAATAATTGAAACGTATTTCATGATTTTTTTTGAAAAGTTCTAAACAAATCTATCTGTACTTTTTCACAGGTAATTATTTTTAAGATTTATCTAAAATCAAGGAGCAACATCTCGCATTACTTGAAAACTCTCTCGAAAATTATTTTATTTTTTTCAAGAAGGTCTAACAATGAAATGTTAGAAGAATTTAAAAATTCCTATAAGGTTCCTAGCGAAATACATTCCGCTATAAACTTTAAAGGAATGTTTTGTGCTTTAAAACACTTCAGTGGAAATTCTTAAAGGATTCCCGAGTAATTTGTTCAGGGATTTCTTAGAGGATTATATTATTGTTTCCTTAAGATTCTTCCGGAAAATTAACAAAAGATTCGTCTAAGTATTTTCATAAATTTTTCTCATTAAACCGCACTAACGTTTATTTTTGGATTTTTGTAAGAAACTTTTCATCTGGTGCAAGATTTTGCAATTTATTCTTGAACTTCTCAAAAAAAAAATCTCCAGAAGTTCCATCAAATATTATTTTTGGTTCTAGAAATACTTCCAACTATAATCTCAGGATTCTTTCATGAATAACTTTTAAACATTTATCCACTCTTTATTTTTTTATTCAAAACCTATTCCAGATAACCATATCTCAGTATTTTTAAGGGATAACTTTACCTTCTACGCCTGCTTGATTCACGTTCTATGTAAACCTTTTGGACAGCGGTACAAATAAGCGTTGAACGAGCCTAGTGCTTTACACATTATTTTCTTATAATTTCTCTTCCTTTACAAATCACTCCATATCAGATTTCTAAAGTAACACATACAAGGAAAAGTTTGTTAGAACTTTTTTTTGACTAATTGCAGCTTAAATATAATTCGGAAAAAAAAAACTTAATTCCTGTCGTTAAATTTAAAAATTTAACCGCAGAATTTCTTGAGCTTGTTTACAGTGAACCTCACAGAAAAGCTTAAGTGGTCCTTGTAGTATTTATATTAAACATTCTTGTTCATTTTTCTACGTCTTTTATAATAGGAAATGATTAATGTTGAAATTGATGGAATTTTTACTGAAAATATTTGTAACTAAAAGCTTAGATAATGTTTTGCATCTACTCTGAAGTTTTGATGCAGAACTATTTTTTTCCCACCTCTATAAATTTCAAACAAACTTTTTTGAACGATCTATTATCGACTATTTTGTAGTACTGTAAAAGTTTAACACAAAAATGTAAAATTTTAATAAATATAAATTTTAGTGGAAATTTTTACATTACTTGTCGCGCAGTTTGCCATCGTCAGAGCCACCACGCTGCTGCTGTGTACGAAAAGCGAGGTTTTTTTTTCACAAAATACAACAGCGCGACGACTGACGTGTTAAAATTTGTTGGGGAATTCCTGATGGACTTTCAGGAATCACGAACCACACGTATGAAAATACTGCAATTTTTCAAAACTCCTATAATTTACCGTTTTTTAGATTCTTTAAAGTGTTGTTTTTTTGGAGTATTGAAAGATTTTTGTTCGAAGTTCTTCAAAGCGTCATGCGAAGGAAGGAGAATTCAAAGTCTTTTCTCTAGAGATAAATTATAGGATAGTTTAAACCTCTCTGATGAATTAAAAAAATAAAACAAATTTTTCAAAAAGGTTTATCAGAATCTTCTTTAGAAATTATCCTTGAAAACTATCATTCCGTGATTTCTGCTTTTCTAGAATTCTGCCAGAAAGCCTCTACAAATTCCGCCCTCGTATCGCACAAAATTGTTCTCAAGGTCTTTATGAATATCTTAACATTTTTTTCCCTTCCTAAGTTATTTTGCTAAGTATTTCTAATTTTGGAAACACAAGTTTTCTTCTTCTTTCTGGCGTTACGTCCCCACTGGGACAGAGCCTGCTTCTCAGCTTAGTGTTCTTATGAGCACTTCCACAGTTATTAACTGAGAGTTTACTATGCCAATGACAATTTTTTCATGTGTATATCGTGTGGCAGGTACGAAGATACTCTATGCCCTGGGAGTCAAGAAAATTTCCAACCCGAAAAGATCCTCGACCAGTGGGATTCGAATCCACGACCCTCAACTTGATCTTGCTGAATAGCTGCGCGTTTACCGCTACGGCTATCTGGGCCCCATGTGAAAAGTTTTCTTGGGAGGTTTTCATCAAGAGAGGGTTTTCTCTGAAGATTCGAAGGCAAGAAACATTCCAAGAATAATTTTCTTTCCTATTCTTGAATAACCCGGGGATTGGAAGCATTTCTAAAAAAAGAAGAATTTATGACGCAATTTGTGAAGTATTTTGGAAATATTTCTTAAGGACTTTTGATGAACTTCACGAAAGATTTTTTAATAATTTTTTTTGGAAAGCTTTTTAAAGAAATTCACAGTAGAATTTCAAATAGAACTTTCAGTGAAATATCTCTGTATTAGATTGGACAGAACAGAATCAATGATTTTTTGGAGGAATTGCGAGGGAAAATTGAACTTTTGAGGGATTCCACGGAGGCATGCAAGTCGATTCTGATCGACCATTTCAAAAATATCTGAAACTTTGCACAGTTTTTCAGTTCCATCTAAATCGTCATTTTCCGATATCAAATCTTCAAGTTGAGTCACGACTAACTTTTCAAAAGGGTGTATGTGAAAATGGTTCAAAAATATTCAAAAAGCTGCACAGCAAAAACGGTTCGATCGATTGTTAGACAACTAAAGAAACAAAGTTAAACAACTAAATAAAGATTCAAAAAAAATACACACAGTAAAAAACAAATTTTTTTTTTGCATTAAACAACATCATTTTTGTCACAAAAACTCAAATATCTCAAAACCCTATCGGAATACCAACGTAATTTTTTGAGGGAAAACGGTCCATTATATTAGCTATCTACCATAAAAATTTGGTGATGGTAAGCCAATAAACAAAAAAGTTATGACATTTCAAATATTTCACAAATTTGACACTTAGTGAAAAAAATTTTTTTTTTCATTGTTAATTTTTTTTAGGACCGCAGTTTGTTGCTGAATTTTTTGTTAAGGGTACCACATGAGGTTAACAAGTTGTTTTCATGATATTTTATTTAATTATTCATTACTATTATAGCATCTATTAGAAAGTTAGACGCGATCCAGTGTTGTGATCTAAAGTCTTGATAGTGTCATATTTTTTATTGTACGTAACTGAAGAAAAATTCTCTCAATAGTGTTGAAACCTTTTGATAAAAGAAACCTATAAGAAATCTAATATTGAAGACAAAAGCTACAAAATAATTTTTCTATACAGGTATACGACTAGTTTACCTGCAAAAAGTTTACCTCGTAGAGAACAAGGCGGGTCTATACCCAGGTTATCTAGTATACGTAAAGCAGGTCGGTTTTCTCGGCGCTGGTTTTTTCCACAAAGTTAAAATCTGATTACACCTGGGTATAGACCCGCCTTGGTAGAGAATAGACTTTGTTAATCATATTTGGGAGAAAGCGAGTAACTTCAACAACATCAAAAACATGATAGCTACATACCATGAACATACTCACGAAAAAGCTAAAAATATACTACCACTATGGTTATAAAAGATTTAATTGTAAAATTTTTCTTCAGTCAAGCAAACGACACCAAACTAGTCAGTAAAAACTTAAAAGTGATTTTGTTTATTAAAATCTAACGAGCAACATGAGTAGTCGCTTTCTCAACTGTTGCAGGCCGTTTGCAGAAAAAAAGTGTTCGAAAGAGCTACGAAATCTCACCGAAAGCACCATAGATAAACTGAAAGCGGCTGGTTATGCTCCAATGTCTACATTGAATACAAATTTACGCATTTGTACGTCCTGCCGTTTAAACGTTGACAAACGGGCAATCTGTACATCATCGGTGGATCAGGTTGCAGGAAGTTCGAAAACAACAACAACTGAGGAATTACTAGATGCACCGACAACAACTGAGGAGTTACCAGAAGTACCAAGTGCAGATAGTCTTGCCACGGTACCATCAGCGACATCTGTTTCAACAAATCAATCAGAAGATGAGTGCATCCAGAAGGTCAACATCGAACGCTTCAACGAAGGGATAGCTGGAATAAAAGTGACTCCGATTAAATGGACGAAGATGGGTTACGTCAATTATCCCGAGAAAAAATACCGTGAAATCAACGAAGCTGTACGAAGAAACCTCTTCAAATTAGGACCTGAGGATGTGGAAAATACAGACTACGATGAGGTAATTATGAATATGAAGGAAAGGTTCTCGAATCTAGCCACGACAAGGAAAGAAAAATTATTGATTTTGTCGATGCTGCCAAGCTCGTGGTCTATTCAAGGCGCCATTGATGAGTTCAAAACCAATAGAAATACAGCAAAAGAGGCAAAACAATTCAAAAATAACTGTCTTGCAACCAAAAATGCTAGGTCGAGTACTTCATTAACAGATGAGACAAAAGAAAAAATAATTCAATATTTTGAAGACGATGAAGTAAGTAGAGCTATGCCTGGCCAAAAAGATTATGTATCTGTAAAAAAAAGATGGAAAGCGTCAAGCAATCCAAAAACGATTAATGATGACTACTTTGAAAGAAGCGTATACACGCTTCAAGGAAATTAACGAAAATATTAAGGTAGGTTTTTCCTCATTTGCAAGCCTTCGTCCGAGGCAATGCAAGCTTCTATCCAATTCAGGAACACATAATGTTTGTGTGTGCACAACACACGAAAATATTAACCTAATCTTACATAGTTTGAAAAGAATCAATTTATCAAAGGATATTAAAATGTTAACTGGTAGTCTTTTGTGTGAAAATACAACATCAAATTGCTATCTACGATCTTGTTCGGATTGTCCAGATTCTTCATCATTGGAAAATACTTTATTCGCTGAGTTTGAAGAAAATTATATTGATCAGTTATCATTTGAGCAATGGGTGACCACGGATAGGTGTGACCTAGAAACTATTGTAAAACCTGTAGATGAGTTTGTGTCATTTTTTTTTTTGCTTGAAATTAGAAAGTTTAATTCCTCACGACTTTATTAAAACAGAGCAATCCCGCTTTTTAAAAAATACGAATAATACATTACAAGATGGTGAATTTTTAGTCATTTGTGATTTTTCTGAAAACTATAGCTTTGTATTGCAAGATGAAGTGCAGTTCCATCACTGGAACGTACAACAAGCTACAATTCATCCATTCGTTATTTATTTCAATGGAAGTACGCAAATTGAACATTTAAGTTTTATTGTAAGTTCCGAAGATTTAAGACACGACTCAGTATCTGTAAATTTGTTCATTGCCAAAATGATTAACTTTTTACGCGTTGATAAGGATAAAGAAATCAGAAAGATATATTTCATGTCTGATGGAGCAGCATCGCAGTACAAAAACCGTAAGAATTTTTCGAGCCTATGTCAATTTAAATCAAAGTACGGAATTGATGCAGAATAACATTTCTTTGCTACGTCACATGGCAAAGGTCCTTGTGATGCTATTGGAGGAACCATAAAGCGCATGGCCACAAGAGCAAGTTTAGTCAAAGAACGTGAGCATCCAATTTCAACTGCAAAAGAACTATTTGATTGGGCGAATCGCAGAAAAGAAGAAGATTTAACAAAATTATCATTTTGTTTTACTACTACTGAAGAGTACGAATTAACGGCATCAGAGCTCAGCGAGCAATATAATAACGCGAAAACGATCCAAGGAACCCAAAAATTTCACTGTTTCATTCCATTGTCAGAAAATAAAATTATATCAAAACTATACTCGAACTGTACTGATAATGATGCAAATTGAAAAACAATAAATAAATAAATAAGTATTAATAAAATGTTTTCATGATCTCATAACGCATACCCAAATCCAAAACTTTTAAAGTTTATATATAACATTTAGAAACTCATCGATCATACTCTAAAAAAAATATCCTGGTAAAAAAAAAATTATTTTCGTGTAATCTGTTAATTCATTTTAATTTATACATATATACATATACATATAATATTTATACATATACGTAATATTTATACATATAATATACATAATACTAATGAATACATGAAAACGACTTGTTTAATTCACGCAAGGCCCTTAACAATAAAATCAGCAACAAACTGCGGTTCCCGTATATACACCGAAAAAAAAATGTTTTTCTACTAAATGTGAAAATTGTGACATGTTTGAAATGTCATAACTTTTTTGTTTATTGGTTTACCATCACCAAATTTTTATGGTAGATAGCTAATATAATGGACCGTTTTCCCTCAAAAAATTACGTTGGTATTCCGATAGGGTTTTGAGATATTTGAGTTTTTGTGTCAAAAATTACGTTTTTTAATGCAAAAAAAATATTTTTTTTACTGTGTGTATTTTTTTTGGAATCTTTATTTAGTTGTCTAACTTTGTTTCTTTAGTTGTTTAACAATCGAACGAACCGTTTTTGCTGTGCAGCTTTTTGAATATTTTTGAATCATTTTCACATACACCCTTTTGAAAAGTTAGTCGTGACTCAACTTGAAGATTTGATATCGGAAAATGACGATTTAGATGGAACTGGAAAACTGTGCAAAGTTTCAGCTCAATAGAAAAAAATGAATTAAAAAATTTACCAAATTTTGGTGCTGTTGTTTGGAATCACTCTTTTGAAAGAATAAGTTGCATGTTTCAGGTAAATCCGAGAACATTTTCCGGTATGAATTTTCCATAAAAAGTAGACATAAAAGGAATGGTTTGACTAATTTCGAAAAAAAAAAAATACAAAAGTTCTGAAGCCACGTTTAAATATTCTTTGAGGAATTCGTTTAAACTAAAATTGTATAAAGAAAATCGAAAAGTTTTTAGAAAATTTAGCTACAAATCTGTTGAAAATTTATCAATAAATTTATGAAATAATAAGTTTTCTCGGAAAAATAATATTTGGGCAACAAATTTATTCATTTATTAAGATAACATGGCCATGCCTAAATTCCTTTAAAGTTAAGCCTTACTCTTCGACAAAAATTCCCTTTGTGTATTGTCTGTGAAATTCCTATAGTAATTTTGTCTATTTATGCAATTATTTTTTTCGGACATTATAGGAGTTGAAGTTAATTTATGAATTTCGTAACTGAATTCTCATAAGAGAAATCATCATCACCACACACATCGAGCAGGGTATCCTCTTAAAGCATGAGAAATCAGAATGCAGTGAATATGCTGCTTTATGCTGAAATAGCATTATTATAATTATGCAGGAAAAACGAACTTTTGGAATCAAACTATCGCTTGTTTATTCTATGGTATAAAAATACCAAAAAAAATTGCAACGGAGATGTTGAAAAATTGCGCTTATCGCATTAAACAAGAACCTAGTTCTCACAGTAACCAATCGATCGGCAGCCGTACGGTCAAGCTTTCGATTGTCTTGCGATTCACCTAAGTCGTAGCCACCACGCTGATGCTGTATAAAACAAGCGATGTTTTCTCAGTATAGTGTTGTACAACTTAAAATAACGAAACTTCTGAAGAAGTTTTGTCATGTACATTGATTCAGAAGGTTTTGTTTCATATTGAATTGTTTTATTTTTATTATCATCGAAAATTCTGGGAGGGAAGGCCTGGATTATTCTGGAGGGGACCAGGTCTCCCTGGCCCAACATGTTTCTACGCCAATGGACATCTCGAATATCATTCGAAATGGACCAACATAGTAACAAATAAGTTAACTCAATTTTCAATAGCTTGAGAACGGTAATAGAAACGGAAAAATATTACACAATTTGAAAGAAAAATAAACAAAAAATCTGATTTTGATATCGAATATGTCAGCAGTGTACTATATATACCCGTTTTGCAAATCATCAAATGTAAAAAAAAAAACATTTTTAAGCATTTGACCATCCTGGCCAAACTGAAGGCAACCTCAGTTCAGTTTATCAATAAAAAGCGTCGTTTTGAGAGCATCGGTTTTACAAAACAAAAATTATGTCATAAAAGTCTATCATTTAGTAAGCACGAAGATAACACAGCGTAACAAAAATGACATTGTTGTGTGTTTCAAGGATCAAATTAGGTGTAGATTTGAGGTTGCTGAATATGATATCGATTTCAAAAATGTTCCAGCACGCCACAATTTTTAGCTACAGGTCGCCAAAATTGTGTAAAACACTGGTTTCATTGATGTTTACATAATATTTGAAGTATGATTTCTTCAAGTTTTTTTTTTCATCTCTACATCACCATCAAGCATGCCAAATATGACATAAACTCTTATTTCACAAATAATTTGGTTGAAATGGTACGTTAAAATTAAGAACAAATTGATTTTTTCAACATGCTTGCATTTTCTCTACAAAATTCTTCGTTTATCTCACAATATACAATTCGTTTCTAAACCATCAAAAAATAAATTTTAAGCATCGAAAGTATTATGAAATTTGTTAATAAATATTGTTTTACACATAAAGTTTGGATTCTGCGACAAATTAAGCAATTAAATTGCTATACAAGCTGTCAAACTTGCACACAGGATGATTGAAATAATTAAAATTTTGCATTTCTACAGCCAATATCTTAAAAACTAGACGTACTGTGATATTTTTTCAAAAGCGGCAATGGATTCAGAAACCCTTAATTAAGTAAATATCGGTATTTCGATGCTTGAGACGAAAACGTGTTCCGCAGTGTAATCTATACCTTGGAAAGCCGTGAAAATTTCCAACTCGAGAAAATCCTCGAACGGTATGACTTGAACCCACAACCCTCAGCATGGTAAAAATGTATATAAAAAACTCTAATACCCAATACCTAATAATCTACATTCTTTATCTTGAAAATAGAAGTGATTACAAAGTAATGGTAGCAAAATGGCCATCGCACATAAGGGCTGAAAAAGTTGGGGCCATATTGTAGTTTATTTATTATGTTGGCCAAGAGCTCAATAAGCTTCCCGGCTAAATGTTGGAATCACTCCAAAACTGTAAACCAAAACATCGATAAGAAGTTTATCAACCTTTCATCCATATGCATGAACTTTGCATTGACTGCGTCTAGCCTGGAAGCAGACGGAAAGGGAAATCGAATCAGGACGATATTATCATTTTACACTACTGATTCTGCATACCTTTGCATAGCAGACGAGCAATAATATGAGAACAGTTTGCTCGATTTGCCTACCGACTCTGGCTGTCTGTATGGCAGTACCGACCGGAAGGAAAAGGATAAACTCCGACCAGCCATTCTCCGCTCAATGGACTGCCGGTATGCATCGGAACGAACCTGATAGTCGGCTCATGATAATCAACCGGAATAACTCAGGAGAATGGTGAATGGTTGTAGACTGTAGTTCAAAAGTAATTAGAATAAAAGCTTTTGGAGCTGATTTCAGTGGTGATAGTACACAGTTAGAAGCTTTCGTACTCTTTTTTAATGATTTGCGAATGGCAAAAAGTTTTAGCTTCTTTTACCTACAGAACAGGTTTAATAGATCAAAATTAGCATATGTTTTGTACCTCTCAGATAATATTATGGAGAAAACAGTTTGAAACATGAGACTTTTTAAATGATCCCTATCTCACCAAATAGGATTTTTTTTCTATAACCTATTTCAACAACATCATGAATCATCTATCAACAGATTATTATTCTCATTAATCTGGAACAGAATTTGACCACTTCGATTGGCTGTGCAAATATTTACCTGCTTGTGCTTCCATGAACCGCCTACGGCACTTTTGATCCTTTCTTGATAACGTATTCAATCATGCAGAATAACATGCCTTGAAAAGTGTATCGTAATTGAATTCCAATTGAGCCCATTCTAGCTTTAACATATTGTCGAATGTTCCCTTCGTGTCTGATTTTTCAGATTCGTTCAATGTTAATCCGTTTTGTTGGCCCAGTTTATGAAAAGAGCTCCTGGCTACGCAAATTTCAATGAGGGGTGATATCAAAGGCATTATTAGCTCATTTCAAACTATCATCGGAAATGGGCTGTCGCTTTCAAACTCAAGCTCACAACGGCTCTCAAACTTTCAAATTTTTCCTATGGGTCAAGGAAAATCAATAATTATTCTTCAAACTCTAATGAACAGCGAGAAAAAAAAATCAATTTAAACTTTTACTTCGTACCACAGCCGAATTGTCAAGACAAATTACAGCGCCAAAAAGTACGTGACAGCAATACGAAGTGATTTTTTTGTGTGACACGTCCTCTTTAGCTTCTCATTTGCCGCCTTACAATAGTCAATGTGAAGTAATGGGGCTAGACGCAAGGTTGGCCTATGTTCTCAAGTTGTTAAATGATTTAGTCAAATTCTCGTTTCTTGTACAGTGGTCCATCGGGGCTCTAAAATTAAACCGTCTTCTACAAAGCGTTATTCGAAGCTTCATTGAAATGAGTAAGCCAACATAGAAATTAAGCTGCATGCTTCAGCAAAGTTGTAAATCATTTAATTTAAAGCAACTTTGTCAAAAAATATATTCGGCTCAGAGGTCCATTCAATGGTGTAGCTAGAGTTTTTGAGGCCTGGTGCGGAGGTTGATTTTGAGGCCCTTCGAATAGAGGTTTGCAAAATATGCCTTTTTTACCGTACACTAATGTACCATCAACATTTTTTCGAGAACGTTTAACATTTGGCAGAAAATTTAAAAGGTAAAAACATATTCTGCCGGTAAAAAATCACCCTTATGAGGGCATAGCCAGGATTCCCGTCAAGAAGTAGTTGTTGATGCTTCGTCTTGAGGAATCAAAAAATTACATAGCAATTGCTCCAGTGGTTTCTATATGTTTCTGTTTGAAAGGATCTTATAAGGTATTGTTGGATAACTATATGTTTAGTAGTATGATTACGGTTATTCCTAGTTGAACTCTTTGAAGACTCGCGGAAAAGAATGTTGAAATTATCCATAGGAAAACATCCTGTGAAATCGCTGGACAAATTCTTGAAATTTTAGTATTGCGCGAATCACTATCACTGTTTTGGTTTTTGATGCAGATCTAGGAGGGAATCAATTATTGATGTTATTTTATGAGGATTTTGTAGTAAAACTGATAAGAGGTATCCTTCAAGAAAATTTTGTAATATTCCTTTTGAAAAGAAAACATGAAAGATTTTTCTGAAATAAACATGTTTTCCTGAAGTGCTCTTGAAATTCCCTAATATTGGATTTATTTTAGAAATTCGTTGTGCAAGAAGTCTTAGAAAAAATCTTGCATGAATACTTAGAAGAATTCCTGAAAAAAATAACTTGATCACTTGAAGAACTTCTTGTAGTAATAGACAAATCCAAGAAGGGATCCCTTCACAAAAGAAAGGATAAGTGAATCTAAAAGCATTTATATCTATTTTTTGTTTCTGTTCGGAATGAACCACTGCGACCAGTTTTCTTTGATCTTTTGTGGTATACCCGTGTCCTTTGTTTAGTGCATGTCGTTCTACTCCATTACTATTGAGAAATAATGAAGTAGTCGTTTTTTATACAAATATCATTCTTAACCATTTTGCATAGAGCCTCATTAGAAAAATATACCGCTATTTATACCTTTTGGAGAAAACAGTTTATCACCATTAAACTCTCATAAGCGCGCCCCTTAATCAGGTATGGCCACTAAGCTGGTTGAATGATACTGATTTTGACCATGCATCGGTACTCTAGCGTATAAAATTATTGCTTCTACTTATAAGGTTCAAAGTCATTTTTTGAAACTGTGAACAGGTTTCATCGCATGAGACATTTAGATTCCTTGAAACAAGAAGCTTATTTTAGAAGTTAGGAGGTCTGCTACTCCCCAGGAACCCAGATAGCCGTAGCGGTAAACGCGCAGCTATTCAGCATGACCATGCTGAGGGTCGTGGGTTCGAATCCTGGTCGAGGATCTTTTCGTAAAGGAAATTTTCTCGATTCCCAGGGCATAGAGTATCATCGTACCTGCCACACGATATACACATGCAAAAATGGTCAATCGGCAAAGAAAGCTCTCAGTTAATAACTGTGGAAGTGCTCATAAGAACACTAATCTGAGAAGCAGGCCCTGTCCCAGTTGGGACGAAACGCCAGAAAGAAGAAGGTCTGCTACTCCACTGATTCGGAATCGTTTCCCTCCTAGATATCGAAAGATAAACTCTTGAACTCGGAAAGTACTTGTCTCATGAGTTGAAACCAACCTCAGATGCTGATTGAGCCATTTTTCCACTTCGACCTTATCATCTAGGACAAATAGGTGGGTCTCAGTTGATTGTTCCTCTCTTATACTCTTCCGACCGTAACTTATAAGTATTCACAAGAACATATACAACTAGAGTACAATAATGTAGATTTTACCCCGTAACGCACCAGCGTTACGGGCATCTATATCTATAGAATTCTCGCAAACCAGAAAAAAATGTTATATTAATGTTAATATGTTCGAATACGCGAAGAAGATCCACGCGACGTGTATGTGTAGCTTGATCATCACCGATAGCTCAACCATGGTCTTTCATCGATACTGGATCCCTGAATAAACTTGCGTTTTTTGACCCGTTATAAAAGCCGAAAAGGAATCGTGTTCGGTTTTTTTTACGATGACAACTCGACACCATCTAGGGCGTCTGTACCAGTGATAGTGGCAATAGTAACGGGTTGAGGAATTAAAAATCGTCAAAAAATAACGGAAACTCGTTTTTTATATCTGAATACGTCATTCGAAAGCTTTTTTGTTATATTTCACGTAGAAAATAATCTTAGAATGATAAAATCATTAAATCTATCAAAAAAGCATTTCCTCCATTACTGGAACACGTTCCAGTAATAGTGGTATTTGCTAACTTTTGTTCCTATAATAGTGGTTTACATTGATTTCCCATTGAGACTCACTATTATAGGAACGCCCCACCCCCACTGGTGCAAAGGAGCAAAAAAGTTAAGGATTTTAATTGTTTTCTACTATTTCCTTACTATTTCACAAGATTTTTTTTCACACATTCATATCATTTTGACAATGTCCATGTTAGAAAAATACACATAAAAATAAAAATTGGCTATAACACGCTTGAAACGGCACTACCACTATTATTGGTACACACACTATGACTGGATCAGACACCCTACTACCGTCATCAATCAGCGAAGAAGAGAATCAATAAACTAGTGATCAGTTTACCACGCACTCGAGGTGAACTTCTATAATTTGAATTAGAGTGAAGTATTGCAGTTATGTTAGTTCAAGTAGATGTAGAATTAAATAAGTTGAAGAAATGAAGTGCGTTTAAATTTAAAAAGACTTACCTGTGGAGTGAAGAGCCTTAGAGTGCCTTAAATAAGAAGGAAACATTGTACTTCCCTCTTACTATGAACTGTGTTCTCGTCGTACGGCGGTGAATAAAAATCTAGCACAGAATTACGTTTCAAGCTAAGGGCTCGTACAAATATTACGTAAAACAACCGGAGGAGGGAGGGGGTCTTCCGTGATGTTACGGTCTATATAAAAAAATGAATTTTCCATACAAAAGCTGTTTCGTGGGGGAGGGAGGGGGCTCAAATTGCCAAATTTTGCGTTACTTAATATTTGAATCATCCCTAAGTTAATCGTACATATGGTCCTTCGAGACGGATCTCGGTAGTCGAACTCCGTCCGTTCCGGTGCTTCTCGCTCAGAAACCAACCGCTATTGCTGATACCACACCAACATACGTCCAACCCGCCATTATAGACTTCGCTGAGATAACCGTTGCTGAACGCCGCCTTAGCTGAGATACGAATACAAGGCCCTTAACTACCTTATTCTTCTTTCTGGCGTTACGTCTCAAATAGGACAGGGCCTGCTACTGGTAGCTTAGTGTTCTTATGAGCACTTCCACAGTTATTAATAAGAGCTTTCTTTGCCAATTGACCATTTTTGCATGCGTATATTGTGTGGCAGGTACGAAGATACTCTGTGCCCTGGGAAATCGAGAAACTTTCCATCACGAAAACATCCTCGACCGGTGGGATTCGAACCCACGACCCACAGCTTGGTCTTGCTGAATAACTGCGTGTTTACCGCTACGGCTATCTGAGCCCCTACTTATTTAAGGTAATTAGCGTTCCATAAACTGTGCACTTTCTCGTTTGAGCTACGCGGTCTTTCGCTTTACATAAACCATTCACCTTCAATCCGTGATCTACTTGTACTCTATCAACGTCCATCCCATCCGGAGATCTTCCAGACAACTTCCGCGAGCCTTCAATCACCAATAGTGTTAACGGAATCGGTTATACAAGGCATAGTTTTGCCTTTTCAAAAGTAGTTAGATTTCATATCCGTCCTACTCTTTTTCGTGTGATCAGTGTGGTCTTTCGCTTTGTAGACCGCTCCTCATCATCATGTCCACGGAACGTCGCATCAAGGGCATAACGACCAGAATAAGGAGCCTCCTTGCCTCTTTCAATATCATCAAGGCATTTGTTGACGAATATGAGGAAGAAAAAGATGCCTGTGAAGTTCCGGTGCGCCTAGAGAACCTTAACAAAATCTGGGTAGACATTTAAAAGGCACAGTTCAAGCTGGAATCCATCGATGAGAACTCCGTCGATGAACAAATCCAAGAATGGATCGATTTTGAAACCGCCTTGAAATATGTGCTTCTCGTGCTCAATAAACACCCTGTAAATCCATCCGTCCAAGCGTCATTTTCTTCAAGCTCTTAAATCCCTCTCTCATCTTCGCACATACGTTTACCTGACGTCAAACTTCCTGTGTTCAATGGAAACTTTGACACCTGTTTGAATTTCCATGACCTCTTCGTCTCGCTGGTGCACTATTCGGTCGAGTTGTCAAATATTCTTCTTCTTCTTCTTCTTGGCATTAACGTCTTCACTCGGACAGAGCCTGCGTATCAGCTCAGTGTTTTTATTAGCACTTTCACAGTTATTAACTGAGAGCTTTCTTTGCCAAAGTTGTCATTTATGCATTCGTATATCGTGTGGAAGGTACGATGATACTTTATGCCCAGGGAAGTCTAGGAAATTTCCATTACGAAAAGATCTTGGACCAACCGGGAATCGAACCCAGACACCTTCAGCATGGCTTTGCTTTGTATCCGCGGACTCTAACCACTCGGCTAAGAAAGGCCCCCGAAAAAAGCCGAGGTACGTCAGCATCAGCTTTGCAGAAATTGTTTGCGAAAGGATTGTACGTCGTCATCCAACTGCCATCGATGTCAAGCTGCCACCACACTCAACTATGTCCGAATCCTTCACCATCGGAACCACATTCGATCAGTTCCCAACCATCAACCTCAGTTCTACTTGAGCAATTTGGTGAATCTCCCATCACTTCAACATGTGCAACCGTCAACGAATATGTCAGCTGTGCGTCCGCAAGCTGCACCCGAAAAAGAGTCCTTCTTGCTATTGCTGTCATCTTCATCACGACGATGGACGATGATACAAAACATACTGCTCGTGGTCTACTCGATTCAGGGAGTGAATGTTCATTCATAACCGAACGTTATACTCAACGCATTAAGGCTCTGCGGAAAAGAATGTGTCTGCCAATCAGCGGAATCGGTCAAACAATCACTAAAGCGACAGCAAAATTTCTTGCCTGCATGCGCTCTCGAATTGGCAAATACTCTACTAACGTCGAGCTTGTCGTCCTACCAGAAGTTACCATCGATCTTCCTGCCACTTCCATCGATATCTCAACTTGGAATATGCCAACAGGCATTCACCTTGCCGACCCTTCTTTCTACATTACCCGCCAAGTAGATGTAGTCATCGGAGCTGATATATTTTTCGAGCTTTTCCGAGGCCAGGTCGCATTCCACTCGGGAGAAACCTACCAGAGCTCATTAACTCAACTCTTGGATGGATAGTTTGTGGAAAGGCAGATGTCAACAGTCACAGCGCACTCATTTACATCTCACAAGCACCCTCGTCAATCGTCGCAGACACTCAATGTACAACATTCAGAAAAGCAACATCGTCAGCTCCACAATCAACCGACAGGCAACTTCCATCAACCTAGAACAATCCCGGATACTCAAACTTCAAGGTCTATTTCTTCCCATGCACGCGGTGTAAACTCTCATGATGTCGTGAGTCCCGCACAGCCACCTGCAATTGGAACTCAATCAACCACGCTCGTTTATCTCATCGACTGCATTCGAAAACCATCACACTGCATTCAACCAGTGGCAGAATCATCCTCGATCAACACTTTACCAATCGCTTCTTCTTCTTTCTGGCATTACGTCCCCACTGGAACAGAGCCTGCTTCTCAGCTTAGTGTTCTTATGAGCACTTCCACAGTTATTAACTGAGAGCTTACTATGCCAATGACCATTTTTGCATGCGTATATCGTGTGGCAGGTACGAAGATACTCTATGCCCTGGGAAGTCGAGAAAATTTCCAACCCGAAAATATCCTCGACTGGTGGAATTCGAACCCACGACCCTCAGCTTGGTCATGCTGAATAGCTGCGCGTTTACCACTACGGCTATCTGGGCCCTCTACCAATCGCTCCAGAGGTCAAATTCATCAGAGGAGTCAGCTCACAGGGGCCAGAAGAAGCAAAATATTTCATCCATGGCCAGGTCAATCAGTTGGACATTCAGCTATTCTTCAATGAATCATACCCAATTCAGGAAACATCGTCAATGGACCGATGCACGAGTTCACTATTTGACGTTTGAGCGGTGCCGTGTTATTTATGGAATCATGGCAACCAGTGAATTCGGCACCGCTCAAACGTCATATTAGTGAACTCGTGCATTGGTCCATGGACTACCAATTTGGAATACTATGGACCGATGCACGAGTTCACTAATTTGACGTTTGAGCGGTGCCGAATTCACTAGTTTCCATGGTGACATAAATAACACGGCACCGCTAAAACGTCAAATAGTGAACCCGTGCATTGGTCCATTGGGACAAGTAATCGACGTTCATTTCATCAAGCATCTGTCATCAACATCAAAATTCGCATACCGTTTTGTCTCAAATTCCGAATAGACTCATATTCCGAACTCGGTAGTGGCGATTTGGTTGAAATGTTTCGCTGAAATATGTTATCAAACTACAAGGAAATGGCAGTCAATTGCAATTAAATTTTAACATCTTTCAATCTCTTTTATACCTTGAGAGTAGTGATGATTCTCTAGTTCGAGACCAGTAAAACTAACTCAGATACCGTTTTGACTCATATTCCGAACACTTAAGGCCAACAGTGACTTTAAATGCTTCTGATGGGCACAAATTAGCTGATATTTGTGAAAATATTAATTCCTTCACAAAGTCTAACTGCTAGCTGTTGGGTTTGCTGATAAAATTGTATATTTTATCTTGTTTAGTATTGTTTTTACGTAAAAGTATAGAACAACATTTTGATTCAAATGCCGAACACTGTGTTACTTCTGTCTCATATTCCGAACACCTTGATTCAAATTCCGAACAGCACAAATAAATAATATTCAAATGGATAATTTCGCAAATAAATTCATCTGAGCTAGTTCTACTGGTCTCGAACTAGAGTATCATTACTACTCCCGAGGTATAAAATACATTAGAAGACGTTTAAATTGAATTGCAGTTGACTGCCATCTCCTGGTAATTTGATGACATATTTCAGCGAAACATTTCAACCAAATCGTCATACAAAAACCAAGTGTTCGGAATATGAGTCTGTTCGGAATTTGAGACAAAACGGTAAATTTATTTGCGAAATTATTCATTTGAATACCGTCTTGACTCATATTATGAACACTTAAGGCCAACAGTGACTTCAAATGTATCTGGTGCGCATAAATTTGTTCGTATTTGTGAAAATTTTAATTTCTTCACAAAGTCCAACTGTTAGGTGTTGGATGAGCCAATAAAAATGTTTATTTAAAACTAGTGGTCTCGGCAAACTTCGTCTTGCCATCAAGTAGGCTGTTCAAAAACGCTATGAATCGTCCCATACAATATGACAGTTCCGTTCACGCTCGTTTTTCCAACTTTCCCGGTAAATATCCTGGGATTTTTATACACACAAACACGTCGGAACACTTGACGAACAAAACGGAAATATAATCATTCAAATCCGTTGACCCGTTTGGAAGTCATTTCGTGACATACAAACATCATTCCATTTTTATTTATATAGATTGTTTAGTATTAATTTTAAGTGAAAGTATAGAACATCCTTTTGATTCAAATGCCGAACACTGTGTTCAATCTGTCTCATATTCCGAACACCTTGATTCAAATTCCGAACAGCACGAATACATCGCATTCGAATGAATAATTTCGCAAATGACTTTATCTAAGCTAGTTATACTGGCCGCGAACTAGAGAATCATCACTACTCCCGAGATATACAGTAGATTTGAAGATGATTAAATTGAATTGTAATTGACTGCCATTTCCTAGTAATTTGATGACATATTTCAGCGAAACATTTCAACTACATCGCCATACAAAACCGAGTCTTCGGAATATGAGTCTGTTCAGAATTTGAGACAAAACGGTACGATTTATTCGTGCCGTTCGGAATTTGAATCAATGTGTTCGGAATATGAGACAGAATTAACACAGTGTTCGGTATTTGAGGCAAAATATTGTTAAAAAACTTTTACGTTAAAGCAATACTATACAAGCTTAAATAAACAATTGTATTGGCAAACCCAACAGCTAACAATTAGGCTTTGCAGAGAAATTGAAATTGTTCACAAATATCAGCTAATTTATGCCTATCAAAGGCCTTTGAAGTCACCGTTGGCCTTAAGTGTTCGGAATATGAGTCAAAAACGGTAGTTTCCGTCGCAATCATCACAACTACAGTTCGTTAATCGTCAACAATCGAATGTTCCGCCATTCACGCTGATATCTGGCATACAAAATCACCATGATCCCACCATCGCATCTCTCCTCATCCTCAACCAATCGATATTCCAGCAGCTGAATCTTATCCGACATCACCTAAAATGAAATACAGGGCTTCAATAATTAGTGGATCAGGTAAGAACCTGTCCAATTCTATATTTTCGTCGTAACCCGCTACCGGGTCTTATCTCTTTGCATGTTTACTCGCAACTAGGGATACCATCTTGTCAGTTGTGAAAATCAGAATATTTCATGTATTTTAGGAAACTTGTGCAAAACTAACCGGATTTGTTAAATAATTTTAGCCGAAAAAAGCTGAAAATAAGGACCTGTCCTGCTAAATCAGGACAGATGGTAACCTTACTCGCAACAGTCAGCTACGTCGTGAATCGTCGAGATCGATCCCGAACCGAGACAAGAGGCAACGAATGTTGATAGCTGATACTCGTACACGGAGAAAATGAAATACTCGCTTGGAGGAATTTCTCTATACGTTTAATTAAAAATTTTAGTAAAATCCATAGCATAATTTCATTTAAATTACCAGAAGACATTTTTAACAAAATATCACGATGAATTATTTAGAGCCATCCGAGAATAAATAAGAATGATTTTTGGCAAGTATTTTTGGATGATTTTTAAATAATACCTGAAGTAATTTCGACTTACATCAAATTTCATATCGAGGAATCATCAAAATACTTCCTAAACATTTTCATCAGATCATTAGTTTTCTTTATATCAGAAACGCTGAAGACATACCTTTTTGTCATTGTTCAAAAAAAAAAATTGAACTAGAATTTGCAAAAAAAAAAAACTATTTCGTATTTTATTTGTTTGTACCTTACATATTTTCCCCCGCCTTGAGCCTACCAAGTAGTCTCGGACATGAATGAAAATTATTATTTGCATCAGCCTAAATAGTGAATTGAACATCGAAATCTTCATGATTTTGAAATTATCTCAAACGTTTAAATCTGAAAATGTGGACTTTAATTTAGGTTAAGCCGAAATATAATCCATATGTATTAGTTCATCCCCTGAAAGTTTCAAGAAAATCTGGCTTAAAATAAGTTTTTGGCTAACACTTTTGTCTGGTGCATTTTTTTCGAGTACAGGCCATATCTGCTTAATCGATGAAAACGATCAAACGTCCAGAGAGAAGTCCATTATTCCTTGCCATTGGTCGATCGTCATGTTTTCCAGGTACATTAGAGCATGTTCGCTCAGAAGAGGGTCAGTTATCAGTCCGCTTTCAGACGGCCATGATGTTGGACGGGTGGAGCTCGTGTAGTTTTCAAACGAACTGACGAAGAGTTTTTCGTTGGGGGCTGGGAATCAAACCCATGACGATCCGCTTATAAAGCGAACGTGTAGCCAACTACGCCACGTTGCCCTTATGTGCCATAAATTTTTGGACAATTCCAAGGAACATGAAGGTCTTTATTTCGTGTTTGCTTGAACTATACGTCGACGTTGACTTCGCAGGCATCTTCCACTATTTATATGGGGAAATCCGTCAGCGGATTCCAGCTGGTTGACCTTGTTTAGCAGCTTCTCGATGACCCTTGGAATGGTTTGGGGAAGAAGAAGCTGGTCAGATACCAGCTCGAGTGCATCTTCTTCCAGCACTTCCTGCAGTCGCATTAGGTTCCCGTGGTTCATGTAGCCACAGGCATCGTTGGACGCTTTGTAGGCCGCGTAGAACAAAAGCCACTGTGCTGGATTGTACGAAAATTTTGTAAACCTGTAGGTCAGTCCCTTTCTTGAAGTCAGCTGTGCTTTCGTCGTTCCAGTCTGCTGTTGTCAATTTTCTTCCAGATAATTCGCGAATACCTCTCCATGGACGAATCGGAGCTCTGGCTGTGCAGATTCAAATTTTTTGAATACTAGTCGTATTCGTCTTCCGTCTCGGTGCTTTTGTCGTCTTTCACAAACTTTTTGAAGTTTTCCTTCGTCAGCTTTAACGCATTTCGGTTGATTTTGCTAAAAGGCTGCACTCGCAAAATGCCCATATCAATTTTCAACGCCGAATTCGGTACCTTGAGGCTCGACTGTCCCGCTAACTCCTTGTCCTTGTCAGATTCAACCCTTTGCTTCCGACTACTAGTCTGCTTCTTCTGCTTCTGGTACTCCTGGGCCATTCTCCTCGTAGGCTTTGCTTTAGCAGTACCACCTTTTGGGCATCTTTGCTTCTTCAGCATTCACGCAACGGATATGGGAAATTCCCGAAGATCAATCACAGCCGACTATCAGTATCTGGTATCTTATCAATATAGTCTATGAACCACTTTTAGAGCTTAGATAAACGCGTGAATTATTAAGTCAAGGAATCCGTCATCCGTTCGAGTGCTATTTATATTTTTCTAGCCAAATCGTGTCTTCTTCGATTGTCAATATCTCTGATTTGGACAAACATATAAAATACAGATGTTTTTTTTTTGTATCTCTTATGTTTCGAACTAGACTAGATATCGACAACCCTTTTGTGTTAAATTTTCTACTTTTCTGAGATATGGCAATAACATTAAACCTTTCTCCAGTACCAAACTATATTGTCTACATTTTCGTTGAACAAACTCAAAAAGTAAAATATATACCCATTTTCTATTTAAAAAAAATCTAAATTTATTGTGCAAAGTGCATTTTTGCACCACAGCTGGAGCAAGAGTTCGAGACTAGTGTGGAACTGAGAGAGACTCGCGAAGAGGAAAAATATCAACGTCATATGCAGCCCAGATTCCGCTGTCACGAAACGTCAAATGCAGCCCATCGACTTTATGGTTGAAAAAGAGAAAAGTATTGTATTCAAAATAAACTATTATTAAAAACCTCAGTCAGTGGAGCAGTTTTTCCAAAGATGCCGATAAATCTAAACACAAGACTAGTTATTATAATGTCTGCTACGTTTGCTGGCATGAAATTTGACTCCAAATGCCGTTTATGATTCGGTGTGATGCAAACGCAATAGTTTTTTGCTGAGATGGTCATGTGACAGCTTGAACGGATTGCGCAAGATTGATGTACACACAGTAAAAGCATTAACCTAAGAATGCTAATGTCGCTGCTGTTCGTGTGACTAACATCTAGTTTGCTGCGATGTGACAGCGTGAGTACCGGGCCTCAAAGTGTCAAAGGCCAAAACAAATCATCCTCTATTGCGTGGGATTGATCAATTGATAAAAATTAACAATTGAAGGTAATAATTAGTTAAATCAGATTTGTGACAACAGCGCTACTAACGTTCTACTACTAATATTTCTATTGTACACACTGAGTGGAATAAGAAAAAAACTCAGCAATTGCAAAAAAGAAGACCGTCTCCGCGAGTCTCGTCTCAGGTGTGGAACAAGTGTTCGCTTAGTGCATCATTAAATATCGATACCCTTGGGTTTTTCTTGTTTACCGCCAAGTGTTGTTCGTAGTACTTTACGCTCAAAAACTCCAAAAGCTTTCCGGTCAACCTCTTTTATCGTCCAGGATTAGTGGCCGTATAGAGCAGCCGGAATATTAGTGTCTTATATAGCGCGAATTTTGTATTCGTCTGCAGGCTACGGGACTTAAGCTGATTACAGAACCCGTTGGAAGCCCTATTGACAGCTGAAAGACGCCTTTTCACCTCGCTGGTAATATCATTATCGCACGTCACTAAAGTACCAAGATACATAAATTCTTCCTCTACTGCACATTTTTCACCACCCAGCACCACTTCGTTACCAACATCACGATTGGAACCATGCTGTCTACCGGCTATCATGTACTTTGTTTTGCTAGTGTTGACGGCAAATCCAATCCTTTCTGTCTCACTTTTAAAAGGCATGAATGCCTCTTCTACGGCTCGACGATCAGTTCCGATTATATCGACACCTGAGACGAGACTCGCGAAGACGGTCTTCTTTTTCTGTGATTGCTGAGTTTTTTTCTTATTCCACTTTGTGTTTATACCAATTATGCGCATGCTGTTCAAATCCTCACATGAACCTCTCAGCAAAAAATGATTGAGTTTGCATCACATCGAATCATAAATAGCCGTATGAGTGAAATTTCATGCCAGTAAACGTAGCAGACATTATAAATAATTAATCTTCTGCTTAGATTTATCAGCAACTTTGGAAAAAACTGCTCCGCCGACTGAGGTTTTTAATAACAGTTTACTTTGAACACAATAGTTTTCACTTCTTCAGCCATTAAAACGGTGGGCTGCATTTGACGTTTCGTGAGAGGGGAATCTGGGCTGCATATGACGTTGATATTTTTCCTCTTCGCGAGTCTCTCTCAGATCGACACCATCCACAAAACCCAGGAACTTACGCGACCGATGGTACCGCTTCTTTGCACGCCTGCTCTCAGGCGCTCATTCGAGAGCAATGTTGAACAACAAGTTCGAAAGCGTATCTCCTTGCTTCAGTCCATCTAAGGTTACGAAGGAGGTCGAAATCTCATCCGCAACCCGCACAATTGATTTCGATCCATCTAACGTTGCACGAATCAGTCTAATCAGTTACGTTGGAAAACCGTGTTCTATCATTATCTGCTATAACTCATTTCTCTTTACTGAATCGTAAGCCGCCCTGAAATCAATGAACAGTCTCCAAGTAACCTATGTGGGCCTCGTGGCCGTGCGGTTAGTGTTACCAAGCATTAAGCCACATCGAGTCAAGGGGTGTGGGTTCGATTCCCACTTCAAACCGGAAAACTTTTCGTCGGGAATGGGTTTCGACTGTGCCACTAAGCGTTGCATGCTAGTCCGTTGCCTAGTGTGGTGCTTCCTTCAAAGGGCAAATAGTCCACTGGAAGGTGTTCGGTCATTTGGCCGAACGCCGTTTGGCCGAATGCCGTTTGGCCGAATGCCGTTTGGCCGAATGCCATTTGGCCGAAAGGGTCATTTGGCCGAATGCCGTTTGGCCGAATCATGAACAAAAAAAATTGCTACAACGCTGATGTATAGGATTCATAAGTGTGACCCAATAACTGATAAGTTAATTAATATGTCGTTTTTATGATGTTACCGGACGTCATGTTTGACACTATATGAGCTCCAAGAGAATGATAACATCGAACCTTCTATTCAGGACGAAGCTGTGAACAACACACTTCGCGTCAAGACTCTGAGGTGATGATTGAATCGCCACTGGATTACCAACGGTGTAATAAGGTTTCAAGTGTTTTTAATAATTTCACCAGAAATGTTTCCTTCTTTTAAACAAAGGCTATTTTTTCGAGTTATACTGGTTCCATTATTATCGGTAATAGTTTAGCTTATATTTTAATTGGGATTTTTCCTTCTTTAAATAATCGGTAGTTCTTTGTAGTTGTACTGATTATATGCATTAAACTTGCTTAAATTTTCATAAGAGATTTTTCCTTCTTTTGATCATAGGCTTTTCTTTCAAGAGAGAAATATTTTTCATAGTTATTGGAAATTAAGCTTATAGTAAGTTTAATTCATAACATATTTTTTTAGCTCAAGGGTTAACTTAGGTGAGATGTTATTCTCCTCCAAGATTAAGATTACAACATGAGAACTGAACACTGCACCGTTGCTTGAGTATAGCAATTGACGACTCGATGAACACTTACGTCAATGAAGCACATCGTTTTCTCCGTTTTGAAAAAAAGAAGCCAAGACTTGTTGATGTCAGAATTATGACAAATATTACTTTATACGGTTCAAGAGATCGAGGCAAGCCGATCCAGCAGAAGAACGAACAAGTTTTAAACCGTTTTAATTACTGTCAAAAGCTAACTACAGACGCGATGCCAAAACATCTGCTGGTGACTATTACCGCTGGCATCGAAGTGAACAACTGCTTACATTTAGGATGTTTCAGCACTGACTGTTTCTTCAACTAACACTAAAAAGCTTATGTATATCAATGATGAGTTATCTTTTTTATGAAGAAGCTGAATAAGTTCATTGGAATTCATCATAAATCCATGCTAACTGTAGTTCACTTTTGTTTTCAATTTCGGCCAAACGACATTCGGCCAAATGGCGTTCGGCCAAATGACCCTATCGGCCAAATGACGTTCGGCCAAACGTCATTCGGCCAAATGGCATTCGGCCAAATGACCCGGAACCCACTGGAAGCATGGACGTGTCGGTGTCTTTGTTGTTGTTAAAGTTGTATTTCCGGAAGTTATCGAGGATTTGTCGCAAGGTAAACATTTGATTCGTCGTTGATTGGCCCTCACGAAAACCAGCTTGGTATTCGCCGACGAAGGACTCCTCCAGCGGTCTCAATCTGTTGAACAGAATTCGCGACATTATTTTGTACGCCGAATTGAGGAGCGTTATTCCTCGGTAGTTGGCGCACTCCAGTCTATGGCCCTTCTTATACAGAGGGCAAATGAGGCCCTTCAGCCAGCTAGCAGCCAATCCTTCTTCATCCCATATCCTTAACAGAGTACGGTGCAGTAGTTCATACAGCTGCTCACTATCGTGTTTGAAAAGTTTGCCCGGGAGCTCGTCTTTTCGAGCAGCTTCTTGATTGCTCCTCTAACCTCATCTAGCGTCGGGGGCTCCACAGCTTGTTCATCGTTGTTAATGTTCAAAGTGCTCTTGCCACCTGGCTGCCACCATGATTTTGTCTGTCAACAAGTTACCTTCACGGTCTTGAAGATAGGCGGCGCTGTTTTTCTTCGTACGCCATTGACAGTTTCGTAAAATATTCGCATATCATTTTGTTCCATGTTGTTTCACGCCTCAGTGATGATATCTTCTTCATACAGCTTTTTATTTCTGTGGTGAATTCTTTTTTCGACTGCTCTCTCTTCCTTGTACCGCTCTCTATTCTGCCGGGTACCAGAGACTAACATCCGGCTTCTGGCAACATACTTCTCATCCGTCACATTCTGACACTCCTCATTAAACCAACCATATTTGAGTCGTCTCTGAGCAGTACCTATCACCTCTCGCGAAGCTGTGCTCATCGCACTGTGGATAGAATTCCACAGATTGTTGAGATTGTCGCCTACGTTGGTTCCCCTTATCCGCTCATCAAGCTTCCGGCGGAAGTCGTCTGCTACACCTTCTGTTGATAAGCGCTGGATATTGAAACACAACGGACGCTGTGCTCGAGTGTAGACAACCGTGCACGAATTTTATTGACAACACGAAAGTGATCAGAGTCGATGCAAAGTAGGTGATGCTGATGACGATTCTACCCCATTACCCCGAATCCCATTACCCCGAACGCCATTAACCCGAACGCCATTACCCCGAATTCCAAAACCCCGAACGACCCATCACCCCGAATGACATTACCCCGAATTCCAATATCATGGGGAAATGTCATCAATATAATCGAGCGTCTGTTCACCAGGAGGTGCGGCTCAAACAGCGTCTGTTCTGGTATCCAGCGGCTGAGTGTGAAATGTTGTATCACGTCAACTAACCTAAGGTGGCAGCCCCATCAACGTGATGTAGGTAGCGCAACCCCGGTAAGGTAGCATACCGAATTTCTCACCTACCACGAAAAATGGAGAAAGAAGAAATAACGAACGATATTTTCGGCAACCGACCTGGCAACGAAATAAGGACTATGAATGGAAACTTGGTACCTGGAATGTCAGGACGTTAAATGAACCCGGACGAGCGAGCCTTTTGGCTCGTGAACTGCAGAAGGTTGGAGTGGGCGTGGCCGCCATTCAAGAAGTGCGGTGGCCTAGATCTGGAGAACGTGAATTCCGGGCGGTTGATCCCATCGCCAACACTACGTTCAAATATAACATCTACCACAGCGGCGGCGATAAGGCAGAACATGGAGTCGGTTTCATAGTGATCGGGAAGCAGATGAAACGCGTTATGAAGTGGAAACCGATTAGCGAACGAATCTGTGTACTGAGGATACGGGGCAAATTCTTCAACTACAGCTTGATCAACATCTATTCACCGACGAACGACAAACCTGATGACGTGAAGGACGCGTTCTATGAAGGCCTTGATAAGGCCTATGGAGAGTGCCCAAAACACGACGTGAAAATCGTTATCGGAGATGCGAATGCGCAGGTCGGAAGAGAGGACTTTTTCCGTCCGATCATCGGTAAGGAGAGTCTTCACTCCGTTACCAATGACAACGGCCTACGACTAGTGACTTTCGCTGCTGCCAGGGGGATGGCCATCTGCAGCACCTACTTTGCACGCAAGGATATTCGGAAGCACACCTGGAGGCATCCAAATGGTGATATTTGCAACCAGATAGACCATATTTTGGTGGATGGCCGACATTTCTCAGATGTCATCGATGTTAGGAGTTTCAGGGGTCCTAACATTGACTCGGATCACTACCTCGTTGTCAGTAAAATTCGAGCGCGGTTATCAACTGTAGCGAATTCAAGACCACAGCGAACAATGCGATTCAATATCCAGCGCTTCTCAGCAGACGGTGTTACAGCTGAATACCACCAAAAGCTGGACGAGCGGATAAGTGAGGTCAATGTGAGCGAAAACCTCAACAATCTATGGGATGCAATCCATGGAGTGGTGAGTGAAACAGCGCGAGAAGTGATAGGTACTGCTCGAAGACGCCCCAGAAGCGGATGGTTCGACGAGGAGTGCCAGAGGGTGACGGATGAGAAGAACGGGGCCAGACGTCGGATGTTAGTGTCTGGTACCAGGCTGAACAGAGAGCGGTACAGGGAAGCAAGATCAGCCGAAAAGCGAATCCATCGCAGGAAGAAAAAAGAGTTTGATGAGAACGTGATAGCCGAGGCGCAAAACTGTATGGAACAGAACGATATGCGACGATTCTATGAAACTGTCAATGGCGTGCGGAGAAAGTCAGCGCCGTCTCCCGTCATGTGCAACGACCGTGAAGGTAATTTGCTGACAGATAAAACGATGGTGGCTGCTAGGTGGAAAGAGCACTTCGAAACGTTACTGAATGGAAGGAACGATAGAGCATCGGAGAACAGAATGAACATCGACAACGACGGTCAAGCTGTGGAGCCTCCATCTCTAGATGAGGTTAAGAAGGCGATTAAAGAGCTAAAGAACAACAAGACTGCTGGGAAGGATGAGCTCCCGGCCGAACTTCTCAAGCACGGTAGTGAGCAGCTGCATAGAATAATTCACCATATACTACTAAGGATATGGGAGGAAGAAGAACTGCCTGCTAGCTGGATGGATGGCCTCATTTGCCCTCTCTTCAAAAAAGGGCATAGATTGGAGTGCGCCAATTACCGAGGAATAACACTCCTCAATTCGGCGTACAAAATAATGTCACGTATTCTGTTCAACAGATTGAGACCGCTTGAAGAGTCCTTCGTCGGCGAATACCAAGCTGGTTTTCGTGAGGGCCGATCGACGTCGGATCAAATGTTTACCCTGCGACAGATCCTCGATAAATTCCGGGAGTACAACTTGCAGACTCATCATCTGTTTATTGATTTCAAGGCGGCGTACGATTCAGTTAAAAGAAACGAGTTGTGGGAAATAATGATGGAACATGGCTTTCCGACGAAGCTGATTAGACTGATTCGTGCAACGTTGGAAGGATCGAAATCAAGTATACGTGTTGCGGATGAGATTTCCACATCCTTCGTAACCTTAGACGGATTGAAGCAGGGCGATGCACTTTCAAACCTATTGTTCAACATAGCGTTAGAAGGAGCAATAAGGAGAGCTTGCGTGCATAGGAATGGCACTATTATCACACGTTCGTATATGCTCCTTGGTTTTGCGGACGATATCGACATAATCGGGATTGATCGCCGAGCCGTGGAAGAGGCATACGTGCCTTTTAAAAGGGAGACAACGCGAATTGGGCTCATTATCAATACCACGAAGACAAAGTACATGGTCGCTGGTAGACATCGTGGGCCCATAGGTGATGTTGGTAGTGAGGTGGTGATAGGTGGTGATATATTTGAAGTAGTTGAAGAATTTGTGTACCTTGGAACTCTAGTGACTTGCGATAATGATGTTACCCGCGAGGTTAAAAGGCGTATTGCAGCTGCGAGTCGGGCTTTTTACGGACTTCGTAACCAGCTAAAGTCCCGCAGCTTACAGACGAAGACCAAACTCGCGTTGTACAAGACTCTAATTCTTCCGGTAGCTCTGTACGGCCACGAATCTTGGACGTTGAAAGAGGTCGACCGGAGAGCTTTTGGGGTCTTTGAACGTAAAGTGCTGCGAACAATACTCGGCGGTAAATTGGACAATGGCATCTGGCGGCGTCGCATGAATCACGAGTTATACCAAGTCTATAATGAAATGGATATTGTTAAGCGTATAAAATACGGCAGGCTGCGGTGGGCTGGGCATGTAGCTCGCATGTCGGAGGAACGTCAAGCTAAACAAATATTCAGCAGGGAACCAGGAAGAGGCCGTCGCCTCCGTGGAAGGCCGCGCACCAGATGGCTTTTTGCAGTTGAGGAGGATTTAAGGTCGCTTAACGTTCAGGGCGACTGGAAGCGATTGGCCCAGGACCGGGTCCAATGGAGAAGGCTTCTTCATTCGGCGTAGATTCAACGCAATAGCAAGGAATTGTTGCCCATCAAGTAAGTATCATCATGTCAAGATAATTGTAAATTCGGGGAAATAGCATTCGGGGTGATGGAATTCGGGGTAATGGTGATTCTACCCCATTACCCCGAATCCCATTACCCCGAACGCCATTACCCCGAATTCCAAAACCCCGAACGACCCATCACCCCGAATGACATTACCCCGAATTCCAATATCATGGGGAAATGTCATCAATATCATCATGTCAAGATAATTGTAAATTCGGGGAAATAGCATTCGGGGTGATGGAATTCGGGAACCATGCTGTCTACCGGCTATCATGTACTTTGTTTTGCTAGTGTTGACGGCAAATCCAATCCTTTCTGTCTCACTTTTAAAAGGCATGAATGCCTCTTCTACGGCTCGACGATCAGTTCCGATTATATCGACACCTGAGACGAGACTCGCGAAGACGGTCTTCTTTTTCTGTGATTGCTGAGTTTTTTTCTTATTCCACTTTGTGTTTATACCAATTATGCGCATGCTGTTCAAATCCTCACATGAACCTCTCAGCAAAAAATGATTGAGTTTGCATCACATCGAATCATAAATAGCCGTATGAGTGAAATTTCATGCCAGTAAACGTAGCAGACATTATAAATAATTAATCTTCTGCTTAGATTTATCAGCAACTTTGGAAAAAACTGCTCCGCCGACTGAGGTTTTTAATAACAGTTTACTTTGAACACAATAGTTTTCACTTCTTCAGCCATTAAAACGGTGGGCTGCATTTGACGTTTCGTGAGAGGGGAATCTGGGCTGCATATGACGTTGATATTTTTCCTCTTCGCGAGTCTCTCTCAGATCGACACCATCCACAAAACCCAGGAACTTACGCGACCGATGGTACCGCTTCTTTGCACGCCTGCTCTCAGGCGCTCATTCAAGAGCAATGTTGAACAACAAGTTCGAAAGCGTATCTCCTTGCTTCAGTCCATCTAAGGTTACGAAGGAGGTCGAAATCTCATCCGCAACCCGCACAATTGATTTCGATCCATCTAACGTTGCACGAATCAGTCTAATCAGTTACGTTGGAAAACCGTGTTCTATCATTATCTGCTATAACTCATTTCTCTTTACTGAATCGTAAGCCGCCCTGAAATCAATGAACAGTCTCCAAGTAACCTATGTGGGCCTCGTGGCCGTGCGGTTAGTGTTACCAAGCATTAAGCCACATCGAGTCAAGGGGTGTGGGTTCGATTCCCACTTCAAACCGGAAAACTTTTCGTCGGGAATGGGTTTCGACTGTGCCACTAAGCGTTGCATGCTAGTCCGTTGCCTAGTGTGGTGCTTCCTTCAAAGGGCAAATAGTCCACTGGAAGGTGTTCGGTCATTTGGCCGAACGCCGTTTGGCCGAATGCCGTTTGGCCGAATGCCGTTTGGCCGAATGCCATTTGGCCGAAAGGGTCATTTGGCCGAATGCCGTTTGGCCGAATCATGAACAAAAAAAATTGCTACAACGCTGATGTATAGGATTCATAAGTGTGACCCAATAACTGATAAGTTAATTAATATGTCGTTTTTATGATGTTACCGGACGTCATGTTTGACACTATATGAGCTCCAAGAGAATGATAACATCGAACCTTCTATTCAGGACGAAGCTGTGAACAACACACTTCGCGTCAAGACTCTGAGGTGATGATTGAATCGCCACTGGATTACCAACGGTGTAATAAGGTTTCAAGTGTTTTTAATAATTTCACCAGAAATGTTTCCTTCTTTTAAACAAAGGCTATTTTTTCGAGTTATACTGGTTCCATTATTATCGGTAATAGTTTAGCTTATATTTTAATTGGGATTTTTCCTTCTTTAAATAATCGGTAGTTCTTTGTAGTTGTACTGATTATATGCATTAAACTTGCTTAAATTTTCATAAGAGATTTTTCCTTCTTTTGATCATAGGCTTTTCTTTCAAGAGAGAAATATTTTTCATAGTTATTGGAAATTAAGCTTATAGTAAGTTTAATTCATAACATATTTTTTTAGCTCAAGGGTTAACTTAGGTGAGATGTTATTCTCCTCCAAGATTAAGATTACAACATGAGAACTGAACACTGCACCGTTGCTTGAGTATAGCAATTGACGACTCGATGAACACTTACGTCAATGAAGCACATCGTTTCTCCGTTTTGAAAAAAAGAAGCCAAGACTTGTTGATGTCAGAATTATGACAAATATTACTTTATACGGTTCAAGAGATCGAGGCAAGCCGATCCAGCAGAAGAACGAACAAGTTTTAAACCGTTTTAATTACTGTCAAAAGCTAACTACAGACGCGATGCCAAAACATCTGCTGGTGACTATTACCGCTGGCATCGAAGTGAACAACTGCTTACATTTAGGATGTTTCAGCACTGACTGTTTCTTCAACTAACACTAAAAAGCTTATGTATATCAATGATGAGTTATCTTTTTTATGAAGAAGCTGAATAAGTTCATTGGAATTCATCATAAATCCATGCTAACTGTAGTTCACTTTTGTTTTCAATTTCGGCCAAACGACATTCGGCCAAATGGCGTTCGGCCAAATGACCCTATCGGCCAAATGACGTTCGGCCAAACGTCATTCGGCCAAATGGCATTCGGCCAAATGACCCGGAACCCACTGGAAGCATGGACGTGTCGGTGTCTTTGTTGTTGTTAAAGTTGTATTTCCGGAAGTTATCGAGGATTTGTCGCAAGGTAAACATTTGATTCGTCGTTGATTGGCCCTCACGAAAACCAGCTTGGTATTCGCCGACGAAGGACTCCTCCAGCGGTCTCAATCTGTTGAACAGAATTCGCGACATTATTTTGTACGCCGAATTGAGGAGCGTTATTCCTCGGTAGTTGGCGCACTCCAGTCTATGGCCCTTCTTATACAGAGGGCAAATGAGGCCCTTCAGCCAGCTAGCAGCCAATCCTTCTTCATCCCATATCCTTAACAGAGTACGGTGCAGTAGTTCATACAGCTGCTCACTATCGTGTTTGAAAAGTTTGCCCGGGAGCTCGTCTTTTCGAGCAGCTTCTTGATTGCTCCTCTAACCTCATCTAGCGTCGGGGGCTCCACAGCTTGTTCATCGTTGTTAATGTTCAAAGTGCTCTTGCCACCTGGCTGCCACCATGATTTTGTCTGTCAACAAGTTACCTTCACGGTCTTGAAGATAGGCGGCGCTGTTTTTCTTCGTACGCCATTGACAGTTTCGTAAAATATTCGCATATCATTTTGTTCCATGTTGTTTCACGCCTCAGTGATGATATCTTCTTCATACAGCTTTTTATTTCTGTGGTGAATTCTTTTTTCGACTGCTCTCTCTTCCTTGTACCGCTCTCTATTCTGCCGGGTACCAGAGACTAACATCCGGCTTCTGGCAACATACTTCTCATCCGTCACATTCTGACACTCCTCATTAAACCAACCATATTTGAGTCGTCTCTGAGCAGTACCTATCACCTCTCGCGAAGCTGTGCTCATCGCACTGTGGATAGAATTCCACAGATTGTTGAGATTGTCGCCTACGTTGGTTCCCCTTATCCGCTCATCAAGCTTCCGGCGGAAGTCGTCTGCTACACCTTCTGTTGATAAGCGCTGGATATTGAAACACAACGGACGCTGTGCTCGAGTGTAGACAACCGTGCACGAATTTTATTGACAACACGAAAGTGATCAGAGTCGATGCAAAGTAGGTGATGCTGATGACGATTCTACCCCATTACCCCGAATCCCATTACCCCGAACGCCATTAACCCGAACGCCATTACCCCGAATTCCAAAACCCCGAACGACCCATCACCCCGAATGACATTACCCCGAATTCCAATATCATGGGGAAATGTCATCAATATAATCGAGCGTCTGTTCACCAGGAGGTGCGGCTCAAACAGCGTCTGTTCTGGTATCCAGCGGCTGAGTGTGAAATGTTGTATCACGTCAACTAACCTAAGGTGGCAGCCCCATCAACGTGATGTAGGTAGCGCAACCCCGGTAAGGTAGCATACCGAATTTCTCACCTACCACGAAAAATGGAGAAAGAAGAAATAACGAACGATATTTTCGGCAACCGACCTGGCAACGAAATAAGGACTATGAATGGAAACTTGGTACCTGGAATGTCAGGACGTTAAATGAACCCGGACGAGCGAGCCTTTTGGCTCGTGAACTGCAGAAGGTTGGAGTGGGCGTGGCCGCCATTCAAGAAGTGCGGTGGCCTAGATCTGGAGAACGTGAATTCCGGGCGGTTGATCCCATCGCCAACACTACGTTCAAATATAACATCTACCACAGCGGCGGCGATAAGGCAGAACATGGAGTCGGTTTCATAGTGATCGGGAAGCAGATGAAACGCGTTATGAAGTGGAAACCGATTAGCGAACGAATCTGTGTACTGAGGATACGGGGCAAATTCTTCAACTACAGCTTGATCAACATCTATTCACCGACGAACGACAAACCTGATGACGTGAAGGACGCGTTCTATGAAGGCCTTGATAAGGCCTATGGAGAGTGCCCAAAACACGACGTGAAAATCGTTATCGGAGATGCGAATGCGCAGGTCGGAAGAGAGGACTTTTTCCGTCCGATCATCGGTAAGGAGAGTCTTCACTCCGTTACCAATGACAACGGCCTACGACTAGTGACTTTCGCTGCTGCCAGGGGGATGGCCATCTGCAGCACCTACTTTGCACGCAAGGATATTCGGAAGCACACCTGGAGGCATCCAAATGGTGATATTTGCAACCAGATAGACCATATTTTGGTGGATGGCCGACATTTCTCAGATGTCATCGATGTTAGGAGTTTCAGGGGTCCTAACATTGACTCGGATCACTACCTCGTTGTCAGTAAAATTCGAGCGCGGTTATCAACTGTAGCGAATTCAAGACCACAGCGAACAATGCGATTCAATATCCAGCGCTTCTCAGCAGACGGTGTTACAGCTGAATACCACCAAAAGCTGGACGAGCGGATAAGTGAGGTCAATGTGAGCGAAAACCTCAACAATCTATGGGATGCAATCCATGGAGTGGTGAGTGAAACAGCGCGAGAAGTGATAGGTACTGCTCGAAGACGCCCCAGAAGCGGATGGTTCGACGAGGAGTGCCAGAGGGTGACGGATGAGAAGAACGGGGCCAGACGTCGGATGTTAGTGTCTGGTACCAGGCTGAACAGAGAGCGGTACAGGGAAGCAAGATCAGCCGAAAAGCGAATCCATCGCAGGAAGAAAAAAGAGTTTGATGAGAACGTGATAGCCGAGGCGCAAAACTGTATGGAACAGAACGATATGCGACGATTCTATGAAACTGTCAATGGCGTGCGGAGAAAGTCAGCGCCGTCTCCCGTCATGTGCAACGACCGTGAAGGTAATTTGCTGACAGATAAAACGATGGTGGCTGCTAGGTGGAAAGAGCACTTCGAAACGTTACTGAATGGAAGGAACGATAGAGCATCGGAGAACAGAATGAACATCGACAACGACGGTCAAGCTGTGGAGCCTCCATCTCTAGATGAGGTTAAGAAGGCGATTAAAGAGCTAAAGAACAACAAGACTGCTGGGAAGGATGAGCTCCCGGCCGAACTTCTCAAGCACGGTAGTGAGCAGCTGCATAGAATAATTCACCATATACTACTAAGGATATGGGAGGAAGAAGAACTGCCTGCTAGCTGGATGGATGGCCTCATTTGCCCTCTCTTCAAAAAGGGCATAGATTGGAGTGCGCCAATTACCGAGGAATAACACTCCTCAATTCGGCGTACAAAATAATGTCACGTATTCTGTTCAACAGATTGAGACCGCTTGAAGAGTCCTTCGTCGGCGAATACCAAGCTGGTTTTCGTGAGGGCCGATCGACGTCGGATCAAATGTTTACCCTGCGACAGATCCTCGATAAATTCCGGGAGTACAACTTGCAGACTCATCATCTGTTTATTGATTTCAAGGCGGCGTACGATTCAGTTAAAAGAAACGAGTTGTGGGAAATAATGATGGAACATGGCTTTCCGACGAAGCTGATTAGACTGATTCGTGCAACGTTGGAAGGATCGAAATCAAGTATACGTGTTGCGGATGAGATTTCCACATCCTTCGTAACCTTAGACGGATTGAAGCAGGGCGATGCACTTTCAAACCTATTGTTCAACATAGCGTTAGAAGGAGCAATAAGGAGAGCTTGCGTGCATAGGAATGGCACTATTATCACACGTTCGTATATGCTCCTTGGTTTTGCGGACGATATCGACATAATCGGGATTGATCGCCGAGCCGTGGAAGAGGCATACGTGCCTTTTAAAAGGGAGACAACGCGAATTGGGCTCATTATCAATACCACGAAGACAAAGTACATGGTCGCTGGTAGACATCGTGGGCCCATAGGTGATGTTGGTAGTGAGGTGGTGATAGGTGGTGATATATTTGAAGTAGTTGAAGAATTTGTGTACCTTGGAACTCTAGTGACTTGCGATAATGATGTTACCCGCGAGGTTAAAAGGCGTATTGCAGCTGCGAGTCGGGCTTTTTACGGACTTCGTAACCAGCTAAAGTCCCGCAGCTTACAGACGAAGACCAAACTCGCGTTGTACAAGACTCTAATTCTTCCGGTAGCTCTGTACGGCCACGAATCTTGGACGTTGAAAGAGGTCGACCGGAGAGCTTTTGGGGTCTTTGAACGTAAAGTGCTGCGAACAATACTCGGCGGTAAATTGGACAATGGCATCTGGCGGCGTCGCATGAATCACGAGTTATACCAAGTCTATAATGAAATGGATATTGTTAAGCGTATAAAATACGGCAGGCTGCGGTGGGCTGGGCATGTAGCTCGCATGTCGGAGGAACGTCAAGCTAAACAAATATTCAGCAGGGAACCAGGAAGAGGCCGTCGCCTCCGTGGAAGGCCGCGCACCAGATGGCTTTTTGCAGTTGAGGAGGATTTAAGGTCGCTTAACGTTCAGGGCGACTGGAAGCGATTGGCCCAGGACCGGGTCCAATGGAGAAGGCTTCTTCATTCGGCGTAGATTCAACGCAATAGCAAGGAATTGTTGCCCATCAAGTAAGTATCATCATGTCAAGATAATTGTAAATTCGGGGAAATAGCATTCGGGGTGATGGAATTCGGGGTAATGGTGATTCTACCCCATTACCCCGAATCCCATTACCCCGAACGCCATTACCCCGAATTCCAAAACCCCGAACGACCCATCACCCCGAATGACATTACCCCGAATTCCAATATCATGGGGAAATGTCATCAATATCATCATGTCAAGATAATTGTAAATTCGGGGAAATAGCATTCGGGGTGATGGAATTCGGGGTAATGGTACATTCGGGGTAATGAAATTCGGGGTGATGGGATTCGGGGAAATGGCATTCGGGGTTATGGGGTAGAATCGCTGATGACAATTCCTCTAGCTGCAGCGAAAGTTATTAGTTATTAGTGATGATAACGGCCTAATATCATTGGTGGCGGCGTGAAGGATCTCCGTACATGACCTGATTCGCTACTCACCGCACAGTAACGCACACGCGCTAGTGTCGATGCATGAAAAATCGCTGAAAGGTAACGAAAAAAATATGTGTAATGCATCAAGTGAATTATTTCTCAAAATTGGGAACTTTTATCGAAAAAATATTTGGTAAAGGTTGTACGTAATGATGATGACTATCACGCCTACCAAATATTTTTTCAATTAATGCTTTCATTTACGAGAAATTAGAAGTTAGATGCCTTTCTTTATACAAAATAAAACGAGAAAACTTCTGCTGATCAATTGTGGACAAGAGCAAAGCATTATTGGACGGACAAATCCTCTCTTCCGATCTGAGCGTTGGGATCCCCGATGGCAATTTTTACGTCATGTGTTGGGCACTCTCCGTAGGCCTTGTCGAGACAATCATAAAACGCATCCTTTGTGTCGTCGGGTTCATTAATTGGTTTCCACCTCATGTCTCGCTTCATCTGTTTCCCGATCACTAAGAATCCGACACCGTGTTCTGCCTTATCGCTGCCACTATGGTAGATGTTGTACTTGAAAGCTGTGTTGGCGACGGGATCCACAGCCCTATTCACGTTCTCCAGATCTAGGTCACTTCCTGAAAAAACATCCACGCTTTTCTCAACCTTCTGCAATTCACGAGCCAAAAAGCTCACTCGTCCGGGTTCATTTTACATCCTGACCGAGTTTCCAATCATAGTTCTTATTTCATTACCAGGTCGGTTACCGAAAATATCGTTCGTTATTTCTCCTTTCTCCATTTTTCGTGGTAGGTAAGAAATTCGATATACTACCTTACCAGGGTCGCGATACCTACATCACGATGATCGGGCTGCCACGCATTGGTCCAGATTTTCAAATGGCTGGTAAAAACCCCATTTTCAAACTTTGTTTTTAGTTGAAAAACAAAGTCAAACTTTCATCTACTATATCAGTTATTTGAGAATTCGTACGAGAAGTTAAAAATAAACATGTTTTTCCACTTGTTCAGACGATTAATAACTGCACATATCCAAAAAACAAAATTTTTGCTTCAAAACTTGACTAATCAATTTTCACCAAAACCCGTGCAAATTTCAGAATATTTGTATTTTTTTTTTTTTTTTTTTTTTTTTTTTTTTTTTTTTTTTTTTTTTTTTTTAATTTCTTCATTAGTATTATTCCAAACATTACATTCATTTCTTATATCTAGGTGTTCTGTGTTATTTGACAACACTATCATCCTAATTTGGTAAAACAAATTTAAGATTTAATTAACATTTTGTTAACAACATATTACATTTCATTTGCCGTAGCAGTTCAGTTTTTTTTACAGGTGAGTTGATGTCACCTGCTTATAAGAGAAAACATTTTTTTTAATATACTTAACCTAACTTAACCTAAACATATAACGCATTAATCGTGGCAATAGAAGATTGTAACGATTTTTGCCTGAAATTATTAATGATTGTATTTGACATTTGTTCCAATGTTTCAACATTGGATATTCTATGTAACTCATTGGTACTATACCAGGGAGGAAGCCTCAGAATCATTTTCAAAATTTTATTTTGAATTCTCTGCAGAGCTTTCTTCCTGGTATTACAATCAGAATATTTGTTTCTGGTCGATAACTCATTCTCATATAGCTTCAACATCTTCGGATGCCAATTTGTATTCAAGTGTTGTTAACCTTATTAAATTAATACTTATTGTCGTAGGTACTTAAAATATTTAAAGAAGAGCTTCTTTATAACATACAAATCGCTCCCCGCCACTCCCCGCGGAGATATCTTGCACAAACGCGCGTTTAAGACTAAGGAATCGATTGAAGAAGAATCTTCTTGCCTAAGTTTGCCTAAACGATAGTTGTTTGAAAAAGTTGATAGCCAAAAAACGTATGAAAAACAGCATTTTTGTTAGAATTTTGCCTTATGACAACCAAAAAATTGTGACTTTTCCCAAAATCGAGTCTTTCACACTAAATTATGTTCCAAAACACGTGCAATGGCTAAAATAGTGAAATATAGAGAATGCGCAATTTCTGCCATGTTTTTTCAAAACCAATGTGTGCCTCCTTAGATGTAGCTGACGTGATACAGCATTTCATACTCAGCCGGCAGATGCCAGAACAGCCGCACTGCCGGATTTGAGCCGCACCTTCTTTGTTAGACAGACGATCGAGACGCACCTCCTCACTCTAGCTGATGTCAGAAGGACAACAGTGCCCAGGCTGTACTACCAGCTAAGTTCGCAACCCTTAGCTGGCAGTCTTTGTCATCGTTTGACCGGTGGGAGCGTGAGGTAGGGACTTGTGAGGACCAGAGCTATGTTAGACCCTTCTTCCTGGTTGTCGGCTCACAATTTCACTGCACGCGATCATGTATATTTCGTTAATTTTAAAGGTATTTTTTAGATTGAATGCCCACATAGCCGGAGCGGTAATCGTGCAGCTATTCAGCAAGACCAAGCTGAGGGTCGTGCGTTTGAATCCCACCAGTTGAGAATCTTCCCGTAAGAGAAATGTTCTCGACTCCACAGGTCATAGGCCTATCTTCGTACCTGCCACACGATATACACATGCAAAAAGGTCAATCCTCAAAGAAAGCTCTTAGTTAATAACCGTGGATGTGCTCATACGAACACTATGCTGAGAAATTCGCTTCGCCCAGTAGGGACGTGACACCATAAAGAAGAAGAAAATTTAGTTTTAAGACAGTTCACATGCTCTTCTGTGAGATAATTATATAGGCCTCGAACATTTTCCTCGCTGATTCAAACTTTTGCTCCACTATGAGCCAAATTTTCATACATTGTACTTAAAAACTAATACATCTGAAAGCATCCTTACGAAGCCTAGCCACGCCTTTACTTAAATCGTTTTTTTTTCATGGAATTTAAGCTTAACCGAAAATTTTAATTTTCGTATCTGAAAACTACAACCAGTTATAACTTTCTCATATTTCAATCAAATTTTTATTATATAAGGAGTAAAAGTATTTTCTTGAATATCATTTGAACCACCGTTAAATTTATCCTTCCTTTTTTATTTGAGCTAAAAAACCTGAAAAGAAACTTTTGTTCCACCTCACTCTAATTTTGCTTCCTGGACCAAAGTGCATCACTGTAAGACATCGTATGATAAAGGACACATATTCGCTTAACAGTTCAGTCGACAATTTCCTACCATCAGAGCATCGTTGAAGGCAGAAAACGAAACGGCACGAATCACCAGGAAAGAAAACAGTACTCTCTTTTATAGTGCACTCATTAACCTTCACACCGCCACACCACCCAATGAACTCACCACCCAAAAGAAAAGAAACGGTCTAGTGGTGAGAGGGTGGGAAATAAGTATGCAGACAGGCAGCAGATTCTTATCCTCGTTTTGCAGCAGCACTCTGTAAGCTCTGAATCTCGTGAGTTTTTACTCGGCTTTGGTGGCTCACTCCGTTTTCCGCTCAGCTGTGGGTAATTAAGTTTGACATAAATTTCATAATTGGATAAAAATGCAAATTTTGGACGCGCTGCCATCGAGGAGAATGACGCACTGGTGATGATGAGCAGCGCCTGGACATTAACAAAGCGATGGACGTCGTCATGATGAAGAATATGGCAGCCTCCACGGGCGAAGAAATGAGATATGCCTTGTTTGAATGGTTCCTCTGTGGCCTGTTTGACCGATTATCAAGATTAAGCTGAGTGCTACGTGATTCACTTAATATGATTCTACCAGAGTGATTTTGGACATGTTCCGGTTTAGATAGATCTATGTTTGCATAAAATAGAAATTTCAGTATGATCGTCTTTTTATTTGATGGTTAAGTCGTCGAGTTTTTTCTTAGATGTCTCTTCACAGGCATACTCGACGCAACTAGTAAAGCTAAGCTTTACATCGACCACGAGTTGCTAAACATACGAAAACGTCTTCTTCTACGCTCAGCTCTTCTCGTTTTTGAAAAAAATGTCTTCAGATTGTCCTCTTGAATTTAGTTCGGCCAGCTCGATTTCATGTACTTAGCTACACGGCTAAGCAACCTGGCACGAAATCTCTCAATAACGGTTTTGTTTTGCGGTCCACCAGTGAACAGCTTTAACGTTTGAAAATGTAATCTCCCATATGCTCCTTACCATCCTTACCGTAAAAATAGTGTTCTGTGAAATTTTCAGCTTTCACCACCTAGATTTAAAGGTGGCCCAAAGACAATGTAGGTTTATATGGAAATTACTACGGAGAAATTTTGAGATATGTTCAAAACACGCTAGTACTGCAATGTAAGTAGAAACTTATCATCCCATATTTAAAACTCGTTCTTCAAACCTTAATAAAGGATGTTGTTGAAGAAACAAATCCCTTTTGAGCTAATTTTGTTTGGGATTTGTGCATATGTTTGCAGGGCTATAATCTCATATTAAGCTAAATAATAGCAAACAAACAAATGAATATCTCTTCTGCTATCCGTCAGATTGAATTTCTCTCTTTAGCATATTTCTTTATTATGGTTTACAGAATGAGTTTTTACTATGGGATAATAAGTTTGAACTTACATTACAATACTAGCGTTTTTGGAACACATCTTAAAATTTCTCCAAAGTGATTTCCATATAAACCTACATCGCACTATGGTCCAGGAATCAGTTTTACGCGGAAAGATGCATTTTGAGCTTTAGAATGAAACATTAGACAAAAACGGTCTTCTACAAAGTTGTTTGTATTAGTTGAGCCCTAATTAGGGTGGACCACATTTTCATAGAAATTGTGTAACTAACTTTCTTATTTGTAGAAGTTATATTATATATGCTTCAGCAAAGTTGTAGACCATTCAATTTCAAGCAACTTTGCCAAAACAGTTTTTGTTGTATCTCTAAAATTGACCGATTTAGAGCTTTTTTCCTACGGTGAAATAGGGTGGTCCGAACAAAACTGGTTTTCTGGCTCTAGAGTTTTCAATTCAAATTTCTCATCAAAGTAGTCTATGAAACACTTTTAGAACTTTGAAAATAGAGGATAAGTGTCTTCAGAAGAAATTTCAAAAATGCCTCAATGAACAACTTTGCAGAAAGTAAGCTATTTTTGCTAGGATACTCCTGTGAAAAAATAAAACTGATCTAGATCAAATCTAACTAATCTAGATCAAATCCGACGAGTCAAAATGTAGTCAAAATATTTCCATAAAAAATGGGGTGGGTAATGTCTGTTACATTAACGCGGGGTTGACGTAGGACTGCTATGGATCAAGGATGGAAAAAAATAGTCTGTAGCGATCAACAATATTAGAATAATCTAAGAGGGCCGTTACTCTCGCAGCAGCAGGGTAAATCATGTATTTTAAACAGGCTAAGGATATGAAATATGAAATTGGTAATCATTAACAAGTAGCATAGTGTATTAATCATGGAATACATGATTTCCCATACACATATTCCTCACCGTGTCATTGGAATTGAGCATAGAACGACCAGCCTATCCAAATTATATGCATGTCCAAGTTATATATGTACGTTACCCTAGCAAGTAAACTTCTTAGATATGTTTATAAAGCAGAACAATGTGATGCGTGAATATTGCAAAATATTGTAAACTCAACTATATGTACTTTGAGTCAACTAAAATATTGTTGAATTTCGAAGCTATGTAAGGTGTAGCCAAAAAATATAGTTATTCCCAAAACAAATCATGAATATGCTACATTTGACCTATACATTATAACAAACCATACTTCGGTTCTTCGTGTTCCTGAGAAATCTGCAAAATTAATATTTCATAATCATTAGCGCCACGTGGTGGCAAAATCTCGAATCTCTCTTAACTCAAATAATGGTAGCCCTTGTGCTACTGAACATCTTTGCCGAAGACGCCATCATTGGTCAGGCCACTGAGCTATCCACAAAACAAAATTCCCATGCTCACTAGCGTCATCTGGGGGCAAAATCTCGAATCTCTTGGCTCAAATAATATTTCCCCCTTGTGCTACTGAACAAATTTTCGAAAGACGTCATCTTTCTTAAAGGTCAAACTACTGAGCTATCTGCAAATCAAAAGTTCCATGCTCACAAGCGCCACGTGGTGGCAAAACTTTGAATCAAATGGCTAAAAAAATGAGCTACCGATTGAGCCATGGACCGAGTTTATTGGCGTAACATTGTGGCGCATGTCATGCCTTGAAAGACGTAGTACCACCAACAGTGTAAATAAGAAATAATTTGACAAAACGGTAAAATTCTGAAATAACACTGGTTTTTTCTCTCTATAACAGCACGAAATCAAAAATTTTCAGGTATTTTCATTATAAAGAAGAATAATTCATTTCAGATTTACTTATATCAAACATCTATTCTTTTGGATACACAACAAAAATTGTAGGTTTTTACATGTTTTCAAATAAATATATGAACTTGGTTCCGACCATTTTTAAATTGACCATCACTAAAATCGGATTTTTTTTTCAATTTTTTATGATTTTAGTTTATTATTTTTATTCAACTAAGTTAAAGTCAATACTCTTTGTGGAATTTGATTATACGTGCTTTAGACTCTTACATGAATTTTGTACAACAAAGTCGCTAAAAATGACGCTTTTTGTGCAAAACTGATAAGAGAAGCTTCTAAAAATGTAACGCCAGCAACAAACAGCTTAGTGAAATAAATCGCTCAAAATTTAAAATCTACTTTTTATAACTGCAATAATAATATGTGAAAATCAGATTTTATCTGCACTAGTGCTGGAATAGCAGTATGGTGAAGTCGTGTCCATACATTCTGGGGCACCCAATATTTTCAAATACTGACATTTTGGAAAAAAAAAAATAAAATTTACTTTGGTTATCCGTAATTTTTGTAGCAATTTGAGATTTCTATAGCTTTGCTGGAATTTCCCTAATAATTATAGGATTTCGGTTGGCATAGTCCTTCATGTCCTTCTGTTCAGACCCGGATTGATGTTAGTCTAATATTGGTAACTGAACCTACTGTAATCGTCCAGTTGATTATTGCGTTGCCTTGCCTTACCAGCACGTTGGGGCCGTCGCTAAATCACGATTCCTGTTAAGAGGAAGAATGTGTCTAACTAAAGAGTACTATGACAAAAGTACTATGTACTAAAGAGTACAACACACAAGTTTCGTAAATTTTGAGTGAAGAAATACCACGATGATGAGAAGGTACTGTGTAATGTGAAGTAATGTTTGTTGTCCTATGTTCTGATGTTTAAAAAAAATACAAAATACAAGTCTATGATTGTAACAATCGAAAATTATTAGATTCAAAAGATTATAAAATGAACAAACAATGCATGAAACACAAATCATTCATGACTTCTCTGTTGTTTTTAAACATCACAGCCAAAAACTGTATTTCACACATAATGTTGCTGCAGTATCATCCATTGCGTCGGTCATCGTACCAACTAAGCGAGCATCAAAAATCGAGCCATAAATGAAAATTAATTATCATTGAGCCATGAAACTCATATGTGAACAATTTACTTTTATTGCTTTGTTTCCTCCCAGCCACGTTCAATGCTACTTCTGGTACGTTCGGGGCTCCCAAAATGCGCGAAAGCTGGCCCAGTAATAATCTACGATTTTGCTCCTGTCGGTGGTCTGTTGCTGAAAAAGCGAGCATGGAAAAGTCATGATGCTGCATCAGATAATTTTTTGTCCAGTGATCAAACAGATGCAAATTGATTTAAAATGGGTTTTGATTTCAACTTTTCAGCTTTTTTACCCAATGTCTGTTCAGAAAGTATTGAAGTGTTAATGCATTTGATCGTCATAGAATTGCTTGAAATTCTGATAAATGTGAAGCAAATGAATAAGTAAACTCATTCGTTGAAGAATTGGAAACTCGTAATGAGATTGTCACTTTTTCTTGGCATTTGTTCTTTGGTGAGTTCAGTCAAATTAAGAGCACCGTAGCGTCCAGTTTCCAATTACTGTTCCAAGAAAGTCGATTAATATTAAAACGGATGAGTGAGATTGAAGAATGGATTTCCGTTGATTGATTTTTCTCATCCTCTTGAATGCGGCGTTTAGCCTTTATAAGCCGTTGTAATTGACTTTGGGGATATCTGTGATTAGTTATCATTCAAATTGTACCGGTAGATTTTAGATTTTCAATTTCAAACCTTTGAACATGTAGTCAGCTATGTCTTAAAATTTGCTCTCAAGGTTATATTTTTACAGTAGGATATTTTGCACATTATAACGGACGCCCCTATTATTGTGGTATAAGAATTTGATCCTCATTATCAATCGAAAACTGTTTTTCCTATGGATATTATTGAAGATGATGAAAGCTTAAAATATACCCAAGCTTAACCAAATAAATGCTTACAAAGATAAATGATATCTATCGTCGAAGAACAGTTTAAAGATGCATCCAGAAAAATATTTATTTTTGAGCGTCCCTCTATCAACGGTATGGATTTTGTGAGTAATTTTTTTGACTTTATTTGTGTGAATTTTACCTCATCCGGCTGGTTCTTCACCCACATAAGTATTAACCGGAACGATATGCGGAGATTTTAAGTAACGGCCTATGACGTGGTACAATACCGTACCAGTGCCCACTATGCCCAACGATTGAGAAGGGAATTTGCTGACCAATAAAACGGCGGTGGCTGCCAGATGGAAAGAGGACTTTCTGCAATTGTTGAACGTTGAATATGGGAATGTAGCAAGAAACGGGATGATCATTGATGATGACGAGTTGTGGACCCACCGACCATAGGAGAGGTTAAAAATGCTTCCAGCGAGCTGAAGAACTGTAAGGCTGCTGGGAAGGACGAAATCCCGGTCGAGTTTCTCAAGCACGAAAATAGTGAGTGGCGTAGACGCATGAATCACAAGTTGTATCAAGTTTATAAAAAAGCGAATGTTATTAACCCCTCTACCGGCAGCATCATTTTTTACCGCAAAGTGAATATTCAAATCGTTATAAGATTTTTGTTTTTTAATATTTTAGCACCATTTTTTCATAAGTTCTCAAAAAACTCTTCTAGTTTAAGGATCTGTGTGGATATTGATCATTGGTCATCTGGTTTTGAAGCTATTCCAAAATTACTTGGGGGACCGACGCGTAACCAGAACCCCCGTTAACGTCTCAGGCTACAGAATTTTAATCATATTCGGATATTCACTCTTCGGAACAATACATGAATGAGCGAATGTGTTAAAAAAATGAAGCAATTTGGTGCAGCCGTCTTCGAACAATGAGCATTAAGGTTTCTGAAACCACGCTGGCCAAATAAAGATCTTGAAAATTAAAATAACATCATATCGAAATTTTCAGATATCTCCAATTATTCTTAATTGATAAGTATGACTTTTTCAAAGTACCGTAATCCGGGGTAACATTGATCAGTTTTTAGGATATTTCTTAAATATTTCATCCAAAAATGTAAATGTTGAGAGTTTTGTATTTTTAAAACAAGTACTGCCACCCATAGCTCGTGACTATATACTGTATTTTGTTTTTTGAAAGATTTAAGCATGTTTACAAAAATGTTTTATATGATTTTTTTATTTAGCTGATATGGGGTAATATTGATCATCCATGTAAACAACGTTCGATAATATTGAAAATGTCATTACTTACATAAATCATGGCCCCTGAAGCCGAATATGATGTCCAAACGCTTACATCTCATTTACTTTTTGAGTTATTTTAAAATTAAAAACACCTCGAACAGCGGAATACGCCTTAAGGTAGGCAATTTCCTCGTGGAATTCTACATTTTTAACAGTAACTCGTTAATGTTGCCTAATTGAACATACTTATAAAAATGTTGACAGCGGAATCGTTTTTGGCGATGTCATTTTTAGTGAGAACCGTGTTTTCCTTGCTCATATCGCTTGCAGAACTTATGTGAGACATGAATCTTCGGTAGTGTCATCCTTAACCATTGAAATCATTGTTTCGCAAACTTGACAAATTTACGCAATTTTTGCAAAAATCTTAATTTTCAATAGCTCATTAATATAAGAAATATAAGCAACATTCGTGCTTTGGAAATGTTTCATCAATTAATGATGGTACCAACTTATTATGAGATAAGTCATTCCGATCAATGTTACCCCGCTGATCAATGATACCCCGGATTACGGTAGCTCCTTATCATCTGGCTTTATATAGCCCACATTTTATTTTTGTGATAAATCGACAAAAAAAAATTCCGCCAAAGACATTTTATATGGAAAATGTCGGTCCCCAAGGAACACAAGAATATCTTCAAAAACAGATCACCAATGATTAATATCGACACGGATTTCTTATTTATAAGAGTTTTTTGAGAACTTGTGAAAAAATGGTGCAAACATATTGAAAAACAAAAAAGTTATAACAATTTGAATAATTATTTTGCGGTAAAAAATAAGATGCCGGTAGAGGGATTAAGTGTGTGAAATACGGCAGACTATGGGAGAGGACCTGGCAACCTTCAATGTTCGGGGCAACTGGAGAAGTATCGCCCAATACTGATGAAGATGGTGCACTATAATATGACCGACAATTGCGTGACGCTACGGTATGGCCGTAAAGGTAACCTATCTTGTACCATGGTGACTACAGTTGTTTGTATGTCTCGAATTTACTCGAGAACTGATCCATGGATTTGGGAAATTCTAACACCAATTTGTTCATCTAGGATTCTGACGTGTTCTGTTTATTGACTGTCTATTGACTACTGTCTACTATTGAAAAACTTTGTTTTAGCGACAAGTCATCAGGGATTCCAGAAGAAACAAGGTGAGACTGATTGGTCTTAAACTTTTTGCCTCTTCATACGACGTAAGTCTTTCTTCTTGATAAACTTCACTGTAATATCACACCGGGATCTAGGAATGTAACCGGTAGCAAACTGGTCACAAGTATGGTTTGCAAAAAATGTTTGATGAGCTCTAATCTTTTCTAGAGCAGAACAGGATGATCTGCTCATGGAGATTTGAAGGTGCAAAATTATTGAGTGCCCATTTAATCGATTCGGTGGTTAAAATACTGCGAGCCGAATCCAAACATAATGAAAATACATGTGATTTATTTACAGATGCTAAGTCTTCACATCCTGGGAAGTGTGTATTGAATAGACTAAAATTCTTCATCAGAAGAGGTAAAATCAGAAGAGTAAATATGGAAAGACTATGTAAATGGATAATTTTTTAAATTGAGGTTACACGAATCGCATCACTTACCAAGGTGAATCCAGATTGTGTAGCTTCTGAATCCTTCCCACTTGCAAAAACTCCTTCCCGTGACAACCATGAAGATGCAGAGGTATACTCGGTCTTTAGTAACAACGGATGTCACACTAGGGCGATTCAAAATTTAAAATATGCTTGAAAATCCAATCTCCCATATGTTTCTTACCATTCTTACCATAAAAATAGACTTCTGTGAAAATTCAGCTTTTTCGGTAATAATTCAAAGGTGGTTAAAAGAAAATGTAGGTTTATATGGAGATTACAATGGGGAAAGTTTGAGAAAAAATCTAAACACGCTATTATTGTAAAGTAAGTACAAATTTGCTCTTGAAAATTTTAAGTTTGGCTTCGATTCATCTCCACCTTAAATCACCACACAGAAAGCTGAAAATTTTACACAACACTATTTTTATGGTAAGGATGGTAAAAAAGATATGGGATATTGGATTTTCAAACTTTTTTCATGTTGAACCGCCCAAATGTCACACTAACATTCCTTCCCTTCCCTAATGACCGTCAGGACGTGGCCGGCGCCGTTAATGATTTTATAATATTTAGAATTCTTGAAATTATACATTGAAGATGGTAAGCAACTCCCAAGCTCCATCTGTTGGTTCCTTGTGCAATTTCGATTATTCCGGTCAATCACGGAGTAGCAAAACAAGTGCAGATAAAAACTGATTTTCACACATTATATATTTTTGCATTTATCAAGGGTAGATTTTTAATTTTGTGCATTTTTTGCTGCCTGTTTGTTAATGGTGCTATATTTTCAAGAGCTCTTCTTATCAGTTTTGCACAAATCGCGTTATTTTCGAGCAACTTTGTTTTATAAAATTTGTGCTGGGCCAGAAAGCGTATACAACAAAAATCTGAAAAAAACATATTTTTCAGTGACGATATGATTATTGATCAGACTACTACTCATCCATATTAAAATTTTATACATAAGTATATGCAATTTCAATAGAAACCTTAAACCCTATTTTAGCTGTGGTCGAACCAAGTTCTTATATGTACATTAAAATATGTAAATATCTTAATTTTTTGATACTTATCCAAAATTTGGTTGAATCATTTTTATTTATGATATCGTGAAGTTATCTTATGTGGAGGGAAAAACATGTGATTTTTGTTTCAAATGCCACCATTATTTCAAGGGTTTTGATAAAAACAAAATAATTGCTAGTTAAGTTCCAACAAATCAGAATATCAATTAATTTTCCTTAATCAAAATTTCAATGTTAAAGGTTATTTTATCAAATCAAATTTTCACAGACAACATTTGAAATACCCCAAAGAAAAATACAAAAATATAAACATATAAATGTGTTTGAAAAAATATTATGATTCTCGTTATGAAAGTGGTGCCTATACTTTATGGGACACCCTTTATATTAAGCTTTCTCTAGACTACTACAAACAAAAAAAATGAAAGAACTTCCTAACAAATTTGTTAGATAATTTTAACTTAGATTGCAATCGGGAAAAAATACTGAATCCTGTCATCAAATTCAAGAAATAAACGTAGAATTTCTGAAACTTTTTGACGATATTCCATTTGCTATACCTGACAGAAAATGTTTGTAAGATTGATTACAAAAAATCTTGTTCTTGTTTCTTCTTTTTTGTAATGAAAAATGATTGGCGTTAAAACGGAATGGAATTTTTACTGAAAGTATTTGTATCTAGTATCATAAAAAATGTTTTGCATTTACTTTGGCGACAATATTTTGCATAATACTATGGCGAACAGAATAATGTAGAAACATTTTTTTTTCTATTTTCAGAAATTCTAATCAACTTTTAAGAGCCTTTTTTTCATTATTGTGGTAGGAACTGTACCAAATTAACGCGAAAATATTGGTGGTATTTTTGAAGTACATTGCCAAAATTAGTTGTGTGAGATTTTACTAAATTTAAATCTTGGAAGGAACTTTTGCATAACTTTCAAAATTTGTTGGGAAATTTCGGATGGAAATTCAGAAATCAGGAATCAGGTGAATAAGAATTCTGAAATTTTTCAGAACTCCTCCCTGCTAAACTTCTGGATAGCCCAGAACTCTTCCAGAAAGCCTCTAAGAATTCTGCTCTTGAATTGAAAAAGAATATAAATACAGAATATGTATTCTACCAACAATTGATGAAACTATTTCTAACGAGGTGTTTTAAAGAAGATCCTTACTAATTTGTAAAAGACAATTTACACCGTCTTCAGCCAAAGGCTGCACAGACTGAACAATCACGAACATTAGGCAACGGACAACACGAAACACCCAGTAGCCCAGTGATGAATTTTTCGTTTGACGAAAAGTTTCCACCGACTGGAGCGGGAATTGAACCCACGCTTCGTGGCGCAATACGCCTAGAGACTGACGCTGCTTTCCGCACGGCCATGAAGCCCACACAATATTTAAATAAACCCAGTTATTTTGCTCAATATTTCTCCACAATTTCCTTACCGCTATGCAAATTTCGGAGGTAAAAGTATTCCTGGGGTTTTCCAAAAAAAAAATCCTCTGGAGGTTCGGAGACATGAGACATTTGAAAAATATTTTTCATAAACATTTCTTGTATAATCCCGGATTTGAAGCAGAGTTTAAAAAAAACAGAAGAATTTGTTATGTATTTTGAGAATATTTCTCAAGGACTTTGGATGTACTTCGCGGAAGAAATTGTAATAAAAAAGATTGGAAAAATTATGTGAAAAAATTGAGAATTTACGAAGCAATTTCTAATCGAAATTACAACTGGTTTTACACAAACTGGAAACGTGTGTACAAAGGATTTTCCTGTCGCATTGTTATGATGTAAGAGCCGATTTGAACGACTCTGATCCAGGTGAACGGCGTCTGTTTCAATGCCTCCTACATTGTTTCATGAGTCTAGTAAGATCGGAATTTCATCATGGGGTCTCTCTTATAGTTTTCTTAGACCGCAAAGGACACGCTTCTTCAAAAGCTTCCATAAAGTAGAGCGTTGTACAACGGCATCATCCAAATCACTTGGATTTGACCGAATGGACGGGGAATGTTCATGAAATTTGATTCCAAGTATTTCAAAATAGAATTCCCCGATTCCTTAAACTCGAAGTCTGCGAATTTTATGGAAATGAACAAAGAAAATTTAGCGATGGTCTGATAATTTCGCATCAGACACATGCCATTCAATCAACTCGTGACAGATTCTGTTCGAACAGAGCGTTTTGTTTCGAATTTTTCCTCTAATAGATAACATGAAGGTTACAACTTAGGTATTCCAGCAGACTGGAGTCCTTAAAACGATATCTGAGCTGCTTCAGATGATGTGATATATTAGCATCACTGCCTACAATTAGCGGAAGGCATTTTTTCTGCAATTGTTTATTACACCAAAAAATATAACCTTGCTGAGTTTGACAATACGCGGCTAATTTTGACAGATTGTACATACACTCCCGTGCAAAAGTTTGGGTTCACCCTCTCAAAAACATACAAAAGTGATCTGTCCATATCTCTGTGATTACACGTCCAATTGAAACTCTCTAAGCCACATTCGAAAGGCAAAGAGGTGAACCCAAACTTTTGCACGATACACCATACTGAGGGGTGAACCCAAACTTTTGCACGATGACAAGACTGACTGTTTCATTGATTTTGAATACTTTTCAAATTTTTCCGCCAAAATTTCGTAGGGTTACCTCAAGGAATATAAGATTACGATTCTAATGACACCATGTTTTAAAATTTTGGTCGATCCAATGCTGAGGAAATTAGCTATGTTTTTACAGTGTGTATTTTGAAAAATGTCATAACTTTAAGTAAAATATAGTATACAAAGTTCAAAGAATGTTTTTGGAAAAATACATATGAAGTCAGAACAACTCTTTGTCTTTCGTATGCGGCTTAGAGAGTTTCAATTGGACGTGTAATCACAGAGATATGGACTGAACACTTTTGCATGTTTTTTAGGGGGTGAACCCAAACTTATGCACGGGAGTGTAGGCATGAGAGAGATAGCTTTATTTTGTATCTTTGTCTTGCTTGTGGAAGATTTGTCAAAATGACCTGAGTATGGTCAAATTCCATTCGTGGTGTTATGAAGAGCTTACGATAACCCGTTTGAAATTATCCGTCGTGGATGGTTCATCATGTGATAAATAAGTTGAACAATAGACTAATTGGCTTGTCTAGGGGTATCCTGTTTTTTACATATTCAGATTCTTCGTTGAAAACATAGCCAATTGCCTAATTTTCTGTGCCCGGGAACTATTTTTAAAACACGTTTGAACTTATTATGGAAATCGCGTTTGAATCACCCCTCGGCATGAGCTGTCATTATGTAAATTATGTAAAAGTCGACGAGATCTTAAACTGTTTTAATCATTTCATGCATATGATTTTTGGACTAGCGCCACTTAAGCTGTATCGTTTTGCATGAGCCTGTAAGGATTGATCGTTGCTGCTCATTTATTAAGGATCTGACTTATCCTGACCATAGCTTCCACACGAAGCAGGATTGAATTCATTATTGCATATTAGCTCCTAACATACCCAAACAGCTTTTGGTTTACTTAGCATTTACTGCGTTTGTGGGCTTCGTAGCCGTGCGGTTAGTGTCACCGAGGCATTTAGCCGCATCGTGCTAAGGAGTGTGGGTTCGATTCCCGCCTCAGGCTGAAAACTTTTCGAGAAGAATGTTTTCCGACTGTGCCACTGGGCGTTGCATGCTAGTCCGTTGTCTAGTGTGGTGCTTCCTTCAAAGGGCAAACAGCCCACTGGAAGCATTAACGTGTAGTGTCTTTTTAAAAAAAAAAAAAAAAAATGAGAAAATTATGACTCCATCCTCAGTATCCCATACTTTTATTACGCCAATACAAACAACTGGTGCTGATGGCCACATATAATTGAATTTGTAACGTCAAAGAGCTAAGCATTCTTGACATCATCTAACATGCTTCAAGCTCACAATAGATTTGGTTAATCGATAAATCAATGTTAAATAAATTTGTAGTTGACTGTCGTCTCCCATGGCGCGGCTCGTGTTTACGACCAGGCAATGCAGTTTGTGCAGTTTCAGCCAGGTATGGGCTCCATGCAAATTCCGCGACGACGGTGTAGCTAGTAGGACACGGTCGTCGTCGATGTAGTTTATATAGAGCATTTAACATTGGTTTGACTGACTGGGACACGACTGCTGACTGGATTTGTTAGCAATGCCGCTGCCGACATGTTACGTGATGATGTCAAATAAATGTATCGAAATTGAAATTGTGAGAACTTCATGTAGTACGAATCGATGGCATGTTTTTGGTGTCACTGCACTATAATACTGCTCCGTGTTCCGCACATCCGTCCGTCTCGGTATCGGCTTGGATATCCCCTCAGCTCCCATTGATTGGTGCACAACTCGTTAAACGTCGATGATCATACCTGCTAGTCGCGTGCAGTGCTTCCCAAACTTTTTGAAGATGCGACCCCTTTTAATGTGTTACAAACATCCTGCGGACCCCAAAAATGTGAGATCTTGAAATAAATGTTTAAATAAATGAAATTAAATATCCAATAGGTTTTCCGCCGTTTCTTTTTGAACGGCTTTCACATAGCTTTCGGAATAAGCATTATTAGCATGGGGACAAAAAAAGCTCCATAAGTGTTTTTCTTTACTATTAATACATGAATAGTGTTAATCTGGTTTAAAACGCATATACCAAAGTTTTTAAAAGTTAGGTATTAATTTTTAGAAAACATAAGATCACAGACAAACTGGTGTCACAGTCTCATCATTGTCCGGTGGTGGTCAATCCACCACCCGCAGCACTCGCATAGTTTTTGTTCGTATTTGACGTTTAGACACTACCGCCATCTGTTAACCAATCGACCATGGATTTTAGTATTGGGCGTAGATTTGACTATGATTTGCATTGCGTTTTGTTCTAAGTGTTACGTCTGTTTGCTCATGACAAGATCTCGTACTGGGAGTGTAGTAATTGAATTCGGGATTTCATACATTTTATATAATTTCATATAGAGGAACCCGGCGTCTAGATTAAACTATGTGCATTCTGTTGAATTGAAAATACTTATGGAATCGCTTGAAGAAAGAAAAGCATTGAATCATTGCATTGAGCATATTTTATCAACCACCTCGTAATTCAATATACCTCAATTTACGGCAGTTTTAATATATTTGATGAATATAAATTCAGCAACTCAGGAATAATGCTCTCTTGTAACAAATAAAACCTATTCTCAATGGCTGCCTGGACTCTCTCATAAGTCATCACAATCTCCAAGGGGCTCGCGAACCACTGGGTGGGAACCCTGTGCTAGCGGCTATGGGACAAACGGCAAAATGTTTGCAGAGCATCAACCCGATTTTGGTGTAGCCAGCTAGCTACCTTTGCACAATGCTGCCATGAAATAGAAAGCCCCGCACACCGGGACAGCTGACGGTTTGGAGAGAGACAAAGAGTGTGTTTGTGGTTATTGGTTTTTAGGTTTGGAGGCGTTGAATCTGGGTTGTGTGGAAATTTTCGAAAATTAAATACTACTAAAATCGACTCGTCCAATGATTGTTGGACGGCAGCTTGACCACAACCGAGGTTTCATGACCCTGTCCCCGGATGGACAGGCTACCCTGAGATATGTTTCCGGCTGAGACTACTAGACTGCCGATAACCAGCATGGAATGTACAAGCGGTCAAAGGTGACACAGCGGTGGTTGTAGATTTTAATTATTGAAAGCAAATACAATGACTGTCTGGAACGTCAGTAAACATGTCATTATTTCGGAAATTCAATTCGCACCGAGCATGAATATTTGGGTGGAGGTTTCATTTGGCATGGCATTACATTACACCTTCGGAATGTTGAAGCATTTCGACCGGTTAAGTATCCGGATAATAAGTAGTTTGTCTGGCGTTGAATAAAAATGGATTTGTCAGTTGATTCAAAAGTACGTCATCTTATGACCTTCGTACTATTTTGTGCGGTCGGCAAAGTGCTTGAATATTCTTCTTATACATCTAATAATGGTCCTTTTGCAGTACCAATTTAATGTTAGGACATTCCAAGGATGACTATCACAAATTTAGATTCATAAATATAGAGCTTCTTTATTTTGATGATTGATTACCCTTTTTCATCCTTATTAATTGACTCGTTTTTTTATGATTAAACACGTTCCATTAAACACAATATATAAGGATTATGTTCAAGAAGAATCTACAATATCTTTCTTCACTCTTGAATTATCAGAACTTAATTTATTATTTAATATTCGAAATAAAATATCAAATTTTATGGTGGAGCACAATTCCACTGAACCATGAAGCGGATGCTTGAAAATCTCTGAGTATATATATTGTACATGATAAAAATGATAACAAACATTTTGCATATCTCTAGGCAGATTAATACCTCGTTGAACTTTATTCACTTTTCAGAATTTCTGAACAAAAACTGGATTCGAGGATGTTTTACATAAAATCCTATGCAATAGTCACACAGAGTTTGTTGCAGATGTTTAAAAAAATCCTGGGCTAGATTCTGAAGTAATCATGAGCATAATTTTCCCACAATCTTTTGCAAGATAACCATCGAAAGACCAGAAAATCCATCATATAATGTAACAAATAATATATTGTAAGAAGTTTGTTACGAAATTCACCAAAAATAATTTGAACGGCTTTGAAAAATCCTAATAACATATTCTTGAGCTATGTGGCACATTTCGTTTTTTAGTTAAATCTAAACAGATCACACTGAATCAACAATTTCACGCCGCAATACTCGGCTCATTGCCGCATCTCTCCATCCTCGATTCTGCCCCAAGCTCGCCAAATTGATGCGCACTTGATCCGCCCACCTAACTCGCTGCGCTACACGCTTTCTTATACCAACAGGATCCGAAGCGGACACCATCTTTGCAGGGTTGTTGTCCGGCATTCTTGCAAAATGCCCTGCTCATCGTATCCTTCCAGCTTTGGTCACCTTCTGGATACTTGGTTCGCCGTAGAGTTGGGCGAGCTCGGGGTTCATTCGTCACCGCCTCACCGTTTACCTGCACACCGCCAAAGATCGTCCTAAGCACCCGACGTTCGAAGACTCCATGTGTAGAGGACTACCGGCCTTATTAGCGGTTTGTACGTGTACATTTGGTGCGGGTGTAAATATTTTTTGTCCACAGCTTCTCGTGGAGGCCAGAGACTGATGAGGCGTCTTCGTATTTGATCAGTACCAGTTGATCATAAATTTTAATTCGTAAATACCGTCGTTGGGGGTGAGAATGGGTTAAAAAGGGATATGTACGATTTATTTATGGAATAGCAATCGCAATTTATCTCCAATAAACTTCAAATTTGGTGTGTATGTTTTTTGATGGAACATTAACAACTGTCCGAAAAATTAAAGAAAAATATTTATTCACAGCGGCACCACAAGTGAATGAAAAATGACCCAATCTCACCCCATAGAGGGGGTGACATTGGGTCACTGTAATTGAAATAACTTGTTTTTGAGAATATGATTGCAAAACCATTCACAGCTGAAAAATATTGATGAAGTACGGTGCAAACAAGACGAAAAGATATCTAAGATATTTCACAAGTATGATAAACCCACTTAAAACAACGATTATACCAAAAAATTGAAGAGCTATGAGAATAATATGTAAACCCAGAATTTATCGTCAAGTTTACGATAATTTTCTTTTTTTTCCAAAATTGTCTTCAAAGTATCCTCCCCATTGCCATAAAGCCTATTAAGTTTCCCCAAAGGTGTACTGGAATAACGATAATTTTAAACCTTCGCAAATAGTTAAATTTCGGTGCGCCATTCCACGATCAATACAATTCAGGCAGATGTTGTCGTCAAAATCCCGGTATTTCAGCAATTAAACTCATTTAACTTTCGTGAGATGTTTCTATAATATGAAAAATCTGATAAATAATTAAATTAAATAAAAAAACGGTCCAGTAGATAAGAAATACGATGTTGCGCACGAAACACAGTTGCTGGTTTGAGAAGTTGTCAAAATGCGTTGCATTGTTATTCAATGCACGGATTCATCAAGTAGACTTGTTTGATATTACAGAGATGCTGTATTTAGAAATAATAAACACATCTTAATGTAAAAAGAGAATACCCGATACCGTAAAATGTCAAAAAGTGGGCTTGCAATTTCATTTACTATCGTTCTGTAGTAGAGTGAAATGAATCAATTACAAATGTGATTCCGAAACCAATCCCATAACTATTGATCGGTCGGGCGTGAGATGCATGCAGCGTTACGTAATTTGTGGATGCCGCCTAAGTCAATCCTTTATGGTGATCATGAAATCTCCTAGAGGTCCGTGCAGATCAAGTCTTCCTATCACGTTCGATAAAGAAGGTGAAGAAAACGTGTGACAGTGTTTCGTACCGCCAAATTGTCCCCACTGGTTTCTGTGTGCCGTTCAAAGCTCGAACAGGAAGAAACACCTCCGAATCCCGGCAACACATGGAGCCTGCGGCTCGAGCCGTCAGCAAGGATCCAAGATAGACGAACTCTTCGACCACCTCGGACGTAGCCCCGTCTATCGTAGCACTGCTACCACCTAGGCGAGCCCAGTCACGCTCGGCCCTACCAAATAGCATGTACTTTGTCTTGATCGCATTCACCACCAGTCCAACTCTCGCTGCCTCGCGTTTCAGGCGGGTGTACAGGTTTGCCACCTCTAGTAAAGAAGTTGACTGGATCTCGTAAAAATCGAACCTCGGCTGTTAAGCCCGGCTCTCCGCATCCAAACGACCTGGAATGTTCGCCTGAAACCTTCACACAATTTGGCACGCTTTCCATCGTTGCTCTTTCGTGAGCTTCCCGGGAAAGTTGTTCACGTCCATGATTTACCATAGCTCTACGCGGCCGATACTATCGTATGCCGTCTTGAAAACGATGGAAAGATAATGTGTTGAGCCCTGATATGAGGATTTTTTTTTTTCTGGTCCGTTGTCGATCGACCGTCAACGAAACAACGTTTAGAATGGTGATCGCTCGATAGTTCTCACAATCACCTTTCTTGTAGATGGGCGTATTACATTTTCCTTCAACTCCTCCGGTAGCTGTTCTGTTTCCCAGATTGTACCTATCAGCCGATGCAGACAAATGGCCAGCCTCTCCGGACACATCTTTATGAGTAACAGCTCCGATACTATCCTTATCAGCAGCTTTGTTGTTCTTGAGCCGATGAATCCTTAACCTCCCTCAAAGTAGGGGTTGGTTGATTTCCATCCTCTGCAGTACCGGGCATTTCCTCTGTTGTCCCGACTTTCATTGCCTGTGCTCTTAGAGTTATTCAAGTGTTCGTCGAAGTGCTGCTTCCGCCTTTCGATCACCTCACGCTTGTCCGTCCACCCTTGCGGGATGCGTTGAGCTTCTGATAGAACTAACGTGTTTCTTCAAACTGGCACAGCTGTTCCATGTCCTCGTACTCCGTCTCCTCCAGGCGGAGTTTTTTCTCTCCAGAAAGAGGCGGGTCTGCTATTGCCGTTTCCATCTATAACGTTCCACGTTCTGCCGTGTCGTTGCTGCAGCATGATCGCTGCATTCTTCTCCTCCAAAATCTGCCTACATATTTCGTCGTACAAATTGTTCCGTTGACTCCGTCTCATGTACCCGACGTTGCCCCGTTGGTGTGTGCCAATTGACAAGTGAATCAATCAAAATACTGTGAGCCCATTCACAAATTTTATATCGCTAAAGGGGGTGGGTGTCCCGATGATGTTATACCTCATTCAAAATTTGAAAAACATTCTTACAAAAGGCGGTACGAGGGGTGGGTGTCCAAAATGACCATTTTTAACGTTATGAAATTTGTGAATGAACCCTAATATACATCACATCAACATAAAGATTTGTGATTGAAAATAATGGACCTTGCGTTCATCGATTGTTGAAGTCGTTTTTATGTAAATGAAGAACAATATGCCGATAAGACCATTTCAAGGCTGACAGCGGCCAAGTGTCTTGAGAGACCTGAAAGGATGAGACCAAAAAGGGATTGAACGTTTCAATAAGGATTCCTCAAGTATTCTTATGATGAATGATTTTCTTCATCAATTTCATCAGAATACAATTCTTTGCTTGAAATTTCCTTGAAATTTTTTGCTTGAAATTCCCTTCAGCACCTAATTAGAAGGTTTTTAGAAGTACATTGAGCATTTCTTTCACAGTTTTTTTTTCCAATGATACCCTCAGAATTTTGTTTCCAATGATACCCTTAAAAAATATCCCAAAGAAGTCATGAGGACTTCTTACAAGATTTCTCTAGGAATTTGTCCAAGAAGATGCCAAGGAAATTAAGCAGGAAATTATTGGAGGGAGTTCCATAATAAAAATCTGGAAGTTATTTCTAAACAAAATCCTAAAGTTATAATTGATGAAATGTATGATAAATTCTCACAAGAGAGAAGTCTTTCAAAGAATCTCCAGATCTCTTCTGGATTCTTGGAGAAAAAATAATGACCGTCCTGAAAAAAGTAATGAAAAAGTAAATGGAAAATTTCCTCAAATCAAATTTTCTAGAGAAAATCTCGAGTGGAGGAACTACAGCAAAAATCAATGTAGCATTTTGTGATTTTAACAATACCTTAATGTAGAATGTACTTTAAATTGTTAAATCTTTGAAAAACTCAATTTTTTTGGAGAAATTCATGAAGATTCTCTGGTTGAATTTATTGTGAAATTACTGAAGAATTTCTAATATATTTGTGTAATAATCCCTGAAAGGATTTATGTAGCTATTTCAGGTATAATCTGTTGAGAAAGTTTTGAAAGATTGGATCTGAAAACAACTGGAAGTGTTTCTAAAAAGCCATAAGAGCTTTCCAAGCAATTCCTCTATGATTACTTGATATCATTTTTACACGAATTTCTTCAATGTATTCTAGCATTTTTTTGTTATTTTCCTCGATTTTCTCGATTCCCAGGGCATAGAGTATCTTCGTACCTGCCACACGATATACACATGCAAAAATGGTCAATCGGCAAAGAAAGCTCTCAGTTAATAACTGTGGAAGTGCTCATAAGAACACTAATCTGAGAAGCAGGCTTTGTCCCAGTTGGGACGTAACGCCAGAAAGAAGAAGAAGATGGGCCCTTCTCTTGAGATTTAAAAATCCCTTTGCGATTTAGATAATTTTACAGTGTTTGTTTCGATAATATTTGTGAACTGATTAAAGTGGTGTACTTTCACAGAGGTAGACCAAAACCTAAAAATCACCTAAAATTGATTGATCAACTTTATTTTTATGGATAAATAGTAAACGCATTTTAAATCATATTTTTTTCGTGTTATATTGCCAAGATGACTTATTCAACCAAATCTCAATCAAGGTTCAAGATCAATGTAAAATTCTACCATCTTGAAGTGGAAAAGCCAAAAAACAAGCCATTAAAGAAAAAACACCGCTTGCTAGTTTGAAAATATGGATTATTGTTGCTCAACATCTCATTTATCTTCAAACCACTCAAAACCAAAGTTTGAACATAAGATTGAATAATACCTTTGTTATGCTAGGTATGCTGTTCAGCTCAAGAAAAGTAAAAATTCCTGCGCAAGAAATGGTCAAGAAGTTTTCTACAGTAACCTGCATTTGAATTGACATTTCTTTTCAACTGCGTACTACCATCAAAGAAAAATGTTTTTCTTGAGCATTTCTTGGAAGAAATTTTCCACGCATCGGGATAGGAAATCTCATGAGATTTTGATTTGCATACAGAAAAACAGCTGCATTAAGATAAGGGAAATATGTCTCCCCAATCTCCCCTAATAAAGTAAATGATATATTTCTTTTTAAAATAACGTTTCCACGTACTTAGTGGTGTTCATCAAAATATTATGCCAAACGAATTGTTGTTCATTATCCTCTTCGCACTTAACGTGACACCAATTATCGTACCCAAAAATTAAAATGCTTCCATAGGCTATTAATTATACCACGGTGTATTTCGTAGAGCAAATTCAAAACAAAAAAATCGGCATGTCTGAAATTTTGACACAAGAAAGCCATGATTTTCCCCTTTCATTTGCGACCAAAACGAAAATAATCGGTCGGGGGGTCTAGAACATTTTTTTTTTTTTCAATTTTTTTTACCGAGTTTGGTATATAACTTAACCTTAGTAAGTCCTTACTAGGTCGTTTTCGACCCATTTCAAAATTCAAATCATTGAAACTTTTGATTAAAATAACCTTGCAATTTGACGTTTTCTGACAATTAGGTATTTTTTGTGGGAACATTTATTTTTTCGAAGACAAAAGTTTTGAATGGCCCCTTAGGGAGCTTCCATAAATAAAAGTTACAAATTGTGACTTAGGGTCGTTTTTGACCCAAAAACTCAAAGAGCTCGAAAAATTAGTGTGTTGACCGAATTTATTTCTGTTGGGCTGAAATGAAAAGTACACATGATGATTTTCGGAAAACCAACCGGAGATCCGGAATTGCGTCACTGTGCCATCGGGAACCTGCCACATCTGAAAAAAGTCCCTTTAGATACCCTTACTTTGACAACCTGTAGTTTCGTAACTAAACAAGTAATCTGAACCGTCCTCATATTGTTGAATAGGTATTTACATGGACTGTAAATAGAGATTCTCAAATCATTTAGTTATTCATACCCGGTTCCGGAAACCCGGAACATCCGAATAGTAAGTTTCCATCGTAGTTTTGTGTTTGTAATTCACATTGGTACTATTCGGTTGATGGATATTTTGACATAAAATTTCTCTGTAATAAGGAACCAATTACCGGTGCACATCCCATGAAAAACTCGGTCCAGTATGGTCCATGCAGAACCGGTTCCTGGAGACCCGGAAGGTACCCAATCTGGACAATTCGATGAAATTACTCGGATTGATGCCAAAAAACCAAATGACTTGTGTCCAACTCATAACGATTGATTATGTTTGAATGTATTTTGCCAAAAGAATGAATTGATGGTTATTCTGGTCCTTCTGGGTACCGAAATGACCACCGGAAAACCCGTAATATGGGACCACTAAATTTTAGCACCAAAACTAGGCATGTGACGGCTCAAACTTCATGATTTTGAATCCCTATGACTCTTCTAATTCAATTATAGCGCCAACTCGAACGTCTTTCGATGGAAGATTAGCATCAAAAGTCGTTCGAGCTGGCGCTTTTAGAAGCTTTGAACACAAGAAAGCTATACGAAACATAGTTCTTGAGATCTGCTGGATATAAATAGCAAACAAGTCTGTATGCACTAATGATCACCGTTTATGGCTCTTTTTTTGGTGTAATCGGAGACTTTTATGATTCACCTGATATTTTTGTTAAAGCTTCGTATGATTTCGTTATAAAACTAACAAAATCGTAAAGTTACTGAGTAACATATTCAAAACTGATTTAATGTATTTGTTTTATGAATTACTATAGAATTCCGTACAACTCTAATAAAACTATGCTAAAACTGAACATTACAGCACTTATTGAGATCTTAAAGCAAAATATTACGATCACACGATCAATCTTTCACAGATAGATTTGTTATGAATGAAACCTTTCGATGTCTGTATGAATTCATTTGCACTTTTCCTACCATCAATTTAAAAAGGAAGTTTATATTCGTCAGCATTATTATTAATATTCTTATCTTTATTTAAGAGATTTTCAGCCCTAGACTGGCTGCTAAACTGAGAATATTTGTCAGCAATTCTGTTTGTTTTACCATTGCAAACAAAAGCAATGTTCTGTCAATTCTCACAACAAACACATGGACAATAGTGTCAACATTGCATTGCTATTGCAATTGGGTTAGAATATTGGATTTATGAAATATTATATTGCGTCTGTCATTAGCACAAATATGAACTTGTCAAGCTGAGGGTCGTGAGTTCGAATCCCACCGGTCGAGGATCTTTTCGGGTTGTAAATTTTCTCGACTTCCCAGGGCACAGAGTATCTTCGTATCTGGCCTACGATATACGCATGCAAAAATGGTCATTGGCACAGTAAGCTCTCAGTTAATGACTGTGGAAGTGCTCATAAGAACACTAAGCTGAGAAGCAGGCTCTGTTCCAGTAGAAACGTAATGCCAGAAAGAAGAAGATGAACTTGTTAATTTTCTAAAATCTATGACATAAGTTAGAAAGGGCAAAAGTTCGAGGAGAAATAAAAAGGGGATAAAAGGTCAAAAATCTTCTTTCAAAAATTATTTAATATCCCTTAATGCAAATCACTTTCAACCTTTGGTCCTTTTGACCTTTTGCATTTTCGACCATTTGTCTTGTCTTCCTTTTATCTTTTGACTTATTGTCCTTTCGACCTCGAAAGATGAATATTGCTCTTGAGTTACAATTAAAAATTGAAAACAGGTTGTTTGACACACTTAGTTTCAAAAGCAATGCAAATTTCAACAATGGATGAAAGCAAAATAGAGGCAACTCGAAAATTTAAATTTCGGCCTCGGCCTGTAAATTTTTAGGTCTAGTGCTGTCTAGAATATATTCTACAAAATATTGACACTAGATTTTTGCAACATTTTCATCTAAATCCGTTTCAACAGTTCACCTCACTAAAATTTATTAATTCACGGTGCATTTAAAATAATATCACAAATAACAAAATCTCAAAAAAAAAAATTGCACTAGACCCCCCGATGGATTATTTTCATTTTAGCAGCAAACGAAAGAGGAAGGTCTTGTCTTTCATTGGTTAAAATTTGAGACATGCCGAATTTTTTGTTATAAAGTTACATGAAAAAGACACCGTGATACAAATTCCGCGAATGAAGCTTTTTCTCCAGAGAGGTAATTCTCACCCAAGTCAGCATCGTCAGTCAAACGGTTTTAATGCAGATAGCAATTTGCTGTTGTTGATTTATCTCTCCGGCACATCTCGCACCAAATCGTATTTATTTGGTTCCAAAACAATTTACACACCAGCGATACTTATCTCATGCATATTTTATGTAGGTATCATCCCGAGACCAGCATGACTATTATGTGGCAAAGATGAGCGAGAGTACTCACTCATCCCAGCTTCGACATGGTTTGTTCCTCTTTAGGAAAAGAGCAGTCATCTACTTTGACGCGGATCATTTTCTGAGTATTTTGAACGGAACATTATTCATGGGTATCACGAGACGGTTCTGAATGTTTGCTTCTTATTTTTGTTGAGACAAAGCTCATCAGCCGAGGTTAGTTTTGCTTAAAAAGCTGAATAATTCAACTTCAATAAAAGCTGAAATATTCAACTTTATGAATTGAAATGACGTGATTTTGTAAACCTGGAAAATGATTTTTGAAAAACAATAATATTGATTATTTTAAAAGAAATAAATTTAAAGATACCTAAAGATGGGGAAGTTTATTTTTTGATAGAGTTATTTGATAATCGTGTAGGAAAGAATCTGTAGTTTGGGCAGATATTTGATTTTTACTTTAAATAAAAGCCGTGATCTGCCGCCTGTTGCTCTGTCTGTAACGCTTTGCAAGTAAGGTACCGTAATTTCGGGTGAAATTGATAATTTTTCACGGTTTTCCTGGTCTATTTTCTAATATGTTGACATTATCAAAAATCTGCATTCAGTAAAACAAGTACGACGGTAAATCTCATTGGCTCATATACAAATATTTCTTAACATATGTGTTTTTAGTGCTAAAAATCATCACCAAAATAAAAAATCGAGGGATTAAACATCGGGGCGAAATTGATAACTTGTTAATGCGATAATGATTAGTTTTGAAAACAACTCCACATACTTTATTTGGGCTCCCTGAATCCGAATATGCTTGTTGAATTCTTAACAATACAATATATATGGAAATATTGAAGATTTAAATTCATAGAATATCGCGGAAAACGCCTGAATGTAGGCAATTTCCAAAGGAGTTTCATAACATCGAACAGAAATTCAAATATTACAGCAACATGTGCAATTTCGTAAGAATTTTGATGATCAAATAGGTTTTGGGGATATATTTTAAGCACCCTTACAAACTTTCAGGCTGGCACCATGTTCAAAACATTGCTTAGAATTAGAAGTTCATGGATGTCTGTCAACACCACAACGTACGTGATTCTGATTTTTTTCATTATTTTTAATACAAATTAACATTCCTTAACACGAAAAACTTCTCAAAACACAATTTGACAATCATTTATTTCGGGTTACATTGATATTTATGCTCTATTGGTAAGAAGTAAAACAGTGTGGTACGGTGATCATTTTCACCCGAATTTACGGTAGCAAGCTAGCCTGCATAAAAGTAGAAGATGGGTAGTATACCTGTAGGCAAATGTTTATATATACCAATTGGTTGTCAGATTCTCTATATTTGTGCTCTTGCGAATTCGAGGTTTGGCTTCGACGTATCTTCATCTTAATTGAACCGTTCGCCTAAATTGAGCATGACCATGAGCACGATTGACCGCCCGCAGTTGCTACTTCGTTACTGCAAGAACAGCTGTACTTACACAGGGAACCAACAGATCAGTAGCATCCTCAATCCAACAATGATTAGCAAAAACGACAGCTAAATGGAGGTAATGCTAACCAGCATGACCATCACCAACATCAGCAGCAACAACAACAACAGCTGCCAAATCAGGACAGCCAATTCGAATTAGACCCGATGAGACCTCCTTTCGTTCGTCTACATTCAGCAATCTATGGAGGGTGATGTCCGCTTCCTAAAGGCAAGACTTCGTGATCTCAACATCTTGGCATACATGAAGGACCAGCCTGTGAATATCTGCATCGATGGCAACACACTAACTAGCATCAGGATGGTACTTGCGTTGGAAGGATTGCCAACGAATCCCGATCATCTTCTTCGATTTTTTTTCGGACGTTCACCACGAATATGGAGTTGGCCCAGCTGAAGCAGCAGCGGATCTGGAGGCGTATCGTCGGTACCTATCGAGTGAGTGTACTAACCGACTTCAGCAATTGCGGGAGAATTTTCACAAATTCGTCTTCCCCCTCCAGGACCGTCAAATTTTCGCAAGTAAGGATGCCCACTTCCACGGAAGAACGCAGTATAATTTTATCAAACGACGTACCTTCTTTGCAATGTAAGCATAGTGTGACTGAAATTTTGATATACTGTCAAAATTTCAATCGCTTGAAAAACCCTGTAAAAATTAAGGAAATTTAAATCAGCAGACAATGAAAAATTTAAAATGTAGATTACATAGTGTTATTAGGCAAGAAATAATCAGATATGAAGGAAACGTCGAAACTGCTGCAAACATATTCAATCAAATTTTACTAGAAATCATGGCACGGTAAATGACTGGGAATGGCGTACCTTTGGTATCTCGCGTACCTGCAGGAATAAATTAGACCCCTTTGTGCGGTCCTTAGCCTCTTGCCCAGCAACTCCTATCCCTACCTCCTCGTGGTACTGGCCGGGGTACAAGTAACCTTGAGGAAGATCGGGTAACCAACCCGGTGAGAACTTTGGTCGTATGCTGACAGGAAAAGGGGGCTTTTGCTTCAGCAAACCTGGAGCGGCTGTACTCCATGTTAGGACCGGCTCACAACAGCGTCTGTTCCCCATGTCAGGGGCGGCTGGTCATCGTCCGAGTGCCAGAGAAGGACTCTAAGCTAAACTGCGCAGTATTGCCCTCCGAACATTTAGGGGGAATGGTCCTCCGGAAATCCAGGGGGTTGGTGTCAGGCCCTGCAAGTCAACCGTAAAAACACATCAGCACAGGAACGTCAACGAGAGAATACGGACCGGAACAATCGGCAAAGACCACAGCGACGGAAATGGACTAGCGATTGGAAACTCGGTATGTGGAACTGCAAATATCTCAACTTCATCGGAAGCACACGCATACTTTCCGATGTACTGAAGATCCGCGGTTTCGACATCGTAGCGCTTCCTACAGAGTCCTGTCCTGTCCTGTGCTAGACAGGAGCAATGGTGCGAACGTTTAGAGGTAATCATACCATCTACCAGAGCTGCGCAACACACGCGATCTGAGAACAGCTTTCATAGTGATGGGTGATATGCAAAAGTGCGTGATCGGGTGGTGGCCCATTGATCGGCCGAATGTGCAAGTTAAGAATCAAAGGCCGATTCTTTAACTTCAGCATAATCAACGTGCATAGTCCACACTCCGGAAGCACTGATGATGACAAGGATGCATTTTTCGCGCAGCTCGAACGCGAGTACGACCGCTGCCCAAGCTACGACGCCAAGATCATCATAGGAGATTTGAACGCTCAGGTTGGCCAGGAGGAGGATTTCAGACCGACGATTGGAAAGTTCAGCGCCCACAGGCTGACGAACGAGAACGGCCTACGACTGATAGATTTTGCCGCCTCCAAGAATATGATCATTTGTAGCACCTATTTCTAGCCGCCCGGATCGGTACACCTGGAGATCACCTCAGCAGACAGAATCGCAAATCTACCGTGTTTTGATCGATGGACGGCACTTCTCCGACATAACCGACGTCAGAACCTATCGTGGCGCTAACATTGACTCCGACCACTACCTGCTGATGGTGAAACTGCGCCCAAAACTATCCGTCAACGACGAGTTCGGTACAGACGCCCGCCTCGGTACAATCTGGCGCAACTGAAACAACAGGATGTCGCCAATGAGTACGCGCTGTATCTTGAGGCAGCGTTGCCGGATGAGGGCGAGCTCGATAGGGCCCCTCTTGAAAACTGCTGGAGGACAGTCAAATCCTCCAAAAATGCCGTGAGTACCAGGTCCCTACGCACCACCTGTTAATCGATTTCAAGGCGGCATACGATAGTATTGACCGTGTAGAGCTATGGAAAATCATGGACGAGAACAGCTTTCCCGGGAAGCTCACAAGATTGATTAGAGCAACGATGGACGGTGTGCAAAACTGCGTGAAGATCTCAGGCGAGCACTCCAACCCGTTCGAGTCTCGGCGGGGACTACGACAGGGCGAAGGACTTTCGTGCCTGTTGTTCAATATTGCGCCTGGAGGCGTCATGCGGAGAGCCGGAGGATTTTTACAAGATCCGGACGATTTTTACAAGATCCGGACTAAAACTACACACTTAATTCAGAATGCCGAATCTCGGCTTATTTTAACCGAGATCCGCACAGCCGAGTAGTCGGCAAACAAATTTCCTGGGATCTTAGCAAATAAAAGTCGAGTATCAGTAAATTGTGCTTCGTTGCTAAGCAACCGGACAAATTGTTAGCTGAGTCTCGGTTAAAATCTGGAAACCGAGATTCGCACAGCCAAGCTCGTGATAAAAATCTAAGTGTGTAGATATCATAAAACAAGAAATTCCTTTTAAGCAACCTCAGTACAAAAATCCAGTATGGTATAACAATCACAAAAAAATCTGAAATATCGGTATCAAAAGGCACACACAATTAATAAAAACCACTAGTAAGATGAAAACTTAGCAAAATATTTGAACATTTGTAATCAATTGAATCTTACCATCAGCGATGCTTTGAAGAATATAATTCAAAAACTATATAAAGTCCTGTTCGAAGAACTTCTTCAATTACGTAAAAACAAAACTAAAATCCAACAATTTTCCATCCAATGCAATCTATATGCCAATTATGCCTATATACATTTTCAGAAGATGATCGAGATCGCAATTATTTTGCGTTTTATCCGGAATTTTCTAGAGATATTGGTGTAAATCAAATCCATGTGCGGGAAATTTTAGACACTCTAATGAATTTGGACGCTTCAAAAGGTCCCGGCCTGGGCAAGATTCCACCAATATTTATGAAAAATTTAGCAAAAGAACTAAGAGCGCCATTGTTTTGGCTTTTTAATAAATTTCTTGAATCCGGAATCTTCCCAAAAATATTCAAAGCTCATTTTAAGGAAAGTCTCACTCACTTTTCTTTACTCTTGATGACGCTACGTCCTTCAAGACATGACCTGCGCCAAAATGTTACGCCAACTAACCTGATTCATGGCTGCTAACCTCCAGTTTCTCGATCACCCCACACTTCCAAGATCCTGCTCAACTTGGTCAAACCACCTAGCTCGGTGCGCTCCTCTTCGTCGTGTATCGGCCGGATCCGAGGTGAACACCATTTTTTGTGGGAATGATGTCCGGTACTCTCACAACGTATCCCGCCCATCGCACCCTTCCAGCTTTGATGACTTTCTGGATACTGGGTTCACCGTAAAGTTGCGCAAGCTCGTAGTTCATTCTTCTCCTCCATAAGCCGTTCTCACATACTCCGCCATAGATCGTCCTAAGCACTCTTCGAGCATTGTCCACGTCTCATACCCGTAGAGTTTTTTTTTTTCTATCTTTATTAACGAGATTTTTAGCCCTGGGCTAGTTCATCTCGGGACCAACGGCTTTACTTCCCTTCCGAAGGAAATCGTCACTGAAATTTTTAGTGACTATCTCGGGGATGGGATTCGATCCCAGGTCCTCGGCGTGAGAGGCGTGTGTTCTAACCACTACACCAGGTCCGTCCCCTGTAGAGGACTACTGGTCTTGTCAGCGTCTTGTACATGGTACACTTAGTACGGAAGTGAAGTTTACCTGACTGCAAGGTAGTCCGTAGTAAGCACGACATCACGTTTCAGCCTGGTATACTTTTCAGAAACCACCTGGAACGTTCTTCCGACAATGTGACGTGGACATCAGTAGTACAGATGAGCTGGATGGATTTATTGAAGATCGTGCCCCGCATGTTGAAGCCCGCCCATTTCATAACACCTTCTGGCGCAATATTGAACAGGAGGCCGGAAAAACCATAGCCTTGTCAAAATCCTCTGCGTGTTTCAAACGGGTCCGATAATGCACCCGATATCTTCACACAGCACTGTACATTATCCATCTTTGCCTTGATCAGTTTCCCGGGAAAACCATTCTCGTCCATAATCTTCCATAGCTCTTCGCGATCAATGGTATCATAGGCCGCTTTGAAATCGATGAATAGGTAGTGCGTAGGGACTTGAGCAGATCCTGGCTATCAATCGGTGAAGACAAGTGGCCAACCTGTCCGGGCCCATTTTAATAAGTTCCGCTTCAATGCCATCTTTTCCAGCTGCTTTTTTGTTCTTGAACTGTATGATAGCATCCTTAACTTCACCTATTGTGGGAGTTGGCATGTCTCCCTCATTCGCCGTACTAATGAAGCCATTCCTACCGCTGCCTTGGTCTTTCTCCTCTGCGCCATGTAAATGTTCATCATAGTGCTGCTTCCACCTTTCAATCACCTCAAGTTCGTCCGCCAAGATACCTCCTTTCCTATTCCGGCACATTTTGGCTCACGGCACATAGCCTTGCGGGATGCATTGAGTTTCTTGTAGAACTTACGCGTTTCTTGAGAACGATACAGCTGCTCCATCTCTTCGCATTCGAACTCTTCCAGGCGACGCTTTTTATCCCGGAATAGATGGGTTTGCTGTCTTCGCTTCTGTTTGTATTGTTCCACGTTTTGACGGGTGCCTTGCTGCAGTATCATCGCCCGCGCTGCATTCTTCTCGTCAAAAACCGTCTGACACTCCACGTCCAACCAACCGTTCCGTCGATATCCTTCCACGAACCCAATGGTACCTTCCGCTGCGTTGTTACCCGAGGAGGAAACGATAACTCGCCAATAACTTATGCATACTATATTTTGGTATCATACCACAATTGGGTATTGTTCAGTTATCAATACCTCATTTTGGTATTTGAAAAAAATGTTTAAAACAATTAAAAATACTTCATTTTGGTATTCGACAGCTATTGAGGACTGCTGGAGGTATTGAACTAGTATTAAAAAATTTCACTTTTATATGAAAATCCATCAAGTATTATTTAGGTATTACAATACCTGATCTAATTATCAGCTTGGTATTTGTAGAATATGTAGAAGGTATTATTTGAGGTATTTTACCTCTTATGCAGGGCTCATTCATACCTCATTCAGGTTGTAAGTATTGGAAATTATCTGGTATGGAATACCTCAATTTGGTATTCAGTAGTTATTTTCTTCTGCTCGGATAATGGCTGCTTTGACACTACTCCAGCAGTCCTTAAGAGGAGCTTCGGTGAGCTCACCCTCTTCCGGCAACGCTGCTTCAAGGCTTTGCGCGTAATCAGTTACGACTTCGGGTAGCTTGAGTCGTTCCAGATTGTACAGTGACGGGCGACGGTACCCAATGTTGTTCACAACGAAAAGCCTTTGGCGTACTTTAACCGTTACAAGGTAGAGGTCCGAATCGATGTTTGCGCCGCGATAGGTTCTGACGTCGATAATGTCCGAGAAGTGTCTTCCATCAATCAAAACATGGTCGATTTGCGATTTAGCCTGTTGGGGTGATCTCCAGGTGTACCGATATGAGAGACTGTGCTGCAAGTAGGTACTACGTATGGCCATGTTCTTGGAGGCGGAAAAATCTATCAGTCGTAGGCCGTTCTCGTTCATAAGCTGGTGAGCGCTGATCTTCCCTATAATCGGTCTAAATTCCTCCTCCTGGCCAACCTGAGCGTTGAGATCTCCGATAACGATCATGGCTTGGGCAGCTGCGCGTAGAAAGCGTCCTTACCGTCATCGTCACTTGTTAGGTGAGGGCTGTGTGCGTTGTTTATGCTGATATTGAAGAAATGGCCTCTGATCCTCAACTTGCACATTCTGTTGTCGATTGGCCACCACACAATCACAAGCCTCTGCACTTTGCCCATCACGATAAATGCTATGCCCAGCTCATGTCTGTTGCCGCAGCTCTGGTAGATTGTATGACCATCCCTATAAGTATGTACCGTTGACCCTTTCCAGCAAACCTCCTACAGCGCTCACCGTACCACCGAGGTTGGTTATCTGATCTTCCCTACGGTTACTCGTACCCCAAGCGGCTCCGCGGGGAGGTAGGGATAGGAATTACTGGACAAGAGGCTAAGTACCACAAATGGGGTCTATTTTATACCTGCAGGTACGCGAGGTACCAATGGTACGCATTGTCCAGTCATTTACCACCCACTCTATTCCCTAGGAAGTCTAGAACATTTTCAACTTGGAAAGATCCTCGACCAGTGGAATTCAAGCCCATGACCCTCAGCTTGGTCTAGCGTATACACAATACATTTTTGAACATGTCAATACGGTGTTTCTGTTTGTCCTCCTCTGTACGTTTCATTGAACTTGATCTGCGTCCGATTTACACCATTTACTTATATGGGTTACATTGCGTTATAAAATCTGAGTTTTATGGAAATTTCTAAAATTAAATTAAATTTTATGCCGGCATGCTCCCTGGCTCTTTTTTATGCTGAAGCACAACTTTATGGTCCTCCAGATCCCATACTTCGTTAAGAACACACCAACCGACAAACCGTCTGGTGGAGTCCCTTTCCGCTTTTGCGGCAAGCCGGGCTAACTGTTGATGGCGGACTCTCAGGGTTTATCATTTTCACCCACCATGCCATGCCACGGCACTATGGGCCGGAATCAGAAATTTCGCGAATAAAGTCCAAAAACTTTTTTTCACAAAATGAATAAAATGAGATTAATTGACAATACGTGTAATTGTACACACAGTTTAGAAACTTATGGCTTCCGATAAAAAAATGGCGTGAATAATTATTGTGTACATACGTTTGTTATATGATTCCTCTTCTTCTTGGCATTTTCATCGGGTTGGTATCCGACATTCTGATGACACGCCCGGCTCACCGCAGCCTCCCAATTTTTGCGAGGTGGACAATGGTTGGTTCTCCCAGCAGCTGGTGCAATTCATGGTTCATCCGCCTTCTCCATGTTCCGTCTTCCATCTGCACTCCGCCGGACCATCTACACCTTCTGTTCGAAAACACCAAGGGCGCGTTGATCCTCTGCACGTAGGGTCCATGTTTCGTGCCCATAAAGGAGTACCGGTCTAATCAGCGTCTTGTAGATGGTTAACTTCGTGCGATGGCGAATTTGCTCGATCGGAGCGTTCTACGGAGTCCAAAGTAGGCACGATTTCCAGCAACGATGCGTCTCTAGATTTCTCTGCTGGTGTCGTTGTCGGCGGTCACCAGTGAGCCCAAGTACACGAATTCTTCGACAACCTCGATTTCATCACCGTCAATATGAACTCGAGGTGAGGGGCGTGCCGTGTCTTCTCTTGAGCCCCTCACTATCATGTACTTTTTCTTCGACACATTGATGTCCGATTCGCTTAGCTTCAGCCCTTAGTCGGATGTACGTATCCATCGTCTCAAAGTTGCGTGCAACAATATCAATCTCGTCAGCGAAGCCAAGTAACTGAACGGACTTTCTGAAAATCGTGCCACTCGTGTCTATCCCCGCTCTTCTTATCACACCCTCTAAAGCAATGTTGAACAGTAAACACGAAAGGCCATCACCTTGCCGTAACCCTCTGCGAGATTCGAAGGGACTCGAGAGTGTCCCTGATACTCGGACTACACACATCACTTGCTCCATCGTCGCCTTGATCAATCTTATCAGTTTGTCCGAGAAACCGTATTCGTGCATAATCTACCATAGCTGTTCTCGATCGATTGTATCATAGGCCGATTTAAAATCGATGAATAAATGATGTGTGGGTACATTGTATTCGCGGCATTTCTGCAACACCTGGGGGATGGTGAATATCTTAACAGTTGTTGATCGTTCGCCCATAAATCCTTCCTGATATTGCCCAACGAAGTCTCTAGCAATTGGTGCTAGACGACGACCTGATGATCAGGTATCGCAATCCAACTTGTCGCCTTTTTGTAGATGGGACACACAACACCTTCCATCCACTCCTTCGGCAATACTTCCTTCTCCCAAATCTTAGAAATAACCCAGTGCAGCGCTCTTGCCAAGCATCACTACCATACTTTAGCAACTCGCTCGGTAGTTGGTCCACTCCAGCGGCTATGTTGTTTTTCAACCGTCTTATCTCCGTTTCTACCCCTTGGAGATCTGGAGACGGAAGTCTTTCGTTGTCCGCGCGTGCTCCCAAAGTTATATCCGTGCCTCCGCTACTGGCAACATCACCATTAAGGTGCTCGTCGTAGTGTTGCCGCCTACTTTCGATTACCTCACGTTCGTTCGTGAGAAGATTTGCGTCACAGTCTCTGCACATATCGGCTTGTGGCACAAAGCCTTTGCGCGAACGGTTAAGCTTCTCGTAGAACTTCCGTGTGTCTTTAGCGCGGAACAGCTCTTCCATCGCTTCGCGATCTCGTTCTTCTTGATGGCGCTTTTTTCTTCGGAAGATCGAGTTTTGTCTGTTCCGTGCCTGTTTATACCGTGCCTCGTTCTTCTCAGTCTTCAACTGCTCGCATTCGCCGTCGTACCAGTCGTTTCTCTGATTCGGGGCCGCTGGACCTAGTGATGCTATTGCGGTGCTACCTATGGCAGATCTTATGTGCCTCCAGCCATCTTCAAGAATGGTGGCGCCAAGCTGCTCTTCCGTTGGTAGGGCCACTACAAACTGCTGCGCGTATTCTTGGGCTACTTCTGAGTCCCGTATCCGCTCGATGTTAAGCCGCGGCGTTTGGCTTCGACGCGATTTGGTCACCGTAGAAAGTTTTGAGTGCATGCATACAGCAACTAGGTAATGATGCGAATCTATATTCGCACTGCGGTATGTGCGAACCTTGGTTATGCCAGGGAAGAATTTTCCGTCGATTGGAACGTGGTCGATTTGGTTCTCGGTTAGGTTATCGGGTAATCTCCAGGTCGTCTTATGGATATCTTTGCGGGGGAAGAAGGTGCTTCGGACACCATACCACGAGAGGCTGTAAAGTTGACGCATCGTTGGCCGTTGTCGTAAGATACGGCGTGCAGACTGTTCCGCCCGATCACCGGTCCGTGCATCTGCACTCGTCCTACCTGTGCGTTCATGTCACCAACAACGATTTTCACGTCACGCGGCGAGCATCCGTCATAACTCTGCTCCAGCTGCACGTGAAACGTTTCCTCCTCGTCGTCGGGTCTCTCTTCGTGTAGGCAGTGTACGTTGATGATGCTGTAGTTGAAGAAACGGCCTTTTATCCTCATCTTGCACATCCTTGCGTTGATCGGCTACCACCCGATAACGCGTTGTCGCATCTTGCCCAACACTATGAAGCCAGTTCCTAGCTGTTCCTGGCCCGTGGAAGCGTGAGGTAGGAACTTGTGAGGATCAGAGCTGTGTTGAACGCTCCTTCCTAGTTGTCGACTCACCGTTTTGCAGCTCTGGGACAGAGCCTGCTGCTCAGCTGAGTGTTCTTATGAGCACTTCCACAGTTATTAACTGAGAGCTTTCTTTGCCAAAGTTGCCATTTCCGCTATCGTATATCGTGTGGCAGGTACGGTTAAACTCTATGCCCAGGGAAGTCAAGGAAATTTCCATCACAAAAAGATCCTGGATCGACTGGGAATCGAACTCAGACACCTCCAGCATGGCTTTGCTTTGTAGCCGCGGACGCTAACCACTCGGCTAAGGACGGCCCCAAATAATTTAGTATATTTAACGTTTCTGGTATAAAAGTAAAGTTAATTTTAGATTTTTGATTTCAGATTGAATGAGATACTTTAGTTGATTTTTTACATAACAACAAATTAAGTAATCAAATTTTATTGGTTTCATTATAATGGAAGCAGTTACAAACAACAACATTTTGAGCAAAGGTTCGATTATGGAACATAACCTGCTCTTCAGTTCAGTGTTCTGAGAGCACTTCCACAGTTATCAACTAAGAGCTTTCTTTGCCTTAGTTGTAATCTTAGCATTCGTACATCGTTTGGTATTATACTAAATGTATCTTTTTTAGGCTGCGTTTAGTTCATTATGAAAATTGTTGAATTTTTTTTCGCGAGATTTTATATTCTGGCCCATAGTGCTCGGTGACGACAAGAAGCTTGCCCTTATTGCCACCATGAAACTTGAGAACGCAAGGATGAATTGGAAGTGCATGATGGAAGTACACGGATAAATGGACTAAAGAACAGATTGGATTTAAGTGGTGGCAAATTGTTCGCCGTATTCAATGGATATCTAAAGGTAGCGCCTTTATAAGCGTATAATACCAGTGTAAGAAATTTCCAAGAAATTTTGCTGAGTGCTAGAAGTGACTTTCCACTTCTTCATGTACTCTGGATTGTAAAAAAAAAGTGAGATAATAAAAAAGAACTAAACAGTCATGCTTCTCATCGATGAATATTATGCTATAAATTCAATTCCTTTGAAAAGCGATTCAATAAAACTAGTCAAAAAACCATTTGTTGATTTTCCCACATTTGCTTTTCGGGACCTTGCCGGTCCTTTGGCTGCTTTTTCTTCACGCTACGACGAATAACCTTTGGGAGGGAACGATGACGATTGGACCAAATGCGACCTTTCTATAGCCAAGCCTCATTGCTACCGTTGCTAAGTGAACCAGAAAGCGTATAATTTATGGTCATGACATTAGGACTTTTCATGTTCGAGGATAAAAGGAAATCTTTTTGAGTTCATACTCTCTGCCATGTCATTTATTTCTCCGGACAAATGTTTGCCGAGTGATAAGAATTTTAGTGGTTCACTTACTTTTGCATACAATATGCTTGGATATGAAGTGTGTGTACAGTAAGAATTGAGGCAACGTTTTTTAGCCAAATTTTGATTGTAACATTGAATAGTTTTTTATCTTCCTTTTGCCCTCCCCACTCAAATACAGACCTGTGTGTATTGATGCCTAAGTGCACGATTTTTAATCAGTTTGGCAATAAACTGTTATGATATATATTTGTACTTGATAACTTCCACTTGCACAAGTAAAAAAAAAACATTCGAACCAAAACAAAACCATATTTCACAAATCCCTAACTTCGTTACATTTAATTTAAAACTTTTGAAATATTTGTCAATTGTCAATCCTTAGTTTGCTTGGTCCTTTGTCATATCCCATTTTGTTTTTATTCAATTTATTTGAAAACAGTATAACCTCTGTCTAGGCTTGTTAACAAAGTATCAAACGATCCTCCAGTGTGCATTGGGAGACATAGGTATCGTATTCTAAACGACGTCTTAAGAACGAAATAAAAGTTTACAACCAGATTATTCAATTTGTAATTGAGCTTATACACTTTCCGTCTAATAAAACAAGAAAAATGAAGGATCAACTTGTCTTGGCAGAGCACGTGCCGAAAAAAAAGCTGCTCGTTCCGTGAACGCTTTCGGATACTGGGGCTTTATGTCATGTTTAGTTTTGCGAATAGTCAACTTTTCCAAGCTTGCAGGCGACTTTCGCTATTTTGTTCCTCAGCACTGTTTGCCGCCGCTCATATTGCCCTTCTCAAGAGTTGAATTGGAAAGTTTCGGTGCCGGGAAAGTTTTTAAATTTTGAAGCCTGCAAAAGCGCTGAAAATAGCACCCAGAATAGGTTTTTTTTTTCTTACAGATTCAACTTTCGTGCAGATAGTGAAGTTTTTAGTTTTGAGTGGATCAGTGAAAAACTTCGAACGATTTCAAGACAGACCTCTTATTGGTAAGATGTTCTGTTACATATTGACTGGAAGAAATTAAATGGTGGCAGAGATTCCGTTAAACAAAGTAATATTTTTTAAGCTAATGACTTCCTTTAGCTTGTCAAGTGGGGTAAACGCATTTTATTTCGACCCTTGAAACCGACAAGCGGATGAAATTGAGAGATCGTAAGAATCGGGGACTTCGGAGGCTGGGAGTAACACACGCGTTGTTTCCCTTATTTATTCTTACCAACTATACTTACAATGGTTATTGTTCTTCGCTCGAAGGTCAATAGATAAAAGAGGCCTTCACAATCTATCTGATTACTTTTATGCTATAGCAATAGTATTGCCTGATGAAGATCTTATTTTACATAAGCGGATATGAACTACCGCTGAGTTTTATCCCCAGATCTATATCGATGAGATACCCTGCAATATCTTGATACATAACAACTTTCCCCTTTTTGATTTTTTTACCACTACCTTTCATAATCTTCAAATCTAAACCACTCTTGTAACTTTCTGGTTCTTACTGATCTTCTGAGGAAAATTGATTCATTTGATCTGCATCGATTTTGACTCTCATCAACTTGAAATTTTCAAGGTGGTGATTCACCTAACGAATCACTTCACCTAGGCTTATTTGTTACAGTTTCTGATAATCGTTCTGGCACTTTTGCAATATTCGTTTTTACAATTGAGCTTGGATATCTTATTACTGAAACGTATTTGGAACCTGTATCTAAACTCAAAAGATATCCTAACTTTTTTGTTTATCGTAATGATCGACTTGATGGGGCATGTGGGGGAGTTGCAATCATCATTCATAGGAATATAAAACATCAACTGTTTTCGTACAAAAGTTTTTGAAACTATAGGTGTTTCAGTTGAAACACAGCTTGGTAAATATACTTTCATAACTGCCTATTTGCCTTTACAATGCTCTGGACAGCAAGTTAATTTGCTCCAAATTGACTTGCGAAAATAGACTCGCAATAAGTCTAAATGTTTTGTCATTGGTGACTTTAATGCCAAACATCGGTCATGGAATAATTCTCAAAGTAATTTCAACGGCAGAATTTTATTTGATGCTCTTCAGGATATTTCTCATCTCAATACCCTGATAGCCCTACATGTTTTTCCTCTTCTAGAAATCCATCTACGATTGATTTGGTCTTAACCGACTCTAATCATCTTTGTAGCCAACTGATTACTCATGCTGATTTTGATTCTGATCATGCCCCTGTAACATTTCAAATATCCCATGAAGCGAATCTCGATCATATCAGCTCCACTTTCAATTATTTTCGAGCCGACTGGAATATATATGAAACATATATTGACTCTAATCTTGATGTTAACATTTCTTAACAAACAAAACTTGATATTGACAATGCTCTTGAAACTTTAACAAATTCCATTGTTGAAGCCAGGAGCATTGCAATTCCAAAATGTGAAGTAAAATTTGAATCCGTGGTTGTAGACGATAATCTTAAACTCTTGATCCGTCTTAAAAACGTGAGGAGAAGGCAATTTCAACGCACTCGCGATCCTGCTATGAAAATTATATGGCAGGATTTGCAGAAAGAAATCAAGAAACGTTTTGCACAATTAAGAAACAAAAAAATTGAAAATAAGATTTCTCAATTGGACCCTGGCCCTTTTGGAAATTATTTAAAATCTTGAAAAAACCTCAGAAGCCAATACTGGCATTGAAAGAGGAAAACAAATTATTACTAACTAATTGCGAAAAAGCTAAAAAACTTGCTATACAGTTTGAAAGTGCGCACAATTTTAATTTAGGACTTACTAGTCCCATTAAAAATTAAGTTACTCAGGATTTCGAAAATATTCTCAATCAAGAGAACGTTTTCGAAAATGCCTGGGAGACTGATTTGGAAGAAGTGAGAACTATTATTAAAAAAATAAAAAATATGAAAGCTCCTGGCAATGATGGAATTTTCTACATCCTCATCAAGAAACTTCCAGAAAGTAGCTTATCATTTTTAGTTGATATATTTAACAAATGTTCTCAATTAGCATATTTTCCTGACAAATGGAAAAATGCTAAGGTTGTTCCAATTTTAAAACCAGACAAAAATCCTGCAGAAGCTTCTAGCTATCGTCCAATCAGCTTGCTTTCTTCAAAGAGTAAACTTTTTGAAAAGGTTATTTTGAACAGAATGATAGCCCACATCAACGAAAATGCAATTTTTGGCAATGAACAGTTCGGATTCCGCCATGGACATTCGACCACTCATCAACATTTACGTGTAACAAATTTGATCCGTTCCAACAAATCTGAAGGCTACTCTACTGGTCTTGCTCTTCTAGACATAGAAAAAGCATTCGACAGTGTTTGGCATGAAGGTTTGATTGTAAAATTGAAAAACTTTTATTTTCCAACATACATTGTTTGAATAATTCAAAGTTATCTGTCAAATCGTACACTTCAGGTTAATTATCAGAACTCCAGATCTGAACGACTTCCTGTAAGAGCTGGTGTTCCTCAAGGCAGCATTTTGGGACCAATATTATAAAATATTTTCACATCTGACTTACCTGAGTTACCTCAGGGATGTCAAAAATCCTTGTTTGCGGATGACACAGGCCTCTCCGCCAAAGGACGAAACCTGCGTGTCATCTGTAGTCGATAGCAAAAAAGTTTGAATATTTTTTCTTCATACTTGCAAATATGGAAGATTTCTCCTAATGCTTCCAAAACTTAATTAATAATATTCCCACATAAACCAAAAGTTTTTTATTTGAAACCTTCAAGCAGACATGTTGTCACGATGGGTTCCAATAAATTGGTCAGATGAAGTCAAGTGTCTAGGGCTCATGCTAGATATGAAATTAACTTTCAAAAATCACATTGAGGGCATTCAAGCCAAATGTAATAAATATGTAAAATGTCACTATCCCCTTATTAATAGAAAATCAAAACTTTGTCTTAAGAACAAGCTTTTGATATTCAAACAAATTTTCAGGCCAGCCATGTTGTATGCTGTACCAATATGGACTAGCTGTTGTAATACCAGGAAGAAAGCTCTGCAGAGAATTCAAAATAAAATTTTGAAAATGATTCTGAGGCTTTCTCCCTGGTATAGTACCAATGAATTACATAGAATATCCAATGTTGAAACATTGGAACAAATGTCAAATAAAATAGGTTAAGTATATTCAAAGCGTTTTTTTTTTTCTCTTATAAGCAGGTGAATTCAACTCACCTGTAAAAAATCTGAACTGCTACGGCAAAATGTAATATGTTGGTAACAAAATGTTAATAAAATCTTAGATTTGTTTTACCAAATTAGGATGATAGTGTTGTCTAATACAGTCATCTCTCCCTTACTCGATATTGAAGGGACCATCGAGTTAGGGAGCTATCGAATTACAGAACACAAAAGCAGTGCAACTGCGTTCCAAGGGACAATCGAGTTAGCCATGAACACCAACTTTTACTATGGTTTTCTATCTCGATATCGAGATAAGAAATATCGAGTAAGGGAGAGTTAATTGTAACACAGAACACCTAGATATAAGAAACGAATGTAATGTTTGGAATGATACTAATAAAGAAATTAAAAAAACCGTGCCTACGGTCTGGTTTCTTCACGAATCCTGAGTTCCGCTACGATTTTGATTCAAATTTTTTGAAAAGCACACAGGGTGATGTGCTAGTATCCATCGTATTAAGCATTGGTCAGTGAGAACTGCAATTTTCCCAGTATTGCGGTGAATGATGCTGATACAAACCGATGCCAAACAATTCTTTCTCAAAACGGCTTTAGCATTTTGATAAATCTTGATCTCTTTTTGGAAATAATGCAAAGAAAATGCATCTTACCGTATTCTCAGTCCGTCGTATCGTTTTCAACTCCGTCGCAATCAGTTTCCAGATTCGTCTCACAACTTACGGCTCACTGTGTGTATTGAATGGTTAAAACCCAACAAATCAACGCTATAATTAAATGTTTTACCAGAATATATAGATCTACGGGCATCTCCCTCCATTCCTTCAGCATGATGGAATATACTAATTTCCTTTAAAATTAATTGTTCGTCATCATAATTCAGCCCAAACATATGAACACAATACTTTTTGACCGTACAATTATGGCATTTTCTCACATTACAGTGAAAACAACACAATAAAAGGAACCGTATTTTTACGTCGAGCGTCGCGCACACATTGATGCGCACAAGCTTTTTTTTTCTCAGTACGTCGGATTGAACTTTGTTTACATTCTCAATTATACGCGGCGGTTGAAGAAATTTCGTAAAATTTGGTGATTTATTGAAGTTTTACGGCGTGTGATTGGAATGAAATCCTTCAGTGAAGAAGTACGAAGGTTTTCCATATGTAGTGAAAATAAGTGCCCGGCAAAGTAAGTCACCCACGGGGACGGGAAGAAACTTGTGTTGGAAAGTGGTGTGGCTCAGTCGATCGCTAAGCATTTCTCTTAAATCGTATTCGTCCATGCGATTTCGGTGAAAAAGTGCAAAGTGGATAATTGAACTGAAGTTATTTACCGAAATACAGTAGTTTTATTGCATTTTTGGTGTACAAGTGTACAAACCATGACAGCTTTCACAAAATTACACTTGGATAATGAATCTATGTTGCAGGTAAGTTTGAATATCCGCCGTAGTAGAACATTTAAAGTTTGATACGACGAATAGTAGCGCTTACGACGTAGTAGAACAAAACCCCATTTGCTGCATGTAGGGACGTTCCGATACTTCCGATATATCGGAATATCGATAGTTTGCTTTCGATATTCGATATTTTGGTATCGATATATTCTATTCAATATATCGGTGATACCGATATTTCCTTCCGATGTATCGTAAACTAATATATAGAAAACAATTGTGGGGTTTTAGCATTACCACTAGCATGAGCATTAAACACTCGTAGGTGTTACAGCCCTGGACCGCTCTATGAAGGTTACCTCCTTCTCGTCAGTTACCATAGACAAAGATTTGAGACAAATTTACCTCTTAGACGAAATTGACGCATCCCTCAGCAGTCGGGAATTGTCTTGGCTATGTCCTTACGAAAGCTGAAGGATAGGGAAGGATAACTGACCGGATACCTATTTACTCGCCTGGTTGTTTTGCAAAATCTGCATACATAAAAATTGTTTAACCATTTGACATTCTCCAAAAGTGTGAACGAGAGTTGCAGAGACATCTACATGCTCCAAGCAAAAAACAATTGTATGATTTCTCTAAATATAATTTATTTTTTGTTTAAATACCAGAAATAAACTAGATTTGAAGAAAATTTAAAGCATGCCTTTTCAACAGTTTCCTTTAGAAATGTATTAAAATGTATGTTAACAGAAGATATTTACGTAAATGTCGGTCAAAACAACAATAATCTTGAGTATTCAAAGATGTTTTTGTTAAATTTTTGGAAAACTAACCGGCAGGTCACTAAGTGATATAGGAATTTTGCTCAATTGGAATATATCATATGATATTCCGATACATCGATATTTTGAATCAATATATCGGTGGTATCGATACTTTGATTCGATAAAAGTATCGAATCAAATATCGATACTTCGCAATTTCGGAATGTCCCTAGCTGCATGGCCTTGCTTGCCACAAGTAAAACATTTGCAACATTTCACTAGACACTTTCCTTGTTCGTGATCTCTACCACACTTTCCATACACTCTTCGCTGGCCATATTGATTTTTCCGCCATTGCTATTCGCGAACTTCGAACGACTTCGGTATGACTTACCAGATCGCACAACGTGCGCACTCAACACGTTTTCCCGCACTTCATTATCCTTCTCGGCTAATTCCCAGTTCAACGCCTCATCCACCGCTTTTTCGAAAGTTAGATTTTTCTGCTTGAACAAGTGGGTACGGAGCCTACTGTTGTATAGGGAAGATGTACTAATAGTGGAAATACTAAGCACGACTGAGCTTTATTTGACCGCCCAAATTCAAGAAGTGCAATTAAAGTACATGTTAATGTTGTAACAGAAAGTAACGACCATTGACTTAATGAGAAAAATGATTTCATCGCAGTAATCCACGACATGTCAGTGAAAAATAATACATCCACTATTGGTACACTGTTCCTTTAGTTGCGGTATATTTTTAATTTGAGTTCCTATGGTTGCGGTATCCATTGTTTTCGTATGGGATCCTCCACTATAGGAACACTTTACCGCAACTATTGGTACAAGTGAAACAAGTTTTTGCAATTTTAGTGATATTTCATCGGTTTAAAAGCAATTTGAAAGCTCTCTTCAACTATTCCGTGTATCAACAAGCCAATACGTCGATTGGCAGTGTCGGTTCTGTGGCTAATGTAATAAAATCAGTGAAAACGGCACTACCGCAACTATAGGAACACCCACAACTAAAGGAACACTTACCCTATACCAAATACGAACCTGTCTCGTAGGGCTTCCGTCAAAAAATCACCGAATTCACACTTTTCCGCGAGAGCTTTTAATTTGACCACGTATTTCGACACTATTTGACCCGCTTTCTGATTTGCCTGATGGAATCGATATCGATATAACCCTCTAAAGTGTTTACTTCGCAGTGTTTAGATTTTGATCCGAATAAGTCGATCAAACCATATTCGGATAGTGTAACAGTTCGTGAATCATAACAGTTCATGGCAAAACACAAACGGAGAGCCTTATGAATGTTGATATTCACTCTTTCGTTTGATATGTGGTGAGAGAGCGTTCAGGTTGCCATTCGGGTGATTTTTTATCTTTGTTAACGAAATTTTAAGTCCTGGGCTAGGCATCTCGGGACCAACGGCTTCACTTCCCTCCCGAAGGAAGTCATCACTGATTTTTAGTGACTATCTCGGGGATGGAATTCGATCCCAGGTTCACGACGTGAGAGACGTGTGTTCTAACCACATCACCATACTGTTAAAAATAATGAAGATTACACGTCATGTAAACCTCATTTATGCCATGTAAACATGATGTCATGAAAATTTAAGTCTGAAATCATATAAAAATGTATTATATGTCATGTAACCACTCAGGATCCTGCTGGATTACATGACATATAATTGAAGTTTACATGACATATCATGTAAATATCCATGATATTCCACGCTCCAATTATATGCATTATCTGTCTCAGGAATTTGCACGTTTCGTTTGAACTGTGCAGGTTAGGGCAGTTCAAAATTTAAAAAAAAATTGAGAATCCAATCTCCTATATGTTCCCTATCTTCCTTATCATAAAAATAGTATTCTGTGAAATTTTCAGCTTTCTAGGTGTTGATTTAAAGGTGGCCCAAAGACAATGTAGGTTTATATGGAAATTACTATGGAGAAATTTTAAGATTTGTTCCAAACACGCTAGTACTGTAATGAAAGTTCAAACTCATTATCCCATAGTAAAAACTCCTTCTTTAAACCATAATAAAGAAATTTGCTGAACAGAGAAATTCAATCCGTCGAATAGCAGAAGATATATTCATGAATTTGTTTTCTATTATTTAGCTTAAGGTGAAGATGCATCGAAGCCAAACCTCGAATTTTCAAGAGCACAAATCTAGAGAACCAGACAACCATTTTGGCTGAAAACCTTACTCACTGTTCACTCGCTGGTGGTGACCAATCGATCCAATTTTCAGCGTGATTGGTTGTCAAGTTCCCCAGATTTGTGCTCTTGAAAATTGGAGGTTTGGCTTCGGTGCATCTCCACCTTAATATGGGATTATAGCCTTGCAAAAATGTAAAAAAAATCCCAAATAAAATTAGCTCGAAAGGGATTTGTTTCTTCAGGAACATCCTTCATTAAGGTTTGAAGAATGAGTTTTTAATATGGGATGATAAGTTTCTACTTACATTACAGTACTAGCATATTTGAAACATTTCTCAAAATTTCTCCATAGTAATTCCCATATAAACCTACGTTGACCTTGGGCCACCTTTAAATCACCACCTAGAAAGCTGAAAATATCACAGAATACTATTTTTATGGTAAGAATGGCAAGAAGCATATGGGAGATTAGCATTGGCGTAAATAGGGAGGGGCCAGGGGGGGCCTGCCCCCCCACCAATCATGGGCTTGCCAATCCCCCCCCCCCCCCCCCGCGATAAAATATAGAAAAAATGAGAATATAGTTAAAACTAGTTTTTAGTATAAAACATGCACTTATGAAACTAAACGCGTTAAATGCATTTTGAATATAAATTTCTGGATGATCATTGTTTGACAGGCAATAGCAATATGTAATTTTAAAACGTCACATAGTGCCATACTGTTTCCTTTTTGCCCTTTCCCGATTTTGAAATTCATTGAAGCATGTTTTAGAATTAGCAGAGTTGGCTTGATCTATTTGTAGTGGTATTATTAATTAGAAAACCAAAGTCTCTTCATATTTTAAAACTAGCTGCGATATTTTGTGATCAATTATCTAGAATGAATCGTTGCTACTAGGAAATGTTTGTGTATGAGAATTATGGTAACAAAAAAAATCTCAAAAATAAACAATGGTGCAGCAAGCGAACTATAGTTTCTTCACATTTTTCGCGAACCTTTAAATGTTTCATATTAAAATTTATTAGTCATTCGATGTATTTGTCTACAAAACGTCGGGAACAGATATGAACTGCTAGTAAGTTGACGACAGTGAAGCAGTTGCATGTGACAGCTAAACTGTTAACATTGAAATTCCTTTACGTATACTAAAATAGTGGCGGATTCGTATAAAAAACAACATCAAACCGTGTAAAGGCGTAGATTTCGCAACATTTTTTTTTCAATTTTCAATTAACAAAAATGTTCTGAAGTGTTCAGATTGAAAAAAAAAATAAGACCATGTTACTATTCGTTTCTGTAGAACAAGTGTAAAACCTAGTTCATACTGAATATTGTTTTTAGATACGCTTTTAATTTTTCTATAAATGTTTATAATATGACTTTTTTTTTATTATTTTTTCTTACGCAACATTTTTTGGCGTCTTACGTAGGTTATATGGAAATTATTCTTTTTTTGTCTTTGTAAACGAGATTTTTAACCCTGGGCTAGTTCATCTCGAGACCAACAGCTTTACTTCCCTTCCAAATGAAGTCACCACTATAACTTTTTTAGTCATAAGTGACTATCACCGGGATGTGCTTGGATCCCAGGTCCTCGGTGTGTACGGTTAGCGGTTAAACTACACTAGGTCCGTCCCCACATCAATTCGGTTCAGAGATTTTTTTTTCGTTTTAAATATATATGCATTCATGTACAATTTCTGTTATTTGTAAGAAAAATAGAAAAAACTTGTTTCTAGAATAATGAGGAGATATCGATGATGTACTGCATTGTTTTTTATATGTTTTTATTGCAAGTATGAACAAATCTAGAAAGCCTAACTGCAATCAATTTTCTTTAAGTGAAACTAACATTAGAATTTTATACGTGTAAAATCAAAATACATTCTTAAATTTGTCTTGGCTCAGTTTGCTTATTTTACCAAGTCCAATGAAGCAGCCGTTTGTTAGACGACCTTTATTAACATCTATGTCAATCTATTGTTTTCCAAGCATGAGCTCACGATTTTTAGTCAATCAGTCGTACATTTATATTTTAAGCCCAAAATTAAACATTGCTAGAGAGACTGGGACAAAAGTGCGAGTGAGACAAGATTTTGATTTTAAGATTTCTAGCTCGATTCAAATCAAAGCTAATAAAAACCATAATGTTCAAGAATAGATTTGGAAAAATTATGGCTATTTGTTGTTTTTTAACGTAAAAAATAAAATTTTTGGTCAAATTTCATTGCATGGAAATGAATAAGGATAAAATCTTCTTTTATTATTTAAGTAAAGCCGTTTTTAGGCATCATAAGGATGCTTTGAGGTGTATTGATTGCTACATAATTGCTTGGAATCAATTTTTGGCCCATAGTGTGGCAAAAGTTTGAATCAGCGGGGCAAAAGTTCAAGTCATATTAGCTTACAGAGAGATTCACAAATTACCCCAAATTCACACGAAATTTGGCTGATCGTGCAAAAACAGTCACAAACTTTTCACATTTTCACTTAGTTTTACAAAAAACTGCTTATTTTGGGCTTTGGGCAATTTTTATTTTCAACTGCTATTGTTTTCCATTCTGCTTTCTTCAAACAACTGTTATCGTACGAATTTGCTGACAACAGCTTTATTTGAATACAGAAAACCTTTCAATTCTTCAATATGATGTTAGCCAAGCAGCTTTAGGTTTTAAAGTTTTTAACTCTAAAAAGGTATTATTCAATCCTATGTTCAAATTTTGGTTTCGTGAGATTTAGAGAAATGAATCGTTCGCTACAGAAATTCTGAGCAACAATAATCCATATTTTCAAACTAGCAAGCGTTATTTTTTTTCAAAGGCTAGGTTTTTTTTAACTTGTCTGCTTCAAAAGGTTTGAATTTCACATTGATCTTGAACCTTAATTGAACTGATACATTTAAATCTTTATCTTGTTTTATAACTTTGAAAAAGTTCTAGTTCAAATCGAAATGGAAAGGTAAATCCTGATTATAGTCTGTTTTTTTAATTCTTGTATTCTATTCGATATCATTAGATTGGGTTGAAATCGTCATCTTGGCAATATAAAACGATAAAATAGATTTAAAGATAAAAGTGACATTTGGTATCTAAGAAAGTTGATCAATCGGTTTTGGACGATTTTTAGGTTTTGATCCACCTCTGTATGAAAGTACGCAACTCGGTTCACAAATATTATCGAAACAAGCATTGTTAAGTTATCTAAATCCCTTATGACTTTTATCTCTCATGAGAAAGGGGCCGTGGCCCCCCTCAAGTCTGATGGCTATTTACGCCCATGGAGATTAGATTTTCAAACATTTTTAAAATTTGAATCGCCCTAGTGCAGGTGCATCTCCTATTCGAGTGATTTATGTTTTGAATAAAATTGGTAATAACTTTCATATTTTCCGGTAATACATCCTTAAGGTGCAAGAAAAATGGCTTAAAAGTCAGAACTGAATAAGCAGTTTTCTCCTTTTAAAACAATAAATTGATAAAAATAAGAACACACAGCCTTTTTATTTGGCAAATAAAAGAGCTGTGTGTTTTTATTTTCTTCGATATGTCTATTTAAAAAGAGAAAACTGCTCTTTCAGTTTTGACCTTTGCACCATTTTAACTTGGGCCTTAAACAACTTGATTCTATTCTCTTGGAAAATCGAACAACCCTTTGCGTGTTGTGTGAATGTAGGCGGATAGATGTGATAACATTATGGCTAGTGCGTTAAATTTTCCTAAGCCTGCTTCGACATTCAATCATTCATTTCTGTTTGGTATATATGGTTGATGTACCAATAGCCACATAGCTAAGGACACATATTCGTATAAAATCGAAAAAAAAAAGTTTGCGGCATAATTTTTGCATCACCTGAAAGCTTTTTATCTTGGTTTTAAGGAAAAAATATGAAATCTACGAAAACTCATATTTTTGTATTTATAAGCAAGAGAGATTCTTCATCCTACAGCACAAAAATATGTGAGGAAAAGAAAATCGTTTTACTGCAATAATGCAAAGAGAGCAACGATGAAAATAAATCGATGAATGCAGATAAGCCCTTATGAATAAACAACACAGATTTGGTCGAAAACGTTTGATTGCAATGGATCAATGCATGAGTTCATTATTTGACGTTTTAGCGGTGCCATGTTATTTATGTGGCCATGGCAACCCGAGAATGCGGCACCGCTCAAACGTCAAATTAATGAACACGTGCATCAGTCCATGGCTATAGTATACATGGCTAAATGACATTTGGATGAATGACGTTCGGAAGTACATTTGTTCGAAGGTACATTTGGTCGAATTAAAATTTGGTCGAAAACTTTCAGGTCTTTTATTGATTGCTCATTTGATGTCGCTGAAATGCAACTTTTGCGTTATGGAATGCATGGTTTTTTGATTTGATCAAAAGTTTATTTTAGGTTAACTTACATTTCACCAGATGGGGGCCCAGATAGCCGTAGCGGTAAACACGCAGCTATTCAGCAAGACCAAGCTGAGGGTCGTGGGTTCGAATCCCACCGGTCGAGGATCTTTTCGGGTTGGAAATTTTCTCGACTTCCCAGGGCATAGAGTATCTTCGTACCTGCCACACGAAATACGCATGCAAAAATGGTCATTGGCATAGTAAGCTCTCAGTTAATAACTGTGGAAGTGCTCATAAGAACACTAAGCTGAGAAGCAGGCTCTGTCCCAGTGGGGACGTAACGCCAGAAAGAAGAAGAAGAACATTTCACCACAGTTCAACAATGAACCACCCAATGCATTGTTTTCTGTGTTTCGCAATGGTATTTGATGAAGGATACGTTTGATTAATATGAATTATCCACTTGTTAAGATGGATCAACCTCAAACAGGACACTGTTTTTCAGAGCAGATTGAAAGGCTATATTTCCGTTGATCAGCTTGAACTGGAAATGGTTTTACTTGTTGCATTTGACTTGAGAAATTAATTATACTAACTCACAATTATCAGTGCTGTTTTACGCTTTTTGAGTGGTTTCAAACCCGATATATTTACAACTGATTAGATCACAACTCCTTCTCTGTTGAGCTTACTTTTACTGTTTTTTGTATTTTTTTAGATGAAAGAACAAACGCAACTCTCTAGGGTCACCAACTATCATTCTTGCGGCAACACCACTGTTGTTGAATTACAAATTCGGGACGTGTAATGTATCTTTTTGTGAACTTCATACATCTATTTGTTTGTGATTTGAAGTTTTGCAAATATCTAGGGTTTCAGCGTTTTTAACCAATGATGAACTTTTTAAAGTGTGTTTTTTATTGCACACTGGCTAAACAATTTATCTTTAGTGAATTTACTTTTTTCTTAAAACGTTATTATTCTTTGATAAAATGCTCAACAAGTTTTTGTATTACTCAACAATATAACCACAATAATTTTTTGAATTGTTTAGTTATTCAAAATGCCATCATTCTTGGCAATGAGCTGCTGATCGGAATGTGTTGAAAACATTCGGAAAGAGTGTCCAGAATCATTTTATTTTTTTTAATTCCAGGTCTTGAAACTTATTGATGTGGATAAGATTTTGTTATGTAAAAATAAGGTTTGAACCGGCAGGAAAATATAGATTTGAGGAAAACCTTTATGGTGATATGAATTTAAAGTGACGACAACATGATACGTTTCTCTACCTGTGATCAATAGGCCAAAGACGGGATTGGTGGTCTGGTTACTTATTATCGCTTCTGCTTCGTAAGCAGAAGGTCATGGTATCAATCCCAGGCCTGTCTCTATTCTCGTACTTTGTAGTTGTATCTTTTACTTGCTTCTATCTTCCACTCTTAATCTATCACAGTTGATCTATCACAGTATATAGCATTTGATAGAACCAGAGACGGACAAAACAATCGTTTCTCTACATTTACATTTTTCCATCATTATAGCATGGTGACAAAATTCGGCTTGTACCCTTTTCAGATCAGATCGTTTAGACTCGCAGAACAATCCTGAATGAAAAAGCATCAAGAAACGTCAAGAACGTGTTGTCAATGCCAGTTCATCAAATTGAATAACACATACTGCCAACCAAATATTTAATCACTATGTGAACTATCCAGACAACCAAAATGTACGTATGACGAAATCACCTGGAGGCATTGTATGTGCAAAATTTCACTTATAAGATGTCGCGAAAAGGCCTTCTACGTACAAAAGTGGAGGTGGTATACAAACATATATTATATGATGAACAATAGCATTTAATGCGAATGTATAAATTTTCTACCGAACTAACCTGTAATCTTATGCGACTTAACTTATGATAACAAATGTTGATTTTACAGCTGCTACGGATTGATTCGACTTACTTTGTACGAGTGTACGGAACGAAACAAAATGTATAAGGAAAGTGTACCAGTTATGGCCATAGTGGTTCCCTATTTCGCCATAAGAAAAATTGCGTAAACTTTCATATTTTGAAACTTTTTGAATGTTTTAACATCAAGATATAATTGATATCTTACTACTTACACACACAAAACGATTGAAAATTTGACAACAATTGAATTATCGCGTATGGCGAAATAGGGACCACTATGGCCGTAACTGGTACACCTACCCTAAATGAACTCAGAAATAAGCGTTTTATGCTAGGAAACTCATCTATCTGACGATTTTATCTACATTATTTTGCGGGTTTGATGTAATTTATAGGAATACACGAGTTATTACGTGAACTTTGATGCGACTTCTGGTTGTCTGGGTAGCTTTTAAATGCTTCTCTCAACGGTAATTGGACTAACCGTAAAACTTTCAGATGGCATTCTCAGTGTGCTAGTTGAAAAACGATGTTTTTTACGTTTTCGACGTTTCGACAGATGGGTTTTGGCCTTTTTCAAGGGACGTTAGGTGTATCGTCTCCGGTTATATACAGATTGTCGTATGATAGGCGACGGAAAGCGTTTCATCATGCCAAACTTTCTTCCTATTAAACGTCATTCGACTAAATGTCCATCGACCAAATGTCATATATTGTCATATATAACAAAATTTTAAGTTTATTCCAATTAGGTATTGTCAAAAGTAGCATTAAAGATTTTTTTTTTCAGATTACACGTTTTGCTGGACAGTGCGTTACGGAAGCCCAAGCAAACAGTTCCTTTGATTCCATCGCCGGAGTGCTTTTTTTATTTTCGCGTTATGATGAAGCCCAAGTAAACAGTTCGTTTGTTTTCACCGCCGGAGTGTTTTTTGCGGTTTTCGCGTTTTACTGGGTAGTGCTGTTGACTTAAATAGAAAGTGATTGTCAACTGTCCTATGAACGATGGATTAACAATTGGTGAGCTCGTTTCATGCTTCTATTTAGCATAAGAACTATATGTGAAAATAGATTTTTTGTGAAAACGATTCTGATGTTAGCGTTTTGCATTATTTAAAAAAAAATTGATTAGTTTGTCACTACAAGTGACGATATATTTTTATTCGTGTTTTACATAACGACTTAAAATAAACATATCTATATTTTTGATTTTGTAATTATAAAAAGCTTTGGAAGGTCGATGTTTTCTTCAGTTACTGATAATCTATTAGGCACGGTAAATGACTGGGCATGGCGTACCATTGGTACCTCTCATACCTGCAGGAATAAAATAGACCCCTTTGTGTTGTCCTTAGCCACTTGCCCAGCAATTCCTATCCCTATCTCCTCGCGGTACTGGCCGGGGTACGAGTAACCTTAGGGAAGATCGGGTAACCAACTCCGGTAGGAACTCTGGACGTATTATGACAGGGAAGGGGGGGGGGGGGTTTGCTTTCGCTTCTGCTAACCAGGAGCGTCTGTACTCCATGTTAGGAGCGGCTCACAACAGCGTCTGTTTCCCATCATTCTCCGACATTGTCGACGTCAGAACCTATCATGGTGCTAACATCGGCTCTGACCACTATCTGGTGATGGTTAACCTCCGCCCTAAACACTCTGTCGTTAACAACATACAGCCGATGCGTACACGCAGCACCTCGAGGCTGCATTACCGGAAGAGGGTAAGAACTATAAATTGATTCTGTATATGATTCTCGGCATAGTAGTGGCCAAGTGCACGGAGTGTCTAACAAATAAATAGTAAGGAGAAAATGGCCTTTTCGCGACATCTTATAAGTGAAATTTTGCACATGCAAGTGTTTTCGTTATACATACATGTTGGTTGTCTGGGACAATGCTCATGCTCATTATTGTCGAAAGTAGTATTTTATGTCTAATGCACAGATTGATTGATTTATTGAAAAAAAAAATACTAGCCATTCCACCAACAATTAATATGCGGTTAGCATGCCTCTTACATCGAGGACTTGTAACCAAATCCCATTGTCACTGACGATCATAAAATTATATAGACAAATTCCTTCAAAAGAACAGTGATGCCGTTTGTCCTGAGATGAGCTATTTCAGGGCAATCTAAAATACGTAAGTCCCCAAAGTATTTTGATTCAATCTTGGCCAATTGCGTTTTAACTTTTATTATATATAAAGACCTGAGCAATTTCGGATTCCGACAAAAAGTCCTTTTTGTTAAAAAAAACATTTAAATGTTTAAGTTGAGTAGTAAGTTGCAGTGTTGCCAAATATGCAAAACATGTTTTGAAATTTGAAATTTAATAACAATATGATTATAAAATTTAATTATTGACCAAAATAGAAAACCTCCTTTTTATTATATAAAATTTTGCAAATCCGGCGGCACTGCTTTTTTATGTGTGGTGAGAGTAGGCCCTTTGCCTATTGACAAAACGACTGAATTCCAACAAAAAATAACAAATGTAAAATTTGATGATCTGACAACACTGTTGTGAACTTTTTGAATGTCTATTGTTTGTTACGTTCTTAATCAGACCAAAATACCTTAATTTTGCATTGAACAATTAATTCTTCGCAGAAAACGAAGATTGCTTGAGATTTTATATCGAAAATTCAGACATTTCAACTTTAAACGCAATTTCACAAGTACATATTGGGGGCTGGCCTGGTATTGGGGACTGGCCTGGTGTTGTGGTTAGAATACACGCCTCTCATGCCGAGAACCTGGGATCAAACCCCATCCCTGAGATAGTTTCTTATGACATAAAGGTTACAGTGACGGACAAAATAAGAGAAATAATACAATATGAAAAAAAGTACAGCATCATGAGGAGTGTATCATAAAACTACCTAAATACACAAAATACCATATAAACTGAAAATAATCACCGTATTTTTTTCTCTATCCGGATTTTTGGCAAATTTGAAAGGTGGGCGACAAAAGTAAAATTTTAAATTTGTTCCGGCCCACTGTATACTGCCCTTCTACGTCTACGTCCATGTTCTATGTAAACCTTATGGACCACGGGACAAATATGCATTGAACAGCAGTATATATGTTTAATAAATCCGTTTACAGTTTTAATTAAGATTGTTGTACGGTGAGTCGAAAACTAGCAGTGAGTCAAAAACTAGATCCCTTACTCTAGTTGTATGCGCACGAATCTTTTGCAACGATTGTTGTGAAATATTTACTCCAATAGTGGGTGAACTGGAATGACTAACTTCAAACTTCAACTAGGCTGCGTGGTAAAGTTCCCACCGAAGAAATTTTTTGCTCTGATGGGCGTATATGGATGCGTCAAGTACAAGTGATTTATAAAGCTAAAAATTATTCAAATTTATTCCTCCAACCAAGCTGAATGGCTTCCGCCAGCCAGACAACCCCACATCGGATAGCAATATCTTTCGACTTGTTCTCCGTATCGCCCTCCTGGTTTTGGTGTTTTCCAAAGGGTGGCATTTCTTGACTGCTTCAGAGTGCTGTTGATCCATTTCTGGTGTTTACATTTGTATACCCAATTTGAACTCCCTCTTTGAGTGTGCCACCATCAGGCTGCTCACCCGAGCAGGAAAGTGTTGCAAAGGAATATTATCAGGGTATTAACATTTAATACCCCCAAACTATAGTATTATCTTCATAGGGCGGTAATATGAGGTAAGATACCAAAAATCAATGCCAAGAAAATATAAATACCACCTACACAATAACCAACTTAAGCATTATAATACATGCCTAACAAAAAATTGTTAAGCATTTTCAAGAGTTCCGTGGGTTATTGAGAAGGTATTGAATAACAAATTAATAGCAATCAATGCTATGCAGATGATATTCATTGCCAACCTAAGGTTTGCAAATTTTAATAAAATCTTAACTCTCAATCATATTTTGTCAAGAACAATATAATGGAATAGCTTATCAGTAGCTAATTGGAATATGGTATTTATCAGGTCTTCATACTGATTTAAATGAAAGCAAATCAAAAACAGGTCAAGGTTTTATAACACAGTTTGGTATATGATTGTTATAGACTTGCTATTTATTTCTTATCGGGCAGAGCCAGTGATGCCGCTATGCTTTTTTGCTTTCCATTGATACTGCGGGAAAGGGGAAACGATGCCAAGCCAATGACTCCCGGAACAACCGAATGGATGTCGTTCAGAGATTAGGTACTTCCGAGACGTGTTTGCCGAGTGTGATCCGAGATGGAAAGATAGGACGCGCATCACTTTTCATAATGCCACGTGACCGAGTATTGGTGGGCAGAAGCGAGGATAACTTTGCGAGACAAGGTGTAAAGAAAGATTATTGAAACTTATTGCCATGAAAAGTGTCCTTTTAAACAACACAGCGGTGTTTGGAAGCAGGCCTAACTAGAACTATTGTCACTCTTTCCGATTGCACAAGTATGAAAACAATAAAATGAAGAGTAATGTGAACTCTTTCTTCTTCTTTCTGGCGTACATCCCAAATGGGACAGAGCCTGCTTCTCAGCTTAATGTTCTTTTAAGCACTTCTACGGCTAATAATTAATTTAAGGCGAGGTAGGCCGTCATTGAAATTAGTACGTGTCGTTGATGATTGTTTCTAGATCATGTCACAAATGAATGAAAATCTGTTGGTATTGCACTGATGCATCTGAAAAAGTATCAGTATACTTTCTGCATGTCAGCGCATATAGTGATACGTTTCCGGATCAATATGATCTATGTGGAATGAGATTTTTTACCTCGAAATTACCAGCTGCTATGTTAACATGGCTGCCAAAACGAATGACGGGCTACTTAGCCTTAACTGAGAGCTTTGCTTGCCGATTGATTATTTTTGCATGTGTTATGTTTTTTTTTCTATCTTTATTAACGAGATTTTTAGCCCTAGGCTAGTTCATCTCGGGGCCAACGGCTTTACTTCCCTTCCGAAGGAAGACGTCACTGAAATTTTTAGTGACTATCTCGGGGATGGGATTCGATCCCAGGTCCTCGGCGTGAGAGGCGTGTGTTCCAACCACTACATCAGGTCCGTCCCCATGTGTTATGTTGTGTGGCAGGTACGAAGATACTTTATGCCTTGGGTAGTCGAAAAAACAGGTGGGATTCAAACCCGCGACCTGATCTTGCTGAATAGCTACGCGTTTAACACTACGGCTATCTATGAACCCCATATTGTTATGCAAAACCACTCGTTGAATTCTAAACCACGATTCTACACCCCAAAAAATAATGTTAAGATTCTAGCTTTCTAGCTTTAGGCATGAAAAGCAATATAATACATAAGGATGATCGCAATAGGTACAACCAGGGTTGGGAAAAAATCTGAAATTCATTCTACAGTAGCCAAACAAAGCCAATCGCAGTCAGCGAAGCCAGTGAAACTCACGCCTATCGCTGCTGTGGGGCTCTGCACAAAAATCAATCCCTCTCTTTTACTCTTACATGAAATTAGTAAACATCAAGGCCAGTAAACGTCAAAATCCCACATAAAATCAAAACAGGTGCAGAGCCCCGTAGGCAAAGAGCCTTGAATATTGCAAAACACCCGTAGCTAAGGGGAACCCAAAATTACTGTACAAAAATGTTCTACTTCCCGCTGCATTTCCCGCATTTAGAGCCTTCAATGACACTAACGATTTAGAAAATTCATGCACCAACATAGGCTACTTGATGAGATTCACGTTTTTGAACTACTGTACTCGGAAAGCCACGGGATTTTCGCGAAAATCAAGCCAACTACTATTACCATTCCCAGCACTGGGTACAACCGCAATGATTTTTTTTTTTTGTATAAGAGATCAAAAGCCAAAAAGTAGTTTTCCTTAACACTAGGGTCCCCGGGATCAAATATCAGTTGTACCTTAAATTTCGTTCAGTCATTTATCAGCAATTCTTTCACGTATCTTATGTCTATATTCCATAGTTTAATAAGGTTTATTAAGAGTGTTCAAATTTTCCCTAGAACAATTTAACCAATACAATTTATTTTCGCACACTGAAGCGGAATTGGAATCTGTCAAATTGTATTTTTAAATGATAAAAATTTTAAGTTTTTCAAACCTGAATTACCATAGTCACCTAGAAAAATAATGCATGTTAAGCAAAAACATATTTTGAGCATCTCTAACGAAGCAGATTTTTGTAAATCGCAGAATTCACATGCCAAAATCTTTGGTGCTCTGTACGTACATGCTAGATGTTTGGTATCTTCTGTAATGTATTTTAGAATAAGTTGCACTAGATTTTGACCCATTTGGATTTGATATAAATAACTTATAACTGATCTAGATCAGTTTAATCTCTTGGTAAGGGATGGTACACAAATTATGTCACGCTAAATTTCAACTTTTTTGACCCTCTCCCCCCAATTTGTAACGTTTTTTTATGAGTCCTTCGGAAACTTTTTAAGGCTTGTCACGCTTGGCCTGACCCCCTCTCCCCCTTGGAGCGTGACATAATTTGTGCATGACCCCTAAGAACGTCAATTCCTTCTGTCATGTTATTCAATAACGCAATTTCGAAATTTCTTTGACACAAATTTGCTTGCAGAATTTCAGAGAACATGTCTGAGCAAAACTAGAAATTTTAGAATACACTTAATCAGAAAATACCTTTTATTCTCAACTGTTTACCTATGAACCAAAATTCAACGAACTGATATGTACAGAGTGTTCAATAAGTTTGAATGCACTTTAAAATGTGTTAAAAATGAAATTACAAGATATTCTTTTCTAAGTCAATTTCTATTGAATCAATGATTATTGAGACACTTTAGGGCATATTGACTGGGAGCATTCCAACTCCACCCCCTCCCCACAGTGCATTATGACAAGCTTAATACGTTTCTCAAAATAAACGGAAATGAGCGAGCATGTACTACCATACATTAAAGTCCAGGGGGAAGGCCACAAGGTTTTATCGAGAAAATCAGTCAGGTTTTTTTTATCTAAAATCAAGGAGCCGGGATATGGCATTCCTTCAAAACTCTCTCAAACATTTTTTTTCCGGAATGCTTAACTAATAAATATGCAAAGAATTTTGTCAATCCTGTAAAGTTCCTGGTGACATACGTTTAACTGTTTTTTCAAAAAATCTTTCGTGTAAATTGTCTTTATTTTTTAATACTTAAAGATTTCCCCCATTGTTTTGTTCAGGGATTTCTTAGAGAAATGTATTATTGTAACGATCTATAGGATTTTTTTTGAATAAATGTTGTAATTCATTCTTGAACTTCTAAAAAAAATCCTTCAGTAGTTCCATCAGGTTCGGTTCTTTTCTTCTGAATGGTAAACTCAGGATTCTCTCATATATAAGAACATTTAAAAATTTATCCATTCTCTATTTTTTGGTTCAAAAACTACTCCAAGAATAACTCAGTATTTTAAGGGATTGCTTTATCAATTCCTCTACGAATCACTACATATCAAATTTCCAGAGAAACACATACAAAAAAGGTTTTGAAAGAACTTTGTTGGAAATTTTTTGAAGAATTGCAGCTTATATATAATTCAGTGAAATTTACTTGTTGTTGAATTGCTGAAACTTGGTGACAATGTACATCACAGAAAAGCTTAAGTGGTCCCTATAAGATTAACAACAAAAAATCTTTTTTTCTTCGTCTTTTGTCAGAGAAAATGATTGATGTCAGAACGGATGGAATTTTTACTAAAAGGATTTGTAACTTTAATCTTAGGTAATATTTTGCACGAACTTCGAAGTTTCATGATACTATTGATGTAGAAAGAACCCATTTTTCCTACCTTTAGAATTTCTTAACAAACTTTTTTGAAAGATCTATTGTCGATTATTTTGTAGGACTGTAGTAGTTGAACGCGAAAATACACAGTTCTACAAAAAAGTCGATCTGAATGCACAGAGACGGGACACCCCGGGCTTGAAAGTATGAAAAAAGACAAAAATAATGGCGTTTTCAGAATGTTCGTGTCTGCCCCAGGGCGTTTTTAAAATATGCTTGAGCATTTTGCATTTTTTTATATGAAAGTCTAATCTAATCAATAACCTGACACAGTGTTTTATTTTCAGGGCAGCAGAATTCATGTACCATATTATGTTTTAAACTTGAAATTTAATATGAAGCGTTGTACTAATATTTGTATCCCCCCTTTTTGTACCCTCCCCATTTTAAAAGTATCGCAAATGATGGAATATTTGATATAAATTCACTATGGTCCAGAAAGCAGTTTTACGCGGAAAGATGGATTTTGAGCTTTACAATGAAACATAAGACGAAAACGGTCTTCCACAAAGTTGTTTCTCTTAGTTAGGTCCTTTGTTTGGTATTATTGAAAATTAGGGTGGACCATATTTTCAAAGAAATTGTTAAGCTATCTTTCTTATTTGCAGAAATTATATCATACATGCTTCAACAAAGTTGAAAACCATTCAATTTCAAGCAACTTTGCCAAAAAGTTTTTTTGTACCGTTCTGATTCAAATTCCGGACAGCTTCATATTCCGGACACTCTACTTTGTATGGGAAAGGTTTCACATGAAATGTTTCAAAATTTCCCGTTTCACAACTTTCCGACACGTTTTAATATGAATTTACCATGGCAATCCATGAAATTTTATAATTCGTGATAAGTTTTGACGTTGCTCTAACGGATGAGAAAGTTTAATTTATAATTTAACCATTTTAGTTTTGCTTTTCGTGGGCTTCCGGAATTCGAAACGAAGCGTCCGCAATATGAAACAAAAGTGAGGTTGCGTCCGGAATAAGAATCATGGAAAGATCACTAATTTCAATTTATTTCAGGTAATTCAAGCTGTGAAATCCGAATCTTTGACCGCCATCCGCAAGATTAGTGTTTTGAAAGTATGATAACGCAGAGGTATCATATATTATGTTTCAATTTATATGATTTTCGGACGGTTATACTATGCTCAGTCCTTAAATGTCCGTAATATGAATCAAAACGGTATCTCTTAAATTGAGCGATTTAGAGCTTTTTCCCAACTGTGACATAGGGTGGTCCAAACAAAACTAGTTTTCAGGCTCTAGCATTTTCAATTCCAATATCTCATCAAAGTAGTCTATGAAACACTTTTAGAACTTTTAAAAAAGCGTAATTTGGTGAGTGAAGAAACTCGCTATCTCCTTTCGTTTAGGAGTTATTGTTGTTTTTCTCACAAAAACATGCCTTCTTTGATTATTAATATCTCTGATTGGGGCAAACATAAAAAATATCTATTCTATATATATTCATAGACTACTGTGATGAGATATTTGAATTGAAAATGCTAGAGCCTGAAAACCAGTTTTGTTTGGAGCACCCTATGTCACCGTAGAAAAAATGATCTTAATCGGTCAATTTAAGAGATAAAAAAAAACTTTTTGGCAAAGTTGTTTGAAATTGAATGGTCTACAACTTTGCTGAAACATGTATGATATAATTTCTGCAAATAAGAAAGATAAAACACTGTATCAAGTTATTGATTAGATAAGACTTTTATATAAAAAATGCAAAATGTTCAAGCATATTTTTAAAACGACCTGGTTCAGACACGAACATTCTGAAAACGCCATTATTTTTGTCTTTTTTATACTTTCAAGCCCGGGGTGTCCCGTCTCTGTGCATTCAGATCGACTTTTTTTTGTCGAACTGTGATATTGTGGTAAAATTCGTAATGTAAGATTTTGATGCATTTAAATCTTAGGGTAAACTTTTGCGTTACTTTGAAAATTTGTTGAGAAGCTCCTTAGGGACCATCCATAAATTACGTAGCATTTTAGGGGGAGTCTACGACTCTGCTACGAACCATGTATTAGGTATGGGAAAACAGGCTACGATGGGGGAGGGGGGTGTCGAAAATTGGCAAGTCATTTATGGACGGTCCCTTCTGGACTTTCAGAAATCAGAAACCTTAGGTATAAGAATTCTGTAATTTTCTAAAACTTTTTTAATTTACCTGTTTTCGGATTCTTCAAAATGTTGGAGAGATTTTTGTACGAAGTTCCTCAAAGTGTCATGCGAAGGAAGAAGAAACAATAAAATGTTGAAGCAGGTTGAACAATAGATGGGCATTGGTACAATGAAAGATAATTAATTAACTTTTCTCAAGAGGTTGTCTAGAATTCTGCCAGAGAACCTCTTTAAATTCCGCACTCATATGGCACAAAAATTCAAACCAAAAAAATGGATTCTGACAGTAATTAGTAATTTTTTTTTCTTAAAAGTTTTTAAGCAAGATGCAATGCAAATTTTCCGAATAATATCCAAACAAATCCTTTCCTCCTTCCCAGTTATTTTGCTATATGTTTCTCTACAGATCATTTTACCGCTATGCTAACTTCAGAAGCAGAATTTTTCCTGTGGTTTCTCAACAAATTTCCTCTGAAGATTCAAAAGCAAGAGACATTTCAAAAACATTTTCTTTTTAATTTTTGATTAATCTGGGGATTTGAAGCAAAATTTCTAGAAAAAAATATTGGAAGAATTTTCAACGCAGTTTGTGATGTATTTTGGAAACATTTCTTGAAGGCTTTTTATGAACTTCACGGAAGAATGTGTTATATCATTTTTGAGAAAACTATTAAAAGAAATTCAAAAAAGAATTTCTAGTATAACTTTCAGTGAAATATCACAGTTTTATATTTGACAGAATCAATGATTTTTGAAGGAACTGCGAGGGAAAACTGAACTTTTGAATGATTAAGCAACATATTTTAGGTAAAACCGGAAACATATTCCGGAATCAATTTGCTAATAAAAAGTAGACATAGAAAGAATGGATGTCCACCAGGAGAAATTTGCGTTGAAAGTATGAGAAAGTCCCACAACATATTTGACTAATTTCCAAGAGATTTGCAAAAGGTCTGATGCCACCCTTCAATAATCCTCGAGGAATTTGTTTTACTAAAGTTCTATGAACAGCATTGATTTTTTTTAATGTTGCTACAAATCTGTTGGAAATAAATCAAATGATTTATGAAATCATAAGTATTCTTGAAAAAATATAGTTCAAGCAATATACTTATTCATCCGAAAATACTTAAAAAAACTTTAAAAAAACTTTAATTTAATCAAAATTAAAGAGAGAATGTATTGCTAAAATGAAAAACTATGGTTAAATTTCTGCCATTCATCTAAAGGAAACTCGGCCATGCCGAAATTCCTTGAAAGTTAAGCCTTATTTTTCAACAAAAATTACTGTTATGTCTGGAAAAACATGGAATGCACATGGTGCGCACCTACACAACGATGACAAGTTGTATTCGAACTTATTGAACACCCTGTAAATGCATCTTTCCGCGTAAAACTACTTGCTGGACCAGTGCACTATGGTCCGTAGGTAAAAATCTCTAAATCGGTCAATTTAAGAGATACAAAAAAACTTTTTTTGACAAAGTTGCATAAAATTGAATGATCTACAACTTTGCTGAAGCATGTATAATATCATTTCTACAAATAAACAAGTAAGTTACACCGTTTCTATGAAAACGTGGTCCACCCTAATTTTCAATAACACCAAACAAAGGGCCTTACTAATACAAACAACTTTGTAGAAGACCGTTTTCATCTAATGTTTCATTCTTAAGCTCGAAATGCATCTTTCCGCGTAAAACTGATTCCTGGACCACTGTGCAGTGTATGATTGATACATGGAATTTGTTTTCATTTTTCAAGTGAATATACCTATTGGAATCATTTGTGTGTAAAGTATATTAACCTTAAATGATCAGCTTTTTTCTGGAAGCTTCTTGATAAACAAGTAGAAATTTGCATCTTCGCCAGGTGCATTCACATTCTCGAATTTTTTAATGCTAGTTTTCAATTCTTCCAAATCAGTTCCCCAAGAATTGTCCAAACCTTTCTCTACCATAAGAATGATATCGAAATCCTCAAATGTCAAAATTTTAGATGTTTACCAGTACAGCATAGAACCAGGATCCAATGGACCTATGCACGGGTTCACTATTTGACGTTTGGGCGGTGCCGTGTTATTTATGTGACCATAGAAACCAGTGAATTCGGCACCGCTCAAACGTCAAATTAGTGAACACGTGCATTGCTCCATTATGAGATTCTATTTTTCACGTTATTTTGTTCTTCAAATGAAAGAAACGTTGTTGTTATTTATTTTTATGGATCATGTCAATAATTTTATAAGTGGCATTTGTGCAACTTTTTCTCGTACGCCAGTTCACCCACTGTAATTTTCCCAAATAACTTGTTACCCCGAATAACCTATTTCCCCGAAAAGTTTTGGTACTGATAATTGTTATTACTTCATACATTTCAAAGCGGTGATGACAGGTTCCGTCAGATATGCAAACTTGTTTATTTCATCGGCGGTTCATGTGAGTTTCTCTGTTTTCAGCGAAAATTATCCATTTTTTTCTCCTTTGAGTACTGATCGTTCTTTCTAGTTTATTCTGCTGTCACTGAAGATTATTATGTATCCTTTTTGAACTCCATCACTTTTCGATGCAACGGGTCATTCCGAGATCGGGTGTTTGGGGATGTGACACTCGGACAAACAACTTTCGAGTTAAACCTACGAATACTTAAAAAGTCGTAGAACATGCGAATATTTCTCGATGAACTGGGAGACTTACAGTTCCAATTCTTAGTTAATTTTGACGCATATTCCTTCGCTGATTTTTACTGCATGCAACGTTTAATGCATGTAAACTGAAGTATGTTTGCGCGGTTTTTTACGTAATGTCGCATTATTAAAAAATGATGTAATCATCCGTGTTATTTCTGAAAACGGACGTTAAAAAACCTAAGTAAATTTTTTTCCATATAAAACAATGATCTACATTATGACTCGTGTAGTCATGAATCATCGAAAAACACGAAGTTTTTTTTGCATCTTTTTTGTTAATAACGCAGTTTTTTTACGTCGTTGTTTTAAATAAAGCGTTTGTTAGCGTCGTTTTTTGAAATAACGCGTTTTTTCGACCGACGTAAAAAAAACCTTCGTGTACTTAGTATTGTTTTCGGCTGCATCACTCCTCTGTTGCTCTGACAAAATGGCCATCGTGTTATTTAATTAACATCTACACAAATAACACTGAAACAACTATTTCACGCCACATTACTCGGTTCGTGGCCGCATCTCTCTCGGTTCTGCTTCACGGTCGCCAAGTAGCAGCGCACTCAATCCGCTCGACTAGCTCGCTTCGCTCCACACCATCTTGTACCAACCGGATTTGAAGCATTATCTTTGCAGGGTTGCTGTCCGGAATTATTGCAACATGCCCTGCCCATCGAATCCTTACAGCTTTATCTACCTTCTGGATACTGGGTTCGCCGTAGAGTTGGGCGAGCTCGTGGTTCATCCTTCGCCGCCACACACCGTTTTCCTCAGTCTTCAAAAAATCCCTTTCCAAGAGCTGCTGAGATTTAAAATCACCAGAGCAAGATTTGTTTCGCGCGCATTTCTGGTTCAAATCCAGGCATGCAATGAATCATGCCACGTGTATGGGAGGATTGAATCTCAGGATTCAATCCTTGATCAATTGTTTGATGGTAAAATAAATTGAGTCGGCATTGATATTTCTGGCAATGTTAACTGAAAATTCCTGTCAGACAGGACGTTTGGGATGAGTCAATTTTTGACAGCCTTCTGACCTACACATATGTACTTTAGAGACTTCCCATTTAGACGGGATCCCTTGCTTTTAATCAGAGAATATGAATAAAATGCTATCAGAATTTTAGAATTGACTTCTGCAAGAGCATATCTTATTACCAATCATAGTGCTGTGAAGGTCAAACATTTGAATTAATACACTTTACCAAGGGTGGTAATGACCGCCAGTAGGGCCAACTAGTAGGGTGGTTTGATACAACCAAGGTATCTATAAGGGAGGTAATGTAATGTGCCAAATTGCTGAATCCGCCATATTGCAAAAGCATTGGACACCTGGCCACTTTGTTTTCATTGAATAAGCCAGCATGCCATGAAATCACACCAACTTTTTTCTCTCTCCAGTTTGTCTTGTTTAGTGCGCATACCAGGTTATCGACATGGATGGAGACACCATCTTCTATGATGACAGAGGCCTCGATTGGTTTGTCAGATGGATCGGGCCCAGGACATCATGGCTACATCATGAGACGACCTTGAAAAACAACCCTGAAATCGTGCCTCAGGCTTTCTAGTACCATATCGTTATCTCATTAGATTCCGACCCCTTATAGTTTTGGATGAACACAAAACACAAACACTTTATTTTTTATTAAACTCCTTTTCACTTCCATTTTTTATTCATTTTCAACGACATCCATCACTGACATAATCATTTTCTACACTAAAAAAAACACATTTCCTGCGTCGTTCGTCCTGCTCTTCTAATGGCTCTTCACCCGTTTTTTTTTTTTTCTTTCACCTACGAAGCAATAGATGCTGTTCGTTCAGGGTCCATTGATGGTGATTCCCGGAAGCCGATAATAAAAGCCCTACAATGGATAATATAGCAAAAGCAAGAGTATGTAACACAAATCATTTGCAATAAAGTGAATGTTAATCTCAACACCTGAATGGCGTATTTCCCCCGAATAACGAACATCCGTGTACGGAATCTTCCAGAGTACTTTAAACAATGTATTAGAACCTGTTCAGCAATGACTGCTATCAATAGGTGTTCATTCGCGGCAAATTAGTATCCCCAATCCAACAACCACACTACGGTGTTTAGTGTTCGCAGCCATTTTCCCTTAATCGGGACAAAACGATGGCATCTGGAATAAAAACGTCTTTTCAAGAAACAAAAATAATTCATCCCACTTACCTTATACGCAATAATTTTCAAAAACATAAAAATCTCTATGCATACGTTGGAAACTCTTGGAGGGCAAAATACACAAACATATCGACCAGCCCACTGACTCGCCAACTGTCACTCTTTACCCCCTCTCGGTTAACCACTCCCTGCTTCCAGTGACTGCTTAGATTGCTGTACCTGTACTTTTAATTACCTTGGATACAACTCTTGGACGCTTCAGATGACCGATATAATCGTATTACTTTCCTTACTACTGTGTCCCTCGATCCATAGGTTTGGTTCTTCCCAATCCCCATTTAAACGTCTAATATTCATATTGGACACGAGGAACATTTTGTACTATTTCATTCGGGGAGAATGCTGTATTCTTATATTCAATTGATCTCCAGTGCGCTTCAATGATTCAATCCTGAGATTGAATTCTGGCACAAATCCCGCACACTGAGATTGAAAAAATCAGGATTCAAAACGATCCCGCTCATTGAGCTGAATTCAAAGCATGCTTCTCTAAATCTTGGAGCAGAAGAATGATCTTAGAAGACTGGTTTTCCTGCATATGCGGTCTTATGAGCGTTTTGTTCATGGTATTTTTGGTGCGGGTGTGAATCTTTTCTGACTGTAGCTTCTTGTGGAGGCCGTAGTAGGCCGACTTCCACTGATGACACTGCTCTATATTTCTCGGCTAACGTTATTGTCAGCCGTCAGTAAGGATTCAAGGTAGACGAACTTGTCGACCACCTCCAACTTTTGCTCCCTCACGATTCAGGCAGGTGAACAGGTCTGTCATCTTTTCAAATATTCGGCCGACAATGTCCATATCATCAACTAAGCGAACAAATTGACTGGATTTCGTGAAAATCGTACCCTGGCTCTTCGTATAACACCTTCTAGATTCCATCACCTTGTCGTAATCCCTGGCGGGATTTAAACAAGCTGGAATTTTCGCCTGAAAACTTCGCACAATTTTGCACACCTTTGTTGCTCTTATCAGTCTTGTGAGCTTCCCGGAAAAGCTCTTCCATGATTTTCCATAGCTCTACGCCTACTATCGTATGCCACCTTGAAATCGATTAGCAGGTGATGCGTTAGGACCTGGTATTCCCGACATTTTTGGATGATTTTCCGCGCAGTAAAGATCTGGTCTGTTATCAATCGGCCGTCAACGAAGCCGGCTTGATAACTCCTCTCAAACTCGTTTATTACGGGAGACAGACGACGGAAGTTGCTGGGATAGCACTTTATAGGCTGCATTTAGAATGGTAATCACTCGGAAGTTCTCGCAATCTGTGAAACCATCTTTACCAGCAGCTTTATTGTTCTTGAGCTGGTAAATGGCATCCTTAACCTCCTTTAAAGTGTGTCATTCAGCTGTTCGTCGAAGTGCTGCTACTACCTTTCGATCACCTCACGTTCGTCCGTCAAGATGTTATCATAATTATACATGCACATTTCGGCGTTACGGGATGTGTTGAGCTTCTGATAGAACTTACGTGATTCTTCCCAGTAAACACATCATCGTATATGATGGTATATAAGAGTACAAATGTGGAGGCGATATACGTACATATTGCATGCAGCCTTATGGTGCATGTACGTACATCGCCTCCACATTTATACTCTTATGCGCTATCGTATACGAGTTTGTGTTTACTCTGTTGAGCACGACACAGCTGCTCCACTCCGTATGCTTAAGGCGGCGTTCTTTTCTCCCGAAAGAGACGGGTCTACTGTTGCCGTTTTCATCTTGCAAAAAAAAATCGAACTCCATAACAGAAAGGAATAGTGAGTTCCTTCACTCATCACATAACTCAATGGTTCATAGGTCATTTGGGCTTAAAATTGAACGGGCTACAATTTTGCCAAAGCACGTATACCATATTTTTTCACAAATTATAAAGTTGGCTATTTCATGCCTATAAAATATGGACCACTCTTATTCTAAATAACACAAAACAAAGGGCCTTATTTATACAAACAACTTTCTTTTGTCTTAATTTTCATTCTAAACCTCAAATGCATGCTTCCGCGTATATCTGCATTCTGAGCCACAGTGCAATGGTACTCCATCCCAATCGTCAGTGTGTTGAATGAAAAGCATTCCTAAATAATACCGCACTTTTGGAATATTACTGGCGGCACCCTATGGTTAAGAAATTTCCCGATGATCAAAGCTGACAGCTACTTCTAACCCCAATCAAACCATTCATCACGGAAGAAACAAAAAAAAATCGTAATCGAAAGTGAAAAGCAATTGTAATCCTCTAGGATTGCTCCCCCCGTTTTACGGGTTCCCTGCTATTTGGTGCAACATCAGTATTACTCACCAATCCTGTACGACTGATACCGAAAAACGAAACAGCCAAACGAGAACGGTGGGGCGTGTTGTTATGTGTTCAGACAAATCGTAAAATCAGACGGGTGTTTTTCTGTTTGGATTACGTTTCATGCTCTTTTCACCCTGCTAGAATACCTACAGCATGAGATGAATTGAATCAATGCATATCCATATCTACGAGGGGATGGAGCCGCATGAAATGATACACCAAAGTTCAAACACTTTTGAATGGGTTTCTTGTAGAGCAAATAAATGATTCAATGAGCACTACTGTGCACATGTGGTTATCGGATTTGTGAATTCAAAACTTGCACGTATTGTAGAAGAAGCCACATATTATAATTTGGTTATGTGCAATTATGTGTACATCAATACTAATTAAAGAAAATGAACAAACTTTTTTTGCGTTTTGAGTTTGATATATATATTCCTGTTACTTTTTTAAACATGCAGGCACAAATATTTTTGTTTCATTTTTCATTAGACTCACATTTTTGTTTTGCGTAGTAGTAGATAGCATTTTTTTATAATTTCAAATTCATATTAATTCTAATTTTGTAATAAATATAATTATCTCATATTTCCTGGTAGCACGAAATGCTTTGAAACAATTCACTATGACAACTGAACACTTAAGTGTTTCTATGAAAAACCTTTTTACTCTTTTTTATAGCAAAAAGACATGCGAGGGGTCCACCAATATAAACACTTATGTTATGTATGATTAATAAACTTGAGCCTTGCATAAGTACACTGCATTTCAAGTTGATGTCCTTATGCATAATTTTTGCAAATTTCTAGATCCATAAAATACCCCTTGTTCATTTTTTTATTGCCTGAATTCCCACTCAGTACATCATCCAAGGAAATGTATCCACTCTGTGGTTGCTTCTGTTGGCTTTGTTTGGACATTCACAAACGCAAGATGAACTACCCTTAGAAGTACACAAAAAGGGCAAGCAGACGAGCTCTTAGGGAGAAGTGGAGAAAGATTTATAAACAGGAAAATTGCGCTTTTGACTCTGAAGCGCCATAAAGGAGATAAGCACGTGGGACATTTCGGAACGAAGGGCGAAAAAATGAATAACCATTGATGCATGGTTTTGCTCCGTTTTCCACCATCAACTTGTATGCTTGAAAGAAGCATGTGGGCATTTTATGGAAGCATAAGCAGGGCTCATAATGTGCGAATTACATTTTGTATATATTTGGCCTATTGGTCTGTTGACTCACTTACAGAGTAAAGTGCCATGAAGTATCTAAGTGTAGGATTATTCCACCAGCTAACGGAAAACGTTTCTTCTACATGAAGGTAGAAATGTTGATTCGTCTGCCTAATGGGGTGGAAGAAAATTACTATTATGTTTCAATTACAAAAGCACTTCCATGCTATTTACCTCAAAAGAAGTCTATTAACGTTTTTATTCGACATTCAGCTCTTCATTCACCCCACATTCCCAAACCTTCTTCTAAGTTGATTGTTTTAGGAGTTTAAAATACGTATGACTCATTTCGCGCTAAATCGTATTCGAATCTTGCATCGCCCCTTTTGATTCCAGTGTAACTTTTATGGAAGTGTAGAGCTTGACCGTCTCGTAAAACCGTTGCAGGCCTTAGAGTACGTTCCAAATCCATCGCCTGGTTGTTCCAACTAGGCGGGAGTAGGTTCAGATGCCATTACCTGACTTGCACCGATCCGGCTCTGAACATATTACCTCATGAATAGACTGGCCCTAAAACAAAAATGTTGTAAACCTCAACGGGGCACCCCCTAGATATAAACTTTAAGGTAAGAAGAAATCTCTCAAAAAATTTCAACTCGATTGGTTGCTCCACCAGCTGGCGCATCCAATTTGTAGTTTGTATGGGATATTCATTTCAAATATATAGAGAATTGACCCAATTCACAGTGGGACGGATTGGGGTTTTAGGAGGAAAGATGGAACTCACGCCTTCAATTGCGATTTTACGTAGAAATGATGTTCTACAAAGTTGTTCCTATTATAAAGACAATTTTTTTGGTCGGAACGTAAATTAGGGTGGCCCTTTGTAAAAAAGTTAACCATCAAAACTTTTTTATTTTAAGGAATATTGATATAGTTTGTTCTACAAAGTTGAAGATCGTAATTTCAAGCTGATTTGACTGAAAAAGTTTTTTCCTAGCTCAAAAATTGACCGTTTTAGAGCATTTTTCGCTATTGATGTAGGGTGGCCCATCAAAAATAGGTTTTTGTGTTTTATTTTTTTTTATTTCAGATTTCTCAGCCAAGTTGTTTCCCCTTTATCTTAAAAGCCGATTGAAACGCATATTTTGAGGCCTGTACAATTTTTACGGTGAATAGTTATAAACATTTTTTATGAAAAACAACGTTTTTTACATGTAGATGTAGCTGAGGCAAACCAAAGATTTTTTTTTTGCATGACAATAATTGTCTTTCGGCTGTAAATTTGAATTCAAACTATTATGTTTCATATTCTTATATACGTACTTCTAAATAGAATCAAAGGAGTTCAGCAATAAAAATAAGGAGATAAGTCTTTTGTAAATATCCTCTAAATTTACCGCCCGGTTGAATATCCTGACATGGCTCCTCCAAAACTTCCGAACATTTCTTTTTGGGGATTTGCCAGGCTCTTTGAGAAACATTCTGATTGGAAGTAATGAATGCTTAATAACCGCAAATCTATTTACAAGTGATTTGTCCACCGTAGGAGATATATCGTATCTGAAACGGTTTATTATCAGAGTACGATTTCTGATTATGACGCTGACTTTCCAGCCTAGAGCAGAGAAAATAACTATGTGCATTATTTGATCATGTATAGATGTTTTGAATAATTAAGACTTTCGTTTAGAGATAGCCATGCCAGGAAATTGAACCTTGTAGTATATTTGGGAGATCTTATATAAATCTGTTATTGACGGTTAATAACATATGAACCAGTCATAACATGAACAAACAGATCCGCAGAAGAATAATACGATATTTATTCTTATTTTAGTCTGACAAACACTATCGTCATGCCAACACAATTTTTTTTGTTTTCCCAACTATACAAACATATAAAAATGTTTTTGTTTGTTATTAAAAAGTCGTCAACTTTTCATCAGTTAAAAATTGTATAATTTTTTTTTTTGGTTTGCGCCCCCACTGGAACAGATCATAATTCTCAGGTTATTGTTTTAACAGCACTTTTACAATTTTAAACTGAGAGCTTTTTTGCCATATTTTTCATTTTGCATTCGTATATCGTGTATAAGTATAAATGATACCATATGTCCAAGGAAGTAAATGAAATTTTCATCACGAAAAGACTCTTGTATATCTTTGTTTCCATTAGCTTTATGTTTTATGTTTTCGTTTCAATTAGCTCTAAAAGGGATGGAAAGACAGTTTTGCTGAGAAACTTTAAAATTTCAATTTAATAATAAAAATAAAACACCAAAACCAATTTTTGATGGGCCACCCTACATCAATAGCGAAAAATATTCTAAAACGGTCAATTTTTTGAGCTAGGAAAAAACTTTTTTAGTCAAATCAGCTTGAAATTTTCCGATCTTCAACTTTGTAGAACAAACTATATCAATATTCCTTGAAATAAAAAAGTTTTGATGGTTATCTTTTTTTTACAAAGGGTCACCCTAATTTACATTCCGACCAAAAAAATTGTTTTTATAATAGGAACAATTTTGTAGAACATCATTTCTACGTAAAATCGCAATTGAAGGCGTGAGTTCCATCTGTCCTCCTAAAACCTCAATCCGCAATGTCACTGTTCCGTTCCGTATACTAGTTGGTCGCGTTCTATTGAGCCCAGAATGACAAATACACTAGTTGATACCCTAATGAACATAATTGCAGAAGGTTGTATCTGAATTTAAGCTCGTTTTCATTAACTTTTCAGTTAGGGTAAAATCACCGGTTTTGGCCAGCCTAAGAGAAAATGTCAATAAAAATTAAATGGGAAGCCGTATTTACACCACAAATATGTCAAATGCATGCTTTCAATCCATGTTATGTGTGTAAAATATCAAAACTGAGCTTAAACCATTTTTTTGCTTTGAAAATCCCGTTGGTCAATATAGGCCAATGGAACCAGTTTCGGCCAGAGATTTAACTTCGGTTCCTAAATTGGCCAATTGCATTGATTTCTCATGAGAGTGGCGAAATTAGGAGTGCCCTAGCCAAATTTGGTGTACGGGAGTTAAAATTTTAAGGAAAATCAATTGATTTTCTTATGTTTCGAATAAATTTGAACGAGTAAATGAAGGTAGCTGTATCATATGAATGTGATCTACTGAACACAAAAGGTTTCATGCTGATTGGCAATGTAAAACGGTGTATAATCTACTATGACTACAACTGGTGTATGGCTAAAACCGGTGCTTCTACCCTAGTGAAAATTAGGCTGAATCAGCCTCCCGTACAATCACATATATGCATGCGCCTTTTGCAGCAGCTCGCCCAGCGTCATAGGTGGCTATGATGCGCTTAGTGGCTATGTTGAAGAAATACAAAACAGTATATCATGAGGTTAGCAAATCTACTTCAAATAGTTAAAACACCAACTTTATCAATTTTAATAATGATACAATCTTCTACAATATTGTTCACTATGGTATCAAGTAGTTTTTTGACATTCTGGGTGCAATTGAACGCGATCAGCGATTTTCCTGAACCAAACAGTAAATAAAGTGCCGAAACCCATATGTGCTGGAGCTGGAAATCCCATATTAATTTCAATTCAAATGCGCCAGCTCATGGAACGACTAAATGAGCTGAAACTTTCAGGAATGCTTCTTCTAAATCTAAGGAACAATCCTGGAGGGTGCCCCGTGGAATTAAACAACTTTAATTTTCTCCCATACTAAGCTGGGCCAGTCTACTCATGAAGGACAATGTCAACTCTAGCATGCTCTTCCTACTTGCATAGATAACCATGGGATCACCAAGGCGACTATTCCAGCGGAGATGCATAGCGGCTCTCAGGGTGACCCATAAGAGATGATCCGTCAAAACAAACAACTCGTGGAATGTGAAGGAGAGGCTTCCGGATCCATCATTAACCGGCTAAGGTTCCCGCCAAGAAAGGAGGCGATCAACATCAACCTAAGGGAGAAAAGTGTGGGCAAAAGCCTAGACACTGTGATGACGGCAGGCACTTGCCGCTTCAGTGCAACATGTGAGGTGATCGATGGCCCGGGATTAATCGAGGCCGTAATAGGGAGTATCTCCCTGAAATGAATGTAACTGCTGAGCAACTCGATGTCATCATCGGGTTTGCTAGGAGCAAAAGCAACATCAGCAAAGACTTGAAAATAAGTCTACTGAAATTGCGACAATCAGTCCTAGCTGCAAAGCAGGACTACGAGAAAGCCAAGGAACAAATTGGCAAGATAGAAGGCAAAAGAGACACTAAGTCGTGCCAAACCAAAGTGTTTTCCTTCACAGGCAACGCGAATATATCTGATGATAGTCTTCGATACGCTATGCGAAAGAGAGAACCTTTCGAGGATGAATTCGTTTGCGAAACGATGTATGGTTGCTAAGGGAAAAGTGATCTACGCAGCCGCCCTCCAGAGCGGAGAAGCTGGCACGAGTCAAGCTCCGCGATTAAGAGGACATGACAACAGTGGAGAGGCCAACACTAATCCAAGAAACCAAGAAAAAAGAGCCACGGGATAGGAACCAGGCAGTGCAGCCACAGGAACCACGGGCGCAAGGCAACAGCAACCCGTGGATACGAATCGGAAAAAAAAGAAAGAAAGGAGAACACCTAAAACGGTTTATGCCAGCAAAATCAAATGGACCATAGATTCGAACGAATAGGATTCGATTGAAAGTTGGATCCGCCGTAAACAAGAATGAGGGTGATTATCGCCATTGGGCGCAGACGCGCGGAGCATAAGGCGGACTAGGATTGGTGACATGATCCTAGTTTTAAGGTGAAGATGAATCGAAGCCAAATTTCCAAGAGCACGGATCTGGAGAACCAAACATCTGTTTAAGCTGAAAACTTAATCGATTGGTCACCAGCTGGTGGTAACCAATCGATTAGGTTTTCAGCTCAAACGGATGTTTGGTTCTCCAGATCCGTGCTCTTGAATATTTGAGCTTTGGCTTCGATTCATCTTCACTTTTTAACGAAGGACGCCAAGCAAAAGGGTGCAGTCTATAAGCAACTGGCACAAGAAGTACTTGACGACGAGGTTGAAGTAAGATACCTGACTGCAGAAGCGACTCTCCAGTGTAAAAATCTGGATGAGGTCACCGATGCAGCGGAGGTCTCCGCTGCCCTCAAAGAGTAGTGTGACATCGACGTAAGGCCATCCACCTTAAAAAGGGCCCAAAGAGCACCCAGGTGGCGGCTATCAGGCTGTCGGTGGCAGAGGCTAACAAAGTGAAGAAATTGGCCATACTCAAGGTAGGCTGGTCGGTTTGCCAATTGAGCATACAACAACCTCCTGAAATTTGCTTCAAGTGTTTTGAGAAGGGCCATTAGTCGTGGAATTGCAATGCAAAAATCAACGGCGTACTCTATTACAGTTGTTACGCGCCCCCCAAGGTGGTCAATTGAGGAATTTTCCCACATGGCCGACAGGATGATAGCCGAATAAGCTAATTGGCAGCCATTAGTCATAGCCAGTGCTGGGAATGGTAATAGTAATAGGCTTGAATTTCGAGAAAGTCACGTGGCTCTCTGACTACAGTAGTTCAAAAACGTTGAATCTCATCAAGTAGCCTATGTTGGGTGCATGAATTTTCTAAATCGTTAGTGTCATTGAAGGCTCTAAATGCGGGAAATAGAACATTTTTCTACAGTAATTTTGGGTTGCCCTTAGCAACGGGTGTTTTGCAATTTTCAAGGCTTTTTGCCTACAGCAGCGAAGGGCGTGAGTTTCACTGGCTTCGCTGACTGTGATTGGCTTTGTTTGGCTACTGTAGAGTGAATTTCAGATTTTTTTCTATCCCTGATCCAAACAGCTAAAACGGAAGTTACACAGTTAAATTTAAACCACTGTGATGCAGCCCAGCAGCTACTTTGGCAGTCAGTCCCGTAAACCAACACTGACGTGGTGTTACTTTCGGGCCCTTACCGCATACCATCCAACAACGGGAACTGGATGGCAGGTGAGTCTCAACAGCTAGCAGCTATAGGGACGACAGGACGATACGCAATCCAAGAAGTAGTCTCTATCTCAAATGACGGCTTTGCGATAGAAAAAATCAACGGCGTGTTCTATTGCAGTTGTTACGCGCCTCCAAAGTGGTCGATTGAGGAATTTTTCCACATGGTCGACAGGATGATAGCCGAACTAGCTAATCGGCAGCCAGTAATGATAGCTGGTGACTTTAATGCATGGGCAATGGAGTTGGGTAGCCGCTGTACCAACCAAACAGGCCAGCTATTGTTGGAATCCCTGGCCGCATTAAATGTAGGGTTGACAAATGTGGGTACAGTGGGTACGCAGAAATGGTGCAGAATTGACTATCGACATGACGTTTTGTAGTCTTAACCTTTAAGGTACCATGAACTGGCGCGTTGGTGACGGTTATACTCATAGTGATCATCAATTGATTCTTCATAGTATAATATCAGGCGGGCGGAGTTCAGCGCAATGTACATGACCCAAGTCTGAGGTTGGAAAACAGTGCTCTTTGACACTGAAGTATTCACCGAAGCCCTGAGGCGCGAAAGGAACACTCTGGACCTAAACGGTGAAGAGCAAGTTGCTGTGACATCACGGGTGAGTGATGCTTCCATGCCGAGAAAAGCCCCTCCTAGAGAGAACAGGCCGCCGGTGTACAGGTGGTGCGAATCAATTGCAAATCTTCGAGCAAGACAAAGAATGCAATGCGCACGCACAGAAGCACAAAGCGAAGAACGCGGTGCAGCATTCAGATAGGCAAAGGTGGCTCTCAAGAAGGATATCAAGAGTCGAAAACGTGGATGCTTTGATAGTCTATGCCAGAGTGCCAACTTGAGTCCGTTGGGTTACGCCTACAGAGTGGTACCTAATGGCTAAGATCAAAGGTACCATAGCGCCCCAAAAGAAGTCGCCCGAGTTGCTGCGATCGATAATCGATGTACTCTTCCCAGGCAGTGAAAGCGGATCCAGACATGTTCAGAACCACGATTCAACGCTGCATAGATCAAAGAATCTTCCCGGATGTAACCACCCGGGAAACCACCAGGTGACCCGTCGGCGTATAGACCCATCTGTCTACTAGATACGACGGGCAAGTTATTGAAGAGGTTGATCCTCAACAGGTTAGTACCGTTTACGGAAGGTGTGGTCGGCCAACAACCAGTTTGAATTCAGGAAAGGTTAATCTACTCTGGACGCTATCTAGACGTGTTCAGACAGCTAAGGTGGCAACTCTGGATGTGAAGAATGCGTTCAACAGTGCAAGTTGGGAAGCGATAGCCCACACACTTCATCATCACAAAACACCGGTGCAGTTGTATGGATCCTGGGCTCACTTTTATGGAATGCAATAAACAATAAAGTACTGAGGCTGCCCCTTCCGACGGGTGTTAAATTTGTTGGCTTCGCCGACGATATCACCTGTCGAATCGATGGAGGATGTAGAGTTGACAGCAGCGCACTCTATTTCCATAGTTGAGGAAGTGGTGAGGTGGTGGTGGTCAACAACCGTAAGTCCGAGCAACGGGCGCTTATCTCGGTAGATGATTGCATCATAGAGTCCAAGCGATCCCTTAGGGATCTTGGGGTAATGATCAATGACTAGCTCAGCTTCGCTAGCCACGTTGAATATGCCTGTAAAAGGGCCTCTAAGCATAGCGGCGCTATCGAGAATGATGTCTAACAGCTCTGCTGTAATTGTCAGCAAACGCAAGCTCCTGGCAAGCGTGGCGCTAGCCATACTAAGGTATGGAGGACCAATCTGGTCAAAAACACTCAGAACGAGCAGAAACCTAAGGCAGTTGGAAAGCACGAACAGGATCATGTGCTTAAAAGTTGTGAGCGCATACCGAATGATTTCTAAAGAGGCCGTATGCATCATAGCCGGGATGACGCCCATCGGGCGGGGAAGATGTTCAATGCTTCAACCAAAGAGGTACCAGAGGAGTTCGTAACGCTTGCAATTAGACAACGCTCAGAAGTTGGCAGCAGGAATGGGGTAACTCCACTAAAGGTAGGTGGATATCGGCTGATACCAAATGTGTCAGATTGGTATAAAAGGGAACCATGGGATAGTGAACTTCACCCTAATGCAGTTTCTGCCAGGACATGGTTGCTATAGATAGTACTTGCATAGGTTTGGGCACTCAGAATCTCCTGCGTGCCCCAATTGTGCAGGTGTAGAGGAAACAGCGGAGCGTATCGTGTGCGATTGCCTTCGTATGCTCGCTACATGCGGAAGGGACACGTCCCCCGTAACTACTGCTGTCACTCACATTATGTTAGAATTGCAGCGCCTATGGTGTGCCGACCAAGAGTTAACTGCAGAGGATTAGTCCTGCCGATGCTGGTCCCTTGTAACGTTGTTTAAGTCGGCTAGGAGATGCTGTTTGCCTACACAGATGAAAATATTTAAATATCAATGTAGCGTAAACATAAGAGTATAGTAAAAGTAAATCAAATTCATCTATTGTTACAGCATCACGTTTAATTTTCAACTAAGGATGCTTGAATGTTACATGATCGTCTAAATTTAAAGTCCATTCGATTGTAAATAAGCGACATTTCAGTTTATTTTGTTGCTCCAAATATGCACATGAAAATAATCTGAAATTTACAGCAAATTTTCAGCTGTGTAGTCTACTTCTGCTACATGTGTTGTGCTATATACACTGGCCCCTCCCCGAAGAAATATTGTAAGGTGCTCTAGAGGACTGCTGGAGAACAGTGAAAGCAGCCGGTGACAATGCAGCTCAGAACAACATGGGACGAAGTCGTCGGAACGATTGGTTCGAGAGGCATGTAGGCAGATTCTGGGGAACAACACTGAATCAACAATTCCACGCCACAATACTCGACTCGTGGCCGCATCTCTCCATCCTCGGTTCTGCCCCACGCTCGCCAAATTTATGCGCCCACCTGGCTCGCTGCGCTCCACGCCTTCTTGTACCAACCGGATTCGACGCGAACACCATCTTTGCAGGGTTGTTGTCCGGCATTCTTGCAACATGCCCTGCCCATCGTATCCTTCCAGCTTTGGCCACCTTCTGGATACTGGGTTCGTCGTAGAGCTGGGCAAGCTCGTGGTTCAGCCTTCGCCGCCACACACTGTTTTCCTGCACACCGGCAAAGATCGTTCTAAGCACCTGACATTCGAAGACTCCAAGTGCTTGCAGGTCCTTTTCGAGCATCGTCCACGTTTCATGCCCGTAGAGGACTACCGGTCCTATGAGCGTTTTGAACATGGTACATTTGGTGCGGGGGTAAATATTTTTTTACCGCAGCTTCTTGTGGTGGCCATAGTAGGCCCGACTTCCACTGATGATGCGCCTCCGTATTTCACGACTAACGTTACTGTCAGCCGTCAGCAAGGATCCAGGGTAGACGAACTCGTCGACCACCTCGAATGTATCCCCGTCTATTGTGACACTGCCACCTAGGCGAGCCCTGTCGCGCTCGGCCCCACCAGCTAGCATGTACTTTGTCTTGGCCACATCCAACACCAAACCAGCCTTTGCTGCCTCGCGTTTCAGGCTGGTGTACAGGTCTGTCACCTTTTCAAATGTTCGGTCGACAATGTCCATGGCATCCGCGAAGCAAACAAATTGACTGGATCTCTTAAAAATAGTATCCCGGTTGTTGAGCCCAGCTCTCCGCATAACACCTTCTAGCGCAATATTGAACAACAGGCACGAGAGTCCATCACCTTCTCGTAGTCCCTTGCGGGATCCAAACGAACTAGAGTGTTCGCCTGAAACCTTCACACAGTTTTGCACACCGTTTGAGGTTATGGCTTTTAGTCTTAAATAAAACTCAAAAACGGATTTTTGTTTACATCCGACGTTTCGGACACATGTATTGTGCCTTTTTCAAGGATTAGCTGTGTTCCGTTTTATCGTTTGCCCACAGCATAGGCAACATTTGTCCAACAGCATAAAACGAATTCCCCGTTCGGGTACTATACGGGAGTAGAAATCCGAAAACGATTCGGGTCGCAGAACTGAAAACGCAGTTGCCTCAAACATCAACATAACAGTCGTACCTCCAAGAAAGTTTTGCACACCTTCCATCATCGCTCTTATCAGTCTCTTGAGCTTCTCGGGAAAGCTGTTCTCGTCCATGATTTTCTATAGCTCTACGCTATCGATACTATCGTATGCCGCCTTGAAATCGATGAAAAGGTGGTGTGTTGGGACCACGACTTTTTTGGAGGATTTATGATTAAGATCTGGTCTCAGTGGCGTAGCTAGAGTTTTCGGGGCCCGGTGCGATGTCAAATTCGGGGGCCCTTCAAAATAGGAATTTGCCGCTAAGCCCATCAGCATGTGACTTGTCAATTAACCGAAATGATAACACACTTTCAACCAACATTTGGATTTGTTTTGTGATTAATAATGAACCTTGTATTCATGTATTTTTGAAGTCGTGTTTAGCTTCATTTTTTACCGTTACAAAAATATTCAAATTGCGATAACTTTTTTGTTTCTTGATATTTTTGCACCATTTTTTCACAAACTCTAAAAAAACTCTTCTACTTTTCGAATACATGTCGATATTGATCATTAGTCAACTAGATACGCAGATATTCCAAAATTCCTTGGGGGATCGACGCGTAGCCATAACCCACGTAAATACACTGATAGGCAAAATAAAGTGCCCACCTTACCAGTTTTCGAATTTCTCTCATTGATTTGGTTCAAATTAAAGTTAACACACCTAAATCTTTTGTGATAGTTTATTTTTGATGTTCTTTTAAAGTTGCACTTATGAAATTTTGATAAAAAAAAATTTTACTCAAAGAAAAAGAAAATCAATTTGTATTGAAAAAAAAGTAGTGACAAAATAAAGTGATGGTCTGGGGGTGTTTTTCATGGGGTGGAGTAGGAAGCCTCGTGAAAATCGACGGAATAATTACGGCAGATTCCTACATTAACATATTGCGGGAAAATCTGGAGGTTTCGCTGATCCAGACGGGCCTTGAAGATAAATTCATATTTCTCGAGAACAACGACACGAAGCATACTGGAAAGAAGACCAAGTATTTCTTCCGGTCTTGTCGGATTAAACCGCTGGAATGGCCTCCACAAAGCCCAGACCTCAACCCCATCGAGAATTTGTGGATGATTCTCGATGCCAGGGTTGAAAAAACTGGTGTTACCAACAAAAATAATTGTTTTGAAGCCTTGGAGCGCGCCTGGGAAGAACTAGATCCACAACACCTACAAAACCTGGTGAAAAGCATGCCGAAGAGCCTCCAGCAAGTCCTTAAGGCCAAAAGAGGACACATTAACTATTAAATTGCTTTTTATTTTTCTTAAATCATCTTTTCTTGGGCCAAGAAGGAAGTGGGCACTTTATTTTGTCACTACTTTTTTTTCAATACAAATTGATTTTCTTTTTCTTCGAGTAAAATTCTTTTTATTATCAAAATTTCGTAAGTGCAACTTTAAAAGAACATCAAAAATAAACTATCACAAAATATTTAGGTGTGTTAACTTTAATTTGAACCAAATCAATGAAAGAAATTCGAAAACTGGTAAGGTGGGCACTTTATTTTGCCTATCAGTGTATCTCAGGCTACAGAATTTTAATCGTATTCGGATATTCACTCCTCGGAACGATATATTAATACGAGTATGTTGTGAAAAAATGGAGCAATTTGATGCAGCTGTCTTTGAGTAATGAGCATTTATGTTTCATGTACTACACTGGACAAATAAAGATCTTGAAAACTCTAAAAAACCTCATATCGTAATATTCATATTTCTATTTTTGAGGTCTTGTTAGAAAATGGTGCAAAAATATGAAGAAACAAAAAAGTTATCGCGATTTGAATATTTTTTTAGCGGTAAAAAATGAAGCTGTCGGTAGAGGGGTTAATAAAGTGTAATATGCCGATAAAACTTAAGGGCTGATAGCGGTTAAGTGTTCAAAAACAGAAACTTCCGAGACCTCATGCCTGAAAAGAGAAACCAAAAAGAGACTGAAACGTGGATCCTCGTGTCAATAAGGTTTTCTCAGAAAATCCTACTAGACATTTTTCATAGCGTCTTTCTAAATGTTTCTGAGGGGATTGCTCGCGACCTTACGTCAAAAGTCGCTACATGTGTTAAAGAATTTTCTTCAGAAATTTCATCAGAATGTTATTCAGGTATTTGCTTAAAGTTTCCTTCACTTTTTTCCAATAATTCTCTCAGGAAATTTCACAAAGAAGTCCTCAAAAAATTCTACCAGAATTTCTCTCGGCATAGGATTTTGTCCAAGGAGATGCCAAGAAATTTTTTGGAAAAAAACTATAAGGGTACATCCCTATGGGGTTGGTTGTACGAACTGGTGACGTAGGACCACGATGTTTTTTTTTTTTTTTTTTTTTTTAAGGCACTCCGTGCTCGTGACCACTACTCAGTCTTAAACGAAGAATCCCCAACGCAAGTGTAGAAATTTGTATAAGTTCTCTGCTTATAAGACGAACCAGTTGAATGTTTCATGGTGTGGATGGCACACATCAGCAACAGGTATTAGATCACACGGCTGAAGTCGAAATCTGAAAACGTAGCTTAAGTTTGAAATCTTGAGCGATACCACAAGCCAGACGCTCGATTTGTCTAATAATAGTAGTAATGATGCCTAACGGGCTTGATTCTTGACTGCACCACAGATGAGTTTATCACGAGCCGAAATCTCATAAACCAGATACTGATCAACAGCTAAGCAGGCTTCTGGCTACGAGGTGCTCCTCGCTAAGTAGGTTCGGAGGAGCTCTTACCAGCTCGAAAGCGAAAATGGAATGAAACCGAATCCGGCGAAGGAAGCATGCTTTGAACCCTTAGATTAGCAGATGATGCTCCTCCCATTCGTGCTCTTCTCTTCTAGTCGACCAATCTGGAAAATGGGTATGTGCCAATAATGTGTTGGGCTTAGAATTGCTTGAAAATTGCGGAAAATGATAATGCGTGAGAAATTGATCAAACGTTAATAGTTGGAATGCTTGACATATACTAAATATTCTCTAGTTAGCTATTGATAATCAATGGTTTTCTTTAGTATGAAGGTGAATTTCTGATTAATGGGTGCCAAAATGATGAAAATTGTTCAATAAGAATTTCTCTTGAAAACCATTCTAAATATGTCGCAATTTTGTTACTTGTGATAATTTTCATAATCGAAATTCTTAGTAAAAAGTTATGAACAATAATGATTTTAAACGATTTTTTTCATACGACTTTGTGTACGTTCTGTTAAAAAATTTGTATTTTTTTTACAAGATTTTTACCTTTTTTTTCTTCTACCAAGTTGTTAGATATCTTAAAAGCGTGTTTTTGCTGAACATCGCACCTCTCTATCTTTCGAAGTAAAGGAATTATCTGTAGAAATCGTTTAAATAAGGCTTATTTATTCAATAGTAAGAATCCATGAAAAGACGCTTATAGACAAATGTTTTTATCATCTGCCGAAAGGAAAGATATGGTTCTTTCATGATATGTAAGAGTTGTCTGTGCCATTTTGCGCCGAAAGGCAGTTATAGGGGCCTAAACTACCGCTTGAAAAAAGAGTAATTCATAAATAACTTTGTAATTTTCAAAGATAGCGTAATGATATGTTCAGCAAAAACACGGGTTTTTTATGACAAAAATCTTTGTAGAAAACACAAAAAATATGAAATTCTTGGAAAAAAGATATGAAGAAATATATGATTTGTAGGGGCCATTCACATACAACGGCATATATCTCGAAAAGTATAAGAGATGGAAAAATCATGTCTTCGACAAAGTTGTTTCAAATTGCCAATTTTACAACTTTGCCGAAGACACCATATGTCTATCTAAATGCTTTGAAAAAATATTTTTTCTATCTCAATGCTAGGTGGATTGATCACAAAACTTTTTTCATGATAAGATGCGCTTTAATATACCAAGAAACTTCTCCGAATAAACTATATCACTAAAATCAACGGTTTGGGCGCTATTCAAAAAGCGCATGAAATCGACGAAATATAACACAGTGTATTCTTCTCTTCCAGAATCATTCTATATTCCTCGTCGAACCAATCGTTCCATCGACTCCGTCCCACGTACCCGACGTTGCTCTCAGCCGCATTGGTGGAAAACTAGACGTGCGATTATTTTTGAAAACGGCAATGGATTCAGCAATCCTAAATTATATAAATAGCGGTATTTTGGTGCTTGAGATAAAAACCTATTTTGCAGTGTTTTGGCACGGTTCAATTTATGCACCATAAACATGCAAAAATTGAACAGGCACTGTAATCATTCATTTTCAAACCGTCAAAAATCGGCTATTTTTAACCTTCCAGTCGTCGCGCAGATGGCCAACGTCAGAACCACCACACTGCTGTTGTGAACGAAAAGCGAGGTGTTTCACAAAATACAACAGCGCGACGACTGAAGTGTTAAACATTCCTTATTCGTGTGAAATTTAATTATTTTCGTCGTTTTTTATGATCACTACATCATACAGTATTAGTCGAACGGTGTACAGAAATCCAATTGCGGATTCGTTGATAAATTAAAAAATTATGGCATGCACAAGTTGTCCACTTTACAAAATGAACAGTCCTTAACACGAGAGCAATAATTTCAAAAACCTAAACACGCAATAATAAAATATACTAAACAATTATCAATTTAAAAGCTTGTTATTTTTGGACAAATATCGCGACTAGAATATTTCTGCTAAGTAGAAAAATACAATTTGATCATAGCATGAATAATATTGAATATCTCTTTTAATTCACATTTTAGCCTTATTGACATAGATTGGGCATACAAAAATTATCAATTAGCTGGAAGTTTTTTTTTTTAATTTTGATTTTTTTTTAATTAAGTAGATTTTTTTTTTATTTCGTCGCGAATGGTGAGAATGGGTGTTTTATGGCTGAGGTTCGTACGATGTTTAATCAAAAATGGGATGATAAGTGCAAATGACTTTCATTTTGAATCATATTCCCAATCTCAAATAGCATTTGAAGAAAGTTATTTTTACTTTTATGAGGCTATTCCTTGTTAGCTAGTTTTCACTTTTATGAGACGATTCCTTGATTTTCACCCAGCGTTGAAGTACTGTTCAAATCTTGAAATGAGATTTTACTGCCCCTTGGAGAATCGTCCAACAAATAACCGACAAACTTGCTATAAGATTCAGGTAATCTGTGGAAGTTGTCCGGTCCGGCAATCAGTGTTGCACTTTTTTCATTAGTTCGATATCGAGTGAGAAACCGTGAGGGCCATCGCAGCGAAATGAGTCGGAGAACTAATCGAAACTTTATCCGGATGCGGATATTCCCCTGGAATCTCAAGTATCCACCGCTGAAAAGTATTGCAAGGGTACACACACCATCCATCAAGGGCACTTTTTTCACCCCATTCCACCAGCGGAAATGTAAACATAATCATGTTTCCGTTGTTCACTCTGCCACAACTCGGCGTATCATCGCCATGGTAGATTTTCTTGGTGCACGATCGGCCAGACAACCGATTATAATAAAACTTTTCCTACAGTTTTATGTTTGTTCAAATTTTAAATATTTATGAGAGAAAGTTTTCTGATTATTTTATTTCATTCATCCTGCGGTACTTCTCATTGGTGTCAATATGAAATCGGTGAGAGGACTTTTCGTTTATGTTTTTCTTAGGAGGTATCACTTACAAACAAAACATTGAATCCGCGAAAAAGAAAATATACAATGTTTGCCGATTGGTACTAGCAGTATTACAAGCATACAGTACTGGTGTATGGGATAAAATTCAGCCATCATTTGAGTCACATGAATACAACATCTAGGGTAGATGGTTAATTATTGCCCACAACTCATAAGTATAATAATATTATATTATATTGACGAAATATCTCATTCTATTTCGCTATCCGTTTTTTGTACCTTTCAACTTCTCTTAAAAATGCAAAAGAAATCAGTTTGCGCAACCCAGTTATTATTTTTACTGATTAGATCTATTTAATTCCTTATAAACCAAAAGTAATCCCATTCATATTTCGGAGCCGAGTCCATCTCGAAAAACGACGGACTAGACTGCCATTAGGAAGATTAGGTTCTTAAGAAAATTGCTGCTATCTCTCTTATGGGTATTACCCCGAAGAATGCCATTCCGTTTTCAGATCCATATTGATACCGCAAACCATGAGAGCATGAAATCGAACGCTAAGGTAAAATCAAGTGGAAGGCAAATTTTATCCCTCCGTTCAAAAATGTTAACGCTCTGATGGACCTCCTTCCGGTAAAAATAATAAAATGAAGATAATAGGTTAATAAAATTTTAGCTGGCATGTTTTCCCCTATTCATTTGATTTCAATTATGGGATTCCAGTGGCAGGTTGTTGTTTGATGGTCACATCTCGACGAGTGCTTCGGTCTAGGAACGGGAAATCCTTGACGGCATTCGAGCGATCATACATGCTTTTAATCCAATTTAACGCATGGTGAGTGTGGCTTGTGTTCCCCCGAGTAGTAGTGATTCAATAAACGACGTGGTAAGGGGGTTATGTGAATAAATTTCACATTTTCACTGTTTGATAAACCTCGGAACGTGCAATGTATGGATGAAATTTAATATAGGCGACCGAAAAACGTTCTGACACAAATATTTGATTAAGCAAATTGGGTTTTGGAGTGGAGGCGACCTGTTGCATTGCCTTTCCAGCAGAGTATCCGCTAAGGAAACGAATTTCTCCGGATCTTCAGAGCATTGAATTAATGCTAAAGGATGCTGCATTTAGAAAACATTATATTGCTTCAAAACTGCGTAATTGAAAAATCTGTCCTCTTATGTTGCTTCTACGTCTTACAAAACAAAAACAAAATTGCAATACGTACAGCTTTGTTGTACTTAGGGCTGATAATTGGCAAAATGTTCTCCTTGTTTCTTCCTGCTAACGAGAAACCATAAAGCAAACGAGGAACCACCAAACTATGTACTAGTTTAATAAGAGTTTCACGATTCGCACGCTTTCTTCCCGACAACATTTTAAGAACATTTAGTATTCCAGTTGCTGATTGTCTTCTTGTTGTTGCATGATTTTGAAAACTTAGTTTACTGTCCATGATAAGTCCAAGAATTTTCATTCGATTTACAACTGGTATGGTAATATTATTCAGTTTTATATTTGGAATAGCTCCACGATGACGGCGACTATTGCACGCATGCAAGAGCTGGCATTTTGGTACGGAAACGTTAAAACCGACCGATAAAAACCATTCGAAGGCACATTCAGCCGCATATTGTATTTTAGCTCGTAAACATTTTCTGTTGGATCCATAGCGAACCAACAGAATATCATCTGCGTAAACATATATCTTAACCTTTTTCGGGATTACATCGAAGAGAGGTTTCAATATGACCAGAAATAACGAAACTGAAATAACCAAGGATGGCAATCTAGTGATCATGACAAAATCCATGATGCATCGCTGTTGTTCTACCCTGAGACGAGACTCGCGAAGACGGTCTTCTTTTTCTGTGATTGCTGAGTTTTTTTTCTTATTCTACTTTGTGTTTATACCAATTATGCGCAAGCCGTTCAAACCTTCACATGAACCTCTCAGAAAAAAATGATTGAGTTTGCATCACATCGAATCATAAATAGCCGTTTGAGTGAAATTTCATGCCAGCAAACGTAGTAGACATTAGAAATAATTAATCTTCTGCTTAGATTTATCAGCAACTTAGGAAAAAACTGCTCCGCTGACTGAGGTTTTTAATAACAATTTACTTTGAACACAATACTTTACACTTTTTCAGCCATAAAAACGGTGGGCTGCATTTGACGTTTCGTGAGAGGGGAATCTGGGCTGCATATGACGTTGATATTTTTCCTCTTCGCGAGTCTCTCTCAGGTTCTACCTATATCGTGCGATCATAGCAACAACGATTACACTGCGGAACACGTTTTTGTCTCAAGCATCAAAATACAGTTATTTACTTAATTAAGGCCCAAGTCAGTGGCGCGTCTGCAATGCGCGCGGGCTACTTTGATCGCAATTTTAACAAATTTGACCACTTTTTTCAAAATTCTAAACTCACTTGTCTCTTCGAAATTAAATGGAGATTATTTCTTGTGAAGAAACCATGTTCATAAAGTTATTAGATTTAGCTGGAATGTCTTTTGAGTGGTAAATGAAATGCCGAAAATATAAGACATTGCTTGCTATTTCATCTGATAGAAGCTGTTTGGGGGCATATTTTGAAAATTGGAAAACATCCATCGATAGATATTTCCTCAAGGATTATTCCTGTAAAAAAATATTTCCAATAAAATTAGGCAGGAATACGGGAATGTCTTTTAAACGCGATTTAAAAATCATCATTTTTCTCATAAAATTAGCCATCAAATTGCCAACGATAGCCATGCAACGATCGATGAATCAGGCATAGTTCATCCAAGTGGGCAAAATGAATTCTAGGAGTAATCCACGTTGCAGCTAATGGGAAACTTTCTGGTGGTTGATGAGTTTTGATGATAGAGATATTTTGTTTCTTGGATAAGTACAATTTCATAATGATACTTATTTTACTACTGGACTATCGCAAAAGTTTTTACAAGTGCGGGAACGCTAATGAAAGTGCGCGATGGCATCAAATCGAGTCAGTTACTTCAGCGGGATTATTCATCGCAGTCCAAAGAATAAATGATTTGAAGACACCACTATGATTCGAAGCAATCTCGCACTTTTATTCCCAGTTCAGCAGTGAAAGAAATATACAACAACTTGATAAAACTTTTGCGCGAGTTAGAATTGATTTGACGCTTCCACACTAATTATGATTTGCATGAGGGAACAGATGTCAACAATATATAAAATTATGTTTGCTAAAACCTGATAAGGAAGTGTTGTTATGTTCCATGGTTATTTGAAAATGATGAGTAAACTACCTATCTAACTGATGCTTTTCTGAAATAAATTTGACTGCTCCAATTGCAATATTGAAATTATATGAAAATTCGCATGCCCACCCTAGCCGTTGAAGAAATGAACCGTTACTCTTTGAACGTGGCAAAGGATGGTATTACCATGGATGGTGGGTGCGCTCGTAAGACATGCAGTTGTTTGCCCCAAGATTATTTGGTTTTCTAATATGAAAGCATACATTTTTTTTATATACCAATGAATTGCTGAGAAAATTTGCAATCTATTGGTGCTAATTATAAGGCTGAAAAATAAAATTCATAGCATACTTTTTAAATTTCCATTTCATGCGCAAATGATTTCCGCTGCAACAGCAGCGGGCCGTGGGAAGAAGGAATACGAAAAACCGACCAACAAGCGATAAATGAAATGTGTTCATCTAACTGTGAGTCATTTTGCTAATGATGTAGGATGGGTGATCTGTTGATATTGATATTGGTATCACGTGTTGATTACTTCGAGCCTCGAATTTTTGGATCAATTTTAATTTTATCTGCAAATTGTTCTGAACAAATCTTCTTAATTTTGTTGAATAAAATATATTGGGGGATTAGAGTTTTCTAAATTAGTAAATAATACGTCATAAGTCATTTTTAATTTCAGAGCGGTCGGTTCTCAGCTTGCTCCTGGCGATCAACATGCTCGTGCTGTATGTATCGAGCGAGCGTGCTTGTGCGGAATGTACTAAGTATACGATGCAACTGATCTTGAATTAAATATTTCATATTACAATTGGCATTGGAAATTCCAAGTAAATAATTGTATCTCATGGCTTTCTAAGTGGTATGCCCGAAATTCATTGAAAATATTCTAATTGTTTGTGGCTGAGAACTTTGGACAGACAATTTGAATGTGATTATTGGGAATTTGTTGAATATTTTCCAATTACTGGTAGACACTGAAAAAGGCTGCAATATGAAAAGATGATTGCTTAAAAAGTCTTTGATAAAGTGTACAATATTTTGAAATACATCGAGTTGAAAACAAACAAAGCTATGACAAGAACACTATTTGTATGACATGTAGGTTTATTAAAATAAATCCTAATAATATTTGAGATTTTTATGGAATAATTTGAATATTTCCGAATACCTGATGACAAATGGGCATTCCAGACAAATATTTGAATGAGATGAGGAGCTTTACCAACATTTTGAGTAATACATTACATTCAAATGAAATAAGGGTTTCTAAAAAAACGGTTCAATGTATAAACGAAATGAGTATTTTCTAGTAAACTCTCGAATATTTGAATGCTCTCTCGAAACATTCGCATTTTTTCAGCAACTTAGAAATACTTGTGTTTTGTGGAATTCTTTAAATTATTCTGAATATTTGATGGCGATTGAGAATTTCTGACTTATATTTGAATGAGATTAGAATATTAGAAAATTTCTGAAAAAATAGAGTATCTCGTCAGTGATATTTGCATAAAAGGAATGTTTTAGAAGAAATTCTGAATGCATGATTGAGATAAGTATTTTTTTAATGCAATTTTAAATAAGACGTCTCAATATTATATGAATATAATTAAATAAATTATTTAAACAATATATGCTCCTTTTTTAAGAATTACCGCTGAATGTTTGACTGAGATGAGAATATTTTGAATGACTCCGGAATAATTCAGTTATTTATGAAAATTTTGAATATTTCTGAATATTCGATGTTATTTGAGAACTTCTGGCAAATATTTTAATGCGATGAGGATTTTGAAAAAATTAAGTATAACAAAATATTTAAATGCAATGAGTTTCTCGTGAATAATATTCATATATGGTTTCTGAATGAAATTTTGATAAATGTAAGACTAAGATGAGTATTTTTATTTCACTTCAATATTTAAAATATCATGGAGTTCTTTGGAAAAAATCCGAATTATCGATGGCAATATAAAATTTCTGACAAATATTTTGATGAGATGAGGATTTTTACGAAAGTTCTGAGAAATATAAGAATGCGATAAGTATCTCGTAAACAACATTCGAATAAGACTGAATTTCTAAAATAAATACGGTATCTTGCATGAATGATACGAGTGTTTTCTAAATAACTCTCGACTATTTGAATGATCTCTGGAATCTTCCGCATATTTTCGAATATCTGCGAATTTCAAAGATTCTAACAAATTTTTCAATAAGATAAGAATATAAGAAAATTTCTGAATAATAGGAGATAAACATCTCGAAAGTAATATTTGCATATAAAGAAGTGTTTCAAAAGAAATTCTGACGAGAATGGGATAGATATTTTCTCAATATAATTTCAAATGATATGAGTGTCAGAAAATTTCTTAATAATATATGAATAAGATGAGTATCTCATGAATGACAATTGAGTTATATGCTTTTTACAGGAATTCCGCTAAATGTATGACTAAGATGAGTATTTTTTTAATTACTCCGAAATACTCGAATAATTAATGAAATACTTTGAACAGTCACGAATTATCGATGCCATCATGCCAATCGAGAATTTCTGACAAATATTTTAATGAGAAGAGGATTCCAAAATATTTCTGAAAAATATATAAATGTGATGGGAATCTGTAAATGATATTAAAATTATAGAAATGTTTCTTGAAGAAATTCTGAGAAATGTGTAAATGCGCTGAGTATTTTTTCAGTAACTTCTAAATTCTTGAGTGTTTTGTGGAATTCTTCAAATTATTCTGAATACTTGATGGTGATTGAGAATTTCTGGCATATATTTGAATAGAATATTAGACAATTTCTGAAAAAAAAATTGGAGTATCTCGTCAGCGATATTTGCATATAAGGAGTGTTTTAAAAGAAATTTTTGAAGAAAGCATGAATGAGATAAGTAGATTATTTTTATAAATCAATTCTAAATAAGACGAGGATACTAGAAAATATCCATATAATATATGAATAACATGAACATCTTGTGAATGATATTCAAGCAATATAAGTGTTAAATAACTTCCGCTGAATGTGTGACTGAAATGAGAATCTTTAAATTGACTCCGCAATATTTTAGTAATTTATGAAAACTTTGAATATTTCCGAATACTCCATACCTATTTAGTACTTCTGTTAAATATTTTAATAAGATGAGGATTCCAGATAATTTCAGAAAAAAATATATGAGTGAAGGGGCCTAGATAGCCGTAGCGGTAAACGCGCAGCCATTCAGCAAGACCAAGCTGAGGGTCGTGAGTTCGAATCCCACCGGTCGAGGATCTTTTCGGGTCGGAAAATTCTCGACTTCCCAGGACATCAAGTATCTTCGTACCTGCCACACGATATACGCATGCAAAAATGGTCATTGGCATAGTAAGCTCTCAGTTAATAACTGTGGAAGTGCTCATTAGAATACTTAGCTGAGAAGCAGGCACTGTCCCAGTGGGGACGTAACGCCAGAAAGAAGAAGAATATGAGTGAAATTTCTCGTGAATGTTATTTATATACGATAAGGGTTTCCTGATGAAATTCTGATGAATGTATGAATGAGATGAGTATTTTTAATTGACTGTAATATTTGAAATATAATAAAATTTGTTGAAAAATGTGGTCTTGATAGCAATTGAGAATTTCTTACAAGCATTTGAATAAGATGAGGATTCCAATATCTGAATAACATATAAATGAAATGCGTGTCTTGTTATTTGAATTACATAATGGTTTCCTAAAGAAATCCTGAAAAATACATGAATGAGATGAGAATTTTATCAATGACTCTGGAATACTTGAGTGTTTTATGAAATTCTTTCAAGTGTTCCGAATACTTGATGCCAATTGAGAAATTCTGACATATGCTTGAATGATATTAGGATATTATAAAACTTCTATTTTATGCATAAAAAAAGTGTTTGATAAGAAGTTTTGAAGAATGCATGCATGAGATAAGTATTTTTTGTTTCATTTAATTTAAAAAAAAATCTAGAAAATGTATTGATACTATAATAAAATAAATATCTCGTGAATGATATTCAAACAATATAAGTACTTTTTTTAGAATTTCCGCTAAATACGACTGGGACGAGAATCTTTTCAATGACTCCGGAATATTTCAGTAATTTATGAAAACTTTGAATATTTCTAAATTTTTGATGCCAATTGAGAATTTCTGGCAAATATTTTAATGAGATGAGGATTCTAGAAAATTTTAGAATACAAGATATATAAATGAGATCAGTTTCTCGTGAATGATACTTATATACGATAAGGGTTTTTGAATGAAATTTTAAATTGAATTAAATATTTAAAATGTTCTAGAATTCTTTAAAAAAATTAGAATTCCAGATGGCAATTGAAAATTTCTGACAAATATTTGATTGAGAAATGTAAGAATAAGATGAGTATTTCGTAAATTGCATTTGAATAAGATAGAATTTCTGAATTAAATACGAAAGAAAATATTCTAAATAATTCTTGAATATTTCAATGCTCTCTGGAATCTTTCGCATATTTTTGAATACCTGGGCAGTTTTTGAAAATTTTCTGAATCAGACTATGACATTAGATAATTTCTAATAAGCATTATTAAGTAATATTTGCATACGGGAAGTGTTATTAAAGAAATTCTGAAGAATGTAAGAATTAGATAAATATTTTTTTAGTTTAAATTAAATTGAACCGAGGATACTAGAAAGTCTCTTTTAATTATATGTATATGATAAAAATCTCGTTAATGACATTTGAACAATATAAGTGGTTTTTTAAAGAATTTCCGCTAAAATATATGACTGGGATGAGAATCTTTAAAATGACTCCGGAATATTTGAGTAATTTATTAAATGCTTTGAATATTTCCGAATACTCGATGCTAATTGAGGGCTTCTGACAAATATTTAATAAGATGAGGATTCAAGAAAATTTTAGAAAGAAAAACAATAAATGAGTTGAGTATCTTGTGAATGATATTCATATACGACAGGTGTATCTGGTTGAAATACTAATGAATGTATAGTATTTTTAAATTACTTTAATATAAGAAATATTATGGAATTCTTCGAAAAATCCGAATATAGTTAGCAATTGAAAATTTCTGACAACTATTTGAATGAGATAAGGATTCCAAAATATTTCTAATATATAAAAAATGAGACAGAGACGAGCCTACCAACGACTGAAAGCCTTTTTAATAAAGATAGATAATGAAAGTCGAAATAAGGTTTCCACCTTATAAATTATATTTGAATTATATAATGATTTCTCATAGAAATTCTGAAAATTGTATGAATAATGAGTGTTTTTCATTGACTTCGGAATACTTGAGTGTTTAGTGCAATTCATTGAATTATTCTTTTTATTTGATGGCAATTGATAAATTCATGTTTTGAATAAGATTAGGATTTTAGAAATTATCTGAAAAAATTGAAGATAAGTGTGAGTGATATTTGCATAAAATAAGTGTTTTAAAAAAAAATTCTGCAGAATGCATGAATAGGACAACTTTTACCTTAATTCAATTTCAAATAATACGGGGATACTACAAAACATTTTAATAATATATTAATAAGATGAGTGAATGACATTTAAATAACATAAATACTTTTTTTAAAGTAATTCCGCTGAACGTATAACTGAGATTAGTAATGATTCCGCAATATTTAAGTAAATTATTAATTACTGTGAATATTTCCAAATATGCCTGACGCCAATTGAGAACTTCTGAAAAATATCTGAATGAGATGAGGATGAAAGAAAATTCGAGAAAATTATTATTGAGATAAGTATCTCGTGAATGTTATTTGAAGGGTTTCTAAAAGAGAATATGACAAATGTATGGATGCGATTATTTTTTTAAGACTATGTAATGCTTCAAATGTTATGGAACTTTTTGAAAAATCTAAATTCTCGATGACAATTGCGAATTTATGACAAATATTTGAATGAGTTGAGGATTCCAAATAATATTTCAATGAAATGTGTATTTTGTTAATGACATTTGAGTGATATAATTGTTTCTAAACGAAATTCTAAAGAATGTATGAATGAGATGCAATATGTTTCAACGACTCCGAAATACTTGAGTATTTCATGGATTTTTTTTCAAATTTCGTACAATTTTTAGCAATTGAGACATTAGAACATATATTTGTATGAATAAGTATTGTCTTAATTCAATGTTATATAAGACGAGAACACTAGAAATAAATTTTCGATATATGTTCGATTTCTCAATAGCTTAAAGTTTTCGGAATTTTTAAAAGTACTCCATAAAACACTCAAATATTTCGGAATCTTTGAAAAATTATTCATCTCATGCATACATTTTTCAGAATTTATTTAAGATACCTAAGACCTTAAGATACCATTATATGTTGGATATACAGTATTGGGAATAAAAAAGTAAACAAATGCCAATTTTCAAAATGGTCATGTTTGGAGGTATATAGCTCTATAACGTGAATTTAGCAGCAAGTAACGTGAATTTAGCATTTTCATTGGATTTTGAAATTAGTAAACACATGCTCAAATGTAGACGGATTAAAATTGGAAATAAAAAAGTAAACAACAACAAGGTCTTATAACTTAGGAATGAAAACAAATATGATTTTTTTTACCAAATTAGGTTTGTAATCCAGCACAGTCCTTACACAAAAAAAAAAACTATGGGATGATTTTGTAATATATATCTGTTTTAAGTTAATTACCATTGATGTTGTTTACTTTTTTATTTCCATTTTAAAACCGTCTGGAACTTTAAGACATGTGTATAAAAAATGTTAAAATCCAACAAAAGTAGTAAATTCACTTTATGTTTAGTTCACCACCGCAAATTCATGCCATTCGGATAATTGCACACCGAACTACCGACCTTCATAACAATTGACGTCCTATTTAAAATTGAATTAAAAAAAATACTTATCTCATTTATCTATTCTTCAGAATTTATTTTAAAACATTTCATTTATTCAAATATCAGTTATGCTCAACTGCGATCAAGTATTCAGAATAATTTAAAGAATTCCACAAAACACTCAAGTATTTCGAAGTTACTGCAAATATACTCAGTGCATTTATATATTTCTCAGAATTTCTCCAAGAAAACTTTATATAATTTTAATATCATTTACAGTTTCCCATCATGTTTATATTTTTTTCAGAAATATCTTGGAATCCTCATCTCATTAAAATATTTGTCAGAAATTCTCGATTGCCATCATGCCATCGATAATTGGAAACTATTTGAATTTAATTTATGAAATTTCGAGTATTCCGGAGTCATTCAAAAAATACACATCATGGTCATACATTTAGCGAAATTCCTGTAAAAAGCATTTATATTACTCAAATGTCATTCATGAGATACTCATCTTATTCATATATTATTAAAAAAATTTCTGACACTCATATCATTTGAAATTATATTGAGAAAATATCTATCCCATTCTCGTCAGAATTTCTTTTGAAACACTTCTTTATATGCAAATATTACTTTCGAGATGTTTATCTCCCATTATTCAGAAATTTTCTTATATCCTTATTGAAAAGTTGTCAGAATCTTTGAAATTCCCAGGTATTCGAAATTATGCGGAAGATTCCAGAGAGCATTTGAGAGTTATTTAGAAAACACTCATATCATTCATGCATGATACCGTATTCATTTTAAAAATTCTGTCTAAGTCGAATGTTGTTTACGAGATGCTTATCGCATTCTTATATTTCTCAGAATTTCGTAAAAATCCTTTCTCGTCTTATATAACATTGAATTAAGACAATAGTTATTCATACAAATATATGTTCTTATGTCTCATTTGCTAAAAATTGTACGAAATTTGAAAAAAAAACATGAAATACTCAAGTATTTCGGAGTCGTTGAAACATATTGCATCTCATTCATACATTCTTTAGAATTTCGTTTAGAAACAATTATATCACTCAAATGTCATTAACAAAATACACATTTCATTGAAATATTATTTGGAATCCTCAACTCATTCAAAATTTGTCATAAATTCGCAATTGCCATCGAGAATTTAGATTTTTCAAAAAGTTCCATAACATTTTAAGCATTGCATAGTCTTAAAAAAATAATCGCATCCATACATTTGTCATATTCTCTTTTAGAAACCCTTCAAATAACATTCACGAGATACTTATCTCAATAATAATTTTCTCGAATTTTCTTTCATCCTCATCTCATTCAAATATTTTTCAGAAGGTCTCAATTGGCGTCAGGCATATTTGGAAATATTCACAGTAATTAATAATTTACTTAAATATTGCGGAATCATTACTAATCTCAGTTATACGTTCAGCGGAATTACTTTAAAAAAAGTATTTATGTTATTTAAATGTCATTCACTCATCTTATTAATATATTATTAAAATGTTTTGTAGTGTCCCCGTATTATTTGAAATTAAATTAAGGTAAAAGTTGTCATATTCATGCATTCTGCAGAATTTTTTTTAAATCACTTATTTTATGCAAATATCACTCACACTTATCTCCAATTTTTTCAGATATTTTCTAGAATCCTAATCTTATTCAAAACATGAATTTCTCAATTGCCATCAAGTATTTAGAATAATTCAATGAATTGCACTAAACACTCAAGTATTCCGAAGTCAATGAAAAAACACTAATAATTCATACAATTTTCAGAATTTCTATGAGAAATCATTATATAATTTTTTGTTTTCTTTATTAACGAGATTTTTAGCCCTGGGCTAGTTCATCTCGGGACCAACGGCTTTACTTCCCTTCCGAAGGAAGTCGTCACTATAACTTTTATGTCATAAGTGACTATCTCGGGGATGGGATTCGATCCCAGGTCCTCGGCGTGAGAGGCGAGTGTTCTAACCGCTACACCAGGTCCGTCCCCTACAACATCATTATATAATTCAAATGAAATTTATAAGGTGGAAACCTCATTTCGACTTTCATTATCTATCTTTATTAAAGAGACTTTCAGTCGTTGGTAGGCTCGTCTCTGTCTCATTTTTTTATATATTAGAAATATTTTGGAATCCTTATCTCATTCAAATAGTTGTCAGAAATTTTCAATTGCTATCGATAATTCCGATTTTTCGAAGAATTCCATAATGATTCTTATATTAAAGTAATTTAAAAATACTTAAATCATTCATACATTCATTTGTATTTCAACCAGATATACCAATCGTATATGAATATCATTCACGAGATGCTCAACTCATTTATTTTTTTTTCTTTCTATAATTTTCTTGAATCCTCATCTTATTAAATATTTGTCAGAAGCACTCAATTAGCATCGAGTATTCGGAAATATTCAAAGCATTTAATAAATTACTCAAATATTCCGGAGTCATTTTAAAGATTCTCATCCTAGTCATATATTTTAGCGAAAATTCTTTAAAAAACCACTTATATTGTTCAAATGTCATTAACGAGATTTTTATCATATACATATAATTAAAAGAGACTTTCTAGTATCCTCGGTTCAATTTAATTTAAACTAAAAAAATATTTATCTAATTCATACATTCTTCAGAATTTCTTTAAAAACACTTCCCGTATGCAAATATTACTTACGAAATGCTTATCTCCTATTTTTCAGAAATTATCTAATAGCTTAGTCTTATTCAGAAAATATTCAAAAATATGCGAAAGATTCCAGAGAGCATTGAAATATTCAAGAGTTATTTAGAATATTTTCTTTCGTATTTAATTCAGAAATTCTATCTCAATCAAATGCAATTTACGAAATACTCATCTTATTCTTACATTTCTCAATAATATTCAAATGTCACAAATTTTCAATTGCTATCTGGAATTTTAATTTTTTTAAAGAATTCCAGAACATTTTAAATATTTAAGTCAATTCAAAATTTCATTCAGAAACCCTTATCGTATATAAGTATCATTCACGAGAAACTGATCTCATCTATATATCTTGTATTCTAAAATTTTCTAGAATCCTCATTACATTAAAATATTTGCCAGAAGTTCTCAATTGGCATCAAAAATTTAGAAATATTCAAAGTTTTCATAAAGTATTGAAATATTCTGGGGTAATTTAAAAGATTCTCGTCTCAGTCGTATTTAGCGGAGATTCTAAAAAAAAATACTTATATGCTACTTGTTTTTATTTATGAATCGTGGTTTACGGCTAACCAGCCGAGTGGAAGTTTAATAACTACCGAAAAGCTAAACATTACATATAATTTGCAATTGGATTAGATGGACAAATTGATGTGAAGATTTACGAAAAAGTTACACGTCTTCTTATTTTGTTTGAATATCTTTCACGAGATATTAATTGTATTCATATAATATCAATACATTTTCTAGAATTATTTTTAAATTAAATGAAACAAAAAATACTTATCTTATGAATGCATTCTTCAAAACTTCTTATCAAACACTTCTTTTATGCATAAAATAGAAGTTTTATAATATCCTTATATCATTCAAACATATGTCAGAATTTCTCAATTGGCATCAAGTATTCGGAACACTTGAAAGAATTTCATAAAACACCCAAGTTTTCCAGAGTCATTGATAAAATTCTCATCTCATTCAAAATTTCTTTTAAAACACTCCTTTTATGCAAATATTGCTGACGAGATACTCCAATTTTTTTTCAGAAATTGTCTAATATTCTATTCAAATATATGCCAGAAATTCTCAATCACCATCAAGTATTCAGAGTAATTTGAAGAATTCCACAAAACACTCAAGAATTTAGAAGTTACTGAAAAAATACTCAGCGCATTTACACATTTCTCAGAATTTCTTCAAGAAACCTTTCTATAATTTTAATATCATTTACAGATTCCCATCACATTTATATATTTTTCAGAAATATTTTGGAATCCTCTTCTCATTAAAATATTTGTCAGAAATTTTCGATTGGCATGATGGTATCGATAATTCGTGACTGTTCAAAGTATTTCATAAATTATTCGAGTATTCCGGAGTAATTAAAAAATTACTCATCTTAGTCATACATTTAGCGGAATTCCTGTAAAAAGCATATAACTCAATTGTCATTCATGAGATACTCATCTTATTCATATATTATTAAGAAATTTTCTGACACTCATATCATTTGAAATTATATTGAGAAAATATCTATCCCATTCTCGTCAGAATTTCTTTTGAAACACTTCTTTATATGCAAATATTACTTTCGAGATGTTTATCTCCTATTATTCAGAAATTTTCTTATATTCTTATCTTATTGAAAAAGTTGTCAGAATCTTTGAAATTCGCAGATATTCGAAAATATGCGGAAGATTCCAGAGATCATTCAAATAGTCGAGAGTTATTTAGAAAACACTCGTATCATTCATGCAAGATACCGTATTTATTTTAGAAATTCAGTCTTATTCGAATGTTGTTTACGAGATACTTATCGCATTCTTATATTTCTCAGAATTTTCGTAAAAATCCTCATCTCATTAAAATATTTGTCAGAAATTTTATATTGCCATCGATAATTCGGATTTTTTCCAAAGAACTCCATGATATTTTAAATATTGAAGTGAAATAAAAATACTCATCTTAGTCATACATTTATCAAAATTTCATTCAGAAACCATATATGAATATTATTCACGAGAAACTCATTGCATTTAAATATTTTGTTATACTTAATTTTTTCAAAATCCTCATCGCATTAAAATATTTGCCAGAAGTTCTCAAATAACATCGAATATTCAGAAATATTCAAAATTTTCATAAATAACTGAATTATTCCGGAGTCATTCAAAATATTCTCATCTCAGTCAAACATTCAGCGGTAATTCTTAAAAAAGGAGCATATATTGTTTAAATAATTTATTTAATTATATTCATATAATATTGAGACGTCTTATTTAAAATTGCATTAAAAAAATACTTATCTCAATCATGCATTCAGAATTTCTTCTAAAACATTCCTTTTATGCAAATATCACTGACGAGATACTCTATTTTTTCAGAAATTTTCTAATATTCTAATCTCATTCAAACATAAGTCAGAAATTCTCAATCGCCATCAAATATTCAGAATAATTTAAAGAATTCCACAAAACACAAGTATTTCTAAGTTGCTGAAAAAATGCGAATGTTTCGAGAGAGCATTCAAATATTCGAGAGTTTACTAGAAAATACTCATTTCGTTTATACATTGAACCGTTTTTTTAGAAACCCTTATTTCATTTGAATGTAATGTATTACTCAAAATGTTGGTAAAGCTCCTCATCTCATTCAAATATTTGTCTGGAATGCCCATTTGTCATCAGGTATTCGGAAATATTCAAATTATTCCATAAAAATCTCAAATATTATTAGGATTTATTTTAATAAACCTACATGTCATACAAATAGTGTTCTTGTCATAGCTTTGTTTGTTTTCAACTCGATGTATTTCAAAATATTGTACACTTTATCAAAGACTTTTTAAGCAATCATCTTTTCATATTGCAGCCTTTTTCAGTGTCTACCAGTAATTGGAAAATATTCAACAAATTCCCAATAATCACATTCAAATTGTCTGTCCAAAGTTCTCAGCCACAAACAATTAGAATATTTTCAATGAATTTCGGGCATACCACTTAGAAAGCCATGAGATACAATTATTTACTTGGAATTTCCAATGCCAATTGTAATATGAAATATTTAATTCAAGATCAGTTGCATCGTATACTTAGTACATTCCGCACAAGCACGCTCGCTCGATACATACAGCACGAGCATGTTGATCGCCAGGAGCAAGCTGAGAACCGACCGCTCTGAAATTAAAAATGACTTATGACGTATTATTTACTAATTTAGAAAACTCTAATCCCCCAATATATTTTATTCAACAAAATTAAGAAGATTTGTTCAGAACAATTTGCAGATAAAATTAAAATTGATCCAAAAATTCGAGGCTCGAAGTAATCAACACGTGATACCAATATCAATATCAACAGATCACCCATCCTACATCATTAGCAAAATGACTCACAGTTAGATGAACACATTTCATTTATCGCTTGTTGGTCGGTTTTTCGTATTCCTTCTTCCCACGGCCCGCTGCTGTTGCAGCGGAAATCATTTGCGCATGAAATGGAAATTTAAAAAGTATGCTATGAATTTTATTTTTCAGCCTTATAATTAGCACCAATAGATTTTCTCAGCAATTCATTGGTATATAAAAAAATGTATGCTTTCATATTAGAAAACCAAATAATCTTGGGGCAAACAACTGCATGTCTTACGAGCGCACCCACCATCCATGGTAATACCATCCTTTGCCACGTTCAAAGAGTAACGGTTCATTTCTTCAACGGCTAGGGTGGGCATGCGAATTTTCATATAATTTCAATATTGCAATTGGAGCAGTCAAATTTATTTCAGAAAAGCATCAGTTAGATAGGTAGTTTACTCATCATTTTCAAATAACCATGGAACATAACAACACTTCCTTATCAGGTTTTAGCAAACATAATTTTATATATTGTTGACATCTATTCCCTTGTGATAATATTGCTAATAGTGGGTTCATACCCGGAGGACAGCGAGATCTCTCTCTCTCTGGAAGTTGGTATTGAACTGTGGTGGTCGTGCATCAATTTTGTATTCGTTGGCAATTTGCAATAGAATTATTTACTGAATATTTTTGACGGGATATTTGAATCCTTGTAATGCAGTTATGAAGTGGCATTATCCTATATTTGCATTCTTTATATGATAAACCCTATCATGCATGGTGACTTGGATTGCTATATAGAGGGAATATAAATAACGAAAAGTTTATTATTTTTAAAGCTAAGTGGTACTGGTAGATTTTTAAATATTGTGGATAAACATTCATAATATTATCGCATTTTCTCATGTGGAGGATAACAATACTTTTTCCGGTAGAGAAATATTCCCTTGCGCATGTGGTAGTGATTAGTTCATTTCGGTAAAGATGTTCATTCAATAAATTTCAAATTGTCGGTTGATTCCAGATCCTCCACTGACTTGGGCCTTAAGGGTTGCTCAATCCATTGTCGTTTTCAAAAATATCACAACACGTCTAGTTTTTGAGATATTGGCAGTTGAAAATGCAAAATTTGACTATTTCAGCCAACATTTGTTATCGTAAGTTAAGTCGCATAAGATCACAGGTTAGTTCGGTAGAATATTTATACACTCGCATTGTATGTTATTATTCATCACATAATATATGCACGCATATCGCCTCCACTTTGCATGCAAGTTTGCCAGCTTGTAAGGAAATTTATTCGCTTCATTTGCCACAGAATTCAAACTTTATGTGTATAACAATACTTATCAGCAAAGTTCATAATACTATCGATGCTCAAAAGTTGTTTTTTGGTGTTTTAGAAAAGTATTACATTTTGCCATATAAGAGAAACAAAGAGTTTTGTATGGAAACTGCACGCATGTTGAAAAAATCGATTTAGACTAAATTTTATCGTGCAATTTCAACCAAAGTATATCTAAAATGAAAGTTGAAGTCCTGTTTTGCATGTTTACTGTATTGGATCACAAAAAAGTTTGAGTAATCATACTTTAAATTTCATGTAAACATCACTTAAACCAGTGTTTTATACTACTTTGGCGACCTGTAGCTAAAAATTGTGACGTGCTGGGACATTTCTGAGAACGGCATCAGATTCAGCGGCCCCAAATCTACTAGAGATACATAATTTGATTCTTGAGACACACAAAAATGTCATTTTTGTTACGCTGTGTTAACCTTTTGTCATTAAGTAATCACAACAAACTGCGCTCGCCGTAAAATGCATCGTTCTGAATGTGCCCTAGCGATTAGCGGAATTTGGGGCAAGTGTGCCACCTTAAGCAAAATGTTCTCTATCTTTGCCTAAAGCTTATAAAATCCACCAATTTAGACTCATGATGTTAGTTTCACATCTTTTGTTAACTTATCTTTCACCATGCTATTTAGAAACAATGAAATCTTATAAAAAATCACTCAAATTTGGTTGTTTTTGCATAAGTCGATGTAAATACGCGAAAAATAGAGCAATTTTCATCAATTTTTTATCATCGTATTGTGAACTATAAGGGAACATATTGTTAATCTCAAAGAGAAAATATTCATTACATGTATTTAGTTAACATCTACACAGATAACACTGAATCAACAATTTCACGCCACAATACTCGGTTCGTGGCCGCATCTCTCCATCCTCGGTTCTGACCCACGCTCGCCAAATAGATACGAACTTGATCCGCCCACCAGGCTCACTGCGCTCCACGCCTTCTTGTATCAACCGGATCCGAAGCGAACACCATCTTTGCAGGGTTGTTGTCCGGCATTCTTGCAACAGCTCTGCCCATCGTATCCTTCCAGCTTTGGCCACCTTCTGGATACTGGGTTCGCCGTAGAGTTGAGCGAGCTCGTGGTTCATTCTTCGCCGCCACACACCGTTCTCCTGCACACCGCCGAAGATCGTCATAAGCACCCGACGTTCGACGACTCCAAGTGCTTGCAGGTCCTCCTCGAGCATCGTCCACGTTTCATGTCCGTAGAGGACTACCGGCCTTCACTATGGGCGGTTTCCATACAGACTGGCGGCCAAAAATATTTTTTCCATCTCATGTCGTATTTATGAGTTTTATGATACAAATTTGATGTTTTATTTTCAAAAACAAGTTTTCGAGACTAACTTTTGAAAAGGGCCTATAGCGAAATATTAAACTTTGTTACTTATAATGCATATAAGCCATTTATGCGATTAACGTTGTGCAAACCATTATTAATATTTAAACTTACATAGAAATGATGATTTGAATGGTTTAGCGAAATTCAGTTATTTTCTGAATTAGTTTTTAGCTGTTTTCAATAGAAAATGGTTAAAAATATTGGAAAAATTCAAAAACCCTTATATTAAAAAAGTGCAAATTTGTGCAGCTAAATTCTTCACGATCCTTTAGTTTACATCTCAAAGTACCCTTGGAACTGAATTTAAGCCTGGGACAACATGGGACAAAAAAGTACTCGATGTGTTAACTATGAGCTTATTGATTTTTTAACTGCTTTATAAAAAAAACATCATAAAAACCACTATTTTCAAGTTTTTTTTTATTTTTATTGTTATTGTTTCTAGGAAGCTTTTTTTGTAAGCTTTCAAATGGTGTGAAAACATTTTACGTAAGTATAATAGAAAAAAAGTTATATTCATTTGAGTAAACCATAGTTTTTGTTAATAAAAACAAGTTTTTCTCCATAGGCTCAACTTTGGCACCTCATATGTGAGTGTGCAATGCAAATCATGCCGTAATATTTTGGGGATTTCTTAGCAGACATGTTTACAATGAAATGGCGAACAAGAATTGAAATTTGGGGCACATCACTTTTTTGATTATTGGCCACCTGATAAGCCATAGTGGCCTTATGAGCGTTTTGTACATGGTACATTTGGTGAGGGCGTGAATCTTTTTTGACCGCAGCTTCTTCTGGAGGCCATAGTAGGCCTGACTTCCACTGATAATGCGCCTCCGTATTTCACGGCTAACGTTATTGTCAGCCGTCAGCAAGGATCCAAGGTAGACGAACTCGTCGACCACCTCGAATGTATCCCCGTCTATCGTAACACTGCTACCAAGGCGAGCCCTGTCGCGCTCGGCCCCGCCAGCTAGCATGTACTTTGTCTTGGCCGCATTCACCACCAGTCCAACTTTTGCTGCCTCGCGTTTCAGGCGGGTGTACAGGTCTGCCACCTTTTCAAATGTTCGGCAAACGATGTCCATATCATCCGCGAAGCAAACAAATTGACTGGATCTCGTGAAAATCGTACCCCGGCTGTTAAGCCGGCTCTCCACATAACACCTTCTAGCGCAATATTGAACAACAGGTACGAAAGTCCATCACCTTGTCGTAGTCCTCGGTGGGATCCAAACGAACTGGAGTGTTCGCCTGAAACCTTCACACAATTTTGCACACCTTCCATCGTCGCTCTTATCAGTCTCGTGAGCTTCCCGAGCTTCACGACATTTTTGGAGGATTTGCCGTACAGTCCGTTGTCGATCGGCCGTTGCCTGGTCCGTTGTCGATCGGCCGTCAACGAAGCCGGCTTGATAACTTCCCACGAACTCGTTTACTACAAGTGAGAGACGACGGAAGATGATCTGGGATAATACTTTGTAGGCCGCATTTAGAATGGTGATCGCTCGAAAGTTCTCACAATCTAACTTGTCGCCTTTCTTGTAGATGGGGCATATTACTCCTTCCTTCCACTCCTCCGGTAGCTGTTCTGTTTCCCAGATTGTGCCTATCAGCCGGTGCAGACAAATGGCCAGCCTCTCCGGACCCATCTTTATGCCCCTCAAAGTGGGGGCTGGTTGGTTTCCATCTTCCGCAGTACTAACGAAGGCATTTCCTCCGTTGTCCCGTCCTTCATTGCCTGTGCTCTCAGCACCATTCAGGTGCTCGTCGAAGTGCTGCTTCCACCTTTCGATCACCTCACGCTCGTCCGTCAGAATGCTCCCATCCTTATCCCTGCACATCTCGGCTCGCGGCACGAAGCCGTTGCGGGATGCGTTGAGCTTATGATAGAACCTACGGGTTTCTTGAGACCGGCACAGCTGTTCCAACTCCTCGCACTCCGTCTCCTCCAGGCGGCGTTTTTTCTCCCGAAAGAGGCGGGTCTGCTGTTGCCGTTTTCGTTTATAGCGTTCCACGTTCTGCCGGGTCCCTTGCTGCAGCATGACCGTCCGCGCTGCATTCTTCTCCTCCAAAACCTCCTGGCACTCCTCGTCGAACCAATCGTTCCGTCGACTCCGTCCCACGTACCCAACGTTGCTCTCAGCTGCATCGTTGATGGCTGCTTTTACTGTTCTCCAGCAGTCCTCAAGAGGGGCTTCGTCCAGCTCACCCTCTTCCGGTAATGCAGCCTCGAGGTGCTGCGCATATGCCGCTGCGACATCCGGTTGCTTGAGCCGATCTAGGTCATACCGGGGCGGCCGTCGGTACCGTACGTTGTTAACGACGGAGAGTTTTGGGTGCAGTTTGACCATCACCAGATAGTGGTCAGAGTCGATGTTAGCGCCACGATAGGTCCTGACGTCAATAATGTCGGAAAAGTGCCGACCATCAATCAGAACGTGGTCGATTTGCGATTCTGTCTGCTGTGGTGATCTCCAGGTGTATCGGTATGGAAGGCTGTGCTGGAAGTAGGTGCTACGAATGGCCATATTCTTGGAGGCGGCAAAATCAATTAGTCGTAGGCCGTTTTCGTTCGTCAGCCGCTGGGCGCTGAACTTTCCAATCGTCGGTCTGAATTCCTCCTCCTGGCCAACCTGAGCGTTTAGATCTCCTATGATGATTTTGACGTCGTGGCTTGGGCAACGGTCGTACTCGCGTTCGAGCTGCGCGTTAAATGCGTCTTTATCATCATCAGTGCTTCCGGAGTGATGGCTGTGCACGTTTATTATGCTGAAGTTGAAGAACCGGCCTTTGATCCTCAACTTGCACATTCTCTCATTTCTTTTATAGGATCATCCAAAAATACTTCTAGCTCAGCAAAATAAACATCGGTCGTTATTTTTTTATTTTTATACCAGTACCCTTACTAGTACACTTAGCTAAGGCTCAGTTCAACTCATCCCGCGTAAAATCAGCGTTAATGTCAGTGGCTAAATCCACCTCATCGTCTACGATTTCCTCTTCAGGGCAATCAGAAGATGTTTTGCATGTAGTCAAGTTTGATTCAGAAATACTTTGGTTGGGGACATCCATGTAATGATCAGCCAATACATCAGCTATCTTCCTTGGATCGTCAGTGATTTCCCCATTTGCTTTGATATGAAACTTAGGAATCCTATAGCGGCCGTGTAAGGCGCCAACCTTCCGCCAAACATTTCATTAGAAAAAGTAGGAGGAATATTTAACGATACGTAAGTTTTCTTAGTTGGAACTTCCAAAGTTACTGCTATTGCTTGCAATTTTGTTTGTAAAGAAACTTTTACGAAAGGTAAATCCTTCAAAACAGCTATGGCCACGCCACCCCAGCCGGACTGTTGTGTGGGAGGTTCACAAATAATTGTGTAATCTGATGAGAAGCTTGAGCAGTTGGCGGTACAAATTGTCTCCTGTAAACACACAACATAAGGATGGTGTTTACCTCTTAGGTGAGAAAGCTCCGCCTTTCTGGCGCGATATCCTTTTACATTCCATTGTAATGCCAAAGATCTATATGTTAGCGATGGGTGTGGCGATGATGTTAGTCTACCCGTGGCACTTGTTTGACTAGTTTCTTGATTGAAACAGCTGGTGTTAGATGCGTTGTTAGTCTACCCGTGGCACTTGTTTGACTAGTTTCTTGATTGAAACAGCTGGTGTTAGATGCGTTATACAAAGGATTGAAAGTGATGTTAGAACAGCATCTAAACAGGTAGACTACAGTGGTTAAATTTAAATCTGATCCATATCCATATCACGATCTGGTGATATGTCCGTCCGATAAAATTCTGGTTTTTATCGTTTGGTGATGTTAGTATGTTATTGTTAGTTCGACCCCTACCATTTTCCAGCAACTTTTTTGTGGGTGGGGCCATACGATTACCGTTTGGAGACGTTGGATTCGAATTCGTTTGACGTCGTTTGGTAGTTTTGTTATCCTGCCTTACTTCAGTTGTGATATTCTGCGATTCGTCTAGCTGATCTACTTTCTCGATGCGAAAAGCTGCTTCTTCAGTGTTGATGATGTGTGTACAAATCTTCGGTTGTGCTGTTTTTTTTCCTTTTTTAGTTCTGCAACTTCGTTGATGAGTTTTTCAAGCAAACGCCGAAGGTTTGCAATCTCTTGGTCCTTCAATTCCAGCAATTTCATCAGCTCTGATCCTTTTGGTGTCTCAAGTCTGTCTTGAACGGATGATTGTTGTTGTCTCATGTTATAACGTTTACGGGCTTCAAGGTACGATACATCTTCATCGACCTTTATGCGTACTATCTTTGACTCCGCCATTTTCACTGGGCATTCCCTTGCTCGAGCGCTATGCAGCCCTTTGCAATTGACGCAATGGGCTTCAGCAAGACAAGGAGATTTGTATTCATGCTCAAATGAGCAATCCGGACAGATGGCTCCTTCTTGATAAACGCGTTTAGTGTGCCCAAATCGGTAACATTTTCCACATTGTAGAGGGTTTGGATAATACGCTCTAGTTTTAACCCTAACGTACCCGAAGTAGAAAAACTCCGACAGAGTAGTTCCTTGGACCGAAATCAAACAAGTTGGTGTTGGAAGAAGATTATCTTTGTTTTTCGGATCCCGTCTCAAGAAACGCTTCACCTCAATCACACGCTGTGACCGAAGTTCATCAAGCAGCTCATTATCAGACATCGATAGGCCATATGGACACGATACAGTGCACTATCGGATATTCAAGGTTTGATGGAAATCGATCTTCACTTCACTGCCATCAGTGAGCTCTTGTAGGTTAAGTAGTTTTTGCACTTGCTTGACCTGTCTTACCTTCAGGATATATCTTGTACCTCTATTCTCGGAACGGGCGTCCTCAAAGCCTCCGACAGAATTTTCAATAGATTTCCTGACTAGTCATGGGTTATCTGGAAGGGTACCTTGTCCTAGTGCCGGAACCATAATTAGAACTGATAATTCGCCGTTGAGCGGATCCATCCATTCTGGAACACGTCTTCCTGCATAACTACCATCTACTGTTTGAGAGACAGCATCAGCCGCTCTCGCCCAGCTCAGTTGGTGTGTATTTGATTCAGGGGAAATGTCCACACTCTCCGCCCCAGGGAATGACCCCGAGGCCATCGCGCTGGTCGTGGCAGACACCTAGGTGCCCACCACTAGCCTTTAACCTAAGTTCACTTAGCTGCAAAGGCGTAAGGTTCTACAGCTGAGGTTCACGAAAAAATATTAAGGTCAACCACCGAAACACAAACGAGTATCCAAGCAACTTTTGTCTTTTTTTCTTAACAATGCGCTATTCAGACTGTATGGTCCACTCTTTGGATAGGTAGTTTAAAATGATCAATAGCTTCACTAACGGCACTCGGCAAGAGGAGAAACTGAACAAACGTCCGACTGGCACGGTCGTCGAGAGTGAACTGAAAAAAGAGTAATTCATAAACAACTTTGTTACTCAAACAGATAGGATGACGATATGTTCAGCAAAAAACACGGGTTTTTTTTCATGACAAACAACTTTGTAGAAAACACAAAAAAAATCAAAAATCTTGGAAAAAAGATAAAAATATGATATTTAGAGGTCATTCACACAGAACGGCATATATCTCAAAAAGTATAAGAGATAGAAAAATCATGTTTTCGACAAAGTTGTTTTAAAATTTGCCGAAGACACCATATGTTTATCTAAATGTTTTGAAAAAATAGTTTTTCTATCTGACTGCTAGGTGGATTGATCATAAAACTTTTTGCATCAGATAATGCGCTTTAATATACCAAGAAACTTTGAACAAATATTATCGGATTTATCGGAACGGATTGGGCGCTATACAAAAAGCGCATTAAATCGATAAAATAAAACACAGTGCAATGTGTTTGCTTCGCAAAAGTTATCATGTGGCAGGTGTAATGATGTCAAGCCAAAGCCAAATTAAATTAATTGGTTCTATCATTCAAACTTGCCATAGTTTTGAAATTCTCTTCTACCTAGGCAGCTTTCAAAAAACTATGTATCATTCGGCAATGGATGGGGTGCACACCAGATTCGAAGTATCAGCAATATTTTGCTATAATCTTGTGAATTTGGTATTTTTTGTTTGTTTTTTACAAGGGGGAAATCTGCAAACAGATCCCCTGAAAAGGTAACTCAGGGAATGCGGGGATGACGCACCAACGAAGACCCGCTAAAACCAGCCTTTGCACTATGCTTGAGCAATTCTTTTAGAATTGCTCAAGTGGTGAACAGTGCATCGACATAACCCTTGGCCTCAGACCCTTATCTCCATGGAACCACTTTACGGTATTTCTTCGGGGAGGGGCCCGTGCATATAGCACAACACGTGTAGCAGAAGTAGCCTAGGCAAACTGCTTCTCCTATCCGACTTAAACAATGTGACAAGGGATCAGTCTCGGCAGGGCTAATCCTCTTCAGGCAACTCTTGGTCGGCGCGCCATAGGCGCTGCAATTCTAACATAATGTGAATGACAGCCGTAGTTACTGCATTCCAGCACTCGGCATCCGCACACATTCTCTCTATAATATTGTCAGGAGACGTGTCCCCTCCGCATGTAGTGAGCATGCGACCTCTCACAACAATGAAACGGGGGCAATCGAACACGACATGCTCCGCTGTTTCCTCCACACCAGCACAATTGGGGCACGCAGGAGATTCCGAGTACTGTCTACCCTTAGTGGAGTTATCCCATTCCTGCTGCCAGCTTCTAAGCGTTTCCTCTTTACACGTGTCACGGACTCCTCTGGTACCCCTTTGGTTGAAGCATTGAACAGCTTCCTTGATGATGAGCCCGATGGTATGTACTTGCTACTCTTAAGCACATTATCCTGTACGTGCTTTCCAACCGCTTTAGGTTTCTGCTCGTTCTAAGCGCTTTTGACCAGATTGGTCCTCCATACCTTAGTATGGATAGCGCCACGCTTGCCAGTAGTTTGCGTTTGCTGGCAATTACAGCAGAGCTGTTACACATCATCCTCGAAAGCGCCGCTATAGCCGTAGTTGTCCTTTTACAGGCATATTCAACGTGGCTAGCGAAGCTGAGCTTGTCATCGATCATTACCCCAAGATGCCTAAGGGATCACTTGGACTCCATGGTGCAATCACCTACCGAGATAAGTGCCCGTTGCTCGGACTTGCGGTTGTTGACCACCACCACCTCAGTCTTGTGACGGGCCAGTCCTAGTTTCTTAGACTTCATCCATTTCTCAACTAGGGAAATAGAGTGTGCTGCTGTCAACTCTACTTCCTCCATCGATTCACCATAGACCACTACACTGAAAATATATATTGGTTTATATTACGAAATCGTTCGTTTGAACCACGAAATTATTCGTTGTTTTCTGCAACGAAACAGTTTCGTAAAATGTATGCAACCAGCTTCGTAATATGATTCAAGCTCGAAATCAAAACAAACAATGATTGTTATAATGTACTAAACATTTCGTAATCGAAATTCGTTTGTTTCGTATTCAGAACGAACTTCTGGGATTGGGTATCGTTCTGCACATCTTACTTCTGTCGGGACCATTGCAATTCCATGACTTATGGCCCTTCCCGAAACACTTGAAGCAAACTTCAGGAGGCTGTTGTATGCTCAGCCGGCAAACCGACCAGCCTACCTTGAGTATGCCCAAGTTCTTCGCTTTGTTGGCCTCTGCGACCAGCAGCCTGATCGCTGCCACCTGGGTGCCATGCGGGCCCTTTCTAAGGTGGATGGTCTTACCGGCTACGTTGATGTCACACTGCTTTTTGAGAGCAGCCAAGACTTCCGCTGCGTCGGTGACCTCATCCAGATTTTTACACTGGAGAGTCGCTTCAGCAGTAAGGGATCTTACATCAACCTCGTCGCCAAGTACTTCTTGTGCCAGTTGCTTTTAGGCTGCACCCTTTTCCTTGGCGTCCTTCTTTAAGACTAGGATCATTTCGCCAATCTTAGTTCGCCTTATGCTCCGCACGTCTGCGCCCAATGGCGATAGCTTATCTGTGCTTCGCATCGCCTTCAGAACCTCGGCGTATTTCGCTTCCTCCGTTTTGATAACGAGGGCTTCGCTTAAATACCTACGTTTCACTGTATTCGGTTTAGCGCTTTCGTTGGGCTCCTTTTTCGGTTTCCTCTGTTTTTCTTATTTCCAACTCGTATCCACGGGTTGCTGTTGCCTTGCGCCCGTGGTTCCTGTGAATGCACTGCCTGGTTCGGGTTAATCCGTGGCTTCTTTTTCTTGGCTTTCTTAGCCTTAGACTTGGTGTTGGCCTTTCCTTTGTTACCATGTCCTCTTGATCGCGGGGCTTAACTCGTGCCAGCTTTTCCGCTCTGGAGGCGGCCGCGTAGGTCACTTTTCCCTTAGCAACCGTACGTCTTTTCGCCACATATTCATCCCCGGAAGCTCCCCTCTTCCGCATCGCGTATCGAATAATATCAGCAGATATATTCGCGTTGCCTGTGAAGGAAAACACTTCGGTCTGACACGACCTAGTGTCTTTTTGGCCTTCTACCTTGCCAAGTTGTTCCTTGGCTTTCTCGTAGTCCTGCTTTGCAGCTAGGACTGACTGTCGCAATTTCAGTAGACTTGTTTTCAAGTCTTTGCTGATATTGCTTTTGCTCTTAACAAACTCGATGATGACATCAAGTTGCTCAGCAGCTACCTGCATTTTAGGGAGGTACTTCCTATTGCGATCCATGGCCTCGATTAGTCCCGGGCCATCGGTCACCTCACATGTTGCACTGGAGCGGCCAGTGCCTGCCGTCGTCACAGTATCTAGGCTTTTACCCAAACTGTTTTCAATAAAGTTGGTCACATCCTTCCTTGGCGGGAACCTTAGCCGGTTACTGATAGGTCCAGAAGCCTCTCCTTCACATTTGTTTGTTTTGGTTGATCATCTCTTATGGGACCCCATCTCCGCTGGAATAGTCGCCTTCATGATCCCATGGTTATCTATGCAAGCAGGGAGGCCATGCTAGGGTTGACATAGTCCTATATGGGGTACTATGTTCAGAGCCTGATCGGCGCAGGTCAGGTAATGGCATCTGAGCCTACTCCCGCCCAGTTGGAACAACCAGGCCACGGTTTAATGGACGGGGCCAGCCTGCGCCAGTTTGCCAGTGTCACCCAACCCTACTAAGGGAGTAGAATGTCGCCACTGTCAGCCTCAAAGAATATTATCCAGTACATATATCGTTACTTGTCCTTTGTCGTGCGCTGCCAGTATACATAATTGGGGCTGTAGTGGCGTTGGTCCCAATGTGCTCGAAGCACTCCTACTCGTAGTTCCATGCCTTGTCCGTTTGTATCGCGACCAGTATGCCATAATCAAGATCTCATTGACATCAATCCTGATGTGCCGTTTGGAACTCCTGATAGTTTGGGCAAGGGTACTTTAAGCGGCACCGGTCACTGTGACAGAGTTGCATTCGGATTTTTGTGATTTTTATGAAGGTTGTGGTGCACAGTCAAAAGACGTGCCCATCTTCAGTTAAGTTAATTCGGTGGTCATAAAAATATACGCTGACGCGAACGATGAACCAACATCTAGGTTCCACGCATTTGCGGGGAGCTCGATTAACAGTTCGATCGATCGCGATAGGCAACGATCGGACCACAATTATTTTGTCACGCTGACCTCAGCATATCCAGAACTCTTCACCCATTACTTCTAGGCAAAACCATTAATGTAGCACATACCGGTGCAACACTTTTAGGCCTATTTAAGGAATCCAGATTCATTGAATACAGCAGTTCAATTTGGGTCTTCGAACCAAACAAACCTTTTAATCAATATCACCTTCTTCGGACTAGTAGAAGGTTCATCAGAGCCCACTGCGAATTTCACCACATCCTGGGCAACTCCCCAACTCGCAGAGGTCCTGGGGGGGTCCCTGGACTTTCGCCCCTGCTGCCCCATGTGAATTTGATATGCCTCATTCGTTCCGTTTGACCATTGTTGTGCATTCCTGAATACTATGATTCACCAAACGCTTCCATCAACTTTTTTAAGGTTTGAACTCCCTATCTTATCAAGAGTAGGGTGGGCACTTCCATGATTCACTTTGGCTTGGGGGGTTTATATCGGCCAAATTGTTTGAAACTTTGCAATAAGAAGCACTTTTATACGACGCTCACTGTGGCCAAATATTAGCTCAGTATCTGTCAAATAACCCCACTGCCGAAGTGAATCAAAAGTGCCAAGAATAGGATTCGGCTCCTCCCTACAAGGTAGAACTAATTGGAAACGCATTATTTCATACAGTTTTTTATCCTTCTGAACAAGAAGAATGACAGACCCAAAGTGTTTCTTTTTCGGGTGATCTTGACGTACCATCAAACTTTGCTTAAGACCACAGCTTTCAGATAATCCGGATTTAAAAATGCTCAATTTTCCTAGATGATTCAGTACTGAGCTTTGTAGTACTTCTACAGGAGAGTCCGTAGATATTTATTGCAAGTAGCGAAATGATGTTTTTGGAACGGAAAACATAGAGAAAACAAATAAATTTGAAACATGTTGCGGTGTTCTTCAGCCACTGACATAGTTTGAATACGACAAAGTTGTGCAAAAGTTCCTGTTTCAACAAGGGCAACCAAGCTTGACCAAAAGTATTCTATAAACTCAGCATTCCCTATGGGATCGAAAAATATCCAAATTGTTTCCTGGCAGTCGAAAAATGAAGCTCACTTAAAGAAATTGAATCTACTTTGAGTTATTTATTACTTTAAGCACCGTTTGCGAGAATCTTAAAATTTTCACTTCGTTGCTACTTGTCTGGTGTACAGCGTAAACTTTTCCGGAATGAAATGCGATATTACGCGAATTTCGGCGGCTACGTCGTCGGACGCAGAAATAACGAAAGCTAACCATCCCAAACTTAAAACAACTAGCGCCAGTCCCAACTGGCGATGAAGAACTGAGGTTTTCGAGGCAAACGAATAAGTCTCGTGTTCTACTATCCATATTGTATCCAGTCTGTCGTGTAATAAGATATACTACCGAAGCATCTCGCAAAGATACTGAATTTGGGTGGGCAACCAACAGTCGAAAAGAATTTGATGAGAGTTGCATGAGGAAGGGAAAACGAACGAAGTAAATTCCGCAAGTTTTTAATCCATGATGGTTTGGAAAATTAAAATCCGTAAGACACTTGTAACTTGATCGAGTGGAATTGCTTTGCTCCGCTCTTCCATGCGAAAGATACAGTCTGGGGTGTGAACTGGTGTAAACACTTTACCCTGCATTCAACTTTATCTGGCAGCGAAGTTTGTTTGCAGATTTCCACAGTGGAGTCACAAAATCAAGACTCAAGGCAAGGGCAAAAGTGAAAACACAACCGCAAAGCAATATGGTGCTTAATTTTATTATCGACACTTTTCTCCCAGCATCGTCAGTATACACAGCCGTCGAGCAAGTAAAACTTTTCCAGAGATTGGTACGATAAAATCTTTTGACTTTTCGCTGTACGATAAAGATTTACTGAACCCGAAAACATAAACGAAGCGGTTAACTCAGTTCGAAGGAAATAATTAATTTAATAAAAGCCCAAAACGGGTAATGATTCGTCGTGACCTGTTGATGTGCTTTTATAGCTTATGCATCGCACAGTGGGACATGGCTGGGCGAATTTTCGAACATTGAAGCTCTTATAGATTTCTATAAAATTATAAATTATAAATTTCATCAAATTTTAAGATTGTTCGGAATTGTTTACGATTATTCGCACAATTTTAACTCCTCTACCGGCAGTATGGTAAAGGGAGGATAGCCATCTTCACGCTCAGCTAGGTTGATAGCACACTTGTTGTCACAATGATTACAAGAGCACCGTTCGTCCCGTGAAACTCACGCGAAATCCTTTCCACCACATGGCCTTCTGTGTCACTGTAGAAAGAGCCATGTACTCCGCTTCAGTTGTCGTAGCTGTAGCGTGTATGATAGCTTTTCATGCTTCGTACCCCTCAAGTACCGTAGTATACTTGGCCGCTATCCAATGCGCAGGTCCAGGGTTGCAACTTACCGCATGACTTATGTCCGGCTTGGTACACTACGCAACGAACTATAATCCGCCAACGAGTTCAAATCGAGGATCGAGCCAACTTGAACGACTCTGATCCAGCTGAACGACGTTTGTTAGAACTACTTTTACATTGTTTTCTAAGTCTAGTCAGATCGGAATCCCATCATGGGGTCCCTCTTGTAGTCTACTCACACCACAGAACATGTCTTCTTAAAAAGCTTCCATAATGTAGGATGTTGTAGTATCAACGGCATCATCCAAATCACTTGGATTTTCAAAGGACGGAGAATATCCATAAAATTTGGTCGAAACTAATTCAATATGGGGCCATTCATTAACCCCTCTACCGGCAGCTTCATTATTTACCGCTAAAAAAATATTCAAATCGCGATAACCTTTTTGTTTCTCGATATTTTTGCACCATTTTTTCACAAGTTCTCAAAAAACTCTTCTAGTTTTCGAATATGTATCGATATTGGTAATTGGTCATCTAGATCCGGAGATATTCCAAAATTCCTTGGGGGACCGACGCGTAACCATAACCCACGTGAATATCTCAGGCTACAGATTTTTTATCGTATTCGGTTATTCACTTCACGAAATGATACAATAATGCGAGTATGCTGTGAAAAAATGAAGCAATTTGGTGCAGTCGTTTTTGAGTAATGAGCATTTATGTTTCTGGTACCACCCTGGACAAATGAAGATCTTGAAAACTCTAAAAAATCGCATATCGTAATTTCCAGATTTCCCCAAGAATACTGAACCGATTTCTATGATTTTTTCAGAGTAGCTCCTTATTACCTGGTATTTTATAGTACACATTTTATTTTTTTGATAAATTTACCAAAAACAAAATGGCCGCCAAAGACATTTTGTATGGAAAATGTCGGTCCCCCAAGGAACATCGAAATATTTTCAAAACCAGACTATCAATGATTAATATCGACACGGCTTCTTGAACTAGAAGAGTTTTTTGAGATCTTGTGAAAAAATGGTGCAAAAATATCGAGAAACAAAAAAGTTATCGCTATTTGAATATTTTTTTGGCGGTAACATATGAAGCTGTCGGTAGAGGGGTTAATTACGTAAGGGTTTACGAGGGGAGGGGGGGTCTGAGATTTCTTACGCGCTATACAATTCATTTTTAGTTTTCATACAAAAAATCTTACCATGGGGGGAGGAGGGGTTGAAAAAGCCCGAAAATTATCTTACGTAATTAATGGACCGCCCCTATTAATTTCCCAAATTATTGAACGGGGATTCCTTAAACGTATCAGCGGAATGCCTTTTGTTACGCAGTGTACGATAACTCGTTTGAAATCATCCGTCAGGGATGGTTCATCATGTAGTAAATATACCAAACGATAGACATATTTTCTGTTGAGGTCATCAACAAAAACATCGATTGTTACAGCACATACATCCCTCAGTTAACTCAGAAATGAGTGTAGCAACGATTGCGTTATTAACGAGCAAACATGCGCGGGGCATGGAGCGCAAGTTTGCCATTTTAAGTTTGCTGAAAGTAGCAAAAACTAGGTCCACAAAGTTACCTAGATAAAAGTTCCCCTTACGAAAGTAAGGTTCTTGAACTTGCGCCACTTGGGCTGTACCATTTTGCATGAGTCTGCAAAAATTTATCGTTGCTGTTCTTTCATACTGAAGATTGATCTGAGCTATCCTAACAGTAGCCACTACCCAAACTAGGCAGGATTGAGCAGCGAAAAAGCCAGATCGGTATTCATTCAAAATCGCCGAAGAAGAAAAAGCACAGAATACACTGTGAAAAACTCATAATGTGAATCCATATAGTTGATAATTTGAATTCAAAAGCAATATATTCATAATCCCACCCTTTTCTAGCCTCTGATTAGAGGCTGAAGAAGAGCAGCCGATTATCTCGGAGAAACACAAGGTCATCTGCGCCATTACTCTGGGTAGCACAGGAAGGGCACAATACTTCAGAGGATGTCCTGATACTCCATAGGCTCCGTTGGCGGTTCGGTTTTATTTAGACCCCCCTAATCATTCATTCCTAGGCACGGTACGCATCACATCATAAATTAGGGGTCACCTGTGAGGTGAACTTTTACCACCGAAAAAGGCAGTCCGTGGGGTTAATTCTTAGCTAATTGATACAATCGCTACCGACACTACGCGGTTATCTAGGCTGCTAGGGAAAAGGGGGTTAGTATTGATGATTAACTCCTGACGTACCCCAGCAGCCCCATGCAAACCTGGAGCGTCTGTACAACATGTTAGGAGCAGCTCACAACAGCGTCTGTTCCCCATGTCAGGGGCGGCTGGTCATCGTCCGAGTGCCAGAGAAAGACTTTAAGCTGAACTGCGCACTAAGGCCCTCCAAACATTTAGGGGGAATGGTCTTCCAGAAATCTAAAAGTTTCATGTCAGGCCTTGCAAAACAATCGTAAAAAATAACAAGCACAGGAACGTCAACAGAATAATACGGACCGAAACAATCGGCCTAGACCAATGCGACGAAAAAGGACTAACAAATGGAAACTCAGTACGTGGAACTGTAAATCCCTCAACTTCATCGGAAGCACACGCATACTCTCCGGTGCATTGAAGGACCGCAAGTTCGACAACGTAGCGCTGCAGGAGGTATGTTGGAAGGGTTCAATGGTGCGAACGTTTAGAGGTAATCCAGAGCAGCGGCAACACACGTGAGCTGGGAACAGCTTTTATAATGATGGGTGATATGCAAAAACGCGTGATCGGGTGGTGGCCGATTAATGAAAGAATGTGCAGATTGAGGATGAAGGACTGACTTATCAACATTAGCATAATCAACGTGTACAGCCTACACTCCGAAAGCACTGATGATGATAAAGAGAATTCGCTCGCCGAAACCCCTCTTGAGGACTTCTGAAGTACAATAAAAGCAGCCATCAACGTCGCAAGCGATAACATTGTTGGGTATGTTGAATGAAGTCGACAGAACGATTGGTTCGACGAGGAGTGTAGAATGATTCTGGAGGAGAAGAACGCAGCGAGGCCAGTAATGCTGCAGCAGTATACTCAACAGCACGTGGCACATTATAGACAGCTGCTGAAGCATCAGACCCGCCTGTTCCAGGAGAAAAGGCGTCGCCTTGAGGAGACGGAATGCGAAGAAATGGAGCTGTTGCACCGCACCCAAGGAACACGAAAGTTCTGTCAAAAACTCAACGCATCCCGCAGAGGCTTCGTACCGCGAGCCGAAATAAGCAGGAATAAAGATGCGAGCATTTTAACGGACGGACACGGGTTATATGTCCTATCTCCAAAAAAGGCGACAAGCTAGAATATGAGATCTATCGAGCGATCTCTATTCTAAATGCCGCATACAAAGTTTTATCCCAGATCATCTTCCGTCGTCTATCAACAATAGCAAACGAGTTTGTGGGACGTTATCAAGCCGGTTTCGTGAACGGTCGCTCGACGACGGACCAGATCTTTTCCGCGCGGCAAATCCTCCAGAAATGCCGTGAGTACCAGATCCCTATGCACCACCTATTAATCGATTTTAAAGCGGCATACGACTGTTTTGACCGTGTAGGGCTATGGAAGATCATGGACGAGAACAGCTTTCCCGGGAAGCTCACAAGATTGATTAGAGCAACGATGGACTGCGTGAAGATCTCGGGCGAATACTCCAGTTCGTTCGAGTCTCGGCGGGGGCTACGACAAAGCGACGGACTTACGCACCTGTTGTTCAATATTGCGCTTGAAGGTGTCATGCGGAGAGCCATACTTGAAAATCGAGGCACAATTTTTACGAGTTCCAGACAATTTGTTTGCTTCGCGGACGACATGGATATTATTGAAATGCGAAGCAACAATGGTTAATGGTTAATGGTGAATGCGTCGAAAACAAAGTACATGCTGGTAGGCGGAACTGATCGCGACAGGGCCCGCCTAAGAAGCAGTGTCACGATAGACGGGTATATCCGAGTTGTGGACGAGTTCGTCTACTTCGGATCCTTACTGATGGCTGACAACAATGTTAGTCGGGAAATACGAATTCGCATCATCAGTGGAAGTCGTGCCTACTATGGGCTCCAGAAGAAGCTGCGGTCAAGAAAGATTCACCCCGGACCAAATGCACGATGTACAAAACGCTCATAAATCCGGAGGTCTTTTACGGGCATGAGACGTGGACTATGCTCGAGGAAGACTTGTAAGCAGGGTTGGGAAAAAATCTGAAATTCACTCTACAGTAGTCAAACAAAGCCAATCACAGTTAGCGAAGCCAGTGAAACTCACGCCCATCGCTGCTGTAGGCAAAAAGCCTTGAAAATTGCATAACATCCGTTGCTAAAGGCAACCCAAAATCACTGTAGAAAAATGTTCTATTTCCCACTGCATTTCCCGCATTTAGAACCTTCAATGACACTACTGATTCAGAGAAATTCATGTACCTAATATAGGCTACTTGATGAGATTCACGATTTTTAACTACTGTAGTGAGAGAGCCACATGATTTTCGCGAAATTCAAGCCTACTACTATTACCATTCCCAGCACTGCTTGTAAGCTCTTGGGGTTTTCGAACGCCGAGTGCTAAGGGCGATCTTCGGCGGCGTGCAGGAGAACGGTGTGTGTCGGCGAAGAATGAACCACGAGCTCTACGGCGAATCCAGTATCCTGAAAGTGGCTAAAGCTGAAATGATACGCTGGGCAGGGCACGTGTCAAGAATGCTGGACAACAGCCCTGTAAAGATGGTGTTCGCCACCAATACGGTTGGAACAAGAAGGCGTGAGGCGACGCAAGCTAGATGAATTGACCAGGTGCACCAGGACCTGGAGAGCGTGAGTCGCAGTCGAGGATGGTGAGATGCGGCCATGAACCGAGTGAATTGGTGAAATATATTTTATAATTAATAATATAATAAAGTTAATTGATGTAAAACCAAATAAATAAAATAAATAACATTTAAAAGCTAAAAAGAATTTCACATAAAACGTATAGTTTTATACGACCTCTGAATAAAGGGGCTCCACTATGCATCGGTCTACTGTTGAAGAGGAAATCGATACTTTCGAATGCCTTTGAATTTATGACGCAGACCTAATGTCGATGACATAGCTTTGCTTTCGCAGTAATTTACAGTGGTAATAATTTTCAACCAACTCAATTTGATGCTGCAGTCCGGACGCAAGCATCCTCAAATATTAGGTCTCTGCACTCGTATCGTGTAGAACTCATAAAATTTTCATACTTTGCGCTGACGATTAGGTTTGTGTTAATTAAATCCCAAATGAATATAAATCGACTTGAAAATTGCTGCCATTCCACAGGACGTGCTGCTTGATAAGAGGAAAGCCATGGGTCGAGTGCATTTTACAAATGCGGCATAAATGTGAAGTTTAGTCGGATAAATGTGCGTACGGTTTGCGACGGTGAGCAGAAGACATTGACGGATGAATTGGAAGCAGAATTTTGGGCAGTTAGTTCCACCAGTAGGGGCTACAAAGCAACGCCAGGCTGAAGGTGTCTGAATCCGATTCCCGGTTAGTCCATGATTATTTCGTTATGGAAATTTCTTTGACTTCCCTGGGCATCATACCTACCACACGATATACGAATGAGAAAATGACAACTTTGGCAAAGAAAGCTCTCACTTGATAACTGTGGAAGTGCTCATTGAACACTAAGCGGAGAAGGATACTTTTTCCCGGTGAGAACGTATTGCCAAGAAGAAGAAGCATTGATCAATTCATATTATTTTTGTTAAAAAAAATAGAGCGGATATTCAAATATATTCAACAAAATATTAAATCTTCAAACTCTAACTCTTATACAATCAAACTAAATACAGTAGCTATTCGTTTATTATCCTTGCATCTTAACTAAAATAAGAAAATAGTGATAGGAGTTCAATTATATTTGACTGCTTCTGACGAACCGTTTTCGGTTGGTGGTTGCGCACTTTTCTGCTCCATTACAATTCCGACTCGACGATAGTAAATGGGACGGTATTTGATGGTTATTAAACGGTTCCTTCGCAACTTTACACATCGCAGGAAGCATCAGAATGTTTATTTACATAACCTCATCCACCGCTTGTACAGAGCAGTTACTGTATGGAGCGTTTCAAGCATGACGCTTAGCTGCTCGGATCTTGGAGGAGAGAGAGAGCCGAGTTTAAGTGATGCTTCAGAATGCTTGAGAAGTGTAGCGCTTACCGTTTTGAAAGTGGAGGGTTTGCCGCCTCCTTCTTCACTTGATTCCAATCTGAGAATAAGGTGTTGGAGCAAAATGCTTCCCAGTGGCAAAGTGCTTTACCGGCGTCAACGGTGAAAGTAATTGTTTTCTTGAGTAATTGATGAGCTTCTATTTGAGTGACAGTACAAATTGTTGTACTGCGTTGAGAGTACGTAACCGCTGCTTGAAGGTAATGAGAGGATACATAAGTGCTTACCGCATGCATGTTCGAGCGTTTTTAGCCGGTAAATTATGATGAGTTGAAAACATCCCACACCCACTCAATTCCATTCAAATGCTCATACATTCTTTTCATATTCCTTTATTCTTCACATGCCCGCCAAAACTGTTGGCCAACAAATATTTCTATATTAAAAATATTCCGTTCCACCCAAAATAGGTCAACATAAACCGACGGAAAAGAAAAAAGGGGATCCTGCAAAAGAGGCTCTCGTTTTTTTCTGCACTTTCGTTATTTATTCCCACGGATGAGAAAATGTTTGTTGCTCGTTTGCATCACAAGATTCGTTCGTACCCGAGCAGAAGAAAATAACTACTGAATACCAAATTGAGGTATTCCATACCAGATAATTTCCAATACTTACAACCTGAATGAGGTATGAATGAGCCCTGCATAAGAGGTAAAATACCTCAAATAATACCTTCTGCATATTCTACAAATCCCAAGCTGATAATTAGATAAGGTATTGTAATACCTAAATAATACTTGATGGATTTTCATATACAAGTGAAATTTTTCAATACTAGTTCAATACCTCCAGCAGTCCTCAATAGCTAACGAATACCAAAATAAAGTATTTTTAACATTTTTTCAAATACCATTATAATACCAAAATAAGGAATTGATAACTGAACAATACCTAATTGTGGTATGATATCAAAATATGGTATGCATAAGTTATTGCCGAGTTATTCTTTCCTCCTCGGGTAGTTAGCTGTTAGATGCAGAAGAGAAGTATTAAAGTCGATACAAAAGTCAGTTGAAGTAGATTTGAAATTACGATTTGTTAGATGCTACAAAGCGCCCTTACAAACATGCGTTGAAGTTGCTCGAAACTACGCTATACACATTTCACTTAGCTAACTCACATGAGCAACTGTTTAGATAACCAATCCGAGAACCGGAAACGCTCCCATCCTAATACGCAAAGCTGCTCCACGTGCTATTGTTCCCCCTGGTGTGATTGAAGAAAGAATCTTGTCACCTGTTTAAGTTTGTCTTTGTCCTCCATCCAACTCACCGCAAAACTCTGCTCGGTCGGTCGAGAAGAGACACGAAAGGCTTATTTTTCTATTGTCAAGGGATTTTCTCGCTCAGGTGCTGCACGGTTTGTTTTGTGCGCAAAACAATGGAAAAGTTAAACCGATTTTAATTATATTTCTAAGCCTATGATTTAATCTTTCCCGTTCAGTACTGAACGTCAATGTTGTTCCTTAAGAAAATTATCCTCACTGTTGAGGGATAATGGCACAGACTAAAGTATACTAGGTAAGCTGTTTGGCAAAAGGTTTTTGTGACTATGAGAAAATGAAAATTATCCACAGAACATCAAAAACTACTGCATGAAAATGAAGCAGTTCACCATTACAATTTATATCGTGTTCCATAAATAAACTAAATTGTTCCATAGATTACACAAGCTAAAAATTGTGCAAATCAATAATTTAAAAATATACCATTAATATAAAGTTGACTCTCCACATCTCAATATTGAAGGGACCATCGAGATTTGGAGAGATCCAAGGTATCTTAAAGAAAGGTACATCAATATAAGTAGTCAGTGGATGCGGGGAATTTTAAACTGCGAAGGGAAAATTCGGTAGTTCGCCAACTCGCCCGCTGTCATTTGGCAATGACTACTGGCGAGTTGGCGAACTGCCGAATTTGTTGATGCGAGTTTCTCCTCCGGTGGTTGCTATCGTTTCTGTATGTATGTATGTAGATAGCCACCATCCCTAGCTTGAGTCTTGCTCTGCATGCGGTTCCACAGGATAGCACAGTCAATTTTTATTATTAATTTGATTTCATAATACCGTTGTTTGAAGGGCCAAAAGGGGGTGTTGCGGATCCGTAAGCAGAGACACTTACGCGAAACCCGCGGGAAAAAGAGAATCTCCTTCCAACAGTATAATCCAACAAATATAATAATGAGAATCGCAGTGCTTGTCCAGCTTTCCACGAGATGGTTTGTTATAAGAAGGGCGCGTCAAATCCATTGCAACTGTTAGAGATATGCACCCATCTACAAGGATGTTACGGCGCATTCTCCTAGACTCCGGTTGGCACTCCACTCCATCGTCCAGCTGCAACTTCAATGATGCCCTGATGCACCCTCCAAATTCCCAACATGTGAAATAAATACAATGGAATATGTAAATATGGTAATTATGTTCATATATTAATAATATAGATGATCAAATTGAATTAATTAAATGGATGTGATGATTTCAACCTACTTCATAAGGTTCACTCCAAAATGTGGACGAAATACATTGAGATGCTGAAAGCTATTTATCTAATAGTGCTATTAGTGATTAAGTTAGTATCTCAGGTATGTAGACTCCATGATGCTCCTGAAAGTTGAACTAATGGAAAATATTAATAATCCAAATATAAGTAAGGAATTTGCGCGCCTAAAACAAAATAGTTGCATGATATAAACATTGAGGCAGTGTAATGTATGTTGTTATTGATTATAAATATATTTGTCATAAATAAAGGAATCAATTCCACTGCTACTGTTGGAGATAAGGGAATAAAAGCGAATAGCCAACAAACTCTCTCCTGATTTCGATTGTCACTCCACGTCATTGTCTAGTTGCCATTTCATGCCATGATGCTCTCTTTCTTCCTATTATATGTTATATAGAATTGTGGTTAAATTTTTTATGTATAGTAGAACATAATACTGTAAATGATGTTATAGTAAGGCATTATACAAAATATGGTGAACACAATGCAATTTTCTATTCTTTATAAAAAACGGAATCATATATCAAAACCATAATTTGGTCTCAGAATCCTGCAAGAGGATTTCACTGCTGCTTTCTTCCAGGGTTTCAAGCTTGTATGGTAATTAAATTAAGTGTCCTGTAAAATATAATTGACAACTTCACTTATAGATTATGTACAGGATCGCTTCTTGGAACAGACGAAAAAGCAAGTCAAACCAACGCTGAAAGCGATGTTGAATATCTGGTTCAGCATGCACACTATGTAAATTGAATTTGATAATAAAATATAAAGTACAATACAATACATAAAAAAACAACAATTTAATACGATATAATATGATACGATGTAGTGTAATGATGAAGAGTATTATGCAATGAAATAAAATGTAATAAAGGCGGCTGCAATATGTATACATGTTTTTTCTTTTTGTTCCATCGACCTGCGGAAACCTCAAAAAAGGAAGAAAACAAGAGGTAAATAGAATTTGCTCTGAGCTTATATAACTCCAGTATCATAAAATATTAAACCGAAAATCATAATTATAGTTGTTGCTTTAGTCCAGGATTCCAATCGGCCTGTGTTTATTGAATGAATGTTAAGGAAATGTAGAATGACTTATCACATTATGTTCGCGATTACAGAGCATCAAATTCAACAAATCCACCATTATATATAACATAATAATACAATATAATATAGTATAATATAACACTGTATAATATAATATAATATAATACAATATAATATAATATAATGAAATATAACATAATATAATAATATATAATATAACATAACATAATATAATATAGTTGAATATATTATAAAAGAACAAACTGAAAATCTTGAGAGAACGCAACTATTCGTGTAGAAGTTAACCTGTTATCAGCAATTGTTCAGCAACCCTACAACCTTGTGCTCTATATTAAAAATAAAATGAAACGCCCCAGCAAACCTGAAAATACCAAGATCTAATGTGTGTGGTTATTATATAGGAGAAAGGGAGAAGATATTGAGTTGTACACTATCATGAAGCAACTAAACACTGTATTTGCGATGCAAAAATTATGTATGGTGTATCCACTTGTGCCCTGTGGGTAGCTCAACCAAAGCTACAAGAAACAAAATGTATGGAAGAAAAATTTTATTTATTTTCCGCGTAGGCGAAGGGGTGGTAAAATGAACACCTTAAGGAAAGCATCATGTTTCTAATAGAAAAACGAGGAATTTGTATTGTTCTATCCCACAACATCAAAAATAGGGATGTTATCTATAGCAGCGACATGAACTCAGACTAAAATAGCTGAATTTTCACATATTTTTGGCGCAAGCAAAACGCGATGTAAATGTTCATTTTACCTGCACTATGTGGGTAAAATGAACAGCTGTTGGTGGTAAAATGAACACCATGCAAAAATCGTAAGCAAAACAAATATTTCTGAAAATTTTTATTGCCTTACCGAAAATATATCCATTCATGATTGTAACCCATTCAAAAAAAAATCTGAAAGTATCAGATTTCACATCATATGACAATGATATTCACCTCACTGAAAAACCTCAAGGCTTCCGAGCTAAAAGTTACGTCAGTTTCAATTTTCAAACGTGGTTTTCTAAAATCTTAGTTTTCGTTGATGTTTTCATTTTAATACGACTCAACTTGAACAATGTATGTTCTAAATCGTTCGTGCGTGATGAAAATTTATCGAAATTTGTTTTTTCTCGATAAAAGGCACGGTGTTCATTTTACCACCACTTCCCCTATCAGAATTCTCTACGCAACGTGACATATCTGTGACATGCCTGTTATATTCACGTTCATATGAGCTTTCAAACTTACCACCACATACTCATAGGCATCACGTCACAGTAGGTATAAGAAAAAACTCAGCAATCGCAGAAAAAGAAGACCGTCTACACGAGTCTCGTCTCAGATTGTAAACTAACACACTAAAAGAACATCAACACTGTTAGGCACTTAAGGCCCAAGTCAGTGGAGGATCTGGAATCAACCGACAATTTGAAATTTGTTGAATGAACATCTTTACCGAAATGAACTAATCACTACCACATGCGCAAGGGAATATTTCTCTACCGGAAAAAGTATTGTTATCCTCCACATGAGAAAATGCGATAATATTATGAATGTTTATCCACAATATTTAAAAATCTACCAGTACCACTTAGCTTTAAAAATAATAAACTTTCGTTATTTATAATCCCTCTATATAGCAATCCAAGTCACCTTGCATGATATGGTTTATCATATAAAGAATGCACATATAGGATAACGCCACTTCATAATTGCATTACAAGGATTCAAATATCCCGTCAAAAATATTCAGTAAATAATTCTATTGCAAATTGCCAACGAATACAAAATTGATGCACGACCACCACAGTTCAATACCAACTTCCAGAGACAGAGAGATCTCGCTGTCCTCCGGGTATAAACTCCCACTATTAGCAATATTATCACAAGGGAATAGATGTCAACAATATATAAAATTATGTTTGCTAAAACCTGATAAGGAAGTGTTGTTATGTTCCATGTTTATTTGAAAATGATGAGTAAACTACCTATCTAACTGATGCTTTTCTGAAATAAATTTGACTGCTCCAATTGCAATATTGAAATTATATGAAAATTCGCATGCCCACCCTAGCCGTTGAAGAAATGAACCGTTACTCTTTGAACGTGGCAAAGGATGGTATTAGTATGGATGGTGTGTGCGCTCGTAAGACATGCAGTTGTTTGCCCCAAGATTATTTGGTTTTCTAATATGAAAGCATACATTTTTTTATATACCAATGAATTGCTGAGAAAATTTGCAATCTATTGGTGCTAATTATAAGGCTGAAAAATAAAATTCATAGCATACTTTTTCAATTTCCATTTCATGCGCAAATGATTTCCGCTGCAACAGCAGCGGGCCGTGGGAAGTAGGAATACGAAAAACCGACCAACAAGCGATAAATGAAATGTGTTCATCTAACTGTGAGTCATTTTGCTAATGATGTAGGATGGGTGATCTGTTGATATTGATATTGGTATCACGTGTTGATTACTTCGAGCCTCGAATTCTTGGATCAATTTTAATTTTATCTGCAAATTGTTCTGAACAAATCTTCTTAATTTTGTTGAATAAAATATATTGGGGGATTAGAGTTTTCTAAATTAGTAAATAATACGTCATAAGTCATTTTTAATTTCAGAGCGGTCGGTTCTCAGCTTGCTCCTGGCGATCAACATGCTCGTGCTGTATGTATCAAGCGAGCGTGCTTGTGCGGAATGTACTAAGTATACGATGCAACTGATCTTGAATTAAATATTTCAAATTACAATTGGCATTGGAAATTCCAAGTAAATATTTGTATCTCAAGGCTTTCTAAGTGGGATGCTCGAAATTCATTGAAAATATTCTAATTGTTTGTGGCTGAGAACTTTGGGCAGACAATTTGAATGTGATTATTGGGAATTTGTTGAATATTTTCCAATTACTGGTAGACACTGAAAAAGGCTGCAATATGAAAAGATGATTGCTTAAAAAGTCTTTGATGAAGTGTACAATATTTTGAAATACATCGAGTTGAAAACAAACAAAGCTATGACAAGAACACTATTTGTATGACATGTAGGTTTATTAAAATAAATCCTAATAATATTTGAGATTTTTATGGAATAATTTGAATATTTCCGAATACCTGATGACAAATGGGCATTCCAGACAAATATTTGAATGAGATGAGGAGCTTTACCAAAATTTTGAGTAATACATTACATTCAAATGAAATAAGGGTTCAATGTATAAACGAAATGAGTATTTTCTAGTAAACTCTCGAATATTTGAATGCTCTCTCGAAACATTCGCATTTTTTCAGCAACTTAGAAATACTTGTGTTTTGTGGAATTCTTTAAATTATTCTGAATATTTGATGGTGATTGAGAATTTCTGACCTATATTTGAATGAGATTAGAATATTAGAAAATTTCTGAAAAAATAGAGTATATCGTCAGTGATATTTGCATAAAAAGAATGTTTTAAAAGAAATTCTGAAGTATGCATGATTGAGATAAGTATTTTTTAATGCAATTTTAAATAAGACGTCTCAATATTATATGAATATAATTAAATAAATTATTCAAACAATATATGCTCCTTTTTTAAGAATTACCGCTGAATGTTCGACTGAGATGAGAATATTTTGAATGAATCCGGAATAACTCAGTTATTTATGAAAATTTTGAATATTTCTGAATATTCGATGTTATTTGAGAACTTCTGGCAAATATTTTCATGCGATGAGGATTTTGAAAAAATTAAGTATAACAAAATATTTAAATGAAATGAGTTTCTCGTGAATAATATTCATATATGGTTTCTGAATGAAATTTTGATAAATGTATAAATAAGATGAGTATTTTTATTTAACTTCAATATTTAAAATATTATGGAGTTCTTTGGAAAAAATCCGAAAATATTTTAATGAGATGAGGATTTTTACGAAAATTCTGATAAATATAAGAATGCGATAAGTATCTCGAAAACAACATTCGAATAAGAGTGAATTTCTAAAATAAATACGGTATCATGCATGAATGATACGAGTGTTTTCTAAATAACTCTCGACTATTTGAATGCTCTCTGAAATCTTCCGCATATTTTCGAATATCTGCGAATTTCAAAGATTCTGACAACTTTTTCAATTAGATAAGAATATAAGAAAATTTCTGAATAATAGGAGATAAACATCTCGAAAGTAATATTTGCATATAAAGAAGTGTTTCAAAAGAAAATCTGACGAGAATGGGATAGATATTTTCTCAATATAATTTCAAATGATATGAGTGTCAGAAAATTTCTCAATAATATATGAATAAGATGAGTATCTCATGAATGATAATTGAGTAATATGCTTTTTACAGGAATTCCGCTAAATGTATGACTAAGATGAGTAATTTTTTAATTACTCCGGAATACTCGAATAATTTATGAAATACTTTGAACAGTCACGAATTATCGATGCCATCATGCCAATCGAGAATTTCTGACAAATATTTTAATGAGGAGAGGATTCCAAAATATTTCTGAAAAATATATAACTGTGATGGGAATCTGTAAATGATATTAACATTATAGAAAGGTTTCTTGAAGAAATTCTGAGAAATGTGTAAATGCGCTGAGTATTTTTTCAGTAACTTCTAAATTCTTGAGTGTTTTGTGGAATTCTTCAAATTATTCTGAATATTTGATGGTGATTGAGAATTTCTGGCATATATTTGAATAGAATATTAGACAATTTCTGAAAAAAAATTGGAGTATCTCGTAAGCGATATTTGCATAAAAGGAGTGTTTTAAAAGAAATTTTTGAAGAAAGCATGAATGAGATAAGTAGAGTATTCTTATAAATCAATTCTAAATAAGACGAGGATACTAGAAAATATCCATATAATATATGAATAAAATGAACATCTCGTGAATGATATTCAAACAATATAAGTGTTAAATAACTTCCGCTGAATGTATGACTGCAATGAGAATCTTTAAATTGACTCCGCAATATTTTAGTAATTTATGAAAACTTTGAATATTTCCGAATACTCGATGCCTATTTAGTAGGTCTGATAAATATTTTAATAAGATGAGGAATCCAATAATTTCAGAAAAAAATATATGAGTGAAGGGGCCTAGATAGCCGTAGCGGTAAACGCGCAGCTATTCAGCAAGACCAAGCTGAGGGTCGTGGGTTCAAATCCCACCGGTCGAGGATCTTTTCGGGTCGGAAATTTTCTCGACTTCCCAGGACATCAAGTATCTTCGTACCTGCCACACGATATACGCATGCAAAAATGGTCATTGGCATAGTAAGCTCTCAGTTAATAACTGTGGAAGTGCTCATTAGAACACTAAGCTGAGAAGCAGGCTCTGTCCCAGTGGGGACGTAACGCCAGAAAGAAGAAGAATATGAGTGAAATTTCTCGTGAATGTTATTTATATACGATAAGGGTTTCCTGATGAAATTCTGATGAATGTATGAATGAGATGAGTACTTTTAATTGACTGTAATATTTGAAATATAATAAAATTTGTTGAAAAATCCGGTCTTGATAGCAATTGTGAATTTCTAACTAGCATTTGAATAAGATGAGGATTCCAATATCTGAATAACATATAAATGAAATGCGTGTCTTGTTATTTGAATTACATAATGGTTTCCTAAAGAATTCCTGAAAAATACATGAATGAGATGAGAACTTTATCAATGACTCTGGAATACTTGAGTGTTTTATGAAATTCTTTCAAGTGTTTCAAATACTTGATGCCATTTGAGAAATTCGAAATATGTTTGAATGATATTAGGATATTATAAAACTTCTATTTTATGCATAAAAAAAGTGTTTGACAAGAAGTTTTGAAGAATGCATGCATGAGATAAGTATTTTTTGTTTCATTTAATTTAAAAAAAAATTCTAGAAAATGTCTTGATACTATGATAAAATTAATATCTCGTGAATGATATTCAAATAATATAAGTACTTTTTTTAGAATTTCCGCTAAATATGACTGGGACGAGAATCTTTTCAATGACTCCGGAATATTTCAGTAATTTATGAAAATTTGAATATTTCTAAATTTTTGATGAAAATTGAGAACTTCTGGCAAATATTTTAATGAGATGAGGATTCTACAAAATTTTAGAATACAAGATATATAAATGAGATCAGTTTCTCGTGAATGATACTTATATACGATAATGGTTTCTCTATACAACTCTATTATCAATAAGCTTAAATCCACCCCTATCACCTAACGAAAATATGTATGTATGTAAAAGATATGTTTGTATGTAATGTTTGTAGGGACTGTAATTAGTGTAAAAGTAATAGCCGTCGAATGTAAACAAACGGCTGGAAGATTGTGAGTTTTTATTTTTGATGTATTTTATGTGTTTTTTAAATTAAAATATATTTTAGAGTCCGCAGAAGATGGTCGAAAGCCAGTAAATCGACCGAAACGTCCGGACAGTCTGGCAAATAAAATTTGTGTTTATTTCTCGCCGAAAACCAATCGATGAACCAATGGAGAATTATATACGATAAGGGTTTTTTGAATGAAATTTTAAATTGACTTTAATATTTTAAATGTTCTGGAATTCTTTAAAAAAATTAGAATTCCAGATGGCAATTGAAAATTTCTGACAAATATTTGATTGAGAAATGTAAGAATAAGATGAGTATTTCGGAAATTGCATTTGAATAAGATAGAATTTCTGAATTAAATACGAAAGAAAATATAATATATCTTGAATATTTCAATGATCTCTGGAATCTTTCGCATATTTTTGAATACCTGGGCAGTTTTTGAAAATTTTCTGAATAAGACTATGACATTAGATAATTTCTAATAAGCATTTCGTAAGTAATATTTGCACACGGGAAGTGTTATTAAAGATATTCTGAAGAATGTATGAATTAGATAAATATTTTTTTAGTTTAAATTAAATTGAACCGAGGATACTGGAAAGTCTCTGTTTAATATATGTATATGATAAAAATCTCGTAAATGACATTTGAACAATATAAGTGGTTTTTTAAAGAATTTCCGCTAAAATATATGACTGGGATGAGAATCTTAAAAATGACTCCGGAATATTTGAGTAATTTATTAAATGCTTTGAATATTTCCGAATACTCGATGCTAATTGAGAGCTTCTGACAAATATTTAATAAGATGAGGATTCAAAAAAATTTTAGAAAGAAAAAAAAATAAATGAGTTGAGTATCTCGTGAATGATATTCATATACGATAGGTGTATCTGGTTGAAATACTAATGAATGTATGAATGATTTAAGTATTTTTAAATTACTTTAATATAAGAAATATTATGGAATTCTTTGAAAAATCCGAATTATAGTTAGCAATTGAAAATTTCTGACAACTATTTGAATGAGATAAGGATTCCAAAATATTTCTAATATATAAAAAAATGAGACAGAGACGAGCCTACCAACGACTGAAAGCCTTAGATAGATAATGAAAGTCGAAATGAGGTTTCCACCTTATAAATTATATTTGAATTATATAATGATTTCTCATAGAAATTCTGAAAATTGTATGAATAATGAGTGTTTTTCATTGACTTCGGAATACTTGAGTGTTTAGTGCAATTCATTGAATTATTCTTTTTATTTGATGGCAATTGATAAATTCATGTTTTGAATAAGATTAGGATTTTAGAAAATATCTGAAAAAATTGGAGATAAGTGTGAGTGATATTTGCATAAAATAAGTGTTTTAAAACAAATTCTGCAGAATGCATGAATAGGACAACTTTTACCTTAATTCAATTTCAAATAATACGGGGATACTACAAAACATTTTAATAATATATTAATAAGATGAGTGAATGACATTTAAATAACATAAATACTTTTTTTAAAGTAATTCCGCTGAACGTATAACTGAGATAAGTAATGATTCCGCAATATTTAAGTAAATTATTAATTACTGTGAATATTTCCAAATATGCCTGACGCCAATTGAGAACTTCTGAAAAATATTTGAATGAGATGAGGATGAAAGAAAATTTGAGAAAATTATTATTGAGAAAAGTATCTCGTGAATGTTATTTGAAGGGTTTCTAAAAGAGAATATGACAAATGTATGGATGCGATTGTTTTTTAAGACTATGCAATGCTTAAAATGTTATGGAACTTTTTGAAAAATCTAAATTCTCGATGGCAATTGCGAATTTATGACAAATTTTGAATGAGTTGAGGATTCTAAATAATATTTCAAAGAAATGTGTATTTTGTTAATGACATTTGAGTGATATAATTGTTTCTAAACGAAATTCTAAAGAATGTATGAATGAGATGCAATATGTTTCAACGACTCCGAAATACTTGAGTATTTCATGGATTTTTTTTTTCAAATTTCGTACAATTTTTAGCAATTGAGACATTAGAACATATATTTGTATGAATAAGTATTGTCTTAATTCAATGTTATATAAGACGAGAAAGGATTTTTACGAAATTCTGAGAAATATAAGAATGCGATAAGTATCTCGTAAACAACATTCGACTTAGACAGAATTTTTAAAATGAATACGATATCATGCATGAATGATACGAGTGTTTTCTTAATAACTCTCAAATGCTCTCTGGAATCTTCCGCATAATTTCGAATACCTGGGAATTTCAAAGATTCTGACAACTTTTCAATAAGGATATAAGAAAATTTCTGAATAATAGGAGATAAACATCTCGAAAGTAATATTTGCATATAAAGAAGTGTTTCAAAAGAAATTCTGACGAGAATGGGATAGATATTTTCTCAATATAATTTCAAATGATATGAGTGTCAGAAAATTTTCTAATAATATATGAATAAGATGAGTATCTCATGAATGACATTTGAGTAATATAAATGCTTTTTACAGGAATTTCGCTAAATGTATGACCATGATGTGTATTTTTTGAATGACTCCGGAATACTCGAAATTTCATAAATTAAATTCAAATAGTTTCCAATTATCGATGGCATGATGGCAATCAAGAATTTCTGACAAATATTTTAATGATTTTAATCTTGGAATCCTCATCTCATTTTCGCAATTGCCATCGAGAATTTAGATTTTTCAAAAAGTTCCATAACATTTTAAGCATTGCATAGTCTTAAAAAACAATCGCATCCATACATTTGTCATATTCTCTTTTAGAAACCCTTCAAATAACATTCACGAGATACTTTTCTCAATAATAATTTTCTCAAATTTTCTTTCATCCTCATCTCATTCAAATATTTTTCAGAAGTTCTCAATTGGCGTCAGGCATATTTGGAAATATTCACAGTAATTAATAATTTACTTAAATATTGCGGAATCATTACTTATCTCAGTTATACGTTCAGCGGAATTACTTTAAAAAAAGTATTTATGTTATTTAAATGTCATTCACTCATCTTATTAATATATTATTAAAATGTTTTGTAGTATCCCCGTATTATTTGAAATTGAATTAAGGTAAAAGTTGTCCTATTCATGCATTCTGCAGAATTTGTTTTAAAACACTTATTTTATGCAAATATCACTCACACTTATCTCCAATTTTTTCAGATATTTTCTAAAATCCTAATCTTATTCAAAACATGAATTTATCAATTGCCATCAAATAAAAAGAATAATTCAATGAATTGCACTAAACACTCAAGTATTCCGAAGTCAATGAAAAACACTCATTATTCATACAATTTTCAGAATTTCTATGAGAAATCATTATATAATTCAAATATAATTTATAAGGTGGAAACCTCATTTCGACTTTCATTATCTATCTAAGGCTTTCAGTCGTTGGTAGGCTCGTCTCTGTCTCATTTTTTTATATATTAGAAATATTTTGGAATCCTTATCTCATTCAAATAGTTGTCAAAAATTTTCAATTGCTAACTATAATTCGGATTTTTCAAAGAATTCCATAATATTTCTTATATTAAAGTAATTTAAAAATACTTAAATCATTCATACATTCATTAGTATTTCAACCAGATACACCTATCGTATATGAATATCATTCACGAGATACTCAACTCATTTATTTTTTTTTCTTTCTAAAATTTTTTTGAATCCTCATCTTATTAAATATTTGTCAGAAGCTCTCAATTAGCATCGAGTATTCGGAAATATTCAAAGCATTTAATAAATTACTCAAATATTCCGGAGTCATTTTTAAGATTCTCATCCCAGTCATATATTTTAGCGGAAATTCTTTAAAAAACCACTTATATTGTTCAAATGTCATTTACGAGATTTTTATCATATACATATATTAAACAGAGACTTTCCAGTATCCTCGGTTCAATTTAATTTAAACTAAAAAAATATTTATCTAATTCATACATTCTTCAGAATATCTTTAATAACACTTCCCGTGTGCAAATATTACTTACGAAATGCTTATTAGAAATTATCTAATGTCATAGTCTTATTCAGAAAATTTTCAAAAACTGCCCAGGTATTCAAAAATATGCGAAAGATTCCAGAGATCATTGAAATATTCAAGATATATTATATTTTCTTTCGTATTTAATTCAGAAATTCTATCTTATTCAAATGCAATTTCCGAAATACTCATCTTATTCTTACATTTCTCAATCAAATATTTGTCAGAAATTTTCAATTGCCATCTGGAATTCTAATTTTTTTAAAGAATTCCAGAACATTTAAAATATTAAAGTCAATTTAAAATTTCATTCAAAAAACCCTTATCGTATATAATTCTCCATTGGTTCATCGATTGGTTTTCGGCGAGAAATAAACACAAATTTTATTTGCCAGACTGTCCGGACGTTTCGGTCGATTTACTGGCTTTCGACCATCTTCTGCGGACTCTAAAATATATTTTAATTTAAAAAACACATAAAATACATCAAAAATAAAAACTCACAATCTTCCAGCCGTTTGTTTACATTCGACGGCTATTACTTTTACACTAATTACAGTCCCTACAAACATTACATACAAACATATCTTTTACATACATACATATTTTCGTTAGGTGATAGGGGTGGATTTAAGCTTATTGATAATAGAGTTGTATAGAGAAACCATTATCGTATATAAGTATCATTCACGAGAAACTGATCTCATTTATATATCTTGTATTCTAAAATTTTGTAGAATCCTCATCTCATTAAAATATTTGCCAGAAGTTCTCAATTTTCATCAAAAATTTAGAAATATTCAAATTTTCATAAATTACTGAAATATTCCGGAGTCATTGAAAAGATTCTCGTCCCAGTCATATTTAGCGGAAATTCTAAAAAAAGTACTTATATTATTTGAATATCATTCACGAGATATTAATTTTATTATAGTATCAAGACATTTTCTAGAATTTTTTTTTAAATTAAATGAAACAAAAAATACTTATCTCATGCATGCATTCTTCAAAACTTCTTGTCAAACACTTTTTTTATGCATAAAATAGAAGTTTTATAATATCCTAATATCATTCAAACATATTTCGAATTTCTCAAATGGCATCAAGTATTTGAAACACTTGAAAGAATTTCATAAAACACTCAAGTATTCCAGAGTCATTGATAAAGTTCTCATCTCATTCATGTATTTTTCAGGAATTCTTTAGGAAACCATTATGTAATTCAAATAACAAGACACGCATTTCATTTATATGTTATTCAGATATTGGAATCCTCATCTTATTCAAATGCTAGTTAGAAATTCACAATTGCTATCAAGACCGGATTTTTCAACAAATTTTATTATATTTCAAATATTACAGTCAATTAAAAGTACTCATCTCATTCATACATTCATCAGAATTTCATCAGGAAACCCTTATCGTATATAAATAACATTCACGAGAAATTTCACTCATATTCTTCTTCTTTCTGGCGTTACGTCCCCACTGGGACAGAGCCTGCTTCTCAGCTTAGTGTTCTAATGAGCACTTCCACAGTTATTAACTGAGAGCTTACTATGCCAATGACCATTTTTGCATGCGTATATCGTGTGGCAGGTACGAAGATACTTGATGTCCTGGGAAGTCGAGAAAATTTCCGACCCGAAAAGATCCTCGACCGGTGGGATTTGAACCCACGACCCTCAGCTTGGTCTTGCTGAATAGCTGCGCGTTTACCGCTACGGCTATCTAGGCCCCTTCACTCATATATTTTTTTCTGAAATTATTGGATTCCTCATCTTATTAAAATATTTATCAGACCTACTAAATAGGCATCGAGTATTCGGAAATATTCAAAGTTTTCATAAATTACTAAAATATTGCGGAGTCAATTTAAAGATTCTCATTGCAGTCATACATTCAGCGGAAGTTATTTAACACTTATATTGTTTGAATATCATTCACGAGATGTTCATTTTATTCATATATTATATGGATATTTTCTAGTATCCTCGTCTTATTTAGAATTGATTTATAAGAATACTCTACTTATCTCATTCATGCTTTCTTCAAAAATTTCTTTTAAAACACTCCTTTTATGCAAATATCGCTGACGAGATACTCCAACTTTTTTTCAGAAATTGTCTAATATTCTATTCAAATATATGCCAGAAATTCTCAATCACCATCAAGTATTCAGAATAATTTGAAGAATTCCACAAAACACTCAAGAATTCAGAAGTTACTGAAAAAATACTCAGCGCATTTACACATTTCTCAGAATTTCTTCAAGAAACCTTTCTATAATTTTAATATCATTTACAGATTCCCATCACAGTTATATATTTTTCAGAAATATTTTGGAATCCTCTTCTCATTAAAATATTTGTCAGAAATTCTCGATTGGCATGATGGCATCGATAATTCGTGACTGTTCAAAGTATTTCATAAATTATTCGAGTATTCCGGAGTAATTAAAAAATTACTCATCTTAGTCATACATTTAGCGGAATTCCTGTAAAAAGCATATTACTCAATTATCATTCATGAGATACTCATCTTATTCATATATTATTGAGAAATTTTCTGACACTCATATCATTTGAAATTATATTGAGAAAATATCTATCCCATTCTCGTCAGATTTTCTTTTGAAACACTTCTTTATATGCAAATATTACTTTCGAGATGTTTATCTCCTATTATTCAGAAATTTTCTTATATTCTTATCTAATTGAAAAAGTTGTCAGAATCTTTGAAATTCGCAGATATTCGAAAATATGCGGAAGATTTCAGAGAGCATTCAAATAGTCGAGAGTTATTTAGAAAACAGTCGTATCATTCATGCATGATACCGTATTTATTTTAGAAATTCACTCTTATTCGAATGTTGTTTTCGAGATACTTATCGCATTCTTATATTTATCAGAATTTTCGTAAAAATCCTCATCTCATTAAAATATTTTCGGATTTTTTCCAAAGAACTCCATAATATTTTAAATATTGAAGTTAAATAAAAATACTCATCTTATTTATACATTTATCAAAATTTCATTCAGAAACCATATATGAATATTATTCACGAGAAACTCATTTCATTTAAATATTTTGTTATACTTAATTTTTTCAAAATCCTCATCGCATGAAAATATTTGCCAGAAGTTCTCAAATAACATCGAATATTCAGAAATATTCAAAATTTTCATAAATAACTGAGTTATTCCGGATTCATTCAAAATATTCTCATCTCAGTCGAACATTCAGCGGTAATTCTTAAAAAAGGAGCATATATTGTTTGAATAATTTATTTAATTATATTCATATAATATTGAGACGTCTTATTTAAAATTGCATTAAAAAAATACTTATCTCAATCATGCATACTTCAGAATTTCTTTTAAAACATTCTTTTTATGCAAATATCACTGACGATATACTCTATTTTTTTCAGAAATTTTCTAATATTCTAATCTCATTCAAATATAGGTCAGAAATTCTCAATCACCATCAAATATTCAGAATAATTTAAAGAATTCCACAAAACACAAGTATTTCTAAGTTGCTGAAAAAATGCGAATGTTTCGAGAGAGCATTCAAATATTCGAGAGTTTACTAGAAAATACTCATTTCGTTTATACATTGAACCCTTATTTCATTTGAATGTAATGTATTACTCAAAATTTTGGTAAAGCTCCTCATCTCATTCAAATATTTGTCTGGAATGCCCATTTGTCATCAGGTATTCGGAAATATTCAAATTATTCCATAAAAATCTCAAATATTATTAGGATTTATTTTAATAAACCTACATGTCATACAAATAGTGTTCTTGTCATAGCTTTGTTTGTTTTCAACTCGATGTATTTCAAAATATTGTACACTTCATCAAAGACTTTTTAAGCAATCATCTTTTCATATTGCAGCCTTTTTCAGTGTCTACCAGTAATTGGAAAATATTCAACAAATTCCCAATAATCACATTCAAATTGTCTGCCCAAAGTTCTCAGCCACAAACAATTAGAATATTTTCAATGAATTTCGAGCATCCCACTTAGAAAGCCTTGAGATACAAATATTTACTCGGAATTTCCAATGCCAATTGTAATTTGAAATATTTAATTCAAGATCAGTTGCATCGTATACTTAGTACATTCCGCACAAGCACGCTCGCTTGATACATACAGCACGAGCATGTTGATCGCCAGGAGCAAGCTGAGAACCGACCGCTCTGAAATTAAAAATGACTTATGACGTATTATTTACTAATTTAGAAAACTCTAATCCCCCAATATATTTTATTCAACAAAATTAAGAAGATTTGTTCAGAACAATTTGCAGATAAAATTAAAATTGATCCAAGAATTCGAGGCTCGAAGTAATCAACACGTGATACCAATATCAATATCAACAGATCACCCATCCTACATCATTAGCAAAATGACTCACAGTTAGATGAACACATTTCATTTATCGCTTGTTGGTCGGTTTTTCGTATTCCTACTTCCCACGGCCCGCTGCTGTTGCAGCGGAAATCATTTGCGCATGAAATGGAAATTGAAAAAGTATGCTATGAATTTTATTTTTCAGCCTTATAATTAGCACCAATAGATTGCAAATTTTCTCAGCAATTCATTGGTATATAAAAAAATGTATGCTTTCATATTAGAAAACCAAATAATCTTGGGGCAAACAACTGCATGTCTTACGAGCGCACACACCATCCATACTAATACCATCCTTTGCCACGTTCAAAGAGTAACGGTTCATTTCTTCAACGGCTAGGGTGGGCATGCGAATTTTCATATAATTTCAATATTGCAATTGGAGCAGTCAAATTTATTTCAGAAAAGCATCAGTTAGATAGGTAGTTTACTCATCATTTTCAAATAAACATGGAACATAACAACACTTTCTTATCAGGTTTTAGCAAACATAATTTTATATATTGTTGACATCTGTTCCCTCATGCAAATCATAATTAGTGTGGAAGCGTCAAATCAATTCTAACTCGCGCAAAAGTTTTATCAAGTTGTTTTATATTTCTTTCACTGCTGAACTGGGAATAAAAGTGCGAGATTGCTTCGAATCATGGTGGTGTCTTCAGATCATTTATTCTTTGGACTGCGATGAATAATCCCGCTGAAGTAACTGACTCGATTTGATGCCATCGCGCACTTTCATTAGCGTTCCCGCACTTGTAAAAACTTTTGCGATAGTCCAGTAGTGAAATAAGTATCATTATGAACTTTCACCATGAAATTGTACTTATCCAAGAAACAAAATATCTCTATCATCAAAACTCATCAACCACCAGAAAGTTTCCCATTAGCTGCAACATGGATTACTCCTAGAATTCATTTTGCCCACTTGGATGAACTTAGCCTGATTCATCGACCGTTGCATGGCTATCGTTGGCAATTTGATGGCTAATTTTATGATAAAAATGATGATTTTTAAATCGCGTTTAAAAAACATTCCCGTATTCCTGCCTAATTTTATTGGAAATATTTTTTTACAGGAATAATCCTTGAGGAAATATCTATCGATGGATGTTTTCCAATTTTTAAAATATGCCCCCAAACAGCTTCTATCAGATGAAATAGCAAGCAATGTCTTATATTTTCGGCATTTCATTTACCACTCAAAAGACATTCCAGCTAAATCTAATAACTTTATGAACATGGTTTCTTCACAAGAAATAATCTCCTTTTAATTTCGAAGAGACAAGTGAGTTTAGAATTTTGAATAAAGTGGTCAAATTTGTTAAAATTGCGATCAAAGTTGCCCGCGCGCATTTCAGACGCGCCACTGACTTGGGCCTTAAATAGTGGTTTCTGCGCTCGTGTACATACACGCTACATGTCACCAATACTACTTAAAGAGTGCTGGTTGAAAATATAAACAAAGATCAGCTGTTCCCAGCAAAATCAAACGGCAGTATTTTCAACCAGCAAATTTGCGCACGTGTTCGTGACACCGCTCGGCGAGAGCTCAATTACATGATGTTGAGAAGGAAGTGAGGAAGGATGGGTAGATTAAAGCGTTTTGACTTACTGGGTGGGTGTGGTAGGTTGGTAAGAGTTCGAAAACTTTCGTCGATTCTTGACTCACTTCATCCCACGACATATGTTCCTGATGATAAAATATCGAAATTGGGACGCATAAAAATTTACATGCATCGCCAGCGTACGCACTGCATTGAAAGTGAGCTCAGCGTATATCAACAGATCGAACAAATTCAATTGACGGAACGAACTCATACGCAAATCCTCCGCTTTCATGACTGCACTCGCATATTTCACAGGGAGTCTGCTGCTGGCAAAGACCAACACACATGCAAAAAAAAGTTTTCAAACCAGAACAAACTCACCGGATTCGCCTGCAATTTTTCCCTATCAAGGAGAGCGCTCGCCGTCTTCGTTTTTGCACCTACACTACAACGTGATGCAACACCACGTCACACTTCTCACTTTCGCCGTATCATTAACACAATAATATTTCTTCTTTCGAATTCTGTTCAGTTTGACTTTCACTCACACTTTGAAAATAACGGAGGAGAAGCTAAATTACTTCACAACTAACCACGCGGATGCAACATGAAAATTCATATTTTCATTTAGGAAAAACGACACTTCAACAACATCAAAGAATGAATAATAAAATGCTCCCCGATTCATAACACTTTTCCACACCAATCACAAATTCCTCAAACTCGGGCTTAACGGTGACAATCACTTGCGGAGAGAACAACGGAGACGTCTGCTCGTGGCGGAGTAACAAACCGAACTGCATGGCACGTAATTTTTTATGATAATCATATAAAACGAGTTGCAACTGAACATTCAACGATAATTAATGTAAACTGTCTCATTGCATTCAAAAATGCTTGCAATCTTGAGTGAAACTGAAACATTTCATGATCTTACATCCAACATTCGCCAATATTGCATGCTTTCTTGCATCTTGAAAGTGAAATTGCAAACAAGAATGCTCGGTTTTCATGATTCTACGCTGAATATTCTGTCATATATAATGCACATGGATGAATCGACGGCTTGTCATTTGATGTGCATTATTTATTATTGAATTTTCAGCGTGAAAATCATGTAAACTGATCCGTTTCGCATGCAACATTCTTTAAGAGAGGACGTTACGTGTTCAATACTAGCGATTTTGCTAGCAATGTTGGATATAATAGATGTGGTTGTAGCTACAACCATTGTATAATACATGGAAAATGGCTTTGCATGATTGAAGCAAAAATTACGTAACGTGTAAATCTAAGATTTTTTTTGGTGTTTACTTCAAATCGAGAAACATAAGTTTTTCATAAACATTTTAGTGATTTTCAAATCGATTTTTTTTTCTTGCCAACCAAACAAGGTCAAAAATCTAAATATGACGTTTTGTAGGGCAACCCATGGGCTTTCATTTGAGGTGTAATCCAGATATGCCACTTCATAAACTTTCTAAAAAAAATTTTTTTTTGGGGTCGTGTTTGAACTTTAGTTATTTTGCGAGTACCGCAACTCCCTTGCATAGAGAGGTTGTATTAATGTTCTTCGATCGAGCTAAAAATAACGGAGTTGTTTTCCTATATAAAAGAAGATATTTCGCAAAATTTCAGATTTTTTTATTAGGAGGAAGTGGGACAAAATAATCACAAATAATTGAATATGAGAAAACATACAAATTCAAGTAAACTGCTATAGCTGTTTCTAAATGTTTCAAATCGAAAAAAAAAAACTGTTTGTTTAATAAAATTAGTTTTTTCTTTCAAATCGATTTTTTTTTTGTCAACCGAACTAAATCAAAAAACTTAATATGAAGTTTTGTAGGGCAACTTAAGGGCTCATATGCGGTGTAACGTGGAGAATCAAAATTCGAACCAACTCAACTTTTCACTTTTAGAACGTTTAATTTCCGGATTTACAAAACGACGAAAGTAAGATTTTCAACTTTCGCCGCCCCGCTGTATGGAGTGACAAAGTGACTTAACCACGAATCAAAACAAAACACTACTTGAGTCGATTTTACACTGGTAGAAAAACGTCGCAAGTAACTGAATAAAACGGCTTTTCACTCTGTCATAAAATTCTTGTGTGAAATAATAGGAACTCCATAGTCTTTGAACGGGAGCTCATTGTATGCAAAATTTAAGAAATGTACACGTCGAAAAAATGTTAAAAAAGGTGATTAATTTTAAAACAGTTTTAGAAGACAGGTTGTTTTTCTTCTTAATTAATTTTCTCATAACCGTATGAAAGTTACTTACGTCTATTTGAAAAAGTAATCGAGAAATGTGCTTTTCATAGAAACATTACTCTTACACTTAGCATAGCCTATACTTCAAACACAGTTACAAAAAAATGTTACAAATATATGACGATTTGTTTTATATTTATGGTGAAGTTTGAATGTTATGTGCATAAAATTGTTATTGAACCCTTTCTTCATGAACTATGGACACATTATGTGCTCTTCATATAGTGATGATGTATTTTGAAATTATTTACTGGTACAATTTTTCTTTTGTAATCCACCATTACAATTTGTGATATGTTTCATAAATGAATGAAATATTGTTCCATAAACAACTTCAGTGAAACCGATATAACCACAAATTTTCTACCCTAAAGTGTAACTGATTTTTGTTTTTTCTATGGAGCAATTTCATTTTTTTATTCGTACATCAAATGGGCTGCCAAACTGATTTTGCTGATTATCTTATTCCACCATTCATCAAGCATGAAAGCAATCGGAACGAAATGAAACGAATGATATCAGAGAGGAACCAAAATCAAGGGTATCACACCACCATTTCCACGATTGATACGTCCTCTGTAGCCCGCAATCAACAGTGCAACCATCGCAATGTTGTATGGTGGAGGTGGAAAGCAATACTCGTTCAACCGATGCTTCCGATTTCGCTCGATGATATTGCACAACTTCAGTTATTCGTCGACATTGTACATACAGGATGTCTTTTTCTTTCGGCTCCCCCTTTTGGTAGTCTTGTGGTCCGAGCTGCAGAACAGTGGCAAGAAGTGTTTTGAATTTTAAAAACGAATGCTAGAATTGAATATTTTATTGTGCTGAAAAGCACATATCTACGCCAATTTTCACATCAGCTGAGTTGTACAGTGGAGGGAGCACGGACGCTAGACGGAGAACATATCCATCGCAAACCATTTCAGTATCATTCGACCAGCACACAAGTTCTTGGGTAAACGTGTTGTCATGCTTAGTATCGTAGCAGGAATATTCACATAAATGGTGTATGTTTTGGATAACCAATTGTTTTCATTTTGTATGGATGCTATTTTCAAACACTAACTATTATTTTAAATCAATCTTATGTCGGTTCTATGCCTTGACCCAAATTTGAGATGCACGACCTTTTTCCAATTAAGTAGTTCTTTCTATTAATGTCACTTTAACCTGATTGTCGAAGCAAGAGGAGGTAATTTGTGACAGCACATTTTGGGTAACACGCCAACAGTAGATAGGCGCTTATGGCGCGGTAATTTGTCCGATGACGAGATACACCGACGCCTCATCGCATCCTCTTCTCTTTACCTCTTGTATTTTTTAAATCTCTTGTATCTTTTAATACTCTAACTATTCCTATACCTGATGCAGCATGATTTCGATAATCTCCTGGACTGGCAAGCTGGCCCAAGTAACATTGGTAGCTCAATGACAGCTTATTCAACTGAAATTCTGCTTATACTGCCTCTTTTCAGCTACCAATGTTACCTGGGGGGTTTCCACATCCAAACTATCGACAAGACAGATAGTCTATCGACCTCGTAATTGGAGCACCAACTCTAAAGTTAAGCATTGAAGCTCGCAATTCTTCATCGAGCACGCCGGCTCGACACCAAACCTTTAAACTAACCTCTAGTCATTCTGCTAGCTTGGAGAGCCAAGCCTCAAGCAAGGAGCTACCACCTATAGCACCATGTCGAGTACGGCATCTTGCGTGCCGTAGCATTGCCCCTCTCTAACGAAAAAGACACCCCCCCCCCTCCTAAAACCAGTATCGTAGTAACCCAGAGCTCTGACGAGCTTGATCACAGAAGATCATTGTATAACACTTCCCGTACTGATCCAAACACGCCGCACTGTGTCCTTAATTGAGCCCGGACCGGGCACTCCATCAAAAGATGATTAACATCTAACCTCTGATCGCAAGACTGGCAATACACAGTATCGCCCCTGAACCTTGGCCCATTAGTGAGTCGAGCATGTCAGACCCTCAACCGAGTCATAATTTTCTGATCTCAAGGATTATGGTGGCTCGCTATTCTTCTGATGAGTTATTGATTCCGCGTAGGACAGCCTACCGTGCGTTAAACCATTCGGCGTTCTATACGCTTCGAGGCAATTGCTTCACCCAGCGGAAGGCACGGTAGGTACCTCCTGTAGAGCACGATGAAGGTCTTATTGCCTGGGATACCCGCGTGGCCTGGTACCTAGACGAAGGTCATGTTCGAGAATCGTTGTACTTCTATCAACCACGGATGACCAATCCACCCATGATCAATGGCGGAGAGACATCTTTCGGGATCAGAGTACACGACAGTCTGAACCTCGTTAGCGAGTTTATAAGCCTGCAACAGGGCGTAGGCCTCAGTTGAGGAGTCGAGGCCTTGTGCAATAAACGATCGAGCTTTAAGAAGAACGTCTCCGACCCGTAGGCACACCGAAATGCGTTTTGCTGTGGGTGGATTCGTTCATGCCTCTCTAACTGCGTTGACAAGCGTCGACTAGCCATAGGTTCGAGTGTCATAGCCATGCTACTAAGCAGCGTTATCAGTATATATTCCTCTGTCCGCATTTTACCCTTCCTTGGTTTAGGGGTAGGAATATTGTTCGGGAATGAACATAAGAATTTACAGGCGAAGCAATGGACTGGGGTGCGCAGCAATGATACTGGAGCGCCATGGTTCATAGTATCCAAAAGAGCCAACTGGCCAATTATAGGTAGCTTCATTAGGAAAATACATCGACAGGACCCGCAGCCTTTCCAGTGCAGCGACTGAGGGCCTATTCGAGTTGGTTCAAATCAAGATCTCTGTTATGTGTGTGTGTGTGTGTGTGTGTGTGTATACAATCCACCTCCCACTGACCGGCAGTGCTTTTATGGAAGAAAATTGTATGCATGTATTTATTGATACCCTTTGATATCTTTATATCTGCAGACAATTTTAGCCCAGGAGATGAAAGGTGATAGCTCTACTGAAATTCCAACGACCCATTTCAAGAATGGCAGTAAATACACACACATTCTGAGGTCATTTTCATATACAGTAAGCCCCGCATAAAAACACCCAAATATCAAATGGATATCTGAAATGTTTTTACACTTCCCGAATCGAAAATTAAATTTTCGACCCTGGCGCGTATTTAGTTTCATAGGGAAATAGTTGAGTAAATAATAATAAAGAATTAATTTACCAGGATGTAACGCTGTTTCTCCCGTCGCCGCACTGTGCTTACCGCAAAATACTACACACTTTCACTACCCTACACACGTAACATGATCAATTCTTACCGCATCACCTGCCCCGGCAGGAGCAAGCGGCACCGTCAAAGGAGCCCGCAAATCACGCCAATCTTCTCCACCCTAACTGCACTGCGCGCCTAACACGTTTAATCCTGCTTGACCGCTTCACCCGCCCCCGCAGGAGCAAGCGTCACGGTCAAAGGAGCACACACTACTCCGTTCAAATCAAGATCTCTGTTATAGTCTAAAATCAGACTACGACGAATTAAAAAGAAAAAGAAAGAAAAGAAAATTAAACAGCCCGTCCTTTTAAGCATTTCACTTTTTTTTTTTAAACAATGGGATTCATTAGAGAACCGTAAGACGGGGTTGGTAGTCCAATGGCTACCGCTTCTTCTTCATAAGCAGAAGGTCATGGATTCAATCCCAGGCCCTGTCCTTTTCCTCGTACTTTGTAGTTGTAGTTGCACTCTTAATATATCACAGTTGATCTATCATAGTTCATAGCATTTGCTAGAACCCGAGACGGACAGAAATAAATCGTTTTCCTATGCTTCCATTCTTTCATCATTATAGCACGCCTTTCCATACGCCTGATACATAGACAGTCTGTTAACCAAACCAGCAAGCCTCACTGCCATAAAAATTACCCCACCCTTTCACCCTTCCCGCATGAACTGGCATAGACGCAGTTGTATATACGGTCTACCGTGGGATCCAGTTGAATGCATCATTCCCATCATTGGTCAGCATTCTGATGTGGTAGGCACCATTGTTGCCTAAAAATAGAAGATCGCCAGCATTTATACACTGAGGGTGTCTGTTAATCCCAAGCAGTCATCTGGTTGGTTCCTTGTGTAAATGCAGCTGATCTGGCGATACTGGAGTAGCAACCACGGGCGGCCAATCAAGCTCAAGCTCAAGCTCAATAGGATTCATTAGAGAAACGTATTCTGATAACAATTTCATTAGTAAATGTTACACCAACTTGGACTGTTTCATTGGTTTTGAACATTGCATCAAACATTTAACTCAATTATTCAGTTAAAAAATCAAAATCAGATGGATACATGTTAGTATAAGTAAGTTTACTTTATATTGATTTTCAGTTAAGATTTTCCGTTGATGGTGAGACGGAATAGTAATTAGCTACGGCGGCATAAGCTTGAGTGGTTTTATTTGATTTGTAACAACTCGAACGGTTACCCGTAGACAGAAAATAAGAAAAAGAGAAGCTGGAATTACCTGTGACAACATTGACATAGGGTAGGGTAACTCTATGTAATACGCCCCAACGGGGCAACACGCCCCTCTTCATTTTCACGGGATTGTTGCTTATTTTACACGTAAATATTTAAAATATCCGCGTAAAAATGATGTTGCGCATGTATGTTTTTTGAAACGTTTAAATAATCAATAGAAATTCTAAAAATATCGAAAATCAGTTCAGTTCAGTGTAGTGTAAAAACCTGTAATATCAGTGACGATCGCTTCCTATGGAAGTGCGAGTTTTGCTCCAAAAACTACCACTCGGCGTGCATTGGAGTACAATGGCACCAAGAGTGTTTTATCTTGTCCTACATGGTTCCTCTATGTGACGATTGTCAGCACAATTTGAAAACCGGCATTGACACCCGCAAAGTGCTGCATCAACAGCAGCAGCTAATTGATTCAATTAGGGCGCAAATTAACGCCAATCTTCGAATAGCTGCTGATCTGAAAAAAGCTCAGCTTTAGCTCAAGGAATCGGTGCTGTGCATTAACAGCAGCACATCGTCGAGCGTATCAAATGCTGTATCGGCATTATCGCGTGTGGCCGAAAAATATTCAGGAAATACAAATGATATGCCCAGCAACGATTTGATTGCACTAAAAAACCATCTGGCCTTTTAGATATTTCAATGAAATCTTCAAAACAACATATTGAAAATTTTGTAGAGGCATCAACGGAGGATCTGACTGATGAATTAAAAAAATATCTGTACCGATTTTCAGTCGTTGAGCAGCCTAACTATTGAAATGGCTGCTCATTGCAATGAACATGACGCTAGCATTGGCACTGCCCGATTTGTGGAAGATGACCCACCGCCAAGCCTATCACAAGAGTTGGCTGAAACTGCTGATTTGAACTCTGGTACCGCAAGTTGTCGTTTACTTGGAACTAAAAAAGTTTGGCGTTTAGACTGGACCCAAAGCCAAAGAAAAGACCCAAAAGCGGAAGAAAGCAAAGAAAGGCTTCAACACTTCTAAGAACACCACAAATACTAATATGCACAACAAAGAAAAGCCGTTAAATGTTTTACCAAACTTTATTAACTACAACGACAGTCACTTAAGGCGCAGAAGTAACGGAAAGTGTGATCATGACTACAGCCAAAAACCAAAGTTGTTCATAAACAGATGTCGAAAGGAAAACAATTTCATTCCACCTGACAAGGAGCTTCTGGCTGTAGCAAAGGATCGATTCCCGGGACCGCCAACAAACTATCCACCTATACAATTCCAAAGGGGGGAAACTCTAAACCCCTATCCAGTCTGCAATGGTCAACAACGTCATGTTCCCGCCACCAGCTAACCATCAAACTGCATGGAGTCGAGCTGTCCTTCAACATCAACTGCATCATGCAAATCGTGTGGATGTACTAGGTACTCGTGTTTTCAACGAAACTGACGCTCTCCATAGATGAAGGAAACAACAATGACGTGTTAGATCTAAACATATCTTCAAGTTTAACTATCGCAATTTTACTCCAATAAACTTCAAATTTGGTGTGTATGTACTTTGATGCTACATTAACAAATGTTCAAAAAATTATAGAAAAATACTTACTTACAGCGGCACCACAAGTGAATGAAAAATGACCCAATCTCACCCCATAGAGGGGGTGACAATGGGTCACAGTAATTAAAATAACTTGTTTTTGAGAATATGATTGCAAAACCATTCACAGGTGAAAAATATTGATAAAATACGATGCAAACAAGACGTAAAGATATTACAGATGTTTCACAAGTATGATAAACCCACCTAAAAGAACGATTATGACAAAAATTGAAAAGCTATGAGAAAAAAATATGTAAACCCAACATTTATCGTCAAGTTTATAAACATTTTCTTGTTTTTCCCCCAAATTGTCTCCAAAGTCTCATCCCCATTGCCATAAAGCCTATTCAATTTCCCCAAAGGTGTACTGAAAGTGATTATTTTAAACCTTCGCAAATAGTTAAATTTCGGTGTGGCATTCCACGATCAATACATTTCAGGCAGATGTTGACGTCATAATCCCGGTATTTCAGCGATCCAACTCATTTGTACTTCCCTGAGATGTTTCTATAATATAAAAACACTGATAAATAATTAAATTAAAAAAATCCATTTGATAAAATTGTACGATGTTGCTGCGCACGAAACATAGTGTCTGGTTTGAGAAGTTGTCAGAATGCGTTGCTTTGTTATTCAATGCACGGAATACTCAAGTAGACTTGATTAATGTTTCAGAGATACTGTATTTAGAAAGAATAAACACATCTTAATGAAAAAAGGGAACACCCGGTGCCGTAAAATGTCAAAAAAGTGGACTTGCAATTTCATTTACTATCGTTCTTACTTGACCCAACCTCACCCCCATTTTTGATGTTTTAGACACCGTACCGAAAAAAAATAATTTTTTGTGGAAAAATCAAATAGAATCCGGAAAATACGTATGAAGTGTAATGAAAAGACTTTCAACCTTCTACTAATATAACGATAGAGGTTAAAGTACATGCGTGCTACTTTGCACAGAAGAAATATAATGTTGCAGAATTTATTTAGTTTCAACATACAAGTTTATCGATATAGTAAACGAAAACTACTATTTCTTAAAATGTATATTGTGATGAATTACGTGCAATTATATGTTCCCTAACATATAAATTATTAATTTTAGTTATATTAGCGTTATTGGCTGAAATATTTCATAAATCATATTTTTCGTTTTGACCCAATCTCACACTCTAGACCCATTGTCACCCCCATCGACGGTACACAGTTAGTTTGGAAACAGAAACTAGCTGGGATGAATCTGTGAATAGTGAAGAAGTTTTTTGGAAATAATTATAATGTTTGAAGGAATGATCGTGACTGTCAAACGTCTGAGAAGAAGTCAGGAGGAGGAGTCTTAATTGCAATTTCTACAGTGCAGAGATCATAGAAATCACTAAATTTTAAGAGTTCGAAAGTGCACATAGCAGGCGTAACGCATGTGTTTGTGTCTGTGTATTTTCCGCCGAAAAACGTTCGTAAAATAGTTTATGAGAAATTTTACAGTATTGTTGAACATGTAACCTTCCGAAACAAAAGTGCAGATATATAGAGATTTCAATCAACGTGATATTGATTTCTTCCCAGACGTCGACAATGAGAGCATCCTGCTGCCAATATTTGGAGAAAATGAGGCTTTCCGATTTATATGTGATACATCGGCAAGTCTAGGTCTAAACCATATTAACCACGTTAAAAATCAGCAGAACTGTTATTTAGATCTCTAAATGACGAATACTGATGAAGATTTCTGTGTGGTAGAATCATTGACTCCCTTATGGAAATAACAGCCCTAAAGATTGCGACTTTGAAGAAGTTCATGATTATCGTTCATCAAATTATGACAATATAAGACAGAAAATCAATCAAGTAAGTGGGCAAAATGTGTTAAGAAACGAAGAAAATGTTGGCAGATTGTTTTACAAATTTTTTAACGAAATAATACACGACGATATACCCTTAATTATAAGAAGAAAAATTTCTTTAATTACGTTAAAACAAAAACCAAATTTGACAACTTTTCATCTGAAATGTACCTTGATGATAAAATTGGTGTGAACCCTGAAGAATGTTGCAATCTTTATGCAACATTTTTTTCAAGACGTTTACACTACTTATTCGGAAAATAATCGAGATCGTGAATATTTTTCATTTCTTCCGGAAATCCCAAAAGACATTTTCGTCAATCAAATCAAAGAACATGATATTGTAGATGCACTCAAAAGTCTAGATGTCTCCAAAGGTGCTGGACCTGATGGGATTCCTCCTGTATTTTTGAAAATATTATCAATCGAACTTGCATCTTATTTTGGCTCTACAATATATCTCTGCAATCAGGTAGTTTTCCTGAAACATGGAAAAGCTCATTTTTAGTGCTGATCTTTAAAAGTGGCAAAAAATCTGACATGCGTAATTATCGTGGGATAGCCTTTATCTCTTATATTCCTAAGGTTTTCGAGGCAATAATGAATAAAATTTTATTCAATATGGTGAAAAACAGAATAACTCATACTCAGCATGGTTTTTTAAGTGACGCTCAACATGCACGAACTTGCTGGAGTTCATTCATTATTCTTTGACAGCCATGGATAATGGTAATCACGTGGAAGATCTCTATACAGATTTCAGTAAAGCTTTCGATTGAATTAACATACCAATGTTGCTTTTTAAGTTAGAAAAAATAGGATTTCAACCGGACCTTCTTAAATGGGTAGAGTCTTAGTAAAATCGTCAACAAATAGTAAGAGTGAAATCTATTCCAATTAAAGTTAAATCGGGAGTTCCTCAAGGGTCTCATTTAGGGCCACTATTCTTTATTTTATACGTTAACGACATTTCCTTCATTCTTAAAAAGGTGAAAGCTCTCATATATGCTGAAGACATGAAACTGTTTCTTGAAGTAGCAAACGATGAAGATATACATAATTTTTAAATTGAAATTGATATGTTTTATAAATGGTGCAATAAAAGCCTTCTCCAATTGAACGTGAAAAAATGTAATTCTGTATCGTTTAGTAGAAAGCGTAGTACACCTAACACAACAGTCCACCTAGGGAATCAACTAGTAGAAAAAAGAATAAGCGATTTAGGAGTGATTTTAGATTCCAAAGTTACTTTTATAGTTCCCTATAACACAATTATCAACAAGGCAAACAAAATGCTAGCATTTATAAAACGGTTTAGCTATAATTTTCACGATCCATACACTATAAAAACATTATACATAACCTATGTGCGTTCAATTTTAGAATACTCTAGCCTAGTTTGGTCACCATTTTCATCAACCCATGAAAATTGTATAGAATCAGTTCAAAAACAATTTATGTTGTTCGCACTTCGAAAATTAGGTTGGACAAGGTTACCTCTACCATCTTATGAAGCACGATGCATGCTCATTAATATTCAAACATTGAAGAAACGTCGCGAATTTGCAATGGTCTCGTTCGTAAACGATATAGTGTCGCATCGTATTGACTCGATGACACTTTTATCAAAATCACATTTTTATGCTCCTTCAAGACAACTGCGAAGTCGTAGTATTTTTTATACAAACTATCACCGCACAAATTATGCCAAATTTGAGCCTTTAAATCATCTGTTTACAATAAACATTGCGAAACCATTGACTTTACTATGACAAAATCGGAACTGAAACAAAAATTTATGTCAAATCAAAATTTGAACTAGATTAAGAAAATAACTTTTTAAACTATATAATATTAAGTTTAAAATTGTAACAAAAGTCGAGCACTCGACACTGAGAAAGTCTGTAAGTCGCAGACGAAATAGGCCTATCTGTCAAGATAAGCAACACATATTAGAGCTTAAAGGTATTTGCTCGCCTTACAAGTGATTTTAGTATTTTATTTTTTGCAAAAAGTGAAGTGTTAAAGTTCAATTTGTAGTTTTAAACATACTCTAATAATCCCTCCCCTCAATTTAATATAACAAAATGTAAAAAATGGTCTACTTCTGATTGACGTCAAGAAATAAATAAAATAAATAAAAATCAGGTTTTTGGTTTCAAATTTTGCTTCTGATAAGCAAGCCTCATTCTTTACTATTTTACTTATTACAAAATCTTTTACCAGAAGACGAAAGCTAATGGACCCTTTTAAGCTTAGCAGGTGGTGAAATTCTTCTAAAGGGTATCCACGATGAAATTGCCACACACAATATTGATTCGCAAAATTCGAGTTTTCATCCGATTGCCATCAAATTTTCAGGGATTGAAAAATAACTATTAAACTTCATTTTACCTTTTTACTCATATTTTATTTACAGTCCATACGCAAATGCCCGCACCTTGGCCTTAACCCCGGCCATAAGATTCTGCACAACCTGTGAATCAACCGTTTTTTCATACTTTCTTCGTTTCCTCGACTGTCTTCACTACCTTAGGTCGTTTAAGAAGGTACTGCTTCATAATCGCCCAGTACTTCTCGATGGGGCGGAGCTCCGGAGTGTTGGGAGGGTTGAACATTTTCGGCATGAAATTGACCTTATTGTCCGCATTCCACTTCAGCACGTCCTTGGAGTAGCGGCATGAGGCCAAATCCGGCCAGAAGATTGTTGGGACGTTGTGTCAGCCTTCAGGAGAGGAAGCAGTCGCTTCTGGAGGTACTCTTTCATGTACAGGTGTTCATCGTGTCCTGGGTCACGAAAGGTGCACTCCGCTTCCCGCACGTGCAGATGGCTTGACAAACCAGGAATTTCTTCGCAAATTTGGACATCTTCTGAGTGCGGACATGCTCCGGAACGCTAAACTTATCCTTGGCCGTGAAAAACAGGTTGCCGGGGATCTGTTTGAAGTCGGCCTTCACATATGTTTCGTAGTCCATGATACAGCATTCAACTTTCGTCAGCATGTTGAGGTACAAATTCCTGGCACGGGTTTTAGTGGACTTGTTCTGCTTCTCGTCCTCGTCTTTTTTCCTTCGTCTTCTTCCAATCGGTGGTCAATCGTTCCTCGAACCGCTTAATCACTCGCGACACCGTGGAATTCGCGATTCCCAACGTTTTAGCGATGGAACGATGCGAGAGATCCTTGTTCTCGTGATGAATGCGCAAGATTTTATCACGCACGAGCTGTTCTTTCGGCTCCCTTCCGCGAGTTTTGATCACAAGACTTTAAAACTTGCAGGATGTAAATAATGCACTATGAACTAAATCTACCCAAATTTTCATTGAATTCTACCCAACGGTTAAAAGTTAGAGCAATTTCATAGTGTGGCAATTTCATCGTGGACACCCTTTACAATGCTGTGGAACTTTTTCCTCTCTTGAACACTTTTTTGAAGCAACCTGGAAAAAGAAAGTTGCGTGCAGAGCATGGCCAACTAAATAAGCAACACCTTGACAAGTAAAAAAAGCTTTAGAAGTGACGCAGTTGCTACTGCGATAGAGCAGTTTTTCCTTAAGGGGGACGTATTACACCTTTTTACCTTATTTCCATTGGAACGGTTACCCGACGGAAGAAAATTAGCTTAAAATGTACATGATTATAATTTAACTGATGCGTATGATTATAAGGCAAAATTTATTAACTGAAAAATGAGAATTGTTGAAGATTCTGCCTGAAGAATTCCGACTACGAAAAACATTGCCGTTCATCTACCTGTTGCATGCCTCAATTATTCGTTTGCACGGAGGATAATCCCAATAGCTGGACTTACGGTTGCCCCCGCAATTTGTGCAAATAAACTTTTTGGTATCTTCCTTCACAGGACAGACGTCCTTATAGTGGAGAAGAACCTCCGCAAATCATATATTTAGCATCGATTCAGAGATGTTTTGCACCATGACCTCGCTTTTGGCACCGATGGCACTGAGTGGGGTTGTGGAAATTTCCTCTAGGTTTATGGAAATGTTCCCATGTCACTCGGACATTGAACATAAGTCTTGTTTTTTTAAACCATTAATATTATTTAGATCACTTCTTTTTAAGGTGAACTCAATATTATACTTGACAAGCCCTGTACGATGAATCCCAGATTGAATTATCTTCTTCATAATGACTACGTGGGCTGGGGAAAATCCAAGTAAATCGTTTATTCCATTTTTGATCTCTTCAGGTGCTTCATTGTCACTTGAGAGACCTTTCAAGACAACAGTGAACAAACGTTTAGTTTTGTTGTCATAAGTTAATACATTGTGCTTCTTCTCTTCAAGATGTTTGAGAAGAAGTTCGCGATCTTAAAGATTTTCCCACAAAACAACGCTGTTCCTTTCTTCGCAATTTGGAAGGATACCTTGATTCCCCTAATGGAGTTCAAGATCTCCTGCATAAATCATCCAAATTCGGAACAACTGATCACGATAGGCGACCCTCTTTGTTTCCTCACTTGAATTAAAGAGCCTGGGCTAGAGGCTTCGATTTGACGTTCGGAAAATTTGTGTAATATAAAAAAAACTTTTTAAACTAATTGCTCATTTCCATGATATTATAAACATTAACTATTTTACCCTAGGAAGAAAGCGCGCAATCCGGAGAAACGTTCTTTCTTCCATTTTGCTACGTTTAAAACCTCACTTTTTTGGAAAGAGTTGTGAATTTAGTGATTCACCCTTCTGTTGGTTTGTAATCATCCATATTCAGTGAATAATCGACAAGTCCTTTTAAGGTGAAGATGAATCGAAGCCAAACTTCATATTTTCAAGAGCACGGATCTGGAGAACCAAACATCCGTTTAATCTGAAAACTTAATCGATTAGTCACTAGCTGATGATGACCAATCGATTAGGTTTTCGGCTAAAACGGATGTGTGGTTCTCCAGATCCGTGGTATTGAAAATTTGAAATTTGGCTTCGATTTATCTTCACCTTAAGAGGTTTTTTCCAAGCCGATGCCCAAGAAGGATTACCAGGATGGTTTTGCTAACGGGTCCAATGAAAAATCGAAGGCACGGGTCCAAATAAGAATCTGAAACGAATCATTAGGTAGAACAAATTGTACTGAGAAGTATTGCTTTTAAACACTTCCTAGAGCAGAAAGAATTTGTGTACGCTCAGAGCGAGAGTACGATGCGCACTGTACTTCCAACAGTTGTTAACTAATAATTTTCTATTTTCAATTTGCCATTTTCGCATTCGTACATCGTGTAACAGCCACAAAGATACAATATGTTCAGGGAAGTCAAGGAAACGTCAATCACGAAAATATTAATAATATAACTTATTTTACAACTCGTGCTGTTACTACAATCATTTAACATTTCATTACCTACTCAACTATTAGGTATACCAATACCTAAGGGGCTGTCCATTAATTATGTAAGGGTTTATGGGGGGGAGGGGGGTTTGAGATTTCTTACGCGCCATACAATTTATTTTTAATTTTCATACAACAAATCTTACCATGGGGGGAGGGGGGGTTAAAAACCCCCGAAAATTGTCTTACGTAATTAATGGATCGCCCCTAATATATACGTCACTCTTCTGGTTTCCAATCAAAGTGGCTTATTTGGTGGTTCAACATTTATTCCCACATTTCGATACGTGCTGCTTCTTTTCCGCTCGATTTCTCCCGCCAAGTCGGTTCTTGTTAGGTACGACAGAAAAAAAGTAAGATGAAGGCGAGGGCGGTACAACGATTGCTTTTGGTGTGATTCCGATTGACTCTTGTGGCGCCCAACCCCGCTTCTGCTCACCAGCGCTCCCTAGCCGGCAATCACCGGAGCGCGTGATCCTATCATCATCGGTTTACGACTCCTTTGATTCAGTCAGTCAACGAGGCGCTATAAAGGGATGAGATGCTGGATGGTTTAGATTTTCTGGTTGGTGATATGCTTCAAGGGTAGGAGTTGAAGAGGGTGGAGGAGGACAAAGATATTTTTTACCCTCTCTGGATGCATTTCAAGTATTTGGCAGTTGCTCTGTTTTGCTTTTTACGATTCTACAGTCAATTTCACAATTTACTGATGCTTATTTCAACCTGGAGTGAGTTGTTCATATTTAAAAAAACGAAATATTCTCATTTATCATATTGTTTTCCAGATCACGGCAAGGAATTATTATGTGAAAAATATTTATCAACAAATATATAGAATAAGGTAAGATTATAGTACTTACACACATGATTTGAAAATGGTCGTTTTTCGCAGATTGCATACTAAAAGCTTTAATGGTAGCACTATCATTTTATCATCCCAATTATCGTAAACTGGTGTGGAATTGGTCGCCTTTGAGCGATTCTGTTGTATGAAGTTTTTGGCAGTTTCAAATTTAGTTTCAGTAGGCCTGTGCTGAAGTGATGTTTATCGAATAATGTAATAAAAATGTTGATACAAAGTTGTAATAATAATTAAAGTTGATATATTCGATTCTTTGCAATGCTGCAGCATGGTACGCGGCAAAACGTGGAACGATACAGACTGAAGCGGAAACAGCAAACCCGCCTATTCCGGGACAAAAAGCGCCGCCTGGAAGAGGTGGAATGGCAAGAGATGGAGTTGCTATACCGTTCTCAAGAAACGCGGAAGTTCTATCAGAAGCTCAACACATCCCGTAAAGGCGAGGTGATCGAAAGGTGGAAGCAGCACTACGATGGACACCTGAATGGCGCAGAGAACACAGGCACAGAAGGTCAGGACAGCGAAGGCGATGGCTACGTCAGCGCAGCGGACAGCGGAAACCAACCAGCTCCCACGATGGGGGAAGTTAAGGATGCCATTCAACAGCTCAAGAACAACAAAGCCGCTGGCAAGGATGGTATCGGAGCCGAACTCATCAAGATGGACCCGGACAGGTTGGCCGCTTGTCTGCATCGGCTGATAGTCAGAATCTGGGAAACGGAACAGCTACCGGAGGAGTGGAAGCAAGGCGTTATATGCCCTATCTACAAAAAGGGCGACAAACTGGAGTGTGAAAATTATCGTGCAATCACCATCCTAAACGCCGCCTATAAAGTGCTATACCAGATTCTCTTCCGTCGTCTATCACCTATAGCAAACGAGTTCGTGGGAAGTTATCAAGCAGGTTTCATCGACGGCCGCTCGACAACGGACCAGATCTTTTCCGTGCGGCAAATCCTCCAGAAATGCCGTGAGTACCAGGTCCCTACGCACCATTTGTTCATCGATTTCAAGGCGGCATACGATAGTATCGACCGCATAGAGCTATGGAAAATCATGGACGAGAACAGCTTTCCCGGGAAGCTCACAAGATTGATCAGAGCAACGATGGACGGTGTGCAAAACTGCGTGAAGATCTCGGGCGAACACTCCAGTTCGTTCGAGTCTCGGCGGGGACTACGACAGGGCGACGGACTTTCGTGCCTGTTGTTCAATATTGCGCTTGAAGGTGTCATGGTGAGTCTTCTTTACAGGCTGTCTGTGTATAGTTTGCTTTATAAATCGCACGTTTCTTTATCGCTGTTAATTGTGTAATTGGCCGATTATAAATACCCAAAAAAGTTAGCGCCGTTTCGTATTGCTACCCGCCGCGTTTTTAGCATAAAGTTGTCCGTTAAGCTTCGTTTGTTTCGTGATATTTCACGGATTTTGTATACACTTTGCTACAACTAGCGGTGGTGATTGTTTTTATTCGCCTTCTCGCCTACGTCATCGTTTCTGCCTTGATCTGCTTTGCTGAACTTACACCGTATCAGTCAAATTGCTTGTAGCCTACCTAAAGGCGCTATCATGGTTTGCAAGCGTTGCCAAAAGAAAGTATCCGGCGATGATGGTGTCGTCTGTCGTGGCTATTGCGGTGCATCGTTCCACGCTTTTTGCGTAAACGTTGATGAACCCCTCCGAAAGCAGCTCGGGCAATATCGAAACAACGTTTTTTGGATGTGTGATGGATGCGCGAACTTATTTGGAAATGCACATTTTCGTGCTTTGATGACCGGATTTGACGAAAAATCTTCTATGGTGCCTTCTGCCATACAGTCTATGCAATGCGAAATTGAAAAGCTCCACGCAAGTGTGAAGACCTTGTCGGCTAAAGTCGATGGGATGCCAACTACTCCCACACCATTCTCCACACCCAATTCCTTGCCCGCAATTCATCGCATAAACCGCTTCACAAAATCAGCTAAACGCTTCAGGGACACTGATGGGAACCCCGTTAACGTTAAAGATGGTTCAATGAAAATGGGAACGAGAACGACAAATCCTTGTTCAACCATTTGTCTTGATTCACGCCAAGAAGATGAATTAATATGGATCTACTTGTCCGCTTTCCATCCGAATACAACTGAAAGCCAAATTTCCTCGTTTGTCACGGAGTGCTTAGAACTGACAGCCAACGCTCATCTCAAAGTGATTAAACTGGTTCCAAAAGGAAAAGATTTGAACACGCTTAATTACGTGTCCTTCAAAATTGGGTTGAGCGTCCAATTCAAGGAAAAAGCTTTTTCGTGTGAATCGTGGCCTGAAAACATACGGTTTCGGCAATTCGAGGATAATCGAGCAAAAAACTTACCGAGAGTTATCAGCCTATCTTCAACGGTACAACAGGGAATAACTGTTCCGCCTCCCATGGATTCTTCGAGCTTGGACATCTAGGGATCAGCATCTCACCAGGACGCACGCAACGAAGCACGATGGGAACTCCTGACCCCGTAACAGTCGAGCCAAATCACCACGCCACCTCGAATGCCTCCGTTTTTGCATCCTGCCATCTTCGTCGTCCTGGTCCTGTTTACGGCGGTTTGGAAGGAGTCTCCCAGCCTGCATTTTCAGGCAACTCTTCCGAAAATGACGATCCGCCAGCGAATTTGCACCAGAATTCTTTTTCAACGTCCCAGTTCCATCTACCAGGCCGCAATGTGGAAGGCCTTATGGAAGCTCGCGGCCCGTCTGACCCAGTCGAGCAAAGCACCGCCTCCGTTCTTCACAATCGTCCCGGCTCTGTGATTAGTTCTGGTGCGGGAGTCTTCCAATCTGTTTCCTCAGGATGTCTCACCCGTCACTCCCACTATGGACCTAAGTTAATCAACCCAAGTAGTTCGTCATTTATGCCTTCATCGCTAACTTCATCCAAAGCACCGACATGCACGCCTGTAAGCCTCATGGAAGCCCCTTATCCCCTCGTCACGGTCGAGCCCTTCCTGCCAGCGACCTCCAGCCATCCCGGTCCCGTGTACGAGTGTGGAGATGGGGTCTTCCAAACCACTACTGCAGGCAAGTATTCACACAATATGAACATACTTCCTCCGGTAACATCTGTCGCTTCCAGCTGTTCATCTTCAACTAGTTCAGCGTGTGGTTTGCCTATCACTGACACTTTGGACGTTCCGATTTCCGCAAAGTGGACACCGGGACGCACACTTGCCGCTAACCACAAGGAAGCCCCTATTCCACTCAGCGTAGTCGAGCCTCCGCTGCCAGCGACCAGCAGCCGTCCCGGTCCTACGTCTGAGCTGGGAGACGGGGTCTTCCGAACTCAAATTTCCGGCAAGTACGATGATTTTATGAGCCTTCCATATCCTGAACCGATTGTTGCTTCTAGTCCATCTACAATATTTGCTCCATCCAACGCTATTCTGTCACAACAACCTACGAGCATAGTGCGCTCATGTCCCGACGAGAACATTCAGTCCCATAATGTTGATAATCGAATTCCATCAAGCCAACCTCCTCTTTCTGCTAACTGGACACCGGGACGCATACTTGCCGCAAGCCTCGAGGAAGCCCCTATTCCACTCAGCGTAGTCGAGCCCCCGCCGCCAGTGACCAGCAGTCGTCCCGGTCCTACGTCTGAGCTGGGAGACGGGGTCTTCCGAACCTCCACCTCCGGCAAGTACGATTTACATCCGGTATTTCCTGAGCCTGAAAGTATCTCCAATTCCAGTACATCAAATTTGTTGCTGCCACCAGAAGCATCTTCTCGAAATAGTACATCAGCACCAGCTTCGTCCGATGTCCTGTTGTACTATCAAAACGTTGGCGGGATTAATACTTCCCTCGCTGAATACCAAGCGGCCGTGAGTGATGGTTGCTACGACGTTTACGCCCTTACCGAAACCTGGCTCAACGGTAATACTCTGACATGTCAACTGTTTGACGCCTCATATTCCGTTTATCGACAAGACCGATCATCTTTAAGCAGCAACAAAAGTACCGGGGGTGGTGTTTTGCTAGCTGTCCGCTCTAATTTTAAATCGCGTTCGCTTAGTCCTCCGAACAATGCTTTGGTGGAGCAATTATGGGTCGCCATTTCTACTGTCGATGGAACATTATTCATCTGCGTTGTCTACATCCCTCCAGACCGCGTTAACGATGCAGCATTAATTGACAAACACGTCGAGTCGCTTAGTTGGATAACTTCTCAACTTGGAGCTAAGGACAAAGTGATCATCCTGGGTGACTTTAACATGGGCTCAATCTCTTGGCAGCGTCATTCTCTTGGCTTCTACTACCCGATTGCCTCAAGATCTTCGATTAGCCAGACGTCTCGTGATCTGCTTGATGCATACAGCACTGCTGGACTCAAGCAAGCCATTGGGATTGAAAATGAACACAATCGGATGCTCGATTTGTGTTTTGTTAGCGATCAGTTATTGGAGAGCTGCACGATTATACAAGCTCCATCGCCTCTAGTCAAACTATGCAGACATTATCCCCCCATTCTGATGAATTTCCAAATATATCCGATTCGTCACTTCCACAACACTGCCGAAAGCATCTCTTACGATTTCAACAAGGCTAACTTCAACGGTATGAATGCTTTTCTTGCGCACGTTGATTGGGACGAGATTCTTCGGGACTACGATGCCAATCTTGCAGCATCGACAGTGTCTGGAATTTTGCTGTATGCTATCGACCAGTTCGTTCCCGTAAAATCCAGACCTGAACCTGCAAAACCACCCTGGTCTAATGCTCATCTCAAGAACCTGAAAAGAGTGAAGAGGGCTGCACTTCGACGACACAGCAAGTTTCGTACGGACACCACGAGAGCTAGCTATATGAAGGCGAACCAAGACTATCAGCAACTCAACGACCATTTGTACAACGCCTACCAAAACCGTATGCAACGTCAACTAAGGACTAATCCCAAAAGTTTTTGGCAGTACGTCAATGACCAACGGAAAGAATCCGGATTACCCTCAACCAGCCCTGTCGTCCTGCTTAGTCGCGCTTAGTCGACGACTAAGAAGCTTTTCTCAGCATTTTCTCAACGCCCTTTGGGACATCAAGCTTGTGCATGAAGATCAGGTGCAACTAAACGCCCTGTGTTTCATTACTCGAAATTAGATCAGAATTTGTTGCAGCTCAATTACATTTAACGCCCTGTAGGATATCATTTAATAATTACAAGCTATATTAACGCCCTGAGTAGTTTGACCTTATTCTATGGAAAACAGGCGCAGCTTAACGATATGAAGACATCAATTCTTAGTTGTATGAACGCCCTGGAGTAGTTTAGCTTTGCTCTATGTAGATCATGTGCATCTCAACGCCCTGTATGACATTAATCGATCAAGCTGTTTCAACGCCCTGGAGTAACTTGACTGTATTCCACATAGATCTTTGTGAGATCTGGAACATCACAACGTCCTGTAGAAAATCAATCGAAATTTTCATACTGTGTTAACGTCCTGGAGTAATTTGACCTTATTCCATGTAGATCAGATGCAACTTAACGCCCTAAATCAATTAAAAATTCCAAGCTGTATCGACGCCCTGGAGGCATTTGACCTTATTTCAAGTAGATTAGGTGCATCTTAACGCCCTGAAGGATATCAAATGTAAAATACAAGCTTTCAAAACGCATTAGAGTAATCTTATATTATCTTATGTAGATCATGTGCATTTTAACACCCTATATCAATTGAAAATTTCAAGCTAAATCAAGGCTCTGAAATAATGAGACCTCATCCTACAAAGATCAGCTGCATATTGGGGTGAAGATAAATCGAAGCCAAAGTTCAAATTTTCAAGATCACGGATCTGAAGAACCAAACATCCGTTTGAGCTGAAAAGCTAATCGATTGGTCACCACCATTGGTGACCAATCGATTAAGTTTTCAGCTTAAATGGATGTTTGGTTCTTCTTCGCCCTTCATGACATCAATCATACTTGTAAAGCTTCATTGACGTCATGGAGTTTGACCATATCTCATTTAGGTCAGACCTGTAGGACATAAGCTGAAAATTCCAAGCACTATCAACGTTCTGGATTAATTTGACCTTATTATATACATAGATCGGATGTATCTCATCGTCCATTAGGAAATCAATTAAATTTCGAACTTTATCAACGCTCTGAAGTATATTCACACAATTCCACGTAGATCATATGTATATCAACGTCCTATATGCTATCAAACCAAATTGTCAAGCATTATCACTGCCCTGGAGTAAACTGTAGATCAGCTGCGTCTTAACGCCCTGTATGACATCAATCGAAATTAACCCGAGCTGTATTAACGCCTTGAAGTAATTTGATGTTGTCTCAAATAGGTCATCTTAATTCTTTGAACAATAATTCAAAATTCAAAGCTTTATCAACCCTGCAGAAATTTGACCTTAATCCACATATATCAGGCACATCCTTACACTCTGTAGGACATCAATCGAAATTGTCAAGCTGCATAAACACCTTGGAGTAATCAAGAGCAAATTAACGCCCTGTAGAAAGTCAATTGAAATTTCCGAGCTGTACGACCTCTTGTCATCACTAAATTCTGAAATCCTTATAACCCTTTGGTATATAAACTACTTTTTCCGTATGAAAAGAAAAATTATGTAGAAATTCCGACATTACTTCAGCATGAATCAATATTGATCGAATCATCTAAGTAATTCTTGAAGTTTGATGAGATACATGGAATTTTGAAACTAAAAAAAAAACAATCAGTTCGCATTCTTCTTCATTTTGGGCCTATCCAACGCATATCTATAATAATAAGGAATAGCTAAACATTTGTTCGGTAATCTCGTCAGGGGGCAAATAATGATCTAAATATTTCATTGAAAGCTGTGAATTTGGCGTTTTAATTTTGTTTGCCGATAATAGTCGAATGATGCCAAAGTCGTAACTTACCGTTTTTCTCCAATGCTGATTAACTTCAAAGATATATTTTTTAAATTTTACCTAATAACTCGTCTTTGCACCCTATTCTGTTAAAAATAATGTTTGGTATGTTACTGAGTAATTCTTGCGGAAACAAAACCACCAAGCACATATCGTTAGAATTCCAATTTCCAAAGAAAAAAAATAGTTATAGCATCTGCAAAGACTAGGTGAGCAATGGTATTAGCCCTTGGAAAAAAACGATTATCTAAATTTATGCAAATAACATATTTCATACAATAAGGTAATAAGTATTTTTGCCAGCTTGTAAGGATATTTATTCGCTTAATTTGCTACAGAATTCCAACTTTATGTGTATAACAATACTTATCAGCAAATTTCATAATACTATCGATGCTCAAAAGTTGTTTTTTGGTGTTTTAGAAAAGTATTGCATTTTGCCATGTAAGACAAACAAAGAGTTTTGTATGGAGACTGCAAGCATGTTGAAAAAATCGATTTAGACTAAATTTTATCGTGCAATGTCAACCAAATTATATCTAAAATGAAAGTTGAAGTCCTATTTTGTAGAGATGGTTGGGTCTCGGGTTTTCAAACCCGAAACCCGACCCGATCCCGAACCCGACGGGTTTGGGTCGGGTTCGGGTTTGAAAATTTGAAATTTTTCGGGTTCAGGTTCGGGCCGGGTTTGAAGGCTACAAAACTATCGGGTATGGGTCGGGTTCGGGCTTGAAAAAAGTCGGGTTTGGGTCGAGTTTCGTGAGAATTGTAAACAGAGTAGTAACCTGAAATATTCCGATGAATTTGCCATATTTTCGAGCTCGGGTTTTATTCGGGTTTTTCTTACAAAAAAATTCGGGTTTCGGGTCAGGTTCGGGTTTGAACAGCGAAATAATTTCGGGTTCGGGTCGGGTCCAGGGTTGCCTTTCAATTATTTTCCCGGGTTCGAGTCGGGTCCGGGTTTGAAGAAATAAAATCCCGTACCAGGTCGGGTTTGGGTTCAAAAAATGTGAAACCCGACCATCTCTACTATTTTGCATGTTTACTTTACTGCCCATAACTGCATATTTGTAACATTCGAAAAAAGTAGGCATTGAGTAAATGGAATACCAAGTGTGCATTTTATGGCAGTATGGGAGGAAACTAAAATTTCAGAAAAAAAACCAGGAACTCAAAAGTGCTTATTTGAGGTTGATATTTTGTACAACTCATATCGCATACTAGATGAATAGTCAGAAAATGATTCTGATAGAAATTTTATTGCTATTACATTACGAGGCTCATTTATAATCTCAATGTGACTGTTATGCGATTATAATTACCAATGTGACAAAACAACTTGGTATTTTTTTCGAATTTTCTAGAACAATCTCACATATTTCATTAAGTTGATCGAAAGTATTTATCATTTGATGACTCTCCATGGTATTAACTCCAATTTGTCAAAAATGTCGAATGTGACTGTGGGCAGTTTATTGGATCACAAAAAAGTTTGAGTAATCATACTTTAAATTTCATCTAAACATCACTTAAACCAGTGTTTTATACTACTTTGGCGACCTGTAGCTAAAAATTGTGACGTGCTGGGACATTTCTGAGAACGGCATCTGATGCAGCGGCCCCAAATCTACTAGAGACATATAATTTGGTTCTTGAGACACGCAAAAATGTCATTTTTGTTACGCTGTGTATTAGTTCTCATGTGGTTGGAATATATATACAATTTTCTTATGAGACTCCCTCATTAACGCCTGGAAGTACAACCGCCCTCTGGGCTATAGCAACGCCCTCCTCAAAAAGGGACGACTAAGAAGCTCAAATTTTACGACTACAGGGCTGCCCTCAACAATGAACGACGGTTCATCGGTCGCCGACTCCATCGGTGGGATTGCCGACATGTTTCGTTCACAATTCAGTCGTGTTTTCACCAACGAACACCTCGATTCACATGATGTTGCCCTTGCTATCAGGAATGTTCCACGTCTTCCAGGTTCTGGGCAACTGTGCATCATAAACGATGATATGGTTATCGCAGCTAGTAAGGAGATTATATCGTCTACGGGATATGGACCGGATGGTATACCATCACTTATTATAAAACGGTGTGTGGACACGCTTGCAAAACCGTTAACTGCAGTATTCAATCTTTCCTTGTCAACCGGTGTCTTCCCAAACTGTTGGAAACATTCATACGTATTCCCAGTTTTCAAAAAAGGCTGCAAAAGTTCGGTTTCAAATTACCGAGGTATAGCCGCTTTGAGCTCAATCTCTAAGCTATTTGAGGTGATTGTGCTACGTCAGTTAGTTCAGAGCTACGCACACTACATATCAGAAGACCAGCACGGGTTCATGCCCAAACGTTCGACGACTACTAACTTGACATGTTTCATTTCTTTCGTGACTCGCCAAATTGAAAGTGGCCAACAAGTTGACGCCATTTATACGGACCTTTCCGCGGCATTTGATAAAATGAATCACCAAATCGCCTTAGCTAAATTCGACAAACTTGGCATGAATAATGCTTTACTCACTTGGCTTCGATCCTATTTAACTGGTCGTAGCATGTCGGTAAAAATTGCAGATCATGTTTCGTTGCCCTTTCCTGCTTGGTCCGGCGTTCCACAAGGCAGTCACCTTGGCCCATTCTTGTTCCTTTTGTATATGAACGATGTCAATTTCGTCCTCAAATGTTTGAAGTTGTCATATGCTGATGATGTAAAACTTTACTACACGATAAAGCAGCCAAAAGATACTGTGTTCCTGCAACGACAACTCGAAACATTTGCTGAATGGTGTCGCTTAAATCGAATGTTGCTGAATACTTCGAAATGTTCGGTAATTTCGTTTGGGCGCAAACAATCTATGATCCCGTTTGCCTACGCCTTGGCAGGTGAGCAACTGCAACGCGAATCGACTATCAAGGATTTGGGAATTATGATAGATTCCAAGCTGACTTTTAAGGACCATGTTTCATACATTGTGTCGAAGGCTTCTGCACAGCTAGGTTTCGTGTTTAGATTCGCCAAAAAAATCAAGGATATCTACTGTCTGAAATCATTATATTGCTCAATAGTACGCCCTATATTAGAGTATTCTTCGGTTGTCTGGTCACCGTATTATCAAAATGAAATTCAGCGCATCGAAACTGTTCAACGAAAATTCATCCGTTTCGCTTTACGTCATCTCAGATGGAGGGACCCATTGAACCTGCCTAGTTATAGCAGCCGCTGTCAATTGATTAACCTCGACTCTCTCGAAGCAAGGCGCAACGTTGCCAAGGCCTGTTTTATTGGCGATCTTCTGCAAGGCAACATGGATTGCCCTGCGTTGCTCAACATGCTAGACATCAATACACGGCGCCGCAATCTCCGAACGCATTCGTTTTTCAACCTTTCTGTCACTCGTACTAATTATAGCCTTCACGAACCAGTCCGAAGTATGTCGCGTTTATTCAATCAGTGTTATTTTGTATTTGACTTTAATGTATCGCGTGAAAGAAATAAGTGTAATTTTAGACGTGTCTTATGTTAGTAAAAATTTGACTTCATCACTTTATGTCTTAGTTTTAAGAATTTTGTCATTGGGGTGACCATTTTACCTGTTGACTAATAATAAATAAATAAGTAAGATGCGGAGAGCCAGACTTAACAGTCGAGGCACGATTTTCACGAGATCCGGACAATTTGTTTGCTTCGCGGACGATATGGATATTATTGGGAGAAAATTTGAAACGGTGGCAGATTTGTTCACCCGCCTAAAATGTGAAGCAGCAAGAGTCGGGCTAATGGTGTATGCGTCGAAAACAAAGTACATGCTGGTTGGCGGAACTGAGCGCGACAGGACCCGCCTAGGAAGCTGTGTTACGATAGACGGAGATACCTTCGAGGTGGTGGACGAGTTCGTCTACTTCGGATCCTTGTTGACGGCTGACAACAATGTTAGTCGGGAAATACGAAGGCGCATCACCAGTGGAAGTCGTGCAAACTATTGGCTCCAGAAGAAACTGCGGTCAAGAAAGATTCACCCCCGCACCAAATGTACGATGTACAAAACGCTCATAAGACCGGTAGTCCTGAGGCGTGGACTATGCTCGAGGAGGACTTGCAAGCTCTTGGGGTTTTCGAACGCTGAGTGCTAAGGACTGTTTTCGGCGGCGTACAGGAGAACGGCGTGTGGCGGCGAAGGATGAACCACGAGCTCGCTCAACTCTACGGCGAACCCAGTATCGCGAAGGTAGCTAAAGCTGGAAGGATACGCTGGGCAGGGCATGTTGCAAGAATGCCGGACAACAATCCTGTAAAGATGGTGTTCGCTACGAATCCGGTCGGAACAAGAAGGCGTGGGGCGCAGCGAGCTAGGTGGATTGACCCGGTGCACCAGGATCTGGAGAGTGTGGGTCACAGTAGAGGATGGAGAGAAGCGGCCATGAACCGAGTGAATTGGCGAATTATTGTTGGCGAAGCTTTATCAAGATAATTGATGTATAGCCAAATAAGCAAGCAAGCAAGTTTGCTTGTGTTAGTGTACGTGTAGTACCAGTTTTGCAATAGTATCTGTGAGAACGTGAGAATATAAGCTACAACGAAGCAATGGTGCGAAAACATTCAAAATATTCAAGTATTTATACTTAATATGAACAATTGATCCATTTTCCCCAATGACTGCATCATACTTAGGGGTCATGCACAAATTACGTCACGCTCCAAGGAGGGGAGGGGGTCAAGCCAAGCGTGACAAGCCTTACAAAATTCAAGAAGATCTCATACAAAAACGTGACAAAGGGGGGAAAGGGGGTTGAAAAAGTCGAAATTTTGCGTGACATAATTTGTGTACCATCCCTTAGAGTAAGGTGGGGCAAAAGTTCGACCTTAGTAATATAATCTTCTTCTTCTTTCTGGCATTACGTCCCCACTGGGACAGAGCCTGCTTCTCAGCTTAGTGTTCATATGAGCACTTCCACAGTTATTAACTGAGAGCTTACTGTGCCAATGACCATTTTTTGCATGCGCATATCGTGTGGCAGGTAGGTATAATCAAAGTTTCTAAGAAAACAAGAGCAGTTGAAACAAAACAAATACCATACAGTGAAACTTTAACATATTGGCTATAATTTTTTCTGATTTTGCTATAATTTTGCTAATTTTAGCGTGAACGAGTGCAAAATGATAATTGGCATGAAAGCTCTTTTAGTTAATAAGTTGAAGTCCTTATAAACGTCTTATCTGGGAAGCAGATTTAATTCCAGTAGACGCGTAATGGAAACGAAAAAAAAATGGTTAAATTTTATATGTTCACATGGACAGTTAATTTTAAAGCATAACACAAACAAAAAAAAACTTCAACTCTTAGCCCTTGCTTCCATCTGTCCTTTTCGTTTGAATTTTCATTCCAAAACTCTTCTGAAGCTGTCCAAATACGCGGTCCATTTTGAAGGATTACAAAATGATGGGGCCATTTTATTAATTTCAGAGCAACAACATATGCTGCTGAAAGAGCTGACCATGCATATCCGCAGACCAACAGTGGATGATGCCGGCAAAAAAATCTAATACCACCAACGTAAAAAGGGGTTGCAAACCACCCGCGTCATCATCAATCGATAGTTTGGTCAGTGTAAGGGGGATGCGAAAGCCAGTCAGAAAGGAACCCGGTGCGGTACGTAGACAGAAAAACGTGTGCCGGGTTATGCCCAATCAACAACTCATCTCTAACGACCATAAAACCCTTTAAGCCACCGCCGGTGGCCGTGTGTATCCCCACTCGAAAAAAAAGAATGATTTTTTCGGTTGCAATACACGCAGGCCTGGTAACGACTGAGTGTCTCAACAATAGGAAATTTAAACTGAAAAAAGACAGCGTCCATTTATTACGTAACGCTAAAATTGAAAAATTATCGACCCCTCCCCCCCTCCGTGAACTATCAAAAGTAACACAAAAAAAATATGCTTTCGATTATATTAAAATTAAATATCAATCCCAAATAAATCTTCTGACAATCTATCAATTGCAATCGATATAGTTAGGATACCAGCACATGTTTTAAAAATATAAATTAAAATTCTTTGAAACAACATGTATAAATATTCAAGTTTTCTTCGAAAAAAAAACTATCAAAGTTAGCCCGTTTTACTGTACTGTTTTACTTAATTGTTGAGTAGAATAACAAAATCAGATTTTGGTCAAATTGAGCGAGAAAAGGTTTAATCATTGAGAATACAAAGATCAAGTTCAATGAGTAAAATAGTTTTATCACTGGATGAGCCGGGGTAAAGTACAGTAGAATCGTCGACATAGAGTTGATATACTTTTTAGATCAAGCATCCATATATCGTTGAGGTATGTAAAAACATAGATGTGGACCTAAGTAACTCATTTTGGCACTCCTTTATATTGCTAAGTTTTGCATTTTTTACCTTCAACTGCTACGAATTGCTTTGTGTTTGTTAAATAACTATATATGAGACGATTGGGAAGACCTCGAAAATCACAGTATTCGTGTTTTGGGCTGCAAAATTTGATGGTTACAGAGTTTTACAGACTTTTTTCAAATCACTACAACCTTGCTTGGATTCGTACTGGAGTGTATATAAAACATTATTGCAGCTTATGTAATCAAGTTGACGACAGGCTTTTCAAAAATTTGTTGAATACTGAAAATGTGCACTCTACTTAAATTTCATGTTAATTTAGGTCTTCAAAGATGCACATAAAAGAAGCGAATCTTTTGACATACATTTACGTCCATTCCTTAAACTACATGATAGGGGAAGAGGTGGAAAAATCGGTGTTCATTTCAAAATTTGATTGAATTTTTTAAAAACGCACTGAAGATTAGAGCATAAATCGGAGTGTTCGAGTTGATATGGAGGTCAATTGAGGTGAAAATATCAACAATAACTAAGATATTAGGAAACCATGTTTGAAAATTAGAACTGACGGTAATTTTTAGCTAGGGAGTCTTGAGGTTTTTTCAGTGAGGTGAATATCGTTATGATATGATGTTAAATCTGATACATTTAGATTTCTTTTTGAAGGGGTTACAATCATTAATGGATATATTTTCGGGAATACAATGAAAATTTTCAAAAATATTTGTTTTGCTCACGTTTTTTGCATGATGTTCATTTTACCCCAACAGCTGTTTATTTTACCCACATAGTGCAGGTAAAATGAACATTTGCATCGTTTTTTGCTAGCGAAAAAAATATGTGAAAATTTAGCTAGGTATTTCAGTCTGAATTCGTGTCGCTGCTATAGATAACATCCCTATTTTTGATGTTGTGCGATTGAACTATACAAATTCCTCGTTTTTCTATCAGAAACAAGATGATATCCTTGAGGTGTTCATTTTACCACCCCTTCCCCTACCAATATTCAAAAATAAAACACGCGGCATTGCCTGAAACCTATGGAGTTTTATTTTTAACGTAGGGACGTAAAAATAAATCGTCATAGATTTCACACCATACCGTGTGCTTTGTAAGTCCCTAGCTAAACAGAACAGAAAAAACTTACCGTCTAGCGACCGTTGAAAGAATTTTGTTCTCCCAGGATGTGTTATTAAATCGCACGTTACATTCACTATACAATAATTAATCTCTCTTCCACAATCACACTGCTCACTTTGCCATACCATACAAAAAAAAGTCTTCATTTTACACTAAGCTGGAAACATGTATTGTAGGGAATCTGTTCTTATATGTGATTACTTTTCAATAAATACAGCAAGAAACACTCGCGACGTTTTGTCTCGGCCATGTTTTGACTGCAGACTTGATGGTTTGCATAGCATCCTCAGAAAGTTTATTATCATGTAATTTTATGTTTCAATAAACATATAAATAAGTTGTGCGTTTAATTTCTTGGCTTAAAATATCTAGATTTCTAGTGAATAGTTAAAGTTTTCAATGGTGATGTAAAAGTAGGTTATTTATCATTGAAATTATATAATACGTCAGAAAAAAACATAAATTTAAGTCGTATTTCATATCCAATTGATGTCCTACAGGACGTAAAATGCACTTAGTCTACATAAGAAGAGGTCAAATTACTAGACTAGAGAAATTACAGGGCGTTGATGGAGCCCGGCATTTTAAATCGATGTTCTACACGGCGAAAATTAAGATGAAATTAGTCTAGGACTGATCTCGAAAAGTTCTGTTTAAAAAAAGGGAAAATTACTCCACAGCGATGGTACATGTTGGAAATTTCGATTGATGTCTTATGGGGCGGTAGATTGTTGTTGATATCGCAAAGCTCTATCATATTACTTTTTATGACTTCGAGGGAAAAATTCTAAAAAAAATCTGAGATAAGCTTCTTAGGTCGTCGACTAAGCGTGACTTAGCAGGGCGACAGGGCTGAAGATCTTACCCATGACCATTGGACAACTGTACTGCCCATAAATGCATACCAGTCACACTAGCAAAACAGCACACCAAGAAAAACGCGATAGAAGTCGTGAAATCTTCCATGCTTTCTTTACTCAAATGGTGCAATGAACTATTGATTACAGTATTACATTACATTTAGTTTATTAATTTTCTCAAATATATAGATAATATACGGGAACAATTACGCGTAACTGATATGCGCTTATTTGCTCTTAAATGTACGAGAATAAACGTATAACAGTATCAGTGCATACTATGATGTATCGGTCTTCAAGTGTGAATAATTGTTGTTTTGACAGTTTAGTGTCCGCATTAGCGTTGGGCAAAATTTGTCCAGAACATCGATGTTACTGAATCGATTCAAATTTGATATGTCGTATCGATTCACCGATTTAATCGAAACATTTGAATCGATGTTTTTGAATCGATTCGATTTTCAAAGTCATATGAGAATTTACAAAAAGAAGCTTTAGAATTAAGAGCAAATGCAATTACTTGATTATTCAATTCCTCCAATAAAACCCCATCTGGGATTAAAAATATATGCATCAAAACTTCAAGGCTCATGCAGAACAAGGTTCATGGTTCGTAATATCATTGAAAAATTCTACTTAATTACATCCTTTTGAATCGAAACAAAAAATCGAAAGAAGAAAATCGATTCACTCGATTTTGGAGTGATCCTAACATCGATTCAAAAAATCGATTAATCGGAACGAAAAAATCGATGTTCGCAACAGCGATTCAAAATCGCCCATCGCTAGTCCGCATTCCAAGTCGCGAAAATATCTGCTCTCGATTATTTGAAAAGTTATCAGAAGTAGTAGTTCCGAGGATGAGTGCAGGAATTTGGCTGATGGCGAACCGTTGGACAATAACGCGGGATCTGAAGACAACTTCGCTGGCTCGACGATAAGGACGGCTGTGATGGCAATGCTGGCGATGACGGCAGATTTTAGTTTCCACCGAAGGCATAGCAATGGGTTTATTATTTATTTATATTATTTAGTTGGTATTACATCAATTAATTTTGATAAAACCTCGTTAAACGATGTTACCCCAATTTACTCGGTCCATGGCTGTGTCTCTCCAACTTCGATTTTGGCCAACGTTCTCCAGATCTTGTTGCACCTGATCAAGCCACCTCGCTCGCTGTGCTCCTCGCTTTCTTGTGCAACCGGATTCAACGCGAACACCATCTTTGCAGGATGTTGTCCGGTAGTCTTGCAACATGCCCTGCCCAACGCACCCTTCCGGCTTTCGCAACCTTCTGGATATTGGGTTCGCCGAAGAGCCTAGCGAGCTCGTGGTTCATTCTCCGCCGCCACACACCGTTTTCCTGTACTCCGCCAAAGATCGTCCTAAGCACCCTTCGTTCGAACACTCCAAGTGCTTGCAGGTCCTCTTCCAGCATGGTCCATGCTTCAATGTCCATAGAGAACCACCGGTCTAATAAGCGTTTTTGTACATAGTACATTTGGTGCGAGGGTGAATCTTTCTCGACCGCAGCTTCTTCTGGAGCCCATAGTAGGCGCGACTTTCCACTGATGATGCGTCTCCGTATTTCAACGACTAACGTTGTTATCAGCCGTTAACAAGGATCCGAGGTAGACGAACTCATCAACCACCTCAAAAGTATCCCCGTCTATCGTAACATTGCTTCCTAGGCGGGTCTTGTCGCGCTCGGTTCCGCCTATCAGCATGTACTTTGTTTTGACGCATTCACCAACAGGCCGACTTTTGTCGCTTCACGTTTCAGGCGGGTGTACAGGTCTGCCACCGTTCCAAATGTTCTGCCGACAATAATCCATATCATCCGCGAAGCAAACAAATTGGCTGGATCTTGTGGAAAATCGATACCTCGGTTATTGAACCCGGCTCTCCGCATGACACCTTCTAGTGCGATGTTGAACAAGCAGGCACGAAAGTCCATCACCCTGTCGAAGTCCCCGGCGGGGATTCGAACGAACTGGAATGTTCACCCGAAATCTTCACGCTATTCTGCACACCGTCCATCGTTGCTCTTATTAGTCTTCGTGAGCTTCCCGGGAAAGCTGTACTCGTCCATGATTTTCCATAGCTCTTCGCGGTCGATGCTATCATAAGCCGCTTTAAAATCGATGAACAAGTTGATGCGTTGGACTTGGGTATTCACGGCATTTCTGGAGGATTTGCCCGTACAGTGAAGATTTGGTCCGTTGTCGAGCGGACGTTGATGAAGCCAGCTTGATACTTCCCACAAACTCATTTTGTTATTGGTGATAGACGACGGTAGACAATCTGGGATAGCACTTTGTAGCGGCATTCAGGATAGTGATCGCACGATAGTTTTCACATTCCAGTTTGTCGCCCTACTTGTAGATTGGGCATATGACCCCTGCTTCCACTCCTCCGGCAGCTGTTCCGTTTCCCAGATTCTGACAATCAGCCGGTGCAGACAGGCTGCCAACCTCCGGGTCATTTGATGAGTTCAGCTCCAATACCATCCTTACCAGCGGCCTTGTTATTCTTGAGCTGGTTGATGGCATCCTTAACTTCCCTCAATGTCGGGGGCAGGTTTTTTTTTCCTTCTAAAGCAATGGGGGGATAATCTGCTCCAACAGACTCCGGACCAAGGTCCGGGAGTGTGGGGTTGGGGACCATTTACTACGTACAAGCAGTAAACAGGACTACACCCCCGACCCACTAAACCATTTCCATTGCCGCCAAACCCTTCGTCTCTCCGGGACCACCAAGAAGGCATTGCTTCGGAGAGGGGCTATTGCACATCGCATCCTCCAGGTTAGCTGCGTAGCCATGCAGCAACGAACATCGATGACACGCTTATGGGGTCCACCAAGGTAGCATGCTGGCGCATTGCCAGCTTCCCGGGTGGTTCCTTCACCTCCCGTTGTCCGCTGAAAGCGGGCAGAGTCGACCACTAAGCCCCGTGCCCAGCTGCACGCAGGTATCAAGAACCTGATACTGCGGGCTTCGCAATTTGGACCTACTGAGGCTCAGGCCCTATCAGCTAGCACCAGCTGGGATTGCTGAACGAAGGGGCCTCCACCTGCCCCGAACAACCAGAGGCTCGTATCCACCCAGTAGGCCGGCGCCACGACAGCAGCGCTATCAGGATGTTCTCCCCGCGGCCACTTAATCGCTGTAAGGGTCGATTTCGACCGTAGGGCACCGGTATTGACCTACGTAGCCGACTGCGAACCCTTGGACCACCTGTTGATTAGCGTCTGCACTAGTCACTGTGGGGCAGGTTGGTTTCCTTCATCGCCGTGCTGACGTAGCCACTTCCTCCGCTGTCGTGACCCTCGGCGCCTGTGTTCTCCGTGCCGTTCAGGCGTTTCATCGTAGTGCTGCCTCTTACCTTTCAATCACCTCACGTCCGTCCGTCAAGATGCCTCCGTCCTTATCCCTACACATTTCGGCTCGCGGCACGAAGCTTTTTCGGGATGCGTTAAGCTTCTCGTAGAACTTTCGCGTTTCTTGTGAACGATGCAGCTGTTCCATTTCTTCCAGGCGGCGCTTTTTGTCCCGGAATAGGCGGGTTTGCTGCTTTCGTTTTCTTTTATATCGCTCCACGTTTGTCGCGTTCTTGCTGCAGCATTGCAGCCCGCGCTGCATCCTTCTCCTCCAAAACCTGCCTGCATTCAACGTCGAACCAATCGTCACATGTCCTCCTTTCCACGTACCCGACGATGCTCTCGGCTGCGTTGTTGATGGCTGCTTTATGTTGCTCCAGCAGTCCTCAAGAGGGGCTTCGTCAAGCTCGCCCTCTTCCGGCAACGCTTACCTCGAGATGCTGCGCGTATGCGGCAGTAACGTTCGGTTGGCCAGTCCGCGCTAGGTTATACCGAGGCGGGCGTCGATACCGTACATTGTTAATGACGGCAATGGGTAAGCTATTTGAAATCGTTGGAGGACACTGTATATGTGACTGGGACTGATGAAATGGACTCAGACGGGAAGTCAAACGGCCGTTGATAAATTTCGCCAAAAACGCAGAGAACAAAAAAAAATGAAAACGAGGCACAACGCCAAGAAGCGCCGTTTATCGCACTTTGTCGGGCTTGTGAACTGCGGGCTTAAATATCAAAGAATACCTGTGTTCGTCCTAATACGGTGTTCTGGGCACTGGATCATGAGAGCAAACCAGCTATATTCGCCAGAGCGTGGAACGAGGTGGATGTTCAAAGGGCGTCGCTACAAATATGAGAAACACGATCCAAGGAAACCCAATAGCTTTGTGTTTTATCTGCTCAATCGAAAGATTCTTCCGTATAAGTGTGTCGGAGATTTTTTCTGAACACTCTGGGTTACGGCAACAATTGTAGATAAGTATATTTTCTTTACTTGACTTCCTTATCAACACAATTTGTCGCAAGTCCATATCACACAAGTCGCGAGACTGACATGCGTTTATTAGTAACGTGGGATAGACCAAAGTTTGATGTTGTTTTTTAACATTTCTAGAACAAACGTATTATTTTCTTATAATAAGTACCATGAAGTGCATGCAATTTAAAGACGTTTCCCTTAGATAACAAAAAATTGACAAAAACTCACGTGGGACATTTATGGAGTTCACAATCCGAAAGTACTCTTTGATGCTTTTGAATGTTGAATATAAAATTTCGATTGATGGCGCCTTGTTTGGAAACAATTTGTTAAAATTATTCAAGTAGTTCACAGCACAAGCGACGCGGCACGACTGATCTTTAATCTTCAATCTTTCGATATCCAATTCTAATATTTATTCCAGGTTCCATTGAGTTCGTTTGAAAGGAAATTGACCAGAACGCTTGGTTCGATGAGAAGTATCAGAGGGTTTTGAACGGGAAGAATGCAGCGCGGGCGATGATTGCTGCAGCAAGGCACCGTTGTAACAAGTACGCTTTCTAATTTAGATTTATCCCTGTAATATATTGATTAAATGTTTCCAAATTAAATTGCTCTGCATGTCCGTTCGTTTTTTCTCAATAAATAGAAATAAATTCACCGCAATTAGAATCGTTCCTTCGTAGAGTTTACCATTTGGCATACGCTTGCATAAAATGAGTTCCCTACAGCAGTTACACGCGCCTAAGAAAAGACCCAAGCCAGCCCAATTGTCAACGCGCGCATATTTGCGATGTCTCTCGGCGGACATCGACCTGCCAAATCCTTTCAGGATCCAATGACCTTTCCCGTTCGGCTTAGCACACTCCTACCGAACTTGGGGAAGAGATTTGCCTTAACGTGCTAATGCGGCCGTTGGAAAGAGAGGTTCGCAATGCCATTGAAGTTTCGGGTCCAAATTTGAGAATTTCGCACTCGCGAAAATTGGACTTCGTCCATTTCGCGACCTCGAAGCCGAAGGTCACAATTTGTAGCGGGTATCTGAGGACAATTCCCAGCCTTGATCGTCCACTTCGTTTCGAACTGTGGAAGAGGCAAGAGTGGTTAATTACTTGTTTTCGCGTCGTGGTGTGCTTGAATAGGTGAATTCTTAACTACATGAGAATTTCAAGTAGGATTACTAATTTAGTTCCCTTTCCAGTAGTGCTAGTACAACTCTTAAGGCTAGTTAGATTTCCTCGTGGTGAAGTGCGTGTGTTTTAAACCAATATTCCGGGTAAGAAGCTACTTGGCTATATTGTGGTTTGTAGTGAAACATGGTGCGTTGCAACTCTTTGTGTGATAGGATTCGTGGCAGCAGTGGCCATTGCCGGCACACACCATCCACCAGAAAGCCCTCTTGACCCCACCCGTTCGATTTCGGAGGATTCCGGGGCACACGTGACCGGAAGAGGGTTGCGCGCGCCATTCTGCGCGCCCTAGACAGGCAAGCCGCCATCGCATTTATCGTCACGCGTCAACTACCCAACCGTAGAAGGAGGGAGACGAAGAACGCACGTGCGCGTTCACGCGTAAGTCCGCGGTCCAGTAAGGGACCAACGGAAATGGACCGTTGATCGCATCCGCGATCGTGTACAGGGCCGGAGCAGATGCCAGCACAGCTCCGTGTCCACCGCTAGTCCACCCCCACCATCCGTTAAAACCACCCACTCGTAAATCCATGGTAGAGTAAGTACCAAGCATGCATGTTTGTTCGTTGTGTCGTCCATTGCGCATGAGACAGTACGGCACATTCGATAGCCCGTAGCCGTCTCAATTGTTAATGATTCATTGAGCACGTTATCGCCAATACCCGAAACCCACCACCCGTAGCTACCAAAACCCACACCGAGAAGAAGAGCCCGGGCACGGCAAGCGCCGTAAGAAAGAGAGAGAATGAAGTAGGAGATAACACGCACGCTAGAGTAGGAAAGGGAACAGGAAAGGCCTAGGCAAGCATGTAGTAGGAGATCAAACGTTTAAATATATTGTAGCAACTGTAAGCGTTATGTGTTGAGCGTTATTTGAGCTTTTATAGCAGAAGCTTTTGTTGGTGATGCAATAAATTAGTCAGTGGTTCCCAATCTAAATTGTTTGATGTAGTCAGTTGAAGAAATTAGTGTCTTTGTAGGATTTTCATGTAGTTCGTTTCGTTTCGCTTTTCTTGTAGTTTATTTGTACTGGGTAGTCGGCCCCGAAATCGACCTTTAACCATTTTTCAAATTGGAAACAGTTTGTAATGGAGTGACGTTCATTACTGGGCCCGTGATGAGAACATCCCGCTCCAGTGATTAAGGTTTCGTAGAATTCTAGGAATTTGGTATTTGGAACTTCAGTGGTATTGATGGCCTTTAGCCCTCTACCGAGAAGTACAACGGCTAATTTAACGCAGCCAGTCAGCTTTCTTCCCAAGTTCTTTAAAATCAACCCCTCCCTTGAAGGGTCTCAGGCCGGGCAAACCTGCAAACTGCTGGGTGGTCTCCTTTTAGGAGTGGCGCTAAAGCCATCCACTTACGAACGGGAAGCGCGACGGGCTGGCGGGTTACATTTGGCGCCCAACAATACCAGGCATTTTCTGATTTTTGGTGTAACTGTATCTGATAATTATCGTTTTCCTATTCATATAATTGTTTGTGTGTTTAGTTGTCTAAGGGAACAAGACTTGTTTAAATTTATTCTTTTTCGAGGAACTTTCTCATATATTGTACATATAAAAATATATTTCGCATTTATTTCTGTTTCATTTCGTTATTTCATAAAAACGTCTGTTTTGCACAATTACGCATCATACAAAAAATCTCGTTCTTGTCATTAAGCTTATCTTATATGTGATTTAATTATTTTCTAGTGTTATTAAAATTATTTTCTTCAATATTTGTTTTGCTAAATGTTATTTATGATTTTATAGCTGTTTAAACAAAAATAGCTTCTCTGGGAACATTACATCATAACTCAAATATTCTGAATCACGATTTTGCGGTTGAATAGGTGACCTTTTTTCTTTCTGGTTTAAGCAAACATACATAGATCGATCAATTGGAATCGTTTCCTTACCAAGAGCTGAAGATCTCAACCTTGAAGAGATCAACTACGAGTTGTCGATTCGCAACCAACCAGAAGAAGTTTTCAAACTCGATGTTCAGGGGAAAAACAAAGACATTTGAGACTTCTGTTCAAATCTGACCAAAAGGAAGGGCGGAGCTATAGATCAAATACCAATATTCAAGACGAAGCGGGTCATATTAGTGCTAGAATTGACAATTTGGAGAAGGCCCTGTCTAAAAAGGTAGAGGCCAAATATGAGTCTAGGGTGATACATTATTATTATCGGCGTGAAGAGATGCATGGGCAGACACGAAGAGGGTAAAGAACTGCGAAGAGAACTTAGCCGTAGAATCGAAAAACTTATGCAGTACTACCAGTTCGGGCCATCCTTGTCTCCATTCAAAGAACCATCCATTCCTATTATGCGAGAACGAGGGGGCAGTAGGTCTATCAGGTCCGGTCAGTCCAAGTCGAACAATGGGGGAACCGGCGTCCGACAGTATGGGTGGGAAATTGGTCGTAAAGGCAGGTTGTGAAATGAGCAACTCCCCAAGGGAAAATTCCAAAAGTAAATCGGTCAGATTTCAGACTGCAGGAACGGGGTAGACCAAAACGGAATCAAAGATACCATCGAAGTATCTCGTACGGAATGGGAGGAGCTGAAGCGAATTTTTAGCCGATTTGTCGAATAAGGCAAACACTGATAATGCGGCGAATATGGTGAGTAGACCGCGGAATTTCCGAAAATAGACAGACCTTTCCACAGAACCAAACCCGAGACACAACAGCGCCAGACAGGGACTTCGGGTCAACGTGCTATGTGATGAGTTCGTCGATACGGATTCAGATGAGGAGGGAATTTGCCACAGTGCAGCAAAACAGATTGGGATCGGAGGTCGATCGCAACCAGTTCGAGCGTGATAGCTACGAGGATTCGCTGTACGAATATGATAGTGGAAGTACGAGACGGTATCGGCATCGACGAGGAATTCAGAGAACGCCGACATAGACGTGAGCAAGGCTATGGCGCGTAGAGAAGTGGAAGCTGCGGTTCTCGGGGAGACTCTCGGGGAATATCCTCGAAAACTTCCTTTTATAAAGCATCAAAACTAGCTGAGCGCGAAGGCGTATCCGAGCATACCATTGCTAAGGGACATCCACATGCTGTTAGAAGGAGCCGCGTCAGACTGGTTCTTCACCTACGTGGATGACTTGATCACGTGGAAGACTTCAAGAATGGAATCACCTATCGCTTCGGTAACCCTAACAAGGACCAAGGGATACGGTCGAAGATTCAGGAGCGGAAACAACAGCGAGGAGAGTCGTTTATAGCTTTTGTGTCGGAGATTGAGAAGCTAAACCGGATGTTGTCCAAGCCATTGTCTCGAAGACGGAAATTTGAGGTCATATGGGACAACATGCGGCAACATTATAGGTCCAAGATCTCGATCGTTCGCGTAAGAGACTTGCAGCATCTAATTGACTTGAACTACCGCATCGATGCGGCCGATCATCAACTACACCAACCGGGGGTAGATCATTTCGTTCGTAGACCAATCAATCAGATTGAAGCCGCAGAATATGTCAGCGAAGACGAGGAGGAGCAGGAAGCGACAGTGACCACGTTAAGGGACAATACCAGAGAAACAGGCCACCGGCGTCCCGGCCGTTTAGTGGTCCAACGCAACAGGTGCAAGGGAATCGTCAAGCAGAGAATGGTGAACCTGGTTTGGCGAGATTAAGCTGTTGGAACTGCCAAGAGGAAGGACACGGTTGGAGACAATGCACAAAGCCGCGGAACATCTTCTGTTACGGATGTGGCAATCTTGGAAGGACGATTCGCTCTTGTGAACGGTGCGTCAGACAAGAAGTCGTATCAGAGAGTGGGGTACAGGGAAACCTGAGAAGGGGTGCGAGTCAGGGAATTGAGCATCCCTGCATCACACGTTCTTCCCCAAACATTTGACCCATTTTTGCATGTTCACCATATAAGCATTAGAATAAGCAAGTGTCCTCACATTAGGGTGAGAATTTTCGATTTGAGACAGAAGCTTTGTTGGACTCCGGGGCAGGGATAAGTATTTTAAATTCAATGGAATTGATTGAGAGATTTGGGTTGAAGTTGCAGTCGGCAGCCATTCGGGTGGCCACTGCTGATGGTGCAAATTACGCCTGTCGGGGCTTCGTAAACATTCCGTTTACTTACAAAGCAGTCACTAGGTGATTCCAACAATCGTAGTTCCAGAAATTTCGCGGGAAATTATTTTGGGGAGCGGACTTTTGGGGACGCGTTTGGAATCAAGCCAATGATCGACCTGGGTAGAGGCCCAGAGTCCTTGGAAACGGTAGCAAGTCAGCAAAACGACGCTATTTGCTTCACCGTTGAACCGGTAAACCAATTACCGGAGGCGGCCAAGGAAGATGAGGATGACACGTTGGACATTCAGTGTATGAGGGGCCAACAGAAGAAATCCCGGATCCAGAATCTATAGAAACCGAACACGAATTGAGTACGGAGGAGAGGCAACAACTGATGGAAGTAATCAGAGGTTTTGAGTTGACTTCGACGGGGAAGTTAGGTAGAACCGATCTAATCGAGCACGAAATCGTGCTGAAGGAAGGTGCAAAGCCACGGAACCCAGTGATGTACAAATGCTCACCGTACATGCAAGAGGCGATAAAGAAAGAGGTGGAGAGGTTCAAGACACTGGATGCAATCGAAGAATGCTACAGTGAGTGGACCAACCCACTAGTGCCAGTACCGAAGAAGAACGGGAAGGTTCGGGTCTGCCTGGATTCCAGGAAGATCAACAAGTTGACGGTAAAAGACTCCTACCCTATGAGAAACATGCAGGACATTTTTCGTCGTCTGGGTAGAGCAAAGTACTTCTCGGTCATAGACCTGAAGGATGCCTACTTCCAGATTCCGTTGAAGGAGAGAGCCGTAACTACACGGCATTCAGAGCATCGGAAGGCGTCTTCCGCTTCAAAGTGTTGCCATTCGGGGTCATCAACGCGCCGTTCACTATGTCACGGTTGATGGACAGAGCACTTGGATTCGACCTCGAACCGCAGGTGTTCGTCTACCTCGATGACATAGTCATCGCTACCGAAACCTTAGAGGAGCACCTTCGATTGCTAAAATTAGTAGGGGAGCGGATACGCAAAGCGGGACTCACGATTTCGTTAGAGAATCACGCTTCTGTCGGAAGCAAGTGATGTACTTGGGCTATCTGCTGAACGAGCATGGGATTGCGATTGACAGTAGTCGAATCAACCAATTTTAGATTATGCGAGACCGAAGACGCAGGAGGACATCCGTCGCTTGATGGGCCTGGCGGGGTTCTACCAGCGCTTTATCAAGGACTATAGTAAGGTGACTGCTCCAATAACCGATCTTCTCACAAAGAAAATAAGAAAATTCACTTGGAGTAAAGAAGCAGAAGAGGCGTTTCGAGAGCTCAAATCAATTTTGACATCAGCGCCAATTCTAGGAAACCCGGACTTCAGCAAGGTTTTTACGATTGAATCCGATGCTTCGGATAGAGCAGTAGGTGCCGCTTTGGTGCAGGAGCAGGACGGAGTTACTAGGGTGATCAGTTACTTCAGCAAGAAACTGAATCGTACTCAAAGGCGGTACTCCGCTGTGGAGAAAGAATGTCTGGGGGTTCTCTCAGCGATTCAACACTTCAGGCATTACATCGAAGGCACAAAATTCCGAGTCGTTACAGACGCGAGAAGTCTTCTATGGCTGTTCAACATCGGTACGGAGTCGGGGAATGCCAAACTGATGCGCTGGGCATTGAGAATACAGGCCTACGACTTCGACCTCGAGTATCGAAAAGGCAAGAGTAATATCACCGCCGATTGCTTGTCTAGGTCAATTGATGTAGATGTACTGACAGTAACTCAAGCGGGACCAAAGTTACGAAGACTTGCGGGAAGACATTCGACAAAACCCTTCGAAGTTCCAGGACTACCGTGTGGTAGATGAAAGAATTTTCCGTTACGTGAAATCAACCAACCGATTAACCGATCCTCGATTCGCGTGGAAGCAATATCCTCCGATAGCGGAACGAGAGCAGATCCTGAAAAGAACCCACGAGAAAGCCCACTTCGGGTATGACAAGACGTTGAACGAGGTAAAGCAGAGATACTATTGGCCGAAAATGAATAGCGACGTCCGGAAACATTGCCGTGAATGTTTGAAATGTCAGGTCAGTAAGTCGGGTAACACGAATGTGACACCGCCGATGGGATCAAAGAAGCCTGTCGAATACCCATGGCAGTTCGTGACGTTAGATTATGTCGGGCCATTGCCACCGTCCGGCAAAAATAGACATACGTGCCTACTCGTAGCCACCGACGTGTTCAGCAAATTCGTACTAGTGCAGCCATTCCGAGAAGCAAAAGCTAGCTCACTGGTCGAATTTGTCGAAAACATGATCTTCCGTCTGTTTGGAGTTCCGGGAGGTTGTTCTAACGGATAATGGGTCTCAGTTTATTTCGAAACAATTTAGAGAGCTGTTGGAAGCGTACCATGTTTCGCATTGGCTAACACCGGCGTACCACCCTCAGGTGAACAACACCGAGCGAGTGAACCGCGTAATCACGGACAGCCATTCGCGCCACGCTGAAGAAAGAGCACAAGCACTGGGCGGATGACATTCAGGAGATCGCAAACGCTATCCGAAACGCGATTCACGAATCCACAAAGTACAGTCCCTATTTTATCGTATTTGGTCGTAACATGGTATCTGATGGGAGAGAGTACGGTCGGATAAGGACAACTATGAGTCTACCGGCGATAATGAGGATTTGACAGTCGAACGACGGAAGAAACTGTTCGAGGACATTAAGACCAACCTGACTACAGCCTACCAGCGACATGCAAAGACTTACAACCTACGATCCAATGCAAATTGCCCCACCTATGCGGTAGGGGGAAAAAAATATTAAAGCAGACTTTGACCTGTCTGACAAGGGGAAGGGTTTTTGCAAGAAAACTTGCACCCAAATACGAACTGGCGGTAGTACGAAAAGGTTGGGAACTAACACCTACGAGTTGGAAGATTTGACGGGGAAGCGGTTAGGGGTCTATTTCGCGACCAGTTTGAAGAAGATGCTTCCTCATCTAAGCCAATCGTAGGCGCACTTTTGTAGAGCTATGAAACTCCTTTCGAGTGACCATAAATCGTTAGATGAAAAAAACACCTTCGGGTTCAAACATCGTACGGATAATGCCTCGATGGACTCGCTCTTGGAACGTTTTCGAACCGACCAGCGCTGAGGGTACCGACATTAAGCCCAAAAATTCTAATCCTACTTTGTAGAGCTATGAAACTCCTTGCGAGTGACCACAAATCTATTCAGATGTAAAAACACCTTCGGGTTCAATTATCATACGGACAATGCTCGACGGACTCGCCTACGGAACGTTTCGAACTGACCAGGGCTGAGGGTACCGACATTGGGCCTAACACATTCCAACAGTTTGCAAGCTATGAATCGAAAGTGACCACAACGAACAAATCTATAAAACACCATGAAGGGCAAAGCAATCAAGTCGTTAAATTCCAATTAAGACGCGAAAACCGATTGGGACAAGATTCCAATTGGAATACATTCGCCTATGCGAACTGTATATATGTAAATATTAGTAGATTAGTTTTCCTAGTTCCCTAGCCCTTAATGTAGTATTAGTACTTAGCTTAGATTAGTAATTAACTTAAAAACTCACGATTATATTCCTTATTCCATTGATTAGCTTATTTTTCCATATTTAAATGCATTCGTTATCTCAAATTGTTCCATTGCATTCGTTTTCGTCTAACCGGCGATGTAAATATGTAAATACCTAAAAGTCGAAATAATTGTTTAGTTTGCGTTCATACAGTTGTAAAATTTAATTAGCTTAGATCAATAATTACCTTATTAAAGTTCGTTGTAGTCATTTCCGTTCATTGTAGATTTGGTCACTTTCTCATTCGTTTCCTTTTCCCACGTCCTTCATTCAATTAGAATTCCTCCTGTTTACGTTCACCTTTGTCCACCATTTTTCCTAGTTTCGATTCCTTTTTCCCGTTGTCCGTCCAATCCTTTCCAGTCACGATCCTTCCGTTGCAAACGTTGAAATCTCCCACTCGTTAGTTCCCAGCTTTTCCATTTTCCGATTCGGGCAGTTCCGTAGTTCTCCGTAGCAGCCGGGGCAATAAAGCACCTGTAAAAATAAACAAACAAACAAACCAACTTACACCCGATAATTTGGAACAATATTGTGTTCCACTCTCCTTATACTTATTGGAACGTCCCGCAGGACGTCACCGATGCACTCCAGCCATTTCAGCACTAATTTCACGATTTTATAACATTTTCCCGATTTTGCACTGTATCGCCGTGCCACGCGTGCGCGATCCACTTTCACTTTCCGTCTTGTTGATTTTGACAGTTCTTTGTTGTTGACATCGCGTGTATGATTCGAGTGTGAGTGTGTCGGAGTTCGACAGGAGTCGGATTCTGGTACACATTATTGTATGCAAGGTATGAATGTTGGATGGTTTTATAGTGAGTATGTGTTATTCTTGAAGAGCTTTCGCAGTCGGTTTGACCTGGCGTTTGAAATCTCTTTTAAGGAGCTTTTTCGTTTCGTGTTTCAGTAAGCGCATATCGCGGATGCATTTCCGTGGCTGCAAACTGAAAACGAAACAGTTTATTTTAAGATAAGAAGTTGACGTCTCGCGTTTCTCGCTACGTGCTGGGGTAGAGATGGTCAATGGACTTATCGGTTTCGTCCACTTAGGTGGAAATTTTCGTGAATGTCGTCTTCGATTATCGGCAATGTCCTGGTGTATGAAGACAATGTTTCGTTATTTGTGTGCGCTTGCTCAGAGTATTGTCGACAACTCTCGAGTTTAAGCCGTTTATATGTTTGTGTTTTCGAATTTAATGTGAATGAATGAGGTCATCAACAAACTTCCGGTCAATTGAACAGTTTCCTTTCTCTCAATATAAAGTCAAGGTTTTCTGGGACATCGAGTATTTCTGGCCACCCCTGTTAGTTTTATTCTTCAATAAACAAGCTTTTTGGTTACATTATGTTTAGATTTTCGCTGGAGACCGGAGACTTACGTCGCTGATGTCAGTGGCAGACAGGTTTCTGTGATGGATCCTGATCTGTAAATAGAGTAATGAGTTGACTTCGGTCGACGATGATCATATATGACCCGAAAATCGATAGTAGTGTTTCTGAGACGACTTGTTTGGCCTACGAAAATTTTGATTGGCTATTTCCATCTCCATTCTCAATGCCAATCAAATTTTCGTAATTTAAGTGGGGAATGATGTAACAAGTACGCTTTCTAATTTAAGATTTATCCCTGTAATATTTGATTTAAATGTTTTCCAAATTAATTGCTCTGCATGTCCGTTCGTTTTTTCTCAATAAATAGAAATAAATTCACCGCATTATGATTCGTCCTTCTGTAGAGTTACCATTGGCATTACGCTTGCATAAATGAGTTCCCTACAGCAGTTACACGCGCCTAGAGAAAAGAACCCAAGCCAGCCCAAATTGTCAACGCGCGCATATTGCGATGTCTCTCGGCGGACATCGACCTGCCCAAAATCCTTTCAGGATCCAATGACCTTTCCCGTTCGGCTTAGCACACTCCTACCGAACTTTGGGGAGAGAATTTGCCTTAACGTCTAATGCGGCCGTTGGAAAGAGAGGTCGCAATGCCATTGAAGTTTCGGGTCCAAATTTTGAGAATTTCGCACTCGCGAATTGGACTTCGTCCCATTTCGCGACCTCGAAGCGAAGGTCACAATTTAGCGGGTATCTGAGGACAATTCCCCAGCCTTGATCGTCCACTTCGTTTCGAACTGTGGAAGAGGCAGAGTGGTTAATTACTTGTTTCGCGTCGTGGTGTGCTTGAATAGGTGAATTCTTAACTACATGAGAATTTCAAGTAGGATTACTAATTAGTTCCCTTTCCAGTAGTGTAGTACAACTCTTTAAGGCTAGTAGATTTCCTCGTGGTGAAAGTGCGTGTGTTTAAACCAATATTCCGGGTAAGAAGCTACTTGGCTATATTGTGGGTTTGTAGTGAAACATGTGCGTTGCACTCTTTGTGTGATAGGATCGTGGCAGCAGTGGCCATTGCCGGCACACCACCATCCACCAGAAAGCCGCTCTTGACCCCACCGTTCGATTTCGGAGGATTCCCGGGGCACACGTGACCGGAAGAGGGTTGCGCCGCGCCATTCTGCGCGCCCTAGACAGGCAAGCCGCCATCGCATTATCGTCAGCGTCAACTACCCAACCGTAGAAGGAGGGAGACGAAGAACGCACGTGCCGCGTTCACGCGTAAGTCCGCGGATCCAGTAAGGACCAACGGAATGGACCGTTGATCGATCCGCGATCGTGTACAGGCCGGGAGCAGATGCCAGCACAGCTCCGTGTCCACCGCTAGTCCACCCCCACCATCCGTAAAACCACCCACTCGTAAATCCATGGTAGAGTAAGTACCAAGCATGCATGTTTGTTCGTTGTGTCGTCCATGCGCATGAGACAGTACGGCACATTCGATAGCCCGTAGCCGTTCTCAATTGTTTAATGATTCATTGAGCACGTTATCGCCAATACCCGAAACCCCACCCGTAGCTACCAAAACCCACACCGAGAAGAAGAGCCCGGGCACGGCAAGCGCCGTAAGAAAGAGAGAGAATGAAGTAGGAGATAACACGCACGCTAGAGTAGGAAAGGGAACAGGAAAGGCCTAGGCAAGCATGTAGTAGGAAGATCAAACCGTTTAAATATATTTGTAGCAACTGTAAGCGTTATGTGTTTGAGCGTTATTTGAGCTTTTATAGCAGAAAGCTTTTGTTGGTGATGCAATAAATATAGTCAGTGGTTCCCAATCTAAATTGTTTGATGTAGTCAGTGAAGAAATTAGTGTCTTGTGAGGGATTTTCATGTAGTTCGTTTCGTTTCGCTTTTCTTGTAGTTTATTGTACTGGGTAAGTCGGCCCGAAATCGACCTTTAACCATTTTCAAATTGGAAACAGTTTGTAATGGAGTGACGTTCATACTGGGCCCGTGATGAGAAATCCGCTCCAGTGATTAAGGTTTCGTAGAATTCTAGGAATTTGTATTTGGAACTTCCAGTGGTATTGATGGCCTTTAGCCTCTACCGAGAAGTACAACGGCTAATTTAACGCAGCCAGTCAGCTTTCTTCCCAAGTTCTTTAAATCAACCCCTCCCTTGAAGGGGTCTCAGGCCGGGCAAACCTGCAAACTGCTGGGTGGTCTCCTTTTAGGAGTGGCGCTAAAGCCATCCACTTACGAACGGGAAGCGCGACGGGCTGGCGGGTTACACCGTCAAAACGTGAAACAATACAAACAGAAGCGAAGACAGCAACTCATCTATTCCGGGATAAAAAGTGCCGCCTGGAAGAGTTGGAGTGCGAAGAGATGGATCAGCTGTATCGTTCTCAAGAAACACGTAAGTTTACAAGAAACTCAATGCATCCCGCAAAAATTTGTGCGCGAGCTGAAATGTGCCGGGATGAGGATGGAGGTATCTTGACGGACGAACGTGAGGTGGAAGCAGCACTACGATGAACACCTAAACGGCGCAGAGGAGGAAGATCAAGACAGCAGGAGGAATGGCTTCATCAGTATGGCGGATGAAGGAGACGTGCCAACTCCCACAATAGGTGGAGTTAAGGATGCTATCAAACAGCTCAAGAACAACAAAGCAGCTGGAAAGGATGGTATTGGAGTGGAACTTATGGGCCCGAACAGGTTGGCCATTGTCTGCACCTATTGAAAGCCAGGATCTGTGATACAGAACAGCTACCGGAGGAGTGAAAGGAAGAAATTTTATACCCAATATACAAAAAGGATGACAAGTTAGAATGTGAGAGCTATCGAACCATCACCATTCTTAACGCAGCCTATAAAGTGCTTTCCCAGATCATCTTCCGCCGTCTATCTCCACTGGCAAGCAGATTTGGTGGGAAGTTATCAAGCCGGTTTTGTGGGCGGGCGATCGTCGACAGATCACATCTTTATGTTGCGTCTGATCCTCCAAAAGTGTCGCGAATATCAAGTCCCTACGCACCACCTATTCATCGATTTCAAGCGGCCTATGATACCGCGAAGAGCTGTGGAAGATTATGACGAGAATGGTTTCCCGGGAAACTGACTAGACTGATCAAAGCAACGATGGATAGTGTACAGTGCTGTGTGAAGATATCGGGTGCATTATCCGACCCGTTTGAAACACACAAAGGACATCGACAAGGCGATGGTCTTTCCTGCCTACTGTTCAATATTGCGCTAGAAGGTGTTATGTAACGGGCGGGCTTCAACATGCGGGGCACGATCTTCAATAAATCCAGCCAATTCATCTGCTCTGCTGACGATGTGGACATTGTCGATAGAACATTCCATGTGGTTTCTGAACAGTATACCAGGCTGAAACGTGAAGCAGATCGGGTTGGATTGATGGTAAATACGTCAAAGACGAAATATCTGCTGACTGGAGGAACGAGCGCGATACAGCTCGCATTGGCAGACGCGTGATGATCGACGGGGATGAGGACGAATTTGTCTACCTCGGATCATTGATAACATCGGATACCTGCTGCAGCAGAGAAATTCGAAGACGTATCATTGCAGGAATCGTGCTTACTACGGATTCCACAAGACCTTGCGGACTGGTGAACTTCACGTCCGTACTAATGTACCATGTACAAGACGCTAATAGACCGGTAGTCCTCTACGGGCATGAGACGGACAATGCTCGAAGAGGACCTGCAAGCGCTAGGAGTTTTTGAACGACGTGTGCTTAGGACGATCTTCTGCGGAGTATGTGAGAACGGCGTATGGAGGAGAAGAATGAACCACGAGCTTGCGCAACTCTACGGTGAACCCAGTATCCAGAAAGTCGCCAAAGCTAGAAGGGTACGATGGGCGGGACACGTTGTAAGAATGCCGGGCAACAATCCCTCAAAATGGTGTTCACTCAAATCCGGCCGGTAAAAGACGAAGGGGAGGGCAACGAGCTAGGTGTTTGACCAAGTGGAGCAGGATAAAGAAAGCGTGGGCCAATCGAGAAACTGGAGGCTAGAAGCCATGGACCGAGTTTGTTGGCGTAACATTGTGGCACAGGTCATGTCTTGAAGGACGTAGAACGAGCAAAGTAAGTAAGTAAGTACTATTGATGTAGTGAGAACATGAGATCCGTTTGTAAATTTTAAACCACATAATAATTTGAACTGCACTCTGAATTCCATCATGATGGTTTATTTTATTCTATCTGTAATGTGGTATCGGAAAAGGTTTTCGTGATTCTGTAAATTACGCCACACATTGGTCCAGATTTTCAAATAGCTGGCAGAAACCACATTCCAAACTTAGTTTTTGATTGAAAAACAAAGTCAAACATTCATCTACTATATTAGATAGTTGAGAACACGTACGAGAAGTTAAAATAAACATGTTTTTCTACATGTTCAACCTAAATTTTTTCTTCAAAACTTAACTAATCATTTTTCACCAAAACCCGTGCAAATTTTGGTCCCAGCATATTTTTTTCTGGTCTATAACTTATTCTCATATAGATTCAACATCTTCAGATGCCAAATTTATATTCAAGTGTCGTTAACCTTATTAAATTATAACTTATTGTCGTAGTACTTCAAATATTTAAAGAAAAGCTACTTCATACCGTACAATCGCTCCCTCGGAGATATCATGCTCAAACGCGCATTTAAGGCTAAGGAATCGATTGAGGAAATTCTTCTCGCCTAGGTTTGCCTAAACGATAGTTGTACGAAAAAGTTGAGAGCCAAAAAACGTATGAAAAACAGCATTTTTGTTAGAATTTTGCCTTATGACAACCACAAAATTGTGACTATGCTCAAATAGAGTCTTCAACCTGAATCATGTTCCAAAACACTTGTAATGGCTTAAGCAGTAATATATTGAGAATGCGTAATTTCTGCCATGAATTCTCAAAACTGGACCAATGTGCACCATCACAATCTTGTTTGGTTCACCAATTTCACTAAGATAGCTTAGGAATTCTCAAACATCCGCTTATTTTCAGCCAAGAAAAAAATCACTCCAACCGATTTACCAGCGAAATAAACGTAACATTTTGCAACAATACAATCGCACGTCACCACGCTTGTTGATATAAAAAAATCCCGAAACGATTTTTCCGAGGATTAATTTGGAAGAACACTGTAAAAATCTTTGGAAGATATGCTAGAGTAATTGCGAAGAAATTGGTATAAATTTTTGGAATAGCCTCTGGGAAAATTTTCTAGAATAATCCTTGTGAAAATTGCTTGAAGTAGCTGTGTTGGATTTCTTAGAGCAAATTCTAAAAAAAACTCTCATAAGTATCCCTTGAAGTACTCTGAAGGAAGTTTTGGACATATTCTATAGAGATTTGATAGTACATTGATTGATGAAATGCCAGAAGAGATCAGCAAAGTATTCCAGAAGAATCTTAGGAGCAAGATTAATAAAATAGGTCCAGAAGCTTTTGCTTGAAGAAGCTGATAATTATATACAAATAATCGTGTAACTATTTATGAAGGAGATTCTTGAAGTTTGTGCTATGGTTCTCGTTCAATGCCAGGAGAAGAAAAATATAATTAACACAAGTAACAAATTAAATTTTATCCAATTGTAAGGAGACACTTCTCTCATTGGTTAGACGAAGTAGATGTGTTAGAATGTTAGATAGTGTGTTGTTGTGCTGAATCATCTGGAATTTATTTTCAATTGTTGTTCGTTTGGCTTATGTAAGCCATGACAACCACGTAAGTGTAGGTATGGAAATGTTCTTAAGTTTTTATATGTTTTACAACTGTTCATTCAACAGTTTGTAACTATTTGAATATATTTGAAATATTGCACAGATCGTTTTAAACCAGAAATGATAAAAACCATTGAGCTGTTCAAAACAATAACAAAATAAATTTAATGGCGTGTGGCTGTTATAAACATGAATAAAATTGAATAACCAGGTGGGTTTGGAAATGATATTTGGGTAAAGATCAGTTTATTTAAGAAAGAGACTTTGAGACTTTCCTTAGCCAAGTGGTTAGAGTCTGCAGCTACAAAGCAAAGCTATGTCGAAAATGTCTGGGTTTGATTCCCGGTCGGTCCAGGATCTTTTCGTTATGGAAATTTCGTTGATATCCCTGGGAATAGAGTATCATCGTACCTGCCACATGATATACGAATGCAGAAATGGCAACTTTGGCAAAGAAATTAATCTCAATTAATAACTATGGAAGTGCTCATAAGGACAGTAAGCTGAGAAGTAACCTCTGTTCCAGTGAGTACGTAACGGCAAGAAGCAAAAGAAGAAGAAGAAGAAGAAGAAGAAGAAGATTTTGAGACAGCTTATCAAAACTAAGACTTGCATTCAATAAACACCAAATCACTAAAAAAAAAATCTGCTACCAGCCCTGTACACGTCGGATCCCCATTCACCGGTTTCGATTTACATTCGCTTGATCCATTCTCTATGCATGAAATTTGCGGTTCTTCGTTAGGAAATCTCTGAAGATAAACAACGGTAGGTGGAATATGTCACCATGCTGTACGGAGCCAATGGACCTGGTGACTGAATTTGTGTTAATTGATTCAGTCCCGACAGATTTTGTCCCGGTGATTGCTACTGATAGGTAACATAGGTGTGTGCGTATGAACAAGTGATATCCGTGAACAACAGGTCCGGCAGTAATGTAATGCAGCTCTAATTAGCTGCCCTAATTCCAAGCTGATCTGAACGGAACGGTTAGTTCCGAGAAAGCTTTTTGCTGCCTCACCAAATTTATGTGGGTTTTCAGTTGAAGTATGTTGAGGTTTTGGTGGACTTTTAATAACCCTCCCGCTATTGATAAATTGAATTACAGTTGATAAAAGATTGTCACTCGATGGATGTTGAAGTTGATTGTTTTATATACAGTTACATTGTACACGAATTTTTAACCACCTAGCTTCCCTAACATCGTGTTATGAATTTACTTGAAGTAAAGTAGGGCAAAGTTCCGTAGTGGAATATCCATATTTACAGAAAAAAACTATAACAGTTGAAAAAAATAATAAAGCGCATAGTGAATTTTTCATTACATTGCCTTCAATTTTTTCTGAATAAACTTGTATGAAAATATTAATATTTTTTATATGTATTCGTGTAAATTATTATTAGCCATCAATCCAAGCGGCAGCAGGTTGAATATAATCATAATCTTTAAGAATTCTTCATAACACAAAACACTAAAACTTATTTCCTACCGTAACAAAACACAACCGCATTGCATCACGCCACGCATTTGAATAAATAAAACAATTCTTGAATTTGCGAAAAAAAAAGTTCAATCGATCTACCGCCTACCAAGCAAAGACTGTCTACCCAGAGCGCCCGGACGTGAACTCAATATTGTCATCTTTTATCGAGTCAAAGCGATTCTTGCTTCTGTTTCAAAATCTGTACTGTGTCCCCTTTTTACCCAACCTCCCAACAAAAACGACTCTCATCTCCTGCTGCAAGATTCTATCTGCAGTCGACACATCATTAAGCCGAGAAGCACCCAAATTTAATTTTCACCAGAACCGCTGCTGTCGTCTTTCTGTCCTTCCAAGGGTAACGCCTTCCCAGCACAACACCAAGTAACCCAAATTACGTGCTTCCTGAAAATCATTTCCCCCACAAGGACGAAACCGGAAGGCCCATCCCTAAGCGTTTAGGACACGAGGATGGGGGAAAAAAGTGGTCCAAGTTCAAACACATAATTTTGCATTAATTGACTCCGCGACGTAATCTAACGGATCGTTTCATAATTTTTCAACCTTCCTCTTGGATTTTTTTTGGGAATGAACATAGTGTTCACTTGACAAAAAAATACACCCCAACGAAAGGGACAAAAAGGAGTGTCTGGATTCGACGACGGACACAGAAGGACGTGTCTTATATTTTTATTTTTCTGATTTAATCCCTGATGGAAGAACTTTCTTCGGAATTGAAGTGCACATCGTTTATTTGTGCATAACAATATCATTCAGTTATTTACCGACAAAATCATCAATTATATTTTTAAAAATTATGAAGACTACATTTAATCGACAAGTAGACTAGAGGAAGTGTACCAACTTAGAATAAAAATTATCATTGAGGAAGTTTTGCATTGAAAATTTACAAGTATTTGAATGACATTTTTATTTCCTTATTAGTATATATTTAAAATTACATTCATTTCTTATAACTAGGTGTTCTGTTTAGAAACACTATCATCTTATTTGGTAACCCTAATTAAGCTTTTATCGACATTTTCTTAGAAACATATTGCATTTCATTTGCGCCCGTAGCAGTTCAGATGTTTTACCAGGTGAGTTGATTGCACCTCCTTTTGAGAAAATAAAAACGTTTTCAATTTAATTAACCTAATATAATAAGCCAGTAATCGTGCCAGTGGAAAGATTGCAATGATTTTTGTATAAAATTATTAATTAATTTTATTTGACATTTGTTCCTATGTTTCAACATTGGATATTCTATGTAACTAGACCATTACCAGGGAGGAAGCTATAGAATCCATTAGCAGAGCTTTCTTCCTGTTATTACAACAGCTTGTCCATATTGGTACAGCATGGCTGGCCTGAAACTTGATTCTTAAGACCAAATTTTGATTTGTTATCGATAGGCGGTTAATACATTTCACATATTTGATTTCAAATAAAGGGCTTTTGGTTTATGTAGGAATATTATAAGTTGAGTTTTGGAAGCAATACGAGAAACCCTCATTTTGCAAATATGAAGTAAATATATTAAAACTTTCTTGCAATCGACTACAGATGACACGCATGCTTCGGCCTTTGGCGGTGAGGCCTGTGTCATCTGCAAACACAGATTTTTGACATCGCTGAGGTTTCTCAGGTAAGTCAGATGCAAAATATTTTGTTATATTGGTCCCAATATGCCGCCTTGAGGAACACTAGCTCTTACTGGAAGGCTTTCAGACTTGATGGAAAATTATAGTTTTTTTTTTTATTTAACGATCAAGCCTTTATACAAAGCATTACAGAATGCTTTTTCTTTGTCATGTCCATGTCGGATTCCAAACTATGCATTGGCAAACATTAAATTTTCGTCGATGTGGACCATCATTCTGATCTCTTCAAAAAGTTTACTGATTAAAAGTAAGCTGATTGGACGAAAGCTAGAACAGAAACTTCTACAGGAAATTTGCCTAATTTGAAAATTGATGCAACTTTGGCATTTTTCTACTTGTCAGGAAAATATGCTAACTGAAAACATTTTTTAATATATAAGCTACTCTCTGGAAGTTTCTTGATGAGAATGTCAAAAATGCCATCATCATCATGTCAATAATGCCATCATCATCAGGGGCTTGCACATTTTTTTTTACAATAATTCTCACTTCTTCCAAATCAGACTCCCAGGAATTTTGGAAACCCTTCTCTAGATTGAGAATGGTTTTTCCAATCCTGATAACTTAATTTTCTTCTGGACTAGTAAATCCTATATTAAAATTGTGCGCGCTTTCAAGTTTCTGCGCTTTTTCGCAATAAGTTAGTATTATTGTTTTCTTTTAGAAATAATTGAATTGATTGAAAAAGGATTGAAAATCGCTTCATGGGATATTTGGAATGTAACAGAGATATGATCAGAATCAAATCAACATGAGGAATCAGTTGGCTACAAAGGTGACTAGAGTCGGTTAAGACCAAATCAATCGTAGATAGGTTTTTAGAAGAGGGAAAACATGTAGAGCTATCAGGGTATTGAATTGAGAAATATCCTGAAGAGTACTCATGAAATAAAATTTCGCCGTTGGAATTACTTTGTAAACGATTCTATGAGTGATGTTTGGCATAAAGTCACCAATGACAAAAAAATTGGCTTCTTGCGAGTCAATTTCCGCAAGTCAGTTTGAAGTAAATTAACTTGCTGCCCATTGCATTTAAAAACAAATAGGAAGCTTTGAAAGTACATTTACCCAGGTGTGTTTCAACAGAAAAACCCAAAGTTTCAAAACTGTGGTTTAAAATGACGAAAACATTTGATGTTTTATACGCCTATGAATGATATTTACAAATCTTCCACATGCCATCAGCCAAAAAAGTTGGATCTCTTTTGAGTTGGATCCAGGTACACAGTTTGAACGCAACGTGTAAAATTCTGAGACATATAATGCACATAATTGGAGCGTGGTATATCATGGATATTTACATGATATGTCAAGTAAACTTCTATTATGTGTCACGTAATTAGCAGGTTCTTGTGTGATTACGTGACATGTAACAAATATTACATGATTCCAGGCTTAAATTTACATGACATCATGTTTACATCGAATAAATGAAGTTCACATGACGTGTAATCTTCATTATTTTAACTGTGTATCAAATAGGTTTCAGTAATAATTGCTATGTGAATGTTTTGAGTTGTTATACAATTAAACAGCCTTAAAATACCATAAAAATATTTGGATCGGCTACGATTGATAGATTTTGCCGCCTCCAAGAACATGGCCATTCGTAGCACCTATTTCCAGCACAGCCTCCCGTATCGAACACGTTTTGGTCGATGGACTTCACTTCTCCGACATAACCGACGTCAGATCCTATCGCGCTAACATTGACTCCGACCACTACCTGGTGATGGTGAAACTTTGTCCAAAACTATCCGTCATCAATGATGTACGGTACCGACGCCCGCCCCGGTACAATCTCGAGCGGCTGAAACAACCGATGTCGCCAATGCGTACGTGCAACATCTTGAGGCAGCGTTGCCGGATGAGGGCGAGCTCGATAGGGCCCCTCTTGAGGACTGCTGGAGGAAAGTCAAAGCAGCCATTAACGACGCTGCTGAAAGCATTGTCTGATATGTGGAACGGAGCTGAAGAAACGATTGGTTCGACGAGGAGTGCCAGGAGGTTTTAGAGGAGAAGAATGAAGCGCGGGCTGCAATGGTACGCGGCAAAACGTAGAACGATACCGACTGAAGCAGAAACAGCAAACCCGCCTATTCCGGGACAAAAAAAACGCCGCCTGGAAGAGGTAGAATGCCAAGAGATGGAGTTGCTGTACCGTTCTCAAGAAACGCGGAAGTTCTATCAGAAGCTCAACACATCCCGCAAAGGCTTCGTGCCGGGAGCTGAAATGTGCCGGGATAAGGATGGGAGCATCTTGACGGACGGACGCGAGGTAATCGAAAGGTGGAAGCAGCACTACGATGAACACCTGAAGGCGCAAAAAACACAGGCAGAGATGGTCAGAGTAGCGAAAGCGATGGCTACATCAGCACAGCGGACAGTGGAAACCAACCAGCTCCCACGAGGGTGGAAGTTAAGGATGCCATTCATCAGCTCAAGAACAACAAGGCCGCTGGCATGGATGGTATCGGAGCCGAACTCATCAAGATTGGCCCGGACAGGTTGGCCGCTTGTATGCATCGGCTGATAGTCAGAATCTAAGAAACGGAACAGCTACCGGAGGAGTGGAAGCAAGGTGTTATATGCCCTATCTACAAAAAGGGCGACAAACTGGAGTGTGAAAATTATCGTGTAATCACCATCCTAAACGCCGCCTACAAAGTGCTATCCCAGATTCTTTTCCGTCGTCTATCACCTATAGCAAATGACTTCGAGGGAAGTTATCAAGCAGGTTACATGGACGGCCGCTCGACTACGGACCAGATCTTTTCCGTGCGGCAAATCCTCCAGAAATGCCGTGAGTACCAGGTTTGTACGCACCATTTGTTCATCGATTTCAAGGCGGCATACGATAGTATCGACCGCGTTAAGCTATGGAAAATCATGAACGAGAACAGCTTTCCCGGGAAGCTCACAAGATTGATCAGAGTAATGATGGACAGTGTGCAAAACTGCGTGAAGATCTCGGGCGAACACTCCAGTTCGTTCGAGTCTCGGCGGGGACTACGACAGGGCGACGGACTTTCGTTCCTGTTGTTCAATATTGCGCTGAAAGTGTCATGCGGAGAGCGGGACTTAACAGTCGAGGCACGATTTTCACGAGATCCGGACAGTTTGTTTGTTTCGCGGACGACATGGATATTATTGGGAGAAAATTTGAAACGGTGGCAATTTTGTTCACCCGCCTAAAACGCGAAGCAACAAGAGTCGGGCTAATGGTGAATGCGTCGAAAACAAAGTACATGCTGATAGGCGGAACTGAGCGCGACAGGGCCCGCCTAGGAAGCAGTGTTACGATCGACGGGGATTCCTTCGAGGTGGTGGACGAGTTCGTCTACTTCGGATCCTTGTTGACGGCTGACAACAATGTTAGTCGGGAAATACGAAGGCCATCAGTGGAAGTCGTGCCTACTATGGGCTCCAGAAGAAACTGCGGTCAAGAAAGATTCACCCCCGCACCAAACGCACGATGTACAAAATGCTCATAAGACCGGTAGTTCTCTATGGGCATGAGATGTGGACTATGCTCGAGGACTTGCAAGCTCTTGGGGTTTTTGAACGCCGATACTAAGGACGATCTTCGTCGGCGTGCAGGAGAACGGCGTGTGGCGGCGAAGAATGAACCACAAGCTCGCTCAACTCTACGGCGAACCCTGTTTCGTGAAGGTAGCTAAAGCTGGAAAGATACGCTGTGCAGGGCATGTTTCAAGCATGCCGGACTACAACCCTGTAAAGATGGTGTTCGCTACGAATCCGGTCGGAACAAGAAGGCGTGGGAAGCAGCGAGCTAGGTGGATTGACCAGGTGCATCAGGACCTGGAGAACGTGGGTCACAGTCGAGGATGGAGATAAGCGGCCATGGCGAGGCTTTATCAAGATAATTGATGTAAAGCCAAATAAGTGAGTTATAAGTTATATGACAAATTATGGGTTCATTCAAAATGAATTGTTATACAATCTTTCAACGACAAGAGACTACTTTGAAAATTTTTAGATATCAAAATAATTTGATCATAATGATGTTTTTGAATGTTTTTTGATTGATAAACAAATTGAGAGAACTGTAAAACTCAAAAACTACTTATGTGTAACACTTCTCAACTAATCATGCTATTCTTATATTTACTTTGCAATATTAAGTTCACTTTCTTCCTATTATACGAACTTTTAGTTAAGAATGCTTGATTGTTTTAGTAGACACGAACGAATGATGTAGCAACGAGATATTGCGATGATTGATATTCGTACAAAAATATTCGTTCTGTTATAGGGTGTCCCAGAAATTATGGGCACGACTTTGATAGCAAGAATCATAATAGTTTTTCAACAAATAAAATTGTTTATACTCTTTTATTTTTCCTTGGGGCATTTCAAATGCTGCCTGTAAAAATTTTGTTTGATAAAATAACCTTTAACATTGAAATTTGTTATTTTAGAAAATCAATTCTTATCTAGCTAGAACAGACCCTACTTTTGTTTTTTGCTGGAACTTACTAGTTATGAATGTTTTTATCAGAATATTTCGATGAGGTCTTTCTTAAAAATCACTAGTTTTTCTCTCCACATAAGACAACTTCACGAAATCATAGCTCTTAAGGTATTTTCTATATAAATAAAAATAATTCATTTCAGATTTACTTGTGACAAATATCTATACTTTTGAATAGGCAACTCAAATTCAAAATAGTTAAATGTGTTGACATTAATATAGGGACTTGGTTTTGACCCTTATATAAATCGACCACAGCTGAAATGATTTTTTGTGTTCCAATTCAAATATCATATACTCATGTTTATATTTTCCGTTAAAATATGTGACAGTCTGATTATTTATCGTGACGGCAATGACGTATATATATATATGTTCAGATTTTAATTGAACGTGCTTTATGATGTGGCACTAATTTCGTACAGAAAAGTTAAAAATAACCCTCAAAATAACCCGATTTGTGCAAAACTGATAAGAAGAACTTCTAGAAATGTAATTTCCTGTAACTTGAAGATAATTTTCATTTAAAGAACATCCTATGAAATGTAAGATTAATTTTATGCAAGGTCGTAAACAAGCAAAATGTTACTTTTGTAAGAAGTTTTTTGATTTACAGTAGTTTTGAGACATGGTGTTCTATTTATTTTTTAGCAATTCTTTTTTACTAGAAATTTATGTAAAACATAACCTGTTGATAAATTTTCACAGATTTTTTTTTAACTTGCTGCTTTTTCTTCTCCTTGGCATTAACGTCCTCACTGGGACAGAGACTGCTTTTCAGCTTAGTGTTCTTATGAGCACTTCTACAGTTATTAACTAAGAGCTTTCTTTGCCAAATTTGCCATTTTCGCATTCGTATATCGTGTGGCAGGTACGATTATACTCTATGCCCAGGGAAGTCAAGGTAATTTCCATTACGGAAATATCCTGGACCGACCAAGAATTGAACCCAGACATCTTCAGCATGACTTTGCTTTGTAGCCGCGGACTCTAACCACTCGGCTAAAGAAGGCTTGCTGCTATTGTACGAATTGTTTCTTCAGTTTATTTATTTTTCTTATAACTTTTCATTTTTTTCATTGAGTTATAAGATATGCAAACTAGCACTTCATAATAAAACGAAAGCTGTAAAAATAGTCTTCTGATCAATAATTTTTATAAATCAAATTTTTTTTAACAAAGACAGCCACAAATGTTGATGAAATATGATGGTTCGATAGTATTATGGTGCTCCCCAATAACATTCCAAATGGGTGGAAATTGAAACAATGTTACCAAAGCAGATGTTTTATGGCGTTTAAATATTTGTTCGAACTCTTTGACAAAAATTTGTTGTATTTTTTTCTATTATTGTTGATATTATTTCAATTAAAAATATATGCTAGGTTATAAAGCACATAATGGTAAAAAAATGAATAAACAAAACTGATCAGAGTAATGTTTGTGCTGCAAATAAATCGAAATGAGTCCAAAATAAAACCGGCCCAGCTGACGGTACATATTATTCTGGCTCGGTTATGCGATTTACAATTTGAGCCTGTCCAATAGGCTGTAGATGTGTGAAAGAAATGATTTATGTATTTAAAATCGCTTTATTCACTTTTTGTTTTTTTACCTGTAATGCTACCTCATAACGAGATATATCTGTATGCAACTTTTTTTCTCATCCCAAGATGATCCCACAACGAAAACATTGCATTGGCTTTAGTCACTTCAAGTTCCAACATCAGACCAACACATTGCTTGCCAAGATATTCCGCCTTACAAATTCCTCCACTCTTCGCAAGCTTTTCCGCTTTCATCAGTTTTTTTTTATCGTTTCTGCGTGCTTGTAGAATGAAACGTTGAAATGGGAAGAACATGCGCAGTTTCGCCGTTTTGGAGGAGAGCTTCCTGTTGTTGTGAACGTCAGTTCATCAGTGAACTTCCGAAATGGGCAGTGAAGTTTTCTCTGTGATGCAATCCGAACGCTGTATTCGGGAGGGAACTCAGTGAACAGGGCACGTTCGGTCACAGTTCGTCGGTGGCACATTTCGTGAAGGATTAGTGTGCAAAATGTTTGGAATTTGCAATCATTTGCAGTACTTCATCAGCTGTATCGTCGGTCGGATGTGCAAAGCCATAACGGAATATTCGCGTTAGACTCCATCAATGAAGTACAATTTGTGGAGCTCCAGAGACGAACATGCATAAGCGCTGTCCCTCAATCAGATCACGGCCTTCTCATTGGTTTGGACGTATCGAATGGACAGTGATAAGCCCGTAGGCCTTCCGTAAACGCCCGCTGTTTGGAACGCCTGACCTGCTGCGGAAGTGTAATTGGTTGACAGGCGACAATCTATGCAGGTCGAAAGTGGCAACCAATTTTGAAATTGCTCTCAATTAATGTGATTAATCCTACTTGCTGATTGATTCGAGTACAGCCGAGTGGCATTTTATTGGTTTGTTTGCCAGTGAGTGTGGTGGTTAGTGTCTGGTGTGTTATTTCACAGCTGAACGCATGATAAATCCATTTGATTGTTCGTGGCTGATTCCTCACGTTCCAATAATGTGTGGTGGCACGAGGCGGACTAAAGTGATCTGAACCATTGTACATAATCCAATCAGATCAAAAACGGGGGAATTCAATTTCCCGAATCATGGAACTGAGGCGATTAAAACGGTGTTTGTGATTTTTGCCATTCGAAGTGGCGCTGCGCTCCGGAAACAATACTGCTGGATATTGGTGTCAATGTGCGAATTCCTGAGAACATTACTGGCTTTCCCCGTTCATCTTGTGAAGGATTCATCGTGGAATATAATATCGTGCCAAGCTTGTGAGTGTTCTATTATATTTAGCTACCTATTCCGTGTTTGTTCCCCGGTCGTTAAAGGTTGGTTTGTCGTCTAATACCGATTGAAGTCTCTACGGTTTGTTCTCCTCCATCTTTGGTTGAAAGATCGATCTAATGTAGGGTGCTTAGAATAATTCACACTGACTAAGGAAGGTTGGTCAGCCTGAAACGGAAAGAAAATATGTTGAATTCAGTTGAAATGTCAGGTCAGGTCTCTTATAAAATGCTGCCACCCCTCTTTCTCCAACGCAATTTCTCGGTTTCAATGGGATAAAAGCTGATTTTCGCTTGCAGCTGAGACATATTAGGGTTTCAATGCTAGTAATTGACCCTTTAGTAGCTGAAAATTCATTCTAGACGCTTTCCCGCAATGATATCTCAGACGCATATACGTTTATGGAGTCTAACAACAAATTCAATGTCATATACTTCATAGTACGTCTATGAAACATACAAAACCATTCGATTTTTTCAGCGAAATATGCATTTGAAAAACTGTTGTCCGAATTGCCTATTATGGACCCTCCTGGGATGTTTACAAATTTGACGTTGTGTATTATGGACCTCCATTTGATTCCCATGTAATCCGGCTCGCTGCCGACGAGCCTATTATGGACCCACCTGGAAATGCGTATTATGGACCCTCTTGTGTGGTTTTCATTTACAAAACTGTTCAAATATCTGTATTTATGCGTCTCAAACCAAAATATTTTGCCTGAAACTGCTGAACTATCAATGCAATCGAAGTCCTCCGGTGGAATTTTCATAAGAATAAGGTTGTTTGAGTGTTAATTTTATGTTTTTTTCTGTAGAGGTCCATAATACGCAAAGGGTCCATAACCGGCATCGACTCCCTATAAACTTATTATCTACCAAATTACACCTGAATTTGACTTGAAAGAAATCTGAAAAAATGCAGTGGGCGTTAAGTGAGTGCCAGCGTGTAATAGTTTGATTGGACTGTAATTTATGAATAATCTATAGACGCTCAGTTTAGTTAAAATATCAAATCTTATAACCAGAATATCATCATGCTTTTTAATTCTGGTTCTGTTGGTATGGAATCCAGCTTTTAACGCTAACTTGCTATAAATTTGGATCACCCACTTCTGACATTTCTTTCCTACACTATGTTTTTTATAGTTCAATCGAAGCTAGCTTTCCGATACCAGTTTATTGTTGAAACTTATCAAATGTCAGATTTTTTCACTTTTGTCTTTCTTGGCGATCGTAATAAGAAGGTATTTTTTTATAATGGTTTGCCTTTCTTTTCAGGTTTATAAGCAAGCAGTTGAATATAGCTAAACAAGGCAAATAAAATCATCGAACTGACTTTACTGTGAATCTTTTTCCAATTATACTTTCTTCTTACAAATGTGTTACTGGAAGACAGGCCAATAAGCACCGCTAATCAAAACAATACGGAGATTGTGAAAGTTAATTACTTTTAGTTGAAAAAGACCTGAAAAAGGCCAGTGTCAGGCTTTCGAAGCGTCCGGTAATTCGATGCAGCACGGTAAGCCACTCACAGAATTACCCTAAATGTTGAATTGTTTTTACACCTGGGTTTAGGACATTATAAAGCAAGGCCAGAAATGGCGTCTAACATGGCACCTACCGCACTTCCCCTCCTATCCACCCCTCTTGCCATACATTTGATTTCGACAAAAATATGCGAACTTGTGAATCGAATATTTTACAGTACTTACCTTTAGATTGTGATGCGAAACTGCTATAGCTGGCACACATGGTTATATCTACCCACTGAAATTAAATTTGTTGCACAATTGTAGTTAGGAGACGTAGTTCGTGCATTTTTCAAAACCATGCACAGTTTCCGTTTCTTTCAGCTTCTTCCTTCATTCTTGATGGCATCAATTAAGCAGCAAAGTTCTCACTGTATTTTACGCATAATTTTAAAGAAAAAATCGATACAAATGTAATCACTACAACCGCGCACATCTAAATTTTCTATAACTTTGATCAAAATTCCGAATAAACCTTGCAAATCGCGTTGAACTGGCTTTATTTTTCCAATTCCAATTTCACTTTTACGGAGATTAAACACTCGCGACGGTGACCATAAGCAGTCATGATGTGTGGTAGTATTGGTAACTTTTCCAACAGTGGGGCCCGGAATTGTTTCTTAATAATTTATACAAATCACACATTTTTTCCGTATTTCCGAGACATTGTGCTTCAAAAATTAAAACAATGTGAAGAATGATTTTTTTTCTATTTCAATACATAGGAATAAATCCGGATAAAAATCAAGTTTGAATAACTTTTAAATAATTGAGAACATTTAGTATAAGCTTGCCGCAACACTGCCATTTAGATAGCTAATCAAAACAAACTTTGACAGTTTGTTCTTATGGTGGTATCTGTAACATGATTCTTGTTCTAACAAATACAATCACTATATAGGAAAAAGTTTTACTTTACCAACACTCATGCATTTTTATGTGGCTTCCTTTATAATGTCCTTAAGGCTAAGTAGCCTGTCATTCGTTTTGGCAACAATGATGACTTTTTCAGCTTGCATTTCGAAGTGATAAAACTCAGTCTTGATAATTTATCTTGACTTGAAAAAGTATCACTGAACGCGCTAAAAATACATAAAGTATGCTGAACTTTTCCAGCTGTGTTAGTGCAAAACCAACTGATTTCTTTGATTCGAGATCGTGTGCTGCCATTAGCAAACAATCATCAACGACGCGTACAAATTTCAATGACGGCCTACTTCGCCTTAAACTGTGTAAACTCTGATACAAACCTTAGGTTCAAACTGAATACAATTCAGATTCCCTTTACTTCAGGTTGTTTCTAATTTTGACAGTACTCCAGTTTCAAAACAGGTCAAATATCATAAATAATCCACATATTAGACTGTACTATATTTGCTTTAAATATTGTCGTTTAGTGTCCTTATGGTTGCATTACGGACAAAGGAAATCCTCATGTGCCGGAGAAGCTCATATTAAAATGCCGACCACATGCTTTTCCGACACCTTGCGACAATTTTCACCATTTGGGAGGCTGTATCATGAAAGACGCTCTAAATCAAAAGAACTGCGGAGGATTACAATGATATCTGTTCCAAGGATAATGCAGCATATGATCAAAACATCCCTTTGATTGAGAACCAAAAATCGGAAATGAAATGTATTAAAATGATATATTCTAAGAACTAACAATAACGCTAATCCCTGCCTACTAAGATCTTACTATTGAATCGGTAGGCAAGAAATGTCAAGTCATCCTCCAACAGTCGAGAGATGTCATGGCCACGTCCTATCGACAGCTGGAGATTGTAATTAGTTTGAATTAAGTACGTATTCAAATTAAATCAAGTAAGTATAGAGCTGCATATATCCTTCTTTTTCCTATAAAACATGGCATCAAAAGAATTTTCGATGTAAATGTTAAGACATAATCGATCAGACAGTGTTCAGTGCTTTGTTATAAGGGAATGGACCAAAGAATGAACTCAAAATATTCTGTCATGGTAGTGAGAAGTAGTAACCTTTAGACCAGAGACGTTGTAAAGAAGCTTAAATTGGGAACCTGGTTCTAGCACTAAATTCGTTACACAAGTTGACAGATTACAGTACACTTTTCTCAGCACTTTGCTTTTTGGCTCAAGTACCTCATAAATGTGCGGACAACGACACAAAATGGAGTTTTTTTAAGACTTCCGAACCGTTCATTTGGACTTTTATTATTTTTTATCTCTTTTGGCTTAAACAATTCCTTCTTCAAGGGGAAGAGGACGAGAATCAGACAACTCAGCAATCTATTGAAAATACCAAAATTTTCCAATAAGTTTAAATCGAGGAAGAGGGAATAAGGCTGAAATGATTGAAAATTTAAGAGACTGTTAATATCTGACGTAACCACGCCACGCACGTTCCCATTCCAAATTTGAGTCTGATGCCACTCACATAACAGATTTAGCACATCACAATTTTTTGCTAGAGGCGTTAAAGTTGTACAAAACCCTGGGTTTTATTAATGTTTCAATGATTTTTTAATAGTTTGGTAATTAAATTCATCGAGCTTGCAAAATAAGACCTAAACTGTAGTATTATACTTAATTTGTTCTAAATTACCGAAATTTTATATCAATTTCTTCGAATTTTAGCATATTTGCAGCCTCCACAACAATTAGTCGTTTCTTCTAAAGCTAAAAATGCGTAACACATTTGGTAAATTTTGAAAAATATTGATAAAGCGGTGCCCTTCGCTTAAGTCATAAAAGAAATTCCTAAACGTAATAATGGAAGATTACAACAATTTTCTGAATTGGCTTCTGAAGATTTGAAATGGATTAAGCATAACTCAAGTTTGTGGTGTTCAATAGAGGTTCATATTGAAGAGAAATAAGGGAAATATTCAAATAAACTCGATAAGGATTATGAAAGAAACAACAAAAAAACCAAAAAATAACATGATGCAAGGTGAGTTTCGGGCGTGTTCTTTTGTAAAGTTCTTGACAGCTGGGATGAATATCAGGAAATCTAACTTGAGACAAATTCCCACAGAATCCTAAACAACATTTTCAGAGAACTTCAAGTTAAGATAAGAACAACATTAAAGAGAATGGCCTTTTTTCAGTATGAAATATTTTAAAACTGACAATAGCTTGTTTTTTTTTTTCTAAAATGTTTGGTTTGTATAATTAAGTTGCCATCTGAGTGATTCAAGCAAACAGCACCAAAATTTGTAAATTTTTTAAATTCATTTTTTCTATTGAGCTGAAACTTTGCACAGTTTTCCAGTTCATCTAAATCGTCATTTTCCGATATCAAATCTTCAAGTTGAGTCACGACTAACCTTTTCAAAAGGGTGTATGTGAAAATGGTTCAAAAATATTCAAAAAAGCTGCACAGCAAAAACGGTTCGTTCGATTGTTAGACAACTAAAGAAACAAAGTTAGACAACTAAATAAAGATTCCAAAAAATACACATAGTAAAAAAAATTTTTTTTTTTGCATTAAAAACATAATTTTTGGACACATAAACTCAAATATCTCAAAACCCTATCGGAATACCAACGTAATTTTTTGAGGGAAAACGGTCCATTATATTAGCTATCTACCATAAAAGTTTGGTGATGGTAAACCAATAAACAAAAAGTTATGACATTTCAAACATGTCACATTTCACATTTAGTAGAAAAAAATTTTTTTTCAGTGTAAATTATTACGGGAACCGCAGTTTGTTGCTGATTTTATTGTTAAGGGCCTTGCGTGAATTAAACAAGTCGTTTTCATGTATTCATTAGTATTATGTATATATATGTATAAATATTATGTATATGTATAAATATTATATGTATATGTTATATGTATAAATTAAAATGAATTAACAGATTACACGAAAAAAAATTTTTTTTTCCAAGGATATTTTTTTTAGAGTATGATCGATGAGTTTCTAAATGTTTATATATAAACTTTAAAAGTTTTGGATTTGGGTATGTGTTATGAGATCATGAAAACATTTTATTAATACTTATTTATTTATTTATTGTTATTCAATTTTTTACAATATCCAACACTTTTGCATCATTATCAGTACAGTTCGAGTATAGTTTTGCTTTAAATTTTATTTGCTGACAATGGAATGAAACAGTGAAATTTTTGGGTTCCTTGGATCGTTTTCGCGTTATTATATTGCTCGCTGAGCTCTGATGCCGTTAATTCGTACTCTTCAGTAGTAGTAAAACAAAATTATAATTTTGTTAAATCTTCTTCTTTTCTGCGATACGCCCAATCAAATAGTTCTTTTGCAGTTTTAATTGGATGCTCACGTTCTTTGGCTAAACTTGCTCTTGTGGCCATGCCGCTTTATGGTTCCTCCAATAGCATCACATGGACCTTTGCCATGTGACGTAGCAAAGAAATGCCATTCTACATAAATTCCGTACTTTGATTTAAATTGACATAGGCTCGAAAATTCTTACGGTTTTTGTACTGCGATGCTGCTCCATCAGACATGAAATATATCTTTCTGATTTCTTTATCCTTATCAACGCGTAAAAAGTTAATCATTTTGGCAATGAACAAATTACAGATACTGAGTCGTGTCTTAAATCTTCGGAAATTACAATAAAACTAAATGTTCAATTTGCGTACTTCCATTGAAATAAATAACGAATGGATGAATTGTAGCTTGTTGTACGTTCCAGTGATGGGACTGCACTTCATCTTGCAATACAAAGCTATAGTTTTTCAGAAAAATCACAAATGACTAAAAATTCACCATCTTGTAATGTATTATTCGTATTTTTAAAAAGCGGGATTGCTCTGTTTTAATAAAGTCGTGAGGAATTAAACTTTCTAATTTCAAGCAAAAAAAATGACACAAACTCATCTACAGGTTTTACAATAGTTTCTAGGTCACACCTATCCGTGGTCACCCATTGCTCAAATGATAACTGATCAATATAATTTTCTTCAAACTCAGCGAATAAAGTATATTCCAATGATGAAGAATCTGGACAATCCGAACAAGATCGTAGATAGCAATTTGATGTTGTATTTTCACACAAAAGACTACCAGTTAACATTTTAATATCCTTTGATAAATTGATTCTTTTCAAACTATGTAAGATTAGGTTAATATTTTCGTGTGTTGTGCACACACAAACATTATGTGTTCCTGAATTGGATAGAAGCTTGCATTGCCTTGGACGAAGGCTTGCAAATGAGGAAAACCCTACCTTAATATTTTCGTTAATTTCCTTGAAGCGTGTATACGCTTCTTTCAAAGTAGTCATCATTAATCAGTTTTGGATTGCTTGACGCTTTCCATCTTTTTTTACAGATACATAATCTTTTTGGCCAGGCATAGCTCTACTTACTTCATCGTCTTCAAAATATTGAATTATTTTTTCTTTTGTCTCATCTGTTAATGAAGTACTCGACCTAGCATTTTTGGTTGCAAGACAGTTATTTTTGAATTGTTTTGCCTCTTTTGCTGTATTTCTATTGGTTTTGAACTCATCAATGGCGTCTTGAATAGACCACAAGCTTGGCAGCATCGACAAAATCAATAATTTTTCTTTCCTTGTCGTGGCTAGATTCGAGAACCTTTCCTTCATATTCATAATTACCTCATCGTAGTCTGTATTTTCAACATCCTCAGGTCCTAATTTGAAGAGGTTTCTTCGTACAGCTTCGTTGATTTCACGGTATTTTTTCTCGGGATAATTAACGTAACCCATCTTCGTCCATTTAATCGGAGTCACTTTTATTCCAGCTATCCCTTCGTTGAAGCGTTCGATGTTGACCTTCTGGATGCACTCATCTTCTGATTGATTTGTTGAAACAGATGTCGCTGATGGTATCGTGGCAAGACTATTTGCACTTGGTACTTCTGGTAACTCCTCAGTTGTTGTCGGTGCATCTAGTAATTCCTCAGTTGTTGTTGTTTTCGAACTTCCTGCAACCTGATCCACCGATGATGTACAGATTGCCCGTTTGTCAACGTTTAAACGGCAGGACGTACAAATGCGTAAATTTGTATTCAATGTAGACATTGGAGCATAACCAGCCGCTTTCAGTTAATCTGTGGTGCTTTCGGTGAGATTTCGTAGCTCTTTCGAACACTTTTTTTCTGCAAACGGCCTGCAACAGTTGAGAAAGCGACTACTCATGTTGCTCGTTAGATTTTAATAAACAAAAGCACTTTTAAGTTTTTACTGACTAGTTTGGTGTCGTTTGCTTGACTGAAGAAAAATTTTAGAATTAAATCTTTTATAACCATAGTGGTAGTATATTTTTAGCTTTTTCGTGAGTATGTTCATGGTATGTACCTATCATGTTTTTGATGTTGTTGAAGTTACTCGCTTTCTCCCAAATATGATTAACAAAGTCTATTCTCTACCAAGGCGGGTCTATACCCAGGTGTAATCAGATTTTAACTTTGTGGAGAAAACCAGCGCCGAGAAAACCGACCTGCTTTACGTATACTAGATCACCTGGGTATAGACCCGCCTTGTTCTCTACGAGGTAAACTTTTTGCAGGTAAACTAGTCGTATACCTGTATAGAAAACTTTTTTTGTAGCTTTTGTCTTCAATATTAGATTTCTTATAGGTTTCTTTTATCAAAAGGTTTCAACACTATTGAGAGAATTTTTCTTCAGTTACGTACAATAAAAAATATGACACTATCAAGACTTTAGATCACAACACTGGATCGCGTCTAACTTTCTAATAGATGCTATAATAGTTATGAATAATTAAATAAAATATCATGAAAACAACTTGTTAACCTCATGTGGTACCCTTAACAAAAAATTCAGCAACAAACTGCGGTCCTAAAAAAAATTAACAATGAAAAAAAAAATTTTTACTAAGTGTCAAATTTGTGAAATATTTGAAATGTCATAACTTTTTTGTTTATTGGCTTACCATCACCAAATTTTTATGGTAGATAGCTAATATAATGGACCGTTTTTCCTCAAAAAATTACGTTGGTATTCCGATAGGGTTTTGAGATATTTGAGTTTTTGTGACAAAAATGATATTTTTTAATGCAAAAAAAAAAAATTTTTACTGTGTGTATTTTTTTTTTTTTTTTGAATCTTTATTTAGTTGTCTAACTTTGTTTCTTTAGTTGTCTAACAATCGAACGAACCGTTTTTGCTGTGCAGCTTTTTGAATATTTTTGAACCATTTTCACATACACCCTTTTGAAAAGTTAGTCGTGACTCAACTTGAAGATTTGATATCGAAAAATGACGATTTAGATGGAACTGAAAAACTGTGCAAAGTTTCAGATATTTTTGAAATGGTCGATCATAATCGACTTGCATGCCTCCGTGGAATCCCTCATCTTCTTTGAGAAAATTACTCACACGAGTTTCACTGGAGAAGGTTATTGAGTAAGCAGTGCTTAAAAATTCGCAGGGAATCCTGCGTTTGTTTCCAAGCGCTCCTTATTAATTAACATAAGCATTTATTTTTTTAGTCATGTTACTTTGGGAATCAAAAATCACGAAACATTTTTTTTTTGTATGTGAGATATATGCTCTTAAAATACACATATTTTTCATGCAAATGGAATAGATTTATTGCTCAACTTATCATTATCCTACTATATTTTTGCACATTCCGTCAGTTATGATTTGTTAGTTAAAGAAAACTATGTCATAGGTATCGCAAGGTCAAATGTCAAAATAAACCGATTTTTTGTTAGCAAGGTGTATAAAAATCTAAAAATGTTCATATAGTTATATAGCTCTTGTGTCTTCTCCAGCAGCAGCACAATTGGTACCGTAAATTCGGGTGTAATTGATCAGTAGGGTGAAATTGATCACCGTGTCACGCGATTTTATTTCCTACTTATAATGCTCCAAATTCACTGCAACCTATATTAAATGAAAGGTGTTTGTCCTCAATAATGTATATTTGTGTATAGTGAAGTTTTTTGTGTCACAGAATGCTTATTTCTATGAAAATAATTCAAAATTTTATAATCAAATTTGGTGTGAAATTGTTAGACATCCATAAACTTCTAGTTCTAAACAAGGATTTAGACATGGTGTAAACCTGAAAGTTTGTGAGGATTCTAAAAATATATCTCCAAAACAGATTTCACTATCAACACTCTTACCAATTTGCTCGTTTTGTTGAAAAATTTGATTTTCTGCTACAAAGTAGAGTAATCCTTTGGAATTTGCCTACATTTAGGCATTTTTTCTCGGTATTCTTGAAACTTAATTATTGATTATTTTCATAAATATTGTCTCGTTAAGAATTTGGCAAGCATATTTGAATTCAGAAGGCCCAAATTATGTATGTAAAATAAATTTCAAAACTGACAATAATCACATTGACAAGTGATCAATTTCACCCCGAAATGAGATTCCCCGATTTTTAATTTTAGAGCTGATTTTTGGCACTAACATCCCATTTGTTAGGAAATTTCGGAGCATGAGCCAATGAGGTTCACCGTCGTACTTGTTTTTCTGAATTTGGTTGTATGATATTGTCGAAATTTTAGAAAGCGTACCAAGAAAACAGTGAAAAATGATCAATTTCACCCGAAATTACGGTACTTTGCTGTGGCTTACTAAACTTCCCAAGACCGGTTTAGAATTAAATTAAAAAGTCTCTCGGTTACTTTTACGGTTACGGTTTGTCTTTAAACAACCCTCTGAAACTCTATGGAAAATGACTGCAATGTAAAAATTCCTTTACAGGAAAAACTTCAAGTTATTTGTAGTTCTTCATCAAAATTTCAGCCAATTCGGACAACCAGAAGCTGAGATACAGCACCCCAAACTTGAGCATTTTGTATGGAAAAACAGCATTTGGTTATTAACTTATGTCACTGACTGTATAGCGTACTTTGGAACATTGATAAGTTTTGGCAAAAAATTGCAACTTTTTAAGTTGGGCGATATTAAAAATAATGATATTTTTCCAATAACACAGCGCAACAAAAAAGGCATTTTTGCGTGATTTGGGGATCAAATGAAGTGAAGAAGAAGAATTGGGGCTGCTGTATATGATGCCGTTCTCGGAAATGTTCCAGCACGTCCCAATTTTTAGCTACATGTCGCCAAAGTTGCATAAAACAATGTTTGCATGAAATTTAAAGTATGATTTATCAAACTTTTCTGTATTCTAATCCACCAAGCATGCAAAATAGGACTTTACTTTTATTTTAGATATTATTTTTTGAAATTGCACGATTGAATTTAGATTAAATCGATTCTTCCAACATGCTTGCAGTCTCCAAACAATTTGTTTCTCTTCTATAGAAAAATACAAAACATTTTGAAATCATCAAAAAGTAGCTTTTGAGCATCGAAAGTATTATAAACTTTGAGATAATAATTGTTATACACATGATGGTTGCATTCTGTGGAAAATTAAGCCAATGAATTGTCATTAAGCTGGCAAACTTGTATGAAAGTTGACTGAAATTGTCAAATTTTTCATTTTCAGCAGTCAATATCTCAAAAACTAGACGTGCTATGACGTTTTTAAGAACGGCAATGGATTCAGCAACCCTTAATTAAGAAAAAAAGTGGTATTTTGGTGCTTGATACAAAAACGTGTTCCGCAGTGTAATTTGTTGCATAATTTCAATATTCGAGAATAAACAGGATTGCTTGTTAAATTCAAAGCACGAATTATTCAGGACTCTCTGAAAAAAAAACATTGAATGATTCCTCAAGGTGGTGCTCTAAAGTTTCCTCTTAACATTCCCCAAATTTTTTTTTTCGGTGTGGATTCGAACCCACGACCCTCAGCTTGGTCTTGCTGAATAGCAGCGCGTTTACCGCTACGGCTATCTAGGCCCCCGGGGCGAATCACTCCATACCCATTTCCAATTTATCTAAGATTTCTAGAGTAATATATTTATCTATCAAAACACACCAATGAAAACATGCAGATGTTTTTTGTTCTGTCGGCTTCCTTCTTTTTCTTTGCATTACGTCCTCACTGGGACAGAGCCAGTTTCTCAGCGTAGTGTTCTTATAAGCACTTCCATAGTTATTAACTGAGAGTTTTCTTTGTCAATTGACCATTTTTGCATTCGTATATCGTGTGGCAGGTACGATTATACCGTATGCCCAGGGAAGTCAAGCAAATTTACATAACGAAAAGATCCTGGACCGACCGGGATTCAAACCCAGACACCTTCAGGCTTTGCTTTGTAGCCGCGGACTCTAACCACTCGGCTAAGGAAGGTCCCGTCGGCTTCCTGTTGACGGGATTACTGAGACTGGACAAACAATGTTGCCAGAGATATCATCAATTTAATTGAATACGCCTCAAAATGGGGCTGATATGGAGCTGCCGAATTATAATATAAACTCAAGGTATTTGAGCCTAAAATTTTAGAAAATGATGGAAAACGGAACAACAAAATAGAAGTATAGATTTATAATCTTTTCTCTGAAAGGGAATTATATCAGGAAAATTAACAGTTCTCTTATAAATAAACTAAATTTCTCAAAAAAAATTATCAGAATCTTCATTAGAAATTATCTTTAAATCTAGCGGAATTCGTTCCTTGACTTCTGGATTCGCCAGAACTCTACCAGAAAGCCTATAGGAATTGCTCAAGAACTATTTCTGAACAAATGTTTTAAAGGAGATCCTTGCAAATATCTAAATAAATCCATGTTTCCTACACAGTAATTTTGCTTAATGTTAATCCAGATTCCTTTAAAGATTGAGGAATTCGATGGCAAGCGAAATTATTATTTTTTTTATATATTTTTTATACCAGAAAGGTTAAAAAAGCTTTTAGGTCGATTAATTCAAATTTTCTATGGTCAATTTGGCAAATTCAAACTGGGAATGAAACAAAATAAAGGAAAACAACATTGTCGGATATTAAAGCTTATTAAAATTCACGTAAGCAGTCTGCCAATAAATGATAAGTATACTTGATCCACTTACCCCACCCCATTAAAGAGTAGGGGAAAGTGTACCATGTCCAATATATTTGTATTCATTTACATAAATTACATATTTTTCATTGTGAATCATTCAATTAGAACTGAAATGCTTACCATGTGTCGAAAAAAATAATAGAATTCGATTTTAGACAGAGATACAATGGATTTTTGATTGATGGAAAACAATTTTCAAATTAATTACTTTTTGCAGCTAACAAGTTTGCTTGTGTTAGTGTACGTGTAGTACCAGTTTTGCAATAGTATCAGTGTGGGCGTAACAATATAACCTAAAAAGAGGGAATGATGCGAAAACTTTCAACATATTCAAGTATTTATGCTTTATATTGACAAATGATCCACTTACCCCACTGATACACTTCCCCTACTGTACCTTAATCAATGTTTTTATTTATTGTAGATTAATGGTTAATTTCTTTTTAGTTGAATTCGCGAGTCAAAATCAGTTTGACGATAAAAATAGACATAGAAGGAATGGTTGTCCTCCAGGGGGAATTTACGTTATGAAAATATTCACAATACTGTTTAACTAATTTCCAAGAGATTTGTAGTATAAGTTCTGAAGCCACCATTCGATTTTCGTTGAGGTATTTGATTATACTAAAATGCTTCAAGGAATATCGAAGGGTGTATTTAACCATTTTGCTGCAGATTAATTGGAAACCAATCAGAATATATTTGGAATTTCATTATAATTGAAAACATAAGTTTGCTTGGAAAATTGTAGTTTACTTTTTAAGCAATTAGTTTTTAAATGTGAAATTACCTTTAAAAAAATGAAGCAAAATCGGGTTTAGCCACTTAGCTGGGCTGATTTTTGTTGGAAAGATCTATTATGAACTAGGCCTTTTTGTCGTCAAGGATTTCCATTAACTATTGTTTAAGAAATTCTTTTAGTAGTTGTGCTTATTTTTACAATTAATGTTGTTGGACATTATACGAGTTGTAGTTAATGTAAGAATGTCTACATCGACACATGGAGCGAGAAACCAACTTTATGGAACCCAATCCCAAAATGTCTTAATTGTTAGTTATAGAATCAAATGTAGTTTGTGTAATGATTTAAAATAAAGTGTTTAATGTGTAATGAGGTGTTATAGTAAATTGTGAACCGTTAATCTGATGTGTTGAGTGCATAAAACCCTAGAAAATCCACTAAGAATCGGTCTGCGACCGCCCAATGCAATCACTGGACATCCACTTCAACCACCCAAGATACCGTTGTCCAAAGCAACCTTAATACATTCCTTTCTGGAAAGAAGGTAAGAACCAACTTCCAAACAGTTTGCATTATTCAAAACACACAAATTTGGTAGACGCTCTTGAGTTGAACAGAGCTGGTGAAGTCTAGATAAAATATGAACTATACTTAAGATGCTTATTTTCCACTCTACTTAGAAATAATTCTATTCATGAAATGCGCACTCAGTACACCATACCCCATCCAGCTGGTCCTGATTAAATAATCATGTAAAGCCAAATCAACCTTATTAAGATCAAACATCTTATACTCTTTCAATTGAATCTGTCTGAAGAAATTCCCATACTAAATCCAATTATCCCCCCTCCATTTAGGAATTAGAGAAACAATTTGCCAACAATTTCACCCCTTGATTGAATGCCGCCGTTTTGCACTTCCTGTCAGCAAAACAACAAGCAATTATTAATTTGAATGATTGGTCATAACTTTACCTAGCACGAACGCCATTCGTTGCTTGCCGGACGCCAAACCAGAGCAGCTAGGCAAAGCAACCAGAACGCAGAACAATGGCCAAGAATCACTTTCCCCAGGCAACCACCGGTAAAGCCAAACGCAAACTTGGGTGACCACCATCGAAATCAACTTCATCATATCGTTTAGTCTGAACCTGAGTGCGTCCTGTCCTGTCTGTCCGTTCTCCTCCAACCCAACAATGTCCTGGACTGGGCGGTCGACACATTGCACGGTAGTCCGATCTGGAATAAATGTCGGCCAAAACCTCAAACTCTCGTATCAAAGATTCTAAATCTATATAGGTTATTGCATACCAAGTGTACACAAAAAAGTACAAACGGGTAATCGATCATCACCGATTTCAACCAAATGCTGATAAAATCTTCATTGACTGTATAAGATAGAGTCGATGGTAATTCAGAAATGGTCACCAGGAAAAAAACAATGTTCGACTACTTTTTCCACAGGGATGGAAGATATTCGAAATATTCAAATGTCAAAGTCACGTGATATTCATGACAGCACTTCCCTGAATGAAAGCTCTTTTTTAGGCTTTCGAATGTGCCTCATCTAATTGTGGACTACTCTAGTTTTATGATTCTTTTAAGACAAAAAATAGCAAGGTTTAAAAAATGCGCAAATTTACCTTGTATGAGTTTATTGAAAAAAATATTGGATTAGGCATACTTTATGTATTAACAAAAAATCACTGAAGATACCAAAGCTATTCGAGCTTGCTTTGAATTCATAAACATTGGGTGATTTATTGACTGCAAATATAAATTTTCTTGAAAAATCATGTCCACAGTTTACACAGATTTGTTAAAAATTTCTATTGACTTCTTCTTCTCCATGGCATTACGCCCTCACTGGAACAGAGCCTGCTTCTCAGCTTAGTTTTCATATAGGCACTTCCACAGTTATTAACTGAGAGCTCTCTTTGCTAAAGTTGTCATTTTCGCATTTGTATATCGTTTGACAGGTACGATGATACTATAATATTACTATATGCCCATGGAAATCAAGGAAATTTCCATTACGAAAAGATCCTGGACCGACCGGGAATCGAACCTAGACACCCTTCAGCATAGCTTTGTTTGGTAACCTTGGACTCTAACCACTCGGCTAAGGAAGGCCCCTAATCTAATGAATTTGCTTCAAATTCTGGATTTTAACCACAAAAGTGTTAAATACGCCGGGGAAACATAGTTCCGTTCAACGAAAAATAACTTTAATTTCAAAGGTTTTGGTCACCTTCCGAACCACTGTGCATTGCTGGCTCCATTCGGAGAAAATTATTCATACGAGAATCGTCGAGGCGATAAACTAATTATGTGTATACACACAAACAAAATCGGTGCTGCTGACTCCAGAGGGAGCCCGAAAGGCGTTGGAGTTTGGAGGCACCCTAGTACCCGAACTAATTGTTGCTAAGCTCTGGTAACGCCACCACATACCCTTCGAATTAAGCGGTAGCTTAACATATTAATTTAGTGTTTTTGTTCTACCGACCTTTGGTGGATTTTTGATTGCATGTTTTTGATGCTTCGCTTAACAATAGCAATCTGTTGTAGTCGGACTAGTGTGTTGGGACAGGAAAATTGACAGCAGTTTTGTAAGTAATTAAACGATCGAAACACTACATCTTTTATTGAAAACTAAACAATGTTTAACAACCAATGCATAACCTTTTTGGAATCGTTTGCCCTGCGAACTGGATTGCAAATATGTTATGCTTTAAGGACTATGCCTCTAGAACTCAGGAATTTGGCTATTTTTTATCTCTGTTCGCAATTCAAGAACACATATCTCTTCGTTCAGAAGGTTTTCATTTTCGTCTTCTGACTCATTCGGAATATTGCGCTCAAAGAGTTCACGATGAATAAATAATCTCACTATTAGATTCGGTTACAGCTGAATTACTTCCAGTTGCCCTGGTCATTGAGCTCCAATAAGTGCGACGTTCACTAGGACATCGATGGCCTCGTCTGGGTTCTTTGTTGAACATTGTCTTTGCTTCTCGTGCTGCCGGCATACCGGCATCCGGCATAAATCGTGATTCGTATATTCATGCGACACCGCCAGATGCCGTTTTTAGTTTATTGTCGAGTATTCTTCGCAGCACATTACTTTCAAAGAACCTGAAAGCTCTCCAGTAGACATCTTCCAATGCAAAGCCAGAAAGATCAGAATTGTGTAAAATTTGTTCACGTTTGCATCGGGACATCTGCTGATTCCAGGGTCAATAAAAAGCCTAGCTCGACTGGTAACTGACTCAAAACATATCTCAATGACTCTCTTCTTCTCTTCTCCTTCAAGGATTTCTCTAGAATTTCCACAATAGTTTACTTACGATTCCAACGGAGTTTTTCAACAATTTAACAATGTATTTTATAAGGGATAACTACTATGAATACTCCAGGTATTCCAGTTAATTATTTAATATTGATCGGACACAAAGCGACAATGCAGGAGTTAATAGAGACAGAATAAGCCAAACGTGGTATCTGCCCTTGGAGGTCATAACCAACCCGAAAAAAAACGGAGTAAGACCGAGTGGTGTGGAGGAGTTTCTTTCAATTCCGTTCTACTAAAAGGACTTGATCTTCTTCAGTCACTATCGATGGTACTTTGTCGTTTTCGGCAGAGACGTGGCCGTCAACGCTTACACCAAGGAGTTTTTCCACCAAGTTCTTCGCAGATAGATCGGCGAACTCAGCTATTTCTGTGGCGGAATAATCCATCGCTACCTGTGGAGGTGTTCGTGATGGACGTCGCCATATTTAAATCTACATGTTCACCGAGTTCTGCGCAGTTTACGAAAAATCAGAACTCGCAGGAATTTTCCCGGGAGTTTCCGAAGGCCACAACCGCAGTTTTGGAAAGCCACTACGTCGACGACTACCTGAATAGCGTTGATATAGTCGACAAAGCGATGGAACTTGCAACGGAAGTGAAGAGACTATACGAACTCGCTGGGTTCAGCATTGTTGGACAACCATTGCCACAGTTCAAGGCAATGGTTGTCCAACAATACTGATGTTTTGGACCGGATCGGTCAAGAGAAAAGACAGCGATGCTTAATGTGTGCTGAGGATTATAAGGTTTCATGGAGGACGTTTTTACTTTCGCAATACATTTCCGCGAAGATCTGAAGAGATTGCTCGACGTAAATGAGTACCATATGAAAAAAGAGCTCTTAATCCTGGTTATGAGCATCTTTTATCCGCTCGGGTTGGTGGCAAACTTCGTAATTCACGGTAAAATCCTCGTGCAAGAGGTGTGGAGGTCTGGTATCGGCTAGGATGACCGAATACCTGAGGAATTGTCCGCATCAAGGCACCGATGGGTCATAGCACTGCACAGCTTAGCTCAAGTACAAAACGATCGGTGTTATTTCCCAGGTTACGACGCAGAGACGTTAAACAGACTGGAATTGCATGTTTTCGTAGATGCCAACTTGAGTGACTACGCTGCGGTGGCCTACTTCAGAGTTGTCCAGCGTGACACGGTTCGCTGCAGTCTCGTTTCATCAAAAACTAAGGTATAGCTTCTTAAGCAGCTCTCCGTACCCAGGTTGAAATTACAAGCCGCCGTTCTTGGAACTAGGTTGATGAAAACGGTTGTTTCAAGTCACGCCTTTCCCATCGGAAGGAAATTTCTATAGAACGATTCGCGCACCATGTTGGCCTGGCTCAGAGCTGATCAGCAAAAATTTCATCAATTTGTGGCTTTTGAGATCGGAGAAATTCTTAAGTCAACCGAAATTACTGACTGGAGAAAGGTTCCATAAAAATGGAACGTATCAGACGAGGCCACTAAATGGGGAAATGGTCCGAATGCTTCTGAGACGGAATTTGTCTCGGAGTGACCTACGCAGGAAGAACAATGCAGGACTAAGGAAGAAATGCTGGCCATGGTTGCAGTTCATTGTTTCAACGTCAGTGGAACTATACAATTTGAACGATTTTCATAATGAGGGCGGCTTGTGCGAGTCTTCGGAAATGCGTGGTGGTTCCAGTGTAACTGCCGAAAGAAGGACTAGTTGCCGTATCCGCAAACAGTACATCTCATCAGCAAGAAATTGCAGTTGGTAGAACAAATGGTGTTGAAGTTTGTTTAGCTTGAATCAATTCTACATGAGTATACAACGTTGAAGTCGAAGCAAGGATAGTCTTAACATCCACCGAGACAATTTGAAAAAAGCAGACGAATCTACAAGATGAATTGCTTCATAAAAAACGATGGACTAATTCGCAGAGGTGGCCGAATTGCTGCAGCTACAGTCACCCCACAGTTATTGATAGCACACAGATATGGATCAGAGTTGGATTAATACGGGAATATCTCATCAAATATAGTTGCAATTACGCAGAACTCATTTTACCCACGTGAACCATAAATCTGCACAGCATCGCAATCAATTGTATTATGCTTATGCTTAAGCATGTTTTTTCCGTCCGTAGGAAATAAAATGTCAACCGTATTCCCAGAAGCGTTGATTCATAACTGGGGGGCATTGAAACCCATACCACAGTTATGAATCAAAGATAAGACGATTCCGAAACTAACGCCATAATTTATGCTTTCACTAGCACACCATTCATTTACCTCGCAGATAAATTGCTGTTATAGTGTTTTGATCCATAATATGAGTCGATTTGATCCATATTAAAGAGCCTTCTCTCCCACTGATCCACATCTGGGGGGTGGACATTGTTTACAATTTCTATCGAAATCAAAACTTTTTCGTAAATCAGTGTTGACCAGACTCATTTCCCCGAAATTCGAATTGTGAAGCCATGAACTGTTATAACTGTGCGTTGTATTCCTGAGATGGAGAGGGAGGTGGTTGGGCTTGAGTCTTGCACATGAGTGATTCCAAGCAACAGCACCAAAATTTGGTAAATTTTTTAATTCATTTTTTCTATTGAGCTGAAACTTTGCACAGTTTTCCAGTTCCATCTAAATCGTCATTTTCCGATATCAAATCTTCAAGTTGAGTCACGACTAACTTTTCAAAAGGGTGTATGTGAAAATGGTTCAAAAATATTCAAAAAGCTGCACAGCAAAAACGGTTCGTTCGATTGTTAGACAACTAAAGAAACAAAGTAAGACAACTAAATAAAGATTCCAAAAAAAAAATACACACCGTAAAAAAAATTTTTTTGCATTAAAAAACATAATTTTTGACACAAAAACTCAAATATCTCAAAACCCTATCGGAATACCAACGTAATTTTTTGAGGGAAAACGGTCCATTATATTAGCTATCTACCATAAAAATTTGGTGATGGTAAACCAATAAACAAAAAAGTTATGACATTTCAAAACATGTCACAATTTTCACATTTAGTAGAAAAAAAAAATTTTTTTTCGGTGTAAATTATTACGGGAACCGCAGTTTGTTGCTGATTTTATTGTTAAGGGCCTTGCGTGAATTAAACAAGTCGTTTTCATGTATTCATTAGTATTATGTATATTATATGTATAAATATTATGTATATGTATAAATATTATATGTATATGTATATATGTATAAATTAAAATGAATTAACAGATTACACGAAAATAATTTTTTTTTTACCAGGATATTTTTTTTTAGAGTATGATCGATGAGTTTCTAAATGTTATATATAAACTTTAAAAGTTTTGGATTTGGGTATGCGTTATGAGATCATGAAAACATTTTATTAATACTTATTTATTTATTTATTGTTATTCAATTTTTTTACAATATCGAACACTTTTGCATCATTATCAGTACAGTTCGAGTATAGTTTTGCTTTAATTTTATTTTCTGACATTGGAATGAAACAGTGAAATTTTTGGGTTCCTTGGATCGTTTTCGCGTTATTATATTGCTCGCTGAGCTCTGATGCCGTTAATTCGTACTCTTCAGTAGTAGTAAAACAAAATGATAATTTTGTTAAATCTTCTTCTTTTCTGCGATTCGCCCAATCAAACAGTTATTTTGCAGTTTTAATTGGATGCTCACGTTCTTTGGCTAAACTTGCTCTTGTGGCCATGCGCTTTATGGTTCCTCCAATAGCATCACAAGGACCTTTGCCATGTGACGTAGCAAAGAAATGCCATTCTGCATCAATTCCGTACTTTGATTTAAATTGACATAGGCTCGAAAAATTCTTACGGTTTTTGTACTGCAATGCTGCTCCATCAGACATGAAATATATCTTTCTGATTTCTTTATCCTTATCAACGCGTTAAAAGTTAATCATTTTGGCAATGAACAAATTTACAGATACTGAGTCGTGTCTTAAATCTTCGGAAATTACAATAAAACTAAAATGTTCAATTTGCGTACTTCCATTGAAATAAATAACGAATGGATGAATTGTAGCTTGTTGTACGTTCCAGTGATGGGACTGCACTTCATCTTGCAATACAAAGCTATAGTTTTCAGAAAAATCACAAATGACTAAAAATTCACCATCTTGTAATGTAATGAAAAAAATGACACAAACTCATCTACAGGTTTTACAATAGTTTCTAGGTCACACCTATCCGTGGTCACCCATTGCTCAAATGATAACTGATCAATATAATTTTCTTCAAACTCAGCGAATAAAGTATTTTCCAATGATGAAGAATCTGGACAATCCGAAAAAGATCGTAGATAGCAATTTGATGTTGTATTTTCACACAAAAGACTACCAGTTAACATTTTAATATCCTTTGATAAATTGATTCTTTTCAAACTATGTAAGATTAGGTTAATATTTTCGTGTGTTGTGCACACACAAACATTATGTGTTCCTGAATTGGATAGAAGCTTGCATTGCCTTGGACGAAGGCTTGCAAATGAGGAAAAACCTACCTTAATATTTTCGTTAATTTCCTTGAAGCGTGTATACGCTTCATTCAAAGTAGTCATCATTAATCGTTTTTGGATTGCTTGACGCTTTCCTTTTTTTACAGATACATAATCTTTTTGGCCAGGCATAGCTCTACTTACTTCATCGTCTTCAAAATATTGAATTATTTTTTTCTTTTGTCTCATCTGTTAATGAAGTACTCGACCTAGCATTTTTGGTTGCAAGACAGTTATTTTTGAATTGTTTTGCCTCTTTTGCTGTATTTCTATTGGTTTTGAACTCATCAATGGCGTCTTGAATAAACCACGAGCTTGGCAGCATCGACAAAATCAATAATTTTTCTTTCCTTGTCGTGGCTAGATTCGAGAACCTTTCCTTCATATTCATAATTACCTCATCGTAGTCTGTATTTTCCACATCCTCAGGTCCTAATTTGAAGAGGTTTCTTCGTACAGCTTCGTTGATTTCACGGTATTTTTTCTCGGGATAATTGACGTAACCCATCTTCGTCCATTTAATCGGAGTCACTTTTATTCCAGCTATCCCTTCGTTGAAGCGTTCGATGTTGACCTTCTGGATGCACTCATCTTCTGATTGATTTGTTGAAACAGATGTCGCTGATGGTATCGTGGCAAGACTATCTGCACTTGGTACTTCTGGTAACTCCTCAGTTGTTGTCGGTGCATCTAGTAATTCCTCAGTTGTTGTTGTTTTCGAACTTCCTGCAACCTGATCCACCGATGATGTACAGATTGCCCGTTTGTCAACGTTTAAACGGCAGGACGTACAAATGCGTAAATTTGTATTCAATGTAGACATTGGAGCATAACCAGCCGCTTTCAGTTTATCTATGGTGCTTTCGGTGAGATTTCGTAGCTCTTTCGAACACTTTTTTTCTGCAAACGGCCTGCAACAGTTGAGAAAGCGACTACTCATGTTGTTCGTTAGATTTTAATAAACAAAAGCACTTTTAAGTTTTTACTGACTAGTTTGGTGTCGTTTGCTTGACTGAAGAAAAATTTTAGAATTAAATCTTTTATAACCATAGTGGTAGTATATTTTTAGCTTTTTCGTGAGTATGTTCATGGTATGTACCTATCATGTTTTTGATGTTGTTGAAGTTACTCGCTTTCTCCCAAATATGATTAACAAAGTCTATTATCTACCAAGGCGGGTCTATACCCAGGTGTAATCAGATTTTAACTTTGTGGAGAAAACCAGCGCCGAGAAAACCGACCTGCTTTACGTATACTAGATCACCTGGGTATAGACCAGCCTTGTTCTCTACGAGGTAAACTTTTTGCAGGTAAACTAGTCGTATACCTGTATAGAAAACTTTTTTTTTAGCTTTTGTCTTCAATATTAGATTTCTTATAGGTTTCTTTTATCAAAAGGTTTCAACACTATTGAGAGAATTTTTCTTCAGTTACGTACAATAAAAAATATGACACTATCAAGACTTTAGATCACAACACTGGATCGCGTCTAACTTTCCAATAGATGCTATAATAGTTATGAATAATTAAATAAAATATCATGAAAACAACTTGTTAACCTCATGTGGTACCCTTAACAAAAAATTCAGCAACAAACTGCGGTCCTAATAATAATTAACAATGAAAAAAAAAATTTTTTTTTCACTAGGTGTCAAATTTGTGAAATATTTGAAATGTCATAACTTTTTTGTTTATTGGCTTTTTTTCTGTTTCTGTTCGGGATGAACCACTGCGACCAGTTTTCTTTGATCTTTTGTGGTATACCCGTGTCCTTTGTTTAGTGCATGTCGTTCTACTCCATTACTATTGAGAAATAATGAAGTAGTCGTTTTTTATACAAATATCATTCTTTACCATTTTGCATAGAGCCTCTTTAGAAAAAGATACCGCTATTTATACCTTTTGGAGAAAACAGTTTGTTACCATTAAACTCTCAAAAGCGCGCCCCTTAATCAGGTTCGGCGACTAAGCTGGTTGAATGATACTGATTTTGACCATGCATCGGTACTCTAGCGTATCAAATTATTGCTTCTACTTATAAGGTTCAAAGTCGTTTTTTGAAACTGTGAACAGATTTCATCCCATGAAACATTTAGATTCCTTGAAACAGAAAACTTATTTTAGAAGTTAAGAGGTCTGCTACTCCACTGATTCGGAATCGTTTCCCTCCTAGATATCGAAAGATAAATTCTTGCACTCGGAAAAAAATTGTCTCATGAGTTGAAACCAACCTCAGATGCTGATTGAGCCATTTTTTCACTTCGACCTCCTCATTATCTAGGACAAATAGGTGGGTCTTAGTGTCTTGTTACTCTCTTATACTCTTCCGACCCTACTAATAAGTATTCACAAGAACAGATACAACAAGAGTACAATATGGTAGATCTTACCCCGTAACGCACCTCGAAAAGGTGATCTACCCGCGTTACGGGCTTACCATCACCAAATTTTTATGGTAGATAGCTAATATAATGGACCGTTTTCCCTCAAAAAATTACGTTGGTATTCCGATAGGGTTTTGAGATATTTGAGTTTTTGTGACAAAAATGATGTTTCTTAATGCAAAATTTTTTTTTTTTACTGTGTGTATTTTTTTTGGAATCTTTATTTAGTTGTCTAACTTTGTTTCTTTAGGTGTCTAACAATCGAACGAACCGTTTTTGCTGTGCAGCTTTTTGAATATTTTTGAACCATTTTCACATACACCCTTTTGAAAAGTTAGTCGTGACTCAACTTGAAGATTTGATATCGGAAAATGACGATTTAGATGGAACTGAAAAACTGTACAAAGTTTCAGATATTTTTGAAATGGTCGATCAGAATCGACTTGCATGCCTCCGTGGAATCCCTCACATGGGATCCGACAGTTTCGATCTCGGTGGGCCGCAATTCAAGTTTCACTCACTCACTCACTCACTCATTTCATTTCACCGAAACTTGAATTGTGGCTTCTTCTTCTCTTCATTCTGGCGTTACGTCCCAACTGGGACAAAGCCTGCTTCTCAGCTTAGTGTTCTTATGAGCACTTCCACAGTTATTAACTGAGAGCTTTCTATGCCAATTGACCATTTTTGCATTGGTATATCGTGTGGCAGGTACGAAGATACTCTATGCCCTGGGAAGTCGAGAAAATTTCCAACCCGAAAAGATCCTCGACCGGTGGGATTCGAACCCACGACCCTCAGCTTGGTCTTGCTGAATAGCTGCGAGTTTACCGCTACGGCTATCTGGGCCCCTTTTGAATTGTGGCTCTCTGGGATCAAAATTGATCGATTTTGTGTGCAGTACTCAAGCTTAACCATCTGCTTTTCTATCTTAGGAGGATAGAGCATGTTTGTAGTAGTTCGTGGCTTCGTAGTTCGGAAAATGTTATTTTCGGGGAAATGAGTTTGAGCAACACTGTCGTAAATAACCGGGTATTTTGAGGTGTATTCTCAAAAACAACAATATTCTGCAGTGCTAGGGAGGTAATTTTGTTTTGTACAGCTTCACCAAGTTTTTTAATCATATTTTATTCTGAAAAATGACCCTTAGTTGATCCATAACTGTGGGGTGACTGTATATGGGTAGAACTAGTGCGGTCCTTTAAGAATGCTTTGGCTGCCATGGGGACCTACAGAAACCCAGACGAAGAGACCTACTTAATCGCATTGGCAGAAGCTGAGCCACCGTGAGTACACTACCACTCACCTACCTACCGCTGGACTCAGCAGCACTTAAGCACTCACGCCTAACCATTTTTTGCTTCTTAGCTCGAATGGTGTTTGGCAACCTGTGGTAGGCGCTGTAGATGCCAAGTGTGCGCCTCTTGCCAACTGGGGACATCTACACTCGGACTCTTTGAGCTACATTGAATATCCTAAATTTGTTATCCTAAAATTATTGATTCTAATGTTGTAAAAGTAGAATTTGTTTCTAAATTTCTAAGAAAGTAGGTATTGCTGAATCAAATAAAATGAACTCAAACCTTATTGTAAAACTTAATTCATAAAGGGATGTACACAAAAGCTACACAGTTTACGAACATGTGACTTTCCCACAGCTCTATTACTTGAAGGATTTGGGAGAATATTGATGAAGATGGGCGCAGAGAGACGGCTGGCGTGAAGTTAAACTGCTGTTTAAATTACGAAACAAAAGAAATTATGGTTTTAGGTACAAACATTTTCATTTTCTGATCGAATTCAAAAATGTTGCCAAAACGGATTCCTTTTGTTGTCAAAATTGGGGGGGTGCTAAAAATGGAGCATAAAAGAACGGAATTCTACGGTATACAAATAATGAAAACAAAAAAAAAATATCAAGCGATTTTTTGCATATTTGGCAACACTGATAATAAATGCTAAACATTATTAATAAGTCTTTACTATATTATAACTAGCTTACCCGACGTGGCTAGCCACGTTCCAACGAAATTTTAATGCGAAAAGCTACGTATAATGTTTCAAATTGCTTGATTCTGATGACCGCAAAATTGCTTAGATTTATGCTCTAGCCATACTTCAGCACGTGTAGTGTTCTGATCTGAAATAATTATAGCCTTATATGCTGTTGTAATGTTCTGTCTGTTGTGAAATATTTCAAAAATTCTAGAAGATTCTATGAATTAGAGAATAGAATCTTACCAAAGATAACAGACGTTGAAATCCGATTGTAAAACTGTATAGGTCATTTTGAATGGCGACACAAGTAGCAACATCGTGGTGGCGCTGTCATCGCTAAGTTCCCATGTTTACCAATTCACCACTAATTGACGCAATTCGCTGTGTGGCAGCGCTAGTGATTGCAAGGAATTTCAATTTAAATATTTACACAGGTTTTCAGAAAATGTTTGTACTAAAATAAATATCTGTTATCTGTAATCATACCAAAAATTCTAGCATATTCTCCCGTATTGATGTCATTGTCATTTTCAAAATCCCAGTTGTGGTGAAAAGACCATCGACTCAGAGAAATATTGAGTCATGGAACAGGAATTGTTTGGAAAGCTGTTTTAAGGGACCACTATTAGCATACAATTTTGTTCGTAGTATGCATCCGTGAGACGATATCTAGTCATTGAACACTCGACACTGTAAATTAATAGAATTGAAAAATTTGGAGCACATGCATCTCATTCATGTTTATCTTGCTTTTACATATGTCGAACTCGTTTTTGAACCACAATCTCAACCGAATTACTCGACCGAATCACGAAGTTGATTCCTAAACAGACGACAATGGCGAAGGGTTCGAGAATATTCCGTAAATTTGGGTGTAATTGATCAGTAGGGTGAAATTGATCATCGTGTCAAGCGATTTTATTTCTTACTAATAGTGCACCAAATTCATTGCAACCTATAGTAAATGAACGGCGTTTGTCTTAAATAATGTTTATCTGTGTAAAGTGAAGTTTTTTGTGTTACAGAATTTTTATTTTTTATGAAAATAATGTAAATTTCCAAAATCAAGTTTGGTGTGAAATTGATAGCCATCCATAAACTTATAGTTTTAAACAAGGAGTTGGACATGGTGTAAATCTGAAAGTTTGAGATGATGCTAAAAATATATCTCCAAAACAGATTTTACTATCGAAACTCTTACCAATTTGCTCGTTTTGTTGTAACATTTGATTTTGTGCTACAAAGTGCAGAAATCCTTTGGAAATTGCCTACATTTAGGCATTTTTGCGGTATTTTTGAAATTTAATTATTGATTATTTCCATATATATTGTCTCGTTAAGAATTTGGCAAGCATATTTGAATTAAGGAGGCCCAAATTAAGTGTGTAGGGTTGATTTCAAAACTAACAATAATCACATTGACAAGTGATCAATTTCACCCCGAAATGGGATCCCACGATTTTTAATTTTAGAGCTGATTTTTGGTACTAATACCACATTTGTTATAAAATTTCGGTGCATGAGCCAATTAGGTTCACCGTCGTACTTGTTTTCCTACATTTAGTTGTATGATATTGATAAAATTTTAGAAAGCATACCAAGAAAACAGTGAAAAATGATCAATTTCACCCGAAATTACGGTTCTACGAATTGGAATGAACAATGTTCGAGAAAACTCCAGAATATTCTGTCAAAGAGCTATTGTAGTGCTCCACAGTTTGCAATTGTAATGTTCTAATATTAAAATTGACCGTTTTAGTGCTCAATGATACTTTTCGATGAAACATTTAATAGCGTTACTGGCAGACAGACAACTCTGGGATTTTATATATATGACTAGCTTACCCGACGTGGCTAGCCACGTTCCAACGAAATTTTAATGCGAAAAGCTACGTATAATCTTTCAAATCGCTTGATACTGATGACCGAAAAATCGCTTATATTTATGCTCTGGCCGTACTCCATCGAGCACATGGCCTCAATACTGTTGTAGTGTACTTATCTAAAATAATTACAGCCTTATATGCTGTTGTAGAGTTCCTTCTGTTGAAAAATATTTCAAACGTTACAGAAGATTCTACAAATTAGAGAGTAAAATCTTACCAAAAATTCTAGCATATTCTCCCGAATACCTGATATCAGGGCCTTCCTTAGCCGAATGGTGAGAGTCCGCGGCTACAAAGCAAAGTCATGCTGAAAGTGTCTGGGTTAGAATCCCGTCCAGAATCTTTTCGTAAAGGAAGTTTCCTTGACTTCCCTGGGCAGAGCCTTATCGTACCTGCCACACGATATACGAATGCGAAAATGGCAACTTTGACAAAGAAAGCTCTCAGTTAATAACTGTGGAAATGCTCATAAGAACACTACGCTGAGAAGCAGGCTCTGTCCCAGTGAGAACGTAAATGCCAAAAAGAAGAAGAAGAATCTGATGTCATTGTCATTTTTCAAAATCTCAGTTGTGGTGAAACGACCATCGACTCAGGGATATATCGGGTCATTGAACAGGAATGTTTTGGAAAGCTGTTTTAAGAGATTATCATAATAAGTATAAAATTTTGTTTTAAATATACATCCATGAGTCGAAATCGAGTCATTGAACATCGACTAATGGAGTTTTCACTGTAAATCAATCAAACTCGAATATTTGGCGCACATTCATCTCATTCATGTTTGTCTTGCTTTTACATATGTCGAACTCGTTTTTGAACATGAGTTGGAACTGAAACAAGCCCGTGAGGGATTCCACGGAGGCATGCAAGTCGATTCTGATCGACCATTTCAAAAATATCTGAAACTTTGCACAGTTTTCCAGTTCCATCTAAATCGTCATTTTCCGATATCAAATGTTCAAGTTGAGTCACGACTAACTTTTCAAAATGGTGTATGTGAAAATGGTTCAAAAATACTCAAAAAGCTGCACAGCAAAAACGGTTCGTTCGATTGTTAGACAACTAAAGAAACAAAGTTAGACAACTAAATAAAGATTCCAAAAAAAATACACACAGTAAAAAAAAAATTTTTTTTGCATTAAAAACATCATTTTTGTCACAAAAACTCAAATATCTCAAAACCCTATCAGAATACCAACGTAATTTTTTGAGGGAAAACGGTCCATTATATTAGCTATCTACCATAAAAATTTGGTGATGGTAAGCCAATAAACAAAAAAGTTATGACATTTCAAATATTTCACAAATTTGACACTTAGTGAATTTTTTTTTTTTTTTCATTGTTAATTTTTTTTCACGACCGCAGTTTGTTGCTGAATTTTTTGTTAAGGGTACCACATGAGGTTAACAAGTTGTTTTCATGATATTTTATTTAATTATTCATAACTATTATAGCATCTATTGGAAAGTTAGACGCGATCCAGTGTTGTGATCTAAAGTCTTGATAGTGTCATATTTTTTATTGTACGTAACTGAAGAAAAATTCTCTCAATAGTGTTGAAACCTTTTGATAAAAGAAACCTATAAGAAATCTAATATTGAAAATAAAAGCTACAAAAAAAGTTTTCTATACAGGTATACGACTAGTTTACCTGCAAAAAGTTTACCTCGTAGAGAACAAGGCGGGTCTATACCCAGGTGATCTAGTATACGTAAAGCAGGTCGGTTTTCTCGGCGCTGGTTTTCTCCACAAAGTTAAAATCTGATTACACCTGGGTATAGACCCGCCTTGGTAGAGAATAGACTTTGTTAATCATATTTGGGAGAAAGCGAATAACTTCAACAACATCAAAAACATGATAGGTACATACCATGAACATACTCACGAAAAAGCTAAAAATATACTACCACTATGGTTATAAAAGATTTAATTCTAAAATTTTTCTTCAGTCAAGCAAACGACACCAAACTAGTCAGTAAAAACTTAAAAGTGCTTTTGTTTATTAAAATCTAACGAGCAACATGAGTAGTCGCTTTCTCAACTGTTGCAGGCCGTTTGCAGAAAAAAAGTGTTCGAAAGAGCTACGAAATCTCACCGAAAGCATCATAGATAAACTGAAAGCGGCTGGTTATGCTCCAATGTCTACATTGAATACAAATTTACGCATTTGTACGTCCTGCCGTTTAAACGTTGACAAACGGGCAATCTGTACATCATCGGTGGATCAGGTTGCAGGAAGTTCGAAAACAACAACAACTGAGGAATTACTAGATGCACCGACAACAACTGAGGAGTTACCAGAAGTACCAAGTGCAGATAGTCTTGCCACGGTACCATCAGCGACATCTGTTTCAACAAATCAATCAGAAGATGAGTGCATCCAGACGGTCAACATCGAACGCTTCAACGAAGGGATAGCTGGAATAAAAGTGACTCCGATTAAATGGACGAAGATGGGTTACGTCAATTATCCCGAGAAAAAATACCGTGAAATCAACGAAGCTGTACGAAGAAACCTCTTCAAATTAGGACCTGAGGATGTGGAAAATACAGACTACGATGAGGTAATTATGAATATGAAGGAAAGGTTCTCGAATCTAGCCACGACAAGGAAAGAAAAATTATTGATTTTTTCGATGCTGCCAAGCTCGTGGTCTATTCAAGACGCCATTGATGAGTTCAAAACCAATAGAAATACAGCAAAAGAGGCAAAACAATTCAAAAATAACTGTCTTGCAACCAAAAATGCTAGGTCGAGTACTTCATTAACAGATGAGACAAAAGAAAAAATAATTCAATATTTTGAAGACGATGAAGTAAGTAGAGCTATGCCTGTCCAAAAAGATTATGTATCTGTCAAAAAAGATGGAAAGCGTCAAGCAATCCAAAAACGATTAATGATGACTACTTTGAAAGAAGCGTATACACGCTTCAAGGAAATTAACGAAAATATTAAGGTAGGGTTTTCCTCATTTGCAAGCCTTCGTCCAAGGCAATGCAAGCTTCTATCCAATTCAGGAACACATAATGTTTGTGTGTGCACAACACACGAAAATATTAACCTAATCTTACATAGTTTGAAAAGAATCAATTTATCAAAGGATATTAAAATGTTAACTGGTAGTCTTTTGTGTGAAAATACAACATCAAATTGCTATCTACGATCTTGTTCGGATTGTCCAGATTCTTCATCATTGGAATATACTTTATTCGCTGAGTTTGAAGAAAATTATATTGATCAGTTATCATTTGAGCAATGGGTGACCACGGATAGGTGTGACCTAGAAACTATTGTAAAACCTGTAGATGAGTTTGTGTCATTTTTTTGCTTGAAATTAGAAAGTTTAATTCCTCACGACTTTATTAAAACAGAGCAATCCCGCTTTTTAAAAAATACGAAAAATACATTACAAGATGGTGAACTTTTAGTCATTTGTGATTTTTCTGAAAACTGTAGCTTTGTATTGCAAGATGAAGTGCAGTCCCATCACTGGAACGTACAACAAGCTACAATTCATCCATTCGTTATTTATTTCAATGGAAGTACGCAAATTGAACATTTTAGTTTTATTGTAATTTCCGAAGATTTAAGACACGACTCAGTATCTGTAAATTTGTTCATTGCCAAAATGATTAACTTTTTACGCGTTGATAAGGATAAAGAAATCAGAAAGATATATTTCATGTCTGATGGAGCAGCATCGCAGTACAAAAACCGTAAGAATTTCTCGAGCCTATGTCAATTTAAATCAAAGTACGGAATTGATGCAGAATGTCATTTCTTTGCTACGTCACATGGCAAAGGTCCTTGTGATGCTATTGGAGGAACCATAAAGCGCATGGCCACAAGAGCAAGTTTAGCCAAAGAACGTGAGCATCCAATTAAAACTGCAAAAGAACTATTTGATTGGGCGAATCGCAGAAAAGAAGAAGATTTAACAAAATTATCATTTTGTTTTACTACTACTGAAGAGTACGAATTAACGGCATCAGAGCTCAGCGAGCAATATAATAACGTGAAAACGATCCAAGGAACCCAAAAATTTCACTGTTTCATTCCAATGTCAGAAAATAAAATTAAAGCAAAACTATACTCGAACTGTACTGATAATGATGCAAAAGTGTTCGATATTGTAAAAAAATTGAATAACAATAAATAAATAAATAAGTATTAATAAAATGTTTTCATGATCTCATAACGCATACCCAAATCCAAAACTTTTAAAGTTTATATATAACATTTAGAAACTCATCGATCATACTCTAAAAAAATATCCTGGTAAAAAAAAATTATTTTCGTGTAATCTGTTAATTCATTTTAATTTATACATATATACATATACATATAATATTTATACAAATACATAATATTTATACATATAATATACATAATACTAATGAATACATGAAAACGACTTGTTTAATTCACGCAAGGCCTTTAACAATAAAATCAGCAACAAACTGCGGTTCCCGTAATAATTTACACCGAAAAAAAAGTTTTTTTTTTCTACTAAATGTGAAAATTGTGACATGTTTGAAATGTCATAACTTTTTTGTTTATTGGTTTACCATCACCAAATTTTTGTGGTAGATAGCTAATATAACGTTTTCCCTCAAAAAATTACGTTGGTATTCCGATAGGGTTTTGAGATATTTGAGTTTTTGTGTCAAAAATTATGTTTTTTAATGCAAAAAAATTTTTTTTTTACTGTGTGTATTTTTTTTTGGAATCTTTATTTAGTTGTCTAACTTTGTTTCTCTAGTTGTCTAACAATCGAACGAACCGTTTATGCTGTGCAGCTTTTTGAATATTTTTGAACCATTTTCACATACACCCTTTTGAAAAGTTAGTCGTGACTCAACTTGAAGATTTGATATCGGAAAATGACGATTTAGATGGAACTGGAAAACTGTGCAAAGCTTCAGCTCAATAGAAAAAAATGAATTAAACAATTTACCAAATTTTGGTGCTGTTGCTTGGAATCACTCCCGTTACACATTTTTAACTCCAACTCGATTCAGATTCGACCGAATCACAATTTGCTTGATAGTGAAGGGTTCGAGAATATTCTACTAATTGAAATGAACAATGTTCCAGAAAATTACAGAATATTCTGTCAATGAGCTATTGTAGTGCTACAAGGTTTACAATTGTAGTGTTCTAATATTAATATTGACCGTTGTAGTGCTCTGATATTACTATTGTAGTGCTCAACGAAACTTTTCAATGAAACATTTCAAAGCGTTACTGACAGACAGACAACTCTGGGATTTTAAATATATGATTTTATTTTTTTTTGCAAATATATGATTCATACCTTTAATTACTACTATAGGAGCAGTAAAGTCAGGTACCCCGGTCAACCATTTCTTCAATTTTCCTCACATTTCTTTATGTCGAGCTTTAAAGACGCTCATATAACAAATCGATAGCGATCGTCATCGATTCATAAGGAAATTCAACGCTCATTAAGTAGCATCGTGAAATTTCGATACAGATTTTTATCAAACTTTCGAGACCAAAATCTCCTTTATCAAATGATCGTGAATCAAAACATTTGTCGACCGGTTTAGTTATCCTTCGCAAAACCACCATTCGGGGAATTACATACATTTAAGCGTATTCTTCAAATTAGCTTGAAATTGATATCTGGGTTAGAACAATTTTAACTGCAAAGACCAAAATGACAAGCTAACATTAAACACTTTTAGGGTGCCTGATCCAGTGTTAGTGTGTGTACCAATAATAGTGGTAGTGCGTTTTCAAGCGTGTTATAGGCAGTTTTTATTTTTATGTGTATTTTTCTAACATGGCCTTTGTTAAATTGATATGAATGTGTACAAAATTTGTTTGGAAATTTGTAAGGATATAGTAGAAAACAATTAAAAACCTTAACTTTTTTGCTACTTTGCACCAGTAATAGTGGGACGTTCCTATAATAGTGGGTTTCAATGGGAAATCAATGTAAACCACTATTATAGGAACAGACGTTAGCAAATACCACTATTACTGGAACATGTTCCAGTTATGGAGGAAATGCTTTTTTGAGAGATTCAATGATTTTATCATTCTAAGATTATTTTTTACGTAAAATAGAATAGAAGAGCTTTCGAATGACGTATTCAGATATGGAAAACAAGCTTCCGTTATTTCCTGGCGATTTTTTATTCCTCAACCTGTTACTATTGCCACTATCACTGGGACAGACGCCCTATTATAAATAACTTATAAAGACCACTAAATGATTTATTCTAAAAAATCAACTATTCGTCCACAACGCAAAGGGTGATGGGGTCAGGATATGAAGGATCCTGTGAATGTCCTTGGATGACTACTGAAAATGAACTACTCATAGAAAAGCAATTATTGTCAATTCGTCCATATACGATTTATTTATTCTTTTTTTCTTTCAACTTTTTTTCTTCTACCATCAAATCAAGGTTCGCAAGCCGGACAATTCTCGATCCTGGTGGATCTCTCGCCATACCTGGTTTGCAGACATTTGTCATCCAGTGGCGCCCCGCATTTCGCGCATCCTGCTGCTGCTTCGTTTTCATCATCAAGTGCACGGCAGCAAATGATGCACACCTTTTGATTCTCCATGGCTCTCTGGAGCATTTCGAAAAGGTGGCTTCTCTTTGCGTCCGCATTAAACTGAGTTCTGAGTGTCTTGACGCCTGTAAAAAAGTTTCAAATGAAGTTTAAATTGATTAAATAAAATATATTTCTTAAGTATGATTGGTGATGCAGTCTATCAATGCAATCCATTCAAATTTCTAAAGGATCCGCGTTCAGGTCTACCGTTAATTTCACCTTCCTCCTGATGAAAATAAAGAAAACTCCGAAAACAACCTCAAAACTGGATGTGTAATGAGTGGACAGTACCACAAACCCTGCTATTCGAATTTTAAAAATATTTTCTTTACCTTTTATAAGTTTTTCTGCGAACGTAGCTGTATAAACGCCGCAGTTATGGTTGTCGCGCTGTTGAGCACATTTCACATTTTTCAGCAGCCATTCGTTTTTCGCAGGCAAGTCCAGTAGATGTCCTGTTTCACTAATGACTTTCTGTACCTGGCTTTAGAATCTTTTAAGTATACAACTCTGATGCAGTTAAATGCGTTTCATTTATCATTGAATCGTAAACCTCAATACTGCATCCTTGCGCTTTTGTCAAATCCGTTTTCAGTGTAGCCAAATAAAAATGGTTATTATGACATGTACAAATCAATGATTCTTTGACACTTGAAACCATTTTGACGAAAATTGCACCTACTTGGTGGTGCAACTCAACGTCAAGATTATCGATGTTCTCTTAGAGCCCCATCTGGAATATTTTTGCTGCAGTGTGTGTATTAACAATGTTGACTGTTTGATTACTGATCAACTGCCGCATAATCGCGTCTTCACAACTGTCGTATATTTGTCTAAAACGAAATAAAAATAAGAGATAGTTTAGAGCTGATGCCAACATTGAAAACACTTTTTTTTTTCAATTTGTCCACATTCTAATTTAGGACTTACTAGTCCAATAAAAAATCAAGTCACTCAGGATTTCAAGAACATACTCAATCAAGAGAATGGATTCGATACCATTTCCCGGAATACCATTACCCGGAATGCAATTTACCGGAAGACCACTTACCCGAATGTACCATTACCCGGAAAAACCATTTACCGGAATGCACCATTACCCGGAAAACCAAATGTTCCATTTTCAACAACCTTTATCAGTACAATTTTTATTCTTTTTCATTGCTGCTTAGCACAAATTATGTCACGCTAGCCATGGACATGCTCTGGACATTAAAATACATCTCCTAAGTGCTATGGATTAAATATATTGTTCTTCTTGCCGACGTTACCACTCAACTGGGACAAAGCCTGCTTCTCAGCTGTTCTAGGAGCATTTCTACAGTTATGAGCTGAGAGCCTATTTCAATTGATCATTTCTGCATTCGTTTATAGTTTGACAAGTATGTTAGTAATCTAGCTCTGGAAAGTTGCCAAATTTGCTAAACACGAATAATTTTGAACCGGCTGTATTCAATTCTACCATCCTCAGCTTGATCTTTCTGAATACTTTGCCGTAACGTAGGCCATTAGCTATGATATTTGATTGAATGTGTAATTTATTTGTAATTTAATTAGAAAAGAATAGCTTGATACAGATCAGAAAACAGAATTTCGGCTATAAAATGACAAGGATAAAAAGAATGAAAAGAGTTTTTTTAACTATACATATTTGATGCCAAAATCAATATAAATCGAAAAACTCGCCTGTTAAGTAAGGTATGGTGCATTTGGGTAAATGGAACATCCCAGCATTTAGGTTAAAACAGGTAAGCATTCAATTAAAATATTGTGTCAAAATATTAAAAAAAAAAAAACAGTTATCTTGCGAAGAAAGCGACATACAACAGTGCAGTTCTCATTTTAGCTTTATGATTTGAAGAAACCTAAAAAGATGCACCATCTTCAAATATTTGCATTTCATAGATGATTCACCTTTCTTTTAAAAATAAGCTGTTCTTTCAACTTGTCTCTGCAGCTTCCCTTGGCTGATCTTGCTTAATGCACTAAACTTAGTGCATTCAGCAAGATCAGCCAAGGGAAGCTGCAGAGACGAGTTGAAAGAACAGCTTATTTTTAAAAGGAAGGTGAATCATCTATGAAATGCAAATATTTGAAGATAGTGCATCTTCGATATCTCATGTGTTTTGAAGGTAGAACCTCTCCTGTCCATTAACTTTTGTGGCCATTTCAAATATTTTTAAGTCAATATACTGACCTGAATGACCGTAAATCGATGAAAAGGACGTAAATGAAAAAAAATTCAACATTGTAGAGAAAACATTTTCCGGTAAATGGTCCTTCCGGGTGATGATTTTCCGGTAAATAGTTCATTCCGGTAAATGATCTTTCGGTAAATTGCATTCCGGGTAATGGTTTTCCGGGTAATGTCGGAGAACCTAATAAAAGTGTTTAATATGAGCTTGTCCTTTTGGTCTTTGCAGATATGTTTTCAAAATCATTTGAAGTCATTCGCAGGACTATATATGTTTATGTACAACATTTTTCCTCATTGTACTCGAAAACAGAGTACTGCACTCATGAAATTAAATATTATTCAATATTATACAAATATAGGGCTAATTACCCTAAATTGGTTTGTTTGCCCTAAATTCCAAAATGGTTTATTTGCTATTATTGTTTGTTAAAGTTGTTCTAACCCAGATATCGATTTCAAACTGATTTGCAGAATACACGTAAATTCCCCGAAGGGTGGTTTGGCGAAGGATAACTAAACCGGTATAACATTTGTGGGGTTCTAACGCACCTTGTCAATGTGTTGATGTTTATCATAAACTTTTTTGTCACTTTTTGACGTTGGATAATGTCTTGCGGCAACTTACTGGGGTACAATTTCGAAAAACGAAAATTGCTCGCGTCACGAAAAGTGGTTAGATTTTGACTGTTAATAACATACTAACGCCAGGATAGATTTTCGAGATTCTTGCACCAATCGATTGGAAATCTTTCTAAGAATCGACTCCAAGAATGAAAACTATTGATTTTCATAACAAAACTATTGATAAATGGGTAAATATCAGACATGTCTTATTCTCCATAGAGCACATTTTTCTTGCTGTTATAAGGTTTTGACGTTTTGAAGTTTACTTGTACCGTAATTTCGGGTGAAATCGATCATTTTTCATGGTTTTTCTTGTCTGTAGTTTCAACAATGTTGAACAAATAACTGAATGCAGGAAAACAAGTACGACGGTCAGCCGCTTTGGCTCATGTGCCAAAATTTTCTAACACATGTGTTTTAGTGCTGAAAAGCATTCCTTAAATAAAAAATCGGGGATCCCATTTCTGGGTGAAATTGATCACTTGTCAATGCGATTATTGTTATTTTTTGAAACGACTGTACATAATGAATATGAGCTCCCTGAATCCGAATAATGCAATATTTAAAAAAATAAAGAATAGTTAATTTCAAGAATTGCAATAAAAACGCCTAAATGTAGGCAATTTCCTAAGGAAAACCCTGATATCTAACAGAACTTTAATTATTTCAACCGTAGGTATGAGCTAATTGGTACAAGTTTAGAAGATGAAATCGGGCTCGGGGATATATTTTAAGCATCCTTACAAACTTTACTTACTTTGAATAATGCCGTTGTCGTCGTCGCTACCTACATGTAAATACATGCTAGAGCGATCAGAGTATCAACTTGTCAAACAAAGAGCTAAAACTAATCAGCAACAGCTTTGTTGATGTTTTGATTTGGTAAGAAATTGTCAATCGAGCCGAAATACGCACACAAAGAAAACTGCAAAAATGCTACCGACTTTGTTTGCCATTTATATCCGTTGAAAACTAATCAACCGAAATTATAATTGATAAATAAAATAATTATTAAATTAATAGTAATAGATGAAATGTCTCTGGTTGTAACTCTTTTACGTCGAATGCATTGTTGTGACCTTGAAAAGGGCCGTTTTTTTAAATTGTGCTGCAATTCAACTTAAGCGCGTTCTACACGGATACGACGAGCCAGCTGGATGTCCTTGTGCAAGATGTTGGCACGCTTGGCGTGGATCGCGCACAGGTTGGTATTCTCAAACAAACCTATCAGTTAGGCCACTCCTGCAGGACCATGACGGCCGACCTCTGGAATCGCAGATTTGCCTCAACATTTCCCCGGATACCACGACGAAGCAGAAGAAGTTCTTCATGGTGCGAAACTTCTTCGAGTATCAAAAGGAGATCATGTCAATCATCGTGACTGGCAACTTTAACATCGGTTTGAGCAAAGAGGAGATCATGGAGTTCACGGACTTCATGGAGAAATACCTCAACCTCAAACTGGCTTCGGAACCCAATAAAGCAACCAATCTTAGTGGATCATGCGTGGACCTAACGTTCAATCGGAATATTTGTTTGGGGAGCAAGAGCTACCGATCATGCTTCTACTTCCATCGACCGATTATATAGGTGTTGAAGTGTTAACCGAACCAATTGATTCGATTTTTATCAGTAGAAAATTTTCATAAGTTCGTGACGCTCCCAAGCCAGGGAACAGAAGAAGCTAACGTTATCCAACGTCAGCTTGGCGATTGTATCTCGAAAACAACCTCTTACTATTTCTTGTCATGAAAAATGTTCCCAATAATTTCGCAAATAGCCTACAAAAGCACCGTGGGTCATTTTGTCTCAAGACTGCATATTACCCCAGATTAATTGAAATGATTATAAACCGATTTTCCGTTAGTAACACGGAAAATAAAATGTGTTCCAAAAAATTAAGATATCATATATTAAAACGCACTGCAAAACCTCATTTTTTTAATAGTCGAAAATTGGTGATCAGAAGAGGCTTGAAGAAAAAATGAAAAAGGATAGGGATGTTCAAAAATAACAATAAGAAAAAAAAATATAATAAATTTGCGAATTGTGGGGTTAGGTGACACCAACTCAAGACAGCAAACTCGATTCTTTAGTAGGTTAGCTTCAAGCTAAAATATACGGTTATTTATTGTTATTCGGCTTAGTTTGGTACTAATATGGATTGCCAACACTTACAAATTTGGTGACCTTTGCCTCAAAACTACAATTTTGGGTCGTATTATCCCTCTAGAGCTCAATTGTTCAGTCCGATTTCAGCCTAATGATACAATTCATGGTAATTTGCTTCATAATAAAGTTTGTATAATTAATTCACTTACAGTCTTGTCTGCGGTAATTTCTAGCTCAACTAATTCCAACAAATCCCTATTTTATTAAACAATAATTTTGTAAAATTTTATGTTTTGATAGTCGTATGAATTCACTTGTAGCACTTTTAGATGACAAAGCAGTTTCCCGTAATCTGTCGCCTGACATTTCTCCAAAAACGTCATTCTCCCTTACTCTTCACACTGTCAGCGATGAAGACAGTGTTGCGATAATCAGGGCTGCTCCAACGAGGGGTCTTGTCGGCACACGAATAAAAAATGTATCATTGCCTGAAAAGTGCTTAGATCGATTTAAGATAGCGAAAAATGATGCTTGGAATGAAAATAAAAGTTGTGGTATTAGAGTGTTAAAAACCAAATATCTGGGCTCCTTTAAAAATCCTACAAAGGTGCTGACAGTAAATTTTCTCTATGTCTAATTGTTTGAAAGATGTAAGACTGTAAGTTGAATTATGAATTTTTGTCAAATGAGGGTTGTCCCGTGGGCCGAAGAGGGGCATGAAAATTTGGGTTTCTTCACATATCAAGTAAATGATTTGTTGTGGCCAACCAACCACCGGGGTCAATCCATCAATTACATAAAAGTTAACTAGATAGTATAAATATTACATAATTATTATGTATAAATTAATCTGAAATAAATCTTAAATTCAAACGTATCTCTACATTAATGAATGTTTGCCCTTTACTGGCATATACCAGCTTTGCTAGTATGTCTGAAACATAGTTTTGGGAACTTACAATCAGAAGACACAGTGTGTTTGTTTGACAAATTGAGACATGAATTTGCGAAAAAATACGCGTTCTAGTGAGACTCGAACTCACGACTCCGTGTACGCTAGACCGGCGCTTTAACCAACTAAGCTACAGAACACCTTATGATTCTGCGGAATAGAAAGCCAAACTGAATCCGAGTACTAACTATGAACACATCTCTTCTCGCAAATCCATGTCTCTTTCGGACTTATATGCCAAACCCCCAACACGCTCACGTTTGTATCTCCCGATCACAAGTGAGAGCGAATTGTTTATGGATACTGAGTTCTTACCATCTACAGCCGCATACCTATAGGCCGAATAGGGAGTCGATGCCGGTTATGGACCCTTTGCGTATTATGGACCCCCTACAGAAAAAACATAAAATTAACACTCAAAGCAACTTTCTTCATATGAAAATCCACCGGGGGAACTTTGACTTCATTGTTAGTCAGCAGTTTCAGGCAAAATATTTGGTTTGAGACGCATAAATACAGATATCTGAACAGTTTTGTAAATGAAACCACACAAGAGGGTCCATAATACGCATTTCCAGGTGGGTCCATAATAGGCTCGTCAGCAGCGAGCCGGATTACATAGGAATCAAATGGAGGGTCCATAATACGCAACGTCAAATTGGTAAACAATCCTATTATGGACCCCTGGAGGGTCCATAATAGGCATTCGGACAACAGTTTTTCAAATGCATATTTCGCTGGAAAAAATCGAATGATTTTGTATGTTTCATAGACGTTCTATGAAGTAATGACATTGAATTTGTTGTTAGCAGCCCTGTCGTCGTAAAATTTGAGCTTCTTAGTCGTCCCTTTTTGAGGGGGGCGTTGCTATAACTCAGAGGGCGCTTCTACTGCTAGGCGTCAATGATGTCGTCACATGAGAAATATCACAAATGTTTTAACGTATACAAATCTCATATATCACAAATACTTTAGTATACATTCCAAACAAACAGAGGCGAATAACATTAGTTAAAACCTCTATAATAAATTTTAAATAATGAAATTCCAAACAGTTCGATAGGGGCCTTCTTTAGCCGAGTGGTTAGAGTCCGCGGCTACAAAGCAAAGCCATGCTGAAGGTGTCTGGGTTCGAATCCCGGTCGGTCCAGGATCATTTCGTAAAGCAAATTCCCTTGACATCCCTGGGCATAGAGTATCATCGTACCTGCCACACAATATACGAATGTGAAAATGGCAACTTTGGCAAAGAAAGCTCTCAGTTAATAACTGTGGAAGTGCTCATAAGAACACTAAGCTGAGAAGCAGGCTCTGTCCCAGTGAGGACGTAATGCCAAGAAGAAGAAGAAACAGCTTGGACAAACAAATTAACGGAGTACGGTAAATGTTGACAGTATTCGGTAAAAATCACGGGAAAAGTAGCACAATCAAGTGTACCAGTTTTGGATATAGTGGTTCCCTATTCCGTCATACGCGATAACTTGAATATCTTTAAACTAGTGGTCCCGGCAAACTTCGTCTTGCCATCAAGTAGGCTGTTGAAAAACGCTATGGATCGTCCCATACAAAATGACAGTTCCGTTCACGCTCGTTTTTTCGACTTTCCCGGTGAATATCCTGGGATTTTTATGCACACAAACACGTCGGAACACTTGACGAACAAAACGAAAAAATAATCATTCAAATCGGTTGACCCGTTCGGAAGCCATTTCGTGACATACAAACACCACTCCATTTTTATTTATATATAGATTGAACTGAAACTTGAAATTTGGTGAGTGTTGTAATAGTAAGATGTAAGATATATCTTGATGTTAAAACATTCAAAAAGATAAAAAATGTGAAAGTCATAGAAATTTCACTTATGGTCAAAAAGGGAACCACTGTGGCCATAACTGGTACACCTTCCCTAATGCCACTGTTCAAAATAAAACAAAATTAAAATTTGTAAAATTTGCTATTTTTAATTTTATTTTTTTTTATATCCAAGTTTGAAACCTATTGTTTTCCCTCTCCTTGAGCTTCCCGGGCATAAAAGTAAATTAATATTATTATAAAAAATAAAAAATTTAATTTTTTGGCTTGCTCATTCTATAAAATAAGTGATTTTCAAAATATCTCAAACATTGAACTCTAAAAAATGTATAGCTCAAACGGGATTTTAGCCTTCAACTCATGCATATTATTGAGAAGGTCTTTGTATCAGTTCTAAAATGGATGACAATAAGAATGATTCAGATCGCAAAAAAATGTGTTAAAAGCATTGGTGAGCTCTAGATTTTTGGAGGCCTACAAACTTGAGTAGATTTGTAGGAAATCAGAATTCATGATGTTTTATATAAACATAAATATTTATGATATCAATGCTTTAGCTATTAGAAGGCTCAGTTCTCTCACGCGTGCAATCGATTGAACAACAACAAGAAGAATAACTTACAACACAAATATTTGTGAAGGTTCCTCAAATTTTGGTGGCCCACAGCCACTGCGCCCCGAGGCCCTCGGCCCACTCTAAACCAAACGCGGAAACGACATTCGAAAAAAGCATCACATAATTGTGATATGTATGATATGAAACTAAATATAGATATCTATATAAATAAAAATGGAATGGTGTTTGTATGTCACGAAATGGTTCACGAACGGGGCAACGGATTGGGAAAATTCTTCCCCCATTTTGTTCGTCAAGGGTTCCGACGTGTTTGTGTGTATAAAAGTTTCAGGATGTTCACCGGGAGAGTAGGAGGAACGGGACTGAACGGAACTGTCATTTTGTATGGGACGATTCATAGCGGTTTTCAACAGCCTACTTGATGGCAAGACGAAGTTTGCCAGGACCACTAGTTACAAAATAAATGAAGAAATACATTTCAACCGGAACGAACTCACCAATATAAATTAAATAATTAATCGGCATCACGGCTGCGAATAATGATAGAAGTAGGCTTGAATTTTGCGAAAATCGCGTGGGGAGAGATCACTACAATGGACCTATGCACGGGTTCATTATTTGACGTTTTAGTGGTGCCGTGTTATTTATGTGACCATGGAAACCAGTGAATTCGGCACCGCTCAAACGTCAAATTGGACCGATGCACGAGTTCATTTTTTTACGTTTGAGCGGTGCCGTCAGGTCCGTCGCACTCGGGCTCAGATTGGGTACCACTTCTAGTACTGCATTTGGTCCCTCGGTAGTGCAAAAGGTACCCAAGTTTGACACATCGCAGTACACTTTTCACGGCATTCTAGATTACCTTATGAGCCATAAATTTTTGGGCATTTGCAAGGGACATGAAGGTCTTTAATTTGTCTTTGGTGCCGTGTTATTTATGTGACTATGGCAACGAATGAATACGGCACCGCTCAAACGTCAAATTAGTGAACTCGTTCATTGGTCCATGGATCAATGCACGAGTTCACTAATTTGACGTTTGAGCGGTGCCGAATTCATTAGTTGCCATGGTCACATAAATAGGCCAGGAGAAGTGGATGAACTTGTCATTCATTTTTCTGTCAAATCTCATACAAAATCTACTTTTTCTTTGACAGAAATTCACTCTAGGTGAACCACTTCCCCTGGCCTATAACACGGCACCGCTCAAACGTCAGATAGTGAACTCGTGCATCGGTCCATAGTATAAAAACGTGAATCTCATCAAGTAGCCAATGTTGGGTGCATGAACTTTCTTAATCTGTAGAGTCATCTTAGGCTGTGAATGCGGAAAATTGAGCACTTTTCTACAGTAATTTTGAGTTGCTCTTAGCAACGGGTGTTTTACTACTTTCAAGGCATTTTCTTTACAGTGGTATTTTCCTGACAGTGATTTGCTTTGCATGGCTTCTGTGTAGCGTGATATAATGACTTTTCACAACTCTAATCGGCATACACAATACGCTAATCACCATTGATCCTGATTCCATCGCTCGTTCCCGCGAGAACAGATGACATAATTGAAGGACCAAACAGTACTTTTCAGTTGATTTGGCTCCATCCCATTACCCCGAACGCCATTACCCCGAACGCCACTACCCCGAACGCCACTACCCCGAATGGGTCACTACCCCGAAAGCCATTACCCCGAATGGGTCATTACCCCGAACGCCACTACCCCGAATGAGCCATTACCCCGAATAGTATGAGATACAGAGCGATATCTTGTTTGGCGGGCAAAAATGCATCTATAATGAAAACTGGTAATTAATGGTACGTAAAATTCATCAGTAAAATGTTCATCACACATTTTTCCTTATTTTATATGTCAGCTATTCTTTCGAAATATCTTGTTGGTTACTGTCTTCTCCTCATTCTTTCTGAGACAGTGCCTGTTTGTCAGCTCAGTAGACACTTTCGCAGTTCTAGGGTTCATTCCCAAATGTCATATCGCTAAAAATATCCTTTTTTGACACCTACCCACCCCTTCATACCATTTTTTGTATGGAAATTCTACATATTGTGTATGGGCTGTAACATTTAAGGATCACCACCCACAACACTTGTTTGTCCCCTTCAGCGTTACGAAAATTTGTGAATGGGCTTTTAATAAAATTAGGGTGGCTGATCCAGTGGTAGTGTGCGTACCAATAATAGTGGTAGTGCGGTTTCGAGCGTGTTATAGTCAATTTTTATTTTTATGTGTATTTTTCTAACATGGCCCTTGTTAAATTAATATGAATGTGTAAAAAATTTGGTTGAAAATTAGTAAGGAAATAGTAGAAAACAATTAAAAGCCTTAACTTTTTTGCTCCTTTGCACCAGTGATAGTGGGACGTTCCTGTACTAGTGGGTTTCAATGGAAAATCAATGTAAACCACTATTATAGGAACAGACGTTAGCAAATGCCGCTATTACTGGAACATGTTCCAGTAATGGAGGAAGTGCTTTTTGAAAGATTCGGTGATTTTATTATTCTTAGATTATTTTTTACGTAAAATAGAATAGAAAAGCTTTCATTTAACGTATTCAGATATGAAAAACGAGCATCCGTTATTTTCTGGCGATTTTTTATTCCTCAACCCGTTACTATTGCCACTATGACTGGTACAGATGCCCTACTCTTTTATTGACTGAAAGCTTTCCTTGTCAACTTTCCATTCTTGTACATGTGCCTCTATGCCCAGGGACTACAAAGAAAATGTTAAATGCATAAGATCAGCCACCGGAGGAATTCGAACCCATAACCCTCAATATGGTCTTGCTGAATAACTGCGTGATCACCGATATTTGGACTTCTTAGTGGTGTTCAAATTTCAATTTTGTGATTAAACAAATATTTTCCTTTCTTATGAATGTACGTTGTGCTATAGCATCACGTTGTAACAGTGATCATTCACGTCATAGCTGAAACATTTCACCAGAAATTTGGCCTTCTTTCCTAAATAAGCTGTTCTTTCAAGTTTTTCGTTGGAAAAGCTAGTCACTAATATTTCCATATAGAACAGTTTTTTTAAGGATGCACTAAAGTGAATACTGCTATAATTCTAATCAGAAATTTTCCCTTTCTTTATCTTCTTGTATTTAAACAGACAGGTATCTTATGGATATGCTCACCACTTTCTGCTATAATAATTTCTTCATTGTCTTGAATTAAATAAAAAAGTTTTTTTTGATGATTATCTCAACGAAATCCAAATTAATGATCCCACAAAGCAACGAAAGTTTTTTACTGTAGCAAAAATCAGAGGCTGCTGGTTTTTCTAACTTTTAACATGTACAAGTGTATTAACGTTTCCTTGCTATAGCGAAGCGGTTGTCTATCAGGCTGGTCTTCAAGCGGATTCCATAGGACAACACTTGCGACGACTTTCTCAGAGTGATCTTCCATTACCATTGTTTACGAAACAAAATCTTTAAGAAGAACCTAATGCTAGTAGCCCGACACCTACAAAAATGAGTAAAGGAAGTGGGTTCTGACGTCCAACAAGAGACTTTACTACATCCTATATTTTGCATATTATAGCTATCCTTATCATAATAAATTCACCCTTCTTTTCGAAATAGGCTGTTCTTCAGAGTATTGCGATGTGGCTGTGTGAATCTCACCAAAATTAGAGGATAAATCCAAACGAAAACGTAGTATGTAAAAATTATTTGCTGAAAATAAAGTTGCTTTTTTATCTTCTTATCTTTGAAAAAATACATTGTTGAGCCAAACTCGGTAAATACTCAAAAGGAATCGTACAATTATCTCCCCACTCTCTAACTAAAATATGTCTCAAAATGTTATACATTCGGGTTAATGGCGTTCGGGGTAGTGACCCATTCGGGGTAGTGGCGTTCGGGGTAATGACCCATTCGGGGTAATGGCTTTCGGAGTAATGGCGTTCGGGGTAGTGGCATTCGGGGTAGTGGCGTTCGGGGTAGTGCCATAGAATCAGTTGATTTACACACATACAGCAAAAACAATGGTATTCTTCAGGACGTTAACCCCTCTACCGGCAGCTTCATTTTTTCCCGCAAAATTCAAATTCAAATCGTTATAACTTTTTTGTTTTTCAATATTTCAATATTTCACAAGCTCTCAAAAAAACTCTTCTAGTTTAAGGATCTGCGTCGATATTGATCATTGGTCATCTGGTTTTGAAGATATTCCAAAATTCCTTGGGGGACCGACCCGTAACTAGAACCCCCCGTTAATTTCTCAGGCTACAGAAATGTAATCGTATTCGGATATTCACTCTTCGGAACAATACATTAATGAGAGTATGTTGTGAAAAAATGAAGCAATTTGGTGCAGCCGTCTTTAAGTAATGACCATTTAGGTTTCTGGAACCACGCTGGCCAAATGAAGATCTTTAAAACTTCAAAAAATATCATATCGTAATTTTCAGATATCTCCAAGAATATTGAACCGATTTGTATGATTTTTTTCAGAGATGCCCCTTATTACCTGACATTATTTAGCTCATATTTTAATTTTTTGATAAATTGATCAAAAACAAAATGGCCGCCAAACACATTTTATATGGAAAATGTCGGTCCCCCAAGGAACATCGAAATATATTTAAAACCAGATCACCAATAATGAATATCGACACGGATTCCCAAACTAGAAGAGTTGTTTGAGAACTTGTGAAAAAATGGTGCAAAAATATTGGAAACAAAAAAGTTATAACGATTTGAATTTGAATTTTGCGGGAAAAAATGAAGCTGCCGGTAGAGGGGTTAAGGACGTTAATCTACGTGAAATAAGGTATAATTACTACAGGGCGTTGATACAGAGTTTTAAGATCCAATCATCTATGAGGACTAAAGTTTAATTTCTGCAGGGTATTGATAAAGCTTAGAATTTTTAATTAATGTAGTACAGGGCGTTGAGATGTACCTGATGTACATAGAATAAAGTCAATAAACGCACTGGAGTATGGGCGTTGATATTGCTCAGAATGTGCAATTGATGTCCTACTAGGCGTTATGATGGTCTACATGAGACAAGATCAATACAAAGCGTTAAAATATTTCTTAACTACGTGAAATAAGGTTGAATTACTCAAGGGCGTTGCTAAAGCTTGGATTATTAATTGGTGTCCTACATGGCGTTGAGGTGACTTGATCTATATGGAATGAGGTCAAACTACTTCAGGGTTTTGATACGCCTTGAAATATACAATTATTATACATACGGCAAATTCAAATTACTCCAGGGCGTTGATACAACTTTGAATATTCAATTGATGTTAAACTGGGCGTTTAGGTGTACCTGATATACATAAGATAAGGTCAAATTAATCAAGGGCGTTGGCCGCTAGATATTTTTAAATGATGCCTTACAGGGCGTAAAGATGCACTTGGTCTGTAATGAGAAGTTAGGGGACGGACCTGGTGTAGTAGTAAGAGCACACGCATCTCGAGGACCTGGGATCGAATCTCCGAGATATTCACTTCTAAAGTGAAAGTTGTAGTGATGACTTCCTTCGGAAGGGAATTTAAGGCGTTGGTTCCGAGATAGAAAAAAAAAGTAATGAGTTCGAATTACTCCAGGGTGTTGGTATCGCAGGGCGTTAAGATGCATCTGATCGACATAGGGTTATGCCAATAAACTCCAGGGCGTTAATAGAGCTTGAAGCTATTGATGTATCGCAGGGTGTTATATGCTCCTGATTTAATAATAGGATAAGGTCAAATTGATCAAAGACGTTTATACAGTTAATTTTTTATTGATGTCCCATAGGGCGCTAAGTAAAGTTGATCTATATGAGACAAGTTCAGTTTACTCCAGGGCGACACAGCTTAGAATTTTCAATCGATACAGGGCATTAAGGTGCACCTGATCTACGTAAGACAAGGTCAAACTAGTCTAGGGTGTTTATACATCATGACAATTTCTATTGATGCCCCACATGGCCTTGAGATGCTGCTGATTTACATGGGACAAGGTCAAATCACTTCAAGGCGTTGATTAAGCTTGGAATTTTCAATTGATGTCCTACAGGGCGTTAATATGCTCATAATCTATGTAAGGTAAGGTCAGATTCCCCGGTGCCGTTGATATAGCTTAACAATTTCGATTGATATCATACAGGGCGCTGGCCGTGTAGTTCCGGCGTCTAGAATAGAACTACGGACAACCCGTTCCGGTGGTAAGAGTCCACCAAACGGGGTAACCCCAATTCAAGGTGTGATGCGAAAAAACCGTGCTGAGGAATGAATGGTCGAAGGGGTGAAAAAGATGTTCGGCCATTAACGGAGCCTGTGGGGCACCTGGGCACCCCTCACAGTATTTTGTCCCTTACCGCGTTAATGCAGGGCTCTGGCGTGGTTGACCTCTTTTCCCGTGCTACTCGTGGGATCCAAAATGAGTACAAATTCAAACAACAATCAGATTAGTAGTGGTAGTGCAGGTAGTAGCAGTAGTAGGGAAGCGAACCCCTTCGCAAGAAGTGGGCTAGCTAGATCTCCGTTGAGGAGAGTAGAAGCAGGAGGAGGCAGCAGTGCACGTAGTGCCAGTGCTGGAAACCATATTTCATCCCCGGCTAACGCATCGGGTGAAGTTATGGATGGAGCGTGGTTGATGAGGGCCATCAATAAAAGTAGAGATGGGCTCTCTACGATGGAAGTGGCTGCACAGCAGCTCGACTCCATAATTGACTTTGCGTCCTCGAAGTCTAACATCAGCAAGGACCTCAAGCAGGCCTTGCTTAGACTTCGTAAGTCAATGTTGGCGGCCAAGCAGAACCATGCTGAACCATGGTGACTGTGGCTGCGGCAGAACCCGTGGAACTGAAGGTGCCGAAGTCTACCCAGACGGAACCCTTCGTTTTCGCGAGCAGCCCCAAAAGCGTGGAAGCGAATGCTTACAGCAAGCAATCCGCAGAAACGCGCGAGGCAGCCGTCAGGGGAGGAGCTACCCGGCGGCGCTCGTAAGGCCAGGCGGATACTGACCCCGAAAACCGGCAGAAGTGCCGGAAAATCGGACCCCAGCCAGGCGTCCCGGAAAGCCGAGAAGGGTGGGCCCGAAAAGGCTGGCCCCTCACGGAGTGATGGGAGCAGGGGGTTGCGACCTTTGAGAGGTCCTCCATCACCACAGGTCAGGGCGGAGCAGGGGGGGGACGCCCCCTGGACAACCGTAGTGAGGAAGAAGAAGAAGAAGAAACAGGAGAATCAGGAGCGCAGGGATACCAGACCTAAGAAAGGTAGGAGGGTAGGTGCCAAGCGCGAAAAGGGTGATGCGATCATCATCAAGACGGAAGAGTCCAAGTACTCGGAAGTCCTGAAGGCGATGCGCAGTGACGCGAAGCTTGCGGATCTACGAGCCGACGTACGCAGTGTCAGACGCACTCGTACAGGTGAAATGATCCTCGAGCTTAAGCGCGACAAGGAGCGCAAGGGCGCACCCTACAAAAGTTTGGCGGAAGAGGTCCTTGGCGCTGGTGTTGAAGTGAGGGTCACTGACGCAGTCAGTGACTCTGAAGGTGATGAACCTTGACGAGATCACTGACGCAGAAGAGCTCGTCACGGCACTGCGGCAACAGTGCGAAGTGCAGGTGCCCACCACCGCCGTTCAGCTACGGAAAGGTCCGGCAGGTACTCAGGTGGCCTTAGTACACCTACCTGTGGCAGACGCAAATAAGTCCGCTAAGGTAGGTAAGATCAAGGTTGGTTGGTCAGTATGTTCACTGAACATACATGAGCAACCAGTGATCTGCTTTAGGTGCAGGGAACCTGGACACAAGTCCTGGGGCTGTAAAGGCCCTGATAGGACTAAGTTGTGCAGGCGTTGTGGTGAGGAAGGTCATAAGGCACTAGGCTGCAAGAACCCTCCCAAGTGCTTGATTAGTTCCGGCAAGTCCGTGAACAACAATCACCCAACGGGAGGCTCAAGGTGCCCGACCTTCAAACGAGCCATCAACGAAAAGTCACAGTGCAGGTAACGCAGCTGAACCTGAACCACTGTGACGCAGCTCAGCAACTGCTGTACCAGTCAGTTGCTGAGTGGGGGACGGACATCGCCATCATATCGGACCCATACCGAGTACCCGCCGGCAACGGCAACTGGGTCGTGGATGGATCCGGAAAAATGGCGGCGATATGGACAACGGGTAAATACCCTGTCCAGCAGTTGGTGTCTACTACCTACGAGGGCTTCGTGATCGCCAAAGTAAACGGGGTCCTCTTCTGTAGCTGCTATGCGCCTCCGAGTTGGTCGACCGAGCGGTTCACGCAGATGCTGGACTGTATGACGACCGCGCTGACAGGGCGAAGGCCAGTTGTAATAGCGGGTGACTTCAATGCCTGGGCCGTGGAATGGGGAAGCCGTTACACGAACCAGCGAGGTCAAATCCTGCTAGAGGCACTGGCCGTGCTAGATGTCGATCTGGCTAATGTTGGTGCCAAAAGTACCTTCAGCCGTAACGGAGCGGAGTCGATTATCGACGTTACTTTTTGTAGTCCTGGCCTAACGAGTAGTTCGAACTGGAGGGTAGACGATGCCTACACTCACAGCGACCACCTGGCGGTTCGCTACAGTATCGACTACAACAACAGCAGGCAGCGGGTTGAGGAAGAGGCTAGGTCAAGGCCAAGCCCTCGTAGGTGGAAGACATCGTACTTCAATGATGAAGTACTTAGGGAGGCGCTCCGCCGTGAGCGTAACCTACTCGGACTAAGCGGGGACGAACTGGTAGCGGTGCTTACGCGTGCATGCGATGCGACCATGCCTAGAAAAGTCCACCCTAGGAATGGGAGACCACAGACATACTGGTGGACTCAAGCTATTGCGAACCTGCGCCGTGCCTGCCTACGGGCCAGGAGACGGATGCAGCGAGCACGTACCGAGCAGGAGCGTGAAGAACGACGGGCGGTGTTCACCGCTGCCAAAGTCGCGCTGAAGTCCGAGATAAGGGCAAGCAAAAAGGCCTGCTTCGAGGGACTCTGTCAGAGTGCCAACGCGAACCCGTGGGGTGATGCCTACAGGATCGTAATGGCGAAGACAAGAGGTGCAATTGCTCCTACGGAGCAATCTCCACAGATGCTGGAGGGGATCATCGAGGGGCTCTTCCCACGCCACAATCCTAGCCCATGGCCTCCTTTTGTAGGACAGCCGGGGATTGGGGCTGGCGATGAGGATAGAGTAACTGATGAGGAACTTGTAGGGATTGCAAAATCCCTAAGCATGGGGAAGGCACCAGGTCCGGACGGAGTTCCAAACCTGGCCCTCAAAGTCGCAATCTTGGAGGCTCCCGGTATATTCAGATCTGCTATGCAGATATGCCTGGACGAGGGAGTATTTCCAGATGCGTGGAAGAGGCAGAGCCTGGTACTATTGCCAAAGGCGGGGAAACCACCCGGTGACCCGTCGGCGTATAGACCAATATGCTTGATTGACACGGTGGGGAAAGTGCTCGAGAAGATCATCCTCAACAGACTGTCGAGGTACACCGAGGGTGTAAATGGTCTCTCAGGCAACCAGTTCGGCTTCCGGAAAGGGAGGTCCACTGTAGACGCTATTCTGACGGTTAAGAAAACCGCTGAGATAGCACTCCAGCGTAAGAGGAGGGGTATTCGCTACTGCGCAGTAGTGACTCTGGATGTAAGGAATGCATTTAATAGTGCCAGTTGGGCGGCTATTGCTGATGCGCTCCTGCGTCTGGGGATACCCGAGTACCTGTACAAGATTCTCGGAAGTTACTTCCAGAATCGGGTATTAGTCTATGACACAGAGGTGGGTCAGAAGTGCTTTCACATAACCTCAGGAGTCCCGCAAGGTTCCATCCTGGGTCCGGTGTTATGGAATGTCATGTACGACGAGGTGTTGAGATTAAAATTCCCGGCGGGTGTGGTCATCGTTGGCTTTGCCGACGATATTACGCTGGAGGTCTACGGTGAATCGATCGAAGAAGTGGAATTGACTGCAGCCCACTCGATCGCAATTGTGGAGGAGTGGATGAGCTCCAGCAAACTGGAATTGGCTCACCACAAAACGGAGGCTGTTGTTGTCAACAACCGAAAGTCGGTGCAGCAAGCGGTGATCAGTGTAGGCGACTGCACAATCACTTCGAAGCGCTCCGTCAAACACTTGGGGGTGATGATCGACGACAAGCTTACCTTCGGTAGCCATGTCGATTATGCCTGCAAGAGAGCCTCCACAGCTATTGTGGCACTGTCCCGGATGATGTCCAATAGCTCTGCGGTGTACGCCAGCAAGCGTAAGCTTCTGGCCAGTGTCGCCTCGTCCATACTGAGGTATGGTGGCCCGGCTTGGGGCACGGCTTTGAGTACCGATAGCTACCGTAGCAAGCTAGAGAGTACTTATAGGCTAATGTGCCTGAGGGTTGCGAGCGCGTACCGTACCGTGTCACACGATGCACTTTGTGTCATCACCGGTATGATGCCTATTGGTATCCTTATCATGGAAGACATAGAGTGCTTCGAAAGGCGCGGCACAAGAGGCATACGCAGGACTGCCAGAACGACCTCCATGGTCAAATGGCAGCGTGCGTGGGACAGTTCCACCAAGGGAGTGTGGACTCACAGGTTGATTCCGAGGTTAGATATCTGGGTCAATTGTCGCCATGGGGAACTAACATTCCACCTAACACAGGTCCTTTCGGGTCATGGATGCTTTAGACAATATCTACACCGTTTCGGTCATGCGGGTTCTCCCGAATGTCCAGTTTGTGCAGGTTTAGAGGAAACGGCGGAACACGTTTTGTTCGTGTGCCCGCGTTTCCGCACAATGCGTGACCGCATGTTTGCCACATGCGGTCGGGACACGACTCCGGACAATTTGGTCCAGAGGATGTGTGCAGACGAGTTTGGCTGGAATGCCGTTTCATCGGCTATCACCCACATCGTCTCGGAACTCCAAAGGAGGTGGCGTGTGGACTCGAGGAGTGACTAGTGCAGACGCTAATCAACAGGTGGTCCAAGGGTTCGCAGTCGGCTATGTAGGTCATACCGGTGCCCTACGGTCGAGATCGACCCTTACAGCGATTAAGTGGCCGCGGGGAGAACATCCTGGTAGCACTGCTGTCGTGGCGCCGGCCTACTGGGTGGATACGAGCCTCTGGTAGTTCGGGGCAGGTGGAGGCCCCTTCGTCAGCAATCCCAGCTGGTGCTAGCTGATAGGGCCTGAGCCTTCAGTAGGTCAAATTGCGAAGCCCGCAGTATCAGTTCTTGATACCTGCGGTGCAGCTGGGCGCGGGCTTAGTGGTCGAAACTGCCCGCCTTCAGCGGACAACGGGAGGTGAGGACCACCCGGGAAGCTGGCAATGCGCCAGCATGCTACCTTGGTGGACCCCCATAAGCGTGTCATCGATGTTCGTTGCTGCATGGCTACGCAGCTAACCTGGACGAAGGGTTTGGCGGCAATGGAAATGGTTTAGTGGGTCGGGGGTGTAGTCCTGTTTACTGCTTGTACGTAGTAAATGGTCCCCAACCCCACACTCCCGGACCTCGGTCCGGAGTCTGTTGAGCAGATTATCCCCCCATTGCTTAGAAGGAAAAAAAAAAAATACAGGGCGTTGATAAGCCTGGAATTTTCAATTGATGTTCTACAGGGCGTCAAGATATATCTGATCTAAATAAGATAAGATCAAATTACTCCAGGGCGTTGATACGTAAATTTTGATTGGTGTCCTGCAGAGCGGTTACATGATCCTAAACTCTTTAGTACGAATTTGTCTCAAGAGGCGTTAGATTGTTGTTGATTTCGGAGAGCTCTATCACGTTACCTACATTTTTTTATGACTTCGTGAGAAAATTTCTGACAAAAAATCTGAGAACAGCTTCTTAGTCGTCGACTAAGCGCGACTAAGCTGGACGACAGGGCTGGTTGTTAGACTCCACAAAACGTATATGCGTCTGAGATATCATTGCGGAAAAGCGTCTAGAATGAATTTCAGCTACTAAGGGGTCCATTACTAGCATTGAAACCCTACTTGCCGGCACGAAATTCAGTATGCGTGCGACCGCACTGAGTATTTTTTCGCAAATTCATGTCTCAATTTTTCAAACAAACACACTGTTTCTTCTGATTGTAAGCTCTCAAACGTATCTCTTTCGTGTAATTATTCCCTACTGGATCGTATCCACGGGATCATGAACATTTGATCAACATTTGGTTGGAATCGGTGATAATTGTTTTTGCATTTGTACATTTTCGTGAACACTTGGTGTGGAATGTCCAAATTACATTTTTGATTGAAGGCGTCACTTAACTAATGAATTTCTTTCGTTTTTGACGTTAACTACGTCTTACGGCAATATACTGGGTGTCAATTGAAAATCTAAAATTTTGCGACCGTCACGAAATTATGTAAGATTTTGAATACTAATAACTCAGCCATTTATCGGTAGATTTTCAATATTTTTCCACCCAACAGTCGAAAATTTATACAACATTTTACTCAAATGGAGAAAACTTTCGATTTTTGACAATAGACTGTCGAAAATTGGGAAAATATCAACCCCTTTCTTACGCAACCAAACATGTTCAAACACGTGGGTTGGGAAGTACACTATAAAAGCAGACCAGTTTCTGCTTCTTCGCTTATTCTTCTTTTGACGTTAACTACGTCTTACGGAAATATACTGGCTGTCAATTAAAAATCTAAAATGTTGCGACCGTCATGATATTATGTTAGATTTTGAACTAAAGGAAGGCTGCAACTATGACTATCGACTAAAATTCAAAAGCAGAAAATCACTTGGCGTAGTTAACGTCATGCGGTCGTGTCTTGTACAAAACCCTCTTTGATTTTTACTTAAAGATTTTCCAAACAATGGATTCCTTTCAAATATTAACAAATGTTTCTGGGGTTCGAGTAATCAAATTCAAGGGGTGTAACGTAAACATTTGGCACTTTAATTATTATGTGCCACTGTAGTGTACATAATCACAATATACGATAATGATTTTATTATGATCAAACATCAAGTTTTCTTATTTAAATCCTTAAATGATAACATCGCTAGCGCATGACGGCTCACCATAGTAGCATGTCCGAATGAACTTGAAACTATTGAGAACCAGATAAAGGTGGATGGTTGTGATGGCTATGACGGTTCCGGGTCATTTGGCCGAATGCCATTTGGCCGAATGCCGTTTGGCCGAACGCCATTTGGCCGAATGCCGTTTGGCCGAAATTGAAAACAAAAGTGAACTACAGTTAGCATGAATTTATTATGAATTTCAAAGAACTTATTCAGCTTATTCATAAAATAGGAAATATCATCATTGATATACATAAGCTTTTTAGTGTTAGTTGAAGAAACAGTCAGAGCTGAAAGAAGAACATCCTAAATGTAAGCAGTTGTTCAATGCTATGCTAGTGGTAATAGCCACCAACAGATGTTTTGGCATCGCGTTTGAACTTTGGACAGTAACTGAAACAGTTTAAAACTTATTCGTCCTTCTGCTGGATCGGCATGCTTCGATCCCTCGTACTAAGTAATATATGTCATAGTTCTGACATTAACAAGTCTTGGCTTCTTCTTTTCACAACGGAGAAACAGTGTACTTCTTTGACGTAAGTGTTCACCGAGTCGTTTATTGCTATATTCAAGAAACGGTGCAGTGTTCAGTTCCCAAGTTGTAATTTTAATCTTGGAGGAGAATGACATCTCATCTACACTCTTAAAAATAATGAAAATCACTCCGGACGTAATTCGCATTATGACTGAATGGCCCATTATGTAAGTGATGAAATGACATAAAAATGGGTTCTGAAAGATGTATTGATAGAAAAATGTAATTTTACATGATGAAGGACATGAAAACGATGCCGCTATGATTGAAATTTCCCGAATCAGACACCATCGTATTTAAAATGAGACACAAATTCACGTCATTTGGCTCGCTTCTTCTATGTGCATCCAAAAGACGTAAAATCGCATGATTTCGGAGTGTGTAAGTTAACCCTTGAGCTAAAAAAATATGTTTTGAAAAGAACGTATTTTAAGCATTAATTAAATTAATTATGAAAAATATTTCCCTCTTGAAAGAAAAGCCTATTAACAAAAGAAGGATAAATCTCTTATGAAAATTAAAATAAGTGCAATGCATATAATAATTTATTTCACCAGTACAACAACAAAGAATTGCCGATGATTTAAAGAAGGAAAAATTTCCAATTAAAATATAAGGTCAGTCATTGCCGATAGTAATGGAACCAGTATAACTAGAAAGAATAGCCTATGTTTAAAAGAAGGAAAAAATTCTGATGAAATCATTAAAAACACTTGAAACCTTATTACACCATTGGTAATCAAGTGGCGAATCAATCATCACCTCAAAGTTGTGAAGTGTGGAGTTCACAACTTCATCCTGAATAAAAGGGTCGATGTTATCATTCTCTTGGAGCTCTTATATAGCGACAAACATGACGTCCCGTCACATCATAAAAATCAACAAATTGATTAGCTTATCAGTTATTTGGTCACACTTATGAATCCTACACATCAGCGTTGTAGCAATTTGATTTTTTTGTTCATGATTCGACCAAACGGCATTCGGCCAAATGACCCTTTCGGCCAAATGGCATTCGGCCAAATGGCGTTCGGCCAAACGGCATTCGGCCAAACGGCGTTCGGCCAAATGGCCGGACACCGGCTATGACCGTGGTCATCATGTAAAGAACAAACGGACATTGCTGTATCGTGTCAGCACCGAGGAGGCAGCCCCTCTAGCACGATGTAGGTAGCGCAACCCTGGTTAGGTGGCCTATCGAAGACTCTTCACCAACCAAGAAAGGCAAAAATGCAGCTTAGGTCCCGCAGCTTACGAACGGAAACAAAATTCGCCCTGTATAAAACATTGATTCTTCCGGTGGCTCTCTACGGGCACGAAGCGTGGACGTTGAAAGAGTCAGACCGGAAAGCTCTCGATGTTTTTGAGCGTAAAGTGCTGCGGACAATACTCGGTGGGAAACTCGAAAATGGTGTGTGGCGCAGACGCATGAATCACGAGTTGTATCAAGTGTACAAAGATGCGAATATCATCAATCGTGTAAAATACGGCAGACTTCAGTGGGCTGGTCACTTAGTGCGAATGTTGGAAGAAAGAATTGCGAAAATAATATTCATCAGGGAACCAGGTAGAGGTCGGCGGCTTCGGGGAAGACCACGAATACGCTGGCTGTATGCAGTGGAAGAGGACCTGGCGACCCTAAACGTTCGGGGCTACTGGAGAAGTTTCGCCCAAGACCGACGAAGATGGAGCTCTACAATACGCCCGGCAATGGCGTGACGTTACGCTGTAGCCATCAAGGTATCAAGGTATCAAGGTAGGTAAATGATAACATCGAAGCAATACTGCGAAGTTGATAACATTAATCGACATCATTTGAATAATATTTTGATTCTGCTCGGGCTTTACTGATTTATAAACGCTTTCGATTATCACCCTCCACGAATTTCAATGCACAACCCCACCGTCGAAACGGCAACCGACTAGTCGATGGGGATTGGATGGTGGATTGAACTCTGCGAAGCGAACAATGAGTTTATTTGACCCAGACGGATAAAATTTGTAGATAGTGGATTTATAGCGTGCTGAATTGCACGAAATTAAATAATTGTTGGCACGAAGTGGTCGCGGTCAAATATCCCCCCTAATCCTCGTTACCGATTGGAAGAGCACGATAATTTTACGATCGGTTGTTTAGACGGATGGTTTCGTGATGGGAACGAATTATGAGTGCACCTGTTTTATGAATGTTTGAATGGAACACGCTGACTTTCGATATTGGAATTCTTTAGCATTCATCATTCATAGATGATGCGACAAATGCTGAACTGATTTCTTTTTTTATACTTTGGGGAAATGCATTGTTTTTTTTTCCAAGACATCAACGGCCGTTCTTATTCTTCTTCTTGGCATTACGTCCCCACTGGGACAGAGCCTGCTTCTCAGCTTTCTTATGTTCTTATGAGCACTTCCACAGTTATTAACTGAGAGCTTTCTTTGCCAAAGTTGCCATTTTCGCCATCGTGTGGCAGGCACGATGATACTCTATGCCCAAGGAAATGAAGGAAATTTCCTTTACGAAAAGAGCCTGGGCTGACCGGGAATCGAAATGTTGGCAAACTAATATCTGAGTGACAACATCTGGATTTTCTGGATGACTAAGTAAACAAGCTTTCAAATTACATCCATTGGATGATTCGGATTCCACTGGTTCTGAGTTAATGAGAATATATACCGAGGTGTGGCAAAGACATTTAATGTGTGACATCCATGTTGTATTTGTCCAATTAGTTGTATTTATCCAACTCGGGAAGCCTTGCACGATTCGTGCTAAAAAAAATCCTCATTTTCCAACTTGTTGCATAATTAACTGTTTTGCAATACTACATCGCAATATGCTGTTTTTAACATGCCAATTTGTCATGAAACGACATACTTTACGGCACTGATTTGAATTATGCAGTTTTGTAAGAGTAATTGCGCAACTGATTCAATTTTTGATGACTCGTTAAGCAACACTATGTTATAACACATTCGTTGTTAGTTGCACAATGAATCATTACATAACAATTCAAGGAAGTTGTTGAATAATGGAAACGCATTTTACAGTCATCCCTCCATGAGTCGATGTTCCATTACTCGATATCGACTCATGGAACCATACTGAAAACATAAAATCATGGTTACTATGATGGTCCCTTCAAACAGCTTTCCAAAGAATAGCTGTTCCATGACTCGATATTTCCATGAGTCGATGGTCCCTTCAATATCGACTCATGGAGGTTTGACTGTATTATGATTTATGGTTCCCTCAAGCAGCCTTTAACGAAATAGAAAAAAATGTACACAACAAACGATTTTCACAATCATAATCCTGCAACTTGTTGAGTACCGTAAATTCGGGTGATATTGATCACAACAGGTTCCAATTGATTGACCAAGCATTTTCTGAAGTCTCATCTTCTTCTCCTAGGCATTACGTCCTCAGTGGAACAGAGCCTGCTTATCAGCTAAGTATTCCAAGAGCGCTTGCACATTGTTTAAGCTTTCTTCGCCTCTGTTACCATTTAAGCCTTCGTATAAAAAATGACCCGGGGAAGTCAAGGAAGTTTCCATTTCTTAAAGATCCTGGGCTGACTGGGAACCGAACCCAGACACCTTCAGTATGCCTTTGCTTTGTAGTTGGGGTCTTCACCACTAGGCTATGGAAGATTCTAAAGGAAGAAAGCCTCAGCATAACATTCATTTTAGTCTGACTAAAACAAGTTTGTCAATTAAATCAACAGCTATAATAAGAAAGTGACGGTCAGACCAAGTTCATCCAACCTTTCTAGACCTTTTTTTAATCGATCATTTGTTGAGAATTGCCTCAATGACTTTACCTAGGTTCAGTAGACTTTCGCAAGCCATAGACATATTTCAATTACTTGAGTATCGCCCTTGACATGCATCACCCTGCTCTACTCGTGCTTCTCTCACTATATACCATATGCACCAAACCAATTCCATATCGTGCAGATATGGAGATGACAGCATCACCAGAAGGGATACCGTCCTCTTTGTTGAAACGTAAGAAGAATAATGGTAAAAAGTGTGCACTCCCGGTGGCTGAGTGCAAACTGCATCACTCAGTATTTGCTCTTCGTGTTAATTTATGTGATAGAATACCATATACCTACAGTTAATCTTATTATGCTTTGTTAGGAGCTTACAATAAAGCACAGGTTTTACCAAGAATCCCGTTTAATTATAAGAACTCCAAAGAAAGACTTCCAGTGAGAGCTGCTGTTTCTCAAGCCAGCATTCTGCGACAAATATTGTAAGATAGTCACATCTGACCTACTTGAGTTACCTTAGGGACGACAAGAATATTTGTTCGCCAAATGATGAAACCTATGTGAATTTGAAAAAAAAAGTAACTTTTCACGTATTCGCGAGAATGAGAGATTTATCGTAATTTAAAAACTCAACGCCGCATCTGCTCAGGTGTTTAACGAATAAATCGCATAAGGGGTCGTCCATAAATGACGTAGCTTTTTAGGGGGGAGGGGGGTCTTTACGAATTTGTGACGATGTGTGACGAGGGGGAGGGAGGGGTCCTAATTAGTGGACGTAGCATTTTGAATCACGTCGGAAAAATGAGAGTCACTGAAAAAAATGGCATACAATTATATTTTTATCAAACTTCTTTTTTCTTTGTTTGACTAAAGTTGGGTTCTAAAATGATGATTCAGCTTCAAGACATTCATATGACAAGATTGAAAAAAATCTAAGAAATTTTAGATTTTCTGTAGTGCAATCAAACAGATTTATTTAATGCTTTAAATAATTATGTGAACATTGTATTCCTGTATTAATAAATTAATTTATAAATATATAAATTGAAAAATAAATAAATTAATTGCAAATCAAGGCTTTAACGACTTGGAAAGGAAGTTTTAGTTTTATTCATATTTTCTGTTAGAGCTTATTTCTCAAAAAACATATGTTCGCTTTGGCAAATTCAGTTGAATAACTTGTATATTAATCGCTAAGATTATCTGAACATTCCAAATATTACAAGTGTAATCTTTTCTACATCTGGAACCTGATTGCTAAATGGATTTGAATTTGGATAATAATGACGAATATCCATTTCAAATTCAATATAATATGATATTATTATATATGATATTATCATCTCTTGATCATTTTCGTTGAAATCTGTTTCCTAACAACGAATAATTAAAAAACAATCCTCTAATATAACTAAATGTCTTTTCAACATATTATAAAACTTATTGTACCCTAACTCGTTTCTGTTAGCTTCACCAATCCAATCGAAGATTTTTGCTTTTTTCTATATTTTCAGCTGTAAACTATTTTTTCATGGTAACAACAGCAAAACAAATACAGTTCAGCCAACAACTTAAACAGGAAACAGTTCATTTAAAACTGTTTTCCAAATTACTTTTGAGCGCTACTGTAAATCAAGCATTTATTCGTTAGATTATCCTTATGTTTCAGTCAGTAATTAATATCAAAATCTGTATTGAACTTCTGAATTTAAATTTTTTGTTTCCAATTGCTAAGGAAATCAATTGCAATTGTTTCCAATTGCTAAGGAAATCAAATTAAAAATGTAGGGGGGGGTGGGTGTTGGTTGCTTGATATGCTACGTATTTTCCAAGGGGGGGTATCAGCATTTGTGACGAAATGCTACGAGGGGGGAGGGGATGTAAAAATCAGTGAAAAAATGCTACGTCATTTATGGACGGCCCCTAACAAATATCGTTACAATTTTCTGCTGAAAAGTACTGCTAGGTACGAGGTGAGCATAGAACTAAACACTCAAGTACTTGAGTTCCAAGTTCATGATGTTATCGAAACCTGGGGCCTTCGTGTTTTTGGAGGATTTTAAATAGATTGAGAGTTCGTCAGCTGTAATCTCCAACTTCTCAGAGAAGACGTTGGGAATCTGATGGAGGTTGTTTGCATGCTCATTAACAGCAGCTTCATGCGGACTCATGATGTTGCGTCCAAGATTATGTGAGCTGACGAAATGTCGACCTATTTCGGCTGCCTTTTCAGCAGGCTTTATCAAGCGGTCCACGGGGCCATTGTTATCTAGTAGAACGAGAACCAACGGTTAAGTGGGCCTTGGTTTTTAAGATTTTTGTTAGTTTCCAGAACGGCTGAGCACAGTCTGTAAAAGCGCGGATCTTATTAGCAAAATTTTGGTTTCTGAGGTCCAACATTCTGGCCTTAATAATTTTGTTCATCTGATTGACATCGGATCCAGGGAGCATCCGGGTCCAAGTTGTTGAAGTCACCTTCCGCCTTGCTGCAGGATTACTCCGTTTCGGTTTCTTCGGGGATTCCCCCAGGCTTCGTGCTTTGCGTTGAGGTCGCCAGCGATGATGTACCTCCCGCGCCGTCGAGTTAGCTTGGTGTTGTCCTGCCGTAGGGCCGTTTCCGATCCATGGTTGTGATTCGCTTGCGTTGGGTAGTACGCAGCGATGATAGTGATCGGGTCATCAGAAGCTTGCACTTCTACTCCCACGCTTCGATTACTTTGAGCTGCAGGATCGGCGTTGATGCAGGCGACAGTTGATGTTGTGGCGCAAAGCGATGGCGACTCTTCCTCCTTCAGAGCCGGTTCGATCTAGCCGCACAAGTCGATGGTTGGGAATTAAGACGCTCAACTCAAATGCGTCTCCGTGATGATGGCAACGTCGATGCTTTTCTCTTCGAGAAAGTCTACGAACTCGATAGCTTTGTTCCGGAGGGAACGAGGGTTCTAGTTTGCGATCCTGGTGATGGACTCACGGGCCATTTTTGAAAAGGAAAGCAAATATCACCGAGTTGGCAGCGTTGATCTGTTCGACTTGAACGGCAGGCGCGCAGCCGATGGAACAATTTTTTTTTGGCCGTTGGAACAAGTTCCTGGAATATTCCAACATTTGCTCTGGTGTGTACAAAAAGCCATCGTCGGAGGGAGGAGTGCCAGGAGCACTTGGTCCAGGATTCCCCCATCCAGGAGGGAGTGCTCTCTGCACCAGTGGAGCAGCGGTGGCGGCAAAAAGCGATGCTGAACGGAGGGACCAAATGGTGGGATGCCTGCCGATGGTTTGGTGGAAGCGGTGGCAGATTGGGCAGCTGGTAGCCGGGAGATGGAAAGTGCTCCTCAGTCAGCGGTGGTGGTGGCCGGCGTTGACGCTGTCGTCCCTGCTTCTTGGCGGATGCTTGCTGGCGGATCGCCAGGAGCTCCGCTCGTTTGGGGCAATTACAGCTGCTGCCCTCGTGGTTACAACCACAGTTGGCACACTTCGGTTCAATGCCGGCACATTTGCCACAGCGGGGCTTCATGTGGCAGTGCCTCGTACCGAGAATGAACGCGAGGCAGTTACCGCACTACGTCACGTCCTTCTTCTTCGGGTGGTAACACTCCCATTCAACAATGATGTTGAAGAGCGTTCTCACCTTCATCAGGCCCGCCATGGTAATGGATCTCTTCTCCAGGTCGGCCAGGTAGAGGTGGTCCTCTTTTACCCGTACAGACAGTGTAAGGCGTGGCATCGGTTGCATGCGAAAAGAAGTTTCTTTCTCGAGAAGCATATAAATGGATTTGATAATTTTAGAAAAGGGTAATTTACGACTTCGGCATCATTCGGCTATTATCGGCAATCAAATTTCAAACTCCAAATACACAGTATTTTTCTATCAAACCACACCAATGAAAACACGATTCTTTGTTCTGTCAGCTTCCCGCTGACGAGATTTCCGAGACTGAACAAACAATTTCGCCAGAGATGTCATCAATTCAAGTGAATACGCCTCAAAATGCGGCTAATTTGGAGCTGCCGAAGAGATTCGCCTGCATTTCTTATGGAAAAGCTCCGAAGAAAATGAGGCTGCCGACAATAGTTACACTGACAAGAAATGTTCGAAGCGTTTTAAAAACGTTCCCAAAAAGCTTATAACAATTATGTCCGTGTGAATCGATAGAGGATTGAGCAGCGCATAAATGTAAACAGACAAACACGTAATTTGTCTGCTGATGTCCGAGAAAATTGCAAAAGAAGCGCGGTATCGGCTTAGACTTCCGAGAATACGTAAATTCCCCTATATACTTTTTTTCATTCTGCAATGTCTACTGCTACAACTGGTACCTCGCATGGATAATTCACTTCCTACGACCGAACAGTTACTTCAGCTTGCCAACGGTTTCTTCCAAGTTAAATTCCCGTGGGTGTTTTGGAAGGATGCTGTCTGCGTACCGCTCATGGGCCGTCGTACTGAGTCTTCGGAGCAGCAACCTCACCTGGGCAGCGTCGTCCAAGTGTTTTCCGTCCTCTTTAAAAACTTCTTGCACACCACGCACAGTGCTTCGTCCCTTGGACAAAAGTCAAAAAATCAACTTTCATATTCGACCGAATCAAGCAGGCCATGATGTTAACGTATGTTTTGAGCGTGTAGTACAGATATTAGAAAGTTCTTGCAGTTTTCAAAACAAACCAAAACACCACGTGTTGACAAGTTGTTTCTTCGTTCTATATTATTCATTGTTTTCGTGTCAATCCAGTCCCTCTAAAATTCGCTTCATTCCCATCCTTATTATATTTTCAAAATGAAAATCGTTATGGACCGTTTTGAAACAAGTAAGTAGGAGTCATTCCATTCAATTTTCTGTGATATATTCTAACAATTGTTGAAAAAGATGCTTCTGAGCTACACGCTTTTTAATACAGAAGAAAATTAAAACACTTATCTTCTTTTTGCCCATACAAAAAAGTACCTCAAAGTACCTTTCTAAAATCCACTTAAAAATAAAATTTGAAGTATTTTTCAAATTCTGGAAGTGATTCCAGCTGCATATGCTTGCCAATTGTATGTCATCTTATGATTTTCAGGATATGCTGCCATAACCATCAATAAAGATTGTTTCGAACAGTAGTTTTCTGCCGCTCCACCCAATCGGAAAAATCATGTTCTGAATTTCATGTATATTTGTTATGGCACTGATTCTTTCTCCAAGATATTTGAGAACGAGCTAAAGACGTTTTGCAAATTTTATTGTTGCAAAATAAACCAAAAGTGGGCTGAATGTGGAAGATCATACAAAATTTTCGTGAAGCAAAACTCCGACTGGTTAGCAAAACCAGTTCAGCTCCCGCGCAATCAGGAAACTGACGATGCAGATATTTCCAGCTCGGCTGCAAAAGCTGGCATGGGGCCTCACAAACCGTTCAATGAATGTTCAAGAAAATTTAAAAGGGACGTGTTGCAGATCTTATCAACGAAGTGCTCGCATTCGCTGACAATTTATCAAATTCTTCGACTGGGGATCAAGTACAGGTCATTACTGCAGCACAGGCATTAGCTTTGAACATTGATTTAGATCTGTCGGAACGAAAGTACAATTTGTTTCGAGCCACTTTGAACGAATTAAATCCGAACTTGCTTCCTTGCCATTATGTGCTAAAGCAAGAGAAACAAAAAATAATTCCGAAACCGATTTCTGCATCAGAAACAGCTGCTACAGTCGATCTACAACAGCTCATGAATTGTACTGCATCCAGTATCATGAAGGATATCTCGTTGGAAGCTTCTAGAGTAAGGTGGGGCAAAAGTTCGACCTTAGTGGTATAATCAAAGTTTCCAGGAAAACAATAGCAGTTGAAACAAAACAAATACCATACAGTGAACCTTCAACATATTGGCTATAATTTTGCTGAACAAACTTGGGTCAAAATATTTACTCATTTTTAGTTATAACAGTTTCAAAATTGATTGTCTTATTCAAACTTTTGCCCCACCGGTGGGGCAAGAGTTCGAATCAAGTGTGGGGCAAAAGTTCGCTGGCTAAAACACAAAATATCGATCCTTTCATGACAGGCATACCTTACACCAGCCGTAAACTTAAGTTTGACGGAAAATACACACTAAATTTTCATAAAAAAATTTCCCAAAACCGAGTTAATTGTAATATACTCAAAAATAGCAGTTTTTCGCAAAACTAAGTGGAAATGTAAAATTTTGGTGACAATTTTCACACGATCAGACGAATTTAACTAAATTTGAAGATAAAATGTGGATTTTAGGCAATTTGCAAATTTTTCTGTGATTTTATACATGGGTCGAACTTTTGCCCCGCTGATTCGAACTTTTGCCCCACTATGGGCCAAAAACTGTTTTCAAGCATTTATGCAAAAACTAATACACCTCAAAGCAACCTTATCATAGGCCTAGAAACGCCCTTATATAAAATATTGAAAAAGATTTTATCTTCAATTGGTTCCATGCAACGAAAGTTTGACCAAAAATTACAATATTCACGTCGAAAAACAACAAATAGCCATAACTTTTCCAAATCTCAATCGATTTTTATGATATTTGGAGTGAAAGTCTCTTACTTGAATAGCAATTGAACCACCATGACATTTATAAGATTTGTTTTGAATTGAGCTAGAAATCTTAAAAAGAAACTCTTACCCCACTCGAACTTTTGCCCCACTTTACTCTACTGCTGTAAAACTGGTTGCAAGTGGGGCTTCGATGGAAGTTAAGGACACAGCATGTACAACAAACATTTTCGGAAGCAGGAAAATCGGATGAAAGTTTGCTGACCGGAACCATTGCGACGTTCCGTTGAAAATGATCGAAATAAATAAAAATAAACCCTCTGGTCAAACGACATTTCAATTTTCTTTTGTAGCAATAATTCAGTTCTCGGATGATTAATAGCTCGTAAATGAATTGTGTTGCTAATAAAAAGAAACTTAATTCAACCTTTTTAATTGGATTTCATTTTATTCATTGGAATAATCCATACTCCAATATTTTTATAAAAAGTTGGTTATTGAGACACTTTTATGGTTACGTATGTCACATACATCGTTCATGCGAACGACTCAAGTATTTTTTCATGCATTTTTATTTTGAACATTTCTGCCAAGCGAGCACTGTTTTATGGTGTCAAATGTAAAATTTGACGTATAAGCCACTCATGCCATTACTGATGTAATATGTGTCATTTATGCCAATAATGAGTTTTTTTATGTATAACGAGATCCTCCTCAACTTCGTAGGGCAAAACCGCATAAAACAGCCCGATATGACTTTTGTCCCCAAGTGCCATACGTTCGAAGCACTGTGCCACGCTCTAAAGAGACCTTCGTCCTAACTGGAACTCTTGAATCTTCTTCTTCGGAGGTCTATTTCCGACATGAAAATCTCTTTGTCAGAACTACGTAGATATAGCGTAGCCTACTGTTCTACTACAATGGCATAAACTTTTTTCCTAAATTAATACCTCTACCGGCAGCTTCATTATTTACCGCTAAAATAATATTCAAATCGCGATAACTTTTTTATTTCTCGATATTTTTGCCTGATTGTTTTACAAGCTCCCAAAAAACTCTTCTAGTTTTAGAATATTTGTCGATATTGATAATTGGTCATCTGGATCCAGAGATATTCCAAAATTCCTTGGGGGACCGACGGGTAGCCATAACCCACGTAAATATCTCAGGCTACAGAATTTTGATCGTGTTCGTATATTCACTTCTCGAAATGATACATTAATGCGAGTTTGTTGTGAAAAAATGAAGCAATTTGGTGCAACCGTCTTTGAGTAATGAGCACTTTTGTTTCTGGTACCACAAATAAAGATCTTGAAACTCAAAAAGAAAAAACTCATTTCGTGATTTTCAGATTTCTTCAAAAATAAGAAGAATACTGAACCGATTTGTTTGATTTTTTATATAGCTCCTTATTGCCTGGTATTGTATAGTACACATTTTTTTTTTTTTTTGATAATTTGACCAACATTATAATGCATTATTCATATTATTTATTTATTATTTTTATATGGAAAATGTCGGCCCCCAAGGAACATCGGAATATCTCTAAAACCAGATCACTAATGATAAATACACTCCCGTGCAAAAGTTTGGGTTCACCCCCTCAAAAACATACAAAAGTGCTCTGTCCATATCTCTGTGATTACACGTTAAATTGAAACTCTTTAAGCCGCATTCGGAAGGCAAAGAGTTATTATTACTTCGTATGTATTTTTCCAAAATCATTTTTTTAATTTTGTATGCTAAATTTTTACTTAAAGTTGTGACATTTTTCAAAAAACACACTGAAAAATCATATCTAATTTCCTCAGCATTGGGTCGACCAAAATTTTAAATCAAAGTGTCATTAGAATCGCAATCTTATATTCTTTGAAGAGATCCCACGAAATTTTGGCGGAAAAATCTTTAAAGTATTCAAAATCAATGAAACAGTCAGTCAAGTCATCATGCAAAAGTTTGGGTTCACGCGATTTGAATATTTTTATGGTGGTAAAAAAAATGAATCTGTCGGTAGAGGGGTTGAGAATTGAAAATAAGCAATTAAGAAATAATCTGTCAGCTTTTTGAACTAGAACACATGGAAATAGCTAATAAGGGGCCCAGATAGCCGTAGCGGTAAACGCGCAGCTATTCAGCATGACCATACTGAGGGTCGTGGGTTCGAATCCCACTGGTCGAGGATCTTTTCGTAAAGGAATTTTTCTCAATTCCCGGGGCATAGAGTATCTTTGAACCTGCCACACGATATACACATGCAAAAATGGTCAATCGGCAAAGAAAGCTCTCAGTTAATAACTGTAGAAGTGCTCATAAGAACACTAATCTGAGAAGAGCAGGCTTTGTCCCATTCGGGACGTAACGCCAGAAAGAAGAAGAAGAACATGAAAATAGCTTAGGGTGTTTACTGTTCATTTTACCCAAAATACCCCTACTGTTGTCAACATTGAAAAAAAAAACTAAATACTGGCCACCGTGAATCCAGTTTGCAGGTTAAGTACATTGAAGCGTCTTTTCGCAGTCCGACAAAACAGTTTATAAAACCCACAACCGTTTTGGGATTTTCAGACCAAATTTCACTTTGTTGTAATAATCCCCGTTTAGAAATTCGGATGTGCGCTTGTATAAATCACTAAGACTGCAGAGCAGATGTTTAGAGGTACCACGTTCCATGTCACAGAAACAACAGATATTATTCTTAACCTGACCAATTTTCTTTTAATGATATCCACTCCGGACAGTGTTAGTTTCATAAACATAAATGTTTCAATATTACTTCTTTCCCAATGGTAAATTTCGATTATTTAAGGTATTATTCTTTAAATGTTCTGTTTTACATCCATGACTGTTGAATATAATTTCAATTCTCATCTAAAAGACAATTCTTGTGGTACAAAACAACTACATAATTTACACCATAACTCAACAAAATCAACATTTCAACCATTCGTCGAAAGGATCCCGTCCGTAGCGGAAGACACTTATTAAATTTTAACGCTCCTGATATCCTTCGCTATGATTGTCAGCTACTGTCTCGTGTCCTTTTCTTCCTTTTTTTCAACCCCCTAAACTCCTGCTCACCAACCAAATACTACGAATCAGATGTCATCATGTGCAAGGGATAGACCACCACTGACGACATTGTCACGGTTTTCTCTCTCTTTACAGCGAAAAGGCAACTTCGTGCGAAAGGATCTGCTGGATTTTTTTTTTTTGCGCTGCCTCGACAAACCGGAGGGGAGAATTCAAAAGTAAGTTAATATTTTATTATTACTTTAATACCATCAGACTACTTAGGCAAGGACGGAAAACGAGCCAGAAACAGAACCGCAAACGGAAGACATGGATGGCATAAGCCTGCAGCAATAACAATCATGAGATAAACATCACTATGAAGTGATTCTAAGGTGGGATGAGAGGGTGATGTCCAGAAGAACACGAACTTTTCCTTTTTGTGGCCTTGGTGTGAAGTTGTCATATGGTGTTTTCGAGGAAATACGTGTAATGTGTCCCAAAGGAACGTCTGTATTAGTTTTTGTGAACGATGCCAGGAATAGTTGATTCAGCAATTCCTAGAGAACATCTATAGTCTGAGGTTGATTTTTTTAGAGCAGTTTTTTTTTGAGTGAAACTTGAGAATCAAAACAGAAACTGCGATTCGTTTGCGGGTAGTTTTGGAATCGTACTAGAATATTAGGAATCTATGAAAGTGCTCATAAGAACATTAAGCTGATAAGCAGGCTCTGTCCCAGGGAGGACGTAATTTCAGGAAGAAAAAGAAGACATGGAGCCCATCCAAATAACACTATTTGTTACAGAAAAGTCACCATACTTTTCTTTTACATACTGAGGTTATTTATATTGCGTATCTAAACTTCCGCCGTGATTTTTGCAATACTGTAAAATGGGGTAGGGTAGATGTACCAATAGTGGAGGTACTAAGCACGATTGAACTTTGTTTAACCGCCCAAATTCAAGATGCGCAATTAATGTACATGTTAATGTTGTAACCGGAAGTAACGACCGTTGGTTCAATGAGAAAAATGATCGCAGTAATCCACGGCATGTCAGTAAAAAATAATACCTCCACTATTGGTACACTGTTCTTTTAGTTGCGGTATATTTTTAATATGTGTTCCTATAGTTGCGGTATCCGTTGTTTTCTTATGGGATCCTCCACTATAGGAACACTTTACCGCAATTATTGGTACAAGCAAGTAAAATTTTAGCAATTTTAGTGATATTTCATCAGTTTTATAGTAATTTGAACGCTCTTTTCAACTATTCCGTGTATCAACAAGCCAATATGTCGATTAGCAGAGTCGGTTCTGTGGGTAATGTAATAAAATCAGTGAAAACGGCACTATCGCAACTATAGGAACACCCACAACTAAGGGAACACTTACCCTATCTTTTACAGTGCGAACAAAACAAAATAACTAAATTTCTGTTGAACGAATGCAAAAATAAACAGTATTAGTATGACACATCACGTCAAAGCTATTTTTGATAGAATAGAAAACATTTGCAGATTGGTATACAATGATGAAGTTTTAGAAATTTGGAAATACTTACAGATAATCTATTCTACGATCACTATATGCAGGAATTTCAAAGAGTTCCTCACCTATCCTTGACAACCTAGTTGTAGTCAAAAAAGTTATACTAAATCGCTCAGCGATTTTTTTTATAAATTGGGACTGTATTTGCAATCAGTGTCAAACCCGTACAGGTGCTTCTTCTTCTTGGCATTACATCCTCACTGGCACAGAGCCTGCTTCTCAGCTTTGTGTACAATAAGCAAAGTTACTGACTGAGAGCTTTCTTTGGCAAAGGTACCATTTTCGCATTCGTTTATCGTGTGGAAGGAACGATTATACGCTATGCCCAGGGAAGTCAAGGAAATTTCCATTACAAGAAGATCCTCGACCGACCGGAAATCGAATCCAGACACCTTCAGCATGGCTTTGCTTGTATCCGCGGACTCTAACCAACTAACTTGGCTAAGGAAGGCCCAGCGTACAAGTATGCAATGCATTATATACTTTACGTAATAAGTTTGTTGTCGTTCGAAGTATAGGTAATGCACTTAGCACAGGCTCTGTTTCAATGGGGAGGTCATGTCAAGAAAAAGAGGAACAATTTATTTTATCAAGAAAAGAAAATCATTTTTGGTAGAAATATTTGGTTTCCTCTTCTCCCATTGGTTTTGCAATACGCCGACTCTCTCTCTAAATTGCCTACAGGCACACAACCTGAAAGCATATTCGTGCAATTTCCTGAATGGATCTCCACTTGTTTGTCTCGGAGCTTATCGAATTACTTCCACAATCACAACGACAGCCAGTTGTACAGCATTTCAACACTAGCTTCCGGAACATACATGCTCTGACAAAACGGTCTTTGACTCTTGTTTCAATCATCTGTGATTGATTTACGCATCTACCTATAGATACATCCCTCACATTATTGACAACGAACATATGAACGTTAACATCAGAACTCCAACTGTATTAGCAGGATTTCTCCTTTGCTCCCACACTGGTGACGAAGACCAGAGAGGTAGCCAACAAAATCAAAATTGAGGGGCTACAACAAACCTTCGGCCTTCCTTAGCTTAGTGGTTAGAGTCCGCGGTTACAAAGCAAAGCCATGCTGAAGGTGTCTGGGTTCGATCAGTATAATCGTACCTGCCACACAATATAGGAATGCAAAAATGGCAACTGTAGCAAAAAAAGCTCTCAGTTAATATCTGTGGAAGTGCTCATAAGCTTCGACTGAGGTTATGTTATTGAACCAATATTGGCTAAGGAGTCTTTAGGGAATTAAAAAAAAAGATTGTCCGCCCAACGATGGTTCAGAACCGGTCGGACTCAATCGATACAGTGTAGGACGAAAAAACCTGCACGTTTAGCAATCTTGACTAGTGAACCGTAGTGATAGGTAATTACGTTTGACTTAAAATTGCTTGTAAAATTTCAACAATTGATTATAATATTAAACATTTTAGAACCCTTAAAAAAGGTCCTAAACGGACCGAAACGTCGGGTGAAAACAAAAACTAGCGTTTTTAATTCCCTAAAGACTGCTTAGTCAACATTTGTTCAGTTTCGATTTATCTTATATTAAATCCTACAGATACAATCGAGTAAAAAACAAATGAAGCGGTTCGCTCGCCGGACTAAATGCTAGCTTATGGCCGCATCACTAACAAAGGATTTATTATTATTTATTTATTTGGTTTTACATCAATTAGATTGATAAAACCTCGCCAACAATATTTCGCCAATTCACTCGTTTCATGACCGCTTCTCACCATCCTCGACTGCGACTCACGCTCTCCAGGTCCTGGTGCACCTGGTCAATCCACCTGACTCGCTGCGTCCCACGCCTTCTTTTTCCGACCAGATTCGTAGTGAACACCATCTTTACAGGGTTGTACTCCGGCATTCTTGCAACATGCCCTGCCCAGCGTATCCTTCCAGCTTTTGCTACCTTCACGATACTGGGTTCGCCGTAGAGTTGAGCGAGCTCGTGGTTCATCCTTCGCCGCCACACTTCGTTCTCCTGCACGCCGTCGAAGATCGTCCTTAGCACTCGGCGTTCAAAAACCCCAAGAGCTTGCAAGTCCTCTTAGAGTAAGGTGACCAGACGTCCCGCGTTTCGCGGGACAACGCAATTTTCAACATGATATTATTGCGTCAAAACTAATTGTTTGACTGAACTGAGAAATTAGATCATGATTTAGACCTTAAATGTTTGTAGAATACACATCCAATACGAATAATGTTTAATTGGGAGCGAGATCTAACAAGGTGTCCCGCGTTTCGCGGGACATTTGTGGTCGCTTTATCTTAGAGCATATTCCACTGCTCATGCCCGTAGAGGACTACATGTATTATGAGCGTTTTGTACATCGTGCATTTGGTACGGGGGTGAATCTTTCTTGATCGCAGTTTCTTCTGGAGACCATAATAGGGCCGACTTCCACTAATGATGCGCCTTCGTATTTCACATTGTTGTCAGCCGTCAGCAAGGATCCGAGGTAGACGAACTCGTCCACCACCTCGAAGGTATCCCTGTCAATCGTGACACTGCTTCCTAGGTGGGCCCTGTCGCACTCAGTTCCACCTACCAGCATGTACTTTTGACGCATTCACATTAACCCTACTCTTGTTGCTTCGCGTTTCAGGCGGGTGAACAAATCTGCTACCGTTTCAACTTTTCTCCCAATAATATCCAAGTCGTCCGCGAAGCAAACAAATTGTCCGGATCTCGTGATAATCGTGCCTCGACTGATAAGTCTGGCACTCCGCATCACACCTTCAAGCGCAATATTGAACAACAGGCACGAAAGTCCATCGCCCTGTCGTAGTCCCCGCCGAGACTTGATCGAACTGGAGTGTTCGCCCGAGATCTTCACGCAGTTTTGCACACCGTCCATCGTTGCTCTAATCAATCTTGTGAGATTCTCGGGAAAGCTGTTGCCGTCCATGATCTTCCATAGCTCTACATGGTCAATACTGTCGTATGCCGCCTTGAAATCGATGAACAAATGGTGCGTAGGGACCTGGTACATGCTTCATGTCTGGAGAGTTTGCCACATGGAAAAGATCTGGTCCGTTGTCGAGCGGCCGTCGATGATACCTGCTTGATAACTTCCCACGAACTCTATTGGTGATAGACGACGGAAGAGAATCTGGGATAGCACTTTGTATGCGGCGTTAAGGGTAGTTATTGCACGATAATTTTCCAGTTTGTCGCCCTTTTTGTGGATAGGGCATAAAACGCCTTGCTTCCACTCCTCCGGTAGCTGTTCCGTTTCCCAGATTATGACTATCAGTCGATGCAAACAAGTAGCCAACAAGTCCGGGCCAATCTTGATGAGTTCGGCTCCGACACCATTCTTACCAGCGGCCTTGTTGTTCTTGTGCTATTGAATGGCATCCTTAACTTCCCCCATCGTGGGAGCTGGTTGGCTTCCACTGTTCGCTGTGCTGACGAAGCCATCGCCTTCGCTGTCCTGACCTTCTGTGCCTGTGTTCTCTGCGCCATTCAGGTGTTCATCGTAGTGCTGCGTCCACCTTTCGATCACCTCGCGTCCGTGCGTCAAAATGCTCCAATCCTTATCCTGGCACATTTCAGCTCGCGGCACGAAGCCTTTACGGGATGTGTTGAGCTTCTGATAGAACTTCCACGTTTCTTGAGAACGGTACAGCAACTCCATCTCTTGGCATTCCACCTCTTCCAGGCGGCGCATTTTGTCCCGGAATAGGCGGAATAGGCTGTTTCCGCTTCAGTCTGTATCGTTTCACGATTTGCCGCGTACTAAAGTGCAGCATTGCAGCCCACGCTGCATTCTTCTCCTCTAAAACCTCCTGGCATTCCTCGTCGAACCAATCGTTTCTTATGCTCCGTTCCACAAATCCGACAATACTTTCGGCAGCGTCGTTAATGGCTGCTTTGACTGTCCTCCAGCAGTCCTCAAGAGGGGCCCTATCGAGCTCGCCCTCATCCGGCAACGCTGCCTCAAGATGCTGCGCGTACGCATTGGCGACATCCGGTTGTTTCAATCGCGCTAGATTGTACCGGGGCGGGCGTCGGTACCGTACATCGTTGTTGGTTGACGGATAGTTTTGGGTGCAGTTTCACCATAACCAGTCAGTGGTCGGAGTCAATGTTAGCGCCACGAAAGGTTCTGACGTCTGTTATGTCGGAAAAGTGCCCTCCATCGATCAAAACGTGGACGATTTACGATTCTGTCTGCTGAGATCATCTCCAGATGTACCGATACGGGTGCTGGAAATAGGTGCACGAATGGCCTATATCGCCGCTGCGCCTGTGCTATCCGCCACCTATTGCTTTTATTGGCGTTATTGAGTGGTACTCAAAACGGTTCAGCTATTATCGTTATGTCGAACTTAGTTTCTGTTGTCAATTGCCCCAACAGTTGTGCGGTGTCGCAGTGATTCAGGTTACCACCGTTACTGATGGGCTGCGATCGCCTTTTGGTACGCTCGGCAATTGAAGCTGCACGTCGAATGGGTGTATCCTTCCTCCGGTGAGCAGAGCAAACACTTTGGTCGATTTTTGCAGTCTTTCCCGAAGTGACCTCTTACTCCACATTTCCTGCACAGGCCGGATATCCGAAGTTCATGCACTTGAAGCATCGCATCGGTGTCCTATCTGCTCGTGGGACAAGTCTCAGTGGGCATATCAACCAACCAATTATGATCTTGCCTTTTTCTACCAGTTTGTTCGCGCGTGTCAACTGATAGTCGAATCGTCGCTGACAGTGTGCCGTCACACGACTTCCTCAGACGCACGGCATAAAAATTAACACGGCAGGCTCTTTACTGATGTAAATATCAAGTTTGATTGTAAACATGTGACGTCACTTCTATCGTACCATTTATCTTCCGGACCACTAGATCATTTTTTTCGCAAATTTGTTCGAGGTGGATAGGAATGACGTCGTCAAGTAGCTGTCAGTTTTCGGAATATATCACCTTCTCAATGTAGTACACCATGCTCAGACGGATTGTCATGGCCTCCTCTCCAATGCTGCATTTCTTACGCAGATCATCACTCATCTCGTCCAAGGTTGTTATCTCATCCAGATATTTGCACTAAACAACTGCGTCATGGGTAAGTGCTCCCACGTCTGCCTCGTTCACCAAAGATTTCGCGACTACCTCCTGATAGGCCGAGCTCTTGATTGGTGGCTCACTCTTCATCTCAAAAAGCATCTCCCTTTTCTGGGTACGCCGCGTTCTAACCACGTTTTCTCCGAGGTCCTTCGGGTCCTCAACTTTTCGGATGATATGTGCGTACGTTGTTAGGTCGTTTGCCTCAACAAGTATGGCATCCCTTTTCGACCACTCACGCTGTGGGCGTCTCTTCACTTTCTTCTTCCCGTACTTTTTCTTCTCCATCTTCTCTTTCTGTTTCTTTTTTCCTTGCTCGTTGCGCTGCTTTTTCTGGACTTTTTCTGGTGACTCTCTGTCTCGATTGTCTCGAGCTTGTCAGCCGCTCCTTGCTCCGTAACGTTTTTCAGTGCCTTTTCGGCAAGCACTACTCTTATCCTCAACGCTTTCTGCTCGTTCATGGAAGCGTTGACAGAGGATTTGATGCTCGTCAGCTTGCCCTTGATGGCGGTATGTTCATTGTGCTGGTCCTTGACGCACTGGATGAGTTCATCGACCTTATTCTTCACCTCCGTCAACCTCGAATTTTTAGGTTGTTGCCCTCCTTGAGCAGCTTTGTTGCTCGATTTCAGTGTGTACACTGGACTATGACTCTGAAATAATCCTCTTTGTTCTCATTGTGTCTCACATTGATTCGAGCTACTGCTGTACGTCGGTAGATTCTCCGTGTATGCACCGGTGATCGTGGTACCTTACCGCTTTTTTTGAACGCGCTCGCGTCCTGGACTCTTGTTGTGTTAAACTCCATTGCAACGGGTTCCCCCTCTAAGCCGCTATCCTCGCCCGTCGTAAGTAGTCACTTTCGTTATCTCATGATGATGTATGCAAGCAGTGACGCCATGCTAGGGTTGACCCGGCGCCTTATGGGGTGCCAAGTTCAGAGCCAGATCGGCGCAAGTCAGTAAAGGTTCAACTAAGCCTACTTCCACCAGCTAGCGTGGCGGGTTTAGAACGTATTTGAAGTCCTGCCAAGGTTTTAACGGGACGGAGGTAATTGTACCATTAACCTACTCGTCATTTCAGAGAAGTGTCATCCATCTTTACTAAGGGTATAGAATAGCGCGGCTCTCAGCTTTGCAGCGTGGTTCCTATGCGTGATCCGTAGCCGTAACCATGTTCTTATGCTGCCAGTCTTCCATAATTAGGATCTCGCTGGCCTGGATCCTAATGTGCCGGGTGGCGCTCCTGGTGATGGGCTAAAGTACTTTGAAAGCGGTACGGGTCGCTTGTACGGAGATGTGGTCGCGGGCCTGTGGGTTTTTATAGGAGTTCAACAGAGCTTCAACAGTGTTTTTCTCATTGGCGCTAGGGGTCAAGTCCCAAGTTAGTTTAAAAGACTTGAAATCACCGATGAAGCACAAGTGTCGGTTACGCTTAAAGACCATTGTGACATCGATGTGTCCATCTGCCTCAGAAAGAATCCACAGTGCAACCAAGTAGCGGCGATTGGGCTGCCGGTTGCAGATGCCTACAATATGATATATGATGAACTTGGGAGTGATCAACATAGGCTGGTCATTTGCCGATAGTTGTGACAAGCATTGACCCCGACAGCACAGTGTTCAGATAAGCAATGTGAGCTATCGTAAAGAAAACCTGCTGCAGATGATGAGTAAGAAGTGGTAAGCATGACCAGCGAGAGCTGATAGAAATCTCGAAATCATTCATATCAGATAAGATACAGGTACCCGATGGTATCCAGAGCTTTAGCAGAGCAATTCTTACTGAAGCCAGGCCGCCATCGGCACTCATTGTTAGAACTCCAGTTTCATGTCACTGATCGCTAGTATATGCTAAAACTAAAGGGTGATCCCTTCGGTTTTCTTAAATTGGTGGACCCTTCCTACGCCAGCTAACTAAACAGTTTCCGAAAAAGTCCATTTTTTGATAAATCTTAGGTATTTCTTCAGGTGATATGTCTTATATTTCCTTTGGAACACATAGCAAACTTAGTGGCATCGTATAGAGGAGGAATATAGCTTTCATCTGAGATTAAAAAAATTTGGTGACCATTTTGAATTTGGCCACCATCTTGGATTTTGTGAAAAAAAACCGTTCTTTCACTATTAGCGCACCGCTCGTTTAGAATGCTGAGGTCATTATCAGAAAGCTGAGAAAAGACTGAGTAAGATAGGCTACAAAAACTAGGTGAACAATGGCATGTGCCCTATGAAATAAACGATTTCCTAAATCATGTTCTACGGTTTTGACGTATATGGCGAGTATATTATTCGAGTTGAATGAAGAATAAGAGCATTAATTTAGGTGAAAAAATCTGGCGGCCATCTTGTATATTGACGCCATTTTGATTTTAAGCAGTAAAATTAATGTTTTACCTTGTTACGTCCTTACTGGAACAAAGTCTACTTCTCAGCTTAATTAGTTATTAATACAGATAATTAAATAAAAAAATTATTTTTTAATTATATTTGGTACTAGAATGATTCTTCAACATATCTTCAAGTTCAGGAACAGCATTAATTCTCTTATATATTTGGTCCAAAATCATTGATTGATATGAACAACGAATTGAACAAATGAAAAAAAGAAAAGAATTAAAGAATCGGATTGTTTTGTCAATGGATGCCTCATAATTCGATATAATGAGCGATGGTAAAAAATCTTCGCTTTAAACCAAGATGGCGTCGAATTCCAAGATGGCCGCCAGATTTTTAAATCTCAAAACGACACTCCCGAGGATTAGCATTACGTCCATATTGGGCAAAGCCTGCTTATCAGCTGTTCAATTTCGCTATTGGGCGGTCCATTAATAACGTAAGGGTTTATGGGGGAGAGAGGGTCTGAGATTTCTAACGCGCCATACAATTTATTTTTAATTTCCATACCAAAAATCTTACCATGGGGGGAGGGGAGGTTGAAAAACCCCGAAAAATGTCTTACGTAATTAATGGATAGCCCCTTATTTTTTCACATGTATTTTGGCGGCAGTTAAAACGATACCTTAGAGCACAGAAAATGAAGATTTTTTTAGCTCAAAAACATAAGATCTCTTCTATAAATAAATGCACTTTTGGAAATGTTCTATTTATTCACTATTCCTGAATTCAAAGATATGTCGAAAATCATTCTGTTATAAAAGTGCAGCAGACAAGAAAATATTCTATATAATAACCAGTTTTATAGCTGATTGACCTGGGTCCATACAAATTTCAAAATTTGTGTATGGACAAATGACCACGAGGGAGAGGTGGGGGTTGGGTCTGAAAATTCAAAAAAAAAAACACGTGGGGCTAGCTGGCGTATGAAGAGTCTATCAATTTGAGAAAACCGAAAGGACCACCCTTTAATTTTAGCAAATATCTACTAGCGAACAGTGACATAAGATTGAAATTTTAACGATGGGTGCCGATGGCAGCCCAGTGTTGATAGACTCACACACAAATCTCAATAAATACGTTCTCCCGTATGAGCAAACTCATTAGAGATCTGCTTCGTAAATCTCACGCTTGAGATTTTGATGTAAAATCACTCAATCAACTCAAACCGTAAAAAATGATTCAGTCACAAAACCCGTCAAAAACACGTGAAACCCGATTGTTGTTGTTTACGTTAGATAGGACTGCTATAATTTTACTAGACTAAGAAGAAATTATTGCCGTGTGTGAGTAAACTGTGAAATTACGAGATAATGAGTCAAAAAGATGAGCCAACTCATCCATGATTTCTTGACCACTGAGTTGCGTGAAAACTTTTTGTTTCTCTTATATGATAGTATACAATACTTTTCAAAAACACAAAAAAAAACATTTGAGCATCGATAGTATTATGAACTTTACTGATAAGTATTGTAATACCGTCGTTGGGGGTGACAATGGGTCAAAATGGGATATGTGTGATTTATTTTTTGAATAACTATCGCAATTTAACTCCAAAAAAATTCAAATTTGGTGTGTATGTACTTTGATGGTACATTAACAACTGTTCAAAAAATTAAAGACAAATATTTATTCACAGCGGCACCACAAGTGAACGAAAAATGACCCAATCTCACCCCATAGAGGGGGTGACATTGGGTCACTGTAATTGAAATAACTTGTTTTTGAGCATATGATTTCAAAACCATTCACAACTGAAAAATATTGATAAAAAACGATGCAAACAAGACAAAAAGATAACTAAGATGTTTCACAAGTATGATAAACCCACTTAAAAGAAAGATTATACTGAAAATTGAAGAGCTATGAGAAAAAATATGTAAACCCAACATTCATCGTCGAGTTTACATAATTTTTCTTGGTGTTTCCCTCAAATTGTCTTCAAAGTCTCATCCCCATTGTTAAAAAGCCCATTCAGTTTCCCCAAAGGTGTACTGAAACAGTGATTATTTTAAACCTTCGCAAATAGTTCAATTTCGGTGCAACATTCCACGATCAATAAATTTCAGGCAGAAGTTGACGTCATAATCCAAGTATTTCAGCGATCCAACTCATTTGTTCTTCCGTGAGATGTTTCTATAATATGAAAACACTGATAAATAATCAAATTTAGAAAAAAACACCCTTTTGATAAAAATTTACGATGTTGCTGCACACGAAACACAGTTGCTGGTTTGAGAAGTTGTTAAAATGCGTTGTATTATTATTTAATGCACGGAATACTCAAGTAGACTTGTTTGATGTTTCAGAGATGCTGTATTTAGAAAGAATAAACACATCCTTATGAAAAAAGAGAACACCCGGCACCGTAAAATGTCAAAAAAGTGGGCATGGAATTTCATTTACTATCGTTCTTGCTTGACCCAATCTCACCCCCATTTTCAATGTTTTAGACATCGTACCGAAAAAAAATGATTTTTTTGTGGGAAAATCAAACAGATTCCGGAAAATACCTGTGATGTGTAATGAAAAGACTTTCAACATTCTACTTATACAACGATAGAGGCTAGAGTACATGCGTGATACTTTGTACAGGAGAAATTTAATGTTGTAAATTTTATCTAGTTTCAACATGCAAGTTTATTGATGTAGTAAACAAAAACTACTATTTCTAAAAATGCAGATTGTTATGAATTATGTGTAATAATATGTTCCCTAACATATGAATTATTAATTTTAGTAATATCAGCGTTATTAGCTGAAATATTTCACAAAACATATTTTTCCGTTTTGACCCAATCTCACCCCCTAAACCCATTGTCACCCCCATCGACGGTACACATAAAGTTTGGATTCTGTGACAAATTAAGCAAATAAATTGCCTTACAAACTGGCAAACTTGCATGTAAGTTTGCTGAAAGAGTCAAATTTTGTCATTTTTTTTTTTGTAAATGACTAAACATATTTTCGAGTGTAACTCAAATAATTGGAAGGCTCTAATTCAAGAAAAAGTTTTCCGTTCAAACATGACCCATCCTAACAGCCCCAACTGTCTACGTACCCGTCTTGAGCAGTACCGAGCCATCATCAGTCGGGGACAATGATACGGAAAAGCATTGGCGTTGTTGGCTGCGGCTGAACGGTATGGAAATCAGCATGTTGTGCTCTCTGGTGGTAAAACGGGACATCGGATCAGCATCAGCATCGAGCTCGGAATCAGAACAGCATTCACACCGAGTATCATCATGGGAAAGAGATCTCTCGATGCGCTATTTTTATTTTTCAATTTAAATTATTCGCAGCTCACTAGACATGTCGTCGGCAAGACCAACAGCGACAAAAGGCACTGAAAGTGATCGGAGAAAATGGAAAATCAGGTTTGTCTTCCTGGCACCACCTTTTATTGGCTAGGTACGGCACATTTCAATGTCGGATGGTCCGACGGCTGGTGGCACTTTCTTCGTTTTGTAGCGAGATTTCTTTGGAATTTAAGTGTTTGACTCTATAACAAGGATACCGGTTCTTTATGTTTTGTACATCTGATGACACTACTTAGGGCTGTTAAATATTTTAAAAGATGCAAATTGTCCAGCACTATGGATAAGTGAAATGGTCTATATTAACATTAGCTATTGATTGGAGACGGAATGTCTTGGGACTAAACATTATAGTTTCTATATTGGCATGATTTGAAGTAACAATAAAGGACAGTAACACAATACACTATTTTAAGATCAACATCATGTACTTCGAGGACATGGATCGACTGGTAATATTTATCATTGCAAAACATTGCTCAAGGAATAATTCGCAAATCAATTCTAACGGCAGAATTTTATTTGATGAGTGCTGTTCAGGATATTTCTCAATTCAATACTCTGATAGCCTTACTTGTTTTTATTTTTCTAGAAACCCTTTTACGATTGATTTGGTCTTTGGTCACCTTTGTAACCAACTTGTTACTCATGGTGGTTTTGATTCTAATCACGACCTTGAAACATTTAAAATATCCCAAGAAACGAGTCTCAAAACTATAAGCTCCACTTTCAATTATATACGAGCTGACTGAAATACATATGAAACATATGTCGATAGATCTTCTACGCATATTTGTCCCGCGGTCCATAAGGTTTACACAGAACATAGGACAAGTAGGCGTAGAAGGGCAGTACTCTTATTGAAAATAAAGTTAATCAGGATTTCGAAAGCATTCTCAATCAAGAGAACGTGTGGAAAAATTCCTGCGTGACTGATTTGGAAGAAGTGAGAATTATTGTTAATATATTCAAAAATATGAAAGCCGCTGGCGATGAAGACATTTTCTCCATCCTCATCAAGAAAATTCCAGAAAGTAGCTTATCATTCTTGGTTGATATAATTAATAAAAAAATTTAAGTTGGCATACTTTGCTGATCATAAAAAAATCAAAAAAAGCTAAGGTTATGCCATTTTTCAAAGCGGACAAAAATCCTGCAGAAGCTTTCAGCTATTTTTCAATCAGCTTGCATTTTTTAATCAGTAAGCTTTTAAAAAGCTCATTTCGAACGGATTGATGGTCCACATCAACGAAAATTCTATTTTTTCCAATGAACAGTTCGGATTCCAACATGGACATTCGACCATTCATCAACTTTTACGTGTAACAAATTTGATTCATTTCAAAAATCTGAACGCTATTGTACTGGTCTAACTTTCCTAGATATAGAAAGAGCATTCGACATTGTTTGGCATGAAAGCGTGATTGAAAAATAAAAAAAAAATCCAATATACATTGTTAGAATAATCCAAAGTTATTTGTCAAATCGTACACTTCAGGTTAATTATCAGAACCCTAGGTCGAAAACACTTCCTGTAAGAGCTGAGGTTCCTCAAGGCAGCATTTTGGGACTAATATTATACAATATTTTCACATCTGACTTACCTGCGTTATCCCAGAGATGTCAAAAATCTTTGTTTGCGGATGACATAGGCCTCTCGACCAAAAAAAGAAGACTGCGCGTCATCTGTAGTCGATTGCATAAAAGTTTGGATATTTTTTCTTCGTACTTGCAAAAATGAAAGATTTCTCATAATGCTTCCAAAACTCGACTTATAATATTCCCACAATAACCTAAAAGCCTTCAAGTGGACATGTCGTCACGATGAGAGGGATTCCAATAAATTGGTCTGATGAAGTTAAGCATCTAGCGCTCATGCTAGATAAAAGTTTAATCTTCAAAAATCACATCGAGGGAATTCAAGCCAAATGTAACAAATATGTAAAATATTTGAGAGTTGTGTTACTTTTGTTACTCTCTGGAAACTTTGTATGAATACACGATCATGTACATTACAACATAAAAACAAAAATTGGCACTGTTTCAGAAACACCAACACTGTAAGCAACTATCGAAGTGCCATCCTCCTGGACCAGTTGGCAGTTGGGTGGCCTGTGGTGATAATAATTGATGACACAATAACAGTGCATTTACACTTTATTAAAAAGGCATAATTGCGGAAATACGCTCATACGTGTGGTTCCTTTTCCATTGCTGTTCGGCCACCATCACCGCCAGAGCAATGCACAAGTGACAAAAGTCTAGAGCTTTTTCGCCCTGCTCTCTGGTAGGTTAACAGTTTGGTTTAACTGGTCGTCCTGTGCGCAATGTATGCATAAAACGATTATTACATGCATTACTGACCACGATTTGACGATGTTCCGATATTTGCATCTGTTTGCTGGGGCAGCAATTAACATTTCATTGGAATTGACGCTATGCAACCCAGCTATGCGTGAAATTATGATGAACGACTAACTTCGGTGTAACTAGCCGATAATACTTGGTCAGGAACCTAGAAAAATGTGCATAAATGTTACAAGTTTATTTCAGTATTTCAGTTAGAATTTAAAAAAATCAATAATTCTACTCAAAATTCTACGTAGACTATGTAAGGACGAGTTTTAGTGGCGAGGCCCTTCTACAGAAAAACAGACGTAACCCTGAAGAAATTCCCATACAACATTCGGATATGAAAAAGCATCTAAGAAAGTCTAGAAAAAGTATACGAGCCTTGTCCATTTACAACAGATGCACACAGTAGCGCAACCAGGATTTGGCTCTAGGGGGGGTTTTGGATGGTGAAAATGGAGTCAAAGTAGAAAATTTTCAATATGTTAACATTTACGAAGAACGCAATAACATTTTAAACGTCAGTTTCTCTCGCTCGCTCTAGGCATGCCTTTTTGTATGAACTTACACCTCTAGTTGAAGAAAGTAATGGTATAATTTTCCAAAATTTTCCAAAATACGCCTGTGGTGAATAAAAGAAGCTTCGTATTCTACAAGATATTTTATTCTTTATAAAAATTAGCATAGATTTTACTTTTTAGATATGAATGGTTAAAAGAGTTCATATGGAATTTAAACATTCCGATAACGATTTAAATCTCCATCCATTGTGGTTTGCTTGAAAGTTCCAAAACTGTGTATTCACTTATAGTTCTATTTAGATGAATAGATAAGGGATTACTAAATCGTACTACATGGACAAGAAAACTTGCATTTTTTTATTTGGCGAAGTCATAATCGAAAAAGAGGATTGATGAAGAGAAATCGCACATGTAAGTTAAGCCCTTTGGAAGTAACAGTATTGATATGTGATTTTTAAGCCTACGAACCGAATCGCCATCCCCTTCGAGCTTTTCTAGAACTAGGATTTTTTCGTAATCATTGAACACAAAAAAAAGCTTCTCCAACAATTCACGTACTGTGAAAGTCGTAAAATTTGACTAAATGCTGCATCAACTATAAGAATGATGAAGCTTCGGAATCAACTGTTGAAAATTCCAATATATCTATTATTACATCTCGTCAAAAGCCATCAGTAAAAGTGAGAAAATTATGTTTTTACACAATTTAGAAAAATATTACTTGTAATACTGTTGTAGTGCTTGTAGGTTACAGTATGGTTAGTCATATAAATATTTTTGCCCTGGGGGGGGATTTGACCCCCAAAACCCCCCCTTGGTTGCGCCACTGGATGCACAAAAAACTCCGGTTTTTGAGTCTCCCTCGTCTCGTCGTACCCAAGTGATGAAATTTGTAAGAGACTTTCGAGACAATATCGAAAGTTATTTCAAACATAATTTATTTCATAGCTCTGAGTTTATAAAGCTGAATATATAAGCTGGGGGGGGTTGGGTGAATCATTTTACCGAGGTTGATTTTCGGATTTAAGTGTGATGATAGCTGAGTTGATATGCTGTTAATAAATCTAAAAAGATATTATGAGTTGGAAAATGGAACCTATGCTGGATCATATATCGATGTTTTTTCACAGCGTTACAATGTTTTGTCCCAAGCACCGAAATGCAGTAGTTACTCAATTATATCACTTCTCAAGCGTGTTCCATTATGTCACGCTAGATATAAACATTTGATTTCTGCTATTTGATAGTTAAATTTTTATGTAAATTTCTTGGCAAAAATACTGTTTTATTATATCCCAACAAATCTTCAAGAATTCGTAACATAATCAAGAATGTCCATTTTTGTATGTTTGATTGTTGATATTACAAAAATAAATAATTCCTAAAATTTGACTGATAGTTTTTTTTTTCTTTTTTTTAATTAATGCGTGCTATAACTAACAATTGAGATAAGCTGAAATGTTTCTGACGGCGTCATAGCTTAGCTTAGCTTAGACTGACTACACATATCAATGGTTGCTATTCCGTGATTGACCGAAGTCAGTGAAAATGCACAAAGAATCAACTAGAAGTTCGGCTGGGATTGGCCATAATCTTCTTCAGTGTGCATAATTCAGTGCCTCTATTTATACAGGGTCAATAACGGCACCGGCCACGTCCTTGCAGTCAGGTGGGATTGGGGGAAGGAATGTTAGTGTGTAACCTTTGCTATTTGGAGACCGTGTTTGCCTCTGCATCTCCACCAAGGTTACTGGGAAGGATGTTTGTTAATGGGGAGGATCGTTGGGTCAAAGGATTCACTTTGATAAGTGATTAGACCATGATAAATAGTTTTTTGTCAAATATAAATATGCTTTTATGAAAATATAATATTTTCATTTGATATGAACAATTTCTATGTAAAGGAAAATTATGCCGACACTTGAGGTGACGAACCATTCAAAGTTTGTTGAACAAATATCTAAATGTAACATTCCTACAGCTGTCAGGACGAAAGCATGTGTTATTATATTTTACTTATTTGAAAAGAAACAAAAACTCGATTGGCTGGAACATCATAGAACACTCTTATTCTTATGCCGACACTTACAGTGGCGAATCATCCAAAGTTTGTTGAATAAAGTGAACCTTTCGCAAGTCTACACTTGTAGAGTCGAACCATTCAAAGTTTTTTTTTATAATTACAAAAATAAAGATAAAAAGAAAGGGGTGTTTTGAAAACAAAAAAAATGTTAAACATAAATAATTCATGAATTATAGTTTATGTCGACACTCACAGTGACGAACCATTCATAGTTTGTTGAAAAATCATATTTACGTCCTACCGTTGTATCGATTAAATGTGCAGTCATACATATTATAGATTATTATAGATTAGAAATAGTAGCATGAAATGAGCTCACCAATTGATCCGTCATCCTTGACTGAGCAGCAACAATCCACATTCAGCTTAACTTGTTTACTCGGCTATATAAAAGCACTCAGAGAAAATAGGCGCACGACCCGAGAGGGAAAACAACTGACGACTGCTCGGGCTTTCTTGACGCACTGCCAAGGAGCAATCGTCAAGGTCGAAGATCAAACAGAACTAACCGATCGAGGAACTTTTTCACTTCACTCGACCGACGCGCGACATGTTTGATCCTGCCCTCGTCACTCGCTCCCGTAGAAGAAAGCGTCAAGGTCGAAAGATCAAACAGAACTCTGAAAATGTTTCTGACGGCGTCATAGCATCTAGAAACTCCAATTTACTGGGAACACATCTTTTCACCCCTCAGACAAACACAAATATTACTTTGTGTGATATTAGTTATTAACCCAATAATATTGGTTAATTGATGTGCTTTAATTAAATTTAAACGAATCTTCTCTATCAACACTGCAGAAATGAGACAAAATCTGAGGGCAGGACTAGGTACATATAAATAACTGTCTTGAGAATAAGAACCTTGCAACTTACTTCTACTCCGAATCCGCTGGTTAAAATCAGCGTTATTTGAGAATTTTCCAACAAAGAGCAATCTCAAAAGCATCCCAGTTCAATTACAAAAAAAATGACCTAAAACGAAAAAAAAACTTTCATTTGAAGGGCTTTGTGGCAGAGCTTTAAGGTGAAGATGAATCGAAGCCAAGCCTCAAATTTTCAAGAGCACATATCTGGAGAACCGAACATTCATTTAAGTTGAAAAGTTAATTAATTGGTCACTACCAATCGATTAGGTTTTCAGCTCAAATGGGTATTCGGTTCTCCAGATCCGTGCTTTTGAAAATTTGAAGTTTGGCCTCGATTCATCTTCACCTTAAGTGTCGCCAGGCTGCATTGCGCATTGTGTCATGGGGTGTGGGTTCGTTTCTCGCTTCAGTCATCGGATCCTTTCGTCAAGAATGTTTCAAGGTTGTGCCATTGGAGCATGCTTGTCCGTTGTCTAGTGCTACAGTCTGTGCAGTTAAATAGCTGAAGACGGTATCCGTGTTTTTATCTTTTGCCTCCGGACAAAAATTGATAAACAAAACTTTTGATTTTCACATCAAAACTTTACAATCATAAAAAAATATTCAACGTTTCGATACAACAAATTAGAATGTTTTTATTTTCCATTTAAATCCATCTCCATCGAAACGATGTTTAGTATGAATGCAGAAGACAATAATGAGAAAATTATGGTAGCCATTGCACAATGGCCCTAAAAAACTCATATTTGAGGAATGCAACATTTTTCCAAAGTTACGTTCTATCTGAAAGCTTATGGTTCAACACTTTTATCAAGCATGAGGATGTAAAAAAATATTTGGTTGAAGTTTTAATACTATTCAATATTGCGCTTAAGTAATTTTGATGATTCTGAACATGATAAACCGAAAGAACCGTGTGACAACCACGTGTTCCTTAATAGTGGTTTAGTTCAGGCCATTACTGTTTCGACCTTAAATGGAGCAAAAAGTGAAATTCCAACGTTGAATAGGCTTTGCCCATCCAACGTGGGCGGTTCGTCTGGAGTTGGGCCACATTTTCCCAGGACGAAGTGGAATCAAGCCTTGACCAGAACTGGCAGTCCACGTGGTTCGAGTTGGCAGACCAAATTCGACTCAGCGTGTGCCGTAGTGATCAACCGTTGGCGCGCAGAACAGCTAGGCGTTTCGCATTGAGCAGAGACACTGTAGCACCGTTGCGAATGTGCATATTTAGACTCGGGCAAAAAATACTGCTCGAATTCCGATCCGTTTCGTCAAGTGGGACGATATCGAGCCTCGTCCACGTGCTCGTCACTCCACTAGACAGGAACGCATCTACCCTGAATTCATCGTCACCCATGGATCGTGCTAGTGTTCGCTCTACGTCGGTCGAACGTCAGGTCGTTAGTCCTCGTCAACCATCAAAACCACTCGAACATCGGTAAGACAAGCATGGCTACGAAACTCGCTGTAAGTAGACGTCGAAGGAGACCTGATCAGTAAAATTTTAAGTGCGAAGCTTGATGAGTAATAAACATTACTTCGAATTCAGTTTTCCCTTCACTAGTTCGTGACGTCATTTAAGCAGAAACTTTGGCAAATTTGTTGGTCTAGTTAGCAAAGACTCAATTCGATTGCTCGACAGTACGATTTCTTCAGTTATCCAATTTTTGTCGGATTTACTTGCTTATTTTACTTACTCCATTAAAGATTGTAACCCATTTGAAAAGAAATTTAAAAATATCAGAATTGACATCATATCATAACGATATTAACCTCACTGAAAAACCTCAAGACCTTCGAGTGAAAAGTAACGTCAGTTCTAATTTTCAAACGTGATTTTCTAAATTCTCAGTTTTCATTGATATTTTCACTTCACTTGACCTCCGTATCAACCCGAACACACTGATTTTTTTTTTTTTAATTTCTTTATTAGTATTATTCCAAACATTACATTCATTTCTTATATCTAGGTGTTCTGTGTTATTAGACAACACTATCATCCTAATTTGGTAAAAACAAATTTAAGATTTAATTAACATTTTGTTAACAACATATTACATTTCATTTGCCGTAGCAGTTCAGTTTTTTTACAGATGATTTAATTTCACCTGCTTATAAAAGAAAACAAAAACGTTTTTAATATACTTAACCTAACTTAACCTAAACATATAACGCATTAATCGTGGCAATAGAAGATTGTAACGATTTTTGCCTGAATTTATTAATGATTGTATTTGACATTTGTTTCAATGTTTCAACATTGGATATTCTATGTAACTCATTGGTATTATACCAGGGAGGAAGCCTCAGAATCATTTTCAAAATTTTATTTTGAATTCTCTGCAGAGCTTTCTTCCTGGTATTACAACAGCTAGTCCATATTGGCACAGCATATAACATGGCTGGCCTGAAAATTTGTTTGAATATCAAAAGCTTGTTCTTAAGACAAAGTTTTGATTTTCTATTAATAAGGGGATAGAGACATTTTACATATTTGTTACATTTGGCTTGAATGCCCTCAATGTGATTTTTGAAAGTTAAATTCTTATCTAGCATGAGCCCTAGATACTTAACTTCATCTGACCAATTTATTGGAACTCCTCTCATCGTGAGAACATGTCTACTTGATGGTTTCAAATAAAGAGCTTTTGGTTTATGTGGGAATATTATTAGTTGAGTTTTGGAAGCATTAGGAGAAATCTTCCATTTTTGCAAGTATGAAGAAAAAATATCCAAACTTTTTTGCAATCGACTACAGATGACACGCAGGCTTCGTCCTTTGGCGGAGAGGCCTGTGTCATCCGCAAACAAAGATTTTTGACATCCCTGAGGTAGCTGAGGTAAGTCAGATGTGAAAATATTGTATAATATTGGTCCCAAAATGCTGCCTTGAGGAACACCAGCTCTTACAGGAAATCTTTCAGATCTGGAGTTCTGATAATTATCCTGAAGTGTACGATTTGACAGATAACTTTGAATTATTCTAACAATGTATGTTGGAAAATTAAAGTTTTTTAATTTTACAATCAAACCTTCATGCCAAACACTATCGAATGCTTTTTCTATGTCTAGAAGAGCAAGACCAGTAGAATAGCCTTCAGATTTGTTGGAACGGATCAAATTTGTTACACGTAAAAGTTGATAAGTGGTCGAATGTCCATGGCGGAATCCGAACTGTTCATTGGCAAAAATTGAATTTTCGTTGATGTGGGCCATCATTCTGTTCAAAATAACCTTTTCAAAAAGTTTACTGATGGAGGAAAGCAAACTGATTGGACGATAGCTAGAAGCTTCTGCAGGATTTTTGTCTGGTTTTAAAATTGGAACAACCTTAGCATTTTTCCATTTGTCAGGAAAATATGCTAATTGAAAACATTTGTTAAATATATCAACTAGAAATGATAAGCTACTTTCTGGAAGTTTCTTGATGAGGATGTAGAAAATTCCATCATCGCCAGGAGCTTTCATGTTTTTGAATTTTTTAATAATAGTTCTCACTTCTTCCAAATCAGTCTCCCAGGCATTTTCGAAAACGTTCTCTTGATTGAGAATATTTTCGAACTCCTGAGTAACTTCATTTTCAATTGGACTAGTAAGTCCTAAATTAAAATTGTGCGCACTTTCAAACTGCATAGCAAGTTTTTGAGCTTTTTCGCAATTAGTTAGTAATAATTTGTTTTCCTCTTTCAATGCCGGTATTGGCTTCTGAGGTTTTTTCAAGATTTTAGATAATTTCCAAAAGGGCTTAGAGCCAGGGTCCAATTGAGAAATTTTATTTTCAAAATTTTTGTTTCTTAATTGAGCAAAACGTTTCTTGATTTCTTTCTGCAAATCCTGCCATATAATTTTCATAGCAGGATCGCGAGTGCGTTGAAATTGCCTTCTCCTCACGTTTTTAAGACGGATCAAGAGTTTAAGATCATCGTCTATAATCACGGATTCAAATTTTACTTCACATTTTGGAATTGCAATGCTCCTGGCTTCAACAATGGAATTTGTTAAAGATCCAAGAGCATTGTCAATATCAAGTTTAGTTTCTATAGAAATGTTAACATCAAGATTAGAGTCAACATACGTTTTACCCAAGTAACACAGAAAACATCTTCTCGGTCAGTTATTCGAAAATGATGTTATAATCAGATGTTAAAGGTAAAATCCAATACATCTTCTGTTTTAAAACCGTTCTGGCGAAGTTTTACAAGAACATATCTCTCCGGCAAACTCAGAAACAGTGTTTATGTTATATTCCTGAATGACAAATGTATATATTACTTAAATAAAGCACTCATCATTACTTAACTTCAGTCGATGGAAATTTAGTTATAAAGTTGCTTTTGAATACATATTTCATACATATTTGTTTCATTGTTTTGATAGAGATGTTATAATTATGTTTTTATATGTCAAACGAAAAACATATTTAGCATATGTCTCTTTGACAACTCAGTTTCTCTTCGAAGATGGATGCAGAAACTTGAAGCAAAACAAAACCTGTGGCGAACAATTAAGTCAATTGGTGATTAATGCAAGCGGAGGATAGAAATGATTGAAAATATACACGAAAATAGTGCGCAAATGAAAGTTCGTCAGATGTATTTTTTTCAATGGGAACGAGCATTACACATCAACGACGATATTTGACATTTTCAATGAAATGAACTGCTTTTTTATTTGTTGTTTTGAACACGTACTCGATACGTATTTAAAACTTCATTCATACACAAAATTGCTTCCAGGCATCTTTCCAAAGCCATGCCACGTTACAGCACCGATCAGAAAAATCAATAACTGTAGAACTTTCATTGCAAGCGATTTACATATAGTAGAATTACGGTTTTCAGTACGGATGGTCAGGAATGTGTTCGACCCGGCTTAAACTTTTGATGTCTTTCAAATACTACATTCTATTGAATCAAAACATATCAACCAATTGATTTTTTAGGTATCTAATCCAATAAATATTACGAAGAGTTTTTACCTACCCTGTTGGCATCTGATTGAATCCACCATGTTTATCGCTTGTTCATCCAAAGAAAAAAAATCACACAATCGGATAAATTGCACTGATCACATGTTGCAATCCGCATCTCTTAAATGGCGCTTCAATAAACAAGGGGTACAACACTCATTTACACCAGAAATCTAAAACGGCACATAAAAAACATACACCATACGTGTACAAATATTACTTTATATTTTTAAACTCGTAATTTGATATAACAAAAAATCCCAGCTAAATTTAATACAGCAAGGTATTTGTTTTTCCTCATGCTATTTGCACCACTTGAAGTCAATGGTTAATCTTCTTTGTTTTTGTTTTTTGAGCTGTCAAAACAATTCAAATATCTAATACACTATGTGCACTTGTATTCTAATACGACAAATTACGTCTTGATAACTTGATTACAACTTTTTGGTTATTATGATGTATGATATAACTCTGATATAGCAAATCAGTATGCTATGTGAAGTATGAAATAAATATTGTAATTGGACTATGAAAGATGTTTTAAAACTTTCATTGTCTGCGCTTTTTCGGTTATAAAGGTGTATGAAATTTGGTCCTGTACCTTCGAACCAAAACAGCGGTGATGTATGAAAGGTGTATTTTGACCACATTTATGACAAAATGTGTTACTTGGGTATATATATTCCAGTCGGCTCGTAAATAATTGAAAGTGGAGCTGATAGGATTGAGAATCGCTTCTTGGGATATTTGAAATGTAACAGGGACATGATCAGAATCAAAATCAGCATGAGTAATCAGTTGGCTACAAAGATGACTAGAGTCGGTTAAGACCAAATCAATCGTAGATGAATTTCTAGAAGAGGAAAAACATGTGGGGCTATCAGGGTATTTAATTGAGAAATATCCTGAAAAGCACTCATCAAATAAAATTCTGCCGTTGGAATTACTTTGAGAATTATTCCATGACCGATGTTTGGCATTAAAGTCACCAATGACAAAAAATTTTGACTTATTGCGAGTCAATTTACGCAAGTCAGTTTGGAGCAAATTAACTTGCTGCCCAGAGCATCGAAAAGGCAAATAGGCAGCTATGAAAGTGTATTTACCAAACTGTGTTTCAACAGAAACACCTTAAGTTTCAAAAACTTTAGTTTCAAATGATGAAAACAGTTGATGTTTTATACGCCTATGAATGATGATTGCAACTCCCCCACATGCCCCATCAAGTCGATTATTACGATAAACAAAAAAGTTAGGATCTCTTTTGAGTTTAGATCCAGGTTTTAAATACGTTTCGGTAATAACTGCTATATGCACGTTATTAACCGTAAGAAAATTAAACAGCTCGTCCTCTTTACCATTCATAGAACGAGCATTCCAATTTAAAATCTTTAAATTATTATTTGGATCCATTAGAAAAACGTAATCCAATAACAATTTGATTTGTAAATTTTACACCTACTTGGACTGCTTCAGTCATAGTGGTGGCTTTGAACATTGCATCAATCATTAGATTCAATTGTTCAGTTAGAAAATTAAAATCAGAGGCAGACATGTCATGTGATTTCCCATTGGAATTTCCGGTAGACGAAGAAGCGGAGTTACCTGTGGCGGTAGGGTTTTTTCCATTTGATTTGAAACAAGTAGAATTGGTACCCATGGATCGAACAGGGGAGAAGTTCGAATTTCCTGCTACGATATCGGCAAAGGATTTACATTCGAAATTGAAAGATTCGAACGGCTACCCGACGGATTAAAATTAGTTTGTGAATGAGCATGATTATGATCTTCCTGATGGGTATGATTCATGATCAAGCGATCGTTAACTGAAAAATGAGCATTGTTCGATACTCTACCAGGCAAATTCCGGAAACGACCGTTATCGTAACGGATATTATCTTTCATCTGCCTGGCACGAGCCTCAATGACCCTTTTGCGTGAAGGACAATTCCAAAAATTGGACTTATGGTTAGCCCCGCAATTACAGCATATGAATTTGGTGGTAGCGGAATTTGGGGCAAGTGTGCCACCTTAAGCAAATTGTTCTCTAACTTTGCCCAAAGCTTATGAAATCCACCAATTTAGCCTCATGATGTTAGTTTCACATCTTTTCATAACCACTGTGCCATTTGAAAAGAAAATAATTTCAAAAAGTATTAGTTTTGGAGCTTCTCAAATAACATCCAAAATAACCTATTTTTCGACACGATGGGGCAAGTGTGCCACCCATATGGGGCAAGACGGCCACCGAATGAACATCGCATGTAATTCTACTTGCAATGAAATTTTCTTTATTTCCTATTAATATTACTTAAAAAGCAGACGCTTATCGACAATTTAAAAAAATAATTTTAAGTTTACCGTAATAAGGTGGTGCTTTATTACAAGGTTCAAAACATGCGTAACTCTTTATTATTCATTCGAATAACTAAAATGGTTATTTTTGTCTCCATTCAATATAATATAAGTAGAACCCTTATATTACGACGAATATGTATAAAATTAAACTAGATCAGCACTAAATAACGGTAAAATATTGATTTAGATATGTAAAACGGTACCTAATAAGCCGAAAAACATGTTATTATTGAATATTTTGAGATATAATCACTTTGGTGGGCAAACATGTCAGTTATTCCCCTACTATACTTCAGAAACCACTACCGGTGCCTCATTTTAGTTTATTATTATGATTTTGTTGATGATGTTTACATTTTTTATAAATTTCACTTCAACAATTTTTTTACCAAATAGGTGGCACACTTGCCCCAATAAGTATACATTTCAACCAAACTGAATTTCGGATGTAAAACTAAATACTTTTTTCGTATAAATGCCACAATAACTTACACATTTGAATAGTTTCACGATGTACAGTACGTTAGAAAAATCTGTTACTAATTAACCTCTTACCATGCTATTTAGAAACAACGAAATCTTATAAAAATCCACTCAAACTTGGTTGTCCTTGCAAAAGTCGATGTAAATACGTGAAAAATAGAGCAATTTTCATCATATTTTGATCATTGTATAGTGAACTATAAAGGACCATATTGTTAAGCTCAAAGAGAAAATATATATTGTAGTTTTTATAAAAAGCAGGGGTGGCACACTTGCCCCTATGGCACACTTGCCCCAAAGTCCGCTATCTTCCTTCACAGGACAGACGTCTTTGGCGTGAGAAGATCCTCCGCAAATCATGCATTTAGCATCCATGCGACAATTTTTTGTACCATGACCCCACTTTTGGCACCGACGGCACTGAGTGGGGTTCTGGAAATTTCCTCCAGGTTTCTGGAAATGTTCCCATGTCACACGGACATCAAACAAAAGTTTTGCTTTTTCTAAAGCTTTAATGTTATTTAGTTATTTTTTGTTAAAGTGAACTAAATAAAATTCTTGAGAAAGCAATTTCCGAACAATGCCAGATTGGGTTCTCTTTTTCATAATGATTACTTGGACTGGGGAAAATCCAAGTAAATCATTTATTCCATTTTTGATCTCTTCAGGTGATTTATAGTCACTTGAGAGACCTTTCAAGACAACTTTGAACAACGTTCAGTTTTGTCGTCATAAGTAAAAAATTTGTGCTTCTTCTCTTCAAGATGTTTGAGAAGAAGCTCACGATCTTTAAGAGTTTCCGGCAAAACGCGACAGTCTCCTTTCTTTGCGATTTGGAAGGAAACCTTGATTCCCCTAATGGAGTTCAAGATCTCCTGCCTGAATCCCGCAAATTCGGAACAACTGACCACGATAGGCGGCACTCTTTGCTTCCTCACTTGAATCAAAGAGCCTGGGCTAGAGGCTGCTTCGATTTGGTGTTCGGAAAATTTGTCTAGAGCATCGAACTGATTGCTCATTTCGATACAATTATTCATTTCACCCTTGGAAGAAAGTTCGCATTCCGGGGAAACGTCCTTTCTTCCATTCTTGCCACGTGTAGTGACAGTTTTAAAACCCACTTTTTTTGGAAGGAAGTAGTGAATTCAGAGATTCACCCTTCCTTTTGTTTGTTGTTGACACCATGTTTAGTTAATAAACGAAAGAAGACGTGACCTTCGAGAGGTTTTTTCCCAAGACGGTGTCCAAGAAGGATTACCACCGCTAGCTTTCGCCAACGGGTCCAACGAAAAATCGAAGGCACGGGTCCAAACAAGGATCGTAAAGGGATCAATAGTAGAAAAAATAGTACTGAAAAGTACTGTTTTAGTAGCACTGAAAAGTACCGTTTTTAATTTTAGCACTGAAAAGTACTGTTTTTTAGTACTGATTTATTGCTTTAGGTAGTTTTTAAGAAAACTTCCAAGAGCAGAGAGAATTCGTGTACGCACAGCACGAAGGTACGATGCGCACTGTTGCCGAGCACACTGATTAATGCTCTAAGTCGTCCGTGCATAATAAAAAAATCATTGTGATATGATTTTTCTCGGTAAAAGGCACGGTGTTCCTTTTACCACCACTTCCCCTTAATTTTGCTTCATTTGTTGGGTCAATTTGTACACAATTCGGTCCGTTATTAACTGTTGGCCTGCTCTGAGAAAGCGGTTTCATGCCGGGATCCCAGTTAACGTTCCTTCAAATAAAAGGTGGCGCATAAGCCGTTAGCTTAATGATACAGAAAGGATTGTTACCACTTTGAAGATATTTTTCATTCAAAGTTCATTTAAAATATTTTTTTATTAGTACCGTAAAACGGGGTAACTTTGATAATGCGGGTAACTTTGATAGTGCGAGACCCACAACATACTAAACGAAAGGTAAATTAATGGTGTGCTAGTGGAAGCATAAGTTTTGGCGTTAGTTTCGGAATCGTTTTATCTTTGATTCATAACTGTGGAATAGGTTTGAATGTCCCACAGTTATGAATCAATGCTTCTGGTTGACATTTTATTTCCTACGGACGGAAAAAAACATGCTTAAGCATAATACGATTGATTGCGATGCTGTACAGATTTATGGTTCACGTGGGTAAAATGAGTTCTGCGTAATTGCAACTATATTTGATGAGATATTTCCGTTTTAATCCAACTCTGATCCATATCTGTGTGCTATCCATAACTGTTGGGTGACTGTACACCATTATCAAAGTTACCCCAAAACGGAGAACCGACTTCCGATTATATGAAAAATTATATATCCAATCTAAATCAATTTTTTGGCAATCTATCAACTGCAATCGATAGCTAGGATGCCAGTACTTGTTATAAAAATATAAATTAAAATTCTTTGAAACAGCATGCATAAATATTCAAGTTTTCTTCGAAAAAACTATCAAAGTTACCCCGTTTTACGGTATCATTCCAAACATTAAATTAATTTCTTATATCTAGGAGATCTGTGTTATTAGACAACATTATCATCTTAAGTTGGTAAAACAAATTTAAGATTTTTTTAACATTTTTTGACCAACATATTACATTTCATTTGCCGTAGCAGTTCAGATTTTTTACAGGTGAGTTGATTTCACCTGCTTATAAGAGAGAAAAAATAACGTTTTCAATTTACTTAATCTAACTGAACCTAAACATATAACGCATTAATCGTTATAATAGAAGATTGCAACGATTTTTGCCTGAAATTATTAATAATTTTATTTGACATTTGTTCCAATGTTTCAACATTGGATATTCTATGTAATTCATTGGTACTATACCAGGGAGGAAGCTTCAGAATCATTTTCAAGATTTTATTTTGAATTCTTTGCAGAGCTTTTTTTCCTGGTATTACAACAGCTAGTCCATATTGGTACAGCATACAACATGGCTGGTCTGAAAATTTGTTTGAATATCAAAAGCTTGTTCTTAAGACAAAGTTTTGATTGTTCTAATAATAAGCAAATAGCGACATTTTACATATTTATTACATTTGGCTTGAATGCCCTCAATATGATTTTTGAAAGTTAAATTCTTATCCAGCATAAGTCCTAGATGCTTAACTTCATCTGACCAATTTATTGGAACCCCTCTCTTCGTGACAACATGTCTACTTGAAGGTTTCAAATAAAGAGCTTTTGGTTTATGTGGAAATATTATTAGTTGAGTTTTGGAAGCATTAGGAGAAATCTTCCATTTTTGCAAGAATGAAGAAAAAATATTCAAACATTTTTGCAATCGACTACAGATGACACGCAGGTTTCGTCCTTTGTCGGAGCGGCCAGTGTCATCCGCAAACAAAGATTTTTGACATCCATGAGGTAACTCAGGTAAGCCAGATGTGAAAATATTGTATAATATTGGTCCCAAAATGCTGCCTTGGGAAACACCAGCTCTTACAGGAAGTCTTTCAGATCTTGAGTTCTGATAATTAACCTGAAGTGTACGATTTGACAGACAGAAAATTAAAGTTTTTTTCAATTTTACGATCAAACCTTCATGCCAAACACTGTCGAATGCTTTTTTTTTTATGTCTAGAAGAGCAAGACCAGTAGAATAGCCTTCAGATTTGTTGGAACGGATCAATTTTGTTACACGTAAAAGTTGATGAGTGGTCGAATGTCCATGGCGGAATCCGAACTGTTCATTGGCAAAAATTGAACTATCGTTGATGTGGGCCATCATTCTGTTCAAAATGACCTTTTCAAAAAGTTTTCTGATGGAGGAAAGCAAACTGTCTATCTATCTATCTATCTATCTATCTATCTATCTATCTATCTATCTATCTATCTATCTATCTATCTATCTATCTATATTAACGAGATTTTTAGCCCTGGGCTAGTTCATCTCGGGACCAACGGCTTTACTTCCCTTCCGAAGGAAGTCGTCACTGAAATTTTTAGTGACTATCTCGGGGATGGGATTCGATCCCAGGTCCTCGGCGTGAGAGGCGTGTGTTCTAACCACTACACCAGGTCCGTCCCCTAAAGAAAGCAAACTGATTGGACGATAGCTAGAAGCTTCTGCAGGATTTTTATCTGGTTTTAAAATTGGAACCTTAGCATTTTTTCCATTTGTCAAATGTTGTTTGTTGTTAAATACATCAACTAAAAATGATAAGCTACTTTCTGGAAGTTTCTCGATGAGGATGTAGAACATTCCATCATCGCCAGGAGCTTTAATATTTTTGATTTTTTTTTTATAATAGTGCTCACTTCTTCCAAATCAGTCTCACGGGCATTTTCAAAAACGTTCTCTTGATTGAGAATATTTTCGAAGTCCTGAGTAACATGATTTTCAATTGGACTAGTAAGTCCTAAATTAAAATTGTGCGCACTTTCAAACTGCATAGCAAGTTTTTGATCTTTTTGGCATTTAGTTATTAATAATTTGTTTTCCTCTTTCTTCTGAGATTTTTTCAAAATTTTAGAAAATTTCCAAAAGAGCTTAGAGCCAGGGTCCAATTGAGAAATATTTTTTTTTCTTATGATTTATTTGAAAGGCATTCTGTGCTCTTGGCCACCACGTATATGTATCTTCTTTGCCGATACAGATCTTTTTTCAACTAATCTATATTGACATCTACTTTCACTCTCTTTACTCTCACGCGGAACAGGTAGGAGAGTGCTCCGCTGTTAGTCCAATCAGATTCCATATAAGCCATAGTCCATTGCTCTTGCGGTGGTTCGTTTTGTCGTCTTCCTGAGTTGTTTGAGGCTAGCTGCCTGCGAAGAGGGTCAGTTTGTCTCAGTCACCATCTGATACTGACGGAGGATGGATGTGTTCCCCAAAGCACGGTCCTCCGTGCGGCATCTTCTGATGGCTGGACGGGTTTTTTTGTGGAGGGGCTGGGAATCGAACCCATGACCTTCCGCTTATGAAGCGAAAGCGTAACCTCAAGGCTACGAACCCCCTTATTGAGAAATCTTGTTTTCAAAATTTTTGTTTCTTAATTGTGCAAAACGTTTTTTGATTTCATTCTGCAAATTCTGCCATATAATTTTCATAGCAGGAACGCGAGTGCGTTGAAATTGCCTTCTCCTCACGTTTTTAAGGCGGATCAAGAGTTTAAGATCATCGTCTATAATCACGGATTCAAATTTTACTTCACATTTTGGAATTGCAATGCTCCTGGCTTCAACAATGAAATTTGTCAAAGTTTCAAGAGCATTGTCAATATCCAGTTTAGTTTGTAAAGAAATGTTAACATCAAGATAAGAGTCAATATACGTTTCATATAGTGGGGCCCAGATAGCCGTAGCGGTAAACGCGCAGTTATTCAGCAAGACCAAGCTGAGGGTCGTGGGTTCGAATCCCACCGGTCGAGGATCTTTTCCGGTTGGAAATGTTCTCGACTTCCCAGGGCATAAAGTATCATCGTACCTGCCACATGATATACGCATGCAAAAATGGTCATTGGCATAGTAAGCTCTCATAAGAACACTAAGCTGAGAATCAGGCTCTGTCCCAGTGGGGACGTAACGCCATAAAGAAGAAGAACAAGAAGAAGAAGAATAAGAAGAAGAAAATACGTTTCATATATATTCCAGTCGGCTTGAAAATAATTAAAAGTGGAGCTGATGGGATTGATGAGCTGCATATGAATCCGCAATCTAGTCAAAACGCATATGCAATTGCTTTGATTTCACTAATATTTTTCTAAAATTTTAATTATTGTTCAATTGTTTTACGAATAGGTTAAACAGGCTAACGAGACTTCTCAAGTACAGAGTGTTTTAAACTAACAGAGAGTTTAAAACTATCAATCGTTTATACTTCGCAAAAGGTAAAACTTCAATTCATGATCAAGATGAGTAGATGTAATGCATTCACGATTTCATCAAATCTTTTTAGAACATCATGATTTAAGCTGTCCCAGTGTTAAAACATGTTAAACACCACCGTTTTAATTTCGTTCAAAGTTCCTTCATATGGAAAACAACTCTGTTCCAAACTTGTTGTATGATGCATTGAAAAAACTAATAACCCTAATGTACAACATGTGAAATCATACTTGATGGTGACGATGATATGGCAAGATGGCAAAGTACTGCAGTAGAAAAAAAGCAACTCTTACGAGCACATGTCTACAGCATATGTTGAAGCTGCGGCAGCAAATTTTCGCATCTAGCTTCAGCAGAAAAGCAAACGATCGACCTTCACTACGATTCAACCCAGCAACCTAGCAAGAAGCTGTGAAACGTTGAACGGAACACACACAAAAAAAAAATTGTTCGACTTCTAAAACTCTCAGAAGTATCATCACAACTTTTGAAGCATCCGTTGTGGGGGATTGATGAGCTTAGTTCAGTTGGAGCCGGAACATTGGCATCGTAATGGGAAAAGTACTTGAAAAAAAAACTAAATTTTAAATCCCCTATGCTTCATTCTTTCGGATCTGGAAATTTTCTCGCTGTTTAGGAGAAACGAACGCCAAACTCAAACAAAAGAGTTAAGATAGCAGAAGGCTATATTGTTTCATCGTATGTACAACCACAAGCGTGGGCAGAAAGCAGCAAGTGAAACTGGGAATCATCTGAAAGAAATTTGCATTCTTGTATACCATTTCTTGATTGAGGATTTTTTTTCACAGATTAGTGTTTGTACAAATAATTAATTGAGGTAGGGGAACTTACGTATTCTCGGCAATCTAAGCCGATGGCGCGCTTCTTTTGAAATTTCCTCGGACATCAGCAGACAAATTCCGTGTTTGCCTGTTTACATTTATGCGTTGCTCAATCCTCTATCGATTCACACCGATTGACTTGTCAAAATGCTTTTGAAAACGTTTTTACAACGCTGCGAACATCCCTTGTCTGTGTGACTATTGTCGGCAGCCTCATTCTGTTCGGCAACTTTCCCATAAGAACTGCTGGCGAATCTCTTCAGCAGCTTCTAAGCAATCGCATTTTGAGGCGTGTTCATTTGAATTGATGACATATTTAACGATATTGTTTGTTCAGTCTCGAAAATCTCGTCAGCGGGAAGCGGGCAGAACAAAGAATCATCTGAATTTTTTTCATTGATGTGTTTTGATAGAAAAATACTGTGTATTTGGCGTTTGAAATTTGGTTGCCGATAATATTCTAATGGTGCCGAAGCCGTAAGTCTCCCTATTTGAAAAATTAACTTCATCTTGGAATTCGTCCCCACTGAAACAGAGCCTGCTTCTTAGCTTGATGTCTTATGAGCACTTCCACAGTTATTAGCTAAGAGCTTTCTTTGCCAAACTTGACATTTTCACATTTGTATATCGTGTGGCAGGTTCAATGATACTCTATGGCCAGGGAAGTCAAGGAAATTTCCTTTTCGAAAAAATCCTAGACTGACCGGGAATCGAACCCAGACACCTTCAGCATGGCTTTGCATTGTGGCCGCGGACTTTACCACCAGGCTATGTAGGGCCCCATGACTAATGATATATAAGTTAAGTTTAAAATATTCATATCGAAAAATTAAAGATACCAAGTCACAAGAATGTGAAAAATATGGCGTGGGATACGAAAAGAAATGACAATAGCGAAAGTCATGGAGAAATGAACGGGAGTAAAAAAAATACGCAATTGTTTTTGTCTGGAAGATTATTGCCCCGAAAATAACTTGCCTTTGTCTAGAAGGCTTCTTATTGATCAAGGTTTTGAAGAACCCCCCTTTTTAAAAAAAGATTGTTGAATTTTAGGTAAATTTTTAATAATCATTGACTTTGATAACCTTCAAAAACCATCCTACACATTGTTTCTAAATCGTGCGTCTAATCCCCTTTTTATCTTGAGCCTGCCCACACCCACGTGTATCCACTGCTTTTTGTTCGGCTGCACAAACTTCCTTAGCCTGCCGAACAACTGCCCGTCCGGCGCGAGGAAAAACGAACATAAATATTTCATCCGAGGAATTTCAATTAGAATTTCCGGCGGAATTAAAGCCGCCAAAAAATCCAGAAAACCCTCGCCTGTTACCTCAAAGTATTATTTTAATATATATTTTTCCGCAAGCAAGGCTCATCGTTTTGCACGGATGCATTCAACTCTTTCAATTCACAAGTTTTAACGCTAGGATCTAGGGTAGGAGTACCAGTTGCGGATGCAAGAAGTCAACAGAAGCCTTGCCAAGCAGTTCAATTAAACAATATTTTTTAAATTAACTTAGAGCTTCTAAATATTGGATCGCTAGGCAACATACATTGATCGCTTGAAGTAATTTTGAAGTGTCCCTTGGCAAACTGCTAATAAGAGGCAATCTTTAGTTTTCGAAGCGAACTGCACGAATATTCTTATCAAGGCTTAGCTATCATCAAAAACATATAATTATACCATTCCTGTGAATATCAGCCGTCATATTTTAGTGAAAAAATATAATAAAGATCTTGTGGTTCTCATTATTGCCATAGGTGGAACTTCAACCCTACCGTGCAAGGGAAATGAATGAGAGGAAAACTTTGCGGTAACAAGCCGTAAGCCAACAACTTCTACCGCAGTGGGTTCACTTCATGCTGATGTACCTAGATTCTAGACGGTGAGATGCTGCCGAGCGGATAGTTACACATTGTAGTATCCGTGAATCAGATCAATCGGCTGATTCCACCATCAGCCGAATGATTGAACCCGAAAGCTACGACACAACCGTTCGCCATAACAATATTCTCAAAACTGAAATCTTGGTTTTTCTTCACGCGTCATGACGTTTTCTGCTTGTCACCTGTCCGTCATACACACTCAATGTAATGTGTTTATAATGTAGTTTAAACTGGAATCATACATACACGTCAAAATATTTGTAATCAGCATGTATGAATGCACGGAAAATGAATGCTACATTCTATTCGTTCAAACACTATTACATCTAAATCTCCCATCTCTAGCTACCACATTCGCCTTCTTCTATACTCTGATAACATCATCATCATCATCATCATCATCATCATCATCATCATCATCATCATCATCATCATATCATCATCATCATCATCATCATCATCATCATCATCATCATCATCATCATCATCATCATCATCATCATCATCATCATCATCATCATCATCATCATCATCATCATCATCATCATCATCATCATCATCATCATCATCATCATCATCATCATCATCATCATCAATCCATCATCATCATCATCATCATATCATCATCATCATCATCATCATCATCATCATCATCATCATCATCATCATCATCATCATCATCATCATCATCATCATCATCGATCATCATCATCATCATCATCATCATCATCATCATGCATCATCATCATCAATCATCATCATCATCATCATCTCATCATCATCATCATCATCATCATCATCATCATCATCATCATCATCATCATCATCATCATCCATCAATCATCATCAACATCATCATCATCATCATCATCATCATCATCATCATCATCATCATCATCATCATCATCATCATCATCAATCATCATCATCATCATCATCATCATCATCATCATCATCATCATCATCATCATCATCATCATCATCATCATCATCATCATTCATTCATCAGTCATCATCATATCATCATCATCATCATCATCATCATTCATTCATCATCATCATCATCATCCATCATCATCATCATCATCATCATCATCATCATCATCATCATCATCATCATCATCATCATATCATCATCATCATCATCATCATCATCATCATCATCATCATCATCATCATCATCATCATCATCATCATCATCTATCATCATCATCATCATCATCATCAATTCATTCATCATCAATCAGTCATCATCAGTCATCATCATCATTCATCACATCATCATCATCATCATTCATCATCATCATCATCGTCATCATCATCGGATCATCAGTCATCATCATCATCATCATCAATCATCATCATCATCATCATCATCATCATCATCATGCATCATCATCATCATCATCCATCAGCATCATCATCATCATCATCATTATCATCACATCATCATCATCAATTCACATCATTTCATTCATCATCATCATCATCATCATTCATCATCATCATCATCATCATCATCATCATCATCATCATCATCATCATCATTCATCATCAATCATCCATCATCATCAGCATCATCATCATCATCATCGATCATCATCATCATCAATCACATCATCATTCATCATCATCATACATCATCATCATCATCATCATCATATCATCATCATCATCCATCATCATCACATCATCAATCATCATCATCATCATCATCATCATCACATCATCATCAATCATCATCAATCATCATCATCATGCTGCAGATTCCGTCCAGCCTACTACCGCTCGTCAGGGAGCCTACTGGGGTTTTTTTTCCATCCCCCAGCCTACTTCATTCGGAAAGCCTACCGGGGAGGATTTTTTCTCTCCGTTTTCTCTAACCGCCAGTCTACTCCACTACCCCTCTGGCGTTAGGGAGTTCTACTGGAGGGAATTTTGCTTTTTTTTCCGCCAGCCTACTCCACTGCCCTTCCGTCAGGGAGCCTACCGGGGAAATGTTCTTTTTCTTCAATCAGTATTTTTTCCCATCCGCCAGCCTACTCCACCACTGCCCTTCCGTCAGGGAGCCTACTGGGGAAATGTTCTTTTCCTACAATCAATGTTTTTATTTTTCATCCGCCAGCCTACTCCACTGCACTTCCGTCAGGGAGCCTACTGGGGACGCTATCTGTTCATTTTTTTTTCGCCTAGCACCATCTTACTCACCATTTCTTAAATGTTTACTTTCACAAACACAAAACTGCATTTCTTCTTAATTCTACCGACTGCGCCATTGTAGTATCCGTGAATCAGATCAATCGGCTGATTCCACCATCAGCCGAATGATTGAACCCGAAAGCTACGACACAACCGTTCGCCATAACAATATTCTCAAAACTGAAATCTTGGTTTTTCTTCACGCGAATAGAATGTAGCATTCATTTTCCGTGCATTCATACATGCTGATTACAAATATTTTGACGTGTATGTATGATTCCAGTTTAAACTACATTATAAACACATTACATTGAGTGTGTATGACGGACAGGTGACAAGTAGAAAACGTCATGACGTTTTCTGCTTGTCACCTGTCCGTCATACACACTCAATGTAATGTGTTTATAATGTAGTTTAAACTGGAATCATACATACACGTCAAAATATTTGTAATCAGCATGTATGAATGCACGGAAAATGAATGCTACATTCTATTCGTTCAAACACTATTACATCTAAATCTCCCATCTCTAGCTACCACACACATCTCTAGGCTCTAGGCAGATTCCGTTGATTTCAATGCACGTTTTACTTGGAGAAACCACAATGGCAGTGAATTCTTGGGTGCAGTTTTTGCTATATTGGGAAAATAATTCATTGGCGTCTGAACCGTAATAAGACAAATTTGTATATAAGCTAATTTCGATCATGAAAAATGTAATACTAGAAAGAAGACAATTTGCCCAATAATGAATATTCAAGGGTTTGATTGACTATTGTGTTTCGTTAAGATGGTTTTGCATAACGTAAAACTGTCAAACCATTTCCATTTTTCCCAAAGGTTAAATCAATACCAAAGTTAAATATAAAAAAGTATGAGATTTTAGACAATTAAACGGCAATCTACCTGACTGTATGCCTGAAAACCGGATTTTCTACACAGTATCGTTTTGGCATTTTTTCCGACCAACTTTAGCATTAAGTAACCAGCTGTCTTCACGTCTCTCACTCTCTTGCACTCGTCATCGAACCATTAGTTTCGTTTTCATTATTGACCAGTGCCTATCACATCCCGTGCCGTTGTTGTGACACCATTGTGGAGATCCCATAAGCTTGATTCTTCTCAACTGCTCGTCTAGTGGACTTGAAGCCTCTACCACCGAGACTATTGATTCACTTTAAATGAAGGGTGATACAAGCTCAACTACTTATACATCTTCTCAACCCATATGAATGAACTTGGCATTCTTTCCAGTTAGCGCTCAACATCCGAGCCGATCAGTCGATATTCTCGAAGGAGCGAATTTCGGAAGTCGTTCACAGACTACTTTAATACTTTTTTGTCGATCGTCTTCAACGACACTTCTAGTATGGACCGATGCACGAGTTCACTAATTTGACGTTTGGGCGGTGCCGAATTCACTCGTTGCCATGGTCACGTAAATAACACGGCACCGCTCAAACGTCAACGGGTGAACTTTTGCACTGCTTCATCGAGTTTGCAACAATCGCGTCGTTGTGTTCCGCGATGCCGCGCCGCGAAAATACGTTTCGCGTTGATTATTCGCAGTTCCCGAAACATCTTACCCACGATGAAATCCACAAATTCATCGAAAAAGAGCTCGGGCTTACTTGCGAAAACGTGCTTCTACTTCAGCCGAGCAGACGACTGGGTTGTACCTTCGTGGAGGTCAGCAACCTCGATCTTGCTGAGAGGATCGTTTAAGAGCACGATAACAAGCACGAATTCGTGTTTGATGGGAAGGCGTACAAGCTGCGAATTTCGATGGAGGATGGAGTTGTCGAAGTGCGCCTTTGCCGGCGTCAAGACCGGTATACGCATTGCTCGGATGGTGGTGAAGAAAAACATCCCTTCTTTCGTTACGATTCGTGAGGAAGACACGGCAGTTGGTTACAGGGGGCAGCGGCAGACGTGTCTCCACTGCCATGAGTTTGGACATGACGGAATCCCGTGTCTTCTTCTTCTTTCTGGCGTTACGTCCCAACTGGGACAAAGCCTGCTTCTCAGATTAGTGTTCTTATGAGTACTTCCACAGTTATTAACTGAGAGTTTTCTTTGCCGATTGACCATTTTTGCATGCGTATATCGTGTAGCAGGTACGAAGATACTCTATGCCCTGGGAATCGAGAAAATTTCCTTTACGAAAAGATCCTCGACCAGCGGGATTCGAACCCACGACCCTCAGCATGGTCGTGCTGAATAGCTGCGCGTTTACCGCTACGGCTATCTGAATCCCGTGTGTACAAAACAAAAAACTGCGCGTGCAGAAGCTCGCCGCAGATCAATCATATGCCAACGTCGCGAAACAGGCAGCGCTGGCAAAAAAAAACTGGCGAAGCCGAACATAACGAAGCCCAAACTAACAGAATCCCAAACTCAACCCAATGTGCCCGGCCAACTGAGTGCCAAACCGAAAGAAACTCGACTCCCAACAACACAGCGGACAAATGTGATGGCGCCCCCCGCTCCGAAGCCTACAGGAGTGCCTCTCGTTAGCCAAGCCGCGCCGAGTGCAATCACGCTCAGCGATTTCGTTACAATTCGTAAACCCGATGGTAACGAAACGGATAGCTCGCAAACATCACACGGATCAGACAGCAGCCGACGTCTACGTAGCAGAAGATCGCCTCCGGGTAAGAAAATGCAATACAGTGAAGAAGCCACCAACAATCACGGCCGAGTATCTGGGGATGACATGCATCAAAAATGGAATACACCATTGTAAATATCGGCACCATCAACATCAACACCATCACCAATCCAACCAAAATCAACGCTCTCCGCACATTCATTAGCACGGTCGATCTCGACATCGTTTTTCTTCAGGAGGTGGAGAATGAACAGCTGAGCCTGCCCGGATTTAACGTATGTAGTCTGTAATGTAGACCACGCTAGGAGAGGGACAGCAATTGCTCTTAAAGAGCACATCAAATTCTCGCATTTCGAAAAGAGCCTGGATGGAAGACTGCTTGCTCTGCGTGTACACAACCCTATGTAATGTGTATGCCCCGTCGGGGACTGTTCTACGCGTTGAGCGGGAGCGCTTCTTCAACAACACCATGAGCTACTACCTACGACATCGCACCGACCACATCGTCGTAGGAGGCGACTTCAACTGTGTGATTCGGCAGTGCGACGCTACGGGATCCAATTTTAATCCCGCACTTCAAGCCACTGTACAGCAGCTTCGATTGAGGGATATGTAGCAGCAGCTACGATCACGAGAGACTGGCTATACATATATAACACACAACTCTTCGTCTAGACTCGACCGAATATATGTCAGCGACAGCCTCCGAGAGCAGCTGAGAACAGCACATGTCCATGTCTGCTGTTTTTCGGACCACGAAGCTCTCGTCACAAAAATATGCATTCCCTTCCCCGACAGAGCTCATGGTCGTGGTTTTTGGTCTCTGCGTCCCCACCTCCTAACCACCGAAAGCATCAACGAACTGCAAATCCGTTGGCAATGTTGGGCCCGCTAACGCCGCAATTATTTGTCATGGATGGAATGGTGGCTATCATGCGCGAGCCCAAAATCAAATATTTTTTCCGATGGAAAGCGAAACTCTCTTTCGATATTTTTCATCAGCAACAGCAGCGTCTCTACGAGCAGCTAAGGCAAGCGTACGATGGCTACTTTAACAACCGAACCATGCTAATTACCATCAACCGAGTGAACGCGGAATTACTCTCCCATCAGCGACGTTTCTCTGAAATGTTTGTCCGAATAAATGAAACCTTCGTTGCCGACGAACCCTTATCAACATACCAACTGCACAGCTAAAAAAATGTTGTAAAATTAAGTTTATTTTGATGCACATATTTGGAGCATCAAAATAAACCTAAATTTCAACGACCAATCCATTATTTTTCAATCGAATTCACTTTAAATTTACACGATCATGTAATATTCAACCAGTTTTGATTGAAAATTGAATGTATATTTATTTAAGTTTACATGATGCTATAAAAATACACGAATTTGATTTAATTTTACACTAGACTTCAGTTTACATCACATTTAAAATTAAATATTTTTTTCTGTGTGGGAGAACGAACTAGACGGAAAACTACAATCGAGCAGCGCATACGCAGATGATATTAGTGCTATTGTTACCAGCGTGGAACAGTTACAGGAACAGTTCGGGGGCCCGTCTGAATGAAGACAAAACAACTTCAAGGTATATCAAATAATCTATTGACTGTTCCGTGGCTACACACTGGCGCTACGATCAAAATTCTTGGCGTAATGTTTTCCAACTCCGTGCGTCAAATGAATGCGCTCAACTGGGACAATCTAGTGAGCAATTTTTGCCGCCAAGTTTGGTTGCACTCGCTGCGTAGCTTAACGCTGCAGCAACTTTTTGCTTACTCAACACCTTTCTCATCTCTAAAATATGGTGCATTAGCGCAAACTTGGTCCCATCAGCAGCTCATCTGGCGAAAATAACGTCGACAATACGAAGGTTCCTATTCCGGGGAATTGTAGCCACTGTTCCCATGCAACAACTAGCGCGCTGCAGAGACCATGGTGGTTTGAAATTACAGCTTCCAGCCTTCAAGTGCAAAGCCTTGTTGATAAACCGCCATATCCATCGACTCCCTTCCTTATTTTCGTTCCTTGATCAATCAAATCAACCCTTCCCAAACAAACTTTATTACCGACCTTCCTTGCTTAAAACAAATCATTAGTAACTTTCGAAACCTCCCCTTCCAAATCCGCCAACAACCTTCCGCCGATCTTATCCACCGCTTCCGTGAATTTTTTGTAAACAATTTTGTATGAATCAAGCCTTAGCAGTGATATTCAGTTCAACTAGTACAACCTTTTACCATCATATTTTATCTAAGCTTGATTGAAGTTTAGTTTTTCTTATTATACATTTAAGACATCATGTCATATTGTTCTTGTTATCTCAATAAAATTATTTTTATTACTTATAGGTCTGGTTTCTCATTATGATTCTTGCAAGGAAGTTTTATCTGTAGTATAATTTTAACGCTTATTCACTTCAAAAAAGATTCAGTTTAAGACTTAAGGGGTGCGAACTCGAACATTCATGTCGTTCAAATCGAGCACAATCTTTTCTTCGAGTGCTATCCGTTGGTTGTTTGCTTGTTTCGAAGGAAACTACATTCAAAGCGCACACTTAAAATACTTCATACAAAGTCTCATCAGTACAATACAGGCAATAAATCCAAAAATTGACATAATAAAAAAAGTCTTGTCGTATTTAGGTTAAACTAATATTTTAAAAAAGTTGTAAAAGACTAATACATAAATTTGAACAAGTAGAACTGTTCTGCGACGCCGCTTGAACAGGCCTATTGTCTGAACAATTCTAACGCCGGAGCATAACCGCAGCATGACAGCTCGCGTGAAGTGGTAATGGGGCTCTGCACTGTTTTGATTTTATATGAGGTCGTTTACTGGCCTTGTTGTTTACAAATTTGATGAAGGAGTGAAAGAGTGAGACTGATTTTTGTGCAGAGCCCCATAAGGCAATCCACGAGACAGCTGCGATCAGCTGGTTTTTTGTTTACCAAGAGTTTTTGACGTTTCACGATCGGAGTGACCGTTCGATTACAAAGGAAAATATAAAGCTCCGGCAACACTCGCATGCTTTGTTTACTCATTCGTTTCGGTTGCATTCACACTTTGAGCTGTCAGTCCTATCGAGGAAAGTCCACATGGATAGCCTTATGTAGGTAGCGAAAGAGAAGGCAAAACAAAAACATAGTTTGTTGAAGTAGAAGACGCGAAAAACTGTTTGATATTATCGCCATCGAAAACAGTTTGTTGTATAGATACAGTTAATTCTCCCTTACTCGATATTGAAGGGACCATCGAGTTAGGGAGGTATCGAGTTACAGAACCCAAAATCAGTGCAATTGCTATCCAAGGGACCATCGAGTTAGCCATGAAAACCAACTTTTACTATGGTTCTCTAACTCGATATCGAGATACCGAACATCGAGTAAGGGAGAGTTAACTGTAGTAAACAGTTTATATATTCCGTAGTGCCTCAATTATAAATGAAATAATTTATTTGAGCGAGGATTTCTTCATATTATAACACGAGACCATAGATAAAGACCTGAAATAAGAATAATATAAGTGAGAAAATCAAACGTAACAACTTACCAAATACCTTACAGCCGTGGTGAACTTCTACAAATCCACCCGGTAAAATACCTGTATGGGAAAGGCCTCCCACCCACCAGAGTTAAACCATACCCTGAAACTGTAAGTAGAAGCGATAGAGAAATTGAGTGATTTGTAATAAGGAATCGTTATATGTAGAAAAAGGCATCCGTGAAACAGCTGACTGTTTAGGGTAACTGTACCTATTACCATCCCACGAGTAATACCGAAGAGGAAGTCGTGTGAGAGGAAACCATTTCTTGTGAGTATCCATTTGATTAGTAACTAGAATTAGAGAATATTTATAAATTATTGAAATATATTACAGTTTTAAGCGTTGCTGAAAACAAGTCAGCCGCTGTCGAAAAATTTGGAAGAACCTTTTTTAAAAGTTGCCAGACTTTGTGATACACAAATTGTATAGTTGTTTTTAGCGTGACGATATCATAACCGTACAGTTTAACCAGGTCCGTCTCACTCGGGCTCAGATTGGGTACCACTTCTAGTACTGCATTTGGTCCCTCGGTAGTGCAAAAGGTACCCAATTTTGACAGATCGCAGTACACTTTGAACGGCATTCTAGATTACCTTATGAGCCATAAAATTTTGGGTAACTGCAAGGGACATGGGGGTCTTTAATTTGTCTTTGATTTAACAGTACAGGCGTACTGGGATCATTTTTATGAAAAAAAAAAATAGTTTGACAGCAGCCTGGCTGCTTGTCGATTTTCAGTTCGCATCCCCCAGGTTAAGACCATCGAAGGAACAATTCGTAAAAAGAAAGAGATTTCCAACGCCATCTCCATTCCTGGGATTCAAGTTTATAGGATATTAACCCTTGCTTTCCTCAAAGCCTTCGTTTGGTAACTCAACAACATTTGCGTTAAACATTATTTATTCACAAGCACAAACTACATTTATTTTACTTGAATTACAATTGCATAAAACAACATTTAGGGTAATTCGCCAATTGTTGAACGAAAAAATGCTCGCTAATTGTTGAACACGCCATAAGGAATACACGGATTGTTCTACAATAGGCGAGGTTTTTAGCCGTTCAACATTAGGCGACTTGCCCTATACAACATATGATACAAATTGACAACAAACGGAATTTTCGAACAAAAATCAGCATAGCGCTTCTACGGCTTCTACTCATATGTAGTATATCGCCCACATCTGCTGCACACAAATGTCAAAATAAACCATTATTTTCGTGGGGCAAGAGCCTGGATTTACTAAAGTCATTAATTAATCATTATTACGCGCATCAGTTCCAGATCGCTGTTTTTTTTCTTGCGGATTAAATGCTGACGTTAATTTTGCCTTGCATAGGAACAGCAAGAAAAAAGAATAGAGAACCAGTACCGTAAGCCGGGGCAAATTGATCACTTTTTGTCATTTTTGTGTTGTGTTATCCTTCGGAATTCAAATATTGTGAAATAAATTTCGACAAAGTCAGTACTCCTTTGACTTTTATCAGTTTATGTAATCGGCTGTTCTATAATATTTAACATATCTTAAAAATAGTCTGCAGTGAGCAGGCTACTGGCTTGAATAGCGCTAAAAAAAAGGTCTATTCCAAAATTCGATCTCAGTGAGACCACACGGAAATATTTCAGGAAGTTAAGTTGACCGTTATTCCGTTTCAAGTGCATTATTGCCTACGTACATATACCATTCGAATCAGGTATGAGTATTGCCGATATCCAGAATACCCAATAGCCAGTCTAACGCTCAACCGATAACCCTACTACCAGGACCCGTCATCGTTTGCCTGAAAATTTTGGCAAAGGCTCCCACGACCCGTCTAAACCCGTGGTGAACCCCTGTAGTTGCCCTGAAGGCCCGCCTAAGGTCCTAGGATCACCAAGGACACCAGAAGCCGACCATTTGGAAACCCCGACACCCTAGGAAGCTGGCGCAACCTCCAACGTGGAGACCGTTGGGCCACACCAAGCCATCCAAGCCCCATAGACTTCGGGTTCAGTATAGAACGTGCCGATCAACCCCCACGTGCTCCACTTCCGGCCGGCCGCATCGACACACCTCACACCCACACCACACCCAGTAAGTTCAATAAAAGAATTATAAAAGTTACATTGCGCGTTTTACTTGAACCCTTGACGAGCTTACGCCGACCCTAAGAGTCTCTGTATTTGAGCCAGGTCCCTCCGACCGGCCGGGTAACAAGCTTTTCAACAAATATTTGATTGACGACGTGCGTCCGTCAACAAATTTTGCAAAAGTAATCATCTATCTAATCCATATGACAGATCCTACAAACGGCCTATCAACATGCTAAATGCAGATTACCAACTGTTCACTATAATTTAAATGAACCAGTTGCACCCATTACTTGAAAAAAATCAAACAGCATGTAGTATAAAAAATCCTGTATTGATAACTTGAAAGATTTGCGAAATATAACCAATAAAACCACTCGCACAAGACAAACGAATAGTAGAAGAACTTCTACTAGCCTTCGATAAGGTTGATCACCCATTTATTTGGGCTGTGCTAGAAAAGTTTTCATTTCCAGCTCAGTCTATCAGATGTTTGAAAAATATGTACCATGGTGCCAGTGCAAAAGTTATTTTCAATGGAAATCCCACGAATGATATTCATATCCATTCCTCAGGAATCTAAGATATTTAGTCGAATAACAGTTGGTCGAATGACGTTTGGTCGAATGACATTTAGTCGAAAGTACATTTGGTCGAATGGACATTTGGTCTAAAAGAATTTTATTGCTTTGAGAAGCATGTGGCATTTGGTCATATGAAAATTTAGTTGAAAATTTAATCGAATAAATAAGGATTTTCAGATTATCGTACTGAGTGACATTTTGATGTTAATACACAGTGTTTGGGTCATTGAATAAGGGGAGTGCCCATATGGTATGTTTCATTGCTGGAGGTTGCATATGCCAGAACAACATGATAGAATTCAAGAAATCTGATTTGGTGTACTGATGAAATTTCTTGAACATACTTGAAATTTAATATGCGACAAGCGATTATAATATTCCAGCCGATCACTGGATCTTTCGTCATCCCAGTAGACTCGTCTCACGTCCCACGATACGCAGGATAAATACGCTAATACTGTTTAAATATTGTTGATTGAATAAATTATCAAAATATTATCTTTCAAAGCCATCAAAGCCACATCTTTATCCAAGCAATGTTATTTATCTGAAATTCACAATGAACTCATTCACTAAAATGTATCGTATGGCGGAATTTTTGGTGCACTTCGTAAAAGCGTTTTCTAAATGTTATGGCCATCAAAACAGAGTTGCTTAATATCAATCATATCAGCTGATGGCTGATGGTCTGAAACTATCACTATCACTTGCGAGCTATCAATATCACTTTGATTTGACAACCAACAGCAGTGATGCGACTTCGCACTCTAGCTCATAATCACTGCGGAATTAGTGATCACGTGGTAATTATCCATGCTCTTACTGTTTTTCAGTGACCAACAAATAGTTTCAACCTATATGCAACACTGTCCAAAATATCGTACTGATAAATGGCCATTTTAACTGCTTAATTTAAGACTAAATTTAACCCATCAGTGATATCCATAGTCTATCGCCATCAATGCACTTGTGATGGAGTAGACAGCGTGATGTTGATATGATGTAGATTGATCCGAATTGTATCGCAGTCGGCCTGTACAAATCAGCAAATTTTAAGCGTTGATAGTGACAGCGAGCAACTCTGGTAAAAATGCATTATATGGAGACTATTGAAGGTAACCAAATTGTTGTACGCCAAACCGTATAAGACCTGGTCCCCACATTCAAAATTCAATTCGTACGCTTCAAAACTTGATACTTATTGTAGGTTCCGAATACTCACAATGAAAGTTATCATTAAATAAAACATTTTGAAAGAATAATAATTTCAACAATGCATAGACCGCAAAGCAATCTGAATCTTGTGAAAAAAGTGATTAAGCATTGACTATTAGGAAATTGTCAGAAATTAGAAGTAGAAAGAAAAATTTTGTTATTATTATTCTTTTACGTGTTTGATTAACCTTTAACCTCCGTTACCTTGACATTCGGATGTTTATATCACCCAAATTCGGATGTTATATCACCCAAATAAATTTAAGTTTAACAGTGAGAGCCACTCTACGTGTATGTAGGAAAAGCACTAATTTTCGACCCACAAGAATTCTGTGCCAATTTACGGATTTTCATACAAAGTAGGCCAAAATCGTATGAGTCGAAAATTTGTACTCTTCCCCTACAAAAATTAAAACTGCATAAACAAAACTTCGCAGAATATTCATAAAAAATCGTTTCGTTTCAAAATATTCCATGAGGATTTGAATTTCGTATTGGTTTTTACGGTATACTTCAATAATTCGTTTCATTTCGCTACGAACAGTGTTGAAAATTCCGCATATCGTTTCGTTTCGTATCGTCATGAAAAATAGGAGGAGATCCCCCAGTACCGCTAAATTCATTATTCAAAAACTATTGACTTGGTGCAGCCTAGCTGCCCATTTATGGCAAATATTACCATTTTTGTAGCGTTCAAAAATAAATTTGAAAATATAAATATGAATTTTGATATTGCGTTTTGATGATGTGTTTTAGTACCGTAATCCGGGGGCAAATTGATCACTATTTTGCAACTGTTGGCTGTGTTGTCCTTCAGAATTCAAATATTGTCAAATAAATGTCGATAAAATCAGTAATTCATTGATCTTTATCAGTTTATATAAAAGACTTTTCATGAAATAATATTTAACACGTCATAAAAATAGTTTTAATATCAAGAAATTAAAATGACACATTGGGGCGAAATTGATCATAATTCAACAAAGCAGGTTTAGGATTAAAAAATTTCCCTATCTACTAAATTTGGGTCTACTGAATCTGAAAATAATGTCAAAATTCTTACAACTCGAATATTTAATCATTTTATTGTAAAATTAAACTTTGAAAATCTGCCTAATACGCATAAATGTAAGCAATTTCACTTCAAATAAGCACATGTTTTGAGAATAAACGGTTTCATGAGCAAAATATATACTTGCTATGCTGTATGATATCAAAAATGAATTCAGTAGTTCATACTTAAGCTTACACAACATTTTAAACACTCAAAATTGACATGTAGGCAAAGCACCACTGGATTGTTTGGCTCCAACATTTCAAACTGTATTGCTTACACCTTCAAAAAGTGTGAATGTTTCTATGCAAAACTGACCCTAATAAAAATAAAACAGTTCAAAATCATCATTAGACATCTATGAACTAGAAAACATTCAATGTCTGTGGTGCCAACGAAATTTCCAGCATCCTTGGAAGGAAATGTTTTTTGGTACCGATCTGATCAAATTCGCCCCAGTGATCAATTTGCCCCCGGATTACGGTACCAAATTGACCTGTCATTAAAGGTGGCTCCCAATACCGGACACGATCTAGAAATGCCTCGAAGTATGTAAATTTGTATATCATTGAACGTTTTTACTCCATGAAAAGTTTTCCATTGCCAATTCAATGCATTTGCAACATTCACAAGAGTAATTTAAGTTTTACTTAGTCTGCAAGTTGGTCATCAAAAAACCTCTTATATCTATCTATCTATCTATATAAATAAAAATGGAATGCTGTTTGTATGTCACGAAATGGCTCACGAACGAGGCAACGGATTTGTATGATTGTTTCTCCATGTTGTTCGTCAAGGATTTCGACGTGTTTGTGTGTATAAAAGTTCCAGGATGTTTACCGAAAAAGCAGGAAAAACGAGACTAAACGGAACTGTCATTTTGTATGGGACGATTCATAGCCGTTTTCAACAGCCTACTTGATGACAAGACGAAGTTTGCCGGGACCACTAGTATATGATAAAAAACATCACATTTTACGTGTTGATCTGAATTTATATTTTTTCTGATTTTTATTGTATCTTTGATACCGTGATCGATAAAATCCATGAAAAATGAATGTATTTTGAGACACTGGTGCGAAAATAAAAAAGATATCCTGTAAACAATCAAGCAGTCCAAAACTGGGGGATAGGAGGTGCTGGACTAAAATTGTAGTTTGACCATACTATAGGTCAAGTATGGTACAAAATACATTCATACTTTCAAATTATGATTATATTCCATCATGCTTGCGTGATCCAACTTATTTTGCCATATTCAAAATAACTACTAATTAGGTTCAAATTTAGAGGTGATACATTAAATTTTCAACAATTTTCAAACATCTCAACTTTTTTAAAAAGTCATGCATATTTCAAGGATGTGTTATTCTGTGCAAACATTACTCTCTATAAGAGCTTTCTTTTCTTCTAATACACCATCTTGATTGGATCATGATTTCTCAATTTTTCTACTTTGTCTGGTATTGGGTGCTGTCCAGTACTGGGGGATCTCCCCCTACTAATATCGCATATCCTTAGTACACTCCTCAGTAATGGGGCACTCGAAGCAAGTTTCAATGATATTGTAGAATTGAAAATAACCTATAACCTGCTTGGAACCATGGAGCACTCAAAAGATAGCTTTTTCATGTCACTTCTCCTGTTCACTATTTGCTTCATCCGTTATCCACCCCATCGGCTCAGCCCCGTATGATCGTGTGAAATATTTAATGCAAAATTAAAGCACGCTACATTATTCACATCGGCTGTAACGCCAATAAATTAATGTCACTGCAGGTTGTCACTGGCACACTGGTGATGGGAGCACTTGCACAACCGATTTTTTTTTAATTACCGCGTGGCGATTGTCATTAAGTCATGACGGGGGCGCCACCAGGGAAAAATCTACACTGCCACTCATGCTCTCTGACAAATTGTGTAAGTGAATAATGCAACCAGTTGAATAATCCAAAGGGTTGGCAAAGTGTAATAATTTTAACAAAATTGTTACACTTCATGGGCATTTGTCATTGAAAAGTACGCATTAGGTTGGCCCATAATGATCAAACTGATAATCTTAAGCTTCGAACCCGAACTTGTTCATTTAAAGACCCCAGAGGTTGCTGTGGAAATTTGAGCTGAATCCTTTAACTCCAAGAAGGGGCCAAACAAACTTGTAATTTGTACGAATCAAATCGTTAAAAGGCATATATAGGCAACCTGTTACAACTACATTTCACCTATAGCTGTAGTAGATAAATTTCTGTCGTTAATGACTTGAAGATTCTCATATCAAAAGAAAAGAGACTCCAACAAACAGGATTTTTTTTTATGGAATAAAAAAGTTATACTGAAAAAAGGAAGCTGATATTCATTTCCCCGGGGTGAGCAGCTTTTCAAAAAAGGATACATGGTGCTCCTCAAATTGTTATTATCAGAAAAAAAATCTTAATCAAATTTGTGCTCACAAATTGTATTTCATGGCTAAACTGCGAGTCTGGGCAAACTTTATGAATAGTCGAAAAAAAAACAGATTGGCTGACAAATTGCATTCAAATAACTCAAAGCAAAAACTGGTCTTTAAAGACATCACAGAAGGGCCACATTACTGCTGCTTTAAGGTTACTTTCTAAATCATGTGCCAAATGCTTAGCATCATCCAGAGGAACTGAAATCTTGATATAGATCTAGAATCATAAGTGTCACGTGGTGAGGTAAAGCGATAAGAGACAGAAAGCCCATTAAACCGGTAGAGGCTCCGGAAACACTTTGGCTAGAAAAATGCAACCATTCTTCGTTTGCAGTGCTGAAGTGTGTAAAGAAAACAGACCGCAAACTAAATATACTGTCGCCAGAATAGTATATTGGTCCATGATGCTAATTTTGATAAATTTTGTTTCAATTTCAGAACATCATGAGAATGTGAGTTTTTATTTTGCTCCCTTGAATTTTTGTTCTATAATCATAGTAAAAGCAAACTATTAAATTAAATTTTGCATAATGCAAACTTTCTGGACATTATCAACATTTCAAGGTCAACAAAATTATATGTTTAACTTAATAATTTATCAAGATAAAAAACTCAAAACACCAAAATTCTAAACAGAATAAGCATACTCAAAACTCATGCTATCGGAGTATAACACAGTTTAGCGCTGAGGAAACGGTTTTTATGTCGAAAGGCACGAAAGCATCCTTAGCTTGTTCGTGCCGGGTCTTGTGCAATGGGTTGCAATAATAATAAACAGTCAGTCCGTGGGAGATGATTGTTTGCTCTGGCTTGCTGTTTTGTTATTGTTTGGTCTGGTGGGTACGATATAACTTGCAATTGTCTAAGAGAAAAAAAAAATGACTAAAACAAACCTCATTTCTTCAATACCAGTAGGCAGATGGGTAATTGAAATAGAACGATTTGAAACATCTTCAGGTTTGGAATCCTGTTATAGATAAAAAAAAAGGGTACATAGTGCTTTGTATTGACACAGCTGCTTTAAATATAAAACGAATCAGAACGAATTAGAATGATAGATTGACAGACAACAATCGCATATTACTCCCATTTTTGCCAGATTGCCTATTCCCATGGGACAATTATGCGTTTATGGGCAGTTGTGTTTACCTTCATACAAGGACAAAGATTTTCCTGAATATAAGAACATGCATAGTCGACGTAACCACCAGATAATGTGAACATAAATAGTGCTGGGAAAATGCTTTTTTATTCTCCCAGCTGCACTCTTGAATCTTTCAACAATTTCGGTCAAATAATCTGTGCATTTGCTGAGATTGAAATTCAAAAGTTGACTGTGGAAAACTTTTTGATTAATTTCTTAATTTTGTCATCTGCAAACGCATGCATCGTTTAATCCGTCCAATCAGTGAGTTTGATGAACGATTATATGGATGAATTGACGTAAACACCAGGTCACTATCATCGCAACCTGGGTTTTATGCTAAACAATCCGAATAAACACTCTGCAAACCGGGTCAAATTAACTTTTTCGAAAGTGGCCATTTCGAAGCACCCATTTTGATTCCGGAATTACTCCGGAATTCTGTCCAAGCCTTCAAACTGAAATAATATGCGCTTTTTGTGTCAAAATTTGGTTTAAAAATATCAAAAAACAAAAAAGTTACAGCCCAAAACGTGTTTTTTCCGAAACTCGTTTAGGGGGTTGGTAAAGGAAGGGTTAATGACATGTTTTTCGAATACTTTATTATAGCTCATATATATCAAACATGTTATATATTACACAAATAAAGCTTTGATATAACGAAATCTACCCTATGCTGCACAAAAATATGTATTTGGTGCTTCTTGCATATATTCCCTGGAAGATTTTTGATAAATTCCTGACTAGATTATCTTTAAATGCTCATAATTACTTGTAAGAAACGTTCAGTGGAGCATTTTTGGAGATTTTTTTGTAATACTACCAAAGTTCCATCTTACAACGTTCTTTGACAGGCTGCTGACATGAATGTCAGCGTTTATCATGAAAAATTTATAGCAATCTTTTTCAGTTTACAGGATATTTTTTAGATTGAAAACTTTAAACAACTGAACTAAACATCTTTTTGAGAAAATGCCTGTAAAAGACACATAAATTGGTACATATGTGCACATTTTTGAACTTCAGAATGGACAGCATTCCCGAGATGATGTTAAATTTTAGGCTACAACAAATGGTTTCGAATTTCTTATATTGATGATCAATTTATTCTTGGTCAGGGACACATTAAGGCACTTGTAAAAAATACATTTGTTAAACTCGTTACCTGTTGCATTCGAAAATCAGAAATCAGTTTCCAATTAATAACTCTTGTACAACCTATCTAAACACTTTAAAATCGATAAATCCAGTCTAATTTCATACTCTGTGACCGCAGAATTCCCCGGAATCGAAACAAATCCCCAACAGCAAATAAAAGCATAAAAGTATCATAATCACCACACCATCACAGGCGTGTCATCTTGTCACAGGAGATGAAGAAAAGAATCCGGCAACATGTTGAATATTACATTACGATTCTTTTCGACACATTTCCTTCGTCCATTTCAGTAGCAGTTGGTAGCTAGCAGAAGCAAATCATCGAGCAATCTCGGGCTGCTTCGGCCAAAGTGCTACCCAAACCCAACCGGCGAACGTTGGCAACAGCGACAACGAGTCTCGGAAGGAAAACTTTTTTGATATAAATTTTGTATTCGTCGCGTCTATCTAGCTACATGGCATCGCTGCTGCTGCAATCCTGCCTGTAAGGGTATGCGGTATTTTGAACACTTCAATCAAAGATGCTTTGAAATGAAAATCCAACACAGACACCTCCAGCACTAGGCCAACGGAGGCCGCTCTTCGGTTGTAGAAGAATTAAGCTTTTTAACTGAAGATATTTTCACAACTCTCACGATATTTTAAAGGAAAAACTAGTTCTATGGAGAAGTCAGATGTCGACGACACACTTTCAAGCATTTTATGGAGCCTCGCCATAGACTTTATTTTTGTTTTGTTTTGTTGAAACTATGTTCACTTGATAGGAACATAACTATTGATAACAACTTCGGGACTTTTTACAATTTTTTGGAAACCTTGGACGTCGATGGCTCAACAGTACTTAAAGTTGCGTATATTGTTTCGTTTCGTATCAATACCAATGTTAACTCCGCCACGTCGAGAGATCCATCAAACCCCAATGGTCCCCTTCCAACGAGCTCCGACGGGCTTATACGGTCACACCCATGAATCAACCAAGGGATTGTCCCGGGTTAAAAAGAACAGAACAAGGGCAAACTATCGACTACGAAGGAGACAGAAACGTAAACAGAAATCGTGCATAAAAAGTGATTGAGAACTTATCTTAAATTGTTGAAATTGCTCTTAAAACTATATTGAATTTACTTGAACTTACTTTAATCTATGAATTACCGCTAGTTGTTCATTGCTATACAAGGTATTGCTGGTTGACGAACGATTTATAGGAGATATTCTGGTTAAAATACTTAAACTAAGGTTATTCTTACAGCTACAACTATTGAATCTAACTAAACTATACAATCACCCATTTGTACCTAAAATTAGTTAAACTTACTAAAGGTGAGACATTGAATTCTTTATCAAAATTGAAATCACTAAAAACTAAAAAACTAAACCTAAAACACAAATTTGTACAGTACAATCAAGGTGATCAGTGCGCTGCTAGGACACATCGTCCAGTGTGAAGAATTGCTGAGGTAGCGAATCACAAAACGTAAGATTTAAGTTTCCATATTCACTATTTACGTAACTTATACCTAAAATCCATTCAGGAATTTTGTAATTCAACCCGATTCGCCGGAATAAATTAACAAAATCAACGATTCGTCTATCGCCCATCAACAATTTACAAAATTCGTTTTTGGCTAACGATGTCTGGCAAGGGATCGAAATCTGGATCTGGCCGTGGCCATCTGGTAGGAGGAACAGGTGTAACACACCTTGCAGAGACCCCGGCGGGTGAAATCATTGACAAAGCCGCAGTTGCTCCAATCAACAGTCCCACCGTAGTTGTATGTACAACAAGTACAGCAGCAGCCGCAACGAGCGATGCAGTGGGCGAGACATGTCTGGGAGCCGGCGCATCGCGCACTGCGGACACCGTTAGTACTCACTCGCCTGATCCGAGCAGGACAGGAAACCCCCTATCTACCTTATCATCCACCCACCAGGTAAATGCTGACATTGCCAATATATTAGGAGCGAAGCGAAAGCAATCTGCTTTGCTATCCGAACCGAAAACTAGTTTAGGCCTGTCAAATATACGCGAAAATGTCGTTGTTAGACGCAATCCGGATCGTCGCGCGCGTCCGCCTCGGTACAATAATTGTGAGTTGTGTGCAACTAGTGATAACAGTAGAATGGTGCAGTGTGATGGTTGCGAGAAATGGTTCCACTTCTCTTGTGTGGAAGTTACGGAAGGTATAGCAGAAATCAGCTGGATCTGCCCACTGTGTCCGGTTGTAGAGTCCAACAACCAGAAACGAACGCCAGCTAACGGTACCCAAAAAGCAACGCCTGCTATTAATCCACCCCCCAAAGATAACAGCGACAAAACGTCTTCTAGCAAGAAGAGTAGCAAAAAAAAGTCAACAGCGAAAAATGGAATTGAGACTACAGAAACTTGAGGAACAGAAGAAGCTAGAGCAAAGATTCCTGGATGAGAAGTTTAGAATACTGGAAGAGTTGGAAAGTGATTGCGAGACGAATTTGGATGATGAAGACCTTGAGAAGATGTCCGACGTTTCACAATGGGTCCGAGACACAGAACGCGGTGGGGCGGTCGAAGACTCTGGAGTTATAGAAGAAGACGAATCTAGGATTCCTTCTGAGCTCGTCGAAAGATTTGCAACGATCAACCTACGACAAGCAGATCAGCAACGGCGTTCGCAAGTAGGAAGGCGTAATACGTTACCGGATTTCGTCCCCGCGCAGCGTTCTACACCACATGGGCAGCCATCATCCCTTCTCATGAATCCAACATCGACACGTTTCACAGCACTCCCTATGCCCACTCAAAGACAGCAGCATCCACCTCCGGCGTTTCGTCCATCGCAACCTGAACCGATCCCTGCGGAGGAAACCATCTGTATTCTTAATCGAAGTCAAATGGCTGCTCGACAAGCGGTATCCAAAGATCTACCGGAGTTCGACGGAAACCCCGAAGACTGGCCACTGTTCTTCGCGATGTATTCTTCATCGACACAGATGTGTGGATTCTCCAATGAGGAAAACATGCTGCGGCTACGTAAATGCCTCAAAGGAAAAGCACTGGAGGCAGTTAAATGTCGATTACTACATCCTTCGAACGTGGGAGGAGTTCTTTCGACGCTGAAGATGCTCTACGGCCGGCCAGAAGCAATAGTCCAAGCAGCTATACGGAAAGTTCGTTCGCTACCATCCCCTGAGATTGACCGACTGGAAAGCTTGGTCAACTTTGCTTTAACGGTCGAAAATCTGGTCGCAACAATAGAAGCCTGCGGAATACAGGATTTCATGTACAACGCTTCGCTCAAGTTCGAGCTGGTGGAACGATTACCTCCAACGTTAAGATTAGATTGGGCAAAGTATAGTAGAGGTAACCCAGCCCCTAATCTTATGGATTTCAGTTCCTGGCTCTATTATATGGCGGAGGATGCAAGCTCAGTCATACAGACGTCCATCAATGCCCCAAGAGGGCGAGGTACCAAGAAGGATGCCTATATCAATGTACATTCGGAGTCTAGCAATAATAGATCCGGATCTCCTGAAGCGCAATCATGCGAAGTACATTCCAGATTACAGGACACATCGAAGGAGTGCGTTGTGTGCAAAGGTGTATGTCCGTCAATCCCAAAGTGCAAACGGTTCATCGAACTTAGCTACGAGTCAAAGTGGGCAGTTGTACGCGAAGCGAAACTGTGTCGTAAGTGTCTTCGTAAGCACAACGGAACGTGTCGACAACAAACTAAATGCGGTATCAACGGCTGTAATTATCTGCATCACCCTTCGCTTCATAGCGAGATAAGCGAAGCATCAAGACGTTCCTCGTCTGTGGAAGCTGCTACAAATACCAGTTGCAATGTTCATCAAACGCATACGAATGATGTGCTGTTCCGCATCGTCCCAGTCGTGCTTTATGGTCCATCAAAGACGATTCAGACCCACGCCTTCATCGATGACGGCTCCGAGCTTACGCTCATAGAGCACTCCCTTGCACAGGAGCTTGGACTGCAAGGATGCCCCAAAGCACTCTGCCTCAAATGGACTGGCGATACTATGAGGATGGAGAACGAATCTCAAAAGGTGGAACTGGCAATCTCCTCCACGAGGAATACTTCCCAAACGTATAGGATGGCGGATGTTCGCACAATACATGAACTCAAACTACGGCCACAAACTCTGTTAGCCTCCGAAGTGCAGGGCCGATACGCTCATCTGACTGGAGTCCCTTTCGATTCATACACCGAAGTTAGTCCACGCATCTTGATTGGCCTGGACAATGCTCAACTAGGACATGCGCTGAAAAGTCGTGAAGGAAAACAATCCGAGCCGATAGCCGTCAAAACACGTCTCGGCTGGATAGTGTATGGGAACTGCTCGCCTAATAAGCAACTAGAGAGCCATGTGAATTACCATGCCGTACAAGTGTGCGAGTGCAACGGAGCCACCGACGAAAGTCTCCATACTGCGATGAAAAACTACTTCACACTTGACAGCATGGGAATTTCCAAACCTGAAAAGCTGCCCCTCTCCACTGAAGACCAACGTGCTATGGAAGTGCTAGAAGCAGTAACGCAACCGAAAAACGGCCAGTACGAATCCGGTCTCCTATGGAAATATGACAACATAAGACTTCCCGACAGCAGTAAGATGGCTCTCAAAAGATGGGTGTGTCTGGAGCGGCGGATGAAGAACGATGAAAGACTAGCAGAGAATCTTCGAGCAAAAATGAGCGAATATGTTCAGAATGGGTACGCCCGAAAATTAACCGCAGATGAGCTCACAATTCGTCAACCACGTGAGTGGTATCTGCCAGTGTTTCCAGTTCACAATCCCAACAAACCCGGAAAACTGAGACTTGTTTGGGATGCTGCAGCAACCGCTCAGGGAATCTCCTTGAATTCGATGCTATTGAAAGGACCCGATCAACTAACATCATTACTGTCAGTCTTAATCCAGTTCCGAGAGTTCCGAATAGCGGTCTGTGGAGACATAAAAGAAATGTTCCACCAGATCCTAATGAGGGAAGAAGATCAGCACTGTCAGCGGTTCTATTGGAAACAGAATGCAAGTGAAGGCATGCCGGACGTATACGTTATGAAGGTAATGACCTTCGGCGCTTGTTGTTCGCCCACAACCGCCCAATTCGTAAAAAACCTCAACGCAAAGCGATTTGAACGCCAGTCTCCAGAAGCGGTCGACGCCATTGTAAAAAAGCATTACGTTGACGACATGCTTGTTAGCGTCGAGACAGAGGAAGAAGCCATAAAGTTAGCTCAGGATGTGAAACGTATCCACGCTGCCGGAGGCTTTGAAATGCGTAACTGGCTTTCCAACTCACCGATCGTTTCAGCATCTCTGCAGGAAGTCACAGCTGCCGAGAAGAGTCTGGGAGAAGAAAATCTCACCGAAAAAGTGTTGGGACTTTGGTGGAACACGGCTACGGACTGCTTCACTTTCAAGGTGTCTCCACGATATGACGAGGATCTTATGTCCGGACGCCGCCGACCCACTAAACGTGAGGTACTTCGCACTCTTATGATGATGTTCGACCCGCTTGGCTTTATGTCGCACTTTTTAATGTACCTGAAAGTACTCCTGCAGGAAATCTGGAGATCGTCGGTTAATTGGGACACCCCTATCGAAGAGCCACAGTTCCAGAAATGGCTGACATGGCTAAAAGTTCTGCCAGAAGTAGCCAACGTTCAAATTCCAAGATGCTATAGAACATCTGTAATGCTAGATAACACCTGTAAAGTCAAAATGCACACCTTCGTGGACGCAAGCGAGAACGGCTTCGCAGCCGTTGTGTATCTCAGATACGAGAAAGCAGACGTGATTGAAACTTCATTCGTCTGTGCAAAAACAAGAGTGGCTCCGTTGAAATTTATGTCTATTCCCCGCTCAGAGTTGCAAGCCAGCGTCCTTGGAATGCGCTTAGCGAACAGTATCGCTCAGTCACTCTCCATCGGGCTTTCGGGACGATATTTCTGGACCGATTCTAAAGATGTTTTGTGTTGGTTGAATTCAGATCATCGAAGATATAATCAGTTTGTAGCATTCAGGGTGAGCGAAATTCTTGAATCTACTGACGTTAACGAGTGGCGTTGGGTCCCGACAAGACAGAATGTTGCCGACGAAGGGACTAAGTGGACACGCTTTCCTGACCTAAACGCGTCTAGCCGCTGGTTTCAGGGGCCGGAGTTTCTTCGAAAGCCTGAAGTAGAATGGCCCACAGTTTTAAGGTATGGAGCGACAGATACTGAGTTACGAGCACATCTTCTTACGCACGTTCCCGTGGCTGAATCAATCATAACTCCGCAGAACTTCTCCAAGTGGACTACAATGGTGAGAAGCACGGCATACGTTTTCCGGTTTATCTGTAATTCGAAGCAATTGGTCAAGTTAAAACAACGATCCGTGGGACCATTATCGCAGCAGGAGTTGATACGTGCTGAAAACTTTCTCTATCGGTTTGCGCAGACCGATGAGTACGCCGATGAAATCGCTATTCTTTACGGCAATCGGCTAAGTGAAACGGAGAAGAAGAAAATTCCCAAGAGTAGCTCTATTGCTTATCTTTGTCCCTTCCTCGATGAATCGGACGTGCTGAGGGTCCGTGGTCGAACCGGTGCCTGCGAACTGATCGACTATGACGCAGTGAACCCTATCATTCTTCCTCGTAATCACCATGTAACACAGCTGATAGTGCATCACTTTCATCGCAAGTACCACCACCAAAACCATAACACCGTCCTCAACGAGATCCGTCAGCGGTACAGAATTCCACGCCTCAAATCTGTATACCATAAGATACGAAGGCAATGTCAGAAGTGCATGAACGAAAAGGCAGCACCCCAGCCACCAATGATGAGTGACTTGCCACCAGCACGGCTAGCTGCCTACTCTCGTCCGTTTACGCATATGGGGGTGGATTATTTTGGGCCGATAATAGTCTCTGCAAATCGAAAAAGGGAAAAACGTTGGGTGCTGATTGCTACCTGTCTGACCGTCCGCGCCATACACCTGCAAATCGCACACACTCTCAGTACCGATTCCTGCATTACGGCCCTGCGCAACGTCATCGCCAGAAGAGGCACACCGGCAGTCATCTACAGTGATCGAGGCACTAATTTCCGAGGTACCTGCAAAGAGCTGAAAGCCGCCTTGCAGAGCCTAGATCATGAACGTATGATGACCGAGTTCACAACGCCCCATACAAGTTGGAGCTTCAACCCGCCGGCCTCCCCGCACATGGGCGGAGCGTGGGAGCGTTTGATCCGAACAGTCAAACAGAATCTAACGAAGTTGCTCCCAGACCGCTCGCTATCATATGAAGTCCTCGAAAACCTACTGGTGGAAGTGGAGAACATCATCAACTCTCGACCACTAACCAGTATTCCCCTGGAAGACGACGAATCCCCAGTACTAACCCCAAACCACTTCTTGCTGGGTTCGTCTAACGGTCTAAAGCCACTAGTACCTCTCGACGATAGCCCTGTGTCACTCCGCAATTGCTGGCAACGCTCTCAGGTCCTAGCCAACCAGTTCTGGAGACAATGGCTCCGAGACTATCTACCATCCATCACACGCCGTACCAAATGGTTCGAGCCAGCGAAACCCATCCAAGCTGGCGATATTGTCATCATCGTGGACCCAAACCTGCCGCGCAATTGCTGGCCTAAAGGGCGCGTGATAGCTACGAAACCAGGAATCGACGATCAGGTAAGGTCCGCCACCGTCCTTACCGCTAGCGGAATCTACGAGCGACCAGCCCTGAAGCTCGCCGTGCTCGACATAGGCGCTTGTAAGAATACACCTCTGGAGGACTATCGGCGTATTCCGGGGGGGAGTGTTAACTCCGCCACGTCGAGAGATCCATCAAACCCCAATGGTCCCCTTCCAACGAGCTCCGACGGGCTTATACGGTCACACCCATGAATCAACCAAGGGATTGTCCCGGGTTAAAAAGAACAGAACAAGGGCAAACTATCGACTACGAAGGAGACAGAAACGTAAACAGAAATCGTGCATAAAAAGTGATTGAGAACTTATCTTAAATTGTTGAAATTGCTCTTAAAACTATATTGAATTTACTTGAACTTACTTTAATCTATGAATTACCGCTAGTTGTTCATTGCTATACAAGGTATTGCTGGTTGACGAACGATTTATAGGAGATATTCTGGTTAAAATACTTAAACTAAGGTTATTCTTACAGCTACAACTATTGAATCTAACTAAACTATACAATCACCCATTTGTACCTAAAATTAGTTAAACTTACTAAAGGTGAGACATTGAATTCTTTATCAAAATTGAAATCACTAAAAACTAAAAAACTAAACCTAAAACACAAATTTGTACAGTACAATCAAGGTGATCAGTGCGCTGCTAGGACACATCGTCCAGTGTGAAGAATTGCTGAGGTAGCGAATCACAAAACGTAAGATTTAAGTTTCCATATTCACTATTTACGTAACTTATACCTAAAATCCATTCAGGAATTTTGTAATTCAACCCGATTCGCCGGAATAAATTAACAAAATCAACGATTCGTCTATCGCCCATCAACAACCAAAAAAAAACATACCCGCATACCTGCCTGGAACGTACAAGACCAATAATACTAACAATATTTCTCTTCTTTTCCCCTTTTTTTCGACAGATGGCAACACTCACTCCAACCTTTTAGAGGACTAGGAAACAGGCAGTCCGGAGCTTCAGCTATGTCAACATAAAAATATTGCATTCCACATTCCTTTGCCGCGCTCTACAAACTAAACTGGTTCGGCCGGGAAAGCAAAAATGTAAAATAATGCAAAAACAGTCAAGATGACGATAAAACTTCACGAGTGCAAACATAAACATCATCATAAACATCATCGCGGCAGTGACGGAAGCGGTCGTAGAACTAATTCCATTCGCGACAAAGTGAATAACGTTTCCGGCGAAGTGTTGAACGTGGCACCGGAAGATGTCGGGAATAGTGCAAATTGTCGAAATGGCGAGTTAGCAGAATGTGACTATTCTCGAGTTCAAAGCGATGACACTGATGAATGTCAGTCGGGTTCGCCCGGCTACCGCCAGAATGTGAACTCGTACTGCTCAGTGGAAACGGTCGGGGCAGACCACCACCGTAGCGCCACAAACGTGGACAATGACCATCATCATCGGGATCGGTCACAGCTTCAGCAATGGTACAATCTCGACCAGTACGACAACATCCGATCTAGCCATCCGAATAGTTTTAGTTTTAATTTTTTCAATCACACATTTCTGCGGAATATATCCGTACTGTATATAGCGTTAGTGTTAGTAGTAACAAATGGTAAGTTGGAAAAATTTTATTACAATTATTAAATTGAGAGTTTGAATTGTACATAAATCAACAAGATAAAATAACTTTCTGTCTGTGCAAAATAAGTTCCATTTTCTGTGTCTTGGGGGTTGACTCCAAATTAAAATTAAGAAAATTCAATTGTGTTTTGATAATGAATATAAGAGGGGGATGTTTCATCCATGGGAGGGGTTATTGTAAAAAAAAAACTGCGAAATTTTGAAACTTTAGCTGGTTATATCTCAAAAATAGTTTTATCTGTACTTTTCTTGATGACGATTTGTAGCAGATTGCTCGGCTTTGAAGCAAACATAAATATTCCCTTTTCCACGGCTTTCAAAAATATTGCAATCTTTGTTGCATCAGCTGCAGCACATTGAGCCGATTAGTTGGAACGATGGTCAAATCAGTCCCATGTAGTGCATGCAAAGATTCTCCGGTTAGGAAACTGACTGGGGTTAACGGTTAAAGATCATTTGGATCATTGGAGAGGGGGTGAGTTGGCGGCTGTTAAGGTGATTATTAAAAGGAAGCCAAACTTCGAATTTTCAAGTGCACAAGACTGGAGAATCACAGTTATCGCTCAGCTTCTGAGACGCATAGACGTTTTTACGACTGCGCTCCTCATTAGTCAGGCATTTTTTTCAGATCGTTCTATCGATATTCCGTTGTGCCGCGTCGCGTGTGGTGATTACGCGATGAGGCGAGAAAACACCTTTCGAATCGATTATTCGAACTTCCCCGTGAAGCCGTCGTTCGAAAAGGTGCACGGCTTTTGCCGCACAGTGCTCGGCCTGAAGAAGGAAGATGTGTTGAGACTACAGTGTAGTAGAGGTGAACAATGTGCGTTCGTCAAGGTCGGCGACCTGACGCTCGCACAGAAAATTGTTGAAGAACAAGATGGACGTCACGAAGTGGAAATAGACGGGAAGAAGCACAAGCTTCGAATAACCATCGAGGATGGAAGTGTCGAAGTGAAGGTCCATGACCTACCCGAAAACGTGACGAAGGAGAAGATCGTGGAGTTCTTGCGTGTGTTTGGTGAAGTGATCTCGGTTCACGAGCTAACGTGGGGAGAGAGCTACGAGTTCGCCGGCATACCACTCGGCATATGGTCTGCCCGTATGCTACTAAACCGAAACATCGACTCGTGGGTCACCATCGATGGGCAGCAAGCGTATGTGGTGTACAAGGGGCAGGTGCTCTCATGCAAACACTGCAAAGAGCAGGCACACTCTGGCATATCATGTGTCCAGAATAAAAAACTGCTGGTGCAGAAGAGCTACGCCAACGTAGCGAAGCAAAGTGGCATCCGTCAGCCACCGAAAAAATCGTCCGGTGTGAAACCACCGAACACGAAATCGGTAGCTTCTACCGCGCCATCGCTCGCCTCACCGGTTGCTTTTCCCGAGCTGCCGAAGCTTCCGAGTCGGACCGAACAGTCTGCCCCGGCGACGAAAAGCAACAGTCAATCCGACAAGATTGATTTAACGGCGTCCCCCAGCCCGCATCAGCATCGTGCGCAAGGTCCGTCGTCATCTCACCGAACGACACAACAAGCCACCGAAGCTACCCAACCCAATGTTGCTGTGGTGGACTTGTTCAAAAAGCCAATCCATGCGCTGCGATCGCACAGCAAGAATGGCAACGGCAACGAGACCGATGAATCGTCGGCATCCACGAGCAGCAGGCGAAGCAGAGGCCGACCACCCGGCAAAAAGCCACGCCGAGAAGACGATGACGACGAGCAGGATGAGGATTCACAACAGTAATGGCTCTCACATCCTACAATATCGCTTCCCTCAACATCGGCACCATCACCAATCCCACGAAACTAGCGGCGCTGCGCACCTTCATCCACAGCCAAAGCCTCGATATTGTGTGTCTGCAAGAAGTGGAAAACGACCAGCTCTCCTTGCCTGGCTTCGTCGTATACACGAATGTAGACCACACGAGAAGAGGAACAGCTGTTGCTCTGAAGGAGTACATTCAGGTATCTCACGTCGAGAAAAGCCTGGATAGCCGCCTTATCGCTCTGCGAGTGCACGATACCACGATTTGCAACCTCTACGCTCCGTCCGGCTCTGCACAGCGCGCAGCACGGGAGGATTTTTTCAACGGCACTCTCGCCTACTATCTCCGCCATCCCACTCAACACATTATCCTCTCTGGCGATTTCAATTGCGTGCTTCGAGCATGCGATTCGTCTAGCGCAAACACCAGCCCGGCCCTCAAAACAGCTGTGCAACAGTTGCAGCTCCACGATGTGTGGGAAAAGTTGCGCCCCCGAGATGCCGGTTTCACTTACGTTTGCCGGAACGCACAATCGCGCCTCGATCGCATATATGTGAGCAGCGGTTTGCGGGAGCATTTGCGTACCGCGCATACGCATGTCTGTTCGTTCACGGACCACAAAGCGCTGACACTTCGTGTCTGCCTCCCCCAGCTAGGAAATGAGCCCGGCCGTGGTTTCTGGTCCCTTCGACCGTCTCTTCTCACCGACGAGAACGTTGCCGAGTTCCAAACACAGTGGCAATATTGGACTCGGCAGCGCAGAAATTACGGGTCGTGGATCGAGTGGTGGCTTTCGTACGCTAAGCCAAAAATCAAAACCTTCTTCAAACGCAAATCACGAATCGTCTATGACGAATTCCATGACGCACATCAGCGTCTATATGCGGAATTACGGCTAGCGTACGATGGGTACTACCAACACCCAGAAATGTTGGCCACAATCAATCGCTTGAAAGGCGAAATGTTGGCGCTTCAGCGAAATTTCTCGCACATGTTTATGCGTATGAACGAGACATACGTGGCGGGAGAACCCGTATCGATTTTTCAGTTGGGGGAGAGACGAAGGAAGAGGACCGTTATCACCCAGTTGCGAACGGAGGAGAATGAGACCGTTGCCGAGCCAGCAGCGATCGAAGCAAATCTGCTCAACTTCTTCTCGGGTCTGTACACAGAGGAAGCAGCAGACGACAACAACGATGACGGGTTTGCATGCGAGCGTGTGATCCCTCCCGATGATCCCATCAATCAAGCCTGCCCGGACGAGATCACCACAGCAGAAATACTTTCTGCCATCAGAGCGAGTGCCCCGCGGCGTTCTCCCGGCAATGACGGCATCCCACGAGAATTTTATCTCCGCATGTTCGATGTAATCCATCGGGAGCTCAATCTCTTGCTCAACGAAGCACTAGCAGGCAACCTTCCCCCTGCTTTTGTGGAGGGCATCATCGTGCTGGTGAAGAAGAAGGGAGGCGACAACACGGCCCGTTCATATCGACCCATCTCGCTGCTCAACAGCGATTACAAACTTCTCTCGCGCATTCTCAAGACCAGGCTAGAGTGCGTCATGCGAGCCCACCACGTGCTGAGCGACGGGCAGAAATGCTCCAATTCGAAGCGTAACATTTTTCAGGCCACTCTGGCTCTGAAAGATCGGATTGCGAGTCTCCGTCACCACCGGCGCGCCGGCAAGCTTATCAGCTTTGATTTGGAGAACGCATTCGATCGGGTCCGGCACTCTTTCCTCTTCGACACCATGTGCTCGCTCGGCTTTAATCGGGATCTCATCGCTCTTCTCTCGCGCATTGCCAGTCGATCCACCTCTCGGCTGCTCATCAACGGACGTCTCTCACGTCCGTTTGAGATTCAACGTTCGGTCCGGCAGGGTGACCCGTTGTCCATGCATCTGTTCGTGCTCTACCTCCACCCCCTGGTTTGTAGGCTCGAGCAAGCATGCGGCAACGATTTGTTGGTCGCATACGCCGACGATATCAGCGTCATCGTGACGTCAGCCGGGCAGATCGAACTGATGAATGAAATATTCACTCGGTTCGAGGCTGTTGCCGGCGCCCGCTTGAACTTGCGAAAGACGGTGTCAATCAACGTTGGTTTTTATGAGGGCAATGCGATAAATACCCAGTGGCTACAGACAGCCGATGTAGTTAAAATTCTGGGTATCAGTTTCGCAAACTCCATACGACTGATGACAACGATAAATTGGAATGCGCTGGTGGGGAAGTTTGCGCAACAAATGTGGCTACACTCGCTGCGTTTGCTCACCTTACACCAGAAAGTGATTATGTTAAATACGTTCGGCACGTCGAAGCTTTGGTACGTTTCGTCGGTGCTACCACCACTAGGTGTACACACGGCGAAAGTCACCTCCACGATGGGCGCGTTCTTGTGGAGAGGAATGCCTGCCCGCGTTCCGATGATGCAGCTTGCGCGCAGCAAGGAGCATGGGGGCTTAAACCTTCATCTGCCAGCGTTGAAGGCAAAATCACTCGCCATCAATCGTCATCTGAAAGAGATCGATTCCCTTCCCTATTATAAATCCCTTATTTTCCACGACAATCCCCGCCCAGCAATTTCAATCGATAATCCCGACCTGAAAATAATCCTTTCAAATTACTCCCACATTCCACCCCCTATCCAAGAAAACCCCTCCGCCGATCTCATCCATCGGCATTTCGTCGCGCAGACGGACTTGCCCAAGGTGGAACAAAATCATCCAACGATTGACTGGCCACGTGCGTGGCGTAGCATCCACGTTAAGCAGCTCTCTTCGGCGGAACGAACCAAGTTATACCTGTTGGTAAACGAGAAGTGGGAGCACCGCAAACTGCTGTTCGTGATGCGGAGAGCAGAGAATGAATTTTGCGTGCACTGCGGTGGACAACAAATCGAAACGCTCCGGCATAAATTCAGCGAATGTGCTCGTGTCGGCCCGGCATGGACGGTCGTACAACAGAGGCTAACCGCGCTGATGGATGGATGGAGACGGTTATCGTTCGAAGACCTGATGCGACCGGCGTTGCCCAGAATAAGGAAAACAACAAGAGTTGAGATGCTAAAAATTTTTGTAAAATACATCTGCTTCGTTAATGACGTTAACGGTTTAATTGATGTTAACCAACTTAATTTTCATCTCGATGTGTAAATAACTGTTTGTCTTTGACTTGTAAATAACTGTATTGTACCCTGAAATGACCTGTAAATAAAACTGAATTTTACCACAAAAAAAAAAAAAAATCTGACAACAGTTCGCGTTGAATATCAATCAAATTACTTGCTTGCTGGTGGTGACCAATGGGATAGCGTGCAGAGATCTTCTGGAATTGATGGAATCTTCTAAAACCTTGATGAGGTGATTCTTGGCAGCCCGTACAGCGGCTTCCCACAATCCGCCGAAGAGTGTCGCGCTTGGTGGATTGAGGCGCCTCTGAATTCCTTCCTTTGCTAACTCGCTCGATACAGTTTCATGATGACTGCTATCCTTGAGGATTCTCAGAAGTTCTTGTAACTTATTTCGGGCGCCGACGAAATTTGCACCGTTATAGGAAAATTTATTCGTGCACCTCTACTAGAAATAAAACGTCGCAGAGCTCGAAGGAACCGGTCAGTTGAAAGATTGGAAACAAGCTCCATATGCACTGCTTTTATGCTCATACATATAAAAATCGTTACATACGCCTTAACCACCGGGCGTCTTGAACCAAGTCGTACGTAGAGTGGTCCAAAGTAATTTACACACCAAATTTTTATTGCTGGAAACCAGCAAAATTCTGCTGATTTTTTTTGTGCTGGTTAATCAGCAATTCTTCCAGCAAGACAAAATTAACTGAAGCATCCAGCAAAGCAAATTGACATGAGATGAAAGTTGTTTTGCTGGATAACCAGTATGATAAATTTGAATTTGCTGGTTATTCAGTAATTGGATTGTAAACCGATTTGACAGCTCTTTTGCTGAACAACCAGTAAAACCTATTTATATTTGCTGGTTAATCAGCAAATTGATAATAACAAAGATTGCTGGTTTTTTCAGCACTTTGAGTGTGTTTGCTGAAATTTTCAGGTATTTTTCTTCCATTGAATACAAAGTTTATTATTACTTTTACATATTTTCTTTTAATTTATGTATCGATGCGTGTTTTGGTTACTCATTTTAACCCTTGTAATACTCAAATGGTCACGTTTATTTGAGTTGCAACAAGTAACCATTGACCGTGGTCGACGGCTTTGCTGCCTTGAAAACAATGGACGTAAAAAATGCATAAAAATTGGCCAAGGATGGATCAAATTTGATGTTGAAATAGTAGTGCTCCAAATCCAAATCAAGAGCCTCTTTGTTTTTCAGCTCTTCCAGAATATTTTGGAGATCGGATTCCATTTTTAATACCTTTTATTCCGTTCAAACTTTTTCCACCACGAGCAAAACATGGTCGACTTGACGCGGCACTGAGAGACTTTGATTTGACATTTCTGCTTGACAGGCAGAGTGGTTTGCTGTTGTTCAGCAAAAAATGAATTGCTGATAAGTGTTCAGCAATTAACTTTGCTGGTTCACGGCAAAATAGCATGTTGATTGCTGATTGCCAAATCAAATGCTGGTTAGCAGCAAACAAATAATTACTGGATCCAATCCAGCAAATCATTATGCTGAATGCCAGTTAAACAGCGAAGGTAATGCTGTATATCAGCAAAACAGCGCATTGCTGATATGCTTCCAGTAAATCGAATTGCTGAAACATGAAGCGAAAATTTGGTGTGTACGCATGTTCGAAGAAAAATTCGCAAAATATTAGGGGGACATGGGGCAAGAAGGACACCCGGGGCAAGAGTGCCACCTCTAATTTCACGTAGTTCAAATCAACACAGGGTAAGTAAAAATTGAGTACTAATTGAGGGTTGTGTGAATATTACAGTTAAAAATGTTTGGTACAAAAAAATAGAAAAATGTCTTTAACTCACCAACGCAAAATTTGCGAAATATTATAAGAATGTAAGACTGGAAAACAAGGTTTGACTCCCAATAAATACAAAACATATTGATTTTTCCGCACAGTATTGATGATTTTCAATTGTTTGATATAGCTGTGAGGATTTTTTTTTCGAAAAAGTCCCTTTGACATTAAATTTTACATGTATAATAACAGTATGTCTTATGGGGCAAGAGGGACACCGCAATTTTCTCATATAAAATCAAATGAACTTTTATTTTTTTGTTTAATATTGCATTCAATCAATGTTTCCTACTAAATAAAATCAAAATAAACCATCTTGGACATTCAAAATGGTTTTTGAAATTTTTTACTATTATTGTTACAGTCAAATAAGATGAAAACTAAATTAATTTCGTAAAATTACTTTTTAACTATAAGTCAACTTTTATCCCTCAGTTTTTATCTTAACTTACTCTACAATGTATCCTTTACGCGGGGAAATAATAATATACAAAATTTGTGGTCTTTTTGCCCCATACGAGTGGCACTCTTGCCCCGTGCCTCGTTTAAAAACTTCATAAGAAGGGGCATTTTCAAAAATCTCAAATCATCAGATGTTCATGTGTTTCTAATATTTTTGAAATCTATCGATAACATCATTTAAAACAAGAGCTGAGCTTGCCCCTACACTGGAATAATCTTCAAAAATTGTGCTAATCAACCATGATTTGAACCTATATATCTTAAGGTGTCCTTCTTGCCCCCAGCCCCCCTACTCGAGACGCAGATAGATCTCCCATTAGTTGTTGAACGGTTCAAATATTCGGCCGAAAGTATTTCAGGCACTGGCGGACGATCTGTTTTACTACACTTCTTCCTCCTAATGTCCAAAATCGCAGACGAATAACACTTAACAGTAATTGTGGCCCCAAATGAATCAAACGTCGTGTTAGTGATGGAGTAACAAGCGAGTGAACTGGTGCCCAGCGACCGAATTAGTTGATCGTCGGCTATAAAAGGATTGAACCACCGCAGTGGGGAACCTTTTGGAACCGAAATTCTGCTAGCCTATTGCCTCCATTCCATCACGAAAACCTTCTTTTTGTACCAAACGGACAAATGTATTTTCAGCTTCCCTCAGTTCGGCTGTCAATAAGCACGTGAAACTCTTTTCTTCTTCGGTATTAATAGAATTTTCATAATGCGAAGCCAATATGCAGTGCGGTGAACAAGATCGATGTACGATGAGAACTTTTTGAAATACGCTTGGTTGAACTAGGAGATGCTAGAAGATGCAGCGGCGACAACTATATGCCGTTTTTGATCCTCTTCTGGACTAGGTGGTAATACTTCCGATAAGCATGACCATTTTTCTTCCTCTTCCTCCAACCAAGATGGCCCTTTCCATCAAAATTGGTTCTCTACGATGTCTTCCAGGGCGATTCCTCTAGAGATAAGATCTGCTGGAACGAGAAATTTCGGTAATGGACTGTATTTTTGCCACTCGATTGGCGACGAAAGTGGTTCATGTAGATGGAGCTGCCTCGATCCAACGTAGGACGCTAGTTGACGAATCGAACGCTGAAAGTGAATCGAATTTCTTGACCTTTTCAAAAAGTAGCGCAGCTTAAACTGCTCCAGAAATCTCCAACCTTAGAATTTAACATTTCAACGGTGCCATTCTTGATCTGGAAGTTAATAGGTGTATCTTCACTTCCCCTGCAGCATTCAGACTATTCGTGTACAGGCAAGCTCCGTAGGCCTTTTCGGAAGCGGCTGAGAAGCAATGGAGTTCCAATAAAACGGCCTTCGGAATGATGGCACCACGATCAATTCGAATTTGGTCTTCCGTTGCTCGTAAATCCTTTTCCAAGACTCACCCTCCGTCGCTGGTAAAGGTTGATCCCAGCTATGTTTATTTTCGCGGTCATGGAAAGTCCACAGTAGCTGATTGAAATTTTTTGCAAACATTATAGCTGTTCTTAAGAGCCCCAAGGGCTCACAGAAAGGACGCAACGTTTGGTGAGTGGTTTGCCAGGATCTAAAGTTGGAATTGTGAACTGGAATCTCAAAGTGTCCGTACCAGGCATCCAAGTCAATCTCAAATTTAGATTTAGGGATCTGGGTCCAATTCGATCCCCTCCGGTGTCCAACTGGCGTGATCCTCTTCTGGTACACCTTCTAATACAGTAGGAAAGTTTGACGCGCATTTACGCAATCGAAATCCACCACATAATGACATCGCAGACAGCTACTTTTGTCTTCCTCGACGGCGCCAGTGATGACGTAATCCATGTACGTGTCATCTATAACGAGCGGAAACGTCTTCTCCTCATCGAAAGCCAGTTGTTGCAGCGTTCTGGTGGCCAGATATGAAACTGGTTTGGTGCCATACGTTACCGTATTTAGCTCGTAAGTGTAGAATACCGCCACTCACTGTCCATCCGAAAACAGACTCGTTGATAGTCGGATACTTTACGCCCAAGGAAATCCTCTGACCTGTTTGGAAGAAATCAAAAACTGTTCTATTACGAGTTCCAGGTCTACACCGTAACGTTCGAAGAATGTAGGGTCGGCTAGTGGAACTCCACTTGGAAACGACCAATTATCCGTTCTTGTGGTAGTGGGTGGAAGGTTCACCGTCACCTTCAAGAGAATGAGAAAATCTATTTCACGTGCGAACTAGGACAACCTTGATCGAACCATTTGCACTCCGACCCAGAATCCAAATAAACGCGAGTATGAATACGATTACCCTTGTCGTTCTCGATAACAACGACTGCTCTAGCCAACAAAGCTTGAACCGAAGGCAGGTGAGTCGTAGTGGACACTATAGACTCCGAGGATGCCACATTAGCCACTTGGATGGAGATGAGTTGAATGAATCCCGTTGGTCCTGACTAGTCGACGGCTTATTACCTCCAGCATCTGTTGCAGCCTTCTCACTTTTCGACTTGAAACACACTAGTGTGTGGTGATGTCCTTTACATTTTTTGACGTTGGATAACGTCCTTCGGCAACATATGGGGATACAATTTCAAAAAACGAAACATGTAACGAAAAGGTCAGGTTTTGACCGCCAATAACTCAGCCATTTATCGATAGATTTTCAATATTTATCCATCAATCGATTGGAAATTTATCTACGCGTAGATTCAAATAGAGGACACTATTGATTATTGGCAACAAACTATTGGAAAATCGTAAAATTTTGACCCCTTTCTTATGTAACCAATCACATTCAAGCACATTTTTGGGTTCCGCTTCCCACTATAAAAGCGCACCGGTCCTGTTTCTTCCCTCAGTCTTCTTTTTGCGGTCGGAATGTGAACACGGTCGGGCGAGTCATTTTCGCTTTGCGTTTGCACCCGCGTCCAGGGTTGCCATTATGCCAGATTAATCTGGCACTGCAAGACTTTTGATAGAGGAAAAGACAAAAAGACAAACTACTCATTTTGCAAGACTTTTTCAAATTCAGCCAGACTATACAGACCGACGGTTAGCCATACTTACCTTAATTACGCAGGATTAGAATTTTTCTTCTGATTGGTATATTCGCTTTTCAAAACCAGTGTTGATCAGACTCATTTCCCCGAAATTCGAATTGTGAAGCCATGTACTGTTATATCTGTGCGTTGTATTCCTGAGATGGAGGGGGCGGTGGTTGGGCTTGAGTATTGCACATGGGATCCGACAGTTTCGATCTCGGTGGGCGCAATTCAAGTTTCGGTGAAATGATTCGCACTCACTCACTCACTCATTTCATTTCACCGAAACTTGAATTGTGGCTCTCTGGGATCAAAATTGATCGATTTTGTGTGCAGTACTCAAGCTTAACCATCTGCTTTTCTATCTTAGGAGGATAGAGCATGGTTGTTGTAGTTCGTGGCTTCGTAGTTCGGAAAATGTTATTTTCGCGGAAATGAGTCTGAACAACACTGTTCAAAACAATAGTTTGATGAGAGCCTGTTGTGTATAACTGAACTAAATTGGTGCAATCGTTTTTGAGTAATGTGTATTCATGTGTTTGGTTCCACTATGGCCGTAAAGAGATCATGAAAAGTTCGAAAAACATCATTTTGTAATTTTTAGTTTTCTTGAAGATAACTCAATCTATCTTTATGATTTTTTTTTTGATAGAATCTCCTTAAAACCTGTAATTATTTTGCCCATGTATTTTTTTTTTGATAAATTGAGTAAAAACAAAATGGCGGCCAAAGGAGTTTTATATGGGGAATGTCATTCCCCAAAGAATTGCGGAATATTTTTAAAACCAAGTAACCAATGATTCAAAAGCGATACAGATTTCAAAAACAATTTTTTTGGAACTGCTAAACTATTAAAAAACAAAAAAGTCATCGTGAATAAAATATTGTTTTCTGGTAGAAAAATGATGATGGCAGTAGAGGGGTTATCCTAGTGACTTTGATTATTATGCGATGGTATTTTAGAATTTAAATCATATTTACCCTAGACTCTTCTGTTCGGTATGTTGTTTAAACTGTGTCCAAATCAACTCTACTAGAGTGCAGTTCTCATTAATAAATTTGATATAGAGTTTTGAAAACATACATGGTGAAACTTTCTCAGGGATTCATCATTTTAACTTTGTACAATCATATGAATCTATGTTCCATAATGTAAACAAACATAAAGGACTTATTTGATAAATACCATAGCTGAAATACTCAAATGTTTTCCAATGCAGACTTAAACATTTAAAAAAGGGCATGTTTAGTGCTGATGTGAATTTAGATTTTTTTTTCTATGTTGTATATTTTTTTTTGTTACCGTTGAAATTCGATTCTACACGCAGCGAACTGGACTATCGAATTTCATACATATTGCCTTATGAAAGATGGAACGGTTATTGCAATACGAACGCTTTATGTATCGTTTTAGCATCAACTCACATCAATGCGTTGATAGGCGCGTGGTGTACGCTCGGGCCTGTCGATCACAATGTTCTTGGTTCGATTCCAGGTTGCCACGAAAACGTTTTTTTGTTTTCAAATTATGGTTTCATAAGGAAAATTTATGAATTTCAATCCGATTTCTTATGGCGAATTTTCATAATGGGTTCCTATGTTTATCGATGGTCCATTTGCGTGAGTGTAGTAGTATACCTGCACAATGGTGTCTGCCAGACTTTGCAAGACTTTTTATTTTGAACTCGCCAGACATTTTCAAAAATCTAGTGGCAACCCTGCCCGCGTCACAGTCCAATTTGTGTCGTCGGGAGAGGAAGACGCAAGGTTGATTTGCGGCGCCGATGACGATGGCTTGGGCGCATCTCCGAGCGGCGAACTACTGCCGTTCGGAAAAAAGCGCCTAAGCCATCGTCATCGCTGCCGCAAATCTATCCGCGCTTGCAGATTTCGACTCGAGATAAATTCAGCATCGGTGGTCAAGAAGCAAGCCCGTTAGGAACAAAATACCAGAAGCACCCTGAGTTGCTGATCCGAGGAGCTGCTAATCAAGCGTCGGACTTGTGAAATCGAATTTTAAGGGAACACTTAGATTACAAAAATTATCACATTTAACAAAATTGCGACATATTTCGAACGCTTTTGAAACCAATTCACATCGACCCATTGTAATAATTTTGGCACCCATGGATCAGAAATTTACCTTCATAATAAAGAAAACTATTGATTATCAATAGTTAAGTATTGAATATTTATGGAATTTCAACCATTCCAACAGTTCATGTTCGACCATTTTGTCACGCATTAGCATTTTCCACAATTTTATAGCGATTCTAAGCCGAACACATTCTTGGCACATACCCATTTCCTGGTTAGGTCAATCAGAAAGAGAAGAGCACGAAAGGGAAGAGCATCACCTGCTAAACTTAGGGTTTTAAAGATGCTTCCTTCGCCGGATTCGGTTTCATTCCATTTTCGCTTTCAAGCTGGTAAGAGCTCCTCCGAACCTACCTAGCGAGGAACACCTCGCAGCCAGAAGCCTGCTGAACTGTTGATCAGCGTCAAGTTTGTGAAATCACTCAAGATTTCTAGATTGACCTGCGCTTCCAGATTTTGGCTTGTGATAAACTCATCATATGTGATGCAGTCAAGAATCAAGCCCGTTAGGTACCATTACCACTATTATTAGGCAAATCGAGCATTTGGCTTGTGAAATCGCTCAAGGTTTCAAACTTGAGCTACATTTCCATATTTCGACTTCTGCCGTGTGATCCAATGCCTGTTGCTGATGTTTGCTATCAGCATTTACCTGCCAGGAAACATTCAGCTGGCTCGTCATATAAGCAGAGAATTTTTTCAAATTTATACACTTGCGTCGAGGATTCCCCGTTTAACCATGGCAATCAACTGATAACATCCTGTAGTGCTATTTATCTATGACAGCATCCGAGCAAACAAAGCCTATGACCCTTTTCAAGGCCACCGAATGTGCGTAAATGAGTTGAAGTAATTTTTCCGACTTTATTTATCACATTGCCAAGCAAGGAATAATATTTCTCTCAAACCATAAGATCAACAAAGCGATGACTGGAGCTTTCATTACCATCATCGAAGAACTTTCTATAGACACATTGCTGTTAAATATTCTTTATGGAGTGAAATTTCACATTTTCATAGATAAATATGATAAATGATTGACCAAATTGTAATGTTTATACAAAACGAACTCACGTTCATCTGATAAAGATAATGTAAATTTGTAATGTAATCTGATAAAGATATTGTAAATTTGGCTGCAAATCGTTATATGCATTAATATTTACCAAAAGTTTCGAACACCGAAAACAGTATGAAGTCAAAACGAACCATATCGAAACCATATCCTTTTTGAACCAGCTATAAGGCTATCCAACGTCAACACTCAAAGGCTGGTCCTTCTGACCATCCTTCTATACTCATTTTTCGTGGGATGCCCATCTGGAATTTCCAGTCAGGTGAAGAACTAGCCATACATTAATGTGCCAAAATTCACCTTAATAAAGAAACAAAAAAAAATAGCTTTTAGTATATAAGAAAACATCATTTCCATTATTGTAAGTAAAATTAACGAACATTTTTGCAACTTACTTCCATTGACAAGCAAGCTTCATCTTTTGGCTGACAGCACTCAGAGTGGCAATAGAAGATTGCAACGATTTTTGTATGAATTTTGATTGTTTGATTTGACATATGTTCTAATGTTTCAACTACACAGCGTAACAAAAATGACATATATGCGTGTCTCAAGGGTCAAATTATGTGTCTCTAGTAGATTTGGGGTTGCTAAATCTGATGTCTTTGTCAAAAATGTTCCAGCAGGACACAATTTTTAGCTACAGGTCACCAAAGTTTATATGATTTTTACGTTAAATATAAAGTATGATTTATCAAACTTTTTAAAAATCTTATTCATCAAGTATGCAAAATAGTACTTCAACTTTCACAGGTATAACTTGGTAGAAATTGCGCGATTAAATTAAGATGAAATCGATTTTTCCAACATAGTTTCCATATAAAATTCACCATTTCTCTTATATGTCCAAATACAATACTTTTATAAGTCATCAACAAATAACTTCATGCATTGCAAGTATTATTAACTTTGTTGACATGTATTGTTATACAGATGAATGACGATGAATTCAGTAATCCTTGATTAAGTAAATAGCAGTATTTCGGTGCTTGAGACAAAAACGTGTTCCACAGGGTATCCTAAGTAATTCATTACCAAGGAGGAAGCTTCAAGATCATTTTGAAAACTTCGTGTTGAATTCTCTGTAGAGTTTTCTTTCTGGTATTACAACAGCAAGTCTATATTGGTATAGCATACAACATGGCCAGCCCATTTTATTTTGTAGGTCAAAAGCTTGTTTTTTTTATGCTTATGCTTATAAGTGAATACAGACATTTTATGTATTTGTTACGAATGGCTTGCATGCTTTCAATGTGATTTATGGAAGTTAAATTTTTATCCAGTATAAGTACTAGGAATTTAACTCCATTTGTCCAAGTTATTGACACATTCCGAATAACCAAAATAGCACTTTAATTCACCCTCCGTGCTACTATTGGGCTTTTTATCTGACATGCCCTATATAACCCGGATTGCAAGCCCTATAAGCCCAAAGCAAACTAGTGGGCTAATGGTGTTTTTTTCCTCATCTGTAGAGCCATTTAACCACTGCTTGCATTATTTAGGAATATTGTGGTATGACCCATATTTTATTTGGTGCTCATCAAATATCCTTTCACAATTGAGATGTGATAGACATTGGTTGATGTGTCACACTGTCCCAACTAGGCACAACTCGTTTTATAAAGTCTATTACCCTATTAGGACTACATTGTCGAATTTCCAAGGGCTCTAATAACCCTTTTCCAAATGCTTGCATTCTTTGATCAAGCAATGCTGCGTAGTTGCAGAGTATATGCTCAGCAGTTTCGTTTTCAGCTTGACAAAAACGACACTCTGAGGATTGTATTTTTCCTATCATTTTAAAATGATACCTACTTGGGCAGTGACCAGTCATCAGGCCAGTTATTACCCTAAGATTTCCTATATCAAGATTCAGTATAGCCCGGGCTTTAGCTAGACTGGGTTTTATGAATATTTTCGCTTGCTTGGATGTATCCGTGGCGTTCTAATTGGATTCTACCATGGACATTTCCCAATTTGACAGTTTCATCCTGAGAGTGCACTCAGGAACACCACAGAACGGTTCAGGGCCGAAGCTGCACCCGGTCTTGCTAGATTGTCGGTGATTTGATATACAAGCAAGTCTTTGCAACTTAGCCAGCTTCTTCTGAGCGATTACCTCACTTGTCTTGGGCCACCATACCAGTGAAGCATAACTAATTTTTAGTCGGACTATTGCTGAATAAATCCAGTTTACCATAGTAGGTCGCATTCCCCAAGTTTTTCCTAGGGCTTTATTGCAGACCCATAGGGCATTACTACCCTTACTTATGACCTTGCTCAGATGAGAATTCCAGTTGAATTTCTTATCCAAAGTAACCCCAAGGTGTTTAACTTCCGAAAATTGAATTTGAACTCCATTCAAAGAAGGCTGTATAAGCTTTACATTTTTCCTTCTGGTAAAAGGCACGATAATAGTTTTTGAAGGTTTTACGTTTAACCCCTTTTTCCTACACCATTTGAGAGTTATGTTTAACGCAGTTTGCAACCGATCGAAAATCGTGTTATCAAACTTTCCACGAACCAAGATGGCCACATCATCGGCATATCCAATTACCTCAAAACCCTGATCTATTAAATTTTTAAGGAGTTCGTCTACTAGAAGAAACCACAGTAAGGGCGATAACACTCCTCCTTGAGGACATCACTACGTAGATCTTATAGATATTTGCGCACCACCTAGATCAGCAGAAATTGTGCGATCCTTGAGCATAGTCATAACACATTCGATAACACTTTTATCCAAGCCCCTTGCTTCCATGGCTAAACTCATCGATCTATAGGACGCATTATCGAATGCTCCTTCAATATCGAGAAAAGCAACCACGGCTATTTCTTTGGCTTCAAGAGATTTCTCGATTTTATTTACCAGCGATTGCAGCGCTGTAATGGTAGATTTACTTGATTGATACGCAAATTGGTATTTACAAAGAGGCATTTCTATTAAACTTGTTGACTTGATGAAGTCATCAATTATTTTTTTCCATTGTCTTTAAAAGAACAGAGGAAAGGCTTATAGGTCTAAAGGCTTTGGGAGTTGTTTTATCCTTTCTTTCAGCTTGTGGAATGAAAACAACTTGAACCTTTTGCAACGCTTTTGGAATATATGAAAGCGCAACACTTGCTTTGAATATTTCGGTAAAGAGCGGACAAAGAGTCTCTTTTCCTTGTTGCAGTAAGCCTGGGAAAATATCATCTTTCCCGGCAGATTTGAAAGGCTGAAAAGAACTGAATGCCCATTCGACCCTCGAAGGCGTGAAGATTTCACAAGCATTCTGATAGGCATTTATCGACCATACATGTCTTGCCTCATCTGAGACCTGTTCTTCATCCGAATATGGGATCGATTCAGGGAAATGAGTTCTCATCATAACTTCCAGTGTTTCAGAAGAGTCAACAGTATAACTGCCGTCTTCTTTTTTAAGGCTACGTAGACTATTTGAATGGTCTTTTGAAAGGACTTTGTGTAGCCTTGCAGCTGCAGGAGCGTTGTTGATGCTTTCACATGCCCGTCTCCAGTCCCTACGTTTGGCGTGCCTTAGTTCTCTGTTTTATTCTGATAGGGCTTTTTTGTATTCAACCCAATCTTTGCTCTATTGAACAACCGCCTGGATTTCTTCCTCAATCCTGCCAGCTTGTCATTCCACCAAGGCACATCCCTGTTAGATGACCATTGTTCAATAGGACAGCTAGCATGATAAGATGAGACCATTCGGTCAATGATCCTATTAGGCAGCGTCCATTTATTACGTAACGCTACAATTGGAAATTTTCGACCCCCTCCCCCCTCCGTAACGCTTTTTGTATGAACAATTTCAAATGTTTGTATGAGCCGTAACACTTGAGCCTACTCCCCCTCCCCCTAGAGCGTTACGTAATTTGTGAATGCCGCCTTAATGGCATTTTCCAGTTGTGAAACAGTCGTGAACTGTTCACCGTTATACCAATTCTTATTTGTTAAATGATAACTATAGACATTCCAATGGACCGATGCACGAGTTCATTATTTGACGTTTGAGCGGTGCCGTGTTATTCACGTGACCATAGTAACGAGTGAATTCGGCACCGCTCAATCGTCAAATTAGTGAACTCGTGCATTGGTCCATGGACCGATGCACGAGTTCACTAATTTGACGTTTGAGTGGTGCCGAATTCACTAGTTTCCATGGTCACATAAATAACACATAAAAAAGTGAACGTCTAAATTTGTTTACGTTTGTGTACCTAATTGCGATCCAATAATTTCGTAGTTTTCGACGTGTTTGGCATCGTATTTATTTTGTACTTCGTTCAGAATCGACGTGGAATTACCTCGTGTATTTGAAAATCGTGGAGTTCGTTTGAGTTTCGAACAATTTATCGAGATTTTACGTTCTGAAATCCTTACCGTATAGTTTCACCACAACAATGGCTTCCTGTTGTTTTGCATGCAGTAACGATCTCGTCCAAGAAGAAGAGATCGTCTGTAAAGGTTTCTGCAAGTCAACCTTCCATCTCCGATGTGTACACCTCAGTCCGGAGATTCGCACAGTGATCCAGTCTAACTCTCAGCTGTACTGGATGTGCTCGGCTTGCACGAAGATGATGAAAAACGCAACGTTTCGACAGGCTATTGCATCCACGAATGAGGCTATGCTACACCTTGAAGTGCAGCAAAACAAAGTGTTGGAAAAGCTAAAATCTGAGATTAAGCAAAATGCAGCGAAAATCAACTCAATACTTAGCCTGACACCACGCACTCCTAAACGCGTAGGTGAATTCCATTTTTCATCTCAACTTGCCAAACGGAACAGAACCGATGGTAGTAGCTCTGTAAATAGGCTATCTACACGTGATGAACAGGTAGGAAGTAAAGATGATGATCCGAGCATAGTGGTGCCCTTGGCAAGCCAAGTGCAAAAATGTTGGTTATATCTTTCGCAATTCGATCCTAAAGCTACTACCGATGATATTGTTCGATTAGTGAAACGTAATTTGGAGACTCAATCAGATGTGCAAGTGGTAAAACTTGTTCCGAAGGGACGAAGAATTGAGGATCTTTCGTTCGTTTCCTTCAAGGTGGGAATTGAGATGGATTTGAGAGAAAAGGCACTGTTGGCCACGTCGTGGCAAAAAGAAATATATTTCCGAGAATTTGAATTCTCGCGGTCGGCTCGCCCTGATGTCTTTCGTTTCGAACCTTAGCTCTAGTCATTCATTTGCGCCAATATCACCGACTTTACACTCTCCGATCCCGTCTCCCGCTCGAAAGCCTGTAAGGAAAAATGATTATAATGTCCACTCTGTCGACGAAATACGCATATACTACCAGAACATGAACAGTATCCGTAGTAGCGGCCGACTGCAGTCCGTTTTCTTGTCGTCCGTCGAGAATGACTACGATGTTTACGTATTCTGTGAAACGAATTTGGATGCGTCAATAACGAATGGAATGATATTTCATGAATCATTTGTTACCTACCGATGTGATCGTTCGCCGTTGAATGCCGATAAGCCATCCGGAGGGGGTGTTCTCATCTCCGTAAGAGCCACTCTTCCGAGTTGTATTATTAATGAGTCATCCTGCAATGAAGAAGTCTCAGTAAGAATCTCCATTGGAAAGACCGACATCGTCTTGTGTTGCATATACTTACCTCCCGATGCGAGTCTAGCACGATACTCGTCACACTGCGACAGCGTTCGTAAACTGGTCGATACAGCAAGCCCTGAAAGCAAAGTTATTGTAATTGGTGACTTTAATCTGAAAAACACCATTTGGTACCGTGAGAACGAAAACGATCTCTCTTACCACTGCAAGTCCGCACACCGGAGGAAACTGTTATTGTTGATGAACTGACTGCCTGTGCACTGGTTCAAGTGTGTGGTATTCCGAATCAAAACCATCGTTTCCTCGATCTAACATTTACGAACGACGATGAATGTTGTCAAATGGACTTGTGTGAGCCCCTACTCCACAACGAAACTCATCATAATGCTATGTCACTCACCGTTAACTACAACAAACTTACCTATGATGAATCTACACTGCACAGTCAACCAACACGACGTAAATTGGACCTCAAGAGATGTGATTACGCTGATATTGTGCAAGAGCTCTTAACCGTCAATTGGGATGATATTTTCATTGAATACGAAACGTTTGACGTAGCACAATTGAATGCATCCACCGACGCAATGGTTAGCTACTTACGCAGGTTTGAAATGTTTGATGAATTAGGAAATGGTGTACATCGTGTGAACAATGCTGTCGACTTTAATGTGTTAGCATTTTATGCTACCATCTATGAAGTTTTTTCAAGACATTGCCGTGTCGTTAACAATAAAAGAGGTGGCCCAGTCTACCCCGAGTGGTTCGACTCTGAAACTGTACAACTGTTAAAGATTAAGAACAAGCTGCACAACAAGTTCCGGCGGAGCAAATCGATCCGTGATGAGGATGCGTACAGACAAGCATTGCGAGAGTTTAAAACGAAGCAACGTTCCCAGTATGCGGCATATATGGATGAATTGCAATTTAACATTCAGGCTAATCCAAAAGTGTTTTGGAAATATGTCAGCAAAAAACGGCGTGATACTGGAATCCCAGTTAATGTTACGTACAAATCGACGAATGCTGATTGCATCGAACGTGCAGCTGAGTTGTTTGCCGAATACTTCAATGCAGTTTACTCCGAACGAAATGAGATTCAAGTACCTGTATATCCCCGTGCGGAAGAGCGGTTACCTGAAATAGCACTGTCTTTGGACGAAGTGTGTTTAAAAATGCAAACGTTAGATGTTTCCAAAGCTAGCGGTCCCGATGGTATTCCGAATATTTGTATCAAAAGTTGCGTCGAAGCGTTCGCACTTCCTTTACACAAATTGTTTAATTTGTCTCTTTCTTGTGGCTATTTCCCGGCGCTGTGGAAGATCTCGCACATTGTTCCGGTTCATAAAAAGGGTTCCAAGTTGCCTGTGGAAAATTACCGTGGAATAGCCATTCTATCCGCAATACCGAAAATGTTTGAAAGCCTAATCTATGACCAGCTTTATTCATGGACTGAACCGCGTATTTCATCATGTCAACATGGGTTCTTGAAAAAGCGCTCTACGACCACGAATCTGGCTGAATTTGTGTCTCGAACTTCCCAGTGGATGATGGATGGACTACAAGTGAACACAATATATACAGACATGTCTAAAGCGTTCGATGTCATTAACATTAATGCCATCCTATCAGTTTTGGGAAAACACGGCATTGAAGATCGAATTCTCAGCTGGTTTCGTACTTATTTGGAAAATCGGACCCAATACGTTAAGCTACACCAAACGAGATCGAAATCATTTTCTGTTGATTCCGGGGTGCCTCAAGGTAGCCATTTGGGCCCTTTGCTCTTCATCCTTGTCATGAATGAATTGCCTAGTTACCTCGATGGAGTCTACATCCTCATTTACGCCGATGATGTCAAAATATTCATTCCTATAAGTTGTTTGAAGGATTGTCGGAATCTACAACGAAATGTTGAGCTGTTCTCCAACTTTTGTATGCAGTTTGGTCTAAAGGTCAATGTTTCTAAATGCAACGTGGTGTCTTTCTCTAGAAAGCCTAATACAATCCACTATGACTATCGAATGAGTGCAGATGTCATACATCGATCGTTTTGTGTGAATGACTTGGGCGTGGACCTCGATAGTGAACTATCCTTTACTAAACATATTGACAAAGTAATCGCAAAAGCTAATGCCATGTTTGGAATGATTAGACGGCTTGGACAGGAATTCGATGATCCGTACACAATAATTTCTCTCTACGTTGGATTAGTTCGTTCGATTATTGAGTATGCTGGAATAGTTTGGCAGCCATATTACGAAACGCATAAGACAAGAATCGAAAGTGTACAGAAAAAGTTTGTTAGGTTTGCACTCCGGAACCTTGGGTGGAGAGACGTTTTGCCGGATTATAAATCATTATGCACGCTTGTTGGAATTGATTCGCTCGAAATTAGAAGAAAAACGGATGACGCTTTGTTCCTAAAGGATATAATTGATGGTAGATATAATTCTCAATACATAGCAGGGCAGATTTCATTATATGAGGGTAGAACAGGTTTAAGATTAACAAGGCCGTTTCAAATTCTAAATAGAGTTCAAAACTATGCTAGAAATGAACCTATATATCGTATGATGTCGTTTTATAATGCAAACCGTGATTGTTTAAATGTTGAAATGTCCAAAGAACAAATTAAGTATGTGATAAGATTTAATTTTTAATTGTATTGACGGAAGAACATTATAATTAGTTTAAGATAATGGGCAAATGCCTACAGTCACAATAAATCAAATCAAATCAAACACGGCACCGCTCAAACGTCAAGTAGCGAACTCGTGCATCGGTCCATTGGTTTTCAATGGGTTTTTAAAGCTTTCTGTTATTCCTGATCCAGCTTTAAAATCGAACCGGATTTGTTTATGATCTGACAATGATTCTTCATCAGAAACATGCCAGTTCACAATCTTCTCCGATAGCAGGTCGCTAGAGATCGTGAGATCAAGAACCTCTTGTCGGATAGAGTTTACAAAAGTAGGAGAATCCCCTCTATTACATATGTCTGTCGTCTAACAAGACATGAAGCTTAAAAGATCTTCTCCTCTTTTATTAATATCAGTACTTCCCCATATTGTGTGATGGGCATTTGCATCGCACCCTATTATAAATTGGGCGTTTATTTTTTTAGAGGAATTTGCAAAGTTTACAACCGAAGATGGGGCCCAGATAGCCGTAGCGATAAACGCGCAGATATTCAGCAAGACCAAGCTTAGGGTCGTAGGTTCGAATCCCACCGGTCGAGGATCTTTTCGGGTTGGAAATTTTCTCGACTTCCCATGGCATAGAGTATCTCCGTACCTGCCACACGATATACGCATGCACAAATGGTCATTGGCACAGTTAGCTCGCAGTGAATAACTGTGGAATAGACCTATTCATTATTTCAAAAATGTCTGGAAACTCCCCAGTCAACCAATACTTTAATTTTACATGTCGAAATGAACTTCTGGTCAAAATTTCAGTCAATTTGGAGTGAATTTCCAATTCATTTTGTATTTTTGGACTATTTTCAAGCTTTAAAAATCATAACTGCCAAAAGGAACACCAAACCTTATCGGCAATACCTCTACACAGTAGTTTATCGAATTCTATGAACTTTTGTCGAAACGGTTTTATGATTGGAGCAAGTTTTAACATAGTTTGGTTGAGTTTTGTGTCTCGTGGTTCTTGAAAATCTCTATTTTCGGGGAGTTTTTTCTCTGGAAAGCATACCTGTATGAAAACTTCAGATTTTAAATTTCCAGACATGATGACTATGCATATCTAGAAGTGAATCCCGTTCAAAGTTACCATTTATCTTACAAAAACAAATTGTAAAAAATAGATAATTATGAAGCACATTTGTAAAACCGCTGTGAGTGAACCAAAAGCACCACCGTGAGCTTCAAAGAACATAAAAAATGAACACGTTAGCACTGCCTTTTCTCAGTCGATGATGATGATTGTTTTCAAATCGTTCTAAATGGCCAGTGAAATGCGATCAAAACAATCATCAATTGGAAAGAAAAAGCAATGGACCTATGCATGGGTTCATTATTTGACGTTTTAGCGGTGCCGTGTTATTTATGTGACCATAGAAACCAGTGAATTCGGCACCGCTCAAACGTCAAATTAGTGAACTCGTGCATTGGTCCATGCAAGCTTGTTCAATTCATTCATTCGTCGGTACATGTGTCACGCACGATTTAACTTTCATCAGGTTGCGATGCTGTGCTCGATCTTTGGGCATTTTTTGTAATTTATTGCCTCAAGCAACATGTAAGCAGTTGATGGTCAATGAATTCATAGGTTTATTATGTTTGATTCCCGTTGATTAGGGCTTGAATAAATAATCTCAATGTGTGTTTTCTATACCATATATATTGAGAAAACTGTGATTTCTGGATACTGTGGCGAACAAATCTGGATCAAACAATGTTTAAACTCAATTTAATCTTATTAGCGTCTTCGACAAACTTTAACAGAATAAAATTAGCTTTCAAATAGTGGTAATAGCAAGTGGTTTTGATTTTTCACATGCCAGATATGATTTTTCAAACCTTGAAATAAGCCCAAAAACACATTTTTAACTTAAAGCATACCGTAATCTTTATCAACTGAGCTGAAAATTTGACCAGACGATGTTCTTAGCATAAGAATTCAGAATACTACTTGACCGGAAGATTTACAGAGATTTTTTCAAATATTACGGTTGTTAAGAAAATTTTCCGTTTTGCGGTAGCCGCCGAGTTCTACCGCAGCTGTCAAAGTTCTACCGCAGGCTTCGAAATTATTCTATCATTGAAGCAAACAATTCAATCATAGTATGTTTGAAAGAGAAAGCGCTATGAAAAACACCAACAAACAACAATCATCAAGACGGTATCCAAGGTATCATTGAAGCCTACTGATGATTTACCACTGCAAATCAGTGATGTGACAGCTGCGGTTTACGGTTGAACAGTAAAACGGAAAGTTTTCTCTGAAATTGCAATATGAATAGGTCTACTGTGGAAGTGCTCATAAGAATACTAAGCTGAAAAGCAGGCTCTGTCCCAGTGGGGACGTTATGCCGAAAAAGAAGAAGACAACCGAAGATGTAGGTACGTCTTCAACGTTTCCGGGAAAGTAAGCAGTAGCAATGCATACCCCCGTTTTTTCCCGAGTTTTCGGCACCTCCATCTTAATCGCAACGATGTCTCTTGATATAAATTTTGTGATTTGGGACATATTTTGTGTCCCTGTTCACAAGAATGGCTGTTCTAGGTTTGAACTGACTGTCATCGTACAGAACTTTACAATTTCTTGAAGGGCAGGGGTAGGGTTCTTTACTATTATTTAACCAGGGCTCTTGTATTAGTCCCACGTCTATATTTTCTTTTGTGAATCTTCTACTGAGCACTGATGAGGCACCCTTCGTATGATGAAGATTCACCTAAATGATGTTTATGAGATTCATATTGAACATTTATTAGATTAATCGCATAAAACTTACCTTCTCATTTACGGCACTCTATTCCCGTTGTTGGAGACGGCCCTGAACCAACGACTTATGATTGATCGTACTGAGCTTACCACTCGTGGCTTTTTTGTTACCATGAGGATTTGACTGCCCTTGGATATTTGAACCACCATGCCCAGTACTATCATCTGCTCCCTGGGAATTACTTTTTTTGGTGTCTTTTCCGAAATTAGTTAATTCCTTGCCAAGTCGACTTGCCCCTGGAATTTTTGGATCTTGTTGGACTTCAATGGAATCCATATCCACGTCTTCTGTTACATAAATGGGGTTTTGGTCGACAGTATTTGGTTGAATATGGCGTTTCTTTTTCATGAGAATCTGACCACATCTATAATTTAATACAAACTGCCTTTCAGACAGCTTACGCAAAGAAGAATCATCAACAGTAAGTACAAGCTCAACATGTTCTCCTTTAAGGTGGCGCCGAAGAATCCTCCACGCATCAGTGCAGAGGTTTTCGTTCTGGCTTTCAATGAGTGATAATATCATTTCATTGCTGTACTTGGCACTCCACGTGAGAAAGGTGACCAGCTCTTCGGGACGTGGGATCTTATCTTCGTCCACTATTACTAAGTCAGCTCCTTCCCATAGTGTTAAACAAGAAAACTTGTTCTTCACCCAATCAGCCTGTCCTGACATATGAGCACCTAATACCCAGGAATCGACAGCAAGTAAATTTAGGCTTGAACAGTTCTCGGCGTTGCTGAACAACGGCCAACAAAAGAGCTTCTTGAACTACATGTTGCTGGTTAATTGACAGCTCAATTGCAGGATAATTCTTGGGCATGATACCTAGCCTTACCATGCTGGCAATTTCACTGTACGATGGCGCTGGGAGGGCATCTCGTACCCTATCGCGCGTTGTTTTTGGTTCACGTGAGTACACAGGGTTTACAGAGTCCCTGGCATTTACCCCCACATTCCTATCGACTGGTATCGCTACGCTTGATTGTAAAGGAATATTTAAATTTACCTTCTGTGCATGGGCTTCACCAACCCAGTTTTTCGTTTAACCTTCTTGAGAGAGCCCAACATCTCGAATCTTTTTGTACGCAGGCTTTTCATCGCTACTGTTGGTACGGTCGAGAGCATCCTTTCTTTGTCTCTTCGGAGTACCTACTAGAGGGACTTTAGCCCGTTCTCGGGCTTCAGAAAAGTCCATACCACTCTTTAACAGCTTCTTCAGCCGTTTGCGTGCCGCACCACACAAACCTCGACGTTTCTCAGGCACTTCAAGATCGGCATGATTTTCTCCTATTCCCGCCTCCTCAAACTTCAGATTATCACTCGGCTGCACTAGTGGGCTAGTGGCTACTTGGGATGTCAATTGGTACGTGACAATATGTCTACTTGATGGTTTTAGATTCAGGGCTTTTGACTCATGCGTGAATATTATAAGTTGAATTTGGTTCCTCAACAGTAATATCCTTCATTAAGGTTTGAAGAATGAGTTTTCAATATGGGATGATGAGTTTCTACTCACATTACAGTACTAGCGTGTTTGGAACATTTCTCAAAATTTCTCCATAGTAATTTCCATATAAACCTTCATTGTCTTTGGGCCAACTTTGAATCACCACCTAGAAAGCTGAAAAATTCACAGAACACTATTTTTATGGTTAGGATGGTAAGAAGCATATGGGAGATTAGATTTTCGAACATTTTTAAAATTTGAATCGCCCTAGGATTGAGAATCGCTTCAAAGGATACTTGAAATGTTACAGCGATATGATCAAAATAAAAATTAACGTGGGTAACCAGTTGGTTTCAAAGATGACTAGAGTAGGTTAAGACCAAGTCAAACGTAGAAGGGTTTCTAGAAGAGGAAAAACAAGTAGGGCTATCAGAGTATTAAAATGAGAAATATCCTGAAGAGCACTAATCAAATAAAATTCTGCCGTTGGATATACTTTGCGAATTATCCAACGAGCGATGTTTGGCATTTAAGTCACCAATGACAAAAAAAAAATACTTATCGCGGGTCAATTTTTGCAAATCAGTTTGGAGCATACCATTAACTTGCTGCCCAGTGCATTCAAATGGTAAATAGCAGCATCCAAATACTTGGGTTGATGTTGATGAAAAGTTGATGTTTTACACGCCTTTGAATGATGATAGCAACTTCACCACATGCTCCATCCAGACGATCATTACGATGAACAAAATGGTTTGGATCTCTTATGTGTTTGTTTGAGTTTAAGTAATATGTATATTATTGGCTGTTAATACCAGATATTGTATTCGTTTGCCATTTCTGTCGACTTTCTGTATTTATACAAGGAGAGAAAATTCTGTAAAAATGTTCATAAGAACGCTGTTTGAGTTTGGTTAGAAAAAGAATGACCAAACGAAGACTGATTGATCAATGACCACGATATGTATAAATAGAAAAACGCGTTAAATTATTCACATAACTTTTAAAATTAAATCGCCGGTCTTTAATTCAGTGTTCAACAGAATCGTATCGTGTATCGAATGATAAACTGAAAGCTCTACCCGAAACTTACTTCGTTTGCAAATGTTTGATCCGATAAAACCGAATCACAGATTTAATTAATTAGTTTCAATGTAACACTCACCGTAACACAACCACGGAGTTTTCAATTTTCTACTTTCTCATTCCATGCGACCATCGACCCATGAATCCATTCAACCCTCTAGCGGTGGCAGCATTCGAGCCCGATTTTGTATACCCACTGGAAAACGTTACGATAGCAAAAGGTTCGTATCCTCAAACTGTACTCACTCTACTCATTAGAGTGCGGCTTCGAAGTTTCTCAAAACTAGAAATTCGTGAGCACTTCTGAATTCAAATCATATAAAACGATAAATTTTAAAACTTTAACAAAAAATATTAAGATTTAGAGGTTTTTGGTTCTCTAGATTTGTGCTTTTCAAGATTTGTGTGCCTTCGTTTCATCTTCAGACTTTACCTCAATTTTGAAGAAAATGATGCTAAAATAGTCAAAATTGGTCCAAATAAAGAATATTTTTGTCTCTTATTTTGAGGTTCCTCTTCTTATATTATTTGAATTCAGTTAATTGTAGGCTTAGCTTGGGGTTTTAAGAATTTTCGAAAAATATGCCGCACCCTACAATGCTCACTGCTAATTCACGCCCCGGAAACCGATAAATCTTCGAAAACTTCCCAATAATTCAAAACCCCTTTTTCCCTTTCTTTGCTGCAGGACGTGACGCGACGTTCACGTGTGTCGTGAACAACCTCGGTGGTTATAGGGTGAGTGGGGATTCGGCTCCTGCTAGGGTATGTATCGGTTTCCTTCAATATGGTATGAATTCTTCCTTAAATTTTGTGGTCGAAAACACCTCCCCGTGTTGTACTTCTTCGCACAAACACACATTCGCACCTGGCACCCGGCACTGTTACTTGCACCTGTGCACCAAAGTCCTCCTTAGAAAATGCACCAGCGCACCAAATCCAAATGAGTAAAGTGATGTAGCACCACCACGTTCACGCAAGTATTTCGTTTGCATCAAATGCACATCTACGAGGTCAGTGATGCAACAACGAGTCATTGACCACTATCGACGGCACCGTGTTCCATTAATGCACCTGGTTTTAGAAAACGCACCTTCTAGATTAGCTCTAGCACCAGTCAGTGTTAACTTTCCCAAGCAGCACACTCAACTTCTGTGTAGAGATAAAACGTAGTTTGTTGAGATCTTCGCAAAGTAACAATATCACAACCGCACCTCTATTGCACCTAGTTTAAAGCGTCTTCTAATGTTTGATTGTGAAACTTTAATTGGAAAATCCTTGACAAAAATATTAAAAAAATATCGGTTTCCAAATATAACTAAGCTTTTCAAAAATTGTATCCAAATGCTCAAAATTCCACTACCAAGTATGCCATTACACGAATTTAAAAATGCTCCGTACGAAATTCCCCCGGGCTATAGAATTCTTGAAAATGGTAATGTTTTCGATGTTATGACATTCGGGGTAACAGATTTCTGAGTTATGGAGTGGAATTATTTTCAAAATAACAAAATTAATAAACTAAGATTGTACTTATGAATATGCGCTTACATAACTGAATCACATTAATGAAAGACTATATCAAAGCTTTCACGAAAACGCGACGTGAGACAAGACATAACACTTATAGATCTTACTATTACGATAGTACTATTACGTTTACTATTACTATTACGATAGTAAGAACTATAAGTGTTATGTCTTGTCTCACGTCGCGTTTTCGTGAATGTAGTGTTGTTCTTACGTTAGCACAAATCACATAAATTTATAGTGAGTATATCAAAGCTGTTTTTTGTTTGTTTTTCTACTATCACCTACTATATATATTAGGGCTACATTTTGACGTTATGTGACATTAGGGTGGTCCACACGATTTGGAAATATTTTTTCAAACTTGTTTGCTCTTCAAGTCTATTGAAGCCCTTGGTATGGTGTTTTCAATTATTCAGAATATGGTGGTCGATGAAAAAGTGATATTATGCTTATGACTTTTTTGTTTCAAATTCAACTGAGGTAACTTTTTCTTCAATGTTAAACGATTCTTAGAATTTGTTTATGAAATGTAACTAACTTTCGTCACAGAAATCAAGTTTTTCAATCATCACTATCTCATAAAGGGGTAAAATGGGCATGTGATATGCAAAGAACTTCGTGGTCTATTTGTTATATTGTATTTCTGGAGAATAGTGGAGTAATAACTGTACAGTTTACCGTGTGAAAATGAGCATTTATTTTTACTAATACTTGGTGATTTTTTTGGGAACTTCCTTAGTCGAGTGGTTAGAGTCCGCGGCTACAAAGCAAAGCCACGCTGAAGCTGTCTAGGTTCGATTCCCGGTCGGTCCAGAATCTTTTCGTAATGGAAATTTCCTTGACTTCCCAGGGCATAGAGTATCATCGTACATGCCACACGATATAATAATGCGAAAATGTCAACTTTGGCAAAGAAAGCTCTCAGTTAATAACTGTTGAAACAACCGAAATTTTTGATCGCACTAAATTTTTGTTTACTTAAAATTGTACAAAAATCCTATTTTTTTTTTTCGGACATATTATTGATTGTGGAAGTCGAGTGAACATTTTTGAGAAGGAAAATAAATAATAAAGAATAGAATATTCAACTCAAACATGTTCACTCGATTTTCATATCCAATCATAAATAACAGAAGATTACACTCAAAGTTATCTTTAACAAGAAAACCACACAAAACACGTATATCCTGAGCATGTTTGTTTGTAAATCAATATTGAAAGCTACAAAGTGTAGTTTTCTCGGCATGAATTTTCTTGCAGAAGTCAAGTGAACAATTTTAGGCAGAATTTTTTATTTTTTATTTTGATTGTAATCAAAAAATTCTATTCCTGCTCAAAAATGTTCACTTTTTTGCTTAAAATGAGCTTGTACAAATTTCATTTTTCCACTCAAACATGTTCACATGACTTCTACAAGCAAATTCGTGGCGGAAAAAATACATACACTCCCGTGCATATATTTGGGTTCACCCCCTAAAAATATACAAAAGTGTTCAGTCCATATCCCGAGGATTACTCGTCCAATTGAAACACTCTAAGCCGCATTCGAAAGGCAAAGATTTATTCTTACTTCGTATGTGTCTTTCCAAAAATATTTTTTTCAATTTTGTATACTAAATTTTTACTTATATTTGTGACATTTTCCAAAAAACACACCGAAAAAACATAGCTAATTTTCTCAGCATTGGATCGACAAAAATTTTAAAACAAGGTGTCATTAGAAACGTAATCTTATATTCTTTGAAGTGCACTCACGATTTTTATGCGGAAAAATCTAAAAACTACTCAAAATCAAAGAAAAAATCATTCAAGTCATCGTGCATGCACTTCAAGTCCAGAAAGAGTTTATAACGCACAAAACTGATGCAAGTTTGTAGCAAACTGAGAAAAAAAAGATTTTAGCGAAAAAAAATGTATGGAAGCTTTTTTTGCACGGCCGTGTAAAAAAATCCGTGCAAAAATAGAATCGGGTGTATATATACAGGGGATTGGCAAAATTTGAATAAATTCAAATGCTTATACCTGATGAAATTGGATGCAAACGGAAGCATACAACGGGAAATTTTGTCTTGTTTCAGTAATTTGCTTGGCTATGCATATTGCCCACCGGACACCGGAGATGTTCCGAATTCTCCGAGGTCATGTCCAAATCACATTTTTACTGTCGCTTGTATTTTTGTGTGGTGATCAGCAGGTTTGATGTAGTTAACTTGCATAATACGCCATTCTGAGCAAAGCTTCCAAACGAATCTGCGAAATGATTTTTGAAAAACTATGTTGAAGGAAGAACTATCAAAAATATTCCGTGAGGAACTCCTGAAGATATCCCTGAAGCAACGTCTGAAAACATTATTATATAAAATCAAAAAAATTGCTCATTAGAAGAATTGAATATGAATCTCTGGAAAACTTCTGCAGAAAGTTTGGAGAAAAGCGTAGATAAATTGTGATACAACTTCCTAAATTAATCATTGACATAATTTTTAGAGGAATCCATTCGTAACATCTTAGAGGAAATCCTTGAGAATACTGTAGATTAACTTCAAGAAACACAACCAGAGAATGTCCTATGTTCTGAGAGATGTTCAAGAATGTCTACAAAAAAATATGTGTGTGTTGATTTGGGAATACTTTAAAAATTCTTTAAGTATTCGGTCTAATATTCTTCAGCCAGTTCCACCAGCGATTTTGTTAAAAATTCAATCTTAAATTCGTTAAGAATGTCTAAGGCAATTCTTCTATTAATGAAATTTTCACAGAAAGGGTTCAAGATTTCTTTATTAGTTCTTTTAGTAATGTCTCCTAAGATTCCCCAAAAGTTTTCTCGAGGTATAACATAAGGAGAAAGAAATTGTTAGTGTTTATGCAAGAATTTCTCCAGCAGCTCTCCGAAAAAAAATCACCAAATTCATGCCCAGTCGCATTTTCTACGGATTTCTCTAATAACTTCAAAGTAGACGTTTCTTGAGTAATTGCTTGATGGATTTTCTATAGGATTTCAAAGAAAATCCTCTATGAATGCTACAAAAAATTCATCCTGAAGTGTTGTTAAAAGTTTTCATGGATTTTAGATTGTTTCGAATAAATCTTCATGAATAATTCAAGGGATCTCTTCATGAATTTTTCCAGCGAGCTCTTCAGAAATTGAAATATTAATTATTGTGCAATTTCTCCAAAAACCTGCCAGATATTCCTTCAAGAATTTGTTTACCAACAATTTGAAAATTTCTTTAAAGATAACTACATCCAGACACTTCTCTAGAATTTTTTTCCAAAAAAATATTCATGTATCTATTCAGATATATTTGCAGCAATTACGTAATTTTTACCAGATATTCGTTCGAGAAATTCTTCAAGGATAATTGTTTAGGGATTGTTCCAGCATGTTTAATAATATTTTCTATTAATTTCTCCATAAATATAGATTACTTTTGAGTATTCCTCCGGCAGTGTTCTAGGAAGACATTTAGAATAATTGCACCTTCCTTATAATATATTTTATTGGCAAAACGTCGCCTGCGCTATCACTGCTTAAATTGGCCTATAACTGACACAATTTCCTAGGAGCTGCATTCCAAAGATGAATAAAAGAACTTCTTCAAGTAGATTAACTCTGATTCGACAAGTTTTTCTTCCAGGATTCCTCGAAAGTATTAATCAGAAAATAACTATGTTTAGCCCAGTAATTTCTCCATTCATATTTCAAGCGATGGCTTAAAACATTCCCTAATACAAATAAATGAAAGGATTTCTTCTAAGGAATGCATGCAGATTTCCTAGTATTTCATCCTGACTTCTTTCAGGATTTTTTCAAGAGTTTCCAGAATGTGTTTCCAGATGTGTTGAAAAAATGTCTTCATATATTCCTGCTACAGTTAGTGCAGGTTCTTTTGGTTAATTTTAAAGGGAGTTTTATCTAGGATATCAGGACCGTAGGTTTCGCCACTAAATGCTTCACAGATTACTTAAGCAATTTCCTTAATATTACAAAAAGTATTCCTCCAGGATCATGCTTTTTGTGCAGTCATGATTTTAACAAAAAGCTTTTGAAACTGAGACAGTTGGACTATTTCCAGATATTATTGTACTTTTTTTCCAAGAATTTCATAAAATATTTCTTGAAGAATATTTAATCCAATGATTACCTTCAAAAATTACTGCTAGATATACCGTTTTGATTCATATTACGGACACTTAAGGCCACTGTGAAGTATAACCGATTGAAAAGCATATAAATTGAAACAAATTGCATGATACCTGTGCGTTACCAGACTTTTGAAACACTTAACTTCCGAACGGTGGCCGAAGATTCGGATTCCAAAGCTTGAATTACCTAAAATAAATAGAAATTAATGATCTTTAAATGATTCTTATTCCGGACGCATCCTCACTTTTGCTTCATTTTACGGACACCTTGTTTCAAATTCCGGACAACTCACGAAAAGAAAAACTTCAATAGTTAAATTATAATTAAACTCCCGCATTCATAATAGCAACGTCAAAACAAGTTGCGCATTATAAATTTTCATGGATTGCTATTTGAAATTCATATTAAAACGCGCCTGAAAGTTTGGAACTTTCAAACAGGAAATTTTGAAACATTTCAATTGAAACCTTTCCCATACAAAGTAGAGTATCCGGAATTAGAAGCTGTCCGCAATTTGAATCAAAACGGTATAGTATAATTTCTCCGAAAATTCTTCGAGGGTTTGCAGCAGAAATTATTTATTCACTGATTTTCCAATGTTTCAATTTCAATCGCTGAATTATTTTAGATGTTTTTTCATGAATGATATAATTTTCATTCCCTAGATTATTTTATTTATTTTTTTCCATAAAATATATCTGTTTTTAACCTCAAATCATTATTATCTTTCAAAAGTCTCTAGTTTTTTGAGAAATCAATAATTCAAAAACTATGAAGTGGAAGTTATTATGTCTAAAAATAATAATGAATGCTAATCATCGTGTAATTGAAATACGTCGAAAATAATAATCTTTGTATTTTCTTTCATTTGGAGGAAATAGAAAATTTTAAAATGTTCTCATCAAACGTTTTGAGCAGGGCCCGCATAATGGAGACGAACCTATTGAAAATGTTTTAATATCATCACAGTGTTATTGAATATCAAATATGTAAGCGCATAATCATAATATAATAAAAGAGTTAATTCAAATTTGTTGCACTTATCAAATAGCATTCAGAAACCACAGTTCTCGCATGAACAGGATTAAAATATAGCAATTAAATGACAAAAGTCCCACTCAAACATTTGATTCGAGCAACAAATGAACAGAAGCTATAATTTTTCAATCATTGCCCTGTCCCACAGACATGCACCTATCATCTCCCCTAACAAGGGTGAACATTTTATCGAACAAACATAGTCCCTAGCCCCTTAAAATTGCACCACTATAAATCACCCGTCTCATTCCTCTCATCCATAACCCTCACAAGAATCCGAAATATATACCTACGCATATTTCCTTCCAACTCTCAAACCTCCCCATAAACAGTTATCATCCTGTGAACACAAAAACTCACGTTTGTAGTTCTGTTTGTTGTGCCACCAGTCGTAATTTTGTTCGTAGACACAGAAAGCATATAAATAAATCCACTAATAAAATGTATAATTCACTGCACTTTAGCACCACCGCACAGCACCTTTTGCACATCGCTTATCTCCCGTCCAACTCTTCCCGAGTGCCATCTTGCAGATCCCTTCTAAAACCCCGTTTTCCCGCCCTCTAATTTCCCATTTAATATCAATATTGAATCAACTTCCATTTCACGGTGTGTCTGGAACCGTTATTAACGAAAAATGATGGACACCTACCAAGAGATATGGCATTTGAGTATCTTTTCCGTGAATTTGAGAATATTTCAACGAGAGAAATAAAAGTTATTGTGATTTTGAAGGTTTAAGGCTATTTCGAAAGGATATTCACATGCATCGTAATATTTTTAAACTGTTGGTACGTATCTCTGGATTAAATTACTTCAAATGTACATAGAACCTAATTTCTAATGCAAACCTGCTGGTAATCAATCGATAATGATTGAATAATGATTCATTTTTAAGCCATGTGATAGAGTTATTTAAATACAAAAGCTTTAGAGCACGATAACTTTCGTTTCCCTCCTTGACTTATTTTCAAATTCACCGAAAAAATTCTCGATTACTATATTTTTTAAATGTGGGTTTCGAATTGATGGACATTTTTTTCTCAGTAACGCTTGCAGAAACACCGTGATTTGCAACCGCACTCGCAGGACGCACTCCAATGTTCCTACATTGCTTTATTTCAACCGCACAATCCAGCACCAGCGACTGTGGAAATTTATCACTTTGCAAGACTATTTTTGCACATTTGAACTAATTTTCACTTTCCCCCCCTCGATGTGCGACACGCAATCCTGATATCATCGCTATCATCGAAACAATACCAGGTTGCATGGATCAAAGCGGACGCAAAGGCGATCCTTGCCATACACGAACACGTGATCACCAACAATGGGCGATTGTCGGTTACGCACAACGACTACAATACCTGGACCCTGGTGATACGAAACGTCAAAATGGAGGACCGAGGAGTGTACATGTGCCAGGTCAACACCGACCCGATGAAAATGCAGGTGAGTCGTAGTGTTAATAAGAATGTCACAGTAATCATGACCACTGGTAGATTTTTTTTTACCGTGTTGTCTCAAATTCCGAACATAACTCATATTCCGAACACTAGACTATTTATATCAATTTTTCAAGAAACGACTTAAATTTCTTAACATTTCTACATAGTGAAAATTTCAATTCTTTTCTTTGAAATCGTCACTGTTTGGAAGGTGAAACAAAACAGTATGTGTTGCGTCAAAACTTCTGTTATGGTGAAAAATAAGTATGTAGAACTGTGTTCTAGTTGGAAAAATCTACTGGCGTTGTTTACTAGCAATCCTTAGAGGTGTTTACAATGGCACATACTCTTAACCATTCGTATTAGTAAACAAAGAACTGTATAGATCTGTTCCCATGTTTTGGTCCTCCAAGGACTACAGGGTTTAGGGTCGACAATCGTAAGTAGTTGTATGATTATGGTTTTTACATACGTCACAGACCCTCAACTATTAACCACATTAGTAAACGTTGTATTTAGGCCGGAATCACAAACGTTGGGGCCCCGAGGCCATTGTGTTGTGGGGCCTTTTTTCGCAGAAACCAACGGGAACCAACGGCCGCACGGGAAGTCATTGTAATTGCCCTACCCATTTGAAGTTGCAAATCCACTCACTATAATTCTATACATGTACCCAAGCAACTAATAGTTCGGATTGTACTTAAGCAGTACACTCCAAAGTTTACTTTTGGTTTACTTATAGTTTCAGTGAAACCTTTTCGCTGATTTTGAGAGCGCTACGGATATTAAAAGAACAGCTGAATAAGCAAAAACACACCCTTTTTTCTGAACTTTTGGTTTCTTGGGTAGTGTACAAATCATTGAATTTTCGGTGTCATCGGTTCACTAAAACTTGAGATTCGCTTCTGATGATAATTGTGAGAATGAGACGAAAGATACTGACAATGAACTGGTCTCCCGTGTTACCTTAAGGTGAAGATGAATCGGTATCAGGTATCAGAAGGCCGGCTCCAGAGGCACGTTCCCCGCCATATGGGAGATTTGTGCCATCGCCATATTTGCGCCTATTTCATCATCTACCCGATGGGAGAGGAAAAGGAAGGGAAAGATGGGAGGAAATAGGAGTGGGACCCTTTGAAGAGGGAAAATCGCATAAGCGAATTGAGAGCATGTAACCATCTACCAGAGCTGCGGCAATACACATTAGCTGGGAACAGCTTTTATAGTGATGGGTGATATGCAGAGGCGCGTGATTGGGTGGTGGCCGATCAATGAGAGAATGTGCAAGTTGAGGATCAAAGGCCGGTTCCTAACTGATGATGATAAAGACGCTTTTTACGCGCAGCTCGAACGCGAGTACGACAGCTGCCCAAGCCACGACGTCAAAATCATCATAGGAGATCTAAACGCTCAGGTTGGCCAGGAAAAGGAATTCAGACCGACGATTGGAAAGTTCAGCGCCCACCGGCTGACGAACGAAAACGGCCTACGACTAGGGTAACCAATATATTTTGGACCCCTATATATTTTGGACCCCCTGGGCCATTTTCCTGCAAATTTCCCAGATCAAATCGAAAAACCAACTCAATCCGCATGCCATTTGTAAAGATAGGACTATTTCGCACTTGCATCAACCGTTTGTACATAGAAAATGTGTTTATTTTATCTGAAATTAATTTATTTTAATCGGTTCATCCATGCAACCGTTATAACACGTTACACTCAGAAATTGAAGCCGTCAGAAATTTTGCAAATGTAAACAAAAACTTTTTTCAAAATTCTGAACTAAAAGCTTAGAATTTCTTCGGTTTTCCATTTTCAATTGATTGATTAGACTATAGGCAAGCATATTATACAATCAGTGTCGTGGACTTTGTTGCCAAACGATAAAAAATGCCGGGGGTCCAAAATATATACTTTGAGGGTCCAAAATGTATTGGTGTGTCAAAAATAATGGAAAACAGTGCTTCACAATTCAACTATTTTCGACGTTTTTTAGATCCTGCATGACCGTATGGACATTTTAAACTCGTATAGAAAGTTTTTCTTTACATTTTGGCATGTTTTTTGATTTGGTTACGCTGTGCAATCAATTAATTGGGACAATAAACTAAAATCACTTTCTTAGGGGGTCCAAAATACGACCGTTACCCTAATTGACTTTGCCGTCTCCAAGAATATGACCATTCGTAGCACCTACTTCCAGCACAGCCTTCCATACCGATACACCTGGAGATCACCACAGAAGACAGAATCGCAAATCGACCACGTTCTGATTATCCAACATTATCGACGTCAGGGCCTATCGATGGTGTTCGCTTCGGATCCGGTTGGTACAAGAAGGCGTGGAGCGAAGCGAGCTAGGTGGGCGGATCAAGTGCGTATCGATTTGGCGAGCGTGGGGTAGAACCGATGATGGAAAGATGCGGCCACGAACCGAGTATTGTGGCGTGAAATTGTTGATTCAGTGTTATCTGTGTAGATGTTAACCAAATAAATGAATGAATGTGTTTACCAAGTAATTGGAATCGCAATTACGCGAAAATTACATATCAGGTGATAAGGTGATAAGAAGTTCCATAATCGGAATCACAACTATCACATACAAATGTATCAACACACTGAATATTTGCCATGTAATAGTTGAGTCGGCAGTGGCCAGTCAAGGTTGTAACCAAGAGACTGCAATTCTGCTTTGACAGATTTGTTAAATACTTAGCCAATACTTAGGATGGCTCAGTAATGTACAATTTTGTTTGACGACATGACTCAAAATTATTCCAATATTGCTTGTGCTGAGTTGCCGCCCAAGAATTTCTGAAGCTTAACCCAGCACTTCGAAATTCGAATAGCTGCTTGAGGGCCAATGAAGTCATGCGATGCTCCATTGCGAGCTAATTCATAAGCCAATTCATTCCCAGCGATGGAAGAATAGCAAGGACCCATATACGTTTTACAGAGTTCACTGAATTCAGTTCCTTAAATTGAGTTCGACGTGCGATAATTCTTCTCTAGCAGATCAGCATCACCGCTCACAATCAGCAGAAGGCCTTTTCATAGGCAGTGAACGACAACTCGTTTGAAATCATCTATTGGGGATGGTTCATCATGTGGTAAATACACCACAAAACGAAGCACGTATTTCCTATTGCGGTCACCAACAGAAATATCCATTGTGACAGCACATACATCTCTGGTTGTTAACTCAGAAATGAGTATAGCAACGTCAGCGCTATTTACAAGCACGCATGCACGAGGCATGTGACGCGAGTTTGCCATTTCATGTTTCTGAAAGTAACAAAAACTGGGTCCACAAAGTAACCTAGATAAAAGTTCATAAAAATAAGGTTCTTGAACTAGCGCCACTTGAGCTGTACAATTTTCATGAGTCTACAAAAATTGATCGTTGCTGATATTGTATGCTGAAGATTGGTCTAACTAAGCTATCCTAACCGTAGCCACTACCCAAACTAGGCAGGATTAAGCTTTTCGCAATCTCAGCACGAAAAAGACAAGCAACGAAAAAACCAGATCGGTATGTCTTAAAAATCGCCAAAGGCGAAAAGCACAGAATACACTGTGTAAAACGCATAATGCGAAACCATAAAGGTGCAAATTTAAACTAAATTACAACGTATTAACAACCCCACCCTAATTTAGTCTCAGGCTTGAGACTGAAGAAAGGCAGCCGATTATCTCGGAGAAACACATGGTCACCTGCACCATTGCTCCGGGTAGCACAGGAAGGGCATAATATTGTAGAAGGGGCCCTGGTACTCCACAGGCTCCGTTTGCGATTAGGTTTTATTTAGACCCCCCTAACCATTCATTCTTAGGCACGGTAAGCTTAAAGCCGCATTAATTAGGGGTCACCTGTTAGGCGGACTTTTACCACCGGAACAGGCAGTCCGTAGTGTTAATTCTTAGCCAATTGAAACAACCGCTACCGACACTACACGGCTATCTAGGCTGATCGGGAAAAGGAAGTTAACATTGATGATTAACTCCAGACGTGCCCAAACAGCCCCTAAAATGTCAATTCCACTTCGTTGTTTTTCGGATTATTCCAACTTTCATATTCTTAGGCTATCTTCTTATTCATCTTCTTCTTCTTATTCATGGCATTAACGTCCTCACTGGGACAGAGCCTGCTTCTCAGCTCAGTGTTCTTCTGAGCATTACCACAGTTATTAACTGAGAGCTTTCTTTGCCGTAGTTGCCATTTTCGCATTCGTGTATCGTGTGGCAGGTACGATTATACTCTATGCCTTTTTCTGGGCAAGGAAATTTCTATTACGAAAAGATCCTGGACCGACCGTGATTCTAGCCCAGACACCTTCAGCATGGCTTTGCTTTGTAGCCGCAGATTCAAACCACTCGGCTAAGGAAGACCCCATTCTGAGACTATGTAGTATCTGATTAGTATTAATCCCGTTTTTGAGCAACAGCGATACTCATTACTCTGTAAGCACTTAATAAGCGAAACTGATTGATGGTTAAGAAGCATTGCATTTAAATACACTATATCAAGTGCATTGAGGTGTGTATATTCAAATATACAAAAACATAGCATACGTTGTACCTTATTCATTCAGCCACTTATCTTCCTTCGTAACCGTCTGTCATACAATACTAACATCAGCTTATCAGATTACCTTCACCTTCCACAGGGAACTTGCATAAAAGACATAAACTCTTCTACATTCTTCCAACCCAGTATACCAATAGGCAAGCTTTAATTAAAACTACCGCTCTTTTTCATTACACACAGACTGCATTTCTGGAAGTGGTGATCCCACCGGACATCGTCTACGAGGAAACTTCGGGCGACATGATGGTCCCGGAAGGTGGCTCTGCCAAATTGGTCTGCAAGGCTCGGGGCTACCCGAAACCGAAGATCACCTGGCGCCGAGAGGACGGCCGGGAAATAATCGCACGTAATGGCACCCACGGGAAGATGAAAGGTAGGAATGAACCGTCAGTCAGTAGGGTGGGGCCTTTTCCCAAAAATATTTCGTAGTCAAAAGTTACCAAATGTGAGATGACCATCGGTTAAAATTATTAATTTTGGTTAAGGTTTAGGTGTCGTGAAAATCGTCAGTGCCATTTTAGCCATTAGCCAAGAATGTGTTGAAGCTTTTAGAACCCATAAAGTCAAAACTGCGATATCTCAACCTCTCAAAAGGGGATATTTGAAGAAACATCTTTTATGAAAGCAATTTTTGTCCTAGATAGTTTTATGTTTATCACAATATTTCTTTGAGCTGTTTAGTGGAATATCTGTAGATATTGTAAGATTGTCGATATACGCGTGTCTTTGAAAGGATACAAACTCTAGTGGAAATAAATGATGTAGTACCAAATTCAGTTTTTTTTTCATTTATTCAAAAATTCTATTTTTTTTTCATAATATCATTGGGATGTTCTTTTGGAATGAACTTTGGAACTTTGTGAATTTTGACTACGAAAAATTTTGGGCAATAAGCCCCACCCTAGTCAGCCAGTGATGCTTCGTGTTTCAATTTAATCTGGCACTACTTTGACACATACATACACTCACCTCCTCATCATCATTGTGCATGCAGCTACCGTTGTGGAAGGTGAGATGCTATCACTTACCAAGGTGACACGCTCGGAGATGGGTGCGTACATGTGCATCGCGTCCAACGGTGTTCCTCCGTCGGTGAGCAAACGGATGAAGCTTCAAGTACATTGTAAGTTTAATGGCCCTTTGCTTTTCTTTCGTTGTTATCGTATGCTTTTCCCATTCAAAAGATGAAACTTAGTTACAAAGAACCATTTTCACCCAATATCGTATTCTCTGCAGTTGGGGTTTTACTTTAGACTCCACGAACTTTGACAGTACACTGTAACCTCCATTTACGTAATATTATATCATGATGTAAATACAACAACTGTTTAAAGTTATTCATGAACTTCTTGGAATACAAGTAATCAGATATAAAAGCGTAAATAGCGACGTCTCAAAATATTACAAAAAGTGATAAACCCATGCAGGCTCATATAATAAAGATCTACCAAAGGTTTAAGGTGAACCAATAACCAATAGAGTACTGGGTCTCTCGAGCAGTTCAAGTTATAAATACAAGAACTTCTTCAAGTGAAGTTCCTTAGATCCACAAGCGTAACCTCTAACCAGCAGGGTTGCCACATTAAAATCTGCATTTATCACTAGAATTATTTCCTGCAACAAAAAATCTGCATCACTGAAAACTGGAATAATCATGAAGAATTACACAAGAAATGTGAGGAAATATCAATCATTTGCAACTACAATGCAGAACTGTTACATCTCAGCTTAAATTTTAAGGTTTTCAAAAGTATTTATTTTCAGTTTTGCTTAAAATCTGTATAAATCTGTATAATTTTGGCAGAATTCTGTATACAGAATCTGTATATCTCTACACGCTATGTCTGAACCAAACGATTATAAAAATCGAATGTACATCGGATTTTTTCTCGCCAGAGTTTAGTATGTGGGTTATATTTTAATAATCGACGCATTTCAGCCCATACAAAATGTATGGAAAAAAAATCACCGATAGAATATTTTAAAACCTTCCGATTATGAAAATATAACCAAATACTGATCTCTAGCGAGAAAAAATCCGATGTACGTTCGATTTTTATAATCATCTGGTTCAGACATAGCGTGCTGTATTTTTCCAAATAATCTGTAATCTGTATATACAGATTCTTGTTCTCGAAATATCCGAGAAAATCTGTAAAATACAGATAAATCTGTATATGAGGCAACCCTGCTAACCAGTGATCTTAAGAATAATTATGAACAAGGTTGGTAACCATACGGACTCAACATTTTTGTACAACGACTGTTTATGGTTATCCAAGAATAACTTGGAACGTAGATCGTCAGATCTACAATCGTAACGAATGACGTTTCAGAACATTGCGATCAGGAATAATAATTGTACTGGCTCTTAAAGCAAGGATCTACCAAATTTAGCATTTCAAGACTGTTCAAGATCTTCTGATCTGAAAACGTAACCATTGATCTTCCAAAGCTTCATGAACAATTTTTATACTCATGCGCCCTGCATGAATATGAAACACATTCATCAACTTCCGGGAGATCTTTTTTACACTTGCAGATAACGCATATTAGCCTCGGTCCATAAGGTTTACAAATAAGATGGGACAAGTAGGTGTAGAGAAACAGTATACTGAAAGCAGTTTTCGTAGAAGCGTGAACAATCGTTAATTTCAAAATATGTAGATTAAATGGTTTGTACACAAAGGAGAATTTGAACAATAGTCTGTCTGCGAAAGCTGCGTAAGCAATGCACCCTTGGAGAGGAGGCCATGGCAATCCGTCTGAGGAAGTCGTACGATGGCACACTGTCCGCGACGATTCGGCTACCAGTTGACACGGAGAACAAACTGATGGAGAAAGGCTAGAAGAGCATTGGTTGGACGAGATGCCCACTGAAATTCGTCACACGAGCAGAAAGGCCACCGATGCGATGCCTCAAGTGCATGGACTTTGGACATACGGTGGTAAGCTGTAAAGGTCCGAACAGAAAAAAAACTGTGCAGGAAGTGTGGAGAATGAGTTCACTTCGGGAAAGACTGCAAGAATCGACCAAGGTGCTTGCTCTGCTCATCGTAGGTAAGAAACGTCAATTCGACGGGCAGCCTCAATTGTCGTGCGTATCAAAAGTCAATCGCAGCACAACACTGCGACACCGCACAGCAATTGTTGTGGCAGTCGACAAAAGAAACTAAGTGCGACGTTGCGAAAATAGCTGAACCGTATCAAGTACCACTCAATAACGCACAAGCGCAGCGGCGATATAGGTGACGGGTAGGTTTCCTATCCAGGAAGTGGATGCCAGCTCAAACGCGGGGCTTGTGATCGCCAAAATCAATGAAATCTATTTTGCAGCTGCTACGCGCATCCAAGATGGACGCTTGAAGAAATTAGTCGGATGTTGGAGGAGTGCTGAGTGTGAAAACCAGTGCTGATTGGAGGTGACTGCAATCCATGGACCGTGGACTAGGGTAGCAGGGTAACCAGTACCTACATGATTGGCAAGCGGAACACTGCGGCAGTGCAAAGGAACACAATTGGCGACCGGCAGTGGAAGACGAAGGCTTTCGACAAAGACCTCTTCGTTGAGGCATTTCGCATCGACAGCGATGCCCTGAACTTGGATGCGGTAGGGCTTATAACAGCGATGGCAAAGGTATGTGATACAACGATGCCACGAAAAAGGGAGCCCCGCAACGATCGACGTCCCGCGCACTGGTGGAACGAGACAGGTCGGAGGAGCGAACCCAGTAAACACACCGTCATATATGATGTGATATAAGAGTACAAATGTGGAGGCGATATATGTACATCTTGCATGCAACCTTATGGCGCATGTAGGTATATCGCCTCCACATTTGCACTCTTATACGCTATCGTATACGAGTTTGTGTTTACTGGGAAAGGTCGTATTCCAAGCAGCCAGAGCTGATTTTAATTGTGAGATAACGCTGAGCAAGTCTGAGTGCTCCAAGGAGCTATGCCGGGCAGCTGACGCCTATTGCTGAAATGACGCTTATCGAGTGGTCATGACGAAATTCAAGGGTTCATGAATGCCAGTTATTGTCGAGGGTCTCATCTCAACGTATGAACTGACCTCGTGGCCACCCACACCGTATGTCAACGAGGAAGAAGCAAACGCCGAAGATCGTCAGATCACCAATGACGAGCTTGTAGCAGCGGCGATAGCATTGAAGCTGAAAAAGGCCCCTGGACCGGATAGAATACTGACGAATGTGGCACTTAAAGCGATCCCTAGAGCAGTTCTTGGCATCGGGCTGTCTCCAAAAGCGGTACTAGTGACAACCTCCGACGCCAGGGGAAGTCAGGATGAGAAGGAAGCGATAAGGAAAGAAGAAGATGAACGACGGAAGTGCAGCCTGGGCACTGTTGTCCTGGGCGAGAATGCTGCAACACCGCACGAGAGCGTACGAGGCACGGTATAAACAGGCACGGAACAGACAAAACTCGATCTTCCGGAGAAAGAAGCGCCATCAAGAAGAACGAGATCGCGAAGCAATGGAAGAGCTGTTCCGCGCTAAAGACACACGGAAGTTCTACGAGAAGCTTAACCGTTGGCGCATAGGCTTTGTGCCACAAGCTGATATGTGCAGAGACTGTGACGGAAATCTTCTCACGAACGAACGTGAGGTGGTCGAAAGGTGGCGACAGCACTACGACGAGCACCTTAATGGTGATGTGGCCTGTTGTAAAGGTGACACGGAAATAACTTTGGGAGCACGCGCGGACGACGAAAGACTTCCGCCTCCAGATCTCCGAGAGGTAGAAACGGAGATTAGACGGTTGAAAAACAACAAAGCCGCGGGAGTGGACCAACTGCCGAGCGAGTTGCTAAACTACGGTGGTGAAGCGCTGGCAAGAGCGCTGTACTGGGTTATTTCCAAGATTTAGGAGCAGGAAGTATTGCCGGAGGAGGGGATGGAAGGTGTCGTGTGTCCCATCTACGAAAAGGGCGACAAGTTGAATTGCGCCAATTATCGTGCGATCACAATATTGAGCGCCGCCTACAAGGTACTCTCCAAAATTCTATGCCGCTGTCTATCACCAATTGCTGGAGAATACGTTGGGCAATATCAGGCAGGATTTATGGGCGAACGAGCAACGACGGACCTGATATTCGCCATTTGCCAGGTGCTGCACACATCATTTATTCATCGATTTTAAATCGGCCTATGATACAATCGATCGAGAACAGCTATGGCAAATTATGCCCGAATTCGGTTTCTCGGACAAACTGATAAGATTGATCAAGGCGACGATGGAGCGAGTGATGTGCGTAGTTCGAGTATCAGGGACACTCTCGAGTCCCTTCGAATCTCGCATCTGATCCCCTCCAGCATCTCTGGAGATTTCTCTGTAGGAGCCATTGCACCTCTTGTCTTTGCCATAACGATCCTGTAGGCATCGCCCCACGGATTCGCGTTGCCACTCTCAAAGCAGGCCTTTTTGCTTGCCCTTATCTCGGACTTCAGCGCGACTTAGGCAGCGGTGAACACCACCCGTCGTTCTTCACGCCCCTCCTCGGTACGTGCTCGCTGCATCCGCCTCCTGGCCCGTAGGCAGGCACGGCGCAGGTTCGCAATCGCTTGAGTCCACCAGTACGTCGGTGGTCTCCCATTCCTAGGGTGGACTTGCCTAGGCATGGTCGTATCGAATGCACGCGAGAGCACCGTTACCAGTTCGTCCCCGTTTAGGCCGAGTAAGTTACGCTCACGGCGGAGCGCCTCTCTAAGTACTTCGTCATTGAAGTACGATGTCTTCCACCTACGAGGGCTTGGCCTTGACCTAGCCGCTTCCTCTACTCGCTGCCTGCTGTTGTTGTAGTCGATACTGTAGCGAACCGCCAGGTGGTCGCTGTGATTGTAGGCATTGTCTACCCTCCAGTTCGAACTACTCGTTAGGCCAGGACTACAAAAAGTAACGTCGATAATCGACTCCGCTCCGTTTCGGCTAAAGGTACTTTTGGTAACAGCATTGACCAGATCGATATCTAGCACGGCCAGTGCCTCTAGCAAGATTTGACCTCGCTGGTTCGTGATACGGCTTCCCCATTCCACGGCCCAGGCTTTGAAGCCACCCGCCATTACTGCTGGACTTCGCCCTGTCAGCACGGTCGTCATACAGTCCAGCATCTGCGTGAACCGCTCAGTCGACCAACTCGGAGGCGCATAGCAGCTGCAGTAAACGGGGTCCTCTACTTTGGCGATCACGAAGCCCTCGTAGGTAGTAGACACCAACTCCTGAACGGGGTATTTTTCCGTCGTCCATATCGCCGCCATTTTTCCGGATCCATCCACGACCCAGTTGCCGTTGCCGGCGGGTACTCGGTATGGGTCCGATATGATGGCGATATCCGTCCCCCACTCAGCAACTGCCTGATACAGCTGATTGCTGAGCTGCGTCACAGTGGTTCAGGTTCAGCTGCGTTACCTGTACCGTGACTTTTCAGCTATGGCTCTTTTGAAGGTCGGGCACCTTGAGCCTCCCGTTGGATGCTTGTTGTTCACGGACTTCCCGGAACAAATCAAGCACTTGGGAGGGTGCTTGCAGCCTAGTACCTTATGACCTTCCTCACCACATCGCCTACACAACTTGGTCCTATCAGGGTCTTTACAGCCCCAGGACTTGTGTCCTTGTTCCCTACACCTGAAGCAGATCACCGGTTGCTCGTGTATGGCCAATGAGCATACTGACCATCCCACCTTGATCTTTCCTACCTTACCGGACTTATTAGCGTCCGCCACAGGTAGCTGTACTAAGGCCACCTGAGTTCCTGCCGAACCTTTCCGTAGCCGAACGGCAGCGGTGGGCACCTGTACCTTGCACTGTTGCCGCAGTGCCGTGACGAGCTCTTCTGCGTCAGTGATCTCGTCAAGGTTCATCACCTTCAGAGTCACTGCCTGCGTTAGAGCCCTCACCTCGACACCCTCGCCAAGGACCTCTTCCGCCAAGCTTTTGTGGGCGGCGCCCTTGCGCTCCTTGTCACGCTTAAGCTCGAGGATCATTTCACCTGTACGAGTGCGTCTGACACTGCGTACGACAGCTTAGGAGATCTAGGGATCTGCGAGCTTCGCGTCGCTGCGCATCGCCTTTAAGACTTCCGAGTACTTGGACTCTTCCGTCTTGATGATGATCGCATCATCCTTTTCGCGCTTGGCACCTACCCTCCTACCTTTCCTTGGCCTGGTATCCCTACGCTCCTGCACTTCGTGCTTCTTTCGCTCTACGGTTGTCCAAGGGGCGCCCCCCCCCCCTCCTGATCCGCCCTAACCTGTGGTGTTTGAGGACCTCTCAATGGTCGCAACCCCCTGTACCCATCAATCCGTGAGGGGGCAGCTTTTTCGGGCCCACCTTTCTCGGCTTTCCGGGACGCCTGGCTGGGGTCCGATTTTCCGGCACTTCTTCCGACTTTCGGGGTTAATATCCGCCTGGCCTTGCGAGCGCCGCCGGGTAGCTCCTCCCCTGACGGCTGCCTCGCATGCTTCTGCGATTGCTTGTTATAAGCATTCGCACTTTTAGGGCTACCCGCAAAAACGAAGGGCTCCGTCTGGGTAGACTTCGGCACCTTCAATTCCACGGGTTCTGCCGCTGCCACAGCACAGTATTTCGATCGGCCGAAATCGTGAACTTAATTCTGCAGCACCTTCAAACGTGATTTTTTCGGAATGGTGTCTTCGGACGAAAATTTTCTAAAAATATAGCGCATATATTGACGGTAAATGTTAGTTCACAACTTTGCCACGGGCGGCGCTGCGAAAATATTTTTTTTGAAATGACGATCTTTAAATATGATGTCTTCGGCAAAGTTGTAGATAATTCAAATACAAACAACTTTGCCAAAGACACCTAGTGTGTATTCAGCCGTATTTCCAAAATACGGGAGTATTTTATGAACGACCCCCTAAAACTAGTTTTTCTCCGATATTTTGAAAATGCGAAGTTTTCGGTAGCAACAATGTTCTACAAAATTGTGTAAACAGTCAAAATGAATCATTCACTAGAAGACACTAGGTTTCTAAAGACCAAGGAAAAGCAGTTATAACCATTTAAGTGCAAAAATCAGTCATTTTTGGGGTCTGTGTATTTATTCGGGTGGCAGCTGGTGGCAGATGAAACCTAGTAGGGTTAAAAATACATCATTAGTAGTTGTAAATGTCGATAGTGTCATAAGTATCCACGAGTATCCCATTTACTTAGAGGAAGTTTCATCAATGACTCATATTACTCTGAAGTACTTAGTTATGTGATGGGTAGAAGGCTATGTGACTCCAAACTTCTTCTTTTTCTTCTCCTTGACTCATTCTTCATAAAGATGACACACTCAATAGGTTCCAAATACTTTTATGAAGAAAGTTTTGAAAGTTGAGGTTTTTGAGAAAATTTCTTTTCGTTCATGCGTGAATTTGTCAACTTTGTATCAATGATTTTTATCATTATGGATGACACTACCGAAGATTCATGTGTCACACGAGTTTTGCAAATGGTATGAGCAAGGAAAATGCGATTGTTACGAAAAATGACATCGCCGAAAACGATTCCGTTGTCAAATTTTTCATAAGTTTATTCAATTGAACAACATTACCGAATTTCTAATAAGAATTCAGAATTTCCTAACGAAATTGCCTGCCTTTAGGCCTTTTCCGCTGTTCGAGGTGTTTTTAATTTTAAAATTACTCAAAAAGTAAATGAGATGTAAGCGTTTGGACATCATATTCGGCTTCAGGGGCCATGATTTAAGTAAGCAACGACATTTTCAATATTACCGAACGTTGTTTACAAGGGTGATCAATGTTACCCCATATCAGCTTAATCAAAAAATCATTTAAAAACTTTTATTCAAACATACTTAAATCTGATTAAAACCAAAGTACAGTATATAGTCACGAGCGATAGGTTCCAGTACTTGTTTTAGAAATATAAAACCTGCGACATTTGCATTTCCAAATGAAATATCTAAGAAATATCCCAAAAACTGATCAATGTTACCCCGGATTACGGTACTATTTTATTGAGCCTGTTTGGCTGTTATACTTATTCACCAACTTTCAGGTGAAGATGAATCTAACATCAAATTTTCAAGAGTACAAATCTAGAGAACCAGAAAACCGATCGCGCTGGAAATTGATCGATTGGTCACCACCAGCAAGTAACCAATCGATCAAATTTTCAGCATGAGCGGATATCTAGTTCTCCAGATTTATACTCCTGAAAATTTGAGGTGTAACTTCGATACATCGTATCCTTCAGAACGTTAAAAGCTACCATGGGTTTACCATAATTACTAGGCTCAACGCAGTTCTTCGATAACCTTAGAAAGCCTTTGAACTCCAAACTTGTATACGTTTGCTTGTGTTTGCTTGGATATGAACCTTATTCATAAACCTTCGAAAGGTCTCTAGTTACCTTTGTAAAAACGAAGGCCTTCAATCTCAGAAGTTTCTGAATATCCGTAAACAATCGTTTATTTCGAAACTTGGTGGGACACATTATATTCAGCCTATTTGGCTGTGAACCTTATTCATAACCGTCAGAATGGTTCTAAGTTACGCTAGCTGATCTCAAGGCCTTGACTCAAAGAAGTTCAATGATTACTGGATAACGTTAAACTTGGTTTACCTTAATTGTTTGATAAGCGGTTTCTTCACCACCGCTTAGGCCTTAAACCTGGTTTAATCGTATGGGTAAACGTGGTTTACGGCTTAAGCGAAGGTGAAGAAATCGGCCCTGAGCCCACAAAAGTGTAAACTTTGTTGATTTACCGTCCAGAGATTACTGGTTACGTTTGTTGATCTGCAGACTTCGGTGTGATAAAGATACCCAGTATATAATATAGATATTAATAATAGTTATTGTACAAAAATGTGTCATTGGTATATGGTTAAGACAATAAAACAGGCAGTCTAAACCCATTTCAATGTAGACTCTTTGCATTGAATATTGCTATTAAGTAGAACAATCAATTAAGAGTTATTTAAATTTGTATAGACATCTCGTACAGATAAAGCCAAGTGACATATACAGTTTCAAGTTTCAGTAATTTGGTTGGCCATGCGTTTTGACCACTGGAAACCGGAGTTCTACCGGATTTTTGAAGGGCATGTCCAAATCACATTTTTTCTGTCACTTGTAATTTCGTGCCGTGTTAAGTTTTATAGATGTTGGCATTTTTCAAGAAACTAGAACTAATTGAAGATTGAATGTGGGTGGACGTTGGAAATTATCCGAAATATGACCATTTCCGTAAAACTAATTCCGGAAAATATGAACGGTCACCTTTTTATTTCTAATCATGTACAGCATTCACAGCACGAGCAATCAAATGAGTGTATACTCATACAGAAGATAAATGTCAATTGAACGCCCCTGATTGTGATAGTTTCTCTAGGAAACGATACGGTTGTGTTCTTTTCAGCTGCATTTATCATATAGATGTCGACATAACAAGCAAGATTAAACTATTATTGTTTATAATATGTTCGATATATGTGAATTCTATGCCAAACTCATAATTTTTGAAAATGACATCGTGTCAGATGACATTCAATTCACAGTTATTTCTGTCTGTTTCTTGATGTTCGTTCAACCGCTCGTGCTGTAAGTGTATGTGTGAAGATAGCAGATGGATGCAGAAAAATAAATTGATTGTTGACCATGGCAACGAAACAATCGTCGCGTAAAGTGTCGAATACTTACAGCACTTATCATTGAGACTTTGCTAATCTATTGATATGAGTAAGGGTATCTTGGGAAATATGCAACTCTGGGGCAAAACAACTTTTTTGAAATTTATATTTTAGGAAAATTGAGACTTTTTTCGTAGGATCTTTCTTGTCAAACCGTATTTTGGGGATCCTTGCAATAAATCCCTGGTAAAAATGGTTCCAAATTACATCGCAAATGGTCTAAAAAGGTACCGTGGTCGTTTAGCATCAAGGCTGTTACACCCTTTCAGACATACATTGGTTCCAATTTGAGACGTACTTGGGAGGCGAAGCTTTCCGAAACTAAATAAAATGCAATGTGTTCAGAGTAAATGCGATTCTTTACACATGAACATGTTATATTTTGTGAGCATTTTTTCAGAAGAGCTCGATTTTGTGCGAATCGCATTCAATTTTATGTAGTTCCGTTAAAACGTGCTCTGTAAAGGATATTATATTTAAACTTAGTAAGGACCTTGGGTCTTTTTCGACCCATTTCAAAATTCAAATCGATATAGCTTTTGATTGAAATAACCTAGCAATTTGAAACTTTCTGACAATTATGTTTTTGTGGGAAATTTTGTGTTTGCGGAAACAAAGGTTTTGAATGACCCCTAGGGGAGCTTCCGTAAAAAAAACTTACAAATTGTGACTTAGGGTCGTTTTCGACTCAAAAATTCAAACAGCTCGCAAAAATCAGTGTGTTGATCGAATTTAGTTCTGTTGGGCTTAAATGAAGGGCACATATGTTTAGTTTCAAAAACCCTCCCGGAGATCTGGATTTGGTCACTGTGGCCACCGGGAACCTGCTACATCTGAAAAAAGTCCCTTTAGAGACCCTTACTTTGACGACCTGTAGTTTCGTAACTGAACAAGTAATCTGCACCTTCCTCATATTGTTGGATAGGTATTCACGTGGACTGTGAATAGAGATTCTCAAATCACTTAGTTATTCATACCCGGTTCCGGAAACCCGGAACATCCGAGTTAAGTAAGTTTCCATCGCAGTTCTGTATATGTAATTCACATCGGTACTATTCGGTTGATGAATATCTTGGCATAATGTTTTTCTTTAATAAGGAACCCGGTAATTCTCTGAAAAATTCGGTCTAGTATGGTTCGTGCGGAATCGGTACCTGGAGTCCCGGGAGGGGGCCAATCTGGACAATTCGATGAAATTACTCAGATTTGAACCTCAAAACCAAATGAATTGTATCCGATTCTTTACGATTTTTTATGTTTGGATGTATTTTGCCAAAATAATGAATGGATGGTTATTCTGGTCCTTTTGGAGCACCGGAATAGTCAGCGGGAGTCCCGTAGTATGGGATCACAAATTTTAGCACCAAAAGTAGGCTTGCGACGGCTCAATCTTCATGATTTTGAATCCCTGTGACTCTGCAAGATCAATTATTGATAAATGACCACTTTGGTTCTTCTGGCGCACCGAAATAACCCAGGAATGGCCACCGGAGATACCCGTATTGTGGAATATTTATTTTTTTGCCAAAACTAGGCATGTTACGGCTCTACTTTATGATTTTGAATACCTGTGACTCAGTGCGCATCGTACCTTCGTGCTGTGCGTACACGAATTCTCTCTGCTCTTGGAAGTTTTCTTAAAAACTACCTAAAGCAATAAAACAGTACTTTTCAGTGCTACACAAACAGTACTTTTCAGTGCTAAAATTAAAAACGGTACTTTTCAGTGCTACTTAAACAGTACTTTTCAGTACTATTTTTTCTACTATTGATCCCTTTACGATCCTTGTTTGGACCCGTGCCTTCGATTTTTCGTTGGACCCGTTGGCGAAAGCTAGCGGTGGTAATCCTTCTTGGACACCGTCTAGGGAAAAAACCTCTCGAAGGTCACGTCTTTCTCGTTTATTAACTAAACATGGTATCAACAACTAACAAAAGGAAGGGTGAATCTCTGAATTCACTACTTCCTTCCAAAAAAGTGGGTTTTAAAACTGTCACTACACGTGGCAAGAATGGAAGAAAGGACGCTTCCCCGGAATGCGAAGTTTCTTCCAAGGGTGAAATGAATAATTGTATTGAAATGAGCAATCAGTTCGATGCTCTAGACAAATTTTCCGAACACCAAATCGAAGCAGCCTCTAGCCCAGGCTCTTTGATTCAAGTGAGGAAGCAAAGAGTGCCGCCTATCGTGGTCAGTTGTTCCGAATTTGGGGGATTTAGGCAGGAGATCTTGAACTCCATTAGGGGAATCAAGGTTTCCTTCCAAATCGCAAAGAAAGGAGACTGTCACGTATTGCCGAAAACTCTTAAAGATTGCGAACTCCTTCTCAAACATCTAGAAGAGTAGAAGCAAACATTTTTTACTTATGACGACAAAACTGAACGTTTGAAGTCGTCTTGAAAGGTCTCTCAAGTGACTATAAGTCACCTGAAGAGATCAAAAATGGAATAAATGATTTACTTGGATTTTCACCAGTCCAAGTAATCATTATGAAAAAGAGAACCCAATCTGGCATTGTTCGGAAAGGGCTTTCTCAAGAATATTATTTAGTTCACTTTAACAAAAAAGAACTAAATAATATTAAAGCTTTAGAAAAAGCTAAACTTATGTTCGATGTCCGTGTGACGTGGGAACATTTCCAGAAACCTGGAGGAAATTACCAGAACCCCACTCAGTGCCGTCGGTGCCAAAAGTGGGGTCATGGTACAAAAAATTGTCGCATGGATGCTAAATGCATGATTTGCGGAGGTTCTTCTCACGCTAAAGACGACTGTCCTGTGAAAGAAGATACCAGAAAATTTCAATGCGCCAATTGCAAGGGCCCTCACAAAGCTAACTTTTGGGAATGCATTTCACGCAAAAGAGTCGTTGAGGCTCGTGCCAAGCAGATGAAGGATAATATCCGTTACGATAACGGTCGTTTCCGGAATTTGCCTGGTAGAGTATCGAACAATGCTCATTTTTCAGTTAACGATCGCTTGATTAGGAATCATGCCCACCAGGAAGATCATAATCATGCTCATTCACAAACAAATTTTAATCCGTCGGGTAGCCGTTCGAATCTTTCAATTTCGAATGTATCTACCCACGGTAAATCCTTTGCCGATATCGTAGCAGGTAATTTGAACTCTTCCCCTGTTCGTTCCATGAGTACCCATTCTACTTGTTTCAAATCAAATGGAAAAAACCCTACCGCCACAGGTAACTCCTACCCCGCTTCTTCGTCTACCGAAAATTCCAATGGGAAATCATCAGATGATATGTCTGCCTCTGATTTTAATTTTCTAACTGAACAATTGAATCTAATGATTGATGCAATGTTCAAAGCCACCACTATGACTGAAGCAGTCCAAGTAGGTGTAAAATTTACAAATAAAATTGTTATTGGATTACGTTTTTCTAATGGATCCAAATAATAATTTAAATATTTTAAATTGGAATGCTCGTTCTCTGAATGGTAAAAAGGACGAGCTGTTTAATTTTCTTACAGCTAATAAAGTGCATATAGCAGTTATTACCGAAACTCATTTAAAACCTGGATCCAAATTTAAAAAAGATCCTAACTTTTTTGTTTATCGTAATGATCGACTTGATGGGGCATGTGGGGGAGTTGCAATCATCATTCATAGGCGTATAAAACATCAACTGTTTTCGTCATTCGAAACTAAAGTTTTTGAAACTATAGGTGTTTCTGTTGAAACACAGTTTGGTAAATATACTTTCATAGCTGCCTATTTGCCTTTTCAATGCTCTGGACAGCAAGTTAATTGGCTTCAAACTGACTTGCGAAAATTGACTCGCAATAAGTCAAAATTTTTTGTCATTGGTGACTTTAATGCCAAACATCGGTCATGGAATAATTCTCAAAGTAATTCCAACGGCAGAATTTTATTTGATGAGTGCTCTTCAGGATATTTCTCAATTCAATACCCTGATAGCCCTACATGTTTTTCCTCTTCTAGAAATCAATCTACGATTGACTTGGTCTTAACCGACTCTAGTCATCTTTGTAGCCAATTAGTTACTCATGCTGATTTTGATTCTGATCATGTCCCTGTTACATTTCAAATATCGCATGAAGCGATTCTCAATCCTATCAGCTCCACTTTCAATTATTTACGAGCCGACTGGAATATATATGAAACGTATGTTGACTCTAATCTTGATGTTAACATTTCTTTAGAAACTAAAATTGATATTGACAATGCTCTTGAAACTTTAACAAATTCCATTGTTGAAGCCAGGAACATTGCAATTCCGAAATGTGAAGTAAAATTTGAATCCGTGATTAGAGACGATGATCTTAAACTCTTGATCCGTCTTAAAAACGTGAGGAGAAGGCAATTTCAACGCACTCGTGATCCTGCTATGAAAATTATATGGCAGGATTTGCAGAAAGAATTCAATAAACGTTTTGCAGATTTAAGAAACAAAAATTTTGAAAATAAAATTTCTCAATTGGACCCCGGCTCTAAGCCCTTTTGGAAATTATCTAAAATCTTGAAAAAACCTCAGAAGCCTATACCGGCATTGAAAGAGGAAAACAAATTATTACTAACTAATTGCGAAAAAGCTCAAAAACTTGCTATGCAGTTTGAAAGTGCTCACAATTTTAATTTAGGACTTACTAGTCCAATTGAAAATGAAGTTACTCAGGAGTTCGAAAATATTCTCAATCAAGAGAACGTTTTCGAAAATGCCTGGGAGACTGATTTGGAAGAAGTGAGAACTATTATTAAAAAATTCAAAAATATGAAAGCTCCTGGCGATGATGGAATTTTCTACATCCTCATCAAGAAACTTCCAGAAAGTAGCTTATCATTTTTAGTTGATATATTTAACAAATGTTTTCAATTAGCATATTTTCCTGACAAATGGAAAAATGCTAAGGTTGTTCCAATTTTAAAACCAGACAAAAATCCTGCAGAAGCTTCTAGCTATCGTCCAATCAGTTTGCTTTCCTCCATCAGTAAACTTTTTGAAAAGGTTATTTTGAACAGAATGATGGCCCACATCAACGAAAATTCAATTTTTGCCAATGAACAGTTCGGATTCCGCCATGGACATTCGACCACTCATCAACTTTTACGTGTAACAAATTTGATCCGTTCCAACAAATCTGAAGGCTACTCTACTGGTCTTGCTCTTCTAGACATAGAAAAAGCATTCGACAGTGTTTAGCATGAAGGTTTGATTGTAAAATTGAAAAATTTTAATTTTCCAACATACATTGTTAGAATAATTCAAAGTTATCTGTCAAATCGTACACTTCAGGTTAATTATCAGAACTCCAGATCTGAAAGACTTCCTGTAAGAGCTGGTGTTCCCCAAGGCAGCATCTTGGGACCAATATTATACAATATTTTCACATCTGACTTACCTGAGCTACCTCAGGGATGTCAAAAATCTTTGTTTGCGGATGACACAGGCCTCTCCGCCAAAGGACGAAGCCTGCGTGTCATCTGTAGTCGATTGCAAAAAAGTTTGGATATTTTTTCTTCATACTTGCAAAAATGGAAGATTTCTCCTAATGCTTCCAAAACTCAACTAATAATATTCCCACATAAACCAAAAGCTCTTTATTTGAAACCTTCAAGTAGACATGTTGTCACGATGAGAGGGGTTACAATAAATTGGTCAGATGAAGTTAAGTATCTAGGACTCATGCTAGATAAGAATTTAACTTTCAAAAATCACATTGAGGGCATTCAAGCCAAATGTAACAAATATGTAAAATGTCTCTATCCCCTTATTAATAGAAAATCAAAACTTTGTCTTAAGAACAAGCTTTTGATATTCAAACAAATTTTCAGGCCAGCCATGTTGTATGCTGTACCAATATGGACTAGCTGTTGTAATACCAGGAAGAAAGCTCTGCAGAGAATTCAAAATAAAATTTTGAAAATGATTCTGAGGCTTCCTCCCTGGTATAGTACCAATGAGTTACATAGGATATCCAATGTTGAAACATTGGAACAAATGTCAAATAAAATAATCAATAATTTCAGGCAAAAATCGTTACAATCTTCTATTGCCACGATTAATGCGTTATATGATTAGGTTAAGTTAGGTTAAGTATATTAAAAACTTTTTTTTCTCTCTTATAAGCAGGTGAAATCAACTCACCTGTAAAAAATCTGAACTGCTACGGCAAATGAAATGTAATATGTTGTTAACAAAATGTTAATAAAATCTTAGATTTGTTTTACCAAATTAGGATGATAGTGTTGTCTAATAACACAGAACACCTAGATATAAGAAATAATGAATGTAATGTTTGGAATGATACTAATAAAGAAATTAAAAAAAAAAAAAAAAAAAAAAAAAAAAAAAAAAAAAAAAAAAAAAATACCTGTGACTCTGCTAATTCAATTATAGCTGAATAGCATTCAATTTTATGGCGTTTTGTTAAAATGTACTCTGTAACGTGCTTAAATATAAGCAGTACAACTACCTCCATTGATGGTTTTGCGTCAAATAGATACTGTGGAGGTCAAAAAAGATAAAAAATTAGGAAAACCTTTAATTTCCCAAACAAAATCTAACCAGTTAGCGAGACTATCTCAGAATAGAAGTTAAATTTAAATGAAGCAAAATCCAAAAGCCTTCTATGCCATAACACTTTGACCAGTGTTTCTTCTTTGGTTTGCTGAAAATTGTTTCTCTGTTCAACCAAGTTGAAGAGGGTCAAACCGTCCGTCGGTGGAGTGCAACTATTCGCTTCACTTTAAATTAATTTTTACCCATATATTCCGGACACGCTTGGCAGCCCTCCCATGCTCTGGAATGCCACTCAGCCAACCAACATCTGTATGGTAATTTTCGCCACCAACAGCTCATCTGTCCGTATCTCTGCATGTGTGAATACTCCAGAATTTTCCACTTCTGACTCGGCCCCTTGATACAAGTACTACACCAGTCAAAAGGGCTTTGAAACTTTGACGATCGTGCTTGAAGTTTATTTTTTGTAGCACAATTCCCTCGTGTAGCTTTTTGCGAAGTGCGCTCTTCACACACGATGAGGAAGAAAAATGCCCAATAGTAAAGTTTAGTGGGAAAGTATCACAAGTGAGAATTGAATTTAATTGAAATTTTACCCATCTTGGTGAAAGAAGCATTTAACAGTGCTGCTGGATAAGCAGTTTAAATGAGCAAACCATTGTTTTCAGATGACAAAGGACTCAAAAGTGATTCCTGAACTTGGATTTACTGCATTTGAGTAAAATGAAGGAAGGAAGGGATTCAATCTTTTGAGATAAAAATGTCATGAGAGACATTTTTATTGATAAGTCTCACTGCTTCCTCTGGTTACATTGAAACATCAATTTTCGTAACCCAATACTACGTAAAAAAATGTGTGCAATAATCAATGTAAGTGTTTTAAATATTTATTTAAAACTTCATTTGAAAATGCAATTTTATATATGCAATTAAATGCATATAATTTATATTTTAAAGACAAGTACTGGCACTGTATTTTGCATTATGAATCTCGGTGAGCCTCGTTGGATAAATGTACGAATCGTGCAGACTGTGTTTTAAAAAACACCCAAAGTTTCAATAATGTTGATTTGAAACGACGAAAAAAGAGTAGAAGTTGATCGATGATAGTAGCTTCACCACATGCACCATTCAGTCTGTTAATTCGATAAACAAAAATATTTGAATTGCTTTTGAGTTTGAAATCGTATTTGAAAAAAAAACTTAAAAAAACTGCTATATGTATGATATTAGCTGGTGCAGCTCATCCTCTTTACCATTCAAACAGTTAACATCCCAATTTAATATATTCAAAAATGTTTATAAAGTAGAGTTTTCAATTTTTCCGGGAATTGACTTCCCGGGAAACGGGAAATAAAATTATCATTTCCCGGGAATTCCAAAGATCCCGGGAAATTCTAAAAACGTAAAAGTTATGCTAATTTGATGAAGTTTTTTGAAATAATGTCATATTCTATGTTCCTCCAAAAATATTTGCTTCTTTTTTTCCTAGGCTTTTTAACAAAAAAGTTTATAAAATTAAGCAAAATTATATGTGAAGGTATCGTATGAAGTTCAAATAATATTTACCAACATTTAATAAATCTTTACAAAACTAAAATAAAAAACAAACAAGTAGAAACCTTGAAAACTTTATAATTCTACTCAAATCATGAAATAGATTATTCGAAAATTTCTTTATATTGTATTGCCAACTAGTTGTCCCGGTAAACGTTATATTGCCAATCAGTAGGCAGTGGAGTAAGCCATGTAGAAATCACCTATAAAATGTCAGTGAAATACATCCCGTTTTCTTCCCTTTTTTCAGTTGGTTTTCACCAATGTTTTAACTCACAAACACATCGTATCTATTCTAGTGGGGACACTGTTTGGTATGATATGAAAAGTAAATTGTGCGATAGTTTTTAACTGAATATACATGGTCCATTCTGTATTTCAATAGAGTTCCCGGGAACTATAGAAATCCCGGGAATTACGGGAATCCCGGGAAACAGAAAATCATTTCCCGGGAAACGGAAATCCCGGGAAATCTCAATTCCAGGGAAATGTTCCCGGGATTGAAAACTCTAATATAAAGCCATCGGAAAAACGACATCCAATAACAATTTTATTTGTGAATTTCAAATCAAATTGTACTGCTGTAGGCATAGTTGAGGCAAATTATACTGCAGAAAACATAGTACCGTAATTTCGGGTGAAATTGATCATTTTTCACGGTTTTTCTTGTCTGTTTTCTATAATGTTGACAGTACCAAACCACTGAATGCAGGAAATCAAGTCCGAAGGTCAGCCTCATTGGCTCATGTACCGAAATTTTCTAACAAATGTCATTTCAGTGCTAAGAAACATCTCTAAAATAAAAAATCAGTGGACTCATTTCGGGGTGAAATTGATCACTTGTCAATGCGATTATTGTTAGTTTTCAAAACAACCGTTCACAGTAAATTTGTGCTCCCTAAATCCGAATATGCTTTCTAAATTCTTAACAATACAATATTTATAGAAATATTGAATAGTTAAATTTCAAGAATTCGGCGGTAAACGCCTAAATGGATGCAATTTCCTAAGGAATTTCCGACTATCTAACAGAAATTCAATTATTTTACCCGAATGAGCAAATTGGTATGAGTTTTGGTGATGAAATCTGATTTGGGGATATATCTTAAGCATCATTACAAACTTTCAGGTTTGTACCATGTTTGAATCCTTTTTTAGGCTTCTAGTCCTGGGGGTTCCTCAATATTACACCGTAGATGGTTTTGAAATTTTACATTATTTTCATAGAAATAAACATTCTTTAACGCAAAAAACTTCACAACACACAAATTGACAATTATAACGACAAACAACGTTCATTCACTGTAGGTTACATTAATATTTGTGCTCAATTGGGAAGAAATAAAATCGTACGACACGGTGATCAATTTCACCCTACCGATCAATTTCACCCGAATTTACGGTATGTAGTTCAACAGCCGAAAAAAAAACAAAAGTTAATAAAAAAAATAAATGAAATGAAAAAAAAAACTCAGAACATGCCAATGACCAAAAAAAAAAACAGTGTGAGAGATAACATAATTTTAAAATTCATAATCTCATAAAAGAATGCATGTTGAACACATACAAGTAAGAAAGGAATTTATTTTCATACAAATCAACGAAAAAAAATTGGGTATGTTATATCGAGATATTTTCGTTTTTGAATACCATAGAATATTACCCATTCGTCCTGAATGGGTTGATGCAGTCCAAATTCCAATATAGCAGTGAGTAACTTTTTTCATCCAATTTTTCTACACACAAACTTTGCTCTTTGACAAATGCTTAGCACATTGCTCTTTATCTTTTGCATAATCGTTGAAAGCAACCATCCAGTCGTTTGCGCACACAGCAAAGGTTGAACCTTTTATACATCTAATTATTATTCATGCAAACTCCGCTACGCTAGCACCAAGAAGGCAAGTCAGGCACCAAACACCAGCTGAATGGGCTCCTCTTGGCTGTAAGAGTGTATCGTTATCATATCACTTTCCTGGTTGTTCCGCTTACCGTCATCTGAATAGGGCTCGTTTTATGAATGCTAATAACTTCCACCACTCCTGCCACAAGAAAGAGAGTGCGGGAGTTTGTCATCACTTCGGTATGATAATTTTACTACATCCGGTTGAGAGTCCTATCCTAGTATACGTTTATTAGCCCTTTATGCTCACGGAAGTTATGGCGAAGTGATTGTTTTTGATTGTTATTGCTTTATCTTTCAACATTAGGACAATATCAATTGATTCAACTTACTGTGGTGCATGCACTTGTGCATATAATACAAACAATACTGAAAATTACCCTCTTAAAGCTTTAATAAAGCATCCTCGACTTTGGTACCACTCAAGGCATGTTTCCGCATAGGAAGAGGCTTTAAAAGCAGGTCACGACCCAAAACGATTACACGACTCTTTTCCAGCCTGCCTCATCAAGAATTTATGTACAATCCGACAAAAGGGCTACTGGGGAACCCTTTTTCACACCTTAACCAGACATAATATTTTCTGTCACCCACTCTACCGCCCTAGATGAAATAGGCTGAAAATGTGCAAAATGAATCTTGTAACTTTAAATCGCCAACACCTAATGAATAACCACTTTTGTTGCAGAGTTTTGCTACTCAGTATTCTTAACTCATTAACTCATGTTTCAATTCTTCCCATTTACTTTGCGGTATTTCGTCTTCGTTTGGGAATGTGTAGTTCATCCACTAATACAAGTGCCGAATCAACTAGTGGGCGCTCCACTAGGAACCGATGTCACACTCATCTGTAACGTAGAAGCGTCCCCAAAGGCAATCAACTACTGGCAGCGAGAAATTGGTGAGTGTTGTATTGGTAAATGCGTAAATTTGAATATTTTTCATGTTGACAAAATCGACTGTACGACTTTGAAGCGCACTGTATTTTTGTATTAACAATTGCAAAAACAACGTAACTTAAATATGTTTTTATTTTGTGCAAGGTTTGAATTTAATTGACATTTAAATACGAATTCGAATCCATAATGCTTGCTTGAATAAACCAACCAGACGTACCGGGTTGTGAGGAACAGTTCAAAGGTTCCCAAAAACTTACAGGATTGGACAGAAGTTTCAGAACAATTCAAATTATACTTTAAAAGACTCATTAATTTAAGGTGAAGATGAAACGAAGCCTCATCTTAAACCTTCAAGTGCTGAAAATTGGATCGATTGGTCACATCCTAAATATTTTCGGTGTGACAGTTGTGAGGGGGAATCTGCAAGCCGATTCCTGAGAAGGTAAGACAGGGAGCGTGGGGATTTCGCACCACCGGCGACCCACTAAAACCAGTTGTACTTGAGCAAATCCTATTGAACTGCCCAAGTAATGTACAGGGAGCACATACATTACCCTTGGTCTCAGACCCTTATCTCCTCGGGACCACCTTACGGTATTTCTTCGAAGAGGGCAAGTTGCAGAAGCAGCATTTTCAAACTGCTTCTCCTAGCCAATTTAAACAATGTTACAAGGCACCAACCTCGGCATGGCTAATTCTCTGCAGCTGACTCTTGTTTGGTGCACCATAGGCGCTGCTATTCTAGCGTCATGTAAGTGACAGCCGTAGTTACTCGGCATCTGCACACATTCTCTGGATTATATTGTCCAGGGACGTGTCCGCTCCACACTACGACATTTCTACGGTGTCTCTGCGACTACTCGTTTTGCCAGTGGAGTTCCGAACTCGGCGCAATGGTTCCGGTTGGAGGATGGCTTCCGGATTACTGGCGCTCCAACGACTTATCTAGGAGGATCTAGCCTACTCCGATCACGCCCGATGGTCTCCTCCATCAACAGACTGACCTGTCGAGTGCCGAGGTCGGTCCGACAAGTCAGGGGGGAGGTTGGCTTCCGGTTCATCAGCGCCCCGAAAATCCGACGTCAAGCGATGCTCCCTGCGTCTCGTTTCACTGATCTGCTCTGCTCGACAGTTGCGCTGTTAGCCAGACATTATTTGCACCACCATGTTGGTCATCATGTTCCAAGGATCGGGATCGCTTATCATTCCGTGTACCAAACCTTCAACGCTGAAGTACTCACCAAAAGCAGACGCCACCGTGTTTCGTTCTATGTTGAACCTCGGGCAGTCGAAGACAACATGTTCTGGCGTTTCTTCGATCTCCATACACTCAGGACACAATGGACCAATGCACAAGTTCACTATTTGACGTTTGAGCGGTGCCGTGTTATTTATGTGGCCATGGTAACGAGTGAACTTGGCACCGCTCAAACGTCAAATTAGTGAACGCTTGCATCGGTCCATGGTGAAGATTCATGACCGAATTGATGCAGACACTGCTCGAAGCAGCCGTAACTTGACAAGAACTCCGTCCGGACCCGGGGTCTTGTTCAGCTTCAGCGCTTTTACAGCTGCTATAAGCTCCTCGTTGGAGATCTGACGAGATTCCGCATTATTGTAGGGTCATGCTTTGGGAATAGAACCTCGACGATGACTCTCATTTCGTCCGCACATGTTTCGAACGGCGTAGACGGGCCCTTAATTTTTACATTATTACTCGGTAGGCATCCTCCCAAGGATTAGCATCAGCTCTTCGGCATAGTTTTTTGAAGCAGTTAGATTTTCTCAGCCTAATCTCACGTTTAAAAGCCGCTCTGGCTTGCTGAAACACAATTCTCCGCTAATCTCAGGTTTCCTCGTGTCTCGCTCTCTGATATCGTCTCCTGGATTCAAGACAAGCGGTGCGAAGAGGGCAGAGTGCCTCGTTCCACCGGTATACGGGACGCCGGTTGTTTGATGGCTTTCGTTTTCTTGGCATTGTTACGCCATACGCCCTTACCATCGCCATTGTCAACTCCACCGCATCAAAATTCGAAATATCGCTGTCTACACGAAGTGCTTCAACGAAAAGGGCCTCCAGCAGGCTGTAACCTCTGGCATCGGTTACCATGCTACCCCACTCCACGGCCCATGAATTGAAGCCTCCTCCAATTAGTATTGGCTTCCGACCGACAAACTCATAGGTGCATTCCTTCAACATCCGCCTGAATTCGTCGAGCGTCCACATTAGAGGAGCGTAGTAGCTGCCAACGTAGACACCATTGACTTTCGCGATCACGTGTCCTTCTTTGGTGCTAGAAACCTGTTACAAATGGACCAGAAGCTCGGCCACCTCCCGGAGGAAGTGCCAAAAGGTGGTTTTCCATACGGCTTAATGGATGAGTTTCGCTTGGGAAAGGCAAGAATCCCTAGCTCCCACCTCACGATATGCTGTAGAAGGCTTCTAAGAACACAAAGTTAAAAATCAAGCTCTTTACTAGGGACGCACTGCCAAAGATGAAGAAGCTTCTCGTTCAGATTCATTTTTAAAATGTTCATATTTCTGTTGAGCTGCTGCAATAATAATAATGCTGCATATCTCCGAAGTGATTACTCTTTATTGCTGATTCGAGCAAACGTCGAAAAAAAAATCGGCTTTTTTCTCACATAACTGACGCCTGCATTGTTGTTATCATAATCAATTGCCCAATAATTTAACCATTGGTGTTCTTTCTCCAAATGTGGATTATTAATAATTAATTCATAATTGAAAACCCATTTCCATTTTCGGCATTCTCCCAGCCTTACCGTTGTGTGGTAAACGAATGAAATGGTCAGTTAACCAGCAACAAAATTGGCTATCAATTGTCTCCTGCGAATAAACTATAGCTGTCTGTATATATATTGTCGTTGCTGCACGAGGATTTTCCATCGGCAATGACTGAAACAACAGCAAAAAAAACTTCACCAGCGAGAACAATTCAGGACAGGTGGCAGCCCATGGAAGGCAATGGTGAAAATTGCTGGCATTGTTTTCCCCATCAATACACTTCCCGTTACTCGGCCCGGTTTCAATTATAATTATGCATTCAGCGCATTGTTTAAAAAACACGTTAAATTGTTTGGTGATCATAATTCTTTTAACGGGTGAGAAAGGTTCAATCAGAACTGAATGGATAGTGTTCTATTTGTTTATTTGTTTTGTCAATAAATAGTTACACGATTGCGCTACATAAATAAAATACTAGATATGACGGGCATTTTAATATCGTTTACTGTTTGTTCCCATTATTTAAGCAGTTTTTTCTGCAATCTCTTTTCAATTACGATAGTCCCGTTGGAATATTGAATGGAGCATTTTCTTTAAATTAAACAATTAATAGTAAAGTGATTTATACGTACATTGGTTTACATGATTTGGTGTCCAAACTTGAGAAACTTTTAAAGAATTTTCAACAATTTCATAAGCAATATTATCAGGGTTTTCAAAATAAACAGGAGTTGAACTAGGGATTTGGTTGGTAAATGGCTGGGCATGGCGTACCATTGCACTGTCAAAACCTCAAAAATCAAAGTTGATTTCTTCTAACGGTAATATTTTTCCCGACTTCCTTAACAAATTGGTGGTTCAAATCCAAAGTTTGAAGCAGATTCGTTGAGTTTTGCATTTTATACAAGTCTTTGAGTGGACCGTGGACATGATTTTTCTAGAAAATTAATAATTTCAATCCATAACTCACCAGCTATTCATGAGTTTGAATAGCGCTCAAACCGCCATGGTATCTTCAGAGAAGTTGATTGTAAATACCGTGATGAATCAAAATCCGGACGGTACCAATACCCGGGCACATTGGTAATATTTATTAATTAAAGCTAGATTTGAATGCTAATACGTTTGGATTTAATTCCAATATTTTACTTTTATCTTCATTTTACTATTTACATATGTACTATCATTTTAAATCTAGTTACCACAGCCAAATAATTGATAAAAATAATAACAAAATAGAAGTGTCTGTTGAATGTCATTTGGTCGCGGTTCATGCAAATTCAAATTCAAAAAAATACTGACGCGCAAGCCAAAGCACGAACAACGATTTGTTCCAGAAAAAGTGTGTGAGACTTTTTTTATCCAGTATTTTGAACATTATAGTTTCTATAAAGCTTTTTTGAATATAAATTTTGAACACAATTGTGGAAGATTATGGTTCAAATATGTATTTTACGGTGTATTGAAAGACTGTCCGGGATGTCGAGTCAGTGGTTTAAAATCCGGACATCATTTAAAAAGCCTGATTTTTACTGGTGAAAGTGATTTTTATGGGAAAATTGGAGAAGAATTGTAAAACATATTTATAAAAAGTAGTGTGAGATAACAGAGTACGATCAAATGTGAGATAAACCGTGTAAATCGTTAGTGGTTGACAATCAAGCCGCATGTACTTCAGTTCAAGCTGCATGCGCTACTGTTCTCCAAACCAAAACATTAATATTACTTACGTGCAACATTTTAAGGGAAATATTTTCATCGATTCTGTCAAGGAGTGAAATTTCATTAAGTTTGACATGATTCTCATATGCAATATTCAAATAAATCAAGTTTAAATATAGATGTACGGATGTCGATCCAACTGTGTCCGGATTTAAAAACACCTTTTGTATTCGGTGTCCGGATTAAAAGACAAGGTAAGCATCAATATTTTAATAATATTCTTGTAAAAATCATGTTTAATACCGGATATTTCACCACTTTTATAAAGATTTGGTTTGTAAGAATGTGTTGAACAATAATATTTCAAGAATATTCCAACAAAACATACTTACATAAGAGTTTGAACATGTGTGTCGTCTTAAGCGTCCGGGTATTGATTCATCACGGTACATAAAGTACAACTGAATTGAATAAAAATTTTCATTAAATTTATACAAACTAAATTTAGGCAAAACATTTTCCAAAAAACATATTATTTTTTTATAAAAGTACCGCAAGACATTAGTAGCCCGCGAATGCCCGCGATGAGAAGAAGTTCATTTGAAAGCTAAAAACAAGAGCTTTCAAGTAGAGTACAAATTGTTTTGCGAAAACTTGCGATAGACCACTTTTAACGTGTTTTAAAGGTGTACGGAGTGCAATTCTAGTTGAATAATAACAATCCTGTGATACGTTAATACGTGCATTGCAATAGTAGTAGCCATGAATGGCTTCATGACAAGGAACGAATAACTCGCATATATCTTTCTCTTCTTCTTTTTTTTCTGGCGTTACGTCCCAGCTAGGACAAAGCCTGCTTCTCAGCTTTATTTCTTATGTGTACTTCCGCAGTTATAAACTGAGAAGTTTCTTTGCCAATTGACCGTTTTTTCATGTGTATATCGTGTGGCAGGTACAATGATACTTCATGTTCTGGGAAGTCGAGAAAACTTACTTCACGCAAAGTAAGTATAAAAATAAACAAAAACTATAAACTTGGCAATCATGCTAATACTGATGAAATGGATAAAACTTGCAATGAGGTAGGGATAGATCTGAGATATTTATGGATAAATTTGCATGAAATTTTCACAGTTTTTCAGACATTACATGAATTGCAACATATGTTTTTGAGTGATTTTCACGAGTTCACCGTAGTGATTTTTTACGAATTTGAATAATCGGCATATTAAAAAAAGGTTGTAAATTTTGACGAGATTAACAAATTTGCATAAGATTGTTTTTTGTGTAGAGGTTCCATAGTTTTGAATAAATCGTTTGAAGGTTTTGTCAAAGATTTCACTTTCGTCAAGTTGGATTTACTATTGGAGTTGTGCATGGAGAAATTATGCAAATATATGTTGAAATTCTTGTTATGCCTGACATGATGTGAACATTTCATTTCAATCCGTCAGTAAATAACTGAGAATTTGTCTACCCAAGTTGACCATTTTTAAAAAGTTACAAATGTATTGTTCAAACCTTTTCATTCTAATTATCAGTTCAAAACTAGAAACGTTCGAAAATAAAAGTCCATAATACTTAAATATGGCATAAAGTACCGTAATTTCGGGTGAAATTGATCATTTTTCACGGTTTTTCTAGTCTATTTTCTATAACGTTAACAATGCCAAAAAACTAAATGCAGGAAAACAAGTACGAATGTGATCCTCATCGACTCATGTACCGATATTTACTAATAAATGTCATTTTAGTGTTAACAAATATCTCTAAAATAAAAAATCAGGGGATCTCATTTCGGGGTGAAATTGATCACTTGTCAATGCCAGTATTGTTAGTTTTCAAAACAACTCTACCTGATAAATTTGAGCTCTCTGAATCCGAATATGCTTGTCAAATTCTTAACAATGCAATATTTATGTAAATAACGAACAGTTAAATGTCAAGAATTACGCGGAAAACGCCTAAATGTATGCAATTTCTTACGGAATTGAGTGATATCTAACAGAAATTCAATTATTTCAACCATATGAGCTAATTGGTACGTGTTTTGGTAATGAAATCTGGTTTAGGGGTATATCTCAAACATCTTCAAAAACTTTTAGGTTTATACCATGTTCAGATCCTTGCTTAGAAATAGAAGTTCATAGGTGTTTGTCAATACTGCACCGTGCATGATTTTAAAATTTTACATCATTTTCATAGTAATACATATTCTTTAACGCAAAAAACTTTACCACACACAATTCGACAATAGTTACGGCAAATAACGTTCATTTACTGCAACTCATATTGATATTTGTGCTCCATTACGAATAAATTAAATCTTGTGATACGATGATCAATTTCACCCCTCTGATCAATTACACCCGATTTTACGGTATGTCGATTCTACCCCATCACCCCGAATCCCATTACCCCGAATGCCATTGACCCGAACGCCATTACCCCGAATTCCAAAACCCCGAACGACCCATTACCCCGAATTCCAATATCATGGGGAAATGTCATCAGTATCATCATGTCAAGATAATTGTAAATTCGGCGAAATAGACATTCGGGGTAATGAGGTAGAATCTAATATAAATTGAAATTTTCTTTCCATACAAATGTACAAAACTATTCTGTAACATTAATGAATCGATGCACGAGTTCACTAATATGACGTTTGAGCGGTGCCGAATTCATTGGTTTCCATGGTCACATAAATAACACGGCACCGCTGAAACGTCAAATAGTGAACCCGTGCATAGGTCCATAGTATGTTGTAAATCTCAGAGTTGATTTAGATAAGAGTGGCGTCAATGTCAAAATTGGAACAGCAGCGAACTGTCATTTCCATACAAATTCGCGTTCCAATCGAGCAGGAGACCTGTCAAAACTGGAACATGACGACACTCTTGTTTACAGGCACTCTAGTAAATCTAAATGTATCGCAGTATCGTCCGTAAAGCCAAGTAGCATATGAGATCGTGTGATGATAATGCCGTTTCATATGGTCCGTTGTCGGGCAACCTTCACGAAACCCAGCTTGGTATTCGCCGACGAAGGACTCCTCAAGCGATCTCAGTCTGTTAAACAGGATGCGTGACAGTTTTTATACGCCGAATTCAGGGGGGCAATCCCTCTGTACTTGGCGCACTCTAGTCTGTGTTCTTTCTTGTAAGTTGGACGTTTGAGGCCATTAAATCAACCGGTTTTTTCTTCATCCTCCCATACCTTAATAAGTACTTGGCTGATCTATGGTAAAAATGAGAAGCTACTTGAGAAGCTCGACCTTATAGTTCTTCAGCTCGCCGAAAGCTTTTTTCATCTCTACTATGGTCGGTGGGTCCACAACACGAAAGTCATCATCAAAGTTTCTCGCTAAATTTCCGACCATTCAACAGCTGATAGTGCTCCTTCCACTTGGCAGCTACATCCGTTTCATCGGTCAGCAAATTCTTAAACGATCGATCATTGCACATGGTGGGCACTGGTACGGTTTTGTGCCGCGCGCTGTTGACCGTTGCATAAAATCTCCGCATACTATTCCAGTTCATGGGCTATCATGGGCTTCAGCTACCACACTTTTTTCGTGCTGCCTTTTCCTTATGCGTATTACCTTTTTTTCGACTCTCGCTGCTCTGTACCGCTCACTGTTCTGTCAGATACAGTGCACAAGCATACAGCTACTGGCGACATTATTCACGTCTGTCACTCTTCATCAAACCAATCATTTCGCCTTCGTCGTTGTCCAGTGCCAATCACGTTTTTGTCACAGCTTCATGAGTATGATTCCATAGGCTGGTGACATCTCTAGAAACGGTGATTCTTTCCAACTGCTAGTCTAGCTGCTGGCAGTACTGTACAGTACCATTCGTTGGCAAGCGTTGGATATCAAAGCGCATCGTTCTGTGATTTCTGGAACTCGTGATGCAGGATAACCGTGCCCGAATTTCAGCAACAACGGGATAATGATCCGACTAGGGACGTTCCGATATGGCAAATTATCGATATTTGATTCGATACGATTATCGAATCGAACTATCGATACCACCGATATATTGATTCAAAATATCGATATATCACAATATCATATGATATTTTTGAAAAATGCAAAATACACATATCGCTCAGATTCATATGACTCGTCTGGAGTCTGTAGTCACCCATCGACTCCCATAGTAATTCAGCCACATAGAGTGCAGTGACAACTGTTAAAGAACTCTCAACTTAAAAAATAATTTATTTTCCTCCGATTGACAAACAATTCTCGATTACTTTTTCAATTCGACGTAAGTAATTTTCATACGATTTTAAGAAATATGTTTAACATATTTGACCTGCCTGCTAAAACTGTTTTGAAATGAAACACCATTTTGTCGCCGTGTACATCACTTAAATTTTGCATACAATTAGCTCGCATTCAAACACTAGGTAGTTTCTCTTATTTCCAAAAAAAAACAAATTAGCCTCACTTAATTCGTTTTGTAAACCCGGAAATCAAACGTTATAAAAGTGAAAAATGAGATGGTTTAGAGCGGATGGTGTAGAATTTCATTAGCGAAACACGTAGGATTGATAAAATAAGTTCGTTTACTTTTCTGGCTTGAGGCTATTTGAATAAATTTTCGAGAATTCTTTAAACCATTAATTTTTCCGGTATCTTGACCGATAGGGGCTTGAATATATCCTAGGTCTATAGACCACGGCACTTATGGACAACGGGAAGTCCTGACCAAAAACCACGATTCATAGAAAAAAGGGCGAGGGGTTCCCCTCCACCTGAGAAATCCGTAAGTGTGACTACGTGGTTTATGGACAGCCTCTAATGTATAATTTATATAACAATTACACAGTTCGACAAAAAAAGTCGATCGGAATGCACAGAGATCAGACACCCTGGGCTTGAAAGTATAAACATAATCAAAAATAATGGCGTTCTCAGAATGTTCGTGTCTGTCCTAGGTCATTTTTAAGATATACTTGAACATTTTGCATTTTTTTTATTTAAATATCTAATCTAATCAATAACCCGACACAGTGTTTTATATTCAGGACAAAAGAATTCATGTGCCATATTATGTTTTTAGGGTCTTCCTTAGCCGAGTGATTAGAGTCCGCGGCTACAAAGCAAAGCCATGCTGAAGGTGTCTGGGTTCGATTTCCGGTCGGTCTTTTCGTAATGGAAATTTCCTTGATTTCCCTGGGCATAGAGTATCAACCACACGATATACGAATGCGAAAATGGCAACTTTGGAAGTGCTCATAAGAACACTAAGCTGAGAAGCAGGCTCTATCCCAGTGAGGACGTTAATGCCAAGAAGAAGAAGAAGAAGAAGAAGAATATTATTTTTTAAACTTGAAATTATATTTTAATAGTTGTATTAAGATTTGCATGGACCCATCCCCCTTTTATTACCCCTCCCCATTTTTAAAGTATTGCAAATATTTGATATAAATGGTTGAAATAAGCGATTTTAGTAATATTACGATCCACCACCTATCTCTCCAGAAATATCGTGGTTTATGAATAACCCCTTGACCATTCTGTAGGACCATCCATAAATTGCGTGTTCATTTTAGGGGGGGGGGTCTGTTCAAAGGCTACGGTTCGTATACATAAAAATAAAAATTTAAAGAGCTGACCACAAGGGGAAGGGGATGAAAAATACCAAAAATTTAACCACGTAGTTTGTGGAGGATCCCTTGCAGGTTATTTTGTTTCCTGTTTTCTTTAGTGAATTTAAAATCTAACAGGCAAACAAACTTTTCCCTTATTTCTATCAAATTCTATGCTAGTGTGATGGATATATCATCTTTGCTTCATTTTTCATATACATATGAACAGCGCAATGACAATACTTCATTTGGTCATAAAAAGTGCCTCTTAATTGTTATTGGACATCTAAGCATTTTCACAAATATCAAAAACATACATTTTCAAAACGAATTTATTTACTGTTCACGGAGATCTACAATTCCTTGTGATAATAGTAGAATTTACATGCTACATTATATTCTGCTGTATTTTTTTGTACATCACCTTTTTATGCTTTTGCTACATTGTAAATTAGAGTTTAGGATTGAGAAAAATAAAATGGAATATATATTTCATGATACTTTTTAGTTACCTTTTCTTTACATGTATGTAACAAAATATTTTGTTTTGGTTAGTGATTGTCTTTTATGTTCTTCTGGATATTTTTGTTAAACTAATCTTCAACAATATGTACCCATTGCATTGACGTTATTTTATCCTTTAAACCATGGCTCGATGTCCTTAAAATCTTGATGTGCTCGCTCACCCTGCTCGTCTGAAAAACTTCCAAGGAAATCTTTTAAGATGTCGAATCAAAGAATGCATTTTCAATGTAACATTAATGTATAGTTTTTTATAGCTAGCCTTTTTTTAAAGCACTGTGATGGCCATGCTGATTAGGGTGCGGCTTATTTTTCAAAAGTTCTCATAACCAAAAATTCGTGTGCTCTACTGTATTCAAATCACATTATAAGAGAAACTTCAAAATCTGACCCAAAAATATTAACATTTAGAGGTAAAGGTAAATTTTCAAGTTATAAAAAATGAATTTTTGTGAAGTTATCATAACTTTGTTATTTTCCAACAAATTTTAAACTGTTAGCACCATTATCTTTAAAAACATCAAAAATTTGTCTAAAATCAAAACTAGTCTGAGTTAAAAATAGTTTTATCCAAATTTTTCCTCATTTCACTGAAAAAATCATTTATGTTTTACCAGAACTTTATAAATACTCAATCGATTCATAATCTGTTTACATTTTTTTTTTTTTTTTTTTGAAGCAAATTTGGTTCTTCTCAAACTGTTCATACAACACATTTTTCTGAAAAATGGTTTTGACTTAATTATTAAACAAAAACTACCCAAAAGCATGATTTTTTAACGAAAAAATCAAATTTCTTTGGATTATTTGAGTTTTTTCGCCGGAAAAAGCATGTTTTCTATAAAACTTAAATTTATAAAGCATGTTGCCTTAATAACGAGTTGAATAGTGCTTATATTTTTCAGCATTGTTTATCCTTCAATGTTTAATAACCAGAACAAAACAGTTTACGGGCACCACATCGATAGGATATTCATAAGAAGGTTTAGTTATCACACAAGCATAAGATTAATAAAAAATTAGTTCTAAGTCCGTTGATCTATCAGGGAACATTCATAAATTACGTGGACTTTTTTGGGTATCAAGATCCCTCTCCCCCGTCGTGGCCTTTTGTCCATATATAAATTTAAAAAATCCACGTGGTTTATGGATAGCCCCTTAATCTTAAATTCGATATTGTAAACATGAAACTGCAAGGGTCCTTCATAAACCACGTAGTTAAATTTTTGGTATTTTTCATCCCCTTTCCTTTGTGGTCAACTCAACATTTTCATTATTTTTATTTATACGAACCGTAACCTTTGAACAGACCCCTCCCTCTTAAAATGAACAACCAAATTTATGGATGGCTGCACAGTATGTTCAAGGGGCTATTCATAAACCACGATATTTCTGGCGAGATAGCTGGTGGATTGTAGTATTGAATCTCTTATTTTAACCATTTATATCCAATATTCTAGCATTTGCGATACTTTAAAAATGGGGAGGGTACAGACAAAAAGGGGGAGGAGGGTCCATGCAAATCTTAGTTCAACTTTTCATATTGAATTTCAAGTTTAAAATATAATGAGGCACATGAATTCTGTTGTCCTGAAAATAAAACACTGTGTCGGGTTACTGATTAGATTAGATTTTTGAATAAAAATACAAAATGTTCAAGTATATTTTAAAAATGACCTTGGGCAGACACGAACATTCTGAAAACGCCATTATTTTTTATTATTTTTATACTTTCAAGCTAGGGGTGTCCGGTTTCTGTGCATTGAGATTGTGATCCAAATATTGGTTTGCGATATATCGGAAGAAAATATTGAAATCACCGATATATTCAATAGGAAATAATATAGCATAATATCGATATTCTGATATATCGGAAGTATCGGAACGTTTCTAGATCCGACAACTACTATGCTAAGCTGTCATGCGCTAGCTTAGCTTAGCTTAGCTTAGACTGACTACACATATCAATGGTTGCTATTCCGTGATTGACCGAAGTCAGTGAAAATGCACAAAGAATCAACTAGAAGTTCGGCTGGGATTGGCCATAATCTTCTTCAGTGTCCATAATTCAATGCCTCTATTTATACAGGGTCAATAACGGCGCCGGCCACGTCCTTGCAGTCAGGTGAGATTGGGGGAAGGAATGTTAGTGTGTAACCTTTGCTTTTTGGAGACCGTGTTTGCCTCTGCATCTCCACAAAGGTTACTGGGAGGGATGTTTGTTAATGGGGAGGATCGTTGGGTTATAGGATTCACTTTGATAAGCGATTAGACCATGATAAACAATGATTTGTGAGATATATACATGCTTATACGTAAATATAATATTTTCATTTGATATGAACAATTTCTATGTAGAGGAAAATTATGCCGACACTTGAGGTGACGAACCATTCAAAGTTTGTTGAACAAATACCTAAATGTAACATTCCTACAGCTGTCAGGACGAAAGCATGTGTTATTATATTTTACTCATTTGAAAAGAAACAAAAAACTCGATTGGTTGGGACATCATAGAACACTCTTATTCTTATGCCGACACTTACAGTGGCGAACCATCCAAAGTTTGTTGAATAAAGTGAACCTTTCGCAAGTCTACACTTGTAGTGTCGAACCATTCAAAGTTTTTTTAATTACAAAAATAAAGGTATATAAGAGGTGTTCTGAAAAAAAAAATGTTAAACATAAATAAATCATGAATCAGAGTTTGTGTCGACACTCACAGTGACGAACCATCCATAGTTTGTTGAAAAATCATATTTACATCCCACCATTGTAACGATTGAATGTGCAGTCATACATATTTTATAGATTAGAAATAGTAGCGTGAAACGAGCTCACCAATTGATCCGTTATCCTTGACTGAGCAGCCACAATCCACTTTCGGCTTCACTCGTTTGCTCGGCTATAAACAAGCACTCAGGAAAAAAAAATAAGCTCGCGACCCAAAAAAAAAAAACTGTTCGGGCTTTCTTGACGCACTGCCCAGGAGCATGCGTCAAGGTCGAAGGAACAAACAGAACTAACCGTTCGCGGCACTTTTTCAGTTACTCCAACCGAACTCACCGATCACGCCACTTTTTCACTTACTAGACCAACGCGCGACATGTTTGATCCTGCCCTCGTCGCTTGCCCCGGCAAAAGCAAGTGTCAAGGTTGAAAGATCAAACAGAACTCACTATGCTAAGCTGTCATGCGCCAGCGATAATAAAATAATCAGTCTTTATTTTGTCGTCATGTTTACAGCTTTTTTCCATACATTTTTGATATACTTTTGCTAAATGATTATCTAATTTAGATGTTTTATTTCACGAATAAGCGTATAAAACGACTTTACGGTAGGGCAAATAATGGACTGCATAAGCATCATTCTGCGATTCATACCCATGGACAATTGCGAAAGTGTAGACAATATTGTAGAAATGTTTACCCATGATGCGATCAACTTTTAATAATTTATAATTTTCTTCCTGAAAATGTCTATGAACAATCAATTTCCATCTGTCAATAAAAACCATAACCATTGGCATGGCAGTCGCCTAGACAAAACACTTTACCAGAAGGGATCATCAGAAAAAATCTCCCTCTTGATGACACACCATTATCATGCAAAGGACCGAACCGGAATCGATTTTTAACCGATTTCCCTCCCATTTTTTTTTCGTTGTCACCGGCAGGCGAGATGATAATCTCCAACGAGCGCTACTCGATGACAGAAAACGAAAGCTCGATGTACGCGGTGCAGATGACGCTTGTGATCCAGAAGCTACACAAGGCCGATATGGGCGGTTACAAGTGCATTTCGAAGAACAGCATCGGGGACGCCGAAGGGACAATACGGTTGTACGGTAAGTACCTAGGCTTCACGGCTTCGAATGATTGTATCGATTGGTCGGCACACGGGCGTGCGAGGTTCGGGGTATTTGTTTGATCTGTCATTTTCAAAACCTGTTAAGATTTCTATTGAGTAATAAATAAGGTTTCATATGGAAACCTCTGGGATAATTTCTGAAGGTATTAGAAATCTGCATAGTAAGATCTTAAAGAAATCCTGTATTACAAATTAAAAGCAAATCTTAAGTTTTTTTTTAAATTATAGACTTTTTAATCCAACAAGGATCATGCAGGTCTGTATGTCTATTCAAAACAATTTGACATTGAGAGTTTAACAATCTTTCATTATTTCATCGTATCGTTTCTGTTGTCGTTTGATTCGCTTATCAAATTTAACTATCCACCTTTTGATATCTTTTGGGTTTGGATCTGGTCCTGGGTCCGTATCCAACGTTACCAGCCCTGTAGTGGCAAAACTAGGAAAGTTCCGGTACCAATGGTTGTGAATGTGCCAGTACATTAAACTGTGGAGCGTGTATTTTCGAAAAAAAGAATACCTTTTTGACTCATATTCCGAACACTGAAAACCAACAGTGCCTTCAAATGCATCTGGAGGGGATAAATTAGCTCATACTTGTGAAAATTTAAATTTCTTCGCAAAGCCTAACTGTTAGCTGTTGGGTGTGCCGATAAAAATGTTCATTTTAACTTGTTTGATATTGTTTTTACGTAAAAGTGTGGAACAACATTTTGGTTCAGATGCCGAACACTGTTTTCATTCTATCTCATGTTCCGAACAGCACAAATAAATCGTATTCACATAACTAATTTCTCAAATAAATTCATCTGAGCTAACTTTACTGACCTCGAACTAGTGAATCATCTCTACTCCTGAGGTTTGGAATAGATTGGAAGATGATTAAATTGAATTGTGATTGGCTGCCATTTTCTGGTAATTTGTCATTTCAGCGAAACATTTCAACCACACCGTCATACAAAAACCGAGTGTTCGGGTTATGAGTCCGTTCGGAATTTGAGACAAAACGGAATGTGCTATTTTTTTTTCGATCGATTCCCTCTAGATTTGTTGATTTGCACTTTTTATCTTAACATGAGCATGAGCTTGATTGACCAAAACAATCAAAATTGCACAATGAACCAACAGACAGAGCTTGGGAGTAGCTCACCAGCATCAGTGTATGATTGCGAGAATTCCAGACATTACAGAGTCAATACGGCCATCGAGGAAGAGAAGGAATGGATGGTCTCACAAAATACAAGGTGAATTTTGGGTAGATTTTTTTGTATACTTCTTGACATCTGGGAAGAATATCCAAAAAATCTAAACCTGCGAAAATTTATCACAGAAATCTGAACATAATTTTCAAAGAATTTCATGTCAGTAGAGAAAAGCATGAAGAAAAAAGATTTTTTCCTAATATAAACATATTTTACGCTGAGTTATAATAGTTTTCTTTAATGTTTTATGAAACACTAACCAATTGTAGATCGCTTTACAGTATAAGTTCCAATCTTCTAGTAAATTGGTTTAGTATTTACTAGTATCACTGACAAAAGGTGATTGAGTAAGCACTTATTAACAGTGTTGCATTTGAACGCGTTCAGTTTGCGTTCCAGTTCAAACTTTTGAACGAAAGATCAAGTAGGCTTGCTCATTGAGCAGTTCAAAAATCTGAACCCGTGCAAGCAGTAAATTGAACTTGAGATGAAAACTGTTTTCATGGCAGATACACGACATATTTCAACGCGGAAGTTTTGCAAGATATTGAAAAACATTTAAAGTTCCATAAATGTTGAGTGAAATGAATGTATTAAAGTCGAGTGTAGTTTTTTCGGGTTCTATCTTTCATTGAGAATTTTGAAGTGAACGGGCCGTTCTTGAGCATGTGCAGAATCTTGCACAAGAGTTCAATGCTTACTAGGTTCTCGTGCAAAATTAGAAAGCGTTCAGTTCATTTTTGGCTCGCGTTCAGTTTAAAATGCATCACTGCTTATTAATAAGTAGTGATTAAAAACTAGTAGCGAATTTGTCGCTTGTTCCCTAAGGCTTATTATTGAATAATAAAACAATTTTTTTTCCATGTTACTATCAAAGAACCAAACTTCCTAATATTATCTTGACGAAGTACAAATTGTCCAACAATTTTCTCTGAATCTTCTTAAGAAATTTGAAAACATATTTTTAGTTATATACAAATGATATGACTAATTTGCTTTTATGTATTGTAAGACTCTTAACAAAATAACTAAAAAAGCCTCTGCTTTTTTTAAACCAATGAAAATATAGTAAGCACATTGTATTCAAGAGATTTAAATTTTTTACAAATGGTCCAGCGTTTTCAAACAATTTTTTAATGCTATGCTCAGGTGTTTCTGAACACATGCGTCTCATGAACAATAATTCGAATGAATTTCTTTAAAACATCTTTAGGACAATCTTCAATAGTTCTTAGGGATGGTACACAAATTATGTCACGCTAAATATCGACTTTTTCGACCCCCCCCCCTTGTCTCGTTTTTTGTATGAGTCCTTCAAAAATTTTGTAAGGCTTGTCACGCTTGGCTTGACCCCCTCCCCCCCTCAAGCGTGACGTAATTTGTGCATGACCCCTTGTACATTTTCTATTGATATTTAGCAAGTATTTTAATGTACCGACTCAAAATGAGTGAACAGTGTTCACTCAACATAACTTATTTCGTAGATTTCGATGATAATTTCAGTACTCGTCCTACCATTTAAAAACAATATTTAATGGCAATTGACTAATATCTCAAGTAAACAATCTGCTAAACCGGCAATCTATGGATATGAGTGGTATACATAAAGCTAGCATTGTTGTATAACTTTAATTGAAGTTGATTTAACACTTCAGTCGTCGCGCTGTTGTATTTTGTGCAATACTGGTGAAAAACCTCGCTTCTCAATCAAAACAGCAGCGTGGTGGTTCTGACAGTGGTCAACCACGCGACGACTGGAAGTGGGAAATGGTCCTTCTAGAATCTAGAGCCATGTTGATGTTATAATTTATAATATTAACCTTACATTTGTGGAGCCCTTTCCCATTCTAGATCCACTCTAACTGAAGTTATACAGTAATGCTAGTTCTATGTACAAAGTTTACATGCATGAATTACAGCTTGAGCAGCATGGTTTGGGATGTTTTACAAAAAATTTTATAGCATACAAACTTGCATCATGAAAACAAAATTGACATAGGGGCGCCCAAAGGGAGGTTTGTCAAGGGTGCTGCATCGCCACGCTACGGCTCTGCATGTGTGTTGTGTTTTCATGATACGGTTGTTGTGTAGAGAAAAAAAATGTTTGTAATATTCATAATTATTGGAGACCGAGTACAGTGGGGATTCGCTCGTTGGGGGTCCGCTACATGGAACGACTCGATGGTTGGATATTCGCTGGTTGGAATAAAATCCAACTAAAAAGCACTCGAATGTCAAAAGAAGGTGCCAAACTGACTTTGACGTCTGAGTACCGTCGCAGATGCGTTAGTCTGGAGCATTTTCACCATCTGTCAGTCGTTCCAACTAACGGATCGGATTCGCTAGATGGAAGGCAGTTGTGTTCCAACCAGCGAATCCCCGCTGTATAAATCTGCATCTCGATGATCATCATAGGAAGAGGCTTAAGGCTAAGTAGCCCGTCATTCGTTTTGGCAACAATGATGACTTTTCAGCTTGCATTTCAAAGTGATAAAACTCAGTCTTGATAGTTTATATTGACTTGAAAATGTATCACTGTTCGCGCTAACATGCATAAAGTATGCTGATACTTTTTCAGCTGGGTCAGAGCAAAACCAACTGATTTTTTTGATTTGAAATCGTGAGATGAATTAGCAACAATCATCAACGACACGTACAAATTTAAATGACGGCCTTAAGGGCATATCTCCTTGAGTGCCAAAATGGCCTCTAATATGGCACCTTATTCCTCCCTTCACTTTCCGCTCCCTCCTCCCACGCTTCTCACAGTGTTTTCGAGAGCGATCACAAAAAATGATTATTTGAAGTTACTAACCTTATTGTAGAGGGGTGGTTTCTTAACTGAAAGCATTCTTTAATGGGTTTTTCACAAATTACCAGTTTTCAAATGCAAACATGTAGTTATTGCTGTGATTTGTGTTGTAAAATATCACGCACTACCGAATCTCTTCTTCTGCACGCACCGAGATATTGTTGCTGGTTTTTCGGTGCTCGTTCTAAAACTCACTTTTAATTGTATTTCTACTCACCGTAGCAATTCAAAAATCTAATGTGATACTTGAAACATTTTGATTTTTCACGCACGATGCTTTGCAACGTTTTACGTTTTTTGTAGTTTAAAAACATTAATAATAAACAAAAAAAAAATAAAACAAAAAATGATTTTAGTTTTTATAGCGTTGAATAAAAATATTTTGTTTGCGTTCGTAAAATGCAGCGATCCATGTAGCGTAAGCGTATGTGGATTGCGTTTGCCATAACGAATTATGAAAGCTTCGCAAAGCGCCATGTACACATTTTGGCGGACTACAGGCGTAATTCAGATTTGTCGCCATACCTACCACACGCCATGCAAAAGCAGTTGGCGCGATTTTCTATAATAGTTGCTTTTTGTTTGAATAGTTGGACGGTCAGAATAGGCAGTTTCTTGGCGCAAGAATTTCTTCAACTCGTTCATTTCGCTACGAAGTTGGCTGGAGAGCAGAAGTGCGCGAGTTTAGTGAACCAATTACGTTTAATTGAAGTAAATTCGAAAAGTTAAAGTTTATTCTGGTGATATTGAAGTTTAAATTAAAGGTAAAAGTTAGTGAGTGAGTTTTTCGTGATAAGTTAAGTTAAACGTTTTGTGTATTTCTTCCATCTCTAGAGGACCGAGGTCCATAAATTATTCGCATTTTGCCCTTTTTTTATTAAGTTTATCTCAACGGAAAAAGGTAATTATATTTAATTAATAGCATGAAGACTTAAAACTAATGTGATTTCGCGTTGGACATGCAGCGCTCTGCGCTTTTTCCGTACGGCTGGATTTCTATCCGTTGGTATTCGGCATCCGTCACCGCCGAATCGTGAATTTGGTCCGTTCATCGAGAATTTGGTAATCCGATCACCGTCCAGACCCGCGTGCAGTGCAAAAGGCCCGCCTTGAAAGGTAGTTAAACGGAGGCGTGAGTGAAGTCGCTAAAGTGCTCTGTAGCGAATTTTCTCCTTCGGACGCCAATTACCGAAGGTAAAGGTCCCATTACGTCATCTCTGGTGGACCCATTTCCGAGAGTTCGGTTCGTTGAAGCGTGACGCCAATTGCACGCCGCGAACCTCGATCCTAACCCAAAGATAGGGCGACATTACTCCCCGCTCGAATTAGCGGACAGGTACGCGAAGCCGGGTCGCTGGGTACGTGTTCCTCTATTGGCAGGAGCGGATCGTCCCGGGTATTAATAGGCGAAATAGCCGTCTCACTCTCGAGATCCGAAATCGGAAGCTTCCGTTCCAGCCGCCACTCCCTCCGCAACGTTATTTCGGCCATTTTGCACGCGGGTCAACTCATCGCTGCCCGCCAATTTGCAGCACGGACACGCCGGTGGTCGTCATCTCGTTACCGCCATCGCCGAGGTCGACCGTCGCCATCATCGAGTCTGCGGAGTCGACGTTCCGTTCCCCGTCAACGAGCCTTCATCGAGTCAACGTAAAAGCCTGCGCAGGTACGTGAAGAGCTTTATATACATGGCCATGTTTGCTCTTTTTCCATTCCGTATGGTTTTCCTTTGTCTAACCCGAATGAATGGTGAATTCGATTCCTAAAATAAAAGTTTTGAAGAAAGATTAAGTTACCTTTTCGTTACGTTTAACTATGCTTAAATAAAACTACTCGCTAACTGACATTACGTTTCGTTCCGTTTATTAGCTCTTTTGAGTAAGCATCCTCTTCTGAATTCCCTAAAACCTTAAGGCTGTGGAGGAGTAAAAGTCATTCTTGCGTTTGATTTTCTAGTGTTGTTTACCAAGAACCGTTCAAAACTCTCCCAGAGAGAAAAAGTCTCTAAACGTCGGGCAAATCTGAACACGACTGGTGGTCTCTCATTGAGAGTGGCTTGCTAATAATCTCTAGTAAAGTTTTACGAACGATTACAGCTTCTTAAAGCAATAAATCACTTATATTCGTCAATTTGTGCTCGGAAACAGCACCGGAACGTGAATTCACTGAGCCTACATTGTTTATGAATCAGATGCGCCGCTCTCACTGATTGGAAGTGATGTCAGTTTTTATGTTTGGAATTAAAATTGTTTGGATATTCATACACTTGCTACAACCACGTATTTTACAATTTCATAATACTCAAAAGGTGTAAAAGTGTCGCAAAACATTTTTATGCGTGAGAAAAACGATGTACGACGCAATTTAACAGCATAAATGAATATTAGATATTATACACTACAATTGACTGTATAATTCAAATGCATTTTGATGGCAACTTTCTCCGTCTTCGAGAAGTGAGAGAAGAGAGGAGAAAACTACCAAAAATAGTGAACAACACACGCATGGTGTGAAAAATGCCTATAATTTTGGTTTTCACTACCAAATGAAATAAATTACGATTCTGAGCTTTAATGAAGTTGTTGATGAATTCATATCGACAATAATACCATTGTATGAAACGTGTGCTTGTAATACTTCCTACATAATTCTGTGGGTTGAGGTATACATGGAACATGATGATTTATTTTTAGCCGACGCACATAACATTGTGCTCCGCTTTGTTGGGTGGCTCGTGAGGGTACTTCAGCGGGTGGCTCGAGTGGGAGGCAACATTATGCTTACGTGCTCAATGGACTTTCACCTAAAAGGGGGAGGACAACTTTGCTCTGAGTAAGCTTATGCGCATCGAGCAAACCCTAAGTTACTCACATTTGCTCAACAATCAGCAACTTCACTTTTCCTGCTGTCAGTTTTGTTTCGCTCTTGCATCTGTTTTCAAGAAATGTCGGGTGGATGGCTGAGATTTAATTACGATTTTCGTTACAAAAAAAGAGGTTTCATTGTTAAATTGTTCAACAATATGATATACGACTCAAATGATGAGGCTAATGATTTCTTCGGTATTGTTAGCTAATGGGTTTTTCATTTATATTGGGATTCTACAAAAGAAATGGAATATATTTGTAGCTAGGATTTTATTCTGGAGGGGGCCTAGGGGGGCCTAGAAATTTCTTGGTTTATCGAAGTAATGTAGGTCGCAATAATCACGATTGTCACAAACTTCGTAGTTATTTTGTTATTTTGTTTCATTCTTCATACTAGATATATTTTCAGTGATACTTGTAAATATTAAGTTTCACTACGGATAATATTGCTGTGTGCATTTGAACTGCAAATATCAAATGCGGGAACACTAAACGCGATAAGATTTTTCACAAGAAATGCGATGTCAAAGATCGATTTATCTTGCTAGGGCGGCGGTGATTTATTTAATCGTTGCTAGGTGTCCTTTGATTGTTTTGTGTTACCGCATTTGGAGGACGTTTAGTCAAGATTTGCTCCTCTAATGCAAACAGCAATATTTATTTTCTGTCTAATCCAGTAAAAAAAAAACACCTCCAAGAATTCTTCCAAAGAACTCACGAGAAATATCCCTTTGTAACTATTCCACCAGCATTTCAGGTATCTGGGAGGTTTATGGACAAAAGGTCGAAAGACAAAAGGTCGAAAGGACAAAAGGTCGAAAGACAAAAGGTCGAGAGGACAAAAGGTCGAAAACGATTTGCATGGTGGGAAATTTTTCCTTCTTTGAAAAAAGATTTTCGACCTTTTGTCCCTTCTTTTTTGTTCTTCGACCTTTTGTCTTTCGACCTTTTGTCCTTTCGACCTTTTGTCATAGATTCTATCTGGGATTATGTCATGAATTATTTCCATACATTTCCAGCGCATTCTCTAAGAACTCTTTTGCCAGTTTTCACTGAGTTCCTCCTGGGATTCCCACGGAAAGTAATTCCACGGATAAGTAGATTTATAGTTGTTTGCTAAAGTTTCTTTAGGATTTCTTATCTTACCAGAAAATTTCTCGAAGAAAAAAAGCTCTTGAAGAATTCCGCAAGATAATGCTCTAGAAATTATTTTGTACACTTCATACTTATAAATATATTGTAAATAGATCCGAAACAGATGCGCGAATCATGATTTTTGAGCATTTGATGCATGATTTCGAGCACTCAGCTGCAACTTGTGTTGCGTTACGACAATCTGACTCTTGATATCGTGAGTCCAAATCATGGTGTATTTTCATAAGATGAAAACACACTGGAATCATGATATCCGGGTGCATAATCATGATTTTGGATTCTGATTTCTACCCGTGCATCGGTTGTTGACCATTTGTTTCCAGCTTGAGTGTCATCCCAATCACGACATTAATCTCTGAGCCAAAATACACCAAGAAATGGCAGGATACGCAAAAAAAACCACAACACTCAAGTACTGGCATCCTTTTTGCATCCACTAGCAACAATACACCAATAGTTGACATGCCACCGGAAGCATAGAATGTCTGATGCACAGAGTCAGAGCACGGTTTACCCAGATACTGTGATATTGTGTACCCATGTGCAACATATCCAGGGCAAAGTGGTCCGAAATGCACCCTTGCAATGAAATAACTTAATTAGTAAAATTATTCTTAGAAACACTTCATCGGAATTTTATGTACCGTAAATCGGGATAACTTTGATGGTTGTTTAGAAGAAAATCTTGTTATTTCTGTTCGTTAGATTTTGATTTTATATTTTCAAAACAAGTAACGGTATTTTAGTCATCGATTGCAATTAAAAGATTGCATAACAATTCATTTTAAAGGCATTTTGAGGTGTCCTATAATTGAAAGTATTTTTGTTTTGTTTTGGGGTAACTAAACAACTACATCATTGAGTTTGAAACTGGATCGGAGAATATTGAAAGAGATCGAGGACTACACTTCATGCATTAAGGCACTGAATAAAAAGAAAAAAATAAGAAAAAAAAAGACGAAGAGAACAGAGCTGCCGAAAATACAATAAGTAAGTCTACTTATTCCGTGGACTTTCCTTAGCCGAGTGGTTAGAGTCTGTGGCTACAAATCAAAGCCATGCTAAAGGTGTCTGGGTTCTATTCCCAGTCGGTCCATGATCTTTTCGTAATGGAAATTTCCTTGACTTATCTGAGCATTGAGTATCATGAGTATCACCTGCCACAAGATATACGAATGTGAAAATGGCAATTTTGGCCAAGAAAGCTCTCAGTTAATAACTGTTGAAGTGCTTATTGAACACTTAAGTAAAGCCATAATGCTAAGAAGAAGAAGAATAAGTCTACTTATTCCAAAAATGATCAATGTTAAAATCAATGTCAAAACATACAACATACAAAAACTCATAATGGGGTTTGTTATGCTTGCTTCTGCCTCAATTATATTTTAATGTGTTTTTCTTTGAATCCTGCATTGAAATGTATAAATTCTCTTTCATGTTGTCTATAATTAGTCTCCATTCCTGTTCCAATTACAATTTGGTCAAACAGTAATTGTGGATTTCTATCAAATTTTGAAACACTGCAGAAAACCGTGCAAATGCACATGGAATTTGATTGGAAGAAAAAGTAAAAAAATCCTCAAAGTATAATTTTGTATAACTTTCCCCTGCACGTCTACACGGTATATCTAACGATGGCAGCGACTCTTGCTACCGACATGGGAACAATAAAAAAGAAATTTGTTCATGAATAATTCCGCCACACAAACGATGTGCGAAAGAATGTGCAACGATCCAACCGAAGCGTTGGGCGAGAAGCGTGGAAGCACCGGAGTTGGGGGAAAATCTCTTACATTAAAAGCAATATGTAACGATGGGTTTTGGGTGTTGGGGTTCAAGTGTGTCTGAAAAAAAAATGATGAAGGAGCAAGTTAACCCCTACATGAGCAAATGTTGCTTATCTTGTTCCATCTCTTCCTGTAAGCTTTCCCCCAAAAATATACAAATCGCTCGACATGGAAATTATGTGTTTTATTGTAGATTTTATTGATACGCTTTGGTTAAAATTAATTTCACGAAGTAACATAATTTCTGTTATTAATTTAGGCAAAAGAATGCAAAAGTAAAAAGCATTAGTAGGACACTTCGTGTCATAACTTTTAACATTGCAACATTTGAAGGCTTCAATTCGAATATTAAATCTTGATGAAATGTTTTAGTATTTTTGAAACGCTTTAAAAAATTCTGTTCTACGACACAACATAACGAAGTTATAAAGAGTTAATGATTTATCATTGACTGCCTAGTCATAGTAAATGACATACCATGGATTGGTTCCTGCTGTAGGTTGGTATAGGTTCTTCTCACGCTAAGGACCTCTGTACTGTGATGAAACTACAAAGCTCGTATGCTTGAATTGCGGGGCCCTCATAAGTCAAACTTTTGGGATTGCCCTTCGCGTAGGCGAGTCGTCGAGGCTCGTGCCAGGCAGATTAACGGTAATGTCCGTTACGATAACGGTCGTTTCCGGGATTCCCTTGGTAGAGTGTTGAATAATGCTAATTTTTCAGTTAACAATCGCTTGATTAGGAATCACAAACTAATTTTATTCCGTCGGGCAGTGATGCATTTTAAACTGAACGCGAGTCAAAAGTGAACTGAACGCGTTCTAATTTTACACAAGAACTTAGTAAGCATTGAACTCTCGTGCAAGATTCTGCACCTGGTGTGCTGCACTTCAAAATGTACAATGAAGTTGAAAACCCTAAAACAACTACATCAGACCATATTGATTTCATTTCATTACAAATATATGGCACCATAAATATTTCCTAACATCTTTGCTAAACTTCCGCATGTATCGCTGTTTGCGTTTGACGTGCAAATCACGTCTAACAGGGCTTCAAATGCGGTAACACAAAGTAGCCATAGGATACTTAGCAACCATGATCCATTTCAGCGCCAACCTAGCAAAGAAAACCAATCTTTGACTTCACCTTCCTTGTTAAAAATCTCACCGCATTTGGTGTTCCCGCATTTGATATTTGCATTTCAAACGCACACAGCAATATCTGCCATGACGACAGAGTTTTCATTTCTTTTTCAATTTTCAGCTCGCACGGGATCATATTTTTGAACTGCTCATTGTTCAAGCCTACTTGACCTCTCGTTCAATATAATAAATACAATAATTTAAATATTTTAAATTGGAATGCTCGTTCCTTAAATGGTAAAGAGAACGAGCTGTTTAATTTTCTTACAGCCTATAACGTGCATATAGCAGTTATTACCGAAATCTATTTGAAACCTGGAACCAAACTCAAAAGAGATCCAAACTTTTTTGTTTAGCGTAATGATCGACATGTGGGGGAGTTGCAATCATCATTCATAGGCGTATAAAACATCAACTGTTTTCGTCATTTGAAACTAAAGTTTTTGAAACTTTAGGTGTTTCTGATGAAACACAGCTTGGTAAATATACTTTCATAGCTGCCTATTTGCCTTTTCAATGCTCTGGACAGCAAGTTAAATTGCTCCAAACTGACTTGCGAAAATTGGCTCACAATAAATCAAAATCTTTTGTCATTGGTGACTTTAATGCCAAACATCGGTCATGGAATAATGCTCAAAATAATTCCAACGGCAGAATTTTATTTGATGAGTGGTCTTCAGGATATTGCTCAATTCAATACCCTGATAGCCCTACATGTTTTTCCTTTTCTAGAAATCCATCTACGATTGACTTGGTCTTAACCGACTCTAGTCATCTTTGTAGCCAATTAGTTACTCATGCTGATTTTGATTCTGATCATGTCCCTGTTACATTTCAAATATCCCATGAAGCGATTCTCAATCCTATCAGCTCCATTTTCAGTTATTTTCGAGACGGCTGGAATATATATGAAACGTATATTGACTCTAATCTTAATGTTAACATTTCTTTACAAACAAAACTTGATATTGACAATGCTCTTGAAACTTTAACAAATTCCATTGTTGAAGTCAGGAGAATTGCAATTCCAAAATGTGAAGTAAAATTTGAATCCGTGATTATAGACGATGATCTTAAACTCTTGATCCGTCTTAAAAACGTGAGAAGAAGGCAATTTCAACGCACTCGTGATCCTTCTAGGAACGTTTTGCACAATTAAGAAACAAAAATTTTGAAAATGATATTTCTCAATTGGACCCCGGCTCTAAGTCCCTTTGGAAATTATCTAAAACTTTGAAACAACCTCAGAAGCCAATACTGGCATTGAAAGAGGAAAACAAATTATTACTAACTAATTGCGAAAAAGCTCAAAAACTTGCTATGTATTTTGAAAGCGCGCACAATTTCAATTTAGGACTAACTAGTCCAATCGAAAATCAAGTTACTCAGGACTTAATAATATTCTCAATCAAGAGAACATTTTTGAAAATGCCTGGGAGTCTGATTTGGAAGAAGTGAGAACTATTATGTAAAAAATCAAAAATGTTAAAGCTCCTGGTGATGATGGAATTTTCTACATCCTCATCAAGAAACTTCCAGAAAGTAGCTTATCATTTCAAGTTGGTATATTTATCAAATGTTTTCAATTAGCATGTTTTCCTGACAAATGGAAAAATGCTAAGGTTGTTCCAATTTTAAAACCAGACAAAAATCCTGCAGAAGCTTCTAGCTATCGTCCAATCAGTTTGCTTTCCTCTATCAGTAAACTTTTTGAAACGGTCATTTTGAACAGAATGATAGCCCACATCAACGAAAATTCAATTTTTGCCAATGAACAGTTCGGATTCCGCCATAGACATTCGACCACTCATCAACTTTTACGTGTAACAAATTTGATCCGTTCCAACGAATTTGAAGGCTATTCTACTGGTCTTGCTTTTCTAGACATAGAAAAAGCATTCAACAGTGTTTGGCATGCTGGCTTGATTGTAAAATTAAAAAACTCTAATTTTCCAATATACATTAATAGAATAATTCAAAGCTATCTGTCAAATCGTACAGTTCAGGTTAATTATCAGAACTCCAGGTCAGAAAGACTTCCTGTAAGAGCTGGAGTATCTCAAGGCAGCATTTCGGGCCACTGTTATACAATATTTTCACATCTGACTTACCTAAGCTACCTCAGGGATGTCAAAAATCTTTGTTTGCGGATGCCACAAGCCTCTCCACCAAAGGACGAAATAACATCATATCCAAGAATCTATAAGAGCAAGTGCATTATGACTGTTGTTGCAATTGGTCCACAGTGTTATCCATATCATGATAGTTGATTGCGACCACAAAGCACTCGGATTTCATAGGATTGCTCTCATAACAAAAGACAACACCAAATATCCATGTCGCTAGTGCCTACCCTTTTTATTCGTCACTCATCTCCTCGAGGCTCCATTCCATACGGCGACATCACGGTGTAAAAGCATAAAAATATTAAAAATCATCGTGTTCACAGTGTGTTTTTTTTTTATTCTTGGCATTATGGTTTTCCCATTGTGTGTGCAACCGTGACTAGGATAACGCACACACGTCGGGAAACACATGTGCTTCACTTGCCATGCAGCCATGGGATTGTTTACCATTCTTGCAAAGGAAAATCACAATAATCACCCATGATGGTCGAAGATGCAATGATCAATCTTAAATTACCAATTTCGATTTGTTAAGTCTTTCGATGTTTCATAGTTCGAAGAAATTCATTTCTAACATGAGAAAATATTACCAGCATTGTAGGTGAATAGATTGTTTTTTTTTTGCATCCATGAAACTTTTACCGTTGTCCTCTGAACGATCCCATCATGCTGACTATAGAGGTAACAATTCTACCGCCATTGTGTTCTAACACACCAGACCAAAAACAAACAATCCCGAATGCTGAATGCATTAACATTCTAGAAATTAATTCTACTATCCCGTTCACAATAACTTGGATAATGGATTCCGCTCTCGTCGCCAGATTGCGCTGCCAGTATCGTTTCGGTGCTTGACTCGGCGTGTGTTTGTGGAAAGGGTGGGTGAACACTTGCCATTGTTTTAATCACTTTCTATGAACGACGACACAGATCACAATCGACGTGTGGGGATTATGAAACTTGGTCGGTTTCTCTATCAAAACGGTGCTGGTTGAGACCTATTAGGTTAATTTCTTCCTCTACTAATAAAGGGTTGTTTCTGTTCTGTTCTCTTCTCTTTATTTTTCTTCTCACATGCATTCGACGATAGAAATGGAGCTCCAGAAAAAGACAAAATCAGCACATAGACTGAACAGTGTCGAAGATACCTCTGTAAATGATGTAAGTAAATAACTTTTATTAAAACCAATCCTATTCGTATGTATAAATGTGTTTATATGAGATATCGATTCTGTTATTAAAATATGTAAAGTTCGTCAAACGGGACATCTCTTGGTAACTTGGCATTTCCATTCACAATAAAGAGCCCTGTCGTCCTGCTTAGCCGCGCTTAGTCAACGACTAAGAATCTTTTCTCAGATTTTTTTAATTTTCACACAATTACATAAAAAATGCACAGTTGTGTTCAGAATAATAGTAGTGAAAGCCGATTTTCATATTGGCATACTATAACTTTGTTTCAATCTGAGCAATCGGCATGAAATTTTGGCAGTGAACTACAAATATACTCAATTTCATTATCACAAGATTTGAAAATTTTCACACTACCGGCTAAAAAGTTAAGCACCAGGTGAAATCGCTCAAAATAATAATAGTTTTAATAATTTAAATATCTGCTGTATTTTGAGTTTTAGATTTTTTCATTATTCATCTTTTCAACCATTTCCACCCAAGCTATAAATGTATGGACAAACCAATCTATATAAATAAAAATGGAGTGGTGTTTGTATGTCACGAAATGGCTTGAGAACGGTCCAACGGATTGCCGCAAGATTTTCACTGTTGCACTCCTCAAGGGATGCGACGTGTTCGTGCGAAGAAAAAATTCAGGAAAGTCGCCGGATTTGTATGGGGGATTTCATGACGTTTTCCAACAGCTTACTTGATGGCAAAACGAAGTTTGCCGGGACCACTAGTTTTATATAAAATTATTGCTGAACAAAAATTTTCAAAAGAAAAACTACTATTATTTTGAGCGATTTCACCTAGTGCTTAACTTCTTAGCCGGTAGCGTGAACATTTTCAAATCTTGTGATAATAAAATTGAGTATATTTGTAGTTCACTGCCAAAATTTCATGCCGATTTCTCAAATGGAAACTTAAACTTAAGCATTTTGTATGAAAATCGGCTTTCACTACTATTATTATGAACACAACTGTAGGTAAAAGAAGAGGTTAGAGAAATCAGCTACAATCTAACGCCCTTTAAGACATCAATATGATGTCAAGAAATGTCCGACCTGTATCAACGCCCTGGAGTAATTTGACCTAATTTCACAGAGACCTTCACGGGACCAAAAGCATATTAACGCCCTGTAGAAAATCAATATGAATTGCCAAGCTGTATCAACGCTCCGGAGGAATTTAACTCATTCTGTGTACAACAGCTATAAACGCCCCAGATTTATTTGGTCTTGTCTTATGTAGATTAGTTGCATCTTCAAGGCCTGTATGACATCAATTGAAAAATTCAAGCTATATTATCAAGGCCCTATAGCAATTTAACCTTATTCCACTTAATTTAACCTTATTTCACATAGACCTTTGCGAGATCAAATAAATAAATATTAACGTCCTGTTGAAAATCAATTTGAATTGCCAAACTTTATCAACGCTCCGGAGAAATTGAACTTGTCCTTCGTAAATATGGTGTTAGGGTGATTCAAATATTAAAAATGTTTGAAAATCTGATCTTCCATATCATCTTCACCATTCAAACCATAAAAATAGTGTTCTGTGAAACTTTCAGCTTTTTCGGTGATTATTTAAAGGTGGCCCAAAGACAATGTGTACACTTATATGGAAATTACTATGGCGAAATTTTGAAAAAAAAATCCAAACACGTTAGTACTGGAATATAAGTACAAACACATAATCCCATAGTGAAAACTCTATCTTTATACCTTAATGAAGGAAGTTGCTGAAGAAAGAAATCCCTTTTGAGCTAATTTTAATTGGGATTTTTGTTGAATATTGTTGGGCTTTACCCCATGAGAAGCTAAATAAAAGCTAACAAACTCTTTAATATCCCTTCTCCTATCCATTGGATTGAACTGCTTTCTTCAGTAACTTTCTTTATCATGGATTGAAGAATGAGTTCTGCTATAGGATGATAAGTTTGTACTTACAGTCCAGTACTAACGTGTTTGGAACATTTTTCAAAATTTCTCCATAAAACCATATAAATCTACATCGTCTTTGGACCACCTTTAAATCACCACCTAAAAGCTGAAAATTTCACAGAACACTGTTTTTATGGCAAGGTTGGAAAGGATCTTATGGGAGATTAAATTCTCAAAAATTTTAAAATTTGAACCGCGTCAGTACCATATGCTTCGTGCAGGTGTTTACTGCAATGATAAACATAAATAATTGAATTCGAAATTCTAGAAAAGAAAAGTCTTAACTTACCAAGCATCCTAGTTTTAGATATTTCTTAACATCAAGTACTTAAACAAAATCCTTGGCGTCGAACATTTCCACTCCTTCACCGTTTACAGATTGAAACAAAATGGCAGATGAGGTCTTTATCACACAGACTCAGTGAATCAATTGTCACGCAATACGCACCAACAAAGGCATTGTTATCTCCTATTCTTGTTGCAACAATTTTATTCTTCAACAACAGTTTATCACCACTTGAACAGAATATGACAATGATCGATCACCACGTGCGCAGTGATTTTCTGGCTTTCGCATTGCAATTTTCGAGAACTTTCTCTGTGTTGACACATAACCCGTAACGTTGGCACGGAAAATGGTTGGTCATGGCGTACAATTGGTACCTCGCTTTCCTTCTTCTTCTTCATGGCATTAACGTCCTCACTGGGACAGAGACTGCTTCTCAGCTTAGTGTTCTTATGAGCACTTCCACAGTTATTAACTGAGAGCTTTCTTTGCCAAATTTGCCATTTTCGCATTCGTATATCGTGTGGCAGGTACGATTATACTCTATGCCCAGGGAAGTCAAGGAAATTTCCTTTACGAAAAGATCCTGGACCGACCGGGAATCGAACCCAGACACCTTCTGCATGGCTTTGCATTGTAGCCACGGACTCTAACCACTCGGCTAAGGAAGGCCCCTCGCGTACCTGCAGGAATAAAATAGACCCCTTTGTGCAGTTCTTAGCCTCTTGTCCAGCAGCTCCTATCCCTACCTCCTCGTGGTACTGACCGGGGTGCGAGTAACATTGGGGAAGATTGGGCAACCCACCCCCGGTGGGAACTTTGGTCGTATGCTGACAGAGAAGGGGGGTTTGATTTTGCTTCTGCAAACCTGGAGCGTGGCCGATCAATGAACGAATGTGCAAGTTAAGAATCAAAGGCCGATTCTTTAACTTCAGCATAATCAACGTACATAGCCCACACTCCGGAAGGACTGATGATGACAAGGACGCATTTTACGCGCAGCTCGAACGCGAGTACGACCGCTGCCCAAGCCACGACGTCAAGATCATCATAGGATATTTGAACGCTCAGGTTGACCAGGAGGAGGAGTTCAGACCGACGATTGGAAAGTTCAGCGCCCACCGATTGACAAACGGGAACGGCCTACGACTGATAGATTTTAACGCCTCCAAGAATATGGTCATTCGTAGCACCTACTTCCAGTACAGCCTCCCGTATCGGTACACCTGGAAATCACCACAGCAGACGGAATCACAAATCGACCACGTTTTGATCGATGGACTGACGTCAGAACCTATCGTGGCGCTAACTATGACTCTGATCACTATCTAAAGATGGTGAAACTGCGCCAAAAACTATCCGTCATCAACAATGTACGGTATCGACGCCCGCCTCGATGTAACCTAGCGCGACTGGCCCAACCGAACGTCGCCGCCGCATACGCGCAGCATCTCGAGGTAGCGTTGCCGGAAGAGGGCGAGCTTGGCGAAGCCCCTCTTGAGGACTGGTGGAGCAACATAAAAGCAGCCATCAACAACGCAGCCGAGAGCATCGTCAGGTACGTGGAAAGGAGGACATGTAACGACTACTTCGACGAAGAATGCAGGCAGGTTTTGGAGGAAAAGCAGGCAGCGCGGGCTGCAATGCTGCAGCAAGGAACGCGAAAAAAACGTGGAGCGATATAAAAGGAAACTAAAGCAGCAAACCCGCCTATTCCGGGACAAAAAGCGCCGCCTGGAAGAAGCGGAATGTGAAGAACTGGAATAGCTGCATCGTTCACAAGAAACGCGAAAGTTCTACGAGAAGCTTAACGCATCCCGTAAAGGCTTCGTGCCGCGAGCCGAAATGTGTAAGGATAAGAACGGAATCATCTTGACGGACGGACGTAAGGTGATTGAAAGGTAGCAGCAAGTGGCACGGAGAACACAGGCGCAGAGGGTCACGACAGTGGAGGAGGTGACTACGTGAAGGAAACAAACCTGCCCCCACATTGAGGTAAGTTAAGGATGCCATCAACCAGCTCAAGAATAACAAGGCCGCTGGTAAGGATGGTATTGGAGCTGAACTCAGCAAAATAGGCCCGGAGAGGTTGGCCACCTGTCTGCACCGGCTGATTGTCAGAATCTGGGAAACGGAACAGCTGCCAGAGGTGTGGAAGCAAGGGATCATATGCCCTATCTACAAGAAGGGCGACAAACAGGAATGTGAAAACTATCGTGCAATCACTATCCTGAATGCCGCCTACAAAGTGCTATCCCAGATTATCTTTCGAAATCTATCACCAATAGCAAATGAGTTTGTGGGAAGTTATCAAGCTGGCTTCATCAACGGCCGCTCGACAACGAACCAGATCTTCACTGTACGGCAAATCCTCCAGAAATGCCGTGAATACCAAGTCCCAACGCATCACCTGTTCATCAATTTTAAAGCGGCATATGACAGCATCAACCGCGAAGAGCTAGGGAAAATCATGGACGAGTACAGCTTTCCCGGGAAGCTCACGAGACTAATAAGAGCAACGAGGGACGGTGTGCAGAATGGCGTGAAGATTTAGGGCGAACATTCCAGTCCGTTCGAATCCCGTCGGGGAATTCGACAGGGTGATGGACTTTCGTGCCTGCTGTTCAATATCGCGCTAGAAAGTGTCGTGCGGAGAGCCGGGTTCAATAACCGAGGTACGATTTTCACAAGATCTAGTCAATTGTTTGCTTCGCGGATGATATGGATATTGTCGGCAGAACATTCGGAACGGTGACAGACCTGTACACCGGCTTAAAACGTAAAACGACAAAAGTCGGCCTGGTGGTGAATGCGTCAAAAAAAAGTACATGCTGAAAGGTGGAACCGAGCGCGACAGAGCCCGCCTAGGAAGCTGTGTTACGATAGGCGTGGATACTTTTGAGGTGGTTGATGAGTTCGTCTACCTCGGATCCTTGTTAACGATTGATAACAACGTTAGTCGTGAAATAAGGAGGCGCATCATCAGTGGAAGTCGCGCCTACTATGGGCTCCAGAAGACGCTGCGGTCCCCGCACCAAATGTACCATGTACAAAACGCTCATAAGACCGGTAGTCCTCTATGGACATGAAGCATGGGCCATGCTGGAAGAGGACCTTCAAGCACTTGAAGTGTTTGAACGAAGGGTGCTCAGGACCATCTTTTGCGGAGTGCAGGAGAACGGTATGTGGCGGTGGAGAATGAACCACGAGCCCGCTAGGCTGCGCTGGGCAGGGCATGTTGCAAGACTACCGGACAACAATCCTGCAAAGATGGTTGTTGCGTACGCAAGTACATCTTTCGAGACCACTGTGCACAGACAACGTATGCTACGCAAATCTGGCAACGTTGCATCTCCACACATCATCCTGTGCGCAAACGGAGCGCAAAGCGAGCAGAAAGCAGGATGGAAATTTCCCCAAAACGACGCAAAGAAATTTACCTCCGTCGCGATGCGTGGAGACTCGACTTGCGAAACAGGCTCCAGCACGTAACAAAAAGGGGGCTTCGTGGCCTTGCGGTTAGCGGCGTCAGTCGTCTAGGCATATTGTGCCATGGGGTGTGGGTTCGATTCCCGCTCCAGTCGGTGAAACTTTTCGTCAAACGAAAAATTCATCGCTGGGCTACTGGGTGTTTCGTGTTGTCCGTTGCCTAATGTTAGTGATCGTTCAGTCTGTGCAGCCTATGTGCTGAAGACGGTGTGAATTGTCTTTTTTAAAAAAAAGGACGAGCAAAGGAGCAGCCGCATCAGTATTTTTCCAACGAGTAGAACGACCAACACGGCACCAAGAGAAGATAGAAGTGAATTTATGTTAAGTTAAAGGTAAAGCTAGTTCAATCAAAGTGAACAAGTGTTTTTCTTGGCTTAGCCAATTCATTTAGCCGAACCCCAAGGATTCTCCTCACGCTGAGTCCACCGCCAGATACAGCAACTTGGGCAAATCACCGAAATTAAAGTCCACGAGATCATCGCCCCGAACAATGGTGTTCGCGTCGAATACGCTTGGCACAAGAAGGCGGGGAGCATAACGAGCAAGGTGGCTTGATCAGGTGTAACAAGATCTGGAGAGGGTGGGCCAAAATAGAAGTTGGAGGGACACAGCCATGGACCGCGTGAATTGGCGTAACATCGTTAACGCGGTTTTATCAAATTAATTGATCCTAAGAGGCGAATAAACCCTTCTGGTTTAAAACCTCTCTAATAAACGCAAAAAAAAATTAATTGATGAAACACCAGCTAAATAAATAAATATTCCCAGCTCCTGGCGTGATGTTACTATAAAGTTTATCCCGAAAAGAAGACGTGCGTCGTATGAAAAAGCGAAATGCCTGGAACGCATTATCGAATATCACATCTGTGATGTTTATTTGGCAAAAATACCTGTTCATGTGAATCAACAATGTTAATCCCATATTAACTTCAATTCAAATGCGCCAGCTCATGGAACGACCAAATGAGCTGATTTTTTCAGAAAGGCTTCCTCTAACCCCAAGAAATAATCCTGGAGGGTGCCCCGTGGAATCATACAACTTTATTTTTCTCCCATACTGAGCTGAGCCAGTCTAATCAACATGCTTTCCAATCTGGAAAGTCCTGCAATCAACCGACCAAAAACATACCTTGCAGGAGTTTGATTTTCCGAAAGTTGACAGAAAAATCTGCAATTTAATCCTAGTGTGATATGAGTCCAAGTGTGTGCTGACATTTAACAAAATTAGGTGAAATTCATTATGATTTCCTCATGCATTTTACTGCTTTTAGGAGCTAAAAATACAAGCATGTTGGTAATTTCATGGAATCCTACATAAGAACTTTCTAAATATTTTACAACAATACAAAAAAAAATTGGAATTGATACTGTAAGTTAACTTTTATCCGCCTTTTTATCACTTTGCGAAGTTCTAATTTTAAACGAGACGATACCTGCTTTCTCATTGCAATATGTTCTCTATGATGTCTATCTTGGGTTCAATAGGTTATATTTGACTCTAATTGTTCAATAACTGTGAGATGATGGTACTGTTAAATTTGCAACACAATTGAATACAGTGTTATGAAAAACAAACCTCCCAAATTGAGTGAACTCCAACCTTCTTTGTTGTCCCGCTTTGGCACAGCTCCAACTTAATACCCGAACCAATTGGTTGGCTTAATTAACAAACAGTTCGATATTTCTTCTTCGCCACGGCAGATAATTCCTTCCGGGACCTGATCGCCATAATAATGACTCTTTCTCTCTATCTCTCTTGCAATTGTTCTAATTTCTCCCGCCTGAATAAAAACAATGACCAGGAAATCAACTCAACGCCCAACATTGACCAACCCGAGGAGAATAATAAAATCCACAAAAACGGCCGCCTGTACAAGGGTTTGCAGAGCAGCGAGCACAACGTGATGAGCTCGGGAGCAGTCGGCAGCAGAAGCAGTAGTAGTCATCAACTCTTCCATCCGTTCCATCTGCACCATCGGCCCCATCAATCATCCGGCGGATGGTCCGCCGGGGCAAAGCTGTTAATTGTCCTGCTGGTGCACCTACGCCAACTGCTGATCCGGCTACTAAAGCTGGCATTCCGTATGGTGCAGACTGGCTCTAGATGCTGCTGCAGGAGGATAATCTTCCGAAGTTGGACGGACGATTCGCCCTCGTTTCTGTTATACTCGTCGTTGTGATTTTTGCTGTTACTTCTGCTAGGTGTGCATTTGAGCGTTGAATAAAGGCTGCTAGTTATTGGAATAATGTGGATAATGTAAGCAAGTTGTAAGTATTACCAATTTTTTTATATGTATTTGCTTTTTAGTTTTTCACTTATCAATTTAGTAGTTCAACCTATTTCGCAAAATGTTATACATAAATCATGTAAAGTTATACATCAAAGTTTTTTCTCACAAAAATGTTCATAGCTTTTTAGTACATTTTGACAAACCATATTCATTTAACAATCCGTTGTCTCTACTTTGCCTTTCTTGGTTGGTGAAGAGTCTTCGATAACCGGGTTGCGCTATCTATATCGTGCTGGAGGGGCCACGGTGTTGATTATGGATTTTAAAAAAAACCTGCATGTCTCAAATTTGGGCTGATGACAGCCGAGGACTGCCTTTTTCATTTGCTGGTAAAATCAAAATAATCCATCGGGGGGTCTAGAGCAACTTTTTTTTTTTGTTCTTTGTCATATTAATTTAAGTGTCCAATACATTACTTAATTCAAATAAGGCGCACTGTTAAAACTGTTTAAGATGAAAATCAAATTCTTGGAAGCACTTGATTTTTGACTTGAGTTTCACGATTTTGTAAATCTATTGCTTCAAACGATGCTCGTTGCAGCTATCCAGTCCAACACCTGTGGAACATTTGGTTTGATAGCTAATCTGTTGCTTTGGATAAAGAGTCAATCATATTAACAGTTTAATGCCGTCATCCAAGAATGCAAGGCAGAATGTTTGATGTTCAGTCATATAGCTTTGTCAGCCAATAGATTTAGATTTGGCGAACTTTCATTTATTACATTTATTACATGCTAAAATTTCAAATTTTGAAAGAAGATCACCAGCACTTATACTCTGTTGGTCCCAAACAAGGCTAACGATGCTACGACGTACGCTGCGTTTCTCAAGAGCGTCAGAGAAGACCCGATGTTATGGGATCTGGGCGAAAACGTGGTCAGAGCTAGACGTACCCAAATAGGTGCGATGCCCTTTGAGATGAAGAAGAATCTTTCATTTGATAGTTTGGTTGTTTATTAGCGCATGGCTTAATCGCTGAGTGAAAAGGCAGAAGGGAAGGCTTTATGTCCGGATATTGTACTTTTTTTTGCAAGGATCTGGACGAAATTACATTACTTTTCCAAATGGCTAACACATTCATCAGTGTTTTTTTCCTTTTTTTAATCAAAGGCTGTTATTTCTAGTTATATATCACAACGGATATTGTGGGCTGCTAGGTACTGCAAATAATCTTGATCTAACAACTGACAAACCATTTGACCTGAAAATTCATTCGGTTGCTTCTAGGTAATGTAAATTGTCCTGACCTATCCCTGAAAGTTATCCATTCGCCTTACGGCTCATTAGAACTATCGGCTATTTTCGTCCTAATGACCTTTTTGGCCTATTGACCGTTTCGGCCTAATGGCATTCGGCCTAATGACTTTCAGCCTAACGACATTCGACCTAACGAGATAGAACCGTTCAAAGCTTGCAATAGGTAGGACAGATCCAAAATGTGCTGGAATTGTAGGGGAACGGGTCATCTTGTGAAATACTGCACGCGAACACCCAAGATGCACGCACTCCATAAGATGGAAACGACAATCAAACGGATGGCTTCAATTGCCCTGCCTACAAGAGAGCGATAAAATGACAATATTAATGGAGATAACCCAGATCAATCTGAACCAAAAAAACTGATTGCCCTTCATTGCTATCACAACTTACCTTCAACATTCCATACCGTGGTCTTCGATCCTGCACATTTCGTTTTCCTCGAAGTGCTCGCACAAATTATGGACACAACGAACCGTAACTTTTCAGCAGTATGGAAGATCCAGAAGCTGGTACTGCTGCCAAAGCCAGGAAATCCACTGGGAGATCCAGCCTCGTATAGGCCCATATGCCTCCTGGATACGCTCGGAAAATTCCTGAAAAGAATCATTCGTAACAGGGTGATGAAGTGTACGGAAAGTAAGCGCAAGTTGTCGAATATGCAGTTTGGATACCGCAAAGGCATATCGACGGCCAGCGCTTTGGAGCCGGCCTTCTAGATCCTAAAGCGCTACTTCCAGAGCAGAATCATGGTGTGCTAAGTGAAAGAAGGGCGCAAGTCAATGCAAGTGACAGCGGGCGCCCCACAAGATTCTCGGTTCAACTTTTTGGAACGGGATGTATGATGGAGTTTTGACACTGCCGCTGCTCAGGAAGGTGAAGATGGTTGGTTTTGTGGATGATGTGTCGACGACACGTGTCACTAACGATGGGGAGACACTGGAAAAAGTGGAGTTGTCAGTGATGGAAACAACTGACGCAATCAAGTGTTGAGTAAGCAGAGTCAAACTGCAGAGTGCTCACCACAAAACAGAGGTGCTGCAAGTAAGCACGAGTAGGACTGCGTGGATAAAGAAAAATGGACACACCGGCGCGTCCCAAACCTGTCGACGTCGATGAATAGGAAGCATGGAGAGGTGAGCTTCTACCTAACGCAGTTCCTATCAGGTCATGAAAGATTGAAAAAGTATCTCTAAAGATTCGGGCACGCAGAGTCGGTACACTGCCCAGAATGCCCAAACATCGAGAAGACACCGCAACATGTAGTTCTTGACTGCCCAAGATTCACGGAAGGGCGGAATGAAATGCTTGGAAGCAGCGTCTCCAACAACAACGTGCAGAAAATGTGTCAATACGTAAGTAAGTGACAAGCGGTGAACAGAGTGATAACGCAAATCATGTCCTCGCTGCAACAGAAAAGTCGAGAAGACTAGAGGGCGTCGGGCCACAATCGGAGATATTGTCCTCCCTTGAGGACTAGGCCGAGTAGTTTTTCACGTAGTATCGGTGATGGGTAGACGGAGCACCTGGGAACCGGAAGCCTTCCTCCACCGGAATCGTAGGACTGACCTCGACACCAAATCGATCAGCATCGAGTTGAAGGTCGGAGTAGACTAGATCCTCCATCGGCTACTAGTTGGGTAGACCGCGAATTAGCACCGGCAAATGCTAGTCGGGGTGCCTTTGATCCGGAAGTTTCCCTCCATCGGAATCGCAGGACCGACCTCGGCATTTGTCCGGAGTGCATAGGTTCGGAAGATCTTCCGTCGCCGGAGGTTCAGAATATCTTCCTTTCAGAGGCGAATGAACCGAACGGTTCAAAACCTCTATAAAAAAATATCTTCCTACTTCGCCGGAGTAGGATGATCTCCTGCCGGGGACTATTCCGAGTAGTACGTAACGGATCACCGTCCTGTGCCGTCGGAGCGCCAGTGAACCGAAAGCCATTCTCTAACCGTAATCGCTGAACCGACTTCGACACTCTACCGGCCAACAACGGAGTAGGCTATAGCTTCATCATCAGGAACTACGCCGAGTAGTATCGCTCACGACGCCCTTCTGGTTTTTGATCGTCAGGGCGCTTGAGAACTGGAAGTCACCCCTCAACCGGAATCGCAAGACTGACCTCGGCATCCAACCGATCGACTTGAAGAGCATGACGAGCAGTGCAGTGGAATCAAGCGAAGCAACAAGCACATGAACATTTATCATAAAAAGTCTCACATGACGCTGCAGAGACAATTCGCTGCCAGAGCGAATAGAGCAAGAGGTCACTAAAATGCGTAGAGGCATCAACAAGCCCTCAGCCCCTTGGAGTAATACCATGAGGTAGTTCCAGGGGGGTGTCGTAAGAGGAGGGGGATTCGCTACTGCGCAGTAGTGACTCTGGATGTAAGGAACGCATTTAATAGTGCCAGTTGGGCGGCTATTGCCGATGCGCTCCTGCGTCTGGGGATACCCGAGTACCTGTACAAGATTCTCGGAAGTTACTTCCAGAATCGGGTATTAGTCTATGACACAGAGGTGGGTCGGAAGTGCTTTCACATAACCTCAGGAGTCCCGCAAGGTTCCATCCTGGGCCCGGTGTTATGGAATGTCATGTACGACGAGGTGTTGAGATTAAAATTCCCGGCGGGTGTGGTCATCGTTGGCTTTGCCGACGATATTACGCTGGAGGTCTACGGTGAATCGATCGAAGAAGTGGAATTGACTGCAGCCCACTCGATCGCAATTGTGGAGGAGTGGATGAGCTCCAGGAAACTGGAATTGGCTCACCACAAAACTGAAGCGGTTGTTGTCAACAACCGAAAGTCGGTGCAGCAAGCGGTGATCAGTGTAGGCGACTGCACGATCACTTCGAAGCGCTCCGTCAAACACTTGGGGGTGATGATCGACGATAAGCTTACCTTCGGTAGCCACGTCGATTATGCCTGCAAGAGAGCCTCCACAGCTATTGTGGCACTGTCCCGGATGATGTCCAATAGCTCTGCGGTGTACGCCAGCAAGCGAAAGCTTCTGGCCAGTGTCGCCTCGTCCATACTGAGGTATGGTGGCCCGGCTTGGGGCACGGCCTTAAGTACCAAGAGCTACCGTAGCAAGCTAGAGAGTACTTATAGGCTAATGTGCCTGAGGGTTGCGAGCGCGTACCGTACCGTGTCACACGATGCACTCTGCGTCATCACCGGTATGGTGCCTATTGGTATCCTTATCATGGAAGACATAGAGTGCTTCGAAATGCGCGGCACAAGAGGCATACGCAGGACTGCCAGACTGGCCTCCATGGTCAAATGGCAGCGTGCGTGGGACAGTTCCACCAAGGGAGTGTGGACTCACAGGTTGATTCCGAGGTTAGATATCTGGGTCAATAGGCGCCATGGGGAACTAACATTCCACCTGACACAGGTCCTTTCGGGCCATGGTTGCTTTAGACAGTATCTACACCGTTTCGGTCATGCGGGTTCTCCCGAATGTCCAGTTTGTGCAGGTTTAGAGGAAACGGCGGAACACGTTTTGTTCGTGTGCCCGCGTTTCCGCACAATGCGTGATCGCATGTTAGCCACATGCGGTCGGGACACGACTCCGGACAATTTGGTCCAGAGGATGTGTGAAGACGAGTTTGGCTGGAATGCCGTTTCATCGGCTATCACCCACATCGTCTCGGAACTGCAAAGGAGGTGGCGAGTGGACTCGAGGAGTGGCTAGTGCAGACGCTAAACAACAGGTGGTCCAAGGGTTCGCAGTCGGCCACGTAGGTCATACCGGTGCCCTACGGTCGAAATCGACCCTTACAGCGATTAAGTGGCCGCGGGGAGAACATCCTGGTAGCGCTGCTGTCGTGGCGCCGGCCTACTGGGTGGATACGAGCCTCTGGTTGTTCGGGGCAGGTGGAGGCCCCTTCGTCAGCAATCCTAGCTGGTGCTAGCTGATAGGGCCTGAGCCTTCAGTAGGTCAAATTGCGAAGCCCGCAGTATCAGTTCTTGATACCTGCGGTGCAGCTGGGCGCGGGCGTAGTGGTCGACCCTGCCCGCTTTCAGCGGACAACGGGAGGTGAGGACCACTTGGGAAGCTGGCAAAGCGCCAGCATGCTACCTTGGTGGACCCCCCTAAGCGTGTCATCGATGTTCGTTGCTGCATGGCTACGCAGCTAACCTGGAGGATGCGATGTGCAATAGCCCCTCTTCGAAGCAATGCCTTCTTGGTGGTCCCGGAGAGACGAAGGGTTTGGCGGCAATGGAAATGGTTTAGTGGGTCGGGGGTGTAGTCCTGTTTACTGCTTGCATGTAGTAAATGGTCCCTAACCCCACACGGCGTCTGTTGAGCAGATTATCCCCCCATTGCTTAGAAGAAAAAAAAAAAAAAAAAAAAAAAAAAAGGGGGGTGTCGGACTTGTAGTAAAAGCCAAATAAAGGCGGTACAGAGTAGTTTTCTCCTGTTTTCTCTGTACCACACTTGAGAAGTGCATATGTAATAGACCGTTGAGTCCCAGGCAATCAACTGGCTGGTTCCTTATTTAAATACGTTAACACGTATTTCATGTACGTTCGCTTGGTTCATTTTTTTTTATTATGCAAATGGCTTTATGTCAAATGAGGTAGAGACAAAACTTAATGGCATCGTAAAGAGGAAGGATGTAGATTTTATTTGAATCCAATAAAATAGCATTTTTAAGTGCAAGTACTGCAGTCAACTCTCCATAACTAGATATTGAAGATACCCTCGAGTTAAGTAGGTATCGAGTTCTAGAACACAAAACCAGTTCAAATGCGACGCAAGTGACCATCGAATTTGCCATGTAAACCAACTTTTACTATGGTTCTCTAACTCGATATCGAGTAAGAAAGAGTTGTCTTTATTAAATTTATGTCCTTTAATTTTTAACTTGAAGTTATTTGAGTAAAATAAAACGTACGCTATCTAGAACAGTATTTCTATATCATATACAAACGTGTTTTTTTCCTAAGTAGAGCATCAGTGGTTTCAAGAATGACTAAAACATTAATCCCATTTCTCACTCGCTACGGCAGTCTGTTCGAATTCATTATTTGATACCAATCACACAACAGTTAGTTTAAATTACCTCTACAGTTTTTCTCCGCCTTCATCGAAAGAGTTGCACTGCTATGTAACTTATTTCAAAAACGAAGTGCAAAGTAGGACCTCCAACAGACAGACCTGCAAATATAAGCTTCCAGCAGCAGCTGTTGAAGCTCGTGTCGAAAGTCAGCCTTATTGTGGCACTATTTGCGCTGAACGATCTGGTCGTAGTGCAGCATTTTGCATTTCCCCGTTCCACCAAATGATTGCATTGCGGTGGATATAAAAAGTTTTCCACTTCATTTACTCGTTATGGTTTTGCACTGGTGTATTTAAATAACGTTTGTTTCTGTTTAATGCACCACCATCATCGCTTCGGGTGTGGCGTTGTCAGTTCGAGATACTAATGTGGATAAACTTGGATAGGTGTACGGGTGATTAAACTTTGCGATCCATTCCAACAACCGAACTGGTTGTGGTGTACATTTTTCTATGGTAAACTTGTATTCTTCATAAGTTGTACGAGTATGAATTTTTTTCATTTGTTTAAATGTATGTAACTCTTTTACTTTGAAAAATACTAGAATAAATCTCTGGTAATTTTTAAAGAATAATTCTGGAACGACATTCCAGAAAAAATAACACAATACTTTAAAAAAAAAATCCCTGAACAAATTGATTGGAAAATTTTTGAGAACTATCGCTGAAGAGCTTTTGAAAGGACAGAACGTATTCCGCCAGAAACATTATAGGAACATTTAAATTTTCTTAGGTAACTTTATTTATTTTATCAATATTGAAGAGAATATTTGAGAAATTTTCTGGTCAGAAAGTCTAAAGAAACTTCACAAAAAATCTGTTGAATAATCCTGGGAATGATTTTTCGTGGGAATCTCAGGCCCTCCACAAAAAATTCTAGCTACGCCACTGCAAATCATCATGACATTTATAACACTTGTTTTGAATTGAACTAAAAATCTTTAAGAGAAACTTGTGCCCCACTTTACTCTATACAAAGATCAAATACAGATTTAGTATAAAGCCTTGTTGTGGGCCATTATTGTAACAAAAGATTTACAAAATGAAAAATTCAATTTGATTTTAAAATTTTAGCGTTTTACTTATGACAGTTGAATTGCCGTCCGTCAAAAGAGTCTGACATCTTCGTTCTTTTCTTTTTGCCTTTTTTCAGCTTCCTTCAATCACCTTGAAATAAGTATCATTGACAAGTTGACAGGTATCGAACAAAGTGGTAAAAAAGCTGAACGATAAATCCATTCCCTCACTATCCTCGATCGCACCGGCAACTGTCACCCATAAACTCTTTCGCTGATTGCTTCTTCGTACGGAATGTGACACCCAGATTATTAGAGTACAGAGTGAAGTGCACCCCATTTGTCTCGGTATATTTTAAGGAGTAAGTGCCAAAATGATACTGAATAAGGCGACAGATAAAAGGAAATGCAGACGAAAAGGTGAGCCAATAAAAAAATACCTCATCTGGCAATCAGATGAGCAAATCTTAAAGTCATACACACACGAGCATAAAAGAAGCTATATTCATATTCATAACCGATGCAAAGTCGGAAACAATATATGCGTTATTTCAAATGCAAAAATATGGAACAGAATGAAAAAATAAAAGTTTTTATGACGGTAAAAATGTGGCGCTTATTGTTACGTCGTGGAAGGATAGCATTCATGATTGTGGTAAGGTATCTCGTCTGAAGGAAACCAAAAAGGACGAAAAACACACTACGCTATATACATAACGGTAGATAAAACAATATTCATAAAACACGATCACTTTAGCCAATTAACTGACGATACAGCCACATGGATGCAAAGAAAAGAAACACTATAAGAAACATTTCATGAACTCACACGAGCATTAGCGACAAATATGGTGCAAATAATATCAGAGTTAATGAAATCAAGAAAAGCACTATGGACTATGAGAATGTTATAGGAATTGTAACAAAATATTGAACCTCCCTTATGGCTATTGAGAATGTGTAAATATGGATAATAATATTCATTATAGTAATAATGACAACTCATAAAATAAAACAATACAAACTATGAAATATACAAATTTATTTATATTTTAAATATCTAATCCGAAATTATTCCTAAGATTCATTTTGATGACAATTTTTGCAAACGCTGTCATTTTTATCGTGTGTTTTAAGGTGTGTGCCTTGAGAGGCTTAGATTTCGTCAAAAAGGAAAACAAAAAATATGTGGTTGAGAAGGAGCAAAAAAAATCAACCGCATTAAACGATAATTTGGCCAGTTCGCTCTCAAAGATCGTCTGAATGCGATTCGGTGTTTGGGTTGAGTTCGGGTAGAGATAAATGAGAGTAAAAACCGTGAGTATGACTCTGAATTGTTTGACGGTTCGGCTTGGGGTGGTTGTTCGGTATCCAACCGAACTGAGATGATACGGAAAAGACGGTGGTAGGTCATCTGGCATAAAGTCGTTTGGCATAAAGCCATTTGGCATAAAGTCGTTTGCCATAATCTCCATTTTGCATAAAGTCGTTTGGCATAATAGTCGTTTGGTATACTGAGTCTGAAAGCAAGAATTTCTTAAGATGACATTAACTTTTACGTTTCTATTGAATCTTTCTGATGATAAAAAGCTTGTTGTGGAGTCAATTGATACAAAATGTGACTTTATTCAACGATCATATGCTCTTCAATAACCTAAAGCATATTAGGAAAGTTATTGCCAGTAGTATTTTATTATTTTTCCAGAAATAACCCTTCTTCCAAATATTAATTCTTTTTCTGAGTTCCGCTATTAGAATAAATTTTTGCACTAAAGATTTTTATATACAGTAATGTCCCGATTTTGTCAGCCCCATGCTGCATATATGGTTGACAAAATCGGGAAAGAGCTAAAATCGTGATTTTTTTTTTCGAGTAATTTAAAGTTTTATATTAATTTAAGGACTTAGTTTTATTTATTCATTAAAAAAAACATTTTTTCTATGTACCGTAATCAAAGGTGACATTGATCAGTTTCTTAGATAATTATTATAAATTTCACATTTCAAAATTTCGGTCATTAGATGATGATCATATAGTGGGGCCTTCCTTAGCCGAGTGGTTAGAATCCACGGCTACAAAGCAAAGCCATGCTGAAGGTGTCTGGGTTCGATTCCCGGTCGGTCCAGGATCTTTTCGTAATGGAAATTTCCTTGACTTCCCTGGGCATTGAGTATCAGCGTACCTGCCACACGATATACGAATGCGAAAATGGCAACTTTGGCATAGAAAGCTCTCAGTTAATAACTGTGGAAGTGCTCATAAGAACACTGAGCTGAGAAGCTGGTTCTGTCCCAGTGAAGACGTCAATGCCAAGAAGAAGAAGATGATTATATAGTCGTGGCCAATGTCATAATTGACTTTATGCACCTAATGTTGCCAGCATAGAATTGTTTAGTCAGATTAAAATAAATATAAATTTAAGGCTGACAAAACCGGGAAAAAAGATGCTAAAATCGGGGGTAGCTAAAATCGGTGGTTGATAATATCGGGGGCTAACAAAATCGGGTCATTACTGTATTTAGCACAAAATTTCCCTTCTTTCAAAAAAAGATGTTTGACATCGCTGAGGTAACTCAGGTAAGTCAGATGTAAAAATATTGTATAATATTGGTCCCAAAATGCTGCCTTGGGGAACACCAGCTCTTACAGGAAGTCTTTCAGATCTGGAGTTCTGATAATTAACCTGAAGTGTACGATTTGACAGATAACTTTGAATTATTCTAACAATGTACGTTGGAATTTTTTTTTTTTTAATTTTACGATCAAACCTTCATGCCAAACACTGTCGAATGCTTTTTTTATGTCTAGAAGAGCAAGACCAGTAGAATAGCCTTCAGATTTGTTGGAACGGATCAAATTTGTTACACGGTAAAGTTGATGAGTGGTCGAATGTCCATGGCGGAAACCGTACTGTTCATTGGCAAACATTGAATTTTCGTTGATGTGGGACATCATTCTGTTCAAAAAGTTTACTGATGGAGGAAAGCAAACTGATTGGACGATAGCTGGAAGCTTCTGCAGGATTTTTGTCTGGTTTTAAAATTGGAACAACCTTAGCATTTTTCCATTTGTCAGGAAAATATGCTAATTGAAAACATTTGTTAAATATATCAACTAAAAATGATAAGCTACTTTCTGGAAGTTTCTTGATGAGGATGTAGAAAATTCCATCATCGCCAGGAGCTTTCATGTTTTTGATTTTTTTAAATAATAGTGCTCACTTCTTCCAAATCAGTCTCACAGGTATTTTCGAAAACGTTCTCTTGATTGAGAATATTTTCGAAGTCCTGAGTAACTTGATTTTCAATTGGACTAGTAGGTCCTAAATTAAAATTGTGCGCGCTTTCAAACTGCATAGCAAGTTTTTGAGCTTTTTCGCAATTAGTTAGTAATAATTTGTTTTCCTCTTTCAATGCCGGTATTGGCTTCTGAGGTTTTTTCAAGATTTTAGATAATTTACAAAAGGGCTTAGAGCCAGGGTCCAATTGAGATATTTTCAAAATTTTTGTTTCTTAATTGTGCAAAACGTTTCTTGTTATCTTTCTGCAAATCCTGCCATATCATTTTCATAGCATAGTTTTTAAGGTGGATCAAAAGTTTAAGATCATCGTCTATAATCACGGATTCAAATTTTACTTCACATTTTGGAATTGCAATGCTCCTAGCTTCAACAATGGAATTTGTTAAAGTTTCAAGATCATTGTCAATATCAAGTTTAGTTTGTAATGAAATATTAACATCAAGATTAGAGTCAATATACGTTTCATATATATTCCAGTCGGCTCGAAAATAATTGAAGGTGGAGCTGATAGGATTGAGAATCGCTTCATGGGATATTTTAAATGTAACAGGGACATGATCAGAATAAAAATCAGCATGAGTAACTAGTTGGCCACAAAGATGACTAGAGTCGGTTAAGACCAAATCAATCATAGATGGATTTCTAGAAGAGGAAAAACATGTGGGGCTATCAGGGTATTGAATTGAGAAATATCCTGAAGAGCACTCATCAAATAAAATTCTGCCGTTGAAATTACTTTGAGAATTATTCCATGACCGATGTTTGGCATTTAAGTCACCAATGACAAAAATTTTTGACTTATTGCGAGTCAATTTTCGCAAGTCAGTTTGGAGCAAATTAACTTGCTGTCCAGAGCATTGAAAAGGCAAATAGGCAGCTATGAAAGTATATTTACCAAACTGTGTTTCAACAGAAACAGTCCTCAATGACTCTCTTGCGTGGAGGGCAATGCCAAAAATTTGACTTATGATTGGCCCCGCAATTAGAGCATATAAACTTGGTGGTATCTTCCCTCACTGGACACTCACTGGCGTGAGAAGAACCTCCGCAAATCATGCATGTAGCATCCATGTGACAATTTTTTGTACCATGACCCCACTTTTGGCACCGTTGGCACTGAGTGGGTCTCTGGTAATTTTCTCCAGGTGTCTGGAAATGTTCCCATGTCACACGGACATCGAACAAAAGTTTTGCTCTTTCTAAAGCTTTAATATTATTTAGTTCTTTTTTGTTAAAGTGAACTAAATAATATTCTTGAGAAAGCCCTTTCCGAACAATGCCAGATTGGGTTCTCTTTTTCATAATGATTACTTGGACTGGGGAAAATCCAAGTAAATCATTCATTCCATTTTTGATCTCTTCAGGTGACTTATAGTTACTTGAGAGACCTTTCAAGACAACTTTGAACAACGTTCAGTTTTGTCGTCATAAGTAAAAAAATTGTGCTTCTTCTCTTCAAGATGTTTGAGAAGAAGTTCGCGATCTTTAAGAGTTTCCGGCAAAACGCGACAGTCGCCTTTCTTTGCGATTCGGAAGGAAACCTTGATTCCCCTAATGGAGTTCAAGATCTCCTGCCTAAATCCCCCAAATTCGGAACAACTGACCACGATAGGCGGCACTCTTTGCTTCCTCACTTGAATCAAAGTGCCTGGGCTAGAGGCTGCTTCGATTTGGTGTTCGGAAAGTTTGTCTAGAGCATCGAACTGATTGCTCATTTCGATACAATTATTCATTTCATCCTTGGAAGAAAGTTCGCATTCCGGGGAAACGTCCTTTCTTCCATTCTTGCCACGTGTAGCGACAGTGCAGTGAAGCAGTGAATTCAGAGATTCACCCTTCTTTTGTTAGTTGTCGATACCATGTTTAGTTAATAAACGAAAGAAGACGTGACCTTCGAGAGGTTTTTTTCCCAAGACGGTGTCCAAAAAGGATTACCACCACTAGCACGGGTCCAAACAAGGATCGCAAAGGGATCAATAGTAGAAAAAATAGTAGAGTAAAGTGGGGCAAAAATTCGAGTGGGGCAAGAGTTTCTGTTCAAGACTTCTAACTCAATTCAAAACAAAAATTATAAATGTTGAGGTGATTCAAATGCTATTCAAGTAAGAGACTTTTACTCCAAATATTTTTAAAATCGATTGAAATTTGGAAAGGTTATGGCTATTCGACGTAAATATTGTAATTTTTGGTTAAACTTTCGTTGCATGGAACCAAATATAAATAAAATCTTTTTCAATCTTTTATGTAGGGTCGTTTTTAGGCCTATCATAAGGATGCTTAGAGGTGTATTAGTTTTTGCATAAATGCTTAGAAACAATTTTTGGCTCATAATGGGGCAAAAGTTCGAATCAGCGGGGCAAAAGTTTGACCCATATATAAACTCACGGATAAAATTGCAAATTGCTAAAACTCCACATATCATCTTCAAATTTAGCGAAATTTGCCTGATTGTGCGAAAAATATCACCAAAATTTTACATTTTCACTTAGTTTTGCGAAAAACTGCTTTTTGGGCAATTTTTCGATGGAAATTTAGTGTGTATTTTTCTGCAAACATAAGTTTAGGAGTGGTATAAAGTATGCCTGCCATGAAAGTATCAATATTTTGTGTATTTACCAGCGAACTTTTGCCCCACACTAGATTCGAACTCTTGCCCCACCGGTGGGGCAAAAGTTCTATTAAGACAATCAATTTTGAAACTGTTATAACTAAAAGTGGGTAAATATGTTGACACAATTTTCATTGCTTTAGGTAGTTTATAAAAAAACTTTCAAGAGCAGAGAGAATTCGTGTACGCACGGCACGAAGGTACGATGCGCACTGATGTAACGGGGTTAATATGAACAAATGCTTGGGAAGTGGTATAAGCATTAGAGTGGTTCAAGAAATCGTTTTTGCTCCACACCGCTCATTTGATTCAAGATCAAATTCTGAACATTGGAACAAATGTCAAATAAAATAATTAATAATTTCAGGCAAAAATCGTTACAATCTTCTATTGTCACGATTAATGCGTTAAATGTTGAGGTTAAGGCGAAGTAGGCCGTCATTTAAATTTGTACGCGTCGTTAATGATTGTTGCTAATTCATCTCACGATTTCGAATAAAAGAAAATCAGTTGGTTTTGCACTGACATAGCTGAAAAAGTATCAGCATACTTTATGCATGTTAGCGCGTACAGTGATTCTTTTTCAAGTCAATATAAACTATCAAGAATGAGTTTTATCACTTTGCAATGCTTGCTGAAAAGTAATCATTGTTTCTAAACGAATGACGGGCTACTTAGCCTTAAGTTAGGTTAAGTATATTCAAAGCTTTTTTTTTCTCTTATAAGCAGTTGAAATCAACTCACCTGTAAAAAAACTGAACTGCTGCGACAAATGAAATGTGATATGTTGTTAACAAAATGTTAATAAATTCTTAAATTTGTTTTACCAAATTAGGATGATAGTGTTGTCTAATAACACAGAACACCTAGATATTGCAATTTTAGGGAAAACTTTCCGTTTTACGGTGCAACGAAAAGCTACCGCAGCTGTCACATCACTGATTTGCACTGGTGAATCATCAGTAGGCTTCAATGATACCTTAGATACCGTCTTGATGATCGTTGTTTGTTGCTATTTTTCATAGCGTTTTCTCTTTCAAGCATACTATGATCTAAGACAAGACGTGACAGGTCAAAGTACAAAAATGAAACCAATTGCCAGTCAGAAAAGACCACTTCTCATTGGTCGTTTTGGCAAAGGCCTACTTTCACATCGTTGAGTTGGATTGCAACAGGGCACTTTGTTGCTAGCCCGGCCGTGTTGCTAGATCTTAAATTAGAGTGTTCATCGAAAGTTTGATTTTTTTTTCATGAAATCCTTTTATTTCAAATCTATTTATATTCGATGTTAAGTTTACCACATGTGCTCCTACAATATTAAAATACATAAAAAAATACGTGATTGAAAGCAATATAATGGAAATTGTGTTAATTTGCTCTAAAAATATCGTCGGTTTTGAATATAATCGTGAGTTTTAAAAATAAAGCATCCTCTATTGCAGTAAATTAATGAAGCGTGCAAGAAACAATTAAATTGTGAGCCTTGATATTTGAATTGTTTCACAAGATTTACTTAAGAAGAATACTGGTAGCACTGGCTTTTGTATAGTCAATGTTATCGACTGAAAAACAACTGGGCAGTCTTAGTTGAGCTGTCGCGTCCTGTCCTAGACTATGATTGAATTGTTTGCTTCAATGATGGAATGATTTCGAAGCTTGCGGTAAAACTCTGCGGTTACCGCAAACCGGAAAATTTTCTTAACAACCATAATATAAGAAATGAATGTAATGTTTGGAATGATACTAAAAAAAAAGTTATTGATTTTTGTATGAGTTGTAGAACTTTGGCTGAGATAATTTGGGCTGCTCTGCAGGCACCACTGGATATATGCAGTGAAACATAGTAGCCATGATTTATGTGTGCTATCTTTTGCGCCAGATGCAGCAATGTTGTCTGTTCAGAAGATAAAAGAGCACTAAATAAAAAAAAAATGTATCTTTTGTATTTGCAATTTGTGTCACTGTATCTCAATTTTCATCCGAATGAGCTCAAGTTTTGGGAGGTCACTTAGAATTTGATCTTGAAACTAATGAGTGGTGTGGAGCAAATCGATTTTTTGCACCACTCTAATAAGCATGGTTATAATATCTTCTTAAAACATCATTATAAAATATTACGTGAACCGTTCTCGATGTAGGAGAAAACGATGTTTTTTTTTATTCTTAGCTTTGGTGACCACGGACATATACTGTGGTGGCAGCAAGGACAGCGTCGAGACTTGTAGATGCAAAGATCGTGAGTTCGATCTTAAGCGGTGGCGGGTACTTCAATGGTTCAACGTTGGGAACATTAAATTCAGATACTTATGAATTGAGTTTAGGAAGCTTTGGAGCTTGAAAATAACATTTAATCGCTATTGCAGAAAAATAGCTGAGTACATTCGCCAGATTTGTTGGTCAAAGGATCGCATAAATGCTTTCGTTTCTCAGCATAAAAAGAAAGCTTCAAGAATATTTACATCTGCTCTAAATGTTAGTTGGGATGTTCGAAAGCATGTTTTAAAGGCTTTTTATTCATACCAAAAGTGTAGTATACTTTGAGGACGTTGTATTTTAGTAAATGTTACATGTAGTAAAGTTCAACGCATTTTATTCATACTACCCAGTGTATGAACGTAGTTTTCCGGCGAAACTAATCAGGCCGATGCGTGCAACGCTGAATGGTTCGAAATCAAGTGTTCGGATTGTAGACGAAATGTCAACGTGTTATATATTTTTAACCTTACATAATGCTTTTAAAAAGTCACGACATTCTGTTCTTACTATTTATGGTTATTTGGCCTGGCGTAGTTGAATAGAAAGGCATACTTTAAGGTGACGCAGAATCGTAAATACTAGAAAAAAAATGCCATTTATTTTACTGCCGTTTCCGAATCTTGTTACAGGGGTACAACCGGGTAGATATTTGTCTGACGCAATAAACGCTTCTCGCAGTTTCACACCACGCTCAATTTTAGTGGCTTTGCTCCGTTTTCCGTACCCTTATCTTTTCCCTAGCCCAGCAACTTGAATACCTCTTATGGTGCCGCTACCGGTATGCTCAACTAATGAACTTTGTGTTAATTTTCTATTTAGTTAAAATACACATATTAAATTTAAACACATGCAAACCCTCCCCTTATGCACAGACAGTCAGTGTCGCAACACCCCAAGTTCAATTTCGCCGGTTGGTCTCGGTCCGGAGGAGTCTAGAGATGGTAAGAGTACAGTCAGCCCACATATATGGATCAACCAAGATTCTTTTTTTTTTTCAGAGCGAAACATGATTAAAATCATGGTGTCGCTGTATAAAACAAAATTACCTCCATTGCACTACAGAACATGTTTTTTTTGGGAGTACATCTTAAAATTTGCTGTTATTTACAAAAAATAGTAAATTTCGATAAAAAATTTCAAACGAAGTCTATCTCACAGATGAGGATCAGCGGAAGATGAAGATCCTTAATATGGATTAAACCAACTCATAACTACAATGTAACCAACACGTATACTTGAAGCAGTTACACGTTTGTCGTGTTATAAAATTATTCATGCCACTAAATAAATATAAATTCCGCTTCTTGCCCATTATCCCATCTTGTCCCTTTTAACCCTAAACGTCAGTAATTTCTTCTATTTTTTGCATAGTTACAAAACAATTTGATGAACATTTTTATGTTAAATCCAGTATCGATCCACATAGATGAGGTTATCCATAACTGTTGGCCGACTGTATAACCTGCCAGAAGAACAACCGGCAGACTGCCTGCCTGGCTGGATGGTTGGATGTTACGGCTGATGGCGGTGTTACGTTCCAATGCGAGGTTTCCGGCTCCCATATCCACAGCCCTCACACACCGGTACGTACGAGATGCTATGACTGAAGTGCGGTATAGTAATATACTGTCGGCACTTTATTATCTCCTTCCTCCAGAACTGATTCCGTGATGTTATGTGCAAATCCCATCTAATAGTTGGGGAAGACCTTTCGGTGTAAACGCGTCGAAACCGTGTACAAACGTAACCCTTCTCTGAGCTTTCGAAGCAGTGTTGGAAGTAAAGTAGAAGATTGATTTTGTATCAAAATGCTATTTTCTCGTAAATCTTCACGGAAGGATTTGATTCAAATCAAATACTGTAAAACTTCCATAATTTTCAAAAAGCAATTTGTTCAACGATTGTGTACAATTTGAAATCTAAACAATGTTTTTCATAGTCCGCACAATGAAAACAAAAACCTTTACGCTACTAAGATGATTCTTGACTGCAATAATTTCTGGGAGGACTCCTAGGTATTTTTAAGGTTATCTTTCAAGAGCTTCAATCTTTTTCACAATAGTTTGATAAGTTCAGTAAGTGCATCTACTCTCAAATATCGGTAGTAACCTTCTATCTGCATCTGATTATCGTAATCTGTCTTGTTCATAAAAATACCGCATTTTCTTGTCGACTTTGATGTTGAGAATCGGAGTCATCTAAAGCTCTTTTAGAATCCTAGTCTGCCTTTTGAATTGGTGGGGAACGTGCCTTTGCAACCGGCCTTCTGATAGTCTGACCTTGCTGTATTGTCCTGTCTTTATGACCTCTACAACGATTTTGTTTTTAATTATTTTATTAGTATCATTTTAAATATTACATTCATTTTTTAGAAAACCCTAACCTAAATATATTGAGCATTATTCGTCGCAATAGAAGATTGCAACGATTTTTGTCTAAAATTATTAATTATTTTACTTGACATTTGTTCCAATTTTTCAACTTTCGATATTCTATGTAACTCATTGGTACAATAGAACGGAGGGAGCTTAAGAATCATTTTAAAAATTTTATATTGGATCCTCTGCAGAGCTTTCCTCCTGGTATTACAGCAGCTAGTCCATATTGGTACAGCAAACAACATGGTTGGACTGAAAATTTGTTTGAAGATTTTTTGTATTGATTTTCTGTTATTGATGGATAAAGACATTTTATATATTTGTTACATTTGGATTGAATGCCCTCGATATGATTTTAAAAAGTAAATTTTTATATACAGCATGAGCCCTAGATGCTTAACTTCATTTGATTTTTTTCGGAATCATCTCAACTTGAAGATTTCAAATAAAGAGCTTTTGGTTTATGTGGGAATATTATTAGTTGAGTTTCGGAAACATTTGGAGAAATTTTTTTTTTTTGCAAGTATTGAGAAGAAATATCCAAAATGTTTTGCAATCTACTACAGATGACACGCAGGCTTCGTCCTTTGGCGGAGAGGCCTGTGTCATCCACAAACAAAGATGGCAGGCTCTCCCAGAATCATCACCATACAACTCGTATAGTGTACGACACAATTAATTGAAAAATCGGCAAAATTACTAAAGGGATTCATAAACAATAGAAAGCATTTTTTTTTTGCGAAAAAATAGGCTTAATTCATAACAGATCCTCCCAAAGAATTTTATTTCTCCTAAGTTTTCTTCAGATGGCAACAGATCGATCATAATTTATAATTCCAGAGATAAAATATTTCTTTAATTGAAGCAAAAAAAAAATTCAAGAAATTCCACAAGAACAAAATTGTTGCCTTTACACTAAACCATATTTTTCCAAGATACCATTTTATTTTACATTCTTAGGAAAATAAAATAAGACTTACTTCCAACATTTTGAAAGCAAACAACTTCAAGAATTTTATTCCTTGATATTAAAAAAAAATGTTTCAAAAATACATCACAAACTGTGTCGGAAGAGAACGTTGAAAATTCTGCTTCAAATCCCTAGTTTATACAAGAACTATATACGAAAAGTGTTTAAGAAATGTCTATGAGATTAATTTTGCTTTTGAAATTAGCGGTGAAGGAATGTAAAAATATTTAAATCAAAAGATTTAATTGAATTATTGGTAAAATCCATATTTTAGGATTGAATTCTTATGCGATTTCAGGGTAAAATTTTAATTAAATATTTTTTAAGGCTTTCTGGGTTTAGTTAAGTTTTGAGGAATCCAGAAGTCAAAGAAGGAATGTTCAAGAATAACATCTAAAACATATTCTGATGGAGAGAAACTTATCTGTTGTTGTCGCATTGAACATCTGTTAGTTCTACCTGCTTCAACATTTTTTTTTCCTTCGCCTTACACTTTTTTGATAAACTTCGTATCTTTTCTTACTCCAATAAGCAACATTTTAGAAAATTAAAAAAAAGAAAGGTAAATTCTAACAGTTTTGAAAATATGCTGAATTTTCCATCTCTCCATCTATCCAACTCCATCTGGAATACCTCAACTAGCTTTCAAAACAGTGCAAACATTTCCTTCAAGATCTAAAGTCAGTAAAATCTTACATCACGAATTTTACCATAACGCATCGTTGCCTATATTCTTAAAAAAAACACCTCCAATACTTTCGCGTTAAACTTCTATAGTTCTAGCACAATAATTGAAAAAGTCCCTACAAAAAAAAAATTGTTTGTCATTAAACTTGGAATTCATGTCAAAAAATAATTTGGGGTTGGGTACGAATACCTTTAGCAAAAATTTCACCCGTTTTAATGTCAATCACTGTCCATTACAATAGATAAAGAAAAAAGAACATGATTTTTCGTACTAAATCCTGCAAAAATCACTGAAGCTTTTCTGTGAGGTATATTGCTAGGAATTTCGTCAAAAAGTTTCAGAAAATCTTGAGTTTCCCGACAGAAATTTTAGTACATTTTTCGAATTAGATTTAAGCTAAAACCTTTTGTGTAAGTATTACTCTAGAAATCTGTTGATTTGGATATGATATGGAGTGAATCTTGAAGTAGTTTGTTAAGAAATCTTTGACCAATTCTTAATGTATTCCTGAATTTCTGGCTTATTTTAAGTTCAAGAATCTATCCCAGAGGATAGAATTATATAATTCTCTGAAGAATTCTGTGAAAAATTTTCTCTAGAATTTTTTGAGCTCTTTCGCGGAAGAGTTTTTGAAGCAACAGTTGAACATATTCTGTTAGAAACTTCTTGAAATTTTTTTTTAATTTTAGAAGAAGTTCAAAAATATTATATTCTAGAGATTTTTAAAAATATGTGATTATCTAATTCAAAATGATTTATTTATGCAATTAGGTCAGTAGAGCATTTCCCTGAGAAATCGCTAAGAATATAATATTAGGAGGAATCCTTAGATTTCCACCTGGATGAATCATTTGATTACTTTTTTTTTCTGCGAGCATTTCAAGAAATCCTTGAAGAATTTTCGAGAATTGTTGAAAAAATCTGAAGATTAACTGAAGGAAGTAGCTCTAAGGCAAAGCTGAAAAAAACTGTGGGAAAAGAATTCTTGTTTGGTGATCTTGAAGAGAATTTTGGTAAAACTCCTAGGATTTCTTGTACTATTTCTTGAGCAATAAAGCAATTAAGAGATTCTTCGAAAAATTTTCTGGTGAGATCAGAAAACCTAAATGTGCTTCAGGATAAATCTGTGCAGTAGTTACTACTAATCTCGTGAATGATTTTTCGTGGGAATTCTAGGAGGAACATAAACTGGTACCGTAAATTCGGATGAAATTGATCAGTAGGGTGAAATTGATCACTGTGTCACTCGATTTTATTTCTTCCTAATGGAGCACAAATATCAATGTAACCTGCAGTGAATGAACGTTGTTTGTCGTAAGTATGTCTAAATTGTGTGTTGTGAAGTTTTTTGCGTTCAAAAATGTTTATTTATATGAAAATAATGTAAAATTTCAAAATCTTGTACGGTGCAGTGTTGACAAACATCAATAAACTTCTAGTTTTAGACAAGGATTTGGACATGGTATAATCCTGAAAGTTTGTGAGGATACTAAAGATATATCCCCAAACTAGATTTCATAACCAAAACTCGTAACAATTCGTTGATTTGGTTGAAATAATTGAATTTCTGTAATATGTCAAGAAATTCCTTGGGAAATTGCATACATTTAGGCGTTTTCAGCGTTATTCTTGATATTTAAACATTCATTATTTTTATAAATATTGTATTGTTAAGAATTTGGCAAGCATATTCGGATTCAGGGAGCTCAAATTTATTATGTAAAGTTGTTTAGAAAACTAACAATAATGGCATTGATAAGTGATCAATTTCACCCCGAAAGGAGATCTTCCGATTTTTTATTTTAGACATATTTTTTAACACTAATATTACATTTGTTAGAAAATTTCGGAACTTGAGTCAATGAGGCTCACCTTCATACTTGTTTTCCTGCATTCAGTTGTTTGGCATTGTCAACATTATAGAAATCAGACAAGAAAAACCTTGAAAAGTGATCAATTTCACCCGAAATTACGGTAAAGGAGAAAGCACTAACACTAAATAATTCATGAAGGGGAATTCTAAGAGGAATCTCGTAAAATCACATGATTGACTACCTTAATAGTTCATGGAAGAATCACAAGGTATATTCCTCGTGAGTTCTTTGGAAGAATTCTTGAAGGTTTTTTTTATTAACTGGACAATGAATATTTACCGTACCGTAAAACGGGGTAACTTTGATAGCTTGTTGGAAAAAAATCTGAAAATATCTGCTTCTAGTTTGAAAGATTTTTATTTTATATGTTTCAAGCAAGTACTGGTATCTCAGTTATCAATTGCAGTTGAAAGATTACATAACAATTCACTTTGAATGAACTGATAATTTTTCAAATAATTGAAAGTCTATTTTAGGTTTTGGGGTAACTTTGATATTGGGTATGTAAACACATGAAAATCGATTATTACTATTATAGCTTTATTAAGGAGATTTTCAGCCCTAGGCTGGTTCATCTAGGATGAAAATCGATAACCAAACTACTGTTTGGCATCATTGCAGTTGAGACTTGTTTGGAGAATATAAAAAGAGAACGTGAATTAGATTTTGTTTTAAACATAACTGAATTTATAGAAAAGTTCACCTACAAAAGAGTTTTTAAGTTCGAAATCGCATGGAAAACCTTATATGAAGTAAAGTTTATATGAATTGCTATAAAATAATATTTCTGAATAGAGTAGGTGTACCAGTTATGGACATAATGGTTCCCTATTTCGCCATACGTGATTATTTTCATGTCTTCAAATTTTGAATATTTTTGTGTGTTTTAGTAGTTAAATTTGGGATAGATCTTGATGTTAAAACATTCAAAAAGATTTAAATGTGAAAGTTATCAAAATTTCACATATGGCAAAATAGGGAACCACTATGGCCATAACTGGTACACTTTCCCTATATATCGACTAATATTCCCTTTTCGACATTGAATTGAGTATAAATCAAACGTCTTAATCAAACGGAATATAAAGTAGTATATTTCAAACAGAACCCAATGAATTACTTAGAACAAAAAGGGTGTTGCATACCTCTAGGCGTTTAATATTATATGGAAAATTGTGACCTCGATTAAAAAAATGGCCCCAATTTGTTAAAATGATTTTAAACCGGATTAATATTCTACTATAACTTGGGTGTCAGGGAACAGCGACGAACTCTATAAAATTTCATCATATAATGCTCGTAAAACCGATTGTTTGTAAGGGTTTCAAAAATGCAATATCCCATTGATTTTTAATATTCGAATATAAAGCTTCAAATGTACTCGATTCAAGCGAATATAATTCTGACATGAAGTGTCACACTAACTATCTTTGCTTTTGCATTCGGTTTGCTTAACTAATTAACAGACGTTACGTTGTTTTATTCAGTATGTTGAGAATCCCCCACTATCAAAGTTTCCCGCATTATCAAAGAAACCCGGTTTTACAGTATCGTCGATGGGGGTGACAATGAGTCTAGTGGGTGAGATTGGATCAAAACGGAAAAATATGATTTATGAAATATTTCAGCTAATAACGCTGATATTACTAAAATTAATAATTCATGTGTTAGGGAACATATTATTACAATTAATTAATCACAATATACATTTTTAGAAAAAGTAGTTTTTTTTTAATATATCAATAAACTTGTATGTTGAAACTAGACAATATTGACAACATTAAATTTCTCCAGTACAAAGTATCACGCATGTACTTTAACCTCTATCGTTATATTAGTAGAAGGTTGAAAGTCTTTTCATTATACTTCACTCATATTTTTTGGAATCCATTTGATTTTTTCACAAAATTTTCATTTTTTTAGGTACAGTGTCTAAAACATCAAAGATGGGAGTGAGATTGGGTCGAGCAAGAACGATAGTAAATAAAATTTGAAGTCCACTTTTTTGACATTTTACGGTGCCGGGTGTTCTCTTTTTTTCATTAAGATGTGTTTATCCTTTCTAAATACAGCATCTCTGAAACTAGAACAAGTCTACTTGAGTATTCCGTGCATTGAATAACAATGCAACGCATTTTGAAAACTTCTCAAACCAAAAACTGTGTTTTGTGCGCAGCAACATCGTAAAAAATATCAAATGGATTTGTGATATGGAATAATGAAAAAAAAACAAGAAAATTTGTGTAAACTTGAGATAAATGCTGGGTTTACATATTTTTTCTCATAGCTCTTCAATTTTTTGCTATAATCGTTCTTTAAAGTGGGTTTATTATACTTGTGAAATATCTTGAATGATGTTTCGTCTTATTTGCAACGTATTCCATCAATGTTTTTCAGCTGTAAATGGTTTTGCAATCACATTCTCAAAAACAAGTTATTTCAATTATTGTGACCCAATGTCACCCCCTCTATGGAGTGAGATTTCGATGCATTCCCCATTAGCCCGACTTTTGCTGCTTCGCGTTTTAGGCGGGTGAACAAATTTGCCACCATTTCAAATTTTCTCCCAATAATATCCATGTCGTCTGCGGAGCAAACAAATTTTCCGGATCTCGTGAAAATCGTGCCGCGACTGTTAAGTCCGGCTCTCCGCATTGCACCTTCAAGCGCGATATTGAACAACAGGCACGAGAGTCCGTCGCCCTGTCGTAGTCCCCGCCGAGACTCGAACGAACTGGTGTGTTCCTCCGAGATCTTCACGCAGTTTCGCACACCGTCCATCGTTGCTCTGATCAATCTTGTATGCTTCCCGGGAAAGCTGCTCTCGTCCATGATTTTCCATAGCTCTACGCGGTCGATACTATCTTATGCCGCCTTGAAATCGATGAACAAATGGTGCGTAGGGACCTGGTACTCACGGCACTTCTGAACAGCACTTTGTAGGCGGCGTTTAGAATAGTGATTGCACGATAATTTTCTCCAAATTGTCGCCCTTTTTGAAGATAGGGCATATAACACCTTGCTTCCACTACTCCGGTAGCTGTTCCGTTTCCCAGATTCTGACTATCAGCCGATGCAGACAAGCGGCCAACCTGTCCGGGCCCATCTTGATGAGTTCAGCTCCGATACCATCCTTGCCAGCGGCCTTGTTGTTCTTGAGCTGATGAATGGCATAATTAACTTCCTCCATCGTGGGAGCTGGTTGGTTTCCAATGTCCGCTGGGCTGACGTAGCCATTGCCTTTGCTGTTCTGACCTTCTGTGCGTGTGTTCTCTGCGCCATTTAGGTGTTCATCGTAGTGCTGCTTCCACCTTTCGATCACCTCGCGTCCGTCCGTCAAGATGCTCCCATCCTTATCCCGGCACATTTCAGCTCACGACACGAAGCCATTGCGGGATGTGTCCATCTCTTGGCATTCTACCTATTCCAGGCGTTGCTTTTTGTCCCGGAATAGGCGGGTTTGCTGACCAAACCAATCGTTTATTGAGCTCCGTTCCACATATCCGACAATGCTTTCGGCAGCTTTGACTGTCTTCCAGCAGTCCTCAAGAGGGGCCCTAACGAGCTCGCACTCATCCGGCAATGCTGCCTCAAGATGCTGCGCGTACGCATTGGTAACATCCGGTTGATTCAGTAGTGCTACATTGTACCGAGGCAGGCGTCGGTACCGAACATCGTTGATGACGGATAGTTTTGGGCGCAGTTTCACCGCAGTCAATGTTAGCGCCACGATAGGTTTTGGCGTCGGTTATGTCGGAGAAGTGCCGTCCATCAATCAAAACGTGATCGATTTGCGATTCTGTCTGCTGTGATGATCTCCAGGTGTACCGATACGGGAGGCTGTGCTGGAAGTAGGTGCTACGAATGGCCATATTCATGGAGGCGGCAAAATCTGTCAGTCGTAGGCCGTTCTCGTCCGTCAGCCGGTGGGCGCTGAACTTTCCAATCGTCGGTCCGAACTCCTTCTCCTGGCCAACCTGAGCATTCAAATCTCCAATGATGATCTTGACGTCGTGGCTTGAGCAGCGGTCGTACTCGCGTTCAAGCTGCGCGTAAAATGCGTCCTTGTCATCATCAGTGCTTCCGGAGTAAGGGCTGTGCACGTTTATGATGCTGAAGTTGAAGAACCGGCCTTTGAGCCTCAACTTGCACATTTTTTCGTTGATCGGCCATCACCCGATCACTATAAAAACTGTTCCCAGCTCACGTGTGTTGCCGCAGCTCTGGTATATGGTATGATCACCTCTAAACGTTCGCACCATTGCTTCTGTCCAGCACACCTCCTGCAGCGCTACGTTGTCGAAACCACGGATCTTCAGTACATCAGGATTTTTTACATCTCTGACGTAACTTAGGTAAGTCAGATGTCAAAATATTGTATAATATTGTTTTTCCTTGAGGAACACCAGCTCTTACAGGATTTCTTTCAGATCTGGAGTTCTGATAATTAACCTGAAGTGTACGATTTGACAGATAACTTTGAATTATTCTAACAATATATATTTGAAAATTAAATTTTTTTAATTTTACAATCAAATTTTCATGCCAAACACTGTCAAATGCTTTTTCTATGTCTAGAAGAGCAAGACCAGTAGAATAGCCTTCAGATTTGTTGGAACAGATCAAATCTGTTACACATAAAAATTGATGAGTGGTCAAATGTCCATGGCGGAATCCGAACTGTTCATTGGCAAAAATTGAATTTTCGTTGATGTGGACCATCATTCTGTTCAAAATGACCTTTTCAAAAAGTTTACTGATGGAGGAAAGCAAACTGATTGGACGATAGCTAGAAGCTTCTGCAGGATTTTTATCTGCTTTTAAAATTGGAAAAACCTTAGCATTTTTCCATTTGTCAGGAAAATATGCTAATTGAAAACATTTGATAAATACACTCCCGTGCATAAGTTTGGTTTCACCCCCTAAAATACATGCAAAATTGTTCTGTCCATATCTCTGTGATTACACGTCCAATTGAAACTCTCTAAGTCGCATTCGAATGTATTTTTCCAAAAACATTCTTTGAACTTTGTAAACTAAATTTTTACTTAAAGTTGTGACATTTTTCAAAAAACACACTGAAAAATCATATTTAATTTCCTCAGGATTGGGTCGACCAAAATTTTAAATCAAAGTGTCATTAGAATCGTAAACTTATATTCTTTGAAGAGACGCCACGAAATTTTGGCGGAAAAATCCTAAATGAATAAATGAAGTAAAACTTTTGCACGATTTTCATCATACTGAGGGATGAACCCAAACTTTTGCACGATGACTTGACTGACTGTTTCATTGATTTTGAATACTTTCCAGATTTTTCCGCCAAAATTTCGTGGGGTCTCTTCAAAGAATATAAGATTACGATTCTAATGACACTTTGCTTTAAAATTTTGGTCGACCCAATGCTGAGGAAATTAAATATGATTTTTCAGTGTGTTTTTTGAAAAATGTCACAACTTTAAGTAGCAAATTAGTAAACAAAATTCAAAAAATGTTTTTGGAAAAATACATACGAAGTAAGAATAACTCTTTACCTTTCGTATGCGGCTTAAAGAGTTTCAATTGGACGTGTAATCACAGAGATATGGGCAGCACACTTTTGTATGTTTTTAAGGGGGTGAACCCAAACTTTTGCACGGGAGTGTATATCAACTAAAAATGATAAGCTACTTTCTGGAAGTTTCTTGATGAGGATGTAGAAAATTCCATCATCGCCAGGAGCTTTCATATTTTTCAATTTTTCAAGTGAGAACTATACACTTCTTCCAAATCAGTCTCCCAGGCATTTTCGAAAACGTTCTCTTGATTGAGAATATTTTCGAAGTCCTGAGTAACTTGATTTTCAATTGGACTAGTGAGTCCTAAATTAAAATTTTGCGCGCTTTCAAACTGCATAGCAAGTTTTTGAGCTTTTTCGCAATTAGTTAGTAATAATTTGTTTTCCTCTTTCAATGCCGGTATTGGCTTCTGAGGTTTTTTAAAAATTTTAGATAATTTCCAAAAGGGCTTTGAGCCGGGGTCTAATTGAGAAATCTTATTTTCAAATGTTTTGTTTCTTAATTGTGCAAAACGTTTCTTGACTTTTTTCTGCAAATCCTGCCATATAATTTTCATAGCACGTTTTTAAGGCGGATCAAGAGTTTAAGATCATCGTCTATAATCACGGATTCAAATTTTACTTCATTTAGGAATTGCAGTGCTCCAACAATGAAATTTGTTAAAGTTTCAAGAGCATTGTCAATATCAAGTTTTGTTTGTAAAGAAATGTTAACATAAAGATTGAAACGGCAGAAAGGCAGCTAAAAAAATATAATTGCCAAGCTGTATTTGAACAGAAACACTCAAAGTTTCAAAAGCTTTGGTTTCAAATAACGAAAAAAGTTGATGTTTTTACTCCTATGAATGATGATAGCAACTCCAGCACATATTCCATCCAGTCGATCATTTCATTAGGGTAGAAGCACCGGTTTTGGCCATACGCCAGTTGTAGCCATAGTGGATTATATACCGTTTTACATAGCCAATCAGCATGAAACCTTTTGTGTTCAATAGATCACATTCATATGATAGAGCTACATTCATTTACTCGTCCAAATTGACTCAACACATAAGAAAAACAATTCATTTTCCTTATAATTTTAACTCCCATACACCTAATTTGGCCAGGGCACTCCTAATTTGGCCACTCACATGAGAAATCAATGCAATTGGCCAAATTAGGAAGCGAAGTTAAATCTCTGGCCGAAACTGGTTTCGTTGGCCTATATTGACCAACGGGATTTTGAAAGCGAAAAAATGGTTTTAGCTCAGTTTTGATATTTTTCACACATAATATGGATTGAAAGCTTACATTAGACATATTTGTGGTATTAATACGACTTCCCTTTTTTGTTATTTACATTTTCTCTTAGGCTGGCCAAAACCGGTGCTTTTACCCTATAAACAAAAAAGTAAGGAATTTGATTTTGGATCCAGGTTTCAAAAAAATGTCAAAAAATTATATGTATGTTATAGGCTGTTAGAAAGTTAAACATTTCGTCCTCTTAACCATTCAAAACACGAGCATTCCAATTCAAAATATTGAAAAAATGTTTGGATCCATTTGAGAAACGTAATCCAATATTCTTCTTCTTCTTTGTTCTTGGCTTTACGTCATCACTGGGACAAAGCCTGCTTCTCAGCTTAGTGTTCTTATGAGCACTTACACAGTTATTGACTGAGAGCTTTTTTTAGCAAAGTTGCCCTTTTCGCATCCGTATATCGTGTGGCAGGTACAATGCTACTCTATGCCCAGGAAAGTCCAGGAAATTTCCATTAGGAAAAGATCCTGGACCGATCGGGAATCGAACCCAGACACCAGGCTTTTCTTTGTAGCCGCGGACTCTAACCACTCGGCTAAGGAAGGCTCCAAAGTAAGAAACGTAATCCCATAACTATTTTATTAGTAAATTTTACACCAACTTGGACTGCTTCAGCCATAATGGTTTGAATTTCAACTGTCCTAATTAATAGTATTTCTAGGGAACTATGTTTGAAAAATCAATTTGCACAAACCGATACTAATGGCAGCACTGCCCCACTGTAGATTTCCGATATTGCAAGTTTCAATTTAACCGTGCTGAAACAGGTTTGTCTGTGTTGTCTAGCATGGGAGTGCGCTCTGCACGTTGACTTCTGTAGGGAAATGAGAAAAGTATGCGAACGCTTAGGTACCTAGGGATGAGGGTCGTACGAGCACGCTTCTGCAATCCCAATGATACATTGTGCAACGTTTACATCTTCTAGTCAGTCCGACTGGAATGGGTCCTTCTGTTCTACGCTCAAGAGGGTAAGTGATGAACTTTTCCCGCAGTGTATAGTTTCATCGCCCTAAGTCGAGAAACCAAAAATTGAAATACGAGAAACGATTTGTCAAATCTAAGACAATTTCGATCATGTGTTAAAATACACGGTGTTGCGTTCACATGAACGAATAGTGTTGTGGATGGTCGTGGTTCGGATTGTCAGTAGCATATCCAATTTGTAGCGGTAACCAGAACACGTTCACTGCATTTTCGACGATTTATTGTCAAACACTTTACTACCATTGAACTCAACTCTCTGAGTGCTGTCAGCCATATGTATTTCAGCAAACAAATATTTGACAACACTTTGAGAGAAAAATTCCTCCGCCTTTTTTCCGGAGCATATGCAAAATCCCATGATGAGTGAAACAATATTGTTCGCCTGCTTGAATGTAGGGAAATGGTTAATCATATTTACCCATAAAATATCGAACCCATGCGAAAGCCATCACCAAGTGCGAAAGAATTCGGGATGCGCCTCGAAAACACAAATTGAAAGTACATTATCGCCCTACCATGTTGTAGGCTGAAGAGGGAGAAAGTTTCAAAAAATCACGTTTCCATCGCAGAATTGATGCTCCAATGTACGCAAACAAGGTTTCGCATAATCGGATAAGTGTATCGACGACTGATCCAATTTTGGCTCCTGTTTGCTCACGACTGAAAATGTCCTCCCCAAATCTTCTTCTTTTTGCCTCTACGTTCACACTGGGAAAGAGCTTGCTTCTCAGATTTGTGTTCAATAAGCACTTCCTCTTAAAGTGAGCTATAAACTGAGAGCTCTCTTTGCCAAATTTCCGCTTTTGAATGCATATATCGTGTGACGTGCACGATGATACTCTATGCCCTTGAAAGTCAAAGAAATTCCCATGGAGAATCGAACCCACACATCTTCGGCAAAGCTTTGCTTTGAACCCGCGGACTCTAGCCACTCGGCTGAGGTAGGTCGCTGTCTTCACCAAATAACTCACGTAAATTTGTAATTTGTTCATTTATTCTTACGATAACTTGTTAGTTTAAATTAGAATATAATGAAAGACATTCTTGATCAGAAACAAAAGTCAAGCACATATTGCTGCGGAAAATGCATCATTACAAATTTTGAGCAACGAAAATGTTAATGTTATGAATTACACTGCGGAACACGTTTTTGTCTTAATGGTCCGAATTACAGAATTACAAATCGACCACGTTCTGATTGATGAACGGCACTTCTCCGACATTATCGACGTCAGGACCTATCGTGGCGCTAACATCAACTCTGACCACTATCTGGTGATGGATAAACTGCGCCCAAAACTCTCCGTCGTTAAGAACGTACGGTACCAAAGGCCATCCCAGTATGACCTAGAGCGGCTCAAGCAACCATACGCGCAGCACCTCGAGGCTGCATTACCGGAAGATGGTGAGCTGGATGAACCCCCCTGGGGACCGCTGGAGAACAGTGAAAGCAGCCTTTAACAATGCAGCTGAGAGCAACGTCGGGTACGTGGGATGGATGGAACGAGAAGATTTGGTGAAAATCCGCCGTTTCAAATAAGTAGCGTTTGCAACCATTGCGCCTGTTAGATGGGCAGCGATAGAGGATGAAAGTGCTTGAATCTAATCGAAGTAGGAAGCTTACAGCCAAACCAATCAACACATGTGGTCCTCCATCAAAGGGAAAGAATTCTAGCGCCAGTGTACCCACCCGACTCACGTTTTGAAGTCCGCAGGCTGTTCAGACGGTACCAAACCACCTTTCCAGGGAAGAACATTACCACCTCAGAAGTCACCGCGCATTGTGGATAACCTCACCCACATTCGATATCCTGAGATAGAAAGAGCCAAGCAGCCAAGCCACCATCCCTCGTTCTTGGTGTTCACCAATCTCGACGTGGTTGGTCGATAGCGTCGTCCTCGGAAGCGATGCCACCGCCACTGCTTCGTATTAGTCAGCAAGCGTCGCTCAAGTATATGTTCCCGAATCAAACTCCATCAACACACACCAATCCACCGTGATTTCATGTAAGGAAACACTATTTGAAGCAGTAGGGGAAGAACACAGGTTAGGGGGTTAGAACGCAAGATACACGAGAGGTGAGTAACGTCACTCATAAGGAATGAGTGACTATCGGCGAGTTCGGTACCGTTGGCTCCGGGAGAACATCCGATAGCTACTCAGTACTTAGCTTAGAGATGGTCGGGTTTCACATTTTTCAAACCCGAACCCGACCCGTACCCGACTTTTTTCATTTCTTCAAACCCGGACCCGACCCGAACCCGAGACACTAATTGAAAATGAAACCCGGACCCGAACCGAACCCGAGAAATATTCCCTGTTCAAACTCGAACCCGACCCGAAACCCGAAAATAGTTTGAAAGAGAAACCCGAATAAAACCCGAACTCAAAAAGTTAACATTCATCGTTTCTGATGCATGAAAGTTTCATGTTGTTACTGTGTTAAAAATGTAGCCTGGGGACGGACCTGGTGTAGTGGTTAGAACACTCGCCTCTCACGTCGAGGACCTGGGATCGAATCCCATCCCCGACATAGTCACTAAAAATTTCAGTGGCGACTTCCTTCGGAAGCGAAGTAAAGCCGTTGGTCCCGAGATGAACTAGCCCAGGGCTAAAAATCTCGTTAATAAAGATAGAAAAAAAAATAAAAATTATGTAGCCTCCAAACCCGACCCGAACCCAAACCCGAAAAATTTTAAATTTCCAAACCCGAACCCGACTCGAACCCGTCGGATTCAGGTTCGGGTCGGGTTTCGGGTTTGAAAACCCGAGACCCGACCATCTCTACAGGGCATTGTACGTGATGAAATGGAAAAAAAAACAACTTTAGTAAATTTTAAAACGTTATTTTTTTTATTTGATTACCATACCTAGTACTCCTTATTTATAAAATTTGCTTTTGACTGCTTAACTTTATATTAACTTTTTTTTGGTTGATCGAAAGCTTCACCATTCTGTTAGAACTTTGAGGAAAAAATTTTGGGAAGGTTATTGGAATAAGGACTGGTGATTGTTTGGGATTGGAGGTGGATTCGCTCCAGGGCACTGAAAATTGCTAGCTGGGCATTACGTATCTGGCGCATAAGTCAAGAAAGACTCTAGCCGGGATCCTTCTTACACGGCGTCGACGGAACGATTGGTTCGACGAGGAATGTAGGCAGATTCAGGAGGAGAAGAATGCAGCGCTGGCGATCATGCTGCGGCAAGGGACCCGACAGAATGTGGAACGTTAAAGACGGAAGCGGAAACAGGGATGAAAATGGGAGCATTTTGACGGACGAGCGTGAGGTGATCGAAAAGTGGAAGTAGCACTTCGACGAGCACCTGAATGGCGCTGAGAGCACAGGCAATGAAGGACGGGACAACGGAGGAAATGCCTTCGTCAGTACTTCGGGCGATGGAAACCAACCAGCCCCTACTTTGAGGGAGGTTAAGGATGCTATTCACCAGCTCAAGAACAATAAAGCTGCTGGTATGGATGGTATCGGAGCTGAACTCATAAAGATGTGCCCGGAGAGACTGGCCATTTGTCTGCACCAGCTGACAGGCACAATCTGGGAAACAGAACAGCTACCGGAGGAGTGGAAGTGGAATGCCCCATCTACAAGAAAGGCGACAAGTTAGATTGTGAGAACTTTCGAGCGATCACCACACTAAATGTGGCCTGCAAAGAATTATCCCCGATCATCTTTCGTAGTCTACACCTGTAGTGAACGAGTTCGTGGGAAGTTATCAAGGCTTCGTTGACGGCCGATCGACAACGGACCAGATCTTTACTGTACGGCAAATCCTTCAAAAATGTCGTGAATACCCAATGCATCACCTTTTCATCGATTTCAAAAGCGGCATACGATAGTATCGATCGCGTAAAGCAATGGAAAATCATGGACGAGAACAGCTTTCCCGGAAAGCTCACGAGACTGATAAGAGCGACGATGGAAGGTGTGCAAAATTGTGTGAAGGTTTCAGGCAAACATTCCAGTTCGTTTGGATCCCGCCGGGGACAACGACAAGGTGATGGACTTTCGTGCCTGTTGTTCAATATTGCGCTAGAAGGTGTTATGCGGAGAGCCGGGCTTATCAGCTGGGGTGCGATTTTTACGAGATCCAGTCAATTTGTTTGCTTTGCAGATGATATGGAAATTGTCGGCCGAACATTTGAAAAGGTTGCCGACCTATACACCCGCCTGAAACCGCGAGGCAGCAAAAGTTTAACTGATGGTGAATGCGTCCAAGACAAAGTATATGCTAGCTGGTGGGGCCGAGCGCGACAGGGCTCGCCTAGGTAGCAGTGTTACGATAGCCCTTGGAGTCTTCAAACGTCGAATGCTTAGGACAATCTTTGGCGGTGTGCAGGAGAACCGTGTGTGGTGGCGAAGGATGAACCACGAGCTCGCCCAACTCTACGGCGAACCCAGTATCCAGAAGGTGGCCAAAACTGGGCATGTTGCAAGAATGCCGGACAGCTAGGTGGGCGGATCAAGTGCGTATCGATTTGGCGAGCGTGGGGCAGAACCAATGATGGAGAGATTCGGCCACGAACCGAGTATTGTGGCGTGAAATTGTTGATTTTATGTTATCTGTTTACATGTTAACTAAATAAATGAATGGTTGGATGTTTATCGAATTATGTAAACGTAATTTTGTCAAAATAATATAATTATAACAAAAATGATTTTTATAAGTTTAAAATTGAAATATTTGATTCCGGAGTGAAGTTGATCAATTACTGCGATAGACTACTCACTAAATATGAAGTAATTGAATCTGAACCAAGTCTCAAAATCGTACTACTTGTTAAAAAATCGGTTAATTTTAGAATTAAACTTTGAGAATTATAGAATACATCAAAACCTCAATGTTGTGGTGGTGACTCAATCGTTGCACAGCTGTTTAAAGCAGATAAAAATACGTTATTTTTGTGGATCAGCTTAAACTATAAATAACTTTATTAAATTTCATTTCATATTAAATCTTATCATTACTACATACAATTTACAGTGCTTCTTTAGACTCACTACGATATTAACTAAATCTTCGAGATCTTATAATTACTTCCTATCGAATCCTATGCCACAATGCCTGGAGATTTATATTCCTTTGTTTTATACATTCTACTCATAGAGAGTTGCCATTTGTAGTTGGCGCGCCAACACACAATTAACGGAGTCTTTTTTTAAGCAAATCAATTTACATTGATTTTTACGAAGTGAGTAAATTGAGTACAATTTCTAATGTAATGGAAAATCATGTATTGGAGTAATGATTAACGCGGAAATAATCTGATTTGTTTTCAACTTATGCTTTGTAGGTAGGTTCAAAAGTGTTTAATCTATGAATTATTATTACCGTAATCCGGGGTATCATTAATCAGCGGGGTCACATTGATAGGAATGACTCATCTCGTAAAAAGTTCGTATTTATTGATGAAATATTTCCGAAGCATGAATTGCGCTTTTCTTTCTTATATTCATGAGCTAATGAAAATTAAGATGTTTACGAAAATTGCATTTAGTTAATGCGTAAATTTAACAACTTTTTGAAACAATGATTTCAATGGTTAAGGATGACACTACCGAAGATTCAAGTCTCACATAAGTTGTGCAAGCGATATGAGCAAGGACAATGTGGTTTTTGCTAAAAATTGCATCGCCAAAAACGATTCCGTTATCAAAACTTTCATAAGAATGTTCAATCAGGCAACATTAACGAATTACTGTGCATAATGTAGAATTTCCTTAGAAAATTGTCAACCTTTGGGCGTATTCCGAGGTTCGAGGTGTTTTTAATTTTGAAATAACGCAAAAAGTAAACGATTTGTTTAAGTTTGGCTTTCATATTCGGCTTTAGGGACCATGATTTAAGTAAGTAACGACATTTTCAATATTACCGAACATTGCTTACATGGGTGATCAATGTTACCCCATATCAGCTAAATTAAAAAATCCCCTAAAACATTTTTATAAACATGATTAAACCTTTCAAGAAACAAAATAAAGTATATGGTCACGAGCCATAGGTGGCAGCACTGATTTTAAAAATACAAAACTTGCAACATGTACATTCTCAAATGAAATATTTAAGAAATATCCTAAAAACTGATCAATGTTACCCCGGAATACGGTACATGTTATTGGTACTACCTACCACAAACTACAGAATATAGTCTCCAGATCTAAAAGCGCTATGAACTTTTGAAATCTTTGCATATGCAAAAGAAGCCCAGAGCAATATGTTGCTTTGATTTTGTTATTGTATTGTTGTGTTGCATTTAAGAGATACAGTCAAATCTCCCTAACACGATAAAGAAGGGACCATCGAGTTACGGAGGTATCAAGATACATAACACATTTTTTATTTAATTTTATTTTTCATTATTTTGACAAAATACATTCAGAACAGTAATTTCAACGAGAAAAATAGCGAAATTTAACACTTTCATCTTTGTGATGTATTTTGACCAGCCTGCAATCATATCACTCCCAAATCGATTGTAAACTTTTATGTTACTATCAGTATAATTATAATATAGGGGGAGATCCCCCAGTGCCGGACAGCACCCAATACCGGACAAAGTTGAAACATTGAGAAGATGGTGTTGTTGTGGCCAACAACAAGCCACCGGGGTGCATCATGCCGCACCACACCGGTGGACGAACATGCCTCATGTTGAGGCCACAAACACTCCATAAATTCTGCCATTCTGGCAACACTGAAACTACTTACCTGTAGAGCATACCATAACAATCGAGCATACCTGAAACAAAACAGAAAACATCAGTAAACCATTATAATTTCATCATAAGCAATCAACTTACCTTTCGATCTTTCCAGACCGAACACAATCCAACGATTGTTTATTTACATTTTCATTCTCTCTATTGTCTGACAGTTCCAGAATATTCAGTCCGTCAATTGTATAACAGTTTAGACACAACACATTATTGTATACAACAATGCACATCGAGAATATTCTATGCAAGTACAATAGGGTAGAGGACTATAAATACAACACCATGTGATATACCAAATCAGTCTGAAATAAACCGTGAATTCGAACGTATCTCCCTTCGTGTAATTATTCCCTATCGGATCGTATCCGCGGGAACAGTTTGGCGCTGTAGACAGGATGCTAGTACGTTATTAGCATCCTAGTGAAAGTAGTAGTGGTACATCATGAAGAAACGTAGTTATTGCGGGCAGTGCTATATCGCGTGCGACGACCGAGTTCGATCCACCATGCAGGTGCTCCGGCTGACGTCAAGCTTCAGTGGACCCTCTACAACTCATCATCCTCGACCACAAGCAAGGCATTTCGTCATCGTCAACGACAACAATTCGCTATGAACTACGTATACATCGCTTCTTCATATGTTCGTTGGAGCAGTTTCGCTGTGCGCAACAACCCGTTGCGTGGAACTCGTGCCTCCGAGAACCCTGTACATCGCATCAATCAGCACATCGTCGATCGCAACAATCTGTTTGAATCTTCTCCCATCGTCGAAGCGGCTAGACAAGCGCAACAACATGCAGACCAAAGCTATTGCCTTCGAGTTGGATGTCCGTTTCTCATCGACCTTCGTCGCAGCAGTTTCCCAGTGCGCAACAAGCCGTTGCCGAAACTAGTGCTCTGAATCGCCAAACGGTCCCTGCCAGCCAGCGACTATTGCTTTGGGATTCACATCCTCATCAACATTCAACATCTCCAAGCGGTCCCTGCCAGACAGCGACTTTTGCCTTGGGATCAACGTCACCACTCGAATCGCCGAAACAATCTCTGCCAGCCAGCGATTATTGCTTTCGGGATTAACATCATCGTCATTATCGCAAATCGTCGTAGCGGCCGCTACCGTTCAGCGTCTATTGCCTACGAGATATGTATGGACACACTCATCTGCGAAATCATAATTTCATCATCATCTTGAATCGCCGAAACAGTCCCTACCAGCCAGCGACTATTGCTTTCGGGATTCACGTAATCATCATCATCAACATCCCATATCGCCGAAGCGGCCGCTGCCAGCCAGTGCCTATTGCCTTCGGGATACACAAGGACATTCTTAGTATCAAACATCAACTCATCGCTTCAACATCGTATCATGCTGCCTAAGCGATCGCCACACGTTGGACGGCACATCAACGCAAACGAAATCGATTCCCAACCCATTCATCAACGAAGCAACGAAGCATGAACTACTAGTTTCAACTTCATTCATTAAAATCATCATCATCAAGACGATAGCAGCCAATGTACTTGCATGCAAACTTCGTCATTCATTCATCTCATCATCATCACCTCAACCCGATTGCGCAAGGTGGGCGGCATATCATCATCTTCGACCGCCATTCTATCAAGGTGGGCGGCACGGCACCATTCAATCATCAATACGATCATCACTACTATCATCATCAATGAAACAACTCATCCCTTCGTCCTACAAGAATGAGCAGCGATACATCAAAAACAACTATCAGATGTTCCATTACTCATCATCATGACCAAATGGAATTGGTACCCAATTCGGTGGGCGGAATGTTGTGGCCAACAACAAGCCACCGGGGTGCATCATGCCGCACCACACCGGTGGACGAACATGCCTCATGTTGAGGCCACAAACACTCCATAAATTCTGCCATTCTGGCAACACTGAAACTACTTACCTGTAGAGCATACCATAACAATCGAGCATACCTGAAACAAAACAGAAAACATCAGTAAACCATTATAATTTCATCATAAGCAATCAACTTACCTTTCGATCTTTCCAGACCGAACACAATCCAACGATTGTTTATTTACATTTCATTCTCTCTATTGTCTGACAGTTCCAGAATATTCAGTCCGTCAATTGTATAACAGTTTAGACACAACACATTATTGTATACAACAATGCACATCGAGAATATTCTATGCAAGTACAATAGGGTAGAGGACTATAAATACAACACCATGTGATATACCAAATCAGTCTGAAATAAACCGTGAATTCGAACGTATCTCCCTTCATGTAATTATTCCCTATCGGATCGTATCCGCGAGAACAGGTATTAGTAGAAAAGAAAGCTATTATGTAGACTAATGTTTGCGTAGAATAACACATCCTTGAAATATGCATCCCCTTTTAAAAAAGTAGAAAAGTTTGAAAATCTTTAAAAAATTGACGTATTTTCTTAATTTTGAGCCTATTTAGTAGGGGTTCCTGGGGTAATATGCACCACTTAAGGAAAATGTGCCGAAATGAACACTAAACAACATGTAATTAGTGTTTTAATACAGGAATCTAGTTGGTCTGGGTTCATCCTACATGGTGTTGAGCGAATTTTCATTATAATTTCATTGGATTGTTGGAAAATTTTAACTTTTTTCAAACACTACTTTTGCGTGAATTAAGATTGATGCGGGGCACGATGCACCGATTTTTGGGGCAGAACGCACCACAACATTGAGGCAAGACGCACCTAAACAAAGGGGCATGATGCACCACAACAATGAGGCAAGATGCACCATCATGTTTTAAACGTAATTTAATTTATCGTAAAAACACGAGTTTTTGAAGATTTTCGTCTACAAGATGATACAATTGTGCATAAATACGTTAGTAAAGACTTCAAATGACCTAACTTTTATGATTGTAGTTAATTAAGGAATGGATCGTTCTGCCCCGACCAATGGAGTGCATGTTGCCCCAACCGGGTGCTTAACAGAAAATGCTATGGAATATAGAAATCGTTGTGTTATTTCGACAAATAATGTCATCAACAACTTACCCAGTCTCTAATCATTTGTTTTATGATGAAAGATTGTAAAATTCCTCAATTCATCGCTTTCAAAACAACAAGTGATATGATCGGGAAAGTTACATCAGAATCGTGCTTTTCGAATTTATTGTTCTATCTCCCTGTTAAGTTTTTCAAAATGCATCAAATTCTCAGGGTATCTACAATTTGCTTCGTTTCATCAATCCGCATAGTGTTTTTCTCTCAAAACTCGTTTATTCCAGAGAAATTGGCAAGGTGCGTATTGCCCCGGTAGTGCATATTACCCCAGGAGCCCCTAATTATTTTGAATAAAAAATACTTTGGATCCCGCAAGCATGATCGAACATAATCCTAATTTGATAGTATGAATGTATTTTGTACCATAATTGAAGTAAATATGGACAAATTACAATTTTGGTTAAGCACCTCCTGTCCCTCAGTTTCGGACAGCTTGATGTGTTATATGATATCTTTGTAATTATTGCATCAGAGTCTCAAAATACTTCCATTTATCATGGGTTCCGTCGACCATGGTATCGAACATGTAATAAAATTAAGAAGAATGAACATTTATAACAACATCGTAAAATGTGCTATTTTTCATCATATATGAAAGAGGTTTTTGATAGGCATCTTGCAAACTAAGAAAAACTCACATTATTTTTGTAAATATTGCAATTGCATTGAATTGGTAATAATAAACTATTTCTATAGTGTACACATTCAATGACGTTCAAATTTACAGAATTCGAGGCATTTCCAGATCGATCAATTTGGCACTAAAATACATCATCAAAACACAATGTCAAAATTCATATTTATATTTTCAAATTTATTTTTGTACACTATAAAAATGATAATATTTATCATAAATGGGTAACACGAGCCCATAAAATCAATATTTTTCGAATTATGAATTTAGTAGCTTAAGTGTCCGGTACTGGGGGATCTCCCATACATATTTGTGCATTCTGTTAACATTTGAAGGATATTTGAAACTACTCATGAAAATATCGAGTTAGAGAGGTAAACTTTCTTGGAAAACTGATTCATATAACATCGAGTTAGAGAGGTATCGACATACAGAGGGATCAAAGAATGCATATTAACATAATTTGCAGAAATTTGTGAGAATTTTAATTTCTCCGCAAAGACTAATTGTTAAATGTTGGGTGTGTTGATAAAATTGTTTTTGTAAACTTGTTGAGTATTGCTTTTACGTAAAAGTAGGGAACAACATTTTGCTTCAAATGTCGAACACTGTGTTCATTCTGTTTCATATTCCGAACATCTTGATTCAAATTCAGAACAGTACAAATAAATCATATTCAAATGAATAATTTCGCAAATAAATCTATCAGAGCTAGTTTTGCTGGTCTCGAACTAGAGAATCATCACTACTCCCGAGGTACAAAATAGGTTGGAAGACTTTAAAATTGAATTGCAATTGACTGCCATTTCCTTATGATTTGATGACATATTTCAACGAAACATTTCAACTAAAAATTTGAGACAAAACGATACTTATACGTAAAAAAATACTAAACAAGCTAAAATAAACAATTTTATCGGCATGCACAACAACTAACAATTAGATTTTGCGTAGAAATTAAAAATTTCCACAAATATCAGCAAATTTACAAAATGCAAAATTGGCAGATGCATTTGAAATCACTGGTGGCCTTAAGTGTTCGGAATACGAGTCAAAACGGTACCTATGTATTATAACACATTGATGTGACTTTTGAAATTCATCAAATGTATATTAGCACAATTCAATAATTGACAATCACACGTATAATTGCGAATGTGTAGATCTAAAAGTGTCAACTGTAACACTTTAACTGACTTAGCAACAACTAATCCCAAATCTCTCTTAGATCTAAAACCAACATAATCATAATAACGGTAGCCAATATGTGCAGAGCTAAAGATTAAACATACCAAATCAACCGGAAACCAAAACAACTGCAAATTAAAATCCCAGAGAGCATTCGTGTCAGTAAAGTGCTACCAGGCTCTTCGTCTTCACCGTTGCGCCCCCATCCCGATTAGTAGTGTCAACAAAACTCTACTGATCCCGAGATCGTCGAAGACTGGAAATGGCACTGTCAATTGACATTAACACCAAGCACTGGCAAACTGTCTCTTTCCTGTTCTTTTCGGAATTGGATAATTTTAATCACCAACCCCCCTCTACTGTTACCCGCTTGCGCTCAGCTAAACTTTTTCCTCTGTGGTTGTCAGCATTTCTGCATATATTTGCGCTTTCTAGTTCGAGTTCGATATCGATTCTTATGTTCATCAATATAGACTTCCTTGTACACTCTACCTACCGAAATGGAACCGGAAGTGACGGAAATTCTCGTAGGCGGAAAGTGGAAATCACTTTGGGAATCTGTTGGCAAGTTATTTTAATTAAATTAAAGAAGAAGTCGACAGGAGACAGCCCGGAACAGAATGAAGGGTAAGACCACTTGGCAGTTCCATCTAGCAAAATGTGTTAAAGTGCTGTTGGGCGACCGGCTGTCTCCCCCTTCACCAATGCTGTGTGGCATTTCTAGTGGTTTTCGGTTATATCTCGAGGACCATCAACCAGCCCCTGTCAATTTCCAAGAACCAATCAACACGACCTCAGCGAAAGTGGGACAAAATGTTATTGACTCAACAGGGACAGACAGTCATTGCTTATTATTTTGATTTGTAGTTTTCTTTTGGTGATGTGATACTCACTCTCTTCCTATTCAAACGCACAGGAAATTAAATACTGTCGGAAACCAATCCAACCAATGACAAGGAATCGGGCGCTTCTACACTTCTATCTTGTGTCAAAAACGGTTCGAATCAAAGTGAAAATACAATTTCAACGTCTGGACAATATCGGAAGGTTGAGTTGGTCGAGCGAAAAACTGTAGATAGTTGTAACAAGTCCCACGAGTAAAAATCCAAACGCTCAAGTAATCAAAATGTTGCGGTAACTAACTAACAGAGCGAGAAAGTGAGAAATTATGGTCGGGCAAATTGAGTTCCATAACACCACACTACAAATCCAATTAAAAAGTATCTCGCGGGAATCATCGAGAAAAGTTTCTTAGTTTTCTCATTAAGGTTGACTGGTCTCTCGGTGTGACTAAGTGGAAGATCGAACTGAAAGCTCATCCGGTGGCAAAGATAGGTTTGCCAACTCATTATGGAAAAAAATGCACATTAAGATTAGTAAACGTTTAATACAAAGTTCTGCAGAAATTTGGAAACGGATATCTTTTATTGAATAATGTGTTAGCTTCCAGTTTTATAATACAATAAATTAATATGGATTTAAAAATCTCTATTACTTTACATATTTTCTGTACCACATAGTTTTATCTGGACGCCATTAATTTCATCTTGTCATAGACTAAAATTATTAGAATAAAGCTTGAAAAGACTGAAAGAAAATTGGTCCCCACTTCACTTTATGATTCACTCCCTCACTCACTATTCACCATTACCAATCCCATAAACGTTTTATCTTTTCCCACCCCCATTCCTTTCAAACGCCACCACCTTCTTGCGAATAAGATTTACCTTAATTAAGAAGATTGATTCAATCCAATTGATGTACTTCGTTCTAGCAAACAACAGTTGCTGCCGTACCATCTCGTCTAGAGTAAGTTTCTTGAGGAGCCAAACTTAATTAGACTACTTAGAACTTATCAGCAAGAGGTGGTAAGAACAATCATGCTATCAAACCGTACCTTATAAAATACATGCAAATGCGAGAGTGTATCAGTTGAATGATTGAATGATTCCTCGAAACCCCTTTCAACTCTAATTTCGTTTCCATGAAATGCATTTCAATCCTTCTCAAAGTGCTTATTACTCATCAAAAATTTAATCCAGATTTGTAATTTATTTGCTATAAGGAAGTTCGAAAGATTTTTATATGGGATTTATCGTTAATCATGATTAATACCCGTCATTATCATTTTAACCATTTTGTAGCATACTTCAAAGCGTTAAGTGCAAACTTTTATCATTAGCTTATAAATGATTCATTAATTTTTTTTTTTAATTCCTTTATTAGTATCATTCCATACATTAAATTCATTTCTTATATCTAGGTGTTTTGTGTTATTAGACAACACTATCATCCTTGTTTGGTAAAACAAATTTAAGATTTTATTAACATTTTGGTAACAACATATTACATTTCATTTGCCGTAGCAGTTCAGATTTTTTACAGGTGAGTTGATTTCATCTGAAAAAAAAGCTTTGAATATACTTAACCTAACTTAACCTAAACATATAACGCATTAATCGTGGCAATAGAAGATTGGAACGATTTTTGCCTGAAATCATTTATTATTTTGTTTGACATTTGTTCCAATGTTTCAACATTGGATATTCTATGTAATTCATTATAGTACCAGGGAGGACGCTTCAGTATCATTTTCAAAATTTTAGTTTGAATTCTCTGCAGAGCTTTCTTCCTGGTATTACAACAGCTAGTCCATATTGGTACAGCATACAACATGGCTGGCCTGAAAATTTGTTTAAATATCAAAGCTTGTTCTTAAGTTTTGATTTTCTATTAATAAGGGAATAGAGTCATTTTACATATTTATTACATTTGGCTTGAATGCCCTCAATGTGGTTTTTGAAAGTTAAATTCTTATCTAGCATAAGCCCTAGATACCTAACTTCATCTGACCAATTTATTGGAACCCCTCTCATCGTGGCAACATGTCTACTTGAAGGTTTCAAATAAAGTACTTTTGGTTTATGTGGGAATATTATTAGTTGAGTTTTGGAAGCATTAGGATAAATCTTCCATTTTTGCAAGTATGAAGAAAAAATATCCAAACTTTTTTGTAATCTACTACAGATGATACGCAGGCTTCGTCATTTGGCGGAGAGGCCTGTGCCATCCGCAAACAAGGATTTTTGACATCCCTGAGGTAGCTCAGGTAAGTCAGATGTGAAGATATTGTATGATATTGGTCCCAAAATGCTGCCTTGAGGAACACCAGCTCTTACAAGATCTGGAGTTCTGATAATTAACCTGAAGTGTACGATTTGACAGATAACTTTCTATTATTCTAACAATGTACCGTTCTGATTCAAATTCCGGACAGCTTCAAATTCCGGACACTCTATTTTGTATGGGAAAGGTTTCACATGAAATGTTTCAAAATTTCCCGTTCAAAAGATCACAACTTTCCGACACGTTTTAATATGAATTTACCATAGCAATCCATGAAATTTTATAATTCGCGATAAGTTTTGACGTTGCTCTAACGGATGAGAAAGTTTAATTTATAATTTAACCATTTTAGTTTTGCTTTTCGTGGGCTGCCCGGAATTCGAAACAAAGTGTCCGCAATATGAAACAAAAGTGAGGTGGCGTCCGGAATAAGAATCATGGAAAGATCACTAATTTCACTTTATTTCAGGTAATTCAAGCTGTGAAATCCGAATCTTTGACCGCCATCCGCAAGATTAGTGTTTTTAAAGCATGATAACGCAGAGGTATCATATATTATGTTTCAATTTATATGATTTTCGGACTGTTATACTATTCTCAGTCCTTAAATGTCCGTAATATGAATCAAAACGGTATGTTGGAAAATTAATTAATTAATTAATTTGACGATCAAACACTGTCGAATGTAAATCATTTATTCCATTTTTGATCTCTTCAGGTGACTTATAGTCACTTGAGAGACCTTTCAAGACAACTTTGAACAAACGTTCAGTTTTGTCGTCATAAGTAAAAAAAATGTGCTTCTTCTCTTCAAGATGTTTGAGAAGAAATTCGCGATCTTTAAGAGTTTCCGGCAAAACGTGACAGTCTCCATTCTTTGCGATTTGGAAGGAAACCTTGATTCCCCTTATGGAGTTCAAGATCTCCTGCCTAAATTCCCTAAATTCGGAACAACTGAACACGATAGGCGGCACTCTTTGCTTCCTCACTTGAATCAAAGAGCCTGGGCTAGAGGCTGCTTCGATTTGGTGTTCGGAAAATTTGTCTAGACTCTAGAGCATCGAACTGATTACTCATCATGTTTATATGACCATTGGTGGTAGTTCATGATGTATTTTTGACAGTTCACGGTTTCCAGAACTCTTTTTTGAGCGTATAGCACTGAAAAGTACCGTTTTTAATTTTAGCACTGAAAAGTACTGTTTTTTTAGCACTGAAAATACTGTTTTATTGCTTTAGGTAGTTTTTAAGAAAACTTCCAAGAGCAGAGAGAATTCGTGTACGCACAGCACGAAGGTACGGTGCGCACTGATTTATCATTTCTTATTCTTGGAATTAATGATTATGGGCTCAAAAATCCATTATTTGGTCATCAGCAATCATGAAAATTTAAAAATCCGTTTTTTTTTTTCGTTTAAATCGAAATACAGTCGAAATACAGTCAGAATACTAGTTGAAGCTAAGTTTGCAATAAATAGCCGTATTAATACAGAAGACTTTGTGTGCCAGTTCTTCGTCAAATAAACGTTGTGTAATTCAGTAATTTCATGTGCCAATTCTGCTACAGTTCCGATTATCACCGCGACCATGAATCAAAGGTGTCCGACAAGATTCCGACTACCACACAGACGCTCTTATGTGCGCAAACATAATATTTAAAGTGTATTTCTGATTTAGTCCATCTGACACGAAGTTGTCTTAATGAATGTATAAATAAATAACTTAAGCTAAACATACAGTCCAATTTCTTCTAAAATACTGAATAAAATGGTTCCGCAGTGTAGTTATAGTGACGTTGAAGTCAAACAAGTGGTAGGCTTCGTTGAACTTCAAAGCCATGAACCTCACAGGATCATGCTGTCCATAGCGTGTATTGCGACTACCAAGACTGATGAATTGACGTCTACGCAGTGTCCGTTAAGGTGCATAAATATTTACGCCGGCTAACAGGAACGGTGAATCAATTTCATTCCTCAAAACCTTAGCAACAAACATTGTTTGGGCCACATGACGTCTATTCTCCAAGGTATCGATTCCCAGTAAACGGCAACGCTCATGGTACGGTGGCAGGTTTTCTGGGTCCCGCCAAGGAAGATTTTTTAAAAGCGTGGCGTACAAATTTCCTTTGCACGGATTCAATTCATGAGATCCAATAATTTTGAAAAGGACACCACACGATAGCAGCAAACTCCAATATTGGACGCACTAAGGCGCAGTACAACGCTTTCAGGGTTAGCGGATCCTTGAATCCACTTGAAACTTTCAAAACGAAACCAAGTTGTTTATTTGCTCTGGAGATGACGTCGTTCAGGTGACAGTTGAAAGTGAGCTTCTTGTCCAATGTAACACCTAAATCACGAACACATTTAACACGTTCAAGCGTCGTCCCTGATAGTTCATATGGGAAGCGAATTGGGCTGCGCTTTCTTCCGTAAGAGATGACTTGACATTTCTCGATGCTCAATGTTAAACAGTTCCGTGTACACCATGCTTCGAATAAGTTGAGTAAATGTTGCAAACGGTAACAGTCGTCCAAGCTTTCTACAATCATATAAATTTTTGCGTCGTCAGCATAGAAGATCCTGTTTCCAGTCGGCAAAAGCAGTGATACATCGTTGATGAATAGTGAGAACAGCAAAGGTCCAAGGTTGCTACCCTGCGGTACTCCGGATATGTTCGTGAACGATGCTGATTCACTTTCCCCGATTCTCACACACAACGATCGTTCAGTCAGATAAGAACGGAACCAATCAACGAAATTTATGGCAACACCACATTTTCTGAGTTCCTGAAGAAGGATACGATGATCGACACGGTCGAATGCCGCTTTCAAGTCCAGATATACAGCGTCTACTTGTTTGCCGGCATCAATAGCTCTAATACAAAGCGTTGAATAATATGGTCCTTCGAGCCGGATTGTCGGTTTCGAAATCGGACCTCGGAACGGTCGTCATCGTGAGTGAATGTCTGTAATGCTCGCTAACCCCGTCGGAAGTTGCGAAGTACCAGTATCGTCGAGCAAGTGAAATGTAACCGCTGCCTTCAAAACCATGGAGCAAAACAGTTATAAAGATCAAAACTTGTGAAACGGAATTGCTATGATTAATGTTTACTGCGACAGATCTGAGAACATTAGTGTGTGTTATGCCAATCGCGGTGAAAATCATACCTACACAGAAATCATCCAGTGCATTCAGGATACTGTGATACGAAATTGTGAAAAAAAAATCAGTCAGTCAGTAGTACAGTATAATCAACGGAGTTTGTATTGAAAAAATGCCGTCAGCATAATCATTTGTTGTGTGAAAGCAATCCGTACAATTCATTGGTGTGTTGTCCCACAGTTCTCACTAATTCGGCTATGCAACATCTGTTCAGTTGCATCATTGTTGAAAGAAGAATCCATTTCCGTGGTAGCCGCGACAACTGAAAAGTACTGTTTTTTTTAGCACTGAAAATACTGTTTTATTGCTTTAGGTAGTTTTTAAGAAAACTTCCAAGAGCAGAGAGAATTCGTGTTTGGCTTGAATGCCCTCAATGTGGTTTTTGAAAGTTAAATTCTTATCTAGCATAAGCCCTAGATACCTAACTTCATCTGACCAATTTATTGGAACCCCTCTCATCGTGGCAACATGTCTACTTGAAGGTTTCAAATAAAGTACTTTTGGTTTATGTGGGAATATTATTAGTTGAGTTTTGGAAGCATTAGGATAAATCTTCCATTTTTGCAAGTATGAAGAAAAAATATCCAAACTTTTTTGTAATCTACTACAGATGATACGCAGGCTTCGTCATTTGGCGGAGAGGCCTGTGCCATCCGCAAACAAGGATTTTTGACATCCCTGAGGTAGCTCAGGTAAGTCAGATGTGAAGATATTGTATGATATTGGTCCCAAAATGCTGCCTTGAGGAACACCAGCTCTTACAAGATCTGGAGTTCTGATAATTAACCTGAAGTGTACGATTTGACAGATAACTTTCTATTATTCTAACAATGTACCGTTCTGATTCAAATTCCGGACAGCTTCAAATTCCGGACACTCTATTTTGTATGGGAAAGGTTTCACATGAAATGTTTCAAAATTTCCCGTTCAAAAGATCACAACTTTCCGAAACGTTTTAATATGAATTTACCATAGCAATCCATGAAATTTTATAATTCGCGATAAGTTTTGACGTTGCTCTAACGGATGAGAAAGTTTAATTTATAATTTAACCATTTTAGTTTTGCTTTTCGTGGGCTGCCCGGAATTCGAAACAAAGTGTCCGCAATATGAAACAAAAGTGAGGTGGCGTCCGGAATAAGAATCATGGAAAGATCACTAATTTCACTTTATTTCAGGTAATTCAAGCTGTGAAATCCGAATCTTTGACCGCCATCCGCAAGATTAGTGTTTTTAAAGCATGATAACGCAGAGGTATCATATATTATGTTTCAATTTATATGATTTTCGGACTGTTATACTATTCTCAGTCCTTAAATGTCCGTAATATGAATCAAAACGGTATGTTGGAAAATTAATTAATTAATTAATTTGACGATCAAACACTGTCGAATGTAAATCATTTATTCCATTTTTGATCTCTTCAGGTGACTTATAGTCACTTGAGAGACCTTTCAAGACAACTTTGAACAAACGTTCAGTTTTGTCGTCATAAGTAAAAAAAATGTGCTTCTTCTCTTCAAGATGTTTGAGAAGAAATTCGCGATCTTTAAGAGTTTCCGGCAAAACGTGACAGTCTCCATTCTTTGCGATTTGGAAGGAAACCTTGATTCCCCTTATGGAGTTCAAGATCTCCTGCCTAAATTCCCTAAATTCGGAACAACTGAACACGATAGGCGGCACTCTTTGCTTCCTCACTTGAATCAAAGAGCCTGGGCTAGAGGCTGCTTCGATTTGGTGTTCGGAAAATTTGTCTAGACTCTAGAGCATCGAACTGATTACTCATCATGTTTATATGACCATTGGTGGTAGTTCATTATGTATTTTGACAGTTCACGGTTTCCAGAACTCTTTTTTGAGCGTATAGCACTGAAAAGTACCGTTTTTAATTTTAGCACTGAAAAGTACTGTTTTTTTAGCACTGAAAATACTGTTTTATTGCTTTAGGTAGTTTTTAAGAAAACTTCCAAGAGCAGAGAGAATTCGTGTACGCACAGCACGAAGGTACGGTGCGCACTGATTTATCATTTCTTATTCTTGGAATTATTGATTATGGGCTCAAAAATCCATTATTTGGTCATCAGCAATCATGAAAATTTAAAAATCCGTTTTTTTTTCGTTTAAATCGAAATACAGTCGAAATACAGTCAGAATACTAGTTGAAGCTAAGTTTGCAATAAATAGCCGTATTAATACAGAAGACTTTGTGTGCCAGTTCTTCGTCAAATAAACGTTGTGTAATTCAGTAATTTCGTGTGCCAATTCTGCTACAGTTCCGATTATCACCGCGACCATGAATCAAAGGTGTCCGACAAGATTCCGACTACCACACAGACGCTCTTATGTGCGCAAACATAATATTTAAAGTGTATTTCTGATTTAGTCCATCTGACACGAAGTTGTCTTAATGAATGTATAAATAAATAACTTAAGCTAAACATACAGTCAATTTCTTCTAAAATACTGAATAAAATGGTTCCGCAGTGTAGTTATAGTGACGTTGAAGTCAAACAAGTGGAAGGCTTCGTTGAACTTCAAAGCCATGAACCTCACAGGATCATGCTGTCCATAGCGTGTATTGCGACTACCAAGACTGATGAATTGACGTCTACGCAGTGTCCGTTAAGGTGCATAAATATTTACGCCGGCTAACAGGAACGGTGAATCAATTTCATTCCTCAAAACCTTAGCAACAAACATTGTTTGGGCCACATGACGTATATTCTCCAAGGTATCGATTCCCAGTAAACGGCAACGCTCATGGTACGGTGGCAGGTTTTCTGGGTCCCGCCAAGGAAGATTTTTTAAAGCGTGGCGTACAAATTTCCTTTGCACGGATTCAATTCATGAGATCCAATAATTTTGAAAAGGACACCACACGATAGCAGCAAACTCCAATATTGGACGCACTAAGGCGCAGTACAACGCTTTCAGGGTTAGCGGATCCTTGAATCCACTTGAAACTTTCAAAACGAAACCAAGTTGTTTATTTGCTCTGGAGATGACGTCGTTCAGGTGACAGTTGAAAGTGAGCTTCTTGTCCAATGTAACACCTAAATCACGAACACATTTAACACGTTCAAGCGTCGTCCCTGATAGTTCATATGGGAAGCGAATTGGGCTGCGCTTTCTTCCGTAAGAGATGACTTGACATTTCTCGATGCTCAATGTTAAACAGTTCCGTGTACACCATGCTTCGAATAAGTTGAGTAAATGTTGCAAACGGTAACAGTCGTCCAAGCTTTCTACAATCATATAAATTTTTGCGTCGTCAGCATAGAAGATCCTGTTTCCAGTCGGCAAAAGCAGTGATACATCGTTGATGAATAGTGAGAACAGCAAAGGTCCAAGGTTGCTACCCTGCGGTACTCCGGATATGTTCGTGAACGATGCTGATTCACTTTCCCCGATTCTCACACACAACGATCGTTCAGTCAGATAAGAACGGAACCAATCAACGAAATTTATGGCAACACCACATTTTCTGAGTTCCTGAAGAAGGATACGATGATCGACACGGTCGAATGCCGCTTTCAAGTCCAGATATACAGCGTCTACTTGTTTGCCGGCATCAATAGCTCTAATACAAAGCGTTGAATAATATGGTCCTTCGAGCCGGATTGTCGGTTTCGAAATCGGACCTCGGAACGGTCGTCGTCGTGAGTGAATGTCTGTAATGCTCGCTAACCCCGTCGGAAGTTGCGAAGTACCAGTATCGTCGAGCAAGTGAAATGTAACCGCCGCCTTCAAAACCATGGAGCAAAACAGTTATAAAGATCAAAACTTGTGAAACGGAATTGCTATGATTAATGTTTACTGCGACAGATCTGAGAACATTAGTGTGTGTTATGCCAATCGCGGTGAAAATCATACCTACACAGAAATCATCCAGTGCATTCAGGATACTGTGATACGAAATTGTGAAAAAAAATCAGTCAGTCAGTAGTACAGTATAATCAACGGAGTTTGTATTGAAAAAATGCCGTCAGCATAATCATTTGTTGTGTGAAAGCAATCCGTACAATTCATTGGTGTGTTGTCCCACAGTTCTCACTAATTCGGCTATGCAACATCTGTTCAGTTGCATCATTGTTGAAAGAAGAATCCATTTCCGTGGTAGCCGCGACAACCTTCAGTACTGTATCTCATACGCCTTTGGTAATCGAGCGAAAAAATGTCAATTCAATAGTGTGTGACGGAGAAAAAGTTTCGTTTTTTGTTTTAATTATCAGCAACGTGCAGACATAAAAGAATTCTTCGACATTTTTTTGATTGCCCCGAGATTGTAATCGAAGGTTTTAAGAAGTTTTTGTGAAGAAATGGAATTCTTTGTCATCCCTTTGGAACGAGTCGCCGGCGGCAAGTCGGAATTGGTCGCCACGTTGATAAAGGCAGTTCAAGAGATCAAGCTTTCGGTAGTGCCCTCGTCAACGGAGCATCAGTTGCTGGAAGCCGTAATTGAATCGTTGCTTGAGTGGAAACGCCGTATCCAGTTTGACTGCAAAGTGAGAAACCAAAACCCGTACGAAACAGCAGAAGCACTGTAGCAGGTACATCAAGGACTCCAGTTGTGCGTATCGAAGCTCCGTACAATTCACGAGTTGCTAACGGAGTCGGCCGTCGCTAGTTCGGAAGCATCCCCTCAACAAGGAACGGTTCATAAGATCAGACAGTTACTGTTCGTGGCAGAGGAAAAAGAGGTCCGATCAGACAGTCCAGAACTTCAAACACAAAACCGTAATGTACAGCATATTGCAGACCCAACCGGAAAAATCATTCCTCCAAAATTTTACCTCTGTCGGGAGCGGCACTACATTTACCATTGCAGACAATTCCAATGTCTGACAGCAACTCGACGATTGGAGTTTGCTGAACAGCATCGCTTGTGCCTCAACTGTTTCCACTGCCGCCACGACACCGAGTATTGTCCGGAACCCCCGAGATGCCTGTTTTGCCACGGAAAACATCATTCAGCGCTACATTCTGCACTCGCAGACTGACTTGACGATTGCAGTTGAATAGAGTGAATTTTATTACCGGCAATAAAGAGCCGTTTACTTTGTTGTGAATTATTGATTGAACTGAAATAAACTATGGCTGTGACATTTTTTGAAATTTATTTCGAGACTAACAATCAATAAATATAGACTCTGTTCACTCCACCGACATTAATAAGTTCAGACTGTTGTTTCGTTGGAAAATCAGGCAGTTAGTTTTGTTCCGATAGTGCAACCGCATCAAACAGTCCAGTTCCGTTTAACCTGATATCTTTTGCCAAGAATTTCCGAGCCAGCGTGAAAGACCGTTGGTGCCTCATGAGCAGCCACCATCAGTTCAGTGAGATGTCACTGGAGCATGAGGATTTGTAGTAGAAGGCAAAGTATCAGGGTGAATTCATCTATACGGTGTTGGCCATCCAGGGCCAACAATCTCCGAGCCAACGTGCAAGACCGTTGGTGCCATGTGGGTTCGCCATCAGTCCAATGAGATGTCACTGGAACATGAGGATTAGTTTGGGAAGACGGTAATTTCACACCGATCCACTCAACCGGAGTGGGTTCAGCGCATTGCAATCCTGCAATATTTTGATTTATCAGATGCATCAGAAGTGATCCACCCCTTGGCTAGTATCCATCGTATTAAGCATTGATCAGTGAGAACTGCAAATTTCCCAGTATTGCAGTGAATGATGCTGATACAAACCGATGCCAAACAATTCTTTCTCAAAACGGCTTTAGTATTGTACAATAACATTTTGATAAATCTTGATCTCTTTTTGGAAATAATGCAAATAAAATGCATCTTACCGTATTCTCAATCCGTCGTATCGTTTTCAACTCCGTCGCAATCAGTTTCCAGATTCGACTCACAACTTATGGCTCACTGTGATGTATGGAGTGGTCAAAACACAATACATCAAAGCTATAATAAAATGTTTTACTAGAATATATAGATCTTCGGGCATCTCCCTCCATTCCTTCAGCATGATGGAATATAATAATTTCCTTTAAAATTAATTGTTCGTCATCAGAATTCAGCCCAAACATATGAACACAATTCCATTTGACCGTACAATTATGGCATTTGCTCACAGTACAGCGAAAACAATACAATCAAAAGAACCGTATTTTTACGTCGAGCGTCGCGCACACATTGATGCGCACAAGCTTTTTTTCTCAGTGCGACGGATTGAACTTTGTTTACATTCTCAATTATACGCGGCGGTTGAGGAAATTTCTTAAAATCTGGTGATTTATTGAAGTTTTACGGCGTGTGATTGGAATGAAATCCTTCAGTGAAGAAGAACGAAGGTTTTCCATAGTGAAAATAAGAGCCCGGCGAAGTAAGTCACCCACGGGGGCGGGAAGAAACTTGTGTTGGAAAGTGATGTGACTGATGTCGATCGCTAAGCATTTCTCTCAAATCGTATTCGTCCATGCGATTTCGGTGAAAAAGTGTAAAGTGGATAATTGAACTGAAGTTTTTTACCGAAATACAGTAGTTTCATTGCATTTTTGGTGTACAGGTGGACGAATCATAAAAGCTTTCACAAAATTACATTTGGAAAATGAATCTATGTAGCAGGTAAGTTGGAATATCCGCCGTAGTGGAACATTTTAAGTTTGATACGACGAATAGTAGCTCTTACGACGAAGTAGAACGAAACCCTACTGTTGTATTTCTTCAGGTAGAAGGGTTCGTGTTTGAAAATAATAATTTTTCGGTTTAGAGTCGAGTTTATGAGCTACACATTTATCGGGTACGGGTCGGGATCGGACTTGAAAAATATCGAGTTAAAGTTGGGTTTGAATCGACTATGGTGAGTATTGTAAACAGAGCAACAGCTTCCTCATTAATCAGAAACGTTGAATCCACAATTTTTCAAACTCGGGTTTTATTCGGGTGTAAAGAAGTTGTTTTTAAAAAAAATAACGCAAGTTGGTCGATTTGTATTTAAAAAATCACATAATTTCAAAATGACGGTTTTGATTATGAGATTATGAGAGTAGACAAAAAATATAATGAAAACATGCAAACATGTTAAAGAATGAAAAATGTATAGGATACATCCACACGTTCGGAAATATTCCGATGGATCACTGGCTCAGATTGGAAAAATATTCCCCCAACTTTCTTTTTCGCCAACAATTACCCAACTGATTGCTATAAATTTGGGTTTTTGCCACTACAATTGCCTCACAAGAACCTTGCTAATCAAACACACGATCGTTATGATATGCTGTATGAGTACAAAAGTGGAGATAATATCGGGGCAATATGGACGCCTCCGGAATCTTTGCAAATGCGAATAATTTTACACTTCAAATGCAACAACATTTCAATTGCCTGTCAAAAGAGTAAGCTATTCACTGAAAATTCAGGAAAAATGTTTTTATCATTAATGTTGAGCCGCAAAATTGAAAATTATAGGTATTATAGTACGAAAATTATAACATTCGCGGCCGCGGAGATAGAACTTTTCCGTCTTCGACAAACTTTCATGAAATGAGGTCGCCTACAATACTTCCTTAGACAGTTTTCAATTTTGACAATAATTAAAAAAGTTAATTTTTTTTCTCAGTGTATATCACTTTAAGTTAAATTTTTTTCAGTGTCTAAATTAAGTACTCAACAAATGATGAAACTTTGTAGAACATGTCGAAACGCTAAACCCAATAGTTTCAGCGCAAACACACATGTCCCACTTTTTTTGATTTCGTCCCACTGTGCCGTGCATATGTTGCTTCCACTTTTGTACTCATGTACATTATCATGTACGATTTTGAGTTTAGTAAATGGCCAAAACGCAAATAGCATTATGTTTAAAAATATCTGGTTAGAGCTTTGACTTATGGGCCGAGATATCCGTAGCGGTAAACGCACAACTATCTAGACCAATCTGTGGATCGTGGGTTCGAGTCCCACCGATTAAGGATCTTTTCGGGTTGATAGTTTCTTGACTTTCCACGGTGCAGAGTATATTCGTGCTTTGCAAACGTTATACAAATGCAAAATTTATCAATTACAAATAAAGCTCTCACTCAATAACTGTGGAAGTGTTCATAAGAACACTAAGCTGATAAACATACACTGTCCCATAAGGAAAAAGAACTTTTAGAAAAGCAAGGTGCATTCTGAAATAAATGCAATTTATGTATCTATCTTCTATATAAATAAAAACGGAGTGATGTTTGTATGTCACGCAATGGCTTGAGAACGAGTCAACGGATTAACGCAAGTTTTTCACTGTTGCACTCCGCAAGGAATGCGATGTGTTCGTGTGAAGAAAAAGTTCGGGAAAGTCTCCGTAATAATCGGGAAAATGAGAGAAGACTAAGGTGTCATTTTGTATGGGGGGTTTCTTGATGTTTTCCAACAGCCTACATGATGGCAAGACGAAGTTTGCCGGGACCACTAGTTTAAAATACATATTTAATAATCTCAATAAATAGAATTCATCTGAGACTCGCGAAGAGGTAAAATATGAACGTTATATGCAGCCCAGATTTCGCTGTCACGAAACGTCAAATGCAGCCCGTCGTTTTTATGGCTAAAAAAGTGAAAAGTATTGTATTCAAAATAAACTGTTATTAAAATCCTCAGTCAGCGGGGCAGTTTTTCCAAAGATGCTGATAATGCTGATTGTTATTTCTAATGTCTGCTACGTTTGCTGGCATGAAATTTCACTCAAAAGGCTATTTATGCTTCGGTGTGATGGAAACGCAATCATTTTTTGCTGAGATGTTCATGTGAGAGTTTGAACGGCTTGCGCATAATTGATGAAAATACAGAGTAGGATAAGAAAAAAAAACTCAGCAATCATAGAAAAAGAAGACCGTCTTCGCGAGTCTCGTCTCAGGAATTCATATACCCAAACATTTCATTCAAGTAGTGCAGATCCATAAAACTTTGACATGAATTAAAACTATAATCCATATGACAACGCCGATTCACAACTAATTGATCAAACCAAGCACGTCCGTAAACAGTTGACTGAATTCGTTTACACGTATGGATAAGCTGTTCCCCTCACGTCACGACATATTAAAGATAGGTTTCATCGCTTAGACTGGACCTAATCTGTTCCAAAGGAATGGGACATGTATGTATTTAGCCAATAGGGAGAAAACTCCATTTCATTGAAATTGAAAGTCCTGATTTAACCGAATGCATCGGTCGTTGCCGTGATGTATTGGAGTAACATCTTGATCGGGCTAGTTGGCTCCAACTGTTCTGTTAATTTATTATGAACGTTGCCGATGGCTTTTCTCGGACGTGGTGTTTCATATCCGTTGACTGGTGTCGCCGATGAGATTTATATACGGTTAACTGGCACAAATCGGATCGAGCATATCTATTGACTTAGGTGTATCAAGTGATCTGGAGAAGAGAGGGCAATAATTTAAAGAATTGGACTCCCTTTTTCAAATACGGTGGATGAACAATTCTAAGGGATAACTTCATTCCATTTATTTAGTTAACATCTTCTTCTTCTTCTTTCTGGCGTTACGTCCCTACTGGGACAAAGCCTGCTTCTCAGTTTAGTGTTATAAGCACTTCCACAGTTATCAACTGAGAGCTTTCTTTGCAGATTGACCATTATTGCATGCGTATATCGTGTGGCAGGCACGAAGATACTCTATGCCCTGGGAATCGAGAAAATTTCCTTTACGAAAAGATCCTCGACCAGCGGGATTCGAACCCATGACCCTCAGTATGGTCATGCTGAATAACTGCGCGTTTACCGCTACGGCTATCTGGGCCCCTAGTTAACATCTAAACAGATAACACTGAATCAACCATTTCACGCAGGTTCGTGGCCGCATTCCTTCATCCTGTCCTACGCTCACTAAATGACCAACCTAAACCACTAAAAGTACCAACCGATTCAAGGCGAACACCATCTTTGCAGGGTTGCTGTCCGGCATTGTTGCAACATGCTCTGCCCATTGTATATTTCCAGCTTAGGCCACCTTCTGGACACATGATTCGTCATAGAGTTGGGCGAGCTCGGTGTTCATCCTTCACCGCCACACACCGTTTTCCTATATACCGCCAAAGATCGTCCTTAGCACCCTAAATCCTAGTGCTTGCGGGTCATCCTCGAGCATCATCCACGTTCTACAGTATCGGTCTTATGCGCGTTTTGTACATGGTTCATTTAGTTTCAGACGGGTGTACAGGTTTGCCAAATGTTCAGTCGACATTGTCCATATCATCCTCGTAGTAAACGAATTGACTGGATCCCACGAACATCGTATCCTGGCTGTTAAGACCAACTCGCCCATAACCAAATCTTCACACAATTTTGCATACCTTCCATTGCTGCTCTTATTAGTCTTGTGAGCTTCTCGGGGAAGCTGTTCTCGTTTATGATTTTCTATAGCCCTAGGCGGTCGAAACTAGACGTCCTGTTTCCCAGATTGTGCCTATCTGTCGGTGCAGAAAAATAGTCAGCCTCTCCGAACCTATTTTTATGAAGTCAGCTCCGATACCTTCCTTACCAGCAGTTTCATTGTTCTTGAGCTGGTGAATGGCATCCTTAACCTCCCTTAAGGAGGAGGTGGTTAGTTTCGTCTGACATCGTCTGGCATTCCGACCATTGTCTCGACCATCATTGCCTGTGCTCTCAGCTCCATTCAGGTGTTCATCGAAGTGTTGTTTCCACCTTTCGATCACCTTATGTTCGTCCGTCAAGATGCTCCCATCCTTATCTGAGCTTCTGATAGAACTTTTGTGATTCATGATACCGACACAGCTATTCCATCTCTTCGCACTACGTCTCCTCCAGGCGGCGTTTTTTTCTCCCGAAAGAGGCGGGTCTGCTGTTGTCGATTTCGTCTATAACGATGAACGTTCTTCCAGGTCCATTGCTGCAACATGACCGTCCACGCTGCATTATTCTCATCTAGAATCTGCCTACGTTCTTCGTCGAACCAATCGTTCCGTCGACTCTCAGTTGCATCGTAGATGGCTGCCTTTATTGTACTCCAGCAGCCTCACCTTCTTCCGGTAATACAACCTCGAGGTGCTGCGCGTATGGGTTCATTCAAATATTACGTAACGCAAAATTTGCCAATTTTAGACCCCCTCCCTCCCCCACGTAACAGCTCTTGTATGGAAAATTTTAAATTTTTGTATGGACCGTAACACTATGTTAGACCCCCTCCCTCCCCCTGTTGCGTTACGTAATATTTGAACGATCCCTATGCAGTTGCGAAATCCGCAGCCGTTCTAAGTCACACGGGAACGGCCGTCTGTATTCCATAAAAACATAACTGTCCCATGTGAAATTTCTATCAAATGAGATATCGATCGATGGAGTTAAACAACTTATCGTCAGAGAAACGCAAATTTAGCCTCGTCAAAGCCTGTATAAATGCCCAGCAGAACATCATCGTGTTCAATACTACGTGTTCAGATCAATTTTGAGTAGTTTCTCACGGAAATAGAACTATAAGAGCATAAAAATTAAGAAAGTTCTCTTATGCCTTTACTTTATAGCAATGCTTCAGAAATAAAGCCATATCAGACTCACTGCCTGCTCAGAACGATAACTAAGTAGGTACAGGGGATAAGCAAGATTTTGCCTAAATTCAAATGCTACTTTATGAAAAATGGATGAAATTGTATGCAGTAGACGACAAATTTGGTCTAGTTTCAGAAACTTGCTTGGCCATCCATATTAGCCACCAGATACCGGAGATATTTCAGAAGTAATGTCCAAATGGCATTTTTTGTCGCTTGTATTTTTGTGCGGTGTGAAATTGTATAGATGCTTACAATTTTCCTAGAAACTAGAACTAATAGGAAGTTGGATGCCAGCAGACGTTGGAAATCTATAGAAATATGACCATTTCCGAAGTAAACAAGAAATACAAAGAAATACGAAAACGAAAAAAAACGACGACTTCTACATCAAGTTGTTTTTCAAAACTTTGGATGCCCATGGAGATCCGTTTGCTCAAAATCTATACAAATCCTGAAAGATGAACTCACTTTCTTGTATTCCATAACTTCTAAAATGCGTCCAAACAGATAGTCAATATAACTAGGATAATCCAGTTTCTATTCACAAACTACTGTTCGCAATTGAATTTTAATGAAATAAATAGTAAAACAACGCATTATTTGGAGTGCATAGACTTTTTAAAGCTTAAAAGAAACCTAACTCAATTGTTGTAGGGGGGGTCCATAGCCTTGAGGTTACGCTTTCGCTTCAGAAGCGGAAGTTAATTGGTTCAATTCCCAGCCCCTCTACAAAAAAAAACGTCCAGCCACCAGAAGACGCCGCACGGAGGACCGTGCTGTGGAGAGCACATCCAACCTCCGTCAGTATCAGATGGTGACTGAGACAAACTGACCCTCTTCAAAGGCAGCTACCCAAGTAACCATGGAGCATTATATCATTGTTTATATAAAGCAGCTGCATTGCCGTAAGATGGTAAGCTTTTTTTAGGTATTTTAAAAGTGTCCCTGATTTAGTCGAACTAATGCAAGAATGTTTATAAAGCAACCAAGCAATTCATAAAGTAATATTAGTGCATTGATGCATTTGTAATGTAGCGTTAATGCTCTTTTGCTTGACAACTCTTGTAATTTGCCGAATAAAAGCAATGTCGCATCAGTATTGTTGATATGCAGTATACGTGCAATGTTATTAGGCATTTCACGGCGAAATTCTCTCTCTTTCGCTCTTCAACAAAACTTGAAAACAATGGTGCCAGTACCTGTCAACTTTGACAGGTACTGGCACCGTTGTTTACAAACTTCCCGAAGGAGGGAAAGAGAGCGATTTTCTGATGACGTCATCGTGCAATGGGCAATAATGCTTGGTAGGGTAACCAATATATTTTGGACCCCTTGGCCATTTTCCTGCAGATTTCCCAGTTCAAATCGAAAGACCAACTCAATTTGCATGCCATTTGGAAAGATAGGACTATTTCGCACTTGCATCAACCGTTTGTACAAAGAAAATGTGTTTATTTTATCTGAAATTAATTTAATTTAATCGGTGCATCCATGCAACCGTTACAACACGTTACACACATAAATTGGAGCCGTCAGAAATTTGTCAAATGTAAACAAAAACTTTTTTCAAATTTCTTGACAAAAAGCGTAGAACTTCTTCGGGTTTCCATTGTCGATCGATTGATTAGACTATGGGCAAGCATATTATACATCCAGTGTCATGGACTTTGTCGCCAAATGATAAAAAAAAATGCCGGTGGTCCAAAATATATACTTTGAGGGTCCAAAATGTATTGGTGTGTCAAAAATAATGAAAAACAGTGCTTCACAATTCAATTATTTTCGACGTTTTTTGAATCCTACATGACCGTTTGGGCATTTTCATCTCGTAGAGGATGTTTTTCTCTACATTTTGACATGTTCTTTGACTTGGGTACGCTGTGCAATTAATTAATTGGGACACAAAACTAAAATCACTTCCTTAAGGGGTCCAAAATACGACCGTTACCCTATTACTTGAGTAGCCTTCTGTCTGCTTCTGTACAAATGGATCATTGAAGGTAGTTTTTGCAAGTGCTCAATGCATCAAAACAAAGGCGCCGCTGTATAGGCCTTTTCACAAGACGTTCAAAATCAGCTGATCCCGAAGCTCTTTGACAGTTCTTCAATGAAAATGACAGGCCCGTGTTATCACCAGTCCTCCGCCGATGTAAACAAATGCATAGACGGACCTGTCATATGAAAAAGCCTATATGGGATTTAACATTGTGACAGCATTGCTGTTCTGTAAAACACACAAGGTTACGGTGGCGCTAACTATGCTTTCCATAGCGGCCGTTTTGGTTAGTTTAATGATCCATTCTATGCGTTCTTCGTGTATGACATGTTTCGGGTTCCATAAGACGGGGTTGGTAGTCTAATGGCTACCGCTTCTGCTCCGTAAGCAGAAGGTCAAGGGTTTAATCCCCTCGTACATTGTAGTTGTATATCTCTCACTTGCTTAAATCTTCCATTCTTAATCTATCACACTCAAACTATTCGTTCATAGCAAAGGTTAGAACCAGAGTCGAACTAGAAACCGTTTCTCTAACGCTTCCATTCTTCCATGTGCATGTCTTTGCTTACGCCTGATACATAGGCAGTCTGCTTACGACAAAAGCAAACATCTCTGCCATGCCTTTCCCCCAATCCATACACTACCGCATGAACTGGCGTGGATGCAGTCGGACTCCACGGTCTACAGTAGGCCAGTATAAGTGCAAAATCATTTCCTCCCTGTTCCTCACATTGGTCTGCTTTCTGACGTGGCAGGCGCCATTGTCGCCTAAAAATAGGAGATCACCAGCACTTATACACTGAGGGTTGGTTGGTTGGTTCCTTGTGTAAGTGCAGCTGATCTGGCGATACTGGAGTAGCATCAACGGGCGGCCAATCAAGCTCAAGCTTTATGACATGTTTCGGGTCCCATACTAGGTTGTTGTACCTCAGAATTGGTCTTACGTCTGTAATATATAATATTTCAATAGCATAAGGGCCATGCAAATTGTTGTTGAACCTCTTAATAAAGCGAAGCATACTGTTTGCTTTGTTTATTATGGAATTAAAATATTCTACAAAAGTGAGTTTTGAGTCTAGGACTACGCCCAAATCCCTTACAATTTTGCACTTTTGCATTACTTGATATCCTAAAAATACTTCAATTGGAGGTGTTACATGTTTTCTAGAGATAATGTCATTTTCGCGATAGTTCCGTATGTCAGATTTTGTGTAAATATGAGGTTTTCCAAGCTTCTGGGAATTTTCCATTATTAAGAAACATGTTTAAAAGGCGTTCTGGGGGAATGGTAAGCTCTTCTAGAAGATTCTTGAAGAACTCGGTTGCAATGCCATCCGGTTCTGCATCCTTAGATACGTTCAAGTTTCTTAGTGCTGGGAGTTTCTTGTTGTGGTAGTTTTTCAATCTGAGAGTTTTCTTTGTCACATTTTTATATCGATTGGTACGAAGATACACTTTGCCCTGCGGAAACAAGAAGATGTTCAACTCGAGTAGATCCTAGTCCAGTCTTATATTCATTCTTACCACTTTCACCATGGTCTGGTTGAAGAGATGTGCTTCTCTCGCTATAGCTATTTCAGCTCCATTGTTTATGCAATGCAAATTCATATAATTGAAAACGAATTAGCCCATATCCGCCCAGCGTCCTAAAAATAGGACAGAAGCCCCGAACGCCCAGCGTCCTATAAATAGGACGGTACTTGTAGTGCAAATATCTTGAAAATAAAGAAGTTTAGGAGAAAACTGTCTTCTGAAAAGTTGATCACAGGACTGCTGACTTCCACTTGGTAACTATTTTAATTCAGAATTAACTCACCAGGTGGCGCACAGACGCCAACAAATGTCGCATTTATAAGCAACATATGAAACAAATTTCCAGCGTACAAATATTTGCTTCGTTTATATCTCAGTCCAGCGATGAGATACAAAATTGGTGTCTTCGACAATGTTAAACAACTAAATAATACCTATTCGCATAGAACCTTATAAATTCGGAAAACACTCCCAAGATGGCGCTTGTGAGCCAAAACTTTATTTGCTTATATCTTAGCCCAGTTATGAGATACAAAAATGGTGTCTTCGACAATGTTGAACAACTAAATAAAACTTATTCGCATAGAACCTTATAAATTCGGAAAACACTCCCAAGATGGCGCTAGTGAGCCAAAACTTTATTTGCTTATATCTTAGCCCGGTTATGAGATACAAAAATGGTGTCTTCGACAAAGTTGAACAACTAAATAATACCTATTCGCATAAAACCTTACAAATTCGGAAAACACTCCCAAGATGACGCTAGTGAGCCAAAACTTTATTTGCTTATATCTTAGCCCGGTTATGAGATACAAAAATGGTGTCTTCGACAAAGTTGAACAACTAAATAAAACTTATTCGCATAGAACCTTACAAATTCGAAAAAAACACTCCCAAGATGGCGCTAGTGAGCCAAAACTTTATTTGCTTATATCTTAGCCCGGTTATGAGATACAAAAATGGTGTCTTCGACAAAGTTGAACAACTAAATAATACCTATTCGCATAGAACCTTACAAATTCGAAAAACACTCCCAAGATGGCGCTTGTGAGCCAAAACTTTATTTGCTTATATCTTAGCCCGGTTATGAGATACAAAAATGGTGTCTTCGACAAAGTTGAACAACTACATAATACCTATTCGCATAGAACCTTACAAAATCGGAAAACACTCCCAAGATGGCGCTAGTGAGCCAAAACTTTATTTGCTTATATCTTAGCCCTGTTATGAGATACAAAAATGGTGTCTTCGACAAAGTTGAACAACTAAATAATACCTATTCGCATAGAACCTTATAAATTCGGAAAACACTCCCAAGATGGCGCTAGTGAGCCAAAACTTTATTTGCTTATATCTTAGTTCAGTTATGAGATACAAAAATGGTGTCTTCGATAAAGTTGATCAACTAAATGAGAACTATTCGCCTAAAACCTTGTTTGTTCGGAAAACACTCAAGAGATGGCGCTAATGGTCGAACATTTTGATTTTTTATATCTCAGTTCAGTGATGAGATACAACATTGGTGTCATCGACAAATGTGTTCAACTGAATGAGATCTATTCGCCCGAAAACTTATTAGTTCGGAAAACATTCACTGGATTGCGCTAGTGGGCAAATATTGTATTTGCTTGCATCTAAGTTTTGTTATGAGATACAAAATTGTTGTCTTCGACAATGTTGAACATTTAAATGATACTTAGTCACATAAAACCTTATAACACTCACAAGATGGCGCTAGTGGGCAAAGATTTTATTTGCAAATATCTCAGTCAAGTGATTAGATACAAAGTTTATGTCATGAACAATGTTGAACAATTAAATGAATCCTATTCGTCTAAAACCATATTAGTTCGGGAAACACTCACAAGGTGGCGCTAGTGGTAAAATATGTTATTTATTTATATCAGTTCAGCGATGAGACTGAAAAAAATCGAACTCTCGAATTTGGTATCTTCGACATAAAAGGAGATATTTTCGCAAAAAACATATAAGCTGGGTATTGTTATTATGTGCGAAACATCAAGGAAACAACCAATAAGAAATTGGTCAGCCTAGATCAAAACAATGGATACTTACTATCGATCCGAGCAACAATTGCAACACATAAGCTGCAATGCTCCTTACGTTTTTAGATGAACCTTGACACCATTTAGATCTTTTGATCTTTTGATGGGAGTATTGAACGAAAAAAACGACAAATTGACTTATCCATCCATGAACTGAACTCCAAGGGTGAAGGGCGGCTGTCAAATGAGAGTAAAATTGAATAGCCGCCAACCTAAGTCCAGAACCAGTTTTATGACTTAAACGTGGAAAAGTAAAAATTATTTTTCGCAAAATTACAGGTAATAAATGCGTTTGAAAGATATTGTTTACAAGCAGTTATTTACTACGCGCTACTGCAGTGCGTTGTTGCCAATTTAATCAGAAAATTCTACTTAATTCCCAAAATGAATGTTTTCGAGAAAATTGATTACACCTTCACCATTGTTTGATCGTAGTTTTGTAGGGTTGTTTACTTTTTAGAACCAGCGACGCGTTGAGGTAGCAGTAAAGAGCCTTCCTTGCTGAACTCACTAAGACCAAGAACTGTGACATTTGAGCGGGCACGCTTCAGTATGCTCCCCAGGTATTCTGTCCAGCTCTAGTGCCAAAAATCTTGGACCGCGTGGAATCGGTTCTATCGGTAAATATGTGAATATATGCATCAGTGATGCAGTAACTTCAACGTTATAGCCGAATAATGTTGGCTTCAAGTATTCACATCTGTAAAGCATGTAATAGTTGGAGTCCAATATTCGACTGTCATTGGACTGAAGAACTAACTTTTGATCAGCACTAACTTATACCAAATTAGGATGATAGTGTTGTCAAATAACACAGAACACCTAGATATAAGAAATGAATGTAATGTTTGGAATGATACTAATAAAGAAATTAAAAAAAAAAAACAAAGAAAAAAAAAAAAAAAAAAAACAGGACTAACTAAATTCTGATATTGCCAAATATATATTTCAATCACTGTCAGATCCGAGTCACATTGTATACTAATAACTTGACCCAGAAAAAAATATTTTGATAGTTATGTTTCCATTATCAGCTGGCAAGTTTTATATAATCTTTTTAAAGACTATTCTGAAACATCTGTAGGTTTTTTTTTTTTCTAAATCAAAATATTTAATGTAAGATTTTATTTTGTTGTTGGTATAAATGGTTTAAGTGTGCATAATTGTACATGTACATGTATGGAAATGTATGTATGTCTGTATCTTTCTTACGTGATAGAGCAGAAATTGAATTGAAGTCACTAAATGATTTAGTTCTGGCATGAACCTTTCGCCTCTGAAATTTTTATTCTTTATGGTGCAATTTCTTTATCAAGGTACGTCCTTAAATTACGCCACGCAATGTTTTGCCATATTTATCCTCCTCAATTTTCCTCTGTTTCACACTTTTTGTATGGATTCCAAATTTTATACGGGTAGTCACGTTTCATTGTAACCTCCTCCTTCCTCTTCTGTACGTGACGTAATTTATGAATTACCCCTCACCAGCAGTTTTTTCCAACTTGTTTACATTGTAATGGGTCGAACTGCATGAAAATATATTTGATTAATCTCGAAAATAAACTTATAGAACAGCTAGATATGGACGACACACTTTCAAGAATTTTTTTTGGATCCCCACCATAGACTTGAATTTATTTGGTGAATTAAGGTTTAATTTATGGGAATACGACTATGAATAACAAAAACGGAGCTGAATTCAAATTGTGAAATACCTTGGGCGTTAACGGGTTAATCAACAATATTGAAAATGTAATACAGTAAACCACTAACCATTAGTGGTGAATTCTCGATGACCTGTACTGTTGATTTAAAATGTTTTAATTACTTAAGCATTTTAGCTATGGATATTGCACTTCTTGATAACTTTTAAATTCATAGTTTTATGATGTAGGTTATTTAACTCAATAGTTTTAAAGCTTCAACGGCACTTCCTACTATTACGTTTGTATTTATAACTACGGGGGAACTTCTTGGTCAGTATGGTGACGGACTAACTCGCAGACCGACAAAAGGGTAACTAATATATTTTGGACCCCTATATATTTTGGACCCCCTGGTTCCTTTTCCTGCGAAATTCCCAGTTCAAATCGAAAGACCAACTCAATTCGCATGCCATTTGGAAAAATAGGACTATTCCGCAATCGCATCACTCATTTGTACATAAAAAATGTGTTTATTTTACCTGAAATTTATTTAATTGAATCGGTTCATCCGTGCAATCGTTACAACACGTTACACACAAATTTTCAAATTCCTGAACTTGAAGCATAAAATTTCTTTGGTTTTCCATTGTCAATCGATTGATTATACTATGGGCAAGCATATTATACAACCAGTGTTATGGACTTTGTCGCCAAACGATAGAAAATGCCGGGGGTCCAAAATATATACTTTGACGGTCCAAAATGTATTAGTGTGTCCAAAATAATGAAAAACAGTGCTTCACAATTCAATTATTTTCGACGTTTTTTGGATCCTACATGACCGTATGAGTATTTTTATTTTGTAGAGGAAGTTTTTCTGTACATTTTGGCATGTTCTTTGACTTAGTTACGCTGTGCAATTAAACAATTAGGGCCAAAAACTAAAATCCCTTCCTTAAGGGGTCCAAATTACGACCGTTATCCTATCTCGTCACTCCTCAGGACTTTTCAAATTACTAGAGAGCTTCACCCTAATCGGCGGCTTCTATTTATAGTCAGCACATAAACCCGAACCTACCCCATCATAGTTAGTTGCCGACATTCGTACAGGCATGATGACGAAGATGATGATGATCGGACACGATGTAACACGAAGCTTGACGGATCGATGACGCAAAATCTTACACACTAACATGAATATGGTTGAAGCTCTATACTAAATTACTCATTTACTCCGACAAATTTCGCTGAATGTTTTGCTTCGACAATGGATCATTAAAATCTTAGATTAAAATAACCAAAACGGCCACAATGGAAAGCATAGATAGCGTCACCGTTGCCCTGTGTGTTTGACAGAACAGCAATGCTGTCACAATGTTAATTCCCATATACAGTGGTGCCTTTGTTTTGATGCGGTGAGCACTGACAAAAACTACCTTCAATGATCCATTCAAATTCCCTTCTCACTTGCAGGGTAGGTATACGGCTGTCAACTACGAACAAAGCTCGCCTAACAATCATCTCTCAAGCCGGCCCAAACAGCACAGGTCGAAAACGCGGGCCAAGCTAGGCAGCAAACGCTGATGCTTTCCAACGCTCAACCAACGGGATGTCTAGCAGCGTTGTGAGCCACAATAATACACCCACAAAACATAGACGGTAGGCTTACCTTGTTGCGTTTATCACAATCAAGGGATCACTTGTTTTCCGCATATATTAATATGTTTGTGAATAAATATGAAAAACAATCTATGAAAATGAATAAACAATAAATAAAAGAATGAATAAATAAATGAATAACTAAAATATAAACAAATAAATAAAAAATAAATAAACAACCGTCGGAGTAAACACATACAAACATAAACAGAGAAACTTCAACCATTGTACTACTAAATGCAACATATACGTCACTTAAACACTAATAAAAGTGGAGACAGACATTTATTTCAACATTTAGACATTTAAAATATTCACAAAAAATATATTACATTTATAACAATAATTCAGTGTCCTTAACCTTTAACTGGTCTTGCCAACAAACATTTTATAGTGTTGCACAGATAATTACTTAGGTTAGATATTCAGTTCTATGCTTATTTGCAGACGATTTTGCAACGAACCATGTATTAGGTATGGGAAAAAAAGCTACGATGGGGGAGGGGGTGTCAAAAATTGGCCAAAAAATGCTACGTCATTCAATCCAGAATACCTACGTCAGTGAACCAGTTCGGAGCGGAAACAACTAAAAAAGGATGTGAAATTATTGATTAAATATTTCATAAATTGGCTAGGATCAGACGGGTTGGAACCACATCGCAAACATGAAATTTCTCACGACCAAATTGGGTATGTGACTTGGTCTCACGTACTCGACAAACACCCTTGGCTACAAATGTGAGTGGCTGACGAGAACAGCTAGTAGAGCGGCTGGTGCCGAAGCTGGTCTCTGGGCTGGCTAGTCGGCTAAAATTTCTGATGTGCTGGCTGAGCTATATATTGGAAAAATGACCATTATCTCTTCCTGGCTCTCCATATCAATATCCGCTTGTTTCGTATTACCATTCCGGATCATGTGCCGCGGCGGGTTCGTGCACTTTGAACGAGTGGCAATTGGCAGAAGTGGCCGGCACTGTTCCGATGGCAGCCAAATTAACGAGCATTTAAAGAAGGGGAACACTCTGTGTATTATCAAAAAGTACCCAATAAAATAATAAGACAGTAAACATCAATATAAGTGTATTTTTGACATCTTCTTCTTCTTGACATTACGTCCTCACTAGGACAGAGCTTGCTTCTCAACAGCTATTAACTGAGTGCTTTCTTTGCCAGAGTTGTTATTTACGCATTTGTATATCGTGTGATAGGTACGATGATACTTTATGCCCAGGGAAATCGAGGAATATGTCCATTACGAAAAGATTCTGGACAGATCGGGAATCAAACTAAGACACCTTCATCATGGCTTTGCTTTGTAACCGCTCGGCTAAAGAAAGACCTGATAAATCTATAAAAAATAATAACAACAGATTGGAAACTCACAATAAAAATCAATCAATATTTTTGTGAAAAATTGTACATAATCAATTAAAGTATAAAAATAAGCACAAAAAATGTCGAATTATGATTAGCATTTAAAATATTTTTAGAATTAATCAAAAATAAGCACTTAATAATAAAAAAACTAATGAAAAATTGAAACTAAGCACTTGAAAAATCGTAAAAAAGAGAAAAACAAAAATAAGTACTAACACACAAAGCTTTTGCGACTGTTTCGGTAATAAATATATTCTCAAATTGCAATTTATAATTGCTTATGTATACCCAACTATTAATTGTTTCGAACTATTTCATTGGCTATGTTTCTTATAAACTAGTGATGGTTATCCTAGTTCCTAAGGCATGATAACAGTTTCCCGTGTTCCGATTCACGGCTGACCACCGGAAAAGGGAGTTGAAAGCCAGCTGTTACACCACAAATACACTATATACGGGCTTCGATAGATGATAAATGGCCATTTCGCAGCGTGCTTTCCAAATTGTGATTTAAGTGTTATTAAAGTTTTTCGTTCATTGTCATCACGGTTGCACGAGCAATAATCAGAACTGCGATGCGGTTTTCGGGAAAGTGGATCATGCTTGCAGTGAAAACAGCTGCAAATGGTACACCGTTACAAGCCTAAAGCCAGTCCACACGATATCGATGTTAGTTAGATCCACAGCACGTATTGCATAATTTATTTGAAAATCAAAGGGAAAACTTTTTCATCTTCGTCTCGCATCTATCCAGACGCTAGGAACAAAAGAAAGTCGGGAAAAACAACTCAACAAGGATATAAGAGTTTCACTTTCGTTCAATCGAATGTATTCACCGTCTGGGCATACATGAGATATGCTCTTTTCCTGTGAATTTACATAATATAAAAACGTAACTTTTTACTTTCCTGTTGGAAAATTTTCCTTCGCACATTTTCTGTTAGAGCTCTTCAATGAAGCGACAAGTTTCAATTACAGTTTAAAGCAACTTTCGAGACACTTCTCCGGGACAAGGAAGCTTGTTCTGTTGCTAATATTCCATTCATCAAACATAGAAACGATTTACGATCCGATATAATTCGGACAGACTGATTGCTATAGCAGTTTGTGGTTGGTTTTGTTTCGGAAATAATTGTCTATTCATATACTCCCAAGTAATCAGTAATCACAATAAAGAAGCACAATTACAGCATTATATACACATATAGCGTAGTCATTTAATGCCTGCCAGCTTTATATTCGCACATAATGTTCTTAAAATGCCAGAAACGGCAACATTAAGTGCCATTATGATACTAAAATATAAGTGAGCTTTTCTGCACCACTAATGCCGAAATTAGACCATGTGATAAAATTCAGTTGTTTTTGCTCGATTTTCGGGGCGAGTTTTTTTTTCGTACTTTCAAGTACGCAGCCATAAAACTTTCGCGTATGTGGCCAAGTGCCTTCAGGAACACAGGTAGTCACAGAATTACTAAATTTTAGTAATTTGTGACTATGCATACAATTAAATCACAGCAGAACGAAAAAAAGGGAGATAGGAAATATTCATTATTGCATAAACTTTAGTAATTCGGTATTTTTGTTTCTATGCTTGTACACGAGGTTAAAAAATAGTGAATGAATGAAAATGGAAACTCAAAACAAGCAAACATAAAACGAAAGTGTTCACAGAGCACTTACTCTGTATCATATTCATTTCTTTTTGGCATGTTTCGTCTTTATTACGACGATTGTGACAATTGGGTCCTAAAGCCCTGTCCCAATTTTAGTGCAAAACGCTTAAGTTTAGGCCAAAAACACATGTTTACTCAATTTTCTAATGTTTTCCGTTCATTTAAGCCCAAAAACATTTTTATTAGATTTTGTCACATCCTTTGGCTTAAACTCAAATTTTGGGTGTATCTTGTTTTCCGTGTCCCTTACGAAATGTCAGATAGGAACAACCCCAGTGGTCGAACTAAAACCCCTGTGGTGTTTTTGTCGACTAAGCGAACGTCAAACATGATCAAAAGTGTCAAGGTTCATTTATGGACCAAATTTTTAAATTAAAGTTTAAACATGATAAAGCCATTATTTGAGCGGGAAAAATTGCTAAAGTAATAACAGTAACATGCTTTTTCGTGTTATTAAATAAAAACAAGATTTCTTTACAAATTTTAGGACCCAATTTGATCCTTATTATATGGTAATGACAATTTCTTATTTGTGTCTCAAACCTGCAATTGTTGTTGAGGAGACAGGAGGCCAATTAAGCGAAACATTTGAAAACGGCTTATCTGCAAAACGTCAACTTTGAGAAATGCTCAATCGGAGATACACTACCATATTGATTGATCCTATTTAAAACCATATTGATTTTCTTATTTCCTTATTTCCTTCTTATTTCTTATTTCCGTGGTCCATAGCATTTTAAATCTCAAATTTTCACAACAACTTGTGAAAATTATTGAATATAAACATCATCTGCAGATTGGCATTTTTATGCGTATCCAAACGAGCATGTCGCACCAGTTAGGCCCTTTAATTCAGCATAGCATTAGTTAGGACCTTTTGAGATTAGTCAATTTTATCAATAATCGAGCTGATTTGCTCGTTGATTTCAATCTGTCGACACAATGACAATTCTATCCACATAATTTCAGCTCGTCCCAAAGCAAAATTTTCGAGGGGTGATTTAAAAATGATCTCCATACTTATTTTAAACGTGTTTTAAAACTAGCTCCAGAGCAATTTTGAAACTATGGATTCTGGTTTAGTATATTCAGAACATGTAAAAAATTGGATATCCCTAAACTAGCTAATTATTGAATAATATAATAATAAACAAGCAAATTATTGAATAATAACAACGGTAAAATATCGAGGAAAATAAGAAAAATAAAAAAAATAAATAAAAAGGGTGAATCTTTTTAATGGCAATTTTCAGTTTGTACCCTTCATGCATCTCTAGACCCTTTCAGGTATTTCATTAACATATAGGCCTTTTTAAGGTGTACCCGAAATTAGTCAAAAAAAACGTACTACGAGTTCCTGAGAGTATGCTGAGGAAATTTACACAGAAACAATTATTTAATTTTCAATGTGATGTAAACTGAAGTCTACTGTAAAAATAAACCAAATTCGTGTTGATAATAAATCTTCGAGCTGTTTAGTAGGATACCTATAAGTAGATGAAAAAACCGAATTTAGTACTATACCATTTAATTCCACTAGAGTTTGTATCCTTTGACAGATACGCGTATTTCGACCTCAACTGTAAGGCCGTCTTCAGTGTCGTGTACTAGACACGACTTCGAGACCTGTGGTTACATAGGCTACACTGCACAGTGGTTCAGAAAGCAATTTAACGCGGAAAAATTCATTTTGAGCTTTAGAATGGAACACTAGACGAAAAGAAAAACGAAAAATTTCAAGCAACTTTACCAAAAAGTTTTTTTGGATCTCTTAAGGTGACACAGTTTGGAATCAACTTCTAAGATTGCACTGAAACTTCAAAGGCACAAATCTCGAGAAGAAAGCATCCAACAACAGTTAATTTTTTATTTTGGCTTTGTGCACTAGCAGAAAGTTTAAAATAAGAAGATCAAAAACGTTTGCCAACTATTTCTCCAGTTTTGTGCCTTTGAAAACGTGAGTAGAGGCACAAGTCGGACATTGTGACGGCCATCTTTGGATTCCGAAATGTTTCACCTTAAATTGATCGATTTAGAGTTTTTTTTTTCCTACATAGGGTGGTCCAAACAAAACTGGTTTCCTGGCTCTAGCTTTCCAAATCTAATATCTCATCGAAGTAGTCTTTTAGAGCTTTTAAAAATGCGTAATTTGGTGTGTAAAAAACTTGCTACTTCTTTCCGTTTGAGAGTGATTGTTATCTGGGAGAGAGGCACAGATACTACACACGAAATATTGAACAACACTTTTCCAAATTGCAAGATAACTCCCGCTCACCAACGACAATCAAGGCAGGCTTGCGAAAAATCGCTAGTTTTCTTTTGTTGTGTACTTTCGATCTTTCTGGACAAACTTGGGAAAAGAGCCATAGTTTTAGGTGCATTAAATTTCAATTTTGATTGGGAAAGAGTAAAAGATGCGTGTTTCAATACTTCATATTCGATCAAATTAAAAGGTGCTATCGTGGCATTGCTTTTGGGTATGTAGGAATTGATTTTCAACCAATTGCTGTCAACTTTGTTGAAATGCATAAATATGTTTTGATCAGTTACGCGCTTTTCTCATGTTTGTCCATTCTTCAAGATTTGGGCTCACACTGACAGTTTGTGACAGCAGAATCTCGGCTCACTATGACGTACATAATTTTTGTATCGGTTTCTCCCTCCCAGATTGTTATTATTCTTGCCAGAACATGCCTTTTTTGATTGCGATATTTTCAGATTTGGGCAAACATAATAAATATCTTTTGACAGCAATTAAAAGGCAAAATAAAATTGCTAATTATATAAAGAAAATCACAGATGTGATATTATTGTAACTCTAACAAAATGCCTTGGAAAACAAAAAAAAATATCAGAAAAGCTTTTGATATTTTCATACTAGGAAAGATATTAACAACGTTTTTCCGACAACACCCCTCGGCGCGGCGACGCTGATGTTGACCGTACCTGTTCTAGCCGTCATACATGACAGAAGACGGAAGAAATGTCAAACGATCGAGCAAATCATCTTTGCAAGTCATCATCGTTGAGCTACCGTTGTGGAAAATATCTCCTTAAATAAAGCTTAAGATCTAATTGAATTATTGTTTAATCTACTAGTACGGAATTGCTATTGAATTTGAACTTAAACCTAGTGACTAGAATTCAAAACTGTTGTAAGTAGCTATGAGCAATTCTCGCTGAAACCAGGCCGCCATCGGCACCCATCGTTAGAATTCCAATTATATGTCACTGATCGCCAGTTTTCAAAAAATCTTAAGAGCTGTCCTTTCCGTTTTCTCAAATTGGTGGACCCCTCGTACGCCAGCTAGCTAAACAGTTTGCTTAAAAGCCCAATTTTTTGATAAACCTTGTGGATTTCTTCACATGATATGTCTCATATTTCCCTTGGAACACATAGCAAACTTAGTGGCATCGTATAGAGAATGGACATAGCTTTCATTTGAAGTTAAAACAAATTTGGCGGCCATTTTTAATTTGGCCGCCATCTTAAATTTTGTTAGAAAAGTCGGTTTTTCACCATTAGCGCACCGCTCGTTTTGAATTCTGAGATCACCATCAGAAAGCTGGGGAAAAATTGCGTAAGATAAGCTACAGAAACTAGGTGAGCAATGGTATTTACCTCATGAAAAGAAACGATTTTCTAAATCATGTTTTACGATTTTGACGTATATGGCGAGTGCAATCAATGCAAACATATTTTTTGTACAACAAATAAACAAGTTTTCAATCGTTGGTGTTTTATTCGAGTCAAGTGAAGAATAAGAGTAGTATTTTGAGTGATAAAATCTGGCGGCCATCTTGGATTTTGCGGCATCTTGATTTTAAGTAGTAGAATGAATTTTTCACCTTGTTAGCACTCAACATGTTGAATTTTAATGCTACCGTTGCGCTTACTCTTCTTCTTGTTCTTCTTTTTCTTGACGTTACGTCCCTATTGGAACAGAGCCAGCCCCTTAGCTTTAAAAACAAATTATCAAATAGGACTATGAAATAAGCGTTAATTATTTGCTATCTGAATGATTGTTCTGCATATCTTCGAGTTAAAAATAGCATTAATTCTTTCATTTATTTGGTCTAAACCCATTGATAGAAATGAACAATAAGTTGAACATCAGAAATAAGATAAGAAAGAAAGTATCTGATTGTTTTTTTTTTTAACAGAGGTCTTATAATTCAATATGGTGTCGAAATTCTAGGTGGCCGCCAGATTTTCCAACCCCAAAATGACACACCTGCGTTTTGGCATTACGTCCACATCATAACAAATCCAGGTTCTCATCTTTCAATTTCGCTGTTTTTACATGCATGTTAGGCGGTAGTAATAACGATAGTCTATGGCTCAGAAAATCAAGGATTTTTAGCATAAATATTTAAGATTTCCATTCTAAATTAATGCACTTTTAGCAATATTTTACGCTGAACCTACAGATATTACCACAAGACTTATTCATGTCCCAACGCGCAATCTATAAACTTCACTCAATGCATAAAAATGCATATGGTAAAAAAAAAAGTTTATTTCAATCAATGTTTTTGGACGTTTTTTATTTATTGAAATTTATTCATTATTAATGAATTCAAAGATATGTCGAATAATTCTTCTGTTATCAAAAAATCGCATTATAAAAGGAAATTCCTATTTAATAACTTGTATTTAAAACTAATATAGCTGATATCAGGCTCCTTTCCGGCAGGGAAGTAACGTCAGGAAAATAAAGAATAATAAGAAGAAAAGTATACGTACAATTGTTTTTATTTGTAGCCTCTAAGTTCGACATGCTGAATGCTATCAATGTGAAAAATTCATTCTACTACTTAAAATCAAAATGGCGTCAAAATCCAAGATGGCCGCCAGATTTTATCTCTCAAAATAATACTCTTATTCTTCACTTGACTCGAATAAAACACCAACGATTGAAAACTTGTTTATTTGTTGTACAAATAATATGTTTGCATTGATTGCACTCGCCATATACGTCAAAGTCGTAGAACATGATTTAGAAAATCGTTTGTTTTCATGAGGTAAATACCATTGCTCACCTAGTTTCTGTAGCCTATCTTACGCAATTTTTCCTCAGCTTTCTGATGGTGATCTCAGAATTCAAAACGAGCGGTGTGCTAATGGTGAAAAAACGACTTTTCTAACAAAATTTAAGCTATATCTTTTCTCTATACGATGCCACTAAGTTTTTTTTTTCAATTCTATTCATTTAAAAGGCCCAAACGCCAAAAGGCTTCACAGGGCCGAATAACTATTTTTTCATACAGAAAATAACAGATGAATTGGGATCACAATCGCTTTGCGATCCCTAAGAGGCACACATTTTCTTTTTTTCTTTGCCGCGCTTAGCTGACAGCCGTCGCTTGTTGGTACCATCGTAGCTTTCGCACGGGGAGGATGAGTTGTCGTCATTTGCATCGTCGTCGTCATCGGCGTTGTTGTTTGCAATTTGTTGTTTCGGTTGCTCCGCAGGTTTGCTTTTCGGTTTGTTCTCGTCTTCTGCAAGTGAACGCTTGGCGCTTGCCAAAATTTCACTAAAAGTATCACGGGAAGAAGATGGTTGGCTAAGTTGCATCGATGGGAAATCTGTCTCGTTGAAAGTAGATTTTGCAGTTGCGACTGCCTTTGTTTTGGCCGCGTTTTCGGATGCGGTTACATCCAAACATTTTTGATTGGGATGTACTGCTCTAGAGCAATATCTGCAGGTCTTGTTCTGGTTTGGGTGTAGACTCGTTGTAAACTCCGCCAAAGTAGTTTTTCCATCGCTCATTTTGTATGGAAAGGACATGTCCATACCTCATCATATGATCTCCGACGGTTGCATGAGGCAAGGAAGGAGGGAGGTCGCAAACTCGGACAGTGACTGCGCCGCTATCCACATAAACGGGAATCTTGAACGGCTGGTCTTTATACACAAAAATGCGTTTGAGATTGTTTAGTTTCTCATACCGCAACGCTATGTCATTGTTCTTCATCTCAATGTACACACAGTTGCGGGTGTTGTGCAATTGAACACTAATGACATCCGCGAGGTTCAAACTAATCTCGTTCTCCATAAAGTTTTGAACTTTACCGACATCGGGTCGGACTGGAAGAACGTTAAAATCTACCACAAGAGTATTCTTTCTTACACTACTCATTTCTTCCACGGAAGCAGTACGGAGTACGAAGCACGGGAGCAAAGTGAATATACGTCCGAAGGCAATGAGCAAAGGCTGTCAACTGATGCCACTAAGTTTGCTATGTGTTCCAAGGGAAATATGAGACATATCACGTGAAGAAATACCCAAGATTAAAAAAGGGCTTTTTAGCAAACTGTTTAGCTAGCTGGCGTACGAGGGGTCCACCAATTTAAGAAAACCGAAAGGACCATCCCTAAGTTTTATCGAAAGCTAGCGATCAGTGACATAAAATTGGAATTCTATGGATGGGTGCCAATGGCGGCCTGGTTTCAGCGAGAATTTCTCAATATTACATCAATTTGAGCCAGTTGTAGATATAGGGTCAGTGTTCCCTTAGTGGACAGTCCCCTATAGTCGCACTAGTGGCTTTTTACGGCCGTTTCGCTATGAATCTTTTCAAAATATTTTTTGACATGAAGGTCAGGAGCTATTTATCTAAGTACCATTGATACACAGCTTGATTTTGTTCAAAAAATAATCGAAATAATTAGTTTTGCTTAAAATTTGAGCTCCCTTGCGCCTATAGTTAACCTATTGTTCCTATAGTAGCACTACTGAGAGAAACTATTTTTTATTATACGAAATAAGTAATGAATTAAGTACTTTTTTACATCAAACGAAAGCTTTTGATCCTCACTTTCAAGGAAAAATATAAAAGCTTTGTAAAAATACGGTTTTGATTAGTATTTTGCCAACGTCGAGATGCTAGTGCTACTATAGGAACAGAAATTAGAAATAGTGCTACTATAGGCACATGTATTCCTATAGTGGCACAAGCGATAATAAATGCAAACATATGACTTTTCGCAGTTTTCATATTTTTCCCACAAAACCAAGATAAAAAGCTTTCAGATGATGTAAAAATAATGGCGCTAGCGTTATTTTTCGATTTTATACGAATATTTGTTCTTAGCTATGCGGCTATTGGTACATCGACCCTACCATTAATTTATTGGTTTTTTTACGTACGCAGTTGAAGGAAAAACGGACACAGTATGGCATCAATTGCGGTTTGATATGGAAAACAACCTAGACGAATAAATTTTAATGTACACGATCATCATGTCAGGATGCATTAAAAATATGAACCACGCTCGAAATAACGAGCCGTAGGATGGTGCGCATTTTTTAGTGAATGCGATGACGAAGACAGTGAGCACCCTCTGCTCTGGTTGCAGTATGTCCTGTGGCTAGGGGTGTTTAAAAGATGTTGAAAATGCAATAAATAAATTGAATTATTTGAGAATCATTTCAAATACTAAACGAAAAAACCTTTCATAACCAGGGATTGAATCCTGAGAAAATTGAGAGAATATCTCACTCATCGCTCTCTGTAACAATCAAGATTTGTGGAACACCGTGAGAGCTTATTCACTCTACTGCTATTGCTTAGGGGGATAACAGTGCATGATAAAAATCAATCAACTGTATAGTTCTCGCACACTCTGAGATAACGCCTAAAAGCCATTGATAACGACGTGTGTAGCTCGTTGTTTCTGAGCAAATGAAATAATAAGCACCCTATCATCACGGGCAGGTAGATAATGATCTTTTCTTCCCCATAGCGTTATTAAATAACATGAAAATACTTTAAAATGCTCAGAAACAACGAGCTACACACATGGTTACCTGAGACGAGACTCGCGAGGACGGTCTTCTTTTTCTGTGATTGCTGAGTTTTTTTCTTATTCCACTTTGTGTTTATACCAATTATGCGCAAGCCGTTCAAATCCTCACATGAACCTCTCAGCAAAAAATGATTGAGTTTGCTTCACATCGAATCATAAATAGCCGTTTGAGTGAAATTTCATGCCAGCAAACGTAGCAGACATTAGAAATAATTAATCTTCTGCTTAGATTTATCAGCAACTTTGGAAAAAACTGCTCCGCTGACTGAGGTTTTCAATAACAATTTACTTTGAACACAATACTTTTAACTTTTTCAGCCATAAAAACGGTGGGCTGCATTTGACGTTTCGTGAGAGGGGAATCTGGGCTGCATATGACGATGGTTACCATGCGTTATGCGAGAGTTTCATCTTAATTTTCCGGCAACGCAGTAAATATTAAGACAAAACGAGGTGCTTTATTTGGGGGTGGCCCATTTCGCATAACGACCTTTCGCCTACGGACGTTTGGCATAATGGACATTTCAGGACCCGAAGGAAAGCAGATAACGAAGACACAGACATACAGATGTAACACTGACGAAATTTCCAGCAACCACACATTTAACGATAATTGTAAGTAACACAATTTGTCATAAGTGAGTTCAGTGTCTTCTTTCTGGAGCATCTCTAGAATATTCAACCAACTGGTATTAGGTGCATGCACGTGAGCATTAATTTTTCTTCGCGTTGTTATTTTCTTCTCGGCGGGATGACTTCAGGCGCATGAAAGCATCCCGTAGTCTGTGTTCAGTGAGGAATAAATAACATAGAGGGAAAAAATCTGAAAGGTAAGGTATTGTAAAATATGATACATGTTGCAAAAATTTACCCCCTCAACGTGTTGCCCACTTCCGTATTGGAATGGAGCATTAGTTAAGTAGTCTCCGGTTTACAGTAGTTTTATTGATGATCCCTAGTTACTTGTTAACATAATTTATAATTATACATTTTTCATTCATCTTCATTTTTGACTTTTTTACACAAAGTTGTATACGTTGTCAAGAAAAAAAATCATTCAAAAGCAATCCTGTTGGAGTGTTTTCTTAGATATCAACGGCGCTTTTGTCATATTGGAAATTTCGTCGAATCTTGGACTCCCTACAATAATTACCAATTGGATACACCAACATTATTTACTTATTTGATTCTACATTAATTAACTTGGTAAAACTTCGCTAACAATGTTTCGCAATTTCACTCGGTTCATGGTCGCCTCTCTCCATCATCTATTGCGACACACGTTATTCAGATGCAGCTATGCAGCTGTACCTGTTCAATCTACCTGGCCCGCTGCGCCTCACGCCTTCTTGTTCTGACTGGATTCAAAGCGAACACCATATTTATAGGGCTGTTGTCCGGCATTCTTGCTGCATGCCCTATCCAGCTTCCCGGAAAAGCTGTTCTCGTCCATTATTTTCCATAGTTCTACGCGATCGATACTAACGTATACCGCCTTGAAATCTATGGATAGGTGATGCGTTGGGACCTGATATTTACGTCATTTTTTAAGACTCGCCATACAGTTAAGATCTAATCCCAGTAGCGTAGCTAGGGGGGTGCGGTGGGTGCGGTCCGCACCGGGCCTCGGATTCTTAGGGGCCCCGAGATCATGGTGAAAATTTTTCATAGCATTAGAAATTGAAGATTTCACAAATTAAAATTAAGCGGGTTAAGGAAAATCAGGTTTGGAGGGGCCCTGAGTTGGTAATATGTAGGGGCCCTTAAATAATCTAGTATAGTGATAAAGGCAGCGTTTATTTCAACACTATAGAACAGCACTTTTAAACAGAACATGGTAGTTTTGGATTCAAATATACATTGTTCTGTTAATCATCGAATATCAGAGGGCCCTCTATAACTTGTGCCTGAGGAAGTCATGAACTGGTTTGGAAACATTTTATTATGAGCCATATCCTGAACCAAATCGAAATTAATATTTGTACAAAATATTTTATATATTCTTGAAAAGTACCAAAGCATATTTCGATAACGCGAACAAAGGTGAAGAAAGGTGTCTAAAGTCTCTTTTCTACGCAAACCATCTTATCTAACTGAAGTTTATAGTTCCATATTCGTAATGTAACAGGATCCAGATATTACCTATTTCTTAGGTTCGTTAATTTTGGGGGTGGGATATTTCGCATAATGACGTTTCGCATACAGGCGTTTGGCATAATGGACATTTCACATAACCAGAATTATATGCCTTCCTAAAAATTCTACCTGTTCTTGTATGAAACTGCTTTATGCGAAGCGTCCATTATTCCAAACGTCCGTATGCGTAACGTCCTTATGCGAAACATCTTTATGCGAAATGGGTCACCCCAGTTGATTTTTATCTTCAGGAATTCTTCTAGAGGATCATTTGGAGCTGTATTCAGGTCATAAAATATTTCTCCATGGATCCCCCCAAGAATTTGGCTAAAGATTCCTCTAGCAATTCTCCCAGGAATTTGTCTTGAAATATCTTAAATGATTTCTTAGGATATGCTAAGAGGAATTCCTTCAAAATTTGCTTCAGAAATTCCATTAGTAGTCCAAAAACTGAATTCCAACGAAAATTCTTTTAGAAATACTTGTAATTATTTCTCCAGATATTAAACTGATACCTTATTCCTACAGATTTTTGACCACGAAAATAACAAAGGTTTAATGTACGATTATTATTTTTCAATAATTACCACACTGATTATCTCAGGAATTGCTTCATCAATAGGGCGATATTTAAAACTGAAAAGGCAATAGATGGCTCTTTTTCAGTGGTAGTAAAAACGAGATCCTGAAGCAAAGAAAGCACCACGGAAGATGAACTAAACACAAAAAGTTCTGTATTCACTTCACACTTGATTTCTAATCATTACTTTTTTGATCCAGTTTCCAAATTGCAAGTAATTTACGTTTTTCATTATTTTCCATACGTTTTGACAGTTCTCCGACTACCATTCTTCCATGCGCTTGTGTTGAAAGTTTGAGAAATTTGAAAATCCAGCGTAGCGTGATCAGTGGGAGGAATACAAACAACAGTGTCGTCGTTCGGCGGCCGGTGGAAGAAACTGAATGTTCGGAAGGTTGTTGCCTGTACTTTTTGCCGCTGGCGCCAACTGTTAGCGATTAAGAACGAAATAATCAGTCGTTACCCTATTCTTCCAAGGATTCTCATAAATTTCCACTAAGGATTGCTCTTCTTCATGGAAAATGATTACTTTAACCCTTCGGTCGTCGCGCGGATTGTCACCGTCAAAACCACCACGCTGCTGTTGTGAACGAAAAGCGACCTTTTTCAGTAGTGTTGTACAAAATACAACAGCGCGACGACTGAAGCGTTAAAAGATTTCTATCTTATCTTATTTTTGAAGTAAATTCTATTTGGATTCTTAAATTTGAAAATTTGTGTAGTGTTTAAAACTACAAAATTCTACAGAATTTATTCCTGTAGCTCCTCACAGTTCCACTCGAGATTTTCGTCTAGCATATTTTGGTTGGGTAATTTTCCAATTATTTCATTATTAGTCTCTCTGAAGACTAATCCACTCTGAAGAATGAAACCAAGACTTTCTCCAAAGTCCAGAAGAGATCCAGAGATCTTTGAAAGGCTTCCCTCTTGTAAGAATTTATCATATTATATATATCATCAGTGATATCTTTACGATTTTGTTTAGAAATGTATCTAGTTTTTTAAGAGATCCCCTCCAATAAAAATCTGAGAAATTTCCTTGGGCAAATGCCTAAGGAAATCTTGTAAAACATTGAGGACTAATTTGGGAAATTTTTTAAAGGAATCTATGGAAAAAAAAATCAGTGTGTATCATTGGAAAAAGTTCTAAGTAGTTGAACGAAAATTCTAGAGGAATTCCTTGGAAAGTCTGTAATCTTCGAATCAATAGTTGAAGCAAACTTTTTTCAAACATCTTAATTAAATTCTGATGAAATTTCTAAAGAAAATCAATAAACCTCACACAATCTTTCAGAAAGACGCTTTGAGAGTTGACTGGTCGGATTGATTGAGGAATCTCAATCAAAATGTGGTTCCTGTTCAGTCTCATCTTGGTTTTATTTTTCTGGCATGAGGTCTCTAAAGTTCCTCTTTTAAACACTTATCTGCTATCAGCCATGAAGTGGTGGTATAACTCTCCATTAGGCCGTCCCTTATTTTTCGAAAATGCGAAATGTTAAAAGTTCGTCATTGTAAAGTGCTCGTTTTGGTGAGAAAAAAATCAGGTAAAAATTTGAAGTCCGTACGAGGACGCTAAGTGGTCCCCCAACGACCCTAAAGGTGTTTGGTGTAGATGACACTCATTGGTCAAATCGAGCTCGCTGCTCTAGTGTACGCAACATGAGTACGAAAAGCCACTAGTAACAAATAGATAATCAGCATAGAATTATAGGTAAAACAACATTTTATACTGTGGATATCTTCATAACACTTCACGCTGACATAAAATTCAGAACTAAAAAGGGGTCGTTCAAATATTACGTAACGCAACAGGAGGAGGGAGGAAGTCTTCCGTAGTGTTACGGTTCATACAAAAAAATTCAAATTTTTCATACAAAAACTGTTACGTTTGGGAGGGAGGGGTTCTAATTTTGCGTCACGTAATATTCGTATCATCCCAAAGAAAACAAACTTCTATGCTGATTATCAACGCGCGTAGGACAATTTGTTACTGGTGCCTTTTCATACTCATGCTGCGTGCACCAGAGCAGCGAGCTCGATTATGCGCACGGGGTCATCTACGCCTAATACCTTCAGGGCCGTTGGGGGACCACCTAGCGTCCACGTACGGACTTCAAATTTTTACCTGAATTTTTTCTTACCAAAACGAGCACTTTACAATGACGAACTTTTAACATTTCGCATTTTCAAAAAATAAGGGACGGCCTACTCTCCATTAATTGACATTTTGACTACTAAATAAAAATCAAAAACGATTTCAACAATAGATGAACACGAAATCCCTTATTTTCAATCCCAAATATTAATGTTGATTAAAAGTATATTATTATTTCGATTAATTGAACAGTCAATTGGCACATAAGGTAGGTGTACCAGTTATGGACATAATGGTTTTCTATTTCGCCATACGTGATAATTTAATTGTTTTTAAATTTTTGATCATTTTGTGTGTTTAAATTTTCAGACATCATATATCTCTTGATGTTAAAACATTCAAATGTATTCAAAATGTGAAAGTATTCGAAAATTCACATACATATGGCCAAATAGGGAACCACTGTAGGCATAACTAATAAACTTTCCCTACCCCTGTTTAGAGGGGCCCCTAAATTTAACTCCGCACCGGGCCCCAGAAACCCTAGCTACGCCACTGTCTAATCCATTGTCGATCGGCCGTCAACGAAGCCGGTTCGATAACTTCCCACGAACTCGTTTACTACAGGTGACAGACGACGGAAGATGATCTGGAATAATACTTTGTAGGCCGCATTTAGAATAGTGATCGCTCGGAAGTTCTCACAATCTAACTTATCGTCTTTCTTGTGGATGGGGCATATTACCCCTTCCTTCCACTCCTTCGGTCAGACAAATGGCCAGCCTCTCCGGGCCCATCTTTATGAGTTCAGCTCCGATACCATCCTTACCGGCAGGTTTATTGTTCTTGAGCTGGTGAATGGCATCCTTAACCTCCCTCAAAGTGGCTGGTTGGTTTTCATTGTCCCCAGTATTGACGAAGTACTGCTTCCACCTATCGATCATCTTAGGTTCGTCCGTCAACATGCTCCCATCCTTATCCCTGCACATCTCGACTTGCGGGATGCGTCCAGCTTCTGACAGAACTTTCGTATTTCTTGAAACCGGCATAGGGTAGAAGCACCGGTTTTGGCCATATGCCAGTTGTAGCCATAGAGGATTATACACCGTTTTACATAGCCAATCAGCATGGAACCTTTTGTGTTCAGTAGATCACATTCACATGATAGAGCTACATTCGTTTAATCGTCCAAATCGATTCAAAACATAAGAAAAACAATTCATTTTCCTTATTATTTTAACTCCCATACACCTAATTTGGCCATGGCACTCCCAATTTGGCCACTCTCATGAGAAATCAATGCGATTGGCCAATTTAGGAACCGAAGATAAATCTCTGGTCAAAACTGGTTCCGTGACCAACAGGATTTTCAATGCGAAACAATGGTTATAGCTCACTATTGATATTTTACACACATAATATGGATTGAAAGCTTGCATTTGAAATATTTGTAGTATAAATACGGCTTCCCATTTAATTTTTATTGACATTTTCTCTTAGGCTGGCCAAAACCAGTACTTTTACCCTAGCTGTTCCATCTCCTCGCCCTTCGTCTCCTTCAGGCGGCGTTTTTTCTCCATATAATGGGTGGTCTGCTGTTTCACGTTCTGCCGGGTTCATCCCTTGACAACCAAACGGGCCTTATACCGCTCGATCTGCCTATCGACGCCTCGTTTAGGAGTAAACACCCACTTATTCCGGATGTACTGCCGGTCCTTCGGAAGCTCTTGAAGGTCCCACATTTCCACATCGTCTTCGTCGTCGTCTGCGCTTAGGAACTCGTCGGCTGAGCTGCTCACAGAGCTATCCGCCATCGTATTGATCGACTTCGCATCTAACTTCCGTCTTGTCTGCTACGGTTGGTTACAATCTTCAAGTGGCCCAGGTACTGTTTCATGCCTGTCCATGCTTTCCCATGCTCGTTTCGGGCTGCGGTTGATGAGTTAAACCGCCGAGTTGACTGCCTCGGCCCAAAATCTTTACGCACTCCTTGTTGCATTACGACGATCCAGGCTTTTCCAGGCAATTCTTAGCGTAATGGTCAGGTTTATTGCAGTTGAAACAGCAAACGTCCTTACCCTTGCTTGAACCGCCGCCTCTTCCTTCATCTTGACGCCATATCCTCCATGGCTTGGACTTGATTGTATCGGCCGATAAAGCTTGACCCAATGCTTCCATTCCCATCACCATGGGAGCGTAATACTCTGGCAGTCCCATCAACAGTAACGATGCCAACCATTTCTCGTCGTAACCATGGCATCCACGTGCGATTTGGTTGTTTGAAAATTATCCAACCGAATCGAAATCAGCTGTTGCAGCAAAATAATCCGCCGGTAGATTCCGTCATCTTGAAATGCCTTTTTCAGCTTGTCTCAAGCCTGTTTTGCGTCCGTAACTTCCATCACCAGGCTGTAGTTGGTCTTCTCCACATTGATGCATGTTGTACAACGCCATCAGCTTTATCCACGATATCTTTTTCACACGGCCTTCTTTCCCGGATGAGTGTCATTTTCATCGAGAATGCCCCGTCACGTCGTTCTCTGCGCCTCCGGGATTCATCATCTTGGAAAGAGATTCACTACTTCTTCAGAAAATCCGCGGCCAAAGAAAAACTGCTGGAAAATCTTCTGACCACACACTCAATCTGTTCGGTAAAAATAACTGGGTTTTTGAACTACCGAAAAAGTCAGTAAACTAAAAAAAATGTCAGAAATCGAAAAACAGAGATTTTTTACTGAAATTTTGCAGAGAGCTTGTCACCACTCCGCAGAGGGCGCATGAGTCTTGGAGACAAAAGATAATAAGATAGAAGGATGAAAAGCATTGGTCCCCCGACCCTTAGAAGCAATCTGGTTCGATCAAAAGCGGAACCACAACGCTGACTACCGCGAGCCATCCCAAACCAAGAATGAAATTTCAGCTGTACCGTTTTGCTTCGAAATCCGGACACTTAAGCACTTTGGAGCATTTAACAGTGGTTTCGTTTATAAATTTGGAGTCTAATGAATATTTTTTTCTGCTTATTATCGAAATAAATATGATTTTCGCCTGTTAGTTGAGTAAAAAAAGCTTAAAATTTGGAATAAATCACTAAAAATATAGAAAAAGGAAGATACGTTATGCTTCGAAATCCGGACACTCTTTGGAGAATGTTTCGAAATCCGGACACTTTTGCTTCGAATTCCGGACACTTGGATATTATCATTGAATAACATTTTTGAAAAAATACATGTAAATGAAGCATGTTAAATGTTTTTTTTTTCTTTGGAAGTAATATTCCTATTTGTTTTGCTTTATATTAAATATCTACAAAATTACACAAACCATTTAATCAGTGTGTAGCAGAAGGTCTTGATCCTTTAAATTTTTCCGTAGACTCTTACGTTCGTTATTTTTAATTTTAAAAGCTAAGTAATTGTTTATTGGTTACCAAAATTCACAGTTGTGTTGAAGTACCAATGGTGTGTGATAAATTAATAAACCCGTCGTTGGGAATTTAATATGCATCAGCAATCTATTTTCGGTAGTTTAATCTTCAAATGAAATCTAAACTCTATGCAGAACATAGAAGAATGCAATTTAAAAAAAGGCGGGTTTCAACAATTCCTTCACCTGGTATTTGTACTGTTGATATTTTTCTAGGTCTCCAATAAGTGATGCTACAATAATCGATGATTCCTATTCTCAGCAGATAAATAAAACCATTGAATATGCAATGAGGTAATCCGTTGAGCATGTTCACTTTCAATAACCGATGAAAGGTTGTGGTTTGACATTTAAATAATTAACTCAAAATAGTATGTAGTTAACTTACTCAAATATGATGCTTTTTTGTGGTACGCACAATTGACTTATTGTGAGTGAAGGTACTGGAGCACATATACCGTGTTGATTCTAAGTGTGCGGATGATTTGAATCCTGGATACCGACCTTGAATCACCCAAAAATATTGTTTCGACACTTTTTATGCTTGGAGAATGTAGAAGACATCGTCATTATGGATTCTACGTAAACAAATAGAATTTGGATCAAAAACACCTTGAAAAAGACCAGTTTCCGGCTTTCAAAGCGACCGGCAATTCGATGCAGCACGGTATCGTACTATTTCATTGAACAATTTGATTTCTCTGTCCATGTGGGATCGAAAATCGGAGTATCACTTTGTAGTTCAATACGTTTTTAAGATAAAGATTTACTTCACAATTTCTTCAATAAAACAATCAAGACTAGAATTGGTTTCATTGTAGAAAAACTATGCTTTAAAAACTCAGTTTCTCATCTAATTTTCAGAACAATTGTTGAATCATATAAAACAGGTATATGTTTATTCTCATATATATTGTTAAAACACATTATCATATCATTATCATCATATACATGTGTTTTGAAGCCATTCACAGTTCATCTCCACATTGGGAATTGATTTTTAAGACTGAAAAAAATTTCTATTCGTCAACCATATATGGAACTTAGCTATATAGTTCAATTACGTGTGTTTGATTAGCTTTTCTTCAAGATTAAGCACTTTCACGTCATTTGAAACCACCAGGCAATAGGGAACATATCAGATTTCTACAATAAACATATCAAGAGTTAACGGTAGTGTCCAAATTTCGTTTATTACTACTTACCAGAAGTTTTAAACATGAGCGTCCGGCATTTGAAACATATCAGAATTTTGCTTCGAAATCTGGACACCTGCAATTTGTATTAAAAACACGCAATTTATCCATTTTCAAAACAATTCCACTACATGTCTCACTTACTCGAATACAATATCAACCGTTTAGAACATAAAACAACGTGTATAAGCTTTTAAACTTTGAATAATAAGGAAGAATAAATTCAACTGAATCATCTTAACCAACTGGCTAAGCAGTGCAAAAACAAGTACGTACGATGACAAGCGATTATGTTTTTCATGTTTTTCCGGTAATTTTCGCCACCTACTACGATGCCAATACATTTGAAATGTTCAATTTTAATGTATTATTTGATTGGAATGCTAACATTTACATTTGATGCTATTTTCAACAGCAGAAAATGCTGAAATTGATCAGAGTGTCCGGCTTTCGAAGCGTCCGGGAATTCGATGCAAAACGGTACATATAAAAATGGAGTGATCAAATGAGGAGTACTTACGTTTATTGTTGAACTTATCCTACTCTTAAGTCTAGGGTTCTGTTGAGTGTGGTGGAAGTGTGGCTGCACGCAGAAGAATTTCTGTATGTTAAGATTACAATCCTGTCAATTACTTTTACTTACGCACAAATAGTTGTTTCGAAATAAAATTAACTTACGCCAACACTAAATTAACGTCAAATCAAATACACACACTTCTTTGATTGAGCTATCCACTGGTACTTATAACAATTATAATTTTGATAATTATCACTATTCGGAAACATTCACCTCCCTAGACTTCAAGTCATGCTCACAAATCTACTTATTTCTAACTTGCAAGGAATAGTGTAGGTGCTAAGATGACCACCTCTCACGCAGGAGACCACATATCAAGTTTGTCGACTCGCCCTTTGTTTTCATTTTTGCAATGTTTTTTTAGATCGATAAAGCAGCACCGATTCTTTTCAGATATGTTGATAAAGCAGAACAAAATGCTGAGTAAACATTTAAAAATATTGTAAACTCAATACAATTCACTTTGAGTCAACTAAAATATAGTTAAATTTTGACGTTTGACGTTTGTAAATTCAATCAAAAAAATAGTTGTCAACAACTATATGGTATAGTTATGTTTAACAATATAGTGTCAATTCAACTATATTTTTAGTTATCTCCAAATTAACCTTAAAATATAGTTAAATTGACCGGAAAATGATTACGAACACTATATTTTGTTCTCCGTGTGTGTATCCCACGGCGACTTCTTGGGATTATCCTGTCCGGACAGTTGGGAAGAAGACTACCGGCGCCATGTCGGCGAGCCCCGCTGCTTTGCACGTCTATGGCGTTGCACCACCACGACATCACCACTTCATCCAGAAAGAAAAAAGCCATCACCATGCTTGGTGGAGACAAAAAAAGGCCTATCGAGGCATCGTAGAACAAAATTAGTTTCCTCCATCTAAGCACACTTAGGGATGATGTTAGAAATCCGTCCAATAATCTCTTACCGATCTCCATAAAAAATGTTTACTCCCGTCGACGCATCGGAAGATAATCTGCAGTCATCCAGCGGAGCATCCATTTGAGGCATGCGGCGCGATTGATCGACAATTAACAACGATCAATCTGATGAGATGTTCTGTTGTTAATGTTGTGAAGGTGTGATGGTTTGACATGATGATCATTTACCCAAAACTCCTGTATTGGTTGGTAAGGCTTTGAGCCCATCAGTGGCTTGATGTACGAGAGTAATGATCACCCGCTATAGCCATCAAGCGATAGGAGCAGGTTACAAGCTTTCTTTTTATATCATACATCGTTAAAAAATAAAACATGGTGAAATTTGCTTTTCAATTACGCGTGGCGACAGTTTTCATTTTACTGACTTTTTCGGTAATTCCGAAACCCAGTAAAATTTTACCGACCCCAGTAATCTAATCTAAGTTTAGCTAGACTCATAACCTATCGGAATTGAAACACGTCTTGATAGGTATAATGTAAACATGAAGGCCTCCGGGTTTGATAGGATCTTAAACCTCATCCTCAAACACTTAAACATCAAAGTTTACGAACTTTTGAACGCCATCTTCAACAGATGCTTGGAATTGCACTACTTTCCAAGCTCCTTGAAGATTGCCAAGACCATACCGATCCGCAAACCCGGGAAGGACCCACCTCACTAAAAGAAAAATGGAATTCACAAATTTTCATCTAACAATTTCAGCTTCAAAATTTGCTTCTTCTCTTTGGAAGCATGATGATGACTGTCGTTCGACACGAGGTCCAACTGCAATTTAGTTCACTATGGGTTGATCACAAACAATTTAGAAGTTTTGAACATGGAACTCGATAACATAGTTAATCGATTTCATCATAACAAACTCATTGCGCAAATCAATGAATCGACCAACTTGAACATGATGACTATGACACAAGATAACCATAAGCAAAACACACTAAATCCGTGTTGGGTGATGATCTATGCGTCCATAGGTTAATGCATACGAATCTGAAGGAAAAGCTTCGGGAACTTATGTAGAAAAATGATGGAATCCCTGTTGTCGGTTGATGAATCAATCCATAAAGCAAAACAAAGGAATTTAATGTGCAACATACACGAAGTTTGAGCATGAGCATGAGCATGAGCATATATGACCGTACAATTCGTAGTTGCTACTCCGTGATTGACTAGAGCAATCGAAGTTGCACAGGGAATCAATGAATGGGGCTTGGGATTAGCTAACCATTCTTCAATGTGCACAAATCGAGAGCTCAAATTTTAAAAGTCAATAACGGCGCCGGCCACGTCCTTACGGTCATCGGGGAAGGGAAGGAATGTTAGCTAGACAACCGTTGTTACTAGAGACCGAAGAATCTTCTGCATCTCCACAGTTGTCATGGAAAGGATATTGGGTTAGTGGGATAAGGTAAAGATCTGGGAGTCACCAGCGATTGGTGATGCGATCCATGATACATTTACGCCTAACCCGTTTAACGCCACTATTTATTCATGCCGCGCGAGCGACGCGCAACACGATTGATCCTGCTCACATCACCCGCCCCCGCAGGACCAAGCGACGCGAGCAAAGGATCAAACACTACTGACCCTATCCGCGAATCACGCCACTATGTATTCATGCCACGCGAGCGACGCGCAACACGATTGATCCTGCTCACATCACCCGCCCCCGCAGGAGCAAGCGACGCAAGCAAAGGATCAAACACTACTGACCCTATCCGCGAATCACGCCACTGTTTATTCATTCCGTGCGAGCGACGCGCAACACGATTGATCCTGCTCACATCACCCGCCGCTGCAGGAGCAAGCGACGCAAGCAAAGGATCAAACACTACTGACCCTATCCGCGAATCACGCCACTATTTATTCATGCCGCGCGAGCGATGCGCAACACGATTGATCCTGCTCACATCATCTGCCCCCGCAGGAGCAAGCGACGCAAGCAAAGGATCAAACACTACTGACCCTATCCGCGAATCACGCCACTGTTTATTCATTCCGTGCGAGCGACGCGCAACACGATTGATCCTGCTCACATCACCCGCCCCCGCAGGAGCAAGCGACGCAAGCAAAGGATCAAACACTACTGACCCTATCCGCGAATCACGCCACTGTTTATTCATTCCGTGCGAGCGACGCGCAACACGATTGATCCTGCTCACATCATCTGCCCCGCAGGAGTAAGCGACGCAAGCAAAGGATCAAACACTACTGACCCTATCCGCGAATCACGCCACTATTTATTCATGCCGCACGAGCGACGCGCAACACGATTGATCCTGCTCACATCACCCGCCCCCGCAGGAGCAAGCGACGCAAGCAAAGGATCAAACACTACTGACCCTATCCGCGAATCACGCCACTATTTATTCATGCCGCGCGGGCGACGCGCAACACGATTGATCCTGCTCACATCATCTGCCCCCGCAGGAGTAAGCGACGCAAGCAAAGGATCAAACACTACTGACCCTATCCGCAAATCACGCCACTATTTATTCATGCCACGCGAGCGACGCGCAACACGATTGATCCTGCTCACATCACCCGCCCCCGCAGGAGCAAGCGACGCAAGCAAAGGATCAAACACTACTGACCCTATCCGCGAATCACGCCACTGTTTATTCATTCCGTGCGAGCGACGCGCAACACGATTGATCCTGCTCACATCACCCGCCGCTGCAGGAGCAAGCGACGCAAGCAAAGGATCAAACACTACTGACCCTATCCGCGAATCACGCCACTATTTATTCATGCCGCGCGAGCGATGCGCAACACGATTGATCCTGCTCACATCATCTGCCCCCGCAGGAGCAAGCGACGCAAGCAAAGGATCAAACACTACTGACCCTATCCGCGAATCACGCCACTGTTTATTCATTCCGTGCGAGCGACGCGCAACACGATTGATCCTGCTCACATCACCCGCCCCCGCAGGAGCAAGCGACGCAAGCAAAGGATCAAACACTACTGACCCTATCCGCGAATCACGCCACTGTTTATTCATTCCGTGCGAGCGACGCGCAACACGATTGATCCTGCTCACATCATCTGCCCCCGCAGGAGTAAGCGACGCAAGCAAAGGATCAAACACTACTGACCCTATCCGCGAATCACGCCACTATTTATTCATGCCGCACGAGCGACGCGCAACACGATTGATCCTGCTCACATCATCTGCCCCCGCAGGAGTAAGCGACACGAGCAAAGGATCAAACACTACTGACCCTATCCGCGAATCACGCCACTATGTATTCATGCCGCGCGAGCGACGCGCAACACGATTGATCCTGCTCACATCATCTGCCCCCGCAGGAGCAAGCGACGCAAGCAAAGGATCAAACACTACTGACCCTATCCGCGAATCACGCCACTATTTATTCATGCCGCGCGGGCGACGCGCAACACGATTGATCCTGCTCACATCATCTGCCCCCGCAGGAGTAAGCGACGCAAGCAAAGGATCAAACACTACTGACCCTATCCGCAAATCACGCCACTATTTATTCATGCCACGCGAGCGACGCGCAACACGATTGATCCTGCTCACATCACCCGCCCCCGCAGGAGCAAGCGACGCAAGCAAAGGATCAAACACTACTGACCCTATCCGCGAATCACGCCACTATTTATTCATGCCGCGCGAACGACGCGCAACACGATTGATCCTGCTCACATCATCTGCCCCCGCAGGAGCAAGCGACACGAGCAAAGGATCAAACACTACTGACCCTATCCGCGAATCACGCCACTATTTATTCATGCCGCGCGAGCGACGCGCAACACGATTGATCCTGCTCACATCACCCGCCCCCGCAGGAGCAAGCGACGCAAGCAAAGGATCAAACACTACTGACCCTATCCGCGAATCACGCCATTATTTATTCATGCCGCGCGAGCGACGCGCAACACGATTGATCCTGCTCACATCATCTGCCCCCGCAGGAGCAAGCGACGCAAGCAAAGGATCAAACACTACTGACCCTATCCGCGAATCACGCCACTATTTATTCATGCCGCGCGGGCGACGCGCAACACGATTGATCCTGCTCACATCATCTGCCCCCGCAGGAGTAAGCGACGCAAGCAAAGGATCAAACACTACTGACCCTATCCGCAAATCACGCCACTATTTATTCATGCCACGCGAGCGACGCGCAACACGATTGATCCTGCTCACATCACCCGCCCCCGCAGGAGCAAGCGACGCAAGCAAAGGATCAAACACTACTGACCCTATCCGCGAATCACGCCACTATTTATTCATGCCGCGCGAACGACGCGCAACACGATTGATCCTGCTCACATCATCTGCCCCCGCAGGAGCAAGCGACACGAGCAAAGGATCAAACACTACTGACCCTATCCGCGAATCACGCCACTATTTATTCATGCCGCGCGAGCGACGCGCAACACGATTGATCCTGCTCACATCACCCGCCCCCGCAGGAGCAAGCGACGCAAGCAAAGGATCAAACACTACTGACCCTATCCGCGAATCACGCCACTATTTATTCATGCCGCGCGAGCGACGCGCAACACGATTGATCCTGCTCACATCATCTGCCCCCGCAGGAGCAAGCGACGCAAGCAAAGGATCAAACACTACTGACCCTACCCGCGAGTCACGCCACTATTTATTCATGCCGCGCGAGCGACGCGCAACACGATTGATCCTGCTCACATCACCCGCCCCCGCAGGAGCAAGCGACGCGAGCAAAGGATCAAACACTACTCTGTGCAACATACACGAAGTTTGCAAGAAAATCACAGCAATTCGATATGGACGTTCATGAATCGATCCATAATTTTAAACACACAGATCGAGCGTGTGAATTTTTATCAGTAAAGTGTAAGTTAGGGTTAACTCAGTAGGATGCATGCGACTTACCTCAGTGACTCATCTCGGGGGCTTCCTGGCTTCCCTAATCGAGGGTATTAATTAGGTTGGGAAGGGGTTCCTTCCGCCGCTTTCCAGACCGGTCTATGGCCCACACTCACGCTCGCACGCGGCAGCGGCGTCCTTCTCTCCGTAGGACGGACTCACTAACGCTATCACTGGGAGGGGGCCGTCCTCACACTTTTCTCACCCCAGTCGACTCACTCACTCACTGTCTTCGTGATATTCACGCTACGTCCACTGTCAGCTTGGGGTTCGTGGCCTAATTGCGCTATTATGCACTTGCGGGCGGCAACTCTTACTCGCTACTATGCACTCGCGGGTGGCAGCTTTCACTTGTTCGGGGGGGTTTCTTCCAATCGTGGCCCGTCTTGGCCTCGCACTCACGACGCTTCTCCACACAATCACTAGTTCTTCGGCCCCAAAGGGATCAGAATCTTCTCCTTGCCAACACTATAGCACGCGGACTTAACCCAGAAGATGGGCGAGTGGTATTTCAACACGGCGGACTAAGTTTTCGATCTGTCTCCTTCGACGGTTCGAGCACAAGAGGACGATCGCTGTCTGTCTCGTTAACTCGAGACCCTCACCGATCGCCGATGGGCGGAAACTCCCAACCGAAGAGTCGATTTTTGCGTTTCCCTCTTATGTCATCGCGTTTTCGTTGTCGGAGTGGGGCTCAGCAGTTTACGGCACAAAAAAGGGGGATTTTTTTACAATAAATAATCTAACTCCTACACTCTGACAAACACAATTTAACGATAATTGAGTATTACCTATGGGACATTTATTTTAAATGTAACATTTCCCCCGAGGTAGAATAAAAAAAAATAATGAAGTTATTTTTTTTTTTAAATATAAACAAAATGACCAATTATAATTACTAAAGAAACAACAAATTTGTACAACGGTATAAACAAAAAAAAGAAAAAGAAAATAATAGAGAAACGAACTCAACAAATTAGAAAAACAAACAAAACTGTGAATTGGATATTTACAAAAAATGTATGAATATGTATATATATCAAAAAGCCATTCAATAGAGAAAAAAATAGGATTTATAAGGTGTTCGACTCGGGTACGCGCAATTGGGGGATCTCTGTGATCTGGCACGCCATCACAGTGAATCCAAAATAAAGTCATCGACTCCTCGAACACCCGTAGTACTCCGCCAACTGGCGAGAGTAACGCTGGTTGACTAATTAGCTTCGTCCCAACTAACCGTTACTGATAAGTCGCGGTCACATCCTTGACTGTCATTGGGAAGTATTTATGAACGACGAATCAACCTCCCCTTTTCCTTTCAAATCTGTCCCATTCAATGATTTTCTCACGCTGGTACATCATACTCGCACTTTGTTTGAACGCTAGAGAATTCCCTAATTTTGGCCATCTTCAGTTTTTAGAAGACACACATTAGTTTTCGCAGCGATCTGTTTTAAGTTGAGAAGGAATCCGCATTTCCTTGATAAAACTTATGAAATATTCGGCCGGCCTAAAAGATGTTCTGAGGTTTTCAGAATGAGAAAATCTCCTAAGCTAATCCTTACCACCCTACTCCCACTGAGAGAGAACATTGGACATTCACATTAGGAGATCTTGACCACTCACAGCATACAATCCTCTCTCTGGGAACGCGAGAGAGCCAAATGCTGTCTCATGTGGCTTTGAAAGTGAGATTTTGATGGTTTTCCATCGCTGATGTTCATCTTCAGGATAGGAAACAGATAGGAAGGTATAGGAAGAAACGAACGCTGGTTCGCACTGATAGGAAACTAGGGCTTAATGTGCTCAGCGGGCCAAACGCCCAAGTTTTTCCCATCGGAGTCTTCGAGTTCGTAGGAGCTGGACCCGTGTTTAGCTACCACACGACAGGGTAAATACATTGGCGCTAACTTAGCGTTATAGTATTCTCCTGCGTTGGACTGCTTGAAGTTACGGCGGTATACATTCTGACCCACTTTGAGATCCTCGGGGCGCGCACGCTTTCGAAGATTATAGCGTTGAGCGCTAGACGTGTATGCTTTCAACAGGTTTTTCGATACCAGGTCGTATATTTCGCCGCCAATCTTTTTCTGCTGGTTAGTCCGTTCTTCCGGTTCATACTCCTCCTTCCGTCGCATTCGCAGGTGGTCCTCTCCACTTATCGCGATCTCGTGATTACGGGTCACGAAGAACGGCGTAAAGCCTATGGCAGAGTGCACCGTATTGTTGAAAACGTGCTCAATATCAGCAATCTTGGTGTCCCAGCCTCGTTGATCTTTTTGGCAGTACGTCCGTATTGCAGCGTTTATAGACCTATTTAGGCGTTCGACTGGGTTTCCCTGACTGTGATGTCGAGAGGTTGTCCAGTGCTTGACATTGTACTGTTGCAGCAATGCTTTGAATTCCTTCGAAAGGAAGGTCGTTGCATTATCCGTCAGGACTATCTCCGGTATGGAGTTTTTCAAAAACCAACATTCTCGGATCGTTTTGCAGAGGTTCCCCGCTTCGATCCTGCGGACGGGATGGAGCTGACACCATTTGCTGAAAAGGTCTTGCACCACCAGGATATGTATATATCCCGCCTTACTTTTCGGCAAAGGTCCTATGTAATCCATGGCGACGATTTGCCAAGGATGATCGGCTAACTTTTGCTTACCCATAACCGGGATTGTAGGGACGGTGGCTGGCTTACTTTCTTTGCAAACGGTGCATCTCCGAATCCACCTACGGGTTTCTGTGGCCATGTGTGGCCAGTAGTACCGCAGCTGCAACCTGGATAACGTCTTCTCGACTCCGAGATGGAACGACTGTTCATGTTCTTCTTGTATTATCCGTGGACGATTTTCTGGTGGTGGCGCCATCTTCCATTCGAACCTCACGTCGAAAGGCTCGTCATCTACCGGGATGTATTTCCACAACTGTCCGTCTTCTAACCGGAAGTCTGGAAAATCCGCTGGCTCTTTCTCTACCTTTCGCACCAATTCTTCGAAAGATGATGTCCCTGCCCTGGAAGCCTTTATCGCGCAAATGCTTCGCGAAAGAGCGTCGGGCACTATATTCTCAGTTCCTTTTCGGTGTATAATACTCATGTCCAGATGCTGCAAGTCTAAACTCCAGCGGCTGAGTCTGGACGATGGGCGCCATTTATTGTTACGTATGTACTGAAGAGCGGAAGCATCGGTCACCAATGTAAAGTGGCTACCTTCAACATAACCACGGAACTTTTCTACCGCCATTAAAACAGCCAACGCTTCTTTCTCAGTGGCCGAATAATTTTGTTGAGCTGAGTTCAATTTCTGGGACACGAAGCTTATAACCTTCTCTGACCCGTCCTGGATTTGAGTTAGCACTCCTGCCACGGCGCGATCACTCGCGTCCGTCTGAATAATAAACTCTTCTTCAAAATCCGGGTTTGAGAGTATGGGAGCGGTAATGAGACGCTCTTTGATTAGCCGGAATGCTTCGTCCGCTTCTTTAGACCATCGCACGATCTTTGGTTTGCCAGCTAGGATGTCCGAGATCGGCGTGGTGATGGCACTAAAGTCGGGAATGAAACGCCGGTAATAATTTACCATCCCAAGAAACCTTCGCACCTGGCGAATGGTCTTGGGGGGTTCGAAATCCAAAATTCCTTGGACTTTGGAAGGATCGGGTCGGAGTCCGTCAGATGACAGCAAATATCCCAGAAATGGTACTTCAGACCTACAAAATTTCGACTTATCGATATTTATCGATAGGTTTGCTTTCCTTAGTCGGTGTGCAACTTCCTCGAGAAGTCGGATATGTTCCTCGAAACTGTCGCTAGCTACTATGATGTCATCTAAATAGACGAACACCCAGGGTTCTAGCTCTCCAGCTCCGAGGATTTTATCCATCAACCGAGATAAGGTTGCTGGACTATTGGTCAAGCCGAACGGGAGGCGAGTGTACTGAAACATTCCTCGCCCTTGAATGCAAAAAGCGGTAAGAGGCTTCGAGTCTTCACTTAGCGGTATCTGTAGAAAAGCGTCTTTCAGATCGATAGTGCTCAGGTACCTCGTCTTGCCTAAACGTCCCAGTATACGGCCGACGTGAGCCAATAGGTAACTGTCTCGCTTTGTTCGGGCGTTGATCTTTCGCGCGTCTAAACATAATCGTACAGTCCCATTGGGTTTTTTGATGGGCACTGCGTTGAGAGCCCAATCGGAATATGACTCTTCGATTACTCCTAGTTGAAGAAGCCGATCTATCTCCACGTTCAAGGCTTTACTAATTGTCGGGGAGTACGGGTAAGGGGATACCCGTATTGGTGGAGATTCTTTAAATTCCTCCTTCAGTTCTATGGAGTGTTCGATCAGCGAGGTGACCTCGAGCTGATCAGACATAGCTGGCTTGAAGATTCTCTTAACTTTTTCTAGTGCCGCAACCTGTTCGGAGCTTAGCTCAACGATACGAGGTGGGTTACTATTGGGGCATTCCTCTTCATTCACCAAGAAGAGAATTTCTTCTCCTCTGGTTATATGAAGATCAAAAGCCGTGAAGAAGTCCATGCCGGCGATACATTCGACGGGTAAGTCTTCATCGATTGTGGTCTCAATTATTTTGGTTTGGCCTTCAAACCAAAATGGAAGAAACACACGTCCCACCACGTCCAGTGAATCCCCTGAGGCGCTAGTGAGAGTTAACTTGCTTGGCAATATCTTCGTGGTAGACGTTTTCCAAAGCGGGGACGTTGTGGCAGAGATCAATGTTCTCTGACTTCCACAATCCAACAGTGTTCGAACCACTGCATCAAAAATTTTTGGTTTTATGTATGGTCTATTATCATTTATTATTGATAAAACTGAGGAGCATTGAAAATCTTCAGTATTATCGTCGCATTCGGGTAAGGGCAAATACCCGAACGCAATAAGAGAATCGGTCAAGCTAGAAACAGTTACTTGGAAGGACTCCTGTCCTTCCGACGCTGGGAGTTTTTTGAACAGAACGGACACCGATGTGTGGGAAAACCTAAAAATCCGCACACTTGGCAGTGAACTTTGTAGGGTAGAGTGCACTGACCGGTGAAATGCTGTTGACTTCGGCAGTTGAAGCACACGAATTTCTCGTTCAACGGCACATGTTTACGCAGCTGGCCTTCCAATCCATTTTTTCCTTTCTGACTTTCCGGCGCCTCACCTTCACTTGAGTCGCCTTTTTCGGGTCTAGAATCCCGTTTTGCCTTGTCCTCCGTTTTGGGGTTGGTTTGATCCTTTTTGAAAAACGGTTTTCCTTCGGGTTTTCCTGGATTCGCTCCTTGCTTGGGTCGGAACTGTTGAGTTGAAGCCTGTTGTTGGTTTGAGCCCTTGTTTCCGCCCCTTTGCGATCCTTGACCGTGTTCACGCGACGCCGTGTTGAATGGCGCTGGTTTCCCTGTCGCCTGAATCGCATTGGTTTGGGCATTCCCCTGTGGCTTGGTGAAGAGATAGGTGTTTGTTGCGTCGATTTCTTGCCCCGCCATTTGTAGCGAGTACAAATCTGGAAACTCTCGACCAATGAGAGCACGTTTGTAGTCGGCACGCAAGTTTCGCCGCACCGTTTGAACAATCTCCTCCTCAGACACTGGCTTGGTCAAACTTTTGAACTTCCTCTCGACATCAAGGAAAAACTCCAGAAAGCTTTCGTTTTTCTGTTGCCTACGTTGGTAGATTTCTAGCAACATGAAATGATCCAGGTCCGGATGACAGAACGTGGCCTTAAGGCTATCAATCAGATCGGAGTAGGTAGTGAACCGGTGTTTATTACTGATGAACCACATCTTGGCTTTTCCGGTAAGTAGATTGCCAAAAGATCTCAGTAGCTCCGGTTCAGAAATCAATTCCGATTGTGTCCAGTCATTAACTTCCCACAGGAACGTATTGAGTCCGGCACCGCGATCCTCTCCTGCGTAACGCATCGGCCATTTGACAACCGGAATGGTTTTCGATCGGTTTGCCAATGGTACAAAATCCAAATCTTGGAAAGGGTTGAGAGAAGGAGTTGGTGCTGAGGTGTGAGCCCTAACATTTGATTGGGGGAAATTGTTCCTTGAAGAAGCGTAAGGATTTATCGTTTGGTTCGGCGCAGTCGGGTTACTCCTACGCGGATCCAAACCTACCAAATCAACTGATGTGGGAGTATATCTCAGTGGGATTGTATCGGATAACTGTACAGGGCAGTGTTCTCTAATTGGATTGCCAGCTTGTGGGAACGTTGGTTGGTACATCGAGTCTCGATGATTAATCGGGACTGAGTGCAAAGGGTTATCGAAGTCTGGGTATTGATGTTGTTGGATATTCGAATACCCTGTGTTTGGTTGTGAAAAACTAACTTGGGGTTGGGTTCGAGGATGGTATTATGGATTTGACCATTGTGCTGGGGAGGCGGTGTTCTGTGGAAGCTGTTGTGACGCTGCGTACTGATTGAAATCTGGTTGTGATTCCGGATGGTTACCCATTGAATGGGCTCTCACACCTGATACACTGTTAACAATCGACGCATGAATCGAGCTTACCGTGTTCACTGCACTCGTTTGCACCGTTGTAATACTCATAGATGGTTCTCGTAACTCGGTAGGCAATTCGCGAGCCGTATCGAATCTAACTTGCCTAGATTGAATACGCGACGCGACCTGGTATCGTGGTGTTGCCCACGTCATGTTTAAATCACTTCCTGACGCAACGGTGACGATTGACGCGGTAATCAAGGGTGTTTCGTTAGGCATTGAAACCGAGGTGGCAGAAATAGACAAATTATGGAAACTCAAATGTGGATCATTTTCCGCTGCAATAAGACTCGGGTTAGAGACGGGCTGTGCATCAGGTGGCACTGATATTGTTGGGTCAGTTTCACCAACCGACGAAGTCAAAATCGGTTGCTCCAAATTAATTAAATCATGCGACTGTTCTGCCGCTTGAGCCGCCAAACTAGCTGCTCCCTGCAGCTCCAAAGGAACTGTGTTCTGCACAGTGACAGAAAATGGGGAATAAAGAGCATTCTCGTTGAAGAATGATACATAGGTTTGTATCACCTTCGAAAACAACCAAGTTGCATCGTTACCATAACTGCCAACATCAAAAGTTCGTTTGAAAAGTTTCAAACGATGATACAAATGCAAGAGCGCAGTCTTGGACATCTGTCTATCGAGCGAACTATCATTTAATTCGTCATACACACGCTCTAACCTCTCTCGACATATAGCAAGTTCAATTTTAGGATCTCGTTTGTACGAAAAGATCCGAATCAAACCCTCCGCTTCTTCTCTCAGTGCATTTTTGAGCTTCCTACGGCTTACACTCAAACTACGTTCTCTCTCCTTCGTTAAATTCCTGATTTCGAGCTCAAAACCGACTTCATCAGGTGTAAGATAAGTAACACTCATCTGCACCTGATATTTCCTGTCCATATTCATGATTGGATGAGCGCAAAATCCAAATCTAAAAAAAATCTGGCACTGCCCGTTTACTTTGGGCCTATCAATGCGATCAGCGATAGATCAAAGCAAAAAAAACAAGCATGCACGAAACGTATGGAAATATAACTAGATAGAAAATATGAACAAACAACTATTGTCTCTCGGTTGACCGCTGGTGTCTTCTACTCTACTTAGCAGCGTGCGGCTACAAATCATCCGATATATCCTACCTCCAGCACGTGCTACCTACTCTTTCTCTAGCAACGAATATATCGTGAGTAAATATGAGTACCCCGCCAGAATAAAATTAGACGGGTTCAAAATTTATAGGTTATTTTGAGAGTATTAATTTTTTCCCTCTAAAGGTTAGGTGATCAACCATCCAAAAATATTCCCCTTCTCCAACGAAAAAATTAATTCTCGAAAAATCGAAAGCCTATTTTTTGTTGGAGCGACAATATGTAAGTTAGGGTTAACTCAGTAGGATGCATGCGACTTACCTCAGTGACTCATCTCGGGGGCTTCCTGGCTTCCCTAATCGAGGGTATTAATTAGGTTGGGAAGGGGTTCCTTCCGCCGCTTTCCAGACCGGTCTATGGCCCACACTCACGCTCGCACGCGGCAGCGGCGTCCTTCTCTCCGTAGGACGGACTCACTAACGCTATCACTGGGAGGGGGCCGTCCTCACACTTTTCTCACCCCAGTCGACTCACTCACTCACTGTCTTCGTGATATTCACGCTACGTCCACTGTCAGCTTGGGGTTCGTGGCCTAATTGCGCTATTATGAACTTGCGGGCGGCAACTCTTACTCGCTACTATGCACTCGCGGTTTGCAGCTTACACTTGTGGGGGGGGGGTTTCTTCCAATCGTGGCCCGTCTTGGCCTCGCACTCACGACGCTTCTCCACACAATCACTAGTTCTTCGGCCCCAAAGGGATCAGAATCTTCTCCTTGCCAACACTATAGCACGCGGACTTAACCCAGAAGATGGGCGAGTGGTATTTCAACACGGCGGACTAAGTTTTCGATCTGTCTCCTTCGACGGTTCGAGCACAAGAGGACGATCGCTGTCTGTCTCGTTAACTCGAGACCCTCACCGATCGCCGATGGGCGGAAACTCCCAACCGAAGAGTCGATTTTTGCGTTTCCCTCTTATGTCATCGCGTTTTCGTTGTCGGAGTGGGGCTCAGCAGTGGGGAATTTTTTACAATAAATAATCTAACTCCTACACTCTGACAAACACAATTTAACGATAATTGAGTATTACCTATGGGACATTTATTTTAAATGTAACAAAAGGTTGCAATTATGACAATTGACTTAAATTCAAATGCCGCAAATCTCATGGCGGAGTTAACGTCATGCGGTCTTGTCTTGTACACAACCCTCACTGATTTTTTAAAGTATTTTACTTTGAAATCCGAAACTCTGAGAAAGCTTCCAAACCAAATTACAGATATCCCTTGAAACCACAACGTAATTGAATACTCACAATCACAGCACCTATCATCTATCATCAAATATCCTATCATCTGTGAAAAGCTACCGCACTGTTGTTAGAGTCTGACCCAGAATTGGTCGGGGTTCTGCTAATCCGCACCAAGTGCCAAAAGCATTATTTTGAGATATTTAACTTTAAAGTTCACTCATCTGCGAGTAAATCTCAAATGACTCTTTTGAAAATTTCACCGTTCACAAATGACTAATAGGGTCCAATAAGTAACTCAAGATAGAATATTCAAAAACATCATCAAATATTTTCCATTTAATTAGATTTGATTTCAAATCAAGAGGTACTCAGTTCACTCTGGCTGAACAAAAATTGAAGAAAATGGTTTTCAGTTCGGTATGGCTAAATGTGAGTCATGATTTCCAAGAACAAAGAAAAAAAAAGAAAAAAAGGGTTCATATCATCGCCACACATGTTGGAATGCTTGTCACAAATGTGTATGCACTGTGAACGGAAAAGATTTGTAATTTTCCATAGAACTGGCCACAATGTAGTGGTATGAATTGATACAAGCCAATTCGTATTCTAACGTATTCTACAGACTTTCTCTTGATTATCTATTTCAACAGAAGAGTTATTGAATCAAGTCCCTCACGCATTCAAAGATTCGAAAAAGACAATAATGATGTAGTTAAAGAATGTGCCGATCGAAAAAAAACATGAATTTGTTTTGCCAGAGCCCACCAAGTTACTCGCATTTAATACACTTTGGCTGAACAAGTTCACGATTATTAAATTTTATGTGAAGTGGATACCAAGAATGGCATGCGTTTCATCATTCCCGTTGTACATGAAACTGCTTGTGCTTTATTGTTCAAAAATAGTCATAAAAGCTGAAAGTTGATTGATTTTATATAACTCCCTGTTAGGGACAACGTAAAAAAATATTAATCGGGGTTCGAACTCGTGTCCTTCGAGTGGTGATAAGGCATGCTACCTTTCGGTCATTTAGAACTGTTGAATTGAGAGCGAATAACTCGAAACAAGCTGTGCGCGATCTGATCTAGGTAGGAGGCTTGATGATGAAAACAGGCGAAAACGTCATTTTCTGAACAACTAAAGCGCACCAAGTGCTTCCAAATTATTCAGACAACATCAAATTTAAATGTCTTGTTATTTCATCACGGCTCCTGCATGGACCCATCGACATATTATATATAAAGCGAAGGTAAGCGTCTTGCGAATGTTGATATCTCTTCTTCATACAAAAACACTATTTTTATATAAATGGTACTTGGTGCGGTGTGGCTGAAAAAAATTTCAATGATATTAGAACAGCACCACCGAAACAATACTGTGTTTTACAAAGCCGTTAACTTACATGACATACTAAAATCCTTTGGTGTTGTTACTGTATGTTGTCCGGAATGGCCACTTAGCAATATTTAAGGAAGAATTAAAAAAAAATGCCGTCTTTAATCAGAATACTAAATAACCTCAAATGACAAGCTAAGGTTTATGATTCGCTCTGGTTGGATACAATTTCAGTGTTACATATCCGGCTAGAGAAAAATTTTGAATTTACTCAACGAGGGATGGTTCAAAATATTCGATATCTTAAATGTAGATAGGTTATGATAATCTGAATCCTCTAGTGTAAATAACTCATTTTTGAAAAAATTGGCGTTTGGTGCGGTTTAGCAGAACCCCGACCAATTGATCAAAGTTGTGTCCATAGTAGTCCTATGTCAACCCCACGGTAATGTAACAGATATCACCCACCCCATTTTTTTGTATCAATAGAACGTTCTTTAGAATACTAGCGTAAAGCATGCATTTTAGACATACTAGCCATAAACCTTGAAACGGCGAATAGGTGAATAACGATGATTTCAAAAGGGTTCATTCATTTTTTTTCATAACGCTGAAAATAACCATTTTTGACACCCCCCTTCGTAACGCTTTTTGTATGAGTATTCTACAAATTTTGTATGAGCCGTAACATCGTGAGGACACCCACCCACCCCCTTCAGCGTTATGAAATTTGTGAATAAGCCCAAATAAGCCTGGTTTGCTTCGAAAGTTTATGTTTTCAAACAAAACTTGCATTACATATATATAAACGATTGAAAGACACTTCAGCAAAAATTATAAGAAACGAGATTAACATCGAGAAAGTGAATTCTGCATCTTATGGATACAGAAAAAGATAAACGCGAATAAACGAGTTCAATGCAACTGTGTTTTTGAAAAAGCTGTTCAGAATATGAAGTGTCTGCCGAATGTGATCCCCCACGGCATTCAAATCGTTTGCCAGACCGTTCGACAAAAATAACTGTTCATCAATTAGATAAGCACTGCACCAAAAGTCCAAAGACATTTCCCCACTTTGAAACTTCTTTCACCCGTTGAGCTTTAATGTTGAACAACTTGAGGGGGATTAAAATTTTCATTAAACCGAAAGAAAATTAATTTCCATACTCAACTCCTGCTCACCGAACCATTCACCGGGATCGGGACGCCTTTTTGTGTGGGAAGAAAATCGTTCTCCGTTTCGCTTGTCTGATGATTTTCAACCTTTTAGAAATTGGTCTGAAAGGATTGAAGAGCAAGTATAATAGTGTGGCTCCATTCCACGAGTTAATGGCACAAGCAAATTTCTCCGTTCTCGACGTCGTTCTGATCCGAGCAGAAGAAGATGGAAGGTTAATTTCAAAGTGCCGGCTAGGTGATAGGGGAGAAATTTTGCCAAACGAATCACCATAGGTAAGTTGGGATTCATCCTGTTTAACATGAGAATTTCAGTGGCCAAAGAAAAGATGCAAAAATGTCGAAAACTACTCCATCAATGACTATTTCGTCGGGAGGGATCATAACTGTATGTATTGCTGATAAACCTGTTGTATCCAGTTTGTTTGGGCCCAGATAGCCGTAGCGGTAAACGCGCAGCTATTCAGCATGACCATGCTGAGGGTCGTGAGTTCGAATCCCACTGGTCGAGGATCTTTTCGTAATGGAAATTTTCTCGATTCCCAGGCCATAGAGTATCTTCGTTTTTGCCACACGATATACACATGCAAAAATGGTCAATCGGCAAAGAAAGCTCTCAGTTAATAACTGTGGAAGTGCTCATAAGAACACTAATCTGAGAAGCAGGCTTGGTTCCAGCTGGGACGTAACGCCAGAAAGAAGAAGAATCCAGTTTAGTTTTGGGTTGTGATGTCAGTAGCGTATACTGGTTTTCGAAAAAGGAATTGAGTTTCGTCACAAAAAAGCATATGATTCCACTCGAAACAATGCAATATTAGCTAAATTTTGCTGTGATCAATCAAAGACTAGATTTTTAGCTATGCCGTTCATCACAAAAAAATTGCATGTTCTAGGGTTGTCCACCATTCATAGGAAGCTTATACACATGTCGGTAACTATTTCCGCGAGAAAAAAAAATCATTTCGCAGAATTCATAAATTCAGCAGTGTTCTCTGCCTAATGAAAACTGTAACAACTTCGGACTACATACTCCGAGCAGAATGTTTGCATGATTCGGTAGCAGATCCACCTCACATTTGCACACCGCTGAGTTTTTATGAGAGCAAAACTGTGTTGCAGTGTGGTTTGCCCGGTACATTAGCTGATTGAAAAATCCTTTTCGTTATCCGTTTTTGCATTAGGCGGCATCCACAAATTACGTAACGCTCTAGGGGGAGGGGGGAGTAGGCTACAGCGTTACGGCTCATACAAAAATTTGAAATTTTTCATACAAAAAGCGTTACGGAGGGGGGGGAGGGGGTCGAAAATTCCCAATTTTAGCGTTACGTAATAAATGGATGCCGCCTTACTGCGAAAAATGATAGTGCTTTGCAGAGATAGTTATGTGCTTACCGTAATGCTTCTGCTGATGAGAACGAAAATCATCAGAGTGGATGCACCATTAGTCAAAGTTTTAAATAGCCTAACCATCATACCTTGTTGAAAAAACATATATATATTAAAAAAATAAATAAAAATATCCTTCTGTAGGTTGTAAACATAAGACATTTTTTTATTGCACTTCATTCAAACGAGTTGTGGTTCGTATCAGGCAGTAGAAGCATTAACCTAAGAATGCTAATGTCGCTACTGTTTGTGTTACCAACATCTAGTTTGCCACGCGCTGACAGCCTGAGTACCGGGTCTCAAAGTCTCAAATTAATGTTTAAAAACATAACAAATCATTATCTACAACATGGCAGTGAATAAACAATGAAAAACTACAGTTGAAGGTATTTATAAATCAATTCAGTTTTGTGACAGCAGCGCCACTAGCGTTCTTCTAATAATATTTCTATTTATCAGGCAGATGAGTGGGAACGTTTATCGAATCCATAATTCTGTTCGTTGAATCACACGAAATTCTCTTTCTTCGATCAACAATCGCTTGATTAACAATTTTATCCATCACAGGGTAAATTTTGATCATATTCATCAACAAAATAATATTGTTCCACTGGTAGGATAGGTAAACCACAGACAAACATACCTAACACCATCCACCACATATTTAACGATCATTTTAAATACACCATGATTCACAACCAGAAGTGCGCGCACTGTTTCTTCGTGTATGACGTTTCACACTACGGCCACCTGTAAGGAGTGTATCGAAAAGTAGTCGCAAACATTCAAAACAATCTCAAAAGTATTGGGTTGAACCTGCAAACAATTTTTTGATCAGAAATGCTTTACAATGTATTTAAAAATTATGATGCGGTGATATTGTTTGAATAAAGTGACATTTTGTATGATAATTTTACAACAGATAATTTTGTATGATAACTAACAGATGTCGATAAAAATCTTGCACACTTCTGAAAAAAATGATGTGTTATTAAATGTGTTAAATTTTAAAATGGTTTTTGTTTATGCTAATATATTATGTGCCACAACTCTCATGACATAATTTAAAAAAATATTTTGTACAATACATTAACACGCATTTGAGAGTAAATACAAAAATCGAAAAAAGTCTATTTTAAGGACCTCATTTTTTGATTTTTTCTTTCTACACGTTAATGGTAATATCGAACGATTGTAACGAATATAAAATTGTTTTTTGATTGGAAAAGTTTCTTTGCATATTTATGAAGTAACGTTAGTAAAAAACGGTACTCTATATAATTACCGCTGTGTATGACAGAGCTTCAAAAGTTGATTATACAAAAGTGACTTTCTAAAACCGAGCTAATTCCAATAATTGAGCTTTCTTAGAGCAATAATTTATTTTTTTGAAATCCGTTTTACGTGCTGTATGAAGTAAACATATTTTCCGAAAAAAATAGGCTTTTCATCATATTTTGTTTGATATAAATTTTGTTCAATACAAATCATCTAATCTTTAAAAGACACTTCAAAAATGTAATTTTGTGCAAGATTTTATTTTCTATACTTTATAAACCTTTTTGTATTTATATTAAGACTGCAAATTATTCAATATTTTTTTAGTTACTCCAATATTTGATGACATGATGGAGATTTGCGTGAAAAAGCTTTTAAAAAGATGAACTATGGTCTGAGATATACCGTGTTGAATGTTTGCGACTACTTTTCAATACACTCCTTAGGACTTATTGAACAAAACAGCATTTCATGCAACATGTTCACCAGATGATGACAGCATGGAATGAGCCTTGGAATTAATGGAAATTTGTCGTTTATACTGAGGATACGGGCATTTTTTTCAACTACAACCGGATCAACGAACAACAATTTCGCTGACTTGAAGGAGGCGTTCTTCAAACGACTTGATAAGGCCTATGGAGAGCACAAACAAACAGACGTAACACTTAGAACAAATTCCTTGAAAGTCCATCGCCCAGTTCATACCATCATTATCTGGTGAGCATGTTCCACGCAATACTATTTTGTGCAACATGACCTACGATGGGTGTGAGGTTTGAAATATCGAGAATTTTGAATGATCGTTAAATAAGAAATTGATGGTAATTTCATCGGTGTTACGTCTGTTTGTCTGTGTGGAGAGTGTCCAAAATACGGCATGAAAGTTTGTTTCGGAAAATGAAGCAATAAGGAAAGCCTTCACTCCGTTACTTTCGCCACTGCCAAAATGATGACTATCAGCAGTACCTACTTTGCATGCAACCAGATGGACCATTTTCTGATGGTTGGCCGACATTTCTCGGATCACTCTCTCATCGTCAGTAATATTCGAGCGGTACTATCAAATCTGGCGCATTCAAGATCACAGCGAACAAAAATCTTACGGATTCAATTCATGGAATGATGAGTGGAACAGAGTAAGCAGTGTAAGGAACTGCTCGAAGACGACTCAGTAGCGGGTGATTTGATGAAGAGTGCCAGAGGGTGACGTACGAGAAGAACATTGCCAAATTATCGGATATTAGTTTATGGTTATGGGCTGAACACAGAGCAAGATCACCGAAAAACGAATCCATAGCAGAAAGAAAAAAAGAATACGACAAATGTGATAGTGCCGGCAAGGAAAAGTATAGGCTTTTCATGTGACAGCTCCGTCTATGCATTTGTTTACATCGGTGGAGGACCGGTGCCAACACGGGCCTGTCATTTTCATAGAAGAACTGTCAAAGAGCTTCCGGATCAGCTGATTTGAAACGTCATGTGAAAAGGCCTATAGGCCTATTCAAATGACGTCTCAAATCAGCTGATCGGGAAGCACTTTGACATTTCTTCTATGAAAATGACAGGCCCGTGTTAGCACCGGTCCTCCACCGATGTAACCAAAATGCATAGACGGATCTGTCACATGAAAAGGCCTATAGAACATAATGATGAACTGTCAATGCCGTATGAAAAAAATATATATAGCGTTATCTCCTGTCATGTGCACCGACCGTGGAGGTAACGTGCTAACAGATGCATCGATGACGGCTGCCAGGTGGAGCGAACCATTCGAAACTTTGCTAAACGGTGGTAACAAAAGAATAACAGAGGACAGAACATCGGCAACTATGGACAACCTGTGGAGTAGACCTGTTCATATTTGAAAAAATGTCTGGAAATCTACCGGTCAAGCAGTATTCGGAATTCTCATGCCAAGAACAATGTCTGGTCAAACTTTCAGCTCATTTGATAAAGATTTCAGTATGCTTCAAGTTGAAAATGTTAACATGCACTTCACATGTTAGACTTACAGTTCCATTATCCGAGTTAACAATCGTTAGTCCGTTCTCGATGCCTGGGTCTATGCCGATTGTTTCGGTGTGATGTACTGATAATTTTTACGGCTGGCTTGTAAGGCCTTGTAGGTTATAAGCAGCCCAGATTCCGCTGTCACGAAACGTCAATTGCAGCCCGTCGTTTTTATGGCCGAAATAGTGAAAAGTATTGTATTCAAAATAAACTGCTTATAAAAACCTTAGTCAGCGGAGCAGTTTTTCCAAAGATGTTGATGAATCTCAACACAGGACTATTTATTTCTAATGTCTGCTCCGTTTGCTGGCATGAAATTTCACTCAAAAAGTTATTTATGCTTCGGTGTAAGACAAACGCAATGATTTTTTTTGCTGAGATGCTCATGTGAGGGTTTGAACGGCTTGCGCATGATTGATGAAAACACAGAGTGGAATAAGAAAAAACTCACAAGGGAAGGTCACGATGGTGTTACACGGGGTTTTCAACCGGAGTATTTTTGTTAGATTCTACATGTCGAAATATGAAAAACCCCAAAGCCTTTCGGGTGATGGACCAGTGGTGTAGCCAGGAGGGGCTCTGAAAGGGGCAATTTTGTACGTATATTATATTATTAAGCTAATTGGAAATTTGACAAAAATACTTTTTCTAATATCTATTGTGATGGTAGAGAACAGAATTGACATTAATGTATGTTTAAAATGTATTTTCCATGCCACAGGCGCAATCGGGATGGGTTTAGTATTGGTATACTATTCTAATAAAACCAAATTTGTTTTGGTATCCATATTCCATGTTAGTTAGGCCAATGACATGGAAAATACATTTTAAACATACATTCATGTCAATTCTGTTCTCTACCATCACTATAGATTTTTTTTTTTTTTTTGACTTTATTAACGAGATTTTTAGCCCTGGGCTAGTTCATCTCGGGACCAACGGCTTTACTTCCCTTCCGAAGGAAGTCGTCACTATAACTTTTTACGTCATAAGTGACTATGTCGGGGATGGGATTCGATCCCAGGTCCTCGGCGTGAGAGGCGAGTGTTCTAACCACTACACCAGGTCCGTCCCCATCACTATAGATACTAAAAAAATATTTTTGTCAAATTTCCAATTAGCTTAATAATATAATATACGTACAAAATTGCCCCTTTCAGAGCCCCTCCTGGCTACATCACTGGTCCATCACCCGAAAGGCTTTGGGGTTTTTCATATTTCGACATGTAGAATCTAACAAAAATAGTCCGGTTGAAAACCCCGTGTAACACCATCGTGACCTTCCCTTGTCAGCAATTACAGAAAAGGATGACCGTCTTCGCGAGTCTCGTTTCAGTGTAACACTAATCGCACGGCCACGAAGCCCACAAATTGCATGTGTGATACCTTGGTCGACGGAATCCATGAAAAATTAATGTATTTTGAAACACTGGTGCAAAAATTACAATAATATTATATATCAAATCAAGCTGTTCGAAACTGGGGGAGAGGAGGTGCTTTACCAAAATTGTCTCTCCTTAAAAGCTTTCTTTTCTTTTATTACATCATCTTGATTGGACCATGATTTATCTATGTTTTGGCTCTGAGGGAGGGATATCTCCTCCTAATCAAAATTTGATCTGGAACTTTTTTTATATAGTTAAGGAGTGTTAATATTTACCATAATGATATCGTTTAAGCATAGAGGATTATTTCAATTTTTGACACCCAATATTACCAGTACCCTGTCCATCTAGAAAATAATTTCAGTTTGATGTCATCAGAAATAAATTATTTCAATCCCGGTGACCATGTTGTTGCTGGTCTGGTGTAAGCTTCTGATGATCCAAACAATTTATGCTCTTCAAAATAAACAGCTTAATAGTGTAGAACAATGAACAAACCTTCCTTCATTCACAGGAGGGATGAAGCGGTATTCTGCCGCCACCAACCAGCTTACGAGGAAGGGGCGTTTCTGGGAGGCAGAGTACAAATGTTGCAATTATGTCCGGTATGCGTTGGCTCTGGTGTCCGGCTGCATTCAACACCATACCCACCTACAACGGGTAAACTTACGGTGAGTATTCCCCTTGGATTGTGATGCCATCTGAGCTCCGGCGAAGTATCACCGAGACACATCCAATCCAGATGAACTGGTGTGGAGCTTCTGCATATCTGAGGCGCATGGATTGATAGTTCTTGAAATGTTGAATATATAGTGATCTTGTGAGATAGACGAATTATGGCTGAAACTATCAAAAAAAAACTCCACTTGCCCACATGGGACTTGAACCCACGATGCTTTGACCGAGTTAGCTACTGAGCCACTGAAGTTAATTTATTTAATTATCGGGAGGATTGGTTTACAGAACAACTCTTCTTCTTCTTGGTATTATGTCCCCACTGGGACAAAGCTTGCTTCTCAGCTTAGTGTACTTATGAGCAGTACCACAGTTATTAAGGCGAAGTAGGCCGTTGAAATTGAAATTGAAATTTGTATGCGTCGTTGATGATTGTTGCCAATTCATATCACGATTTAGAATCAAAGAAAATCAGTTGGTTTTGCACTGACACAGCTGAAAAAGTATCAGCATACTTTATGCATGTAAGCGCGTACAGTGATACTTTTTCAAGTCAATATAAACTGTTAAGACTGAGTTTTATCACTTTGAAATGCAAGCTGAAAAGTCATCATTGTTGCCAAAACGAATGACGGGCTACTTAGCCTTAACTGATATGTGTTGGCAGGTTCAATTATAGGTACTATATGCCCAAGAAAAGCCCCCAAAGAACTAAACCGAACAACTCTATATTTTTCAATACATCCCAGAGTTTTTTTTTCTCTAAACAAAAATCTGAGAATTGCTAGTGACATTAGGCAATATATTTCTTACGATTTTCTCCAAAAAAAAACAACTGAATATAAGTCGGTTATTTGGTCAAAGTTTATTTCAGGTATCACTCCAAAGATTTCTACAGGAATTGACCAGTAATCAATTGGCATTGACCTGGGAGGGAGGATCAGATACTACACACGAAATATTGAACAACACTTTTCCAAATTGCAAGATAACTTCCGCTCACCAACGACAATCAAGGCAGGCTTGGGAAAAATCCCTAGTTTTCTCTTGATGTGTACCTGCAATATTTCTGGACAAACTTGGAAAAACGGCCACAGTTTTATGTGCATTTAATTTCAATTTTGATTGGAAAAGAGTAAAAAGATGCGTGTTTCAGTACTTTATATTCGATCAAATAGAAAGGTGCTATCGTGGCATTGCTTTTGGGTGTGCAGTAATTAATTTTCAACCGATTGTTATCAACTTTGTTGAAATTCAAAAATATGTTTTGTTCAATTATGCGCTTTTTCATGTTTGTCCATTCTTTAAGATCTGGGCTCACAGTGACAGTTCGTGACAGCAGAATCTCGGCTCACTATGACGTACATAAATTTTGTATCGGTTTCTCCCTCCCAGGCATTGACTACTTGGACAGCTTCAGAACCGTCGATGAGGCGGTGGAAACCGTCAATGAAGTTAGAATGGTACATGGTAAAGGTGGGTTTACGATGCGGCAGTTTCTGTCCAACTTGCGTGAGTTCCTGAATGCCATCGGAGAAATAGCAGAGGAAACAAAAAAACAATCTCTTGAAAGGGGAGAGAAGCATGAATCGGTTTTGGGGATGAAATGGCTGCCTAGAGAAGACGTCTTCACCTATTCCCTAGTGCTGAGAGACGATATTCGGAAACTTCTGGAACACGATCATACGCCAACGAAGCGTGAGGTCGTCAAGGTCGTTCCGCTTGGGACTGATCTCGTTCTTCCTGGTCCATGGCAAGGTACTGATCCAGGACATCTGGGCCAGAGGTACGGACTGGGATGATGTTATTCCTGAAGATTTGTTAGACGGTGGTTGCAGTGGACGAGAAGATGTTATTTCAGATCCGCTATTCCTGAAACCACCGACTACCTTCAAATTCATGTCTTTTGCGACTCTAGCGAAGCAGCATGCATGTTGTTTACTGTTCAATAGACCAATGCACAAGTTCACAATTTGACGTTTTAGCGGTGCCGTGTTATTTATGTGGCCATGGAAACCAGTGAATTCGGAATCGCTCAAATGTCAAATTAGTGAACTCGTGCATAGGCCTCTGCACTGTTTTGATTTTGCATGGGATTTTGACGTTTACTGGCCTTGTTGTTTACAAATTTCGTGAAAGAGTGAAAGGGAGAGGAACATTTTTGTGCAGAGCCCCATTGGTCCATTACGGTGATTTATTTCACAGGATACTGCGATTTATGTTAAGTGTGCATACTCCAGTGCAGCCTACTTGCGTCTGGAGATAAATGGAGTCAAGGTATCTAGAAGGGAGGTAACTCAATCTGTCAGATTCCCCATTCAGCCATTTTGAAATAAGAAGTGACAGCTGGCGAGTTTGTTTTTTGTTTTAAACTTATACCATCGTTCATACTTTCTAGGAATAAAGTCCATAAAATCAGTAGTTTTGACGAAGTTTGCTTACCAGGCACATAGGCTGAGCAGTTTTTTTCAATATCACTATTTTCTCTCTATTCCATTATTCATTCCTGGAGCAGGGTGTTATAGAGTATAGAACATTTATTTTCCACTCACACATAGGTACACGTTTCCGGCATTCTTTTGCCTACTTTTTTAAATTGTGGTAACACTGAACCGAACACTATACAGTCCATGCTTCGTCTGCCAGTGTTCTGAATAAAAACATCTTTCACATATCTTCATACATCATTACATATCTTCAACACCGGAATAAATGTATGTTTTAATTGAAGACACTCTAACACCGACACACAGGCTAATGGACGCAGGAGAAAATTTTCACTTCACCGTGTTTGTTGTTGTCAACAATCCCTAACAACCCCATAGAAACGGTAGAATTAAAACCAGTATTATGGATCCGACAGAAATAAGGACAAATATATTTTTTAAATATATTTTTTCTCAATCTCCAAACGTCGCGACTGATATTTGAATAGTGCACTGTGTTCATAAACATCGTAAGAATGCAGCGCCACACATGTCATTATGACAGTTATGTCGGGAACGAGTCACACGTCGCGTGTCCCAAACGCGCGTTCCGATTTGGTGGGCGCGCGACAATATAAACAAACTCACCAGCCAGCTAGCTCGCCAGCTGTCACTTCCACCTTCCCCGCTGCTAACCACACCTCTCACCCACTGACAGCTTAGATTACTAAACCTGTCATTATAAAAACCTTGAATGGAGTTAGTGCAACATTGGTTCAAAAACGAAATTAGCGCCATTGAAGACAATATCCATCCCTAGATTCGAACTGAAAGCCATTATTCTTGGGTCTCGTCTGCTGGAAACCCTTCAATCTTACCATAATCTACAACTTTCACAGAGCTTTCTATGGAGCGATTCGTGTACTGTATTCTCCTGGTTTCGCTCGGACCTGGGAGGGAGGCACAGATACTACACACGAAATAAAGAACAACGTTTGTTTGAACTGCAAGATAACTCCAGCTTGCCAACAACAATCAAGGCAGGCTTGGGGAAAATCGCCAGTTTTCCTTTGTTGTGCACTTTCGAGCTTTCCTGACAAACATGGAAAAAGGGCCACAGTTTTCTATGTACTAAATATTCATTTTCATTAGAAAAAGTAAAACGATGCGTTTTTCAATGCTTTCTATTCAATCAGGTTGAAAGGTGCTCATGTGACATTACTTGCATTGTGTGCATGAATTGATTTTCATTTGAATTTTGTCACTTTTGATGAAATGCGAAAATGTGTTTTAATCAGTTACGCGCTTTTTCCATGCTAGTCCAATGTTTGAGATCTGGGCTCACAGTGACAGTTCGTGACAGCGGAATCCCGGCTCACTATGACGTACAGAAATTTTGTATTGGTTTCTCCCTCCCAGGCTCGGACCATCGCCGATACAATAAATTTGTCGCCTTTTGCATTAGTGAAATTCTAACTATAACTGATATCGCTGAATGGAGGTGGGTACCCACTAAATCAAACATCGCTGCCCAGGCTACGAAGTGGAATAATGTGCCACAGCTCTCAACCCGGGAGCATCATGACAGCTGCAGTACAACGTCAATGTACCGAAAAATTTTGGTCCGTGGTACTGTCAAACTCAATGAAATCATGGAGTGCGCTCGAAATAGGGCGTAGATTTGAATTACACTTGATGAAAAAAAAAAAAAAGATTTACAATTTTTGTTTGGCATTTGTAATATCATTATAAACCAGTGGTCACCGGACTGCGACCATCGGGAAGATTTTGTACGGTCCGCGAACGGGTTTTGAATAGTGTTGTGATGCGGTCCACATGGTGTTCCTTTAGTAACCGATCCTATGTTTTTTAAATTATTTTTTGAATACCTAGGGTAACTTATATAACTTGGACATGCATATAATTTGGACAGGCTAGTCGTTGTATGCTCATTTCCAATGAGATGGTGAGGAATATATGTACGGGAAATCATGTATTGCATTATTAATACACTATGCTGCTTATTAATGATGACCATTCCCATAACAATTACAAATTGGCTTCATAAATATCAAAATAGTAAATTGTATCAACAGACCATCTGTGAAATCTACGAATGCAAGAGGATGTACATTTCATGAACATACATTAAATGCAATAATAGCACTCAGAATTGGCATTCATAAAAAGTTTAAAAGTGGCAACATGATAAAATATGTCTAAAATTTAAGCTAAGTTCATCTAAAACCTTAACAGTATATAAGGCATAAATCAGGTGATGTCCAAAATATATTATGGTTTTTGTTCAGTTGATATAATTTAGCCATCTGATGAAACACACTGGAATGTTACATGCATGCATACTTGCAGGCGTTTTTCGTGAATCAGTTTGGTGTCTTCGCCGCACTAATTCGTCATCTCAAACTAAATAAGTGCGGTCAAGACACCAGACTGATCTTGCAATATCTCGCACTTTTATTAGCAACCCGCACTTACTTTGTGCGTAATGCGCTATATTATTTTATGAAACACTATTACTTTATATAACACTTCTCAAAGAACTATTTTCCGAAAAACATAATACTAAAAAGTCGTTAAATCCTTTCACCGAACGAACTACGCTCTACGCTCCAACGTTGTTTAGTTCATTCGGTGCTAAAACTTGCTGATTTTATTAAATTTATTTTCGTTGGAAGAAGAAAATATCAGACTCGCCCTTATTTCATATCGTTCCATTCGTTGTTTTGCATCCGTCAACAACGAAACAAAATTCTGCTCAGCCATAGTGAATAATCGTTCCGGCAGCGGTGGATGGCCCCATTGTTTACGATGAGAGTAGGTACGTGAATATTGCGTTATCTGTCACTTCGCGGGGGGTTGACAGCTCTCGATGGAGAACCTTTGGTTTTGTGGACCGAGTTTTCTGTGCGCACCAGAAGTTTCGTGGCCAGTACAGTGTCCAGTTACAACGACGAACGACGAGTTATTCCTGCGTTCAAATGTCGTCCTGTGTCATGTCAAGCCGCGGTTGAATATTTTGATCGATCTTTTCTGATTCAACTCGTGGTTGAAACTTTAGCATTCATGTTCCATTATCTGGACAACTGGCGCCAAAAATGAAAAAGGAAAGTCTGCAAGTGGAAGTCCTCACCCTAGAGGAACTGAAACAAGCAGAAGAACTGCTGTGGAAAATCGCTCAGAACGAAGCCTTCACTGAAGAAGTATCCATTCTGGTACAATCACAGGGATCGCAGGAAAACCGCCGCCGTATCGTTCACTAATCAAGTCTCATCTACAAGTTATGGCCGTTTTTAGACGATAGAGGGGTCCTGAGAACGCGTGGCAGAATTAGCGCAGCTACTTACGCACCAATTGAAACAAAACTTCCTGCAGTCTTGCCTAAGAATCATCCAATATCTTTTCTCGTTGTAAATTGGTTTTATCGTCGATATAATCACGCCACCAGAGAGACTTTCGTCAGTGAGATTGGGCAGAAATTTGAAATCCTGAAGTTGAGATCTTTGGTCGGAAAGGTCTCAAAGCAATGCGTTTGCTGTCGTATCGTTAAAGCGGTTCCGCGACCGCCAGTCATGTCCGCACTGCCAGCAATGCGTCTAACCCCTTTCATCCCGACTTTTTCGGGCCAGTTTTTGTAAGGCATCGGGCCAGTTTTTGTAGAAGCATCGCCAAACTGTGGGTCGCCGATTTCACCTGCCTTACGAGTAGGGCCGTGCATTTGGGAATAGTGTACTCTCTCAAAACGGAATAGTGTACTCTCTCAAACGGAATCCAAAATGGCTGTGCGTCGTTTCGTAGCCCACCGTGGTCCTCCAAGGGAATTCTACACCGACAACAGAACGTGTTTCCGAAGTGCAAGTCGAGAGTTCAAAGGGGAAATCTAACATAGAAATGAAGCCTTAGCATCGACCTTCACGAGTGCGGAAACTAGTTGGAAATTCATTTCGCCTGCTGTGCCACACATGGGCGGAGTATGAGAGAGGCTCATCCGGTCGGTCAAAGTAGCGAATGGTGCAGTCCTGGACGCTGCTCGAAAACCAAACGGTTCTTCTAGAAGCAGAGGCGATGATCAACTGCACCTTTATACCACTTGAGTCGGCTGATCAAGAAGCACTGACGCCCAATGTACTCCCCCAAAAAACTTTTTTGTCTGTACCACAGGTTCTAAAAATCTGTACCCATTTCGAACCTGCATTCGAACGATACTTCTCACTTGCAAAGGGGTTCAAATGCCGAGATTTCAACTGGGTCCCGAAAATTTTGGCTATTCTTCACGAAAGTTGCGAAACATGTTTCTACAGATGCCATAGGCGAAATGGTAAAGCATTCATTAGAAACTAACGATAAACCCGAAGTAATGCGATTGGTACCACGTTGGAGCAACCTCGAAAATCTACGTTACGTTTCTTTCAAAGTTGGAATTGATTATGCTTCCAAGAGGGAAAGCCATTATGGAATCGACGTGGCCGACTGGATTGCTGTTCAGGGAATTCGAACACCGTGAATCTTGCTGGGAACCGTGAATTATTTGCAATTGTGCATTGAAATGTGTTGTTTCACTATGTTGAAGTTCATTTGTTGTGTAGCTCTTGTTTAAATGTTTAGGATTATGCTTGATGTTTACACGATTATGTTGTTATATAGTAATAAGTTACTAGGGTCATTGGGGTTAAATCAGCCTGTTGATCAGTACCAAATAAATAGTTTTGTGAAAATTAGTTCCAAATTACACGCATCTTTTGAATTTCATGTCACCAAAAATGCCAATTCCAAAAATCTGTACCAATCTGTACTTTTTCGTGAAAATCTGTACCGTACAGAATCTGTACCAGAAACTATCCGAAAATCTGTACCTTTCCAGATAAAACTGTACTTGTGGCAACACTGCTAATCATTTTTTTGCTGGGCAGTCAAAATTCTACCTACAGCGCCGGTAGACAACAAAGCAGTACTAAGAAGTAGCTAAAAACTGGCACAATCCATCACGGAGGAATTCTGGCGATGGTGGATAAAAGAATATCCACTGGTGATCAGATATAGGTGCAAATGGTTCGAAGAAACCAAGGAGCTTGCAGTAGGTGACCTTGTAATGGTGGTCAGTGGTTCGGCAAGAAACCAATGCACAATGGTCGGAAAAAAGTGAAGTTTGGCCAAAACTATTTTTATCGCCTTAATCGATGAAATATGTAATCTGAATATGTTATTTGGCGTTTTATTTGTTTCAGAAGGGATTATTCACAAATTACGTAACTTTGAAAAACATATTTTTTTAATTTAAAATTGTTATCAAACCGGGCTGAAAGCACAAATTTTGTTTATATTTGATTGAGTTTGATCAAAATGTGTATGAATAGTGGTTAAATAAATTTTAAATAAACTTTGTATGAAAAATATCGTCAAAATATATGTAAAATATTGAATTATTCAAATAGCTCTAACTTGCAAATCAGCAAATTTCTGCAAAAATTTTAAAGGTTTTTTGTAAGATCTAAGGATGCTTTTTGATGTGCAATATTCGAAATGGCGGCGACATGACGCGACAAGAGTTGTTTTTCATATTCAAAATCACCAAAATTACTAAAATGTAATATTGAATAGTATTAGAACTTAAATCAAATATTTTTTTCCATCCTCATGCTCGATAAAAGTGTTGAACCATAAGCTTTCAGATAGTGGGTAACTTTGGGGAAATATTGCATTCCTAAATTATAAATTTTGTACTTTATTTTATTGTTACATTTTTCAATTTTTTGACTTCTGTTTGCCGTCATAAAAATCATAGAAATTTAAATTTTAGTTCAATTTCAATTAAGGATCATAATAATATAACACATGAGGTATATTTTAAAATTAAAAAAATCATAAAAATCTCAAAAAAATGTTTGGTAGTTTTGGCCGCCCCTTTATATGGAGCCCGACCATTGTGCAATGGTAACGGGATCGAGTAGAGCAAGTATTCTCTGGCAAGGACGGGAGAGTACACCAAGCATTAGAATCGCACTGCAACGGGAGTTCTCCGAAGACCAGCCGTTAAATGAGCTGTTTTAGACGTCGCGAGCTGTAGTAAACCTAGTTCGATGTCTTCCGGAGATCCACAGGAAATCACCAAGGTTTACGGGTGGGGGTATGTGGCGTACCCCTAGTTGCGGTGATGCGTGAGTGACGCTTTGCTTTAGAGCGTAGACGGTAGTAGCTGTCCATGACTATCACACATGCAATTGAGAGAAAAACATCAGCCACAAGTGATCGAAATTGAAATTTCCTTAAAAGTAACTAAAATTTACTCCTAAAAGTAACTATTATTGAATTATTAAACATTAATAGGGCGATATTCAAAACTGAAAAGGCAATAGATGGCTCTTTTTCAATGGTAGTAAAAACGAAATCCTGAAGCAAAGAAAGCACCACGGAATATGAACTAAACACAAAAAGTTCTGTATTCAATTTACACTTGATTTCTAATCACTACTTTTTTGATCCAGTTTCCTAATTGCAAGCAATTTATGATTTTCATTATTTTCCATACGTTTTGACAGTTCTCCGACTACCATTCTTCCATGCGCTTGTGTTGGAAGTTTGAGAAATTTGAGAATCCAGCGTAGCGCGATCGATGAGTGGCATACAAACATCAGTGTCGCCGCTCGGCGGTCGGTTAGAGAAACTGAATGTTCGAAAGGTTGTTGTCTGTAATTTTTGCCGCTGGCGCCAACTGTTAGCGTTTGAGAACAAAATAAACAGTCGTTACCCTATTGAATTATAACTAATCGTGCATATCCTATCATACAAAAGCAAGTTTATTGCTGAAAATCTAGCCTGAATTAATGTAATCTTAACCTTTACCTAGCCTACATCGTGAAATTTGTAGACTCATCACAATCGTTACACTATCGGTTTACCAAAATTGTGAGTAAGCTATTTGAAATTTGATCCTTAAAATAAATAGTAAATTGTTTCAGCTTATAGCTTCTTCTTCTTCTTCTTCTAGGCATTAACGTTCCCACTGGGACAGAGCCTGCTTCTCAGCTTAGTGTTCTCATGAGAACTTCCACAGTTATTAAACTGAGAGCTTTCTATGCCAAAGTTGCATTCTATGCCAAATTTCGCATTCGTATATCGTGTGGCAGGTACGATGATACTAATTTATGCCCAGGGAAGTTAAGGAAATTTCCTTTACGAAAAGATCCTGGACCGACCGGACACCTTCAGCATGGCTTTGCTTTGTAGCCGCGGACTCTAACCACTCGGCTATGGAAAGCTTAAAGCTAACATCATCAAAAACTGCGTTTGCTCCTTGAAAGTTGGAAAACCAAATCGCGTACGTTCGAACAATGTATTTTTGAATCCAAAAACACGCTGTTCTGTTAAAAAATACTGTTCCATAACGTTGAAATGTACTGTGTTTGTATTTTAGTATGTAACATAAAAACGTCTATCTTAACCGTTCAACATTTGGCGATTTACCCTAGTTCAAATCAGATTGATGAAAACTATTGCTAATTATAGAAATCGATTTTAAAATATTTCATTCTAATTTTAGAGTCCTTACAAAATAAGACCCAAAGAAATGTTTCTTAAATTTGATCCGATGTGGTCGATTACATGAGGTTCCGTCACTCGATAAATTGTAGAAATTTTGACAACATTGCTTGAATACGATTAGGTACAAAGGTAGTATAAGTTTCATTATACTTAACACATTTATCATTTGTATTTATGCTGATTTTATACCTTTCCTGTCCCATTCGTAGCATTGGCGTGTTCGAAAGCAAGTGGTTATTCGAAGCAAGGGGGATTTCGTTATTGTTCGAAGTTTACTGTCCAATGCCAGGTGAGAGTCAATGCGTGCGCCAACATAGCAGAATAGTGGCTCTTTTGAGGCAATAGGCAAGCAAATGAACGTTCGAAGTACCAGCACGTTCCTCTGCTCACTACAGTGGAGTTTCCTTTTCGCAATATCATTTCTATTTCCTTTCAAATTGATGTGAAGCCATGTTACTAAGATAGGTATGTATTCTCATGCTAGACTTCAAAATTGTTCATCTCAAACACGATACGGTCCCACTAGATAGCGAAATAGAAAGAGTTTACTGTATCATGTGAGGCAATTGTCAGCTAGTGTACAGTACATCCGTAAAGCAGTTTGCTATATGTTACCGGAATTGTAGTTCCAAAGTGGATGTCCCCGTGGGATTTGAAAGATGCATCCTGGAGGAAGATGAACCGTGCCAACAGCAAGTTGAAAAGCATAAAATAATAAACACATATACGAACTTCGGTACTGCCCTTCGATGTTAGTGGAAGGGATAAACAGCAGTCTAGATTTGAGCAGTGGTGTTGAAGTTTTTGTAGAGACTTGAAAAAGGACTAGTACTGATTTCTGCAGTGGCATGCACTGTGAAAAAATATTATTAATTTTAAAATTATGCGGTTGACCTATAGTATATTGGCATACATTTTAGGAACATTGCTTCAACCATGTTAGTTAACTGACGATGAAGCATTGTATTATTTACCCAAAGTGCTTTTGCCTGTTGATGCAAGCCATAAGAGTGAAACTATGAAAGTTTCAGTAATTTCTCACATAAGTAATGACCGCTTTCAACACGATTACCTTTTCATTCGAGAGGCATAGAATTAATTGTTTCGAAGCAGTTGCGCGCACTTTTAGAAAAAAGCTAGCAACTTCCACTAACCCCGGCTATCTGAGTGCCGATGGCTGGGTCGATGGGTAACTAGAAACTGATGTGTCAACGGAAAACCAGGTAGGTCAATAACTTCGTGGAATTCCACGAATACGCTGGCGGCTGTACGCAATGGAAGTGGACCTGAGAACCCTAAATATACGGGGCGACTGGAGAAGTGTAGCCCAAGACAGACGAAGAGTTCAAACAAAACGCTCGGCAATGGCTACTTCAACGAGGTACAAAATACGGGATAGACTCCTAGTGTTTTTTGTACGGTGAATTTTCTCATATGAAAAACTATGTGATATAGTTTCACCGATCAAGTTGACATATGTATTGCAGTTTTATGAAACATATACTGCTGTGAATCACAATTCAGTCCCATATGTAAAAAGTAGGCTTTAAGAAAATGAATTGAGAAGTTTTCAAACTCATTTTCCATACAAATATTCAAAAAATTTCAGCAAATTGAAACATTTTTGAATTTGAATGGAACTTTCACAATTTGCTTTTTACTCTAATACTCTGAGCTGTCTGAGAAAAATGTATAATTAATCACAAAAATTTTTATTTTTTATAATTACAAGCTACGTGAATCTCTTCTGGGGCTGATTTGCGGTTACTTTTAATTATGGGACAATTCAACTTGTTTTCCCAACTTCATCGAACAAAAAGTGTTGACTCGATAGTGCAGCCGAAATATCATTCGATGATAGGTTCAAAATGGATATCAACTAGAGTGTCCATTTCCCGGCCATTTTGCTCGTCCCGGGATTCGGGACAAAAATCTATGCTTGTCCCGGGAAATCCAGGGATCCCGGGATTTATCATTTTTTAATAAAACTAGCATTTCGGTTGAAATGGAAGTTAGCATTTCACAATACAATGTATTTTTCAATGAAATAAACAGATAATGCAACTTTTCAAAATAATATGTTAATTATAGCAAATCACATTTCAGATATTCTGGTGAAGAAACCTAACAAAAATCAAAACTTAGCTTGACTAATTACGGGTTTGCAGTGGATTTTTTTTTCAAATTCTCTATAGCACTTATTAATGGAAGTATGATAAAAAACCTAAGTCATAATATTAAACCAATTTGCTTCAAACATTTGAAAAGCAAACTGTAGAGCAAAAGAAACGATCAAAGATCATTGAAGGTATTGTAGATCATGCTAAAAGTTAATTACTTAAAATTATTTACTAAAGTGTACTGCCGTGAATCGCAAGTTAGTGGTATCTGCATTTTGGTCAAAATTGAGTTGATATCAGTTTTTTTATATCTTCTAATGATCTTTCAGCTGCACTAACAAGAAATCACTTTTTGTTCAGTAAAATTAGGACAGAACACACAGTCGAATTGTCAAATAATGAAAAGTAAACGCATGTCAGTCCCACTGCAGATTTTTACATCGTTTTAAACGAAAATGAATCGTTATTAGGTCATCTTCATATTTTTCTTGGAAAGGTAACGGAGTGAAAAGCAAATTATGAAAGTTTCATTGAAATCGAAACATGTTCCAATCTCCTGGAATTTTTTGAATGTTTGTATGGAAAACGAGATTAAAAACTTCTCAGTCAATTTTCTCAATGCCTACATTTTACAGATGGTACCGACTTGCGATTTGCGGCAGTTTAGGTGTTCTTTCAAATTTGTTATCTCAGCATAGGTTTAAAAAAATGTCTAATCTCGATTACTTTTTCAAATCGACGTAAGTAACTTGCATACGGTTTTGAGAAAATTAATTCAGAAGAATCGCAACCTGTCTTTTAAAACTGTTTTAAAATGAATCACCTTTTTAACATTTTTTCGACGTGTACATTTCTTAAATTTTGCATACAACGAGCTCGCGTTCAAAAACTATGGAGTTCCTATTATTTCCCACAAAAATAATTATAACAAAATGATAAGCCGTTTCATTCAGTTACTTTCGACGTTTTTCTACCAGTGTAAAATTGACTCAAGTAGTGTTTTGTTTTGATTCGTGGTTAAGTCACTTTGTCTCTCCATACAGCGGGGCGACGAAAGTAGTGGTTAGGTTGCGAAAGTTGAAAATCTTACTTTCGTCGTTTTGTAAATCCGGAAATTAAACGTTCTAAAAGTGAAAAATCGAGTTGGTTCAGAGCGGTACGTGTAGAATTCTGCCTGCGAAACACGTAGGATCGATAAAGTAAGTTTGCATACTTTTTTGACTTGAGTCTGTATGAATAAGTTTTCGAGTAATGTTGAAAAGAAAATCATTAAAACGTTGCAACTAGACAAATCAAAATATGTGTTTCTTACTTGGTACAGTTAACTTTCGTTCGTTGCACTAAACATGTAGCCCACTTAGTGAAAGGCTTTCACTAATCGGGCTGACTTTTGAGCTGTCAAATAACATGGAACAAAAGAAAATCAGAGCTACCAACATTGATAAATAATGTCTTATTTCAGAAAATGACGTTTGCCTTCGTTTTAGGTGGGCTATAGCCCAACTAACGGGAGCCCAATTAAAACGTAGCCCACCTAAAGATAGTACAACGAACGCAATTCGACTGCAAATGGATCTTTTCTTGAAAATAATTACTCGTGTATTCTCTTTTTCATTATGTTTTTCTACTTAATCAAAGAAGGTTGATAGTGAGGAAAAATGTCATTGTTTTTCATTGAAATTTAGTGGTTTTCATCAAATTCTACGTACATTTTGGGAATCCCGGGATTCCCGGGATTTTATTTCTGGAAATCCCGAAATTGATCAATTCCCGGGATTTTTTTTCCCGGGATGTCACTCTAATGTCAACTCAATTTGAACGAAAATGCAGATGGGGCTGACTTGCGATTTACGGCGGTATAAGGTAATATTTAGATTATCTCACTCACTGTTACGAGCATAAGAATTTCGTCCAATTCAAATGGGTATTTCTTTTGTTGGCAAAACCGTCTCATACATTATAAACATTTGGTTATAGAAACCAATCATTAATGATTCATTTACATAACCATGAACCAAATAAGATCCAGTCAGATATTTGGAATTTCTATCAGTGTTTCTCTCGTTTATAGGTTTCGTTCGAACAGCAGCAGTGTTTTGAAAGCAAATAGTATTAATCTCTTAACTAAACTTACTACACACAGCTATTTCTGGTCCGTTGTCCAGCAAGCATCACTTCTAGCCGACTGTTTTGCATCCTACATGCGAAGCAATCATACAGCCACACACAAAGACTGCATCGTCATGCTTTGGCTCTGGCGGGCCCCATCACAAGACTGACTGTGAAAATTGCCAGCGAAGTCAGAGAAGAGACACCATTCATGAACTGGAATTTTAATATTGTCCCAAACAGTCTGTCAAGTGCAATGTTTGTGACTTTGGCTCTTCCCGGTTCGTGCTTGAGTTCGACCGGAAGGGGGCCGAGTTCACCCGGGGCAAGTGGACAACATTCCACAACAGCGACATGGAGCAAATGAGGGTAGTGATAGTGCACAGAGTCGGTTCTAGCATCTAGCTTTGATGGAAAAAATGCGGTGGTCAAAGTTAATCAGAATATTCGAGAGATGATAGTTTTTTTTTTCAACAAATGAACAATGTTGTTTTTAAGAATGAAGATAAAATAACTATTTTTCATTGACTAGCATAAGCATTGATGACCATACAATTCGTAGTTGCTACTCCGTGATTGACCGGAATAATCTAAATTGTAAGGGAACCAACAGATGCAGCTTGGGAGTAGCATGCAATCTTCGATGTACAATTTTAAGAACTCCAAACTTAGAAATGTCAATAACGGCACCTGCCACGTTCTTACGGTCGACACGAAAGGGAAGGAATGTTAGTGAGGCGTCCACTGCTAGTAGAGACCCAGATCACCTCTGCATCTGCATAGTTTTCACAGGAAGGAGTATTGCTAGTGGGAGTGTGAAAGTATGTGTAAGTTTTCCCATCCTGGACACACCTAGGGCCAGGAACCTATTTTAGAAGGAACTGGTTCACACCATATTCAGAATTTCATACATTTGTATGGTTAAATTTCATTGTTTTTATATTCCGATTTACAAGATCATTACAAGTTTACAAACCAAAGATGGTTGAACTTCGGATAATTTTGATACTGGTTCTGGAAGGGCGTGGAGTAGTTATTTTCAGAACATCATACCACCACTAGCAGGGATTGAATCCTGAGAAAATTGAGAGAATCTCTCACGTATCGCTCTCTGTAACTATCATAACATGCTGCATATTATGAGAGACTGTTTATCGTATACTGCTACAACTTTTATCAGATTGGGGGGATAGTAGTGCATGATAAAATCCCTCCTATCCCCAACGGTAAACAAGCGAGGAAAATGGATTCTATCATCGCTCTCTCTTTGGGGCTCTCGCTCGCTGCTTCCATTTATCAGACTTGTTACACCTTGCGATACAATGACGATCGTGGACCGCAAAATATGGGATGTTTTTCTTTGCTTGCTTTGATCGTGCTTCATACTCAAATGAGAGCGAATTCTGCAATGCCTGACCACTAGTCACCAGTCACCAGTAACCGTGCGTGCTCTATTCACCGTGCACATATACAAATACCTACAGAATATTCATACAATTTTCATAAATTATTCTTTTGTCAGCAAAATAAGATACAACTGATGAAATGCAATATTTCTTGTCACAAAGCGTTTTGAAAAACCTAGTTTATGTAGTCAAAATCATGTGAGTTAGATTTAATCATTGTATTTCTAAAAACTCTTAGTAGAAAAGTCAAAAATTTAAATTTTTCATTTTATCGTCAGAGTATCAAATTGTTCATAATTTCAATAAGTTTTCGCTGTAGATACTTCCAGTATGATGTATTTCATCGTATGAACCATAAAATAATATATGCATATGCAGGTACCGCGGGGCAAGTGGGAACGAAAAAAACTATAATTCAAACAAATTGTTCAATAAAATTTTCAAATGTCAATATTTTTCAAATCCGTGTTGTTGGATCACGTTTTGGCAACATATTTGCTGGTGTGTGCATAAAACTAATCGAATAATTTCGAAATTGTGAAAACCTTGGAAGAAAGTTTTAGAATGAGCCAACCTCGCTAAGCGAGGCAAGTGGGACACATCCAGTTTTATGCGTCAATCCACATCAGTAAGTCAACCATTACAATAATAGGATTGATGAGTCATAGATTTATATTTTAAGTACATATTTGATGTACATAAGGGATCAACCATAAAATACGTTACGTTTTAGGATGAAACCCTTTATTTAATAGTATGTCACCTCACATTTAATATTAACTGAAAATTCCTCAATAAAAGCATAAAGAGGAATTAAACATGTTCAAAATATATCATTTATAAGTTGTTAATTAAAATGTAGCACATAAACAATCAATAATTGACGAAATTATATATATATATGTTTTGTTATTATTTATATGCATGGCAGAAAACCACCTTATGGGATGGAATTGTTTTCATCACTACTTAATTTGGTAGAAATAACAAATAAAGTTCAAATAACATAAAAAAGTAATCGTTCTTATGATGCATTTCAAATTTCAGCTTTGTGTTTGTTCAATTTTGAAGTCGTATTTCAAAAATAAAAAAATAATTAAAAAATAAAGAATAATAACACTTTTCTTCTCCCTCTAATGCAATTACGTAATTTGAGGTTGATCTTTTTTGATAAAAATCATTTGTTTGAATGTTACTGCTACTCTCTAGCAAAATGTATGAAACGTGTACGAAAAGTTTTGATTCTGGTTTTTGTTTTGATAGGTCCCACTTACCCCAGGTACAAATATATTTTGGGGTAAGATAGACTATCGAAAATTTCATATGAAATGAAAACAAAATACTGGTTTATCGTTAGCAGCTTGTAATAATACTAAAAATTAAAGCTTACTGATGGAAATTCGATTTAAAACACATTATTTTTTGCGAGTCAATGCAAGACGTGAAACGTGTCACAATTTGTCATGCAAGTTCAAAATGGCGCTGAACTGACAACTGTTACATGAACCAGATGGTAATAAAAATAACAATACAGTCGACTCTCTACAACTCGATATTCTATAACTCGATATACTCTATAACTCGATGGATTTTCCGGTCCCTTCAAATTTCCATACATCGTGCTCTCCATAAGTCGATATTTCTATAACTCGATATCTCCACTAGTCGATGTCACGTGAGAGGTAAATTTCTCTCTATAACTCGATATCTATTTTAAAATCATTCTTATTTGGGGAAACTTTGTCTAATGCTTGTTCGGAGGTGAATGAATACTTGCAAATTGTAATAAAAGTTGAAAAGCATGAAAATAAAAATAAATGTTAGTAAAACTAACGTGATTTTTTCAGTATTTCGAGAAAAGTTTTCAAATAATATTTTTCAAAATACTAGCAACAATATATTATTGCTTTCTTACATAAGTAATTACAGTGAGAGGCAAAATAAAGTGCCCACCTTACCAGTTTTCGAATTTCTCTCATTGATTTGGTTCAAATTAAAGTTAACACACCTAAATCTTTTGTGATATTTTATTTTTGATGTTCTTTTAAAGTTGCACTTACGAAATTTTGATTAAAAAAAGAATTTTACTTAAAGAAAAAGAAAATCAATTTGTATTGAAAAAAAAGTAGTGACAAAAATAAGTGCCCACTTCCTTCTTGGCCCCAGAAAAGATGATTTAAGAAAAATAAAAAGCAATTTAATAGTTAATGTGTCCTCCTTTGGCCTTAAGGACTTGCTGGAGGCTCTTCGGCATGCTTTTCACCAGGTTTTGTAGGTGTTGTGGATCTAGTTCTTCCCAGGCGCGCTCCAAGGCTTCAAAATAATTATTTTTGTTGGTAACACCAGTTTTTTCAACCCTAGCATCGAGAATCGCCCACAAATTCTCGATGGGGTTGAGGTCTGGGCTTTGTGGAGGCCATTCCAGCGGTTTAATCCGACAAGACCGGAAGAAAGACTTGGTCTTCTTTCCAGTATGCTTCGGGTCGTTGTTCTAGAGAAATATGAATTTCTCTTCAAGGCCCGTCTGGATCAGCGAAACCTCCAGATTTTCCAGCAAGATGTTAATGTAGGAATCTGCCGTCATTATTCCGTCGATTTTCACGACGCTTCCTACTCCACTCCATGAAAAACACCCCCAGACCATCACATTTCATCACATCACACTTCCATGCGTCACCGTTCCTTGGATGTGGCGCTCCTGAAGCTCGAGCTGTCTAACCGAGAGCGGCGGGCTCGTGTGTGATGCAGAGCACCACATCCAAGGAACGGTGAAGCATGGAGGAGGAAATGTGATGGTCTGGGGGTGTTTTTCATGGAGTGGAGTAGAAAACCTCGTGAAAATCGACGGAATAATGATGGCAGATTCCTACATTAACATCTTGCTGGAAAATCTGGAGGTTTCGCTGATCCAGACGGGCCTTGAAGAGAAATTCATATTTCTCTAGAACAACGACCCGAAGCATACTGGAAAGAAGACCAAGTCTTTTTTCCGGTCTTGTCGGATTAAACCGCTGGAATGGCCTCCACAAAGCCCAGACCTCAACCCCATCGAGAATTTGTGGGCGATTCTCGATGCCAGGGTTGAAAAAACTGGTGTTACCAACAAAAATAATTATTTTGAAGCCTTGGAGCGCGCCTGGGAAGAACTAGATCCACAACACCTACAAAACCTGGTGAAAAGCATGCCGAAGAGCCTCCAGCAAGTCCTTAAGGCCAAAGGAGGACACATTAACTATTAAATTGCTTTTTATTTTTCTTAAATCATCTTTTCTGGGGCCAAGAAGGAAGTGGGCACTTATTTTTGTCACTACTTTTTTTTCAATACAAATTGATTTTCTTTTTCTTTAAGTAAAATTCTTTTTTTTATCAAAATTTCGTAAGTGCAACTTTAAAAGAACATCAAAAATAAAATATCACAAAAGATTTAGGTGTGTTAACTTTAATTTGAACCAAATCAATGAGAGAAATTCGAAAACTGGTAAGGTGGGCACTTTATTTTGCCTCTCACTGTATATATGTACTGGAAATATAGATATTTGATCCCTTAATTTTGCGATTTTTTTTTGTCAGTGTATTCTATAACTCGATAATTCTATAAGTCGATGGTCCCTTGAATATCGAGTTATGGAGAGTCGACTGTATGTTTAGTACTAAATACATTCCTTGTCATTGTATCTTCAACTTTCTAGAAGAATACCCCCATGAAAAACTTTTCCTAGTTGAGCTATGCCGAAACGCCCCACTTACCCCGGATTCTCACTTGTCTCTGGGTACCTTAAATTAGTTTTCTTATTGTGTTTCAGTCGAAACACAAATGTACGATAAGACCCTTTCCAATATTTATGGTTCCTATTACCGTGCATTAGTGTAAAAGGCTTTAAATTATTGGGTAATATTGGATTTACTTTTTGAGCGAAGATAAAATGGACAATACAGTCAAATCTCCTATAACGATTTTAATGTAAAAAATATGATTTAACCATTTTTTCAACTTTCTATGGTTTTTATTGTAATATAAGATTTGAATACCCTTAAAAATGAGTGCGACTGCGCACACCACTAAAAATATAGTTGCTCCACCAACAACGTTTCTTTAAAATACGAAATTGAATCACGGTAAATGGTGACATAAAACGGAACGAGGTGACCTTTACATGGCTGTAAACATAATTCTTGAGTATTTTTTGAAATGCATCACTAATTTTAAATTTTTCCCTGGATTATGCTATAATTGCACACTTTGTAGTTCTATTCTAGTTCACTTTGAATGATTTGGAACGATTATATAATATTTTCAAGTGTAGACAGCTTGACGGTAGTACTAGTTCGACATTCATATTTTATCAGATTTATATACCAAGGTTTCTCCCGAATATCCAAGACCGGTTCCGATATTTCCAATTAAGAACAATTTGATGATATTCAGAAGTTAAAAAACCTATCCTTAAAAAATAAAAGTTTTTGAACGCTACCAGATTCTTGAAGCCGATCATGACAGCGCTCTAGGGTTATCTCTCTATTAATTCAGGGTTTCGTCCAGCTTAATTTCACCGGGTTACCCCAGGAATTCATGCATGAATTCTACCAGATATTTCTCTAAGAACTCCACCAGGAATCCTCCAGGGACATTATCAAAGGTTCTCCAGGGATTCAACTCAAATTTCCATCGAAGTTTATTTCAGGAATTCTTCTTGAATCTCTCCATTCCTTAAGTAATACTTTTTGGGTTTCCTCACGGGATTACTATTTTCCCCAGGAATTGCTGTAGGTTAATATTCGACCACATTTTTTCTACAATATCTCCATAAATTTACACCTTCCTCTTCCTCAGATTCTTCCAGACATTTTTGTATGACTTGTTTTCAAAGATGCTACCAGAAAATTTTGCGGCAAATCCTTAGAATCCTCCTTAATTTTCTCCCGTGATTGCTTATGAAACTTCTCTGGGGATTCTTCAAGGATTTTCTACAGGAATTCTTCCAAGGATTTCTCAATAGATTTATCCAAGAACCCCTCAAATGGTTACCTCAGTTATTCTAAAGGAGATTCATACAAGGATTATCCCTGCAGTTTGTCCACGGAATCCGTGGCACGGATATCTAAAGGTATTCTTTCAAAGTCGATCACTAAACTTCTTTCAATGAATGTTACTTAGATTCCTGTAGAAATTCCTCTAGGGATTTAGTCCGGAACTCATACAAACAATTCATCCAATATTCCGCCTTTTTGGGAAACTCCAAGAGACGATTCTTTGGACAGACCATTCACTATGCTGGAATTTTCTATGGCTCTTCTTTCATCAAACAACTCCTCTCCGGGACGCGATATGATTAAGTTCAATCTTCTTAAAAATCTCCCGATATCGCTAAAAGACGGTTGCTTGACCTGTTCAACTCATTCATGGAACACAACATTGTTCCACCTGAATGGAGACAGGTCAAAGTAATAGCTATTCAAAAGCCTGGGAAACCAGCGTCTGATCATAATTCGTACCGCCCGATTGCTATGTTATCATCTTTAAGGAAATTGTTAGAAAAAATGATCCTATCTCGACTTGACCACCAATCAAACAATATGCTTTCCAGTACTCAATTTGGCTTTCGCAAGGGCAAAGGAACAAATGATTGTCTAGGGTTGCTTCCATCAGATATTCAACTAGCCTTTGCTGACAAGGAGCAATTGGCTTCGGTTTTCTTGGATATTAAGGGCGCTTTTGATTCAGTTTCCATAGAAATATTGTCAGAAAACTTGCACAATAGTGGACTTCCCGGAACATTGAATATTTTCTTGTACAATCTGTTGTCAGAAAAACACATGATTTTCACTCTCGGTCAACTGACAACTTCCAGAATTAGCTATATAGGCCTTCCCCAAGGCTCATGTCTAAGTCCCTTGCTTTATAATTTTTATGTTAAAGATATTGACAACTGTTTGGAAGAACCATGCACGGTTAGATAACTTGCAGATGATGCTGTGGTCTCTATGAAGGGCCCACGAGCGGAAATCCTGCAAAGACCATTGCAAAATTCCCTTGATAATCTATCCACTTGGGCTAAAAATTTAGGGATCGAGTTTGCGCAGCAAAAAACTCAACTGGTTGTATTTTCTAGGAAGCGGAATCCAGGCCAACTAAAGCTTAAGCTATTGGGAGCAGACATCGACCAGTCTTTGACTTCAAAATACCTTGGGGTCTGGTTTGATTCAAAAGGAACTTGGCGAACCCATATTAGGTATGTAACGGAAATATGCCAACAAAGGATCAATTTTCTACGAACAATTACCGGAACATGGTGGGGTGCTCACCCGGATGACCTCATAATACTCTATAAAACAACCATTCTCTCTGTTCTAGAGTATGGCTCTTTCTGTTTTCTCTCAGCAGCAAACTGCCACCTGATTAAATTGGAACGAATTCAATATCGTTGTTTGCGTATCGCCTTAGGGTGTATGCATTCGACACATAATGCGAGCCTAGAAGTTCTGGCAGGGGTTCTACCGCTACAGAACCGATTCTGGGAGCTTTCGCTAAGAATACTTAATAAGTATGGTGTGAGCAACACACTCGTCATCGAAAACTTCGAAGAATTGCTTAAACTGAATACTCAGTCGAAATTCATGAGAGTTTACCTCTACTATATGTCATCTGACATTAGCCTTACGTGTTATAACCCTCCACGTGTACGCTTCACCAATGACAGTTCCTCTGTTGAATACGATTTGACCATGAAACAAGCTATTCATGGAATTACAGATCAACTTCGATGTATAACTATCCCACGTACGTATTTTTAACGCAAAGTACCAGAATGTCGATTCCTACAGGAGATATTTCACTGACGGGTCCCGTATCAATGGATCCACTGGCTTCGGTGTCTTCAATGAAAACTCTTCCGCCACAGACAAACAGACGTAACACTGACGAAATTTCCATCGCCCACTCATTTAACGTTGATTTCAAATTCGCTATGTTACAAATCTCACAACCAGAGGCGCGCACAACGTTTTTCTTCGCGTTTGACGTTTCACACTACCGCCATCTGCCGGTCTTGTTGCACGAAACACCTTTTCGTGCGACATGCTCACCAGATGATGATGGTGTAAAATGGGTGATGGATTTTGAAGAAATTTGTTCTAAGTGTTACGTCTGTTTGTCTGTGCTTCCGCCTTCCGAAAACTTCAGGAACCTTGCACGGTTTATGTTGCTGAGCTGGCATCAATCAACTTCGCTTTGGGGATGATCTCAAACATGCCCGCAGACCACTTCTTCATTTTCTCGGATAGTCTCAGTTCTATTGAGGCACTCCGATCGATGAAACCTGTTCAGCATGCATCTTACTTTCTTACAAAAATAAGAGAGCAGATGTGTGCAGTGGTCGAAAGATCATATAAGATTACCTTTGTATGGGTCCCCTCACATTGCCTAATTTATGGCAAAGGTGGGCTCTGAGGAAGGTGAGATTTATGATAGACGAATTTTACACGATGATTTTTTTCATTTAGTACGTCAAAGTTCTCTTCACGGTTGGCAAAGCGATTGGCTAAATGGCCAACTGGAACGGTGGTTACATTCCATAATTCCTAGAGTTTCCTTGCGAGCCTGGTGGAAAGGTTTGAACGTAAGTCGAGATTTCATTCGCGTGATGTCAAGACTTATGTCCAACCTGAGAGAGAGGAGACAGCTCACTGACAACTGGCTTGTTTTCTTGGCTTCTTTGATATTTTCTTCTCATGTTTTGGTTGTGCACAATAGTTCGGAGAGCACAAACTGGGTCAAAACCATTTTCTCATCCCATTTGTTATCAAAAAGATCATAAAATTTAAAAAAATATCAATAACAATTTGAGTCCAATCGTCAATATTCAAATATTCAACCATTTTATATGCGAAAGCACAGGAAAACAACCTGCACTTTCAATCACATCCAGTTTTAGTTTGACCAAATTTTGACGGTTTTTCACGCTCTGCCCTTCGAATGTGCGGTTTTCCAGTGACAGTTGATGACAGGTTCCCTTGACTTTTGGGAGCTCGCAATCTAAGCCAGCTGTCTCCTCTCTCTCAGTGTCCAACCATTACTCGCTAGATGCACATCTACACAAGATTAACCTCGCGCTGAGCAATGTTTGAAATAGGTGTGGTTCCGGTTATGAAGACATCGACCACGTAGTTTGGCAGTGCCCGGATGTGGACGCCTCCAGAGCGTAACTTTTGGATACCCTTGCGGCCCGAGGTAGACAACCCAACCAAACAAAATTTGATGGATTAGTGGCAACCAGCATGTTAACAATCGATCAATTTCCAGCAAGAAGCTTGATTGGTTTTCTAGATTCGTGTTTTTTCGTAATAATTAACGCTTACTAGCGCTACAACCCTTTGTTTCCTGATAAATTTTGCTTGCAATACCTTTCTACTATGTATTCAGAATCTAGTGTTACAAACACTACAGATAATAGATACTCACTGCCGCCACCCAGCGAAAAAAAAAATCGGAACCAATCAAATGTCTAACGAACAATGCTTTTACCATTATCATATTTCCCGATGACACCATCTAGCGAGAATATTCAGAACTAATCAAGTGTCTATCGAATAGCATTTGTCTTCCTGATCAGCTTTGCCAAAAACACCTTTTTTCTATCTGTTCAAAATATTGATAAACACAAGAATAAAAAACAACGCTTTCTCATGCCGCTTAGCGAAAAGATTCGGAAAATGTAAAAATGGCAACTTTGGCAAAGAAAGCTCTCAGTTAGAAGCTGTGAAAGTGCTCATTGAACACTAAGCTAAGAAGCAGACTCTGTCCGAGTGAGAACGTAATTCCAAGAAAAAGAAGAAGAAGAAGAAGAAGAATGACTAATTTCTAAAAGCGGTTTCACGCGTGACACAACCACGCATCATATTCTGGACACTTTGATTCGAATCGCGGACAGCTCTTTAAAAACACAATTAGAATGGACCAATGCACGAGTTCATTATATGACGTTTGAGCGGTGCCGTGTTATTTATGTGTCCATGGAAACGAGTGAATTCGGCACCGCTCAAACGTCAAATTAGTGAACTCGTGCAGTGGTCCTTGGACCGATGCACGAGTTCACTAGATTGACGTTTGAGCGGTGCCGAATTCATTGGTTGCCATCGTCCCATAAATAACACGGCACCGCTAAAACGTCAGATAGTGAACTCGTGCATTGGTCCATAGCTGAGAGAGACTCGCGAAGAGGAAAAATATCAACGTCATATGCAGCCCAGATTCCCCTCTCACGAAACGTCAAATGCAGCCCACCGTTTTTATGGCTGAAAAAGTGAAAAGTATTGTGTTCAAAGTAAACTGTTATTAAAAACTTCAGTCGGCGGAGCAGTTTTTTCCAAAGTTGCTGATGAGTCTAAGCAGAAGATTAATTATTTCTAATGTCTGCTACGTTTGCTGACATGAAATTTCACTCAAACGGCTATTTATGATTCGATGTGATGCAAACTCAATCATTTTTTGCTGGGAAGTTCATGTGAAGGTTTGAACAGCATGCGCATATTTGGTATAAACTCAAAGTGGAATAAGAAAAAAACTCAGCAATCACAGAAAAAGAAGACCGTCTTCGCGAGTCTCGTCTCAGGTCCATAGTAATGATCAGGGACGAAAATACTCAATCTACCCTCGCCTACATTGATACTTGCTGGGTAGAATCTTCGTTGATTTTTATTTGTTTTTATCATCACCTTGACAACACAACAAAGATTGGCAAAGCGCTTGCGCAAGATTGTCAGTTTCCTTTTAACCTGCTGCTACTCAACCGCTTCGTGATAATCGGAAACAAAAAATGATATTCATTCTAACCAGTTTGACTTTTTTTACAGTCCGCTTCGGGAAGTTTAATTTTTGCACGAGACACACCAAAGACGCGTCAATATAATCGATTCCGTCCATCGGATCGTTCATTACCCGTAAAGCAGCATATTTTTAAATTAATATGAACCTCATTAATAATCAATTAACTAGAACTGACACTCTTCTGCTTCTGATGATCAAAAAAACCAACGACATACGGGCATCGTTGATTGTTTTGCCCATCTACTTTTGTGCCATTTCGATTAGTACAATCCTGTACAATCATATTGGTGGTGGTGCGGTTACTTTGATGGTGGCTTAAATGTCAGTGAATTGAGTATAGTGAGCATGATTTTTTTCGTCCCTGGTTATGATTATTAGATAAACGCACTAAGCCGTTAGAAAGACGTCAAAAGTAGTTGAGCATAGTAAATTTCTATGGATTGCTGTATAAAATGTTTATTTAAATCATCTTTCAAATTGGGAACTTTTTGACGACAAATTTTGAAGCATTTCGAGTTAAATCTTTCCCATACAAAGTAGAGTGTCCGGAATTTCAAGCTGTCCGTGATTCAAATCAAAACGGTATCACCGTCCTTGAACTACTGCAGAACCTCACCAAAAACACCATCCTGCAAATTTCTCAGAACCAAAAAACTATTTATACAAAAAATAACTGATCCTAAATGGATAACTGGGTACTAACATCGGATTAACCTCAAGAAAGCTACAATAGTCGAAAGCATTTATCAAGCCCAAAAAAATTTCAAGAGGAAGAACTTCGTCTGAAACAACCTGCAATGTAAATAAGAATAATAAGCTCCTTCGAATCCATAGTGTTAAGTAAGTCCCTTTGAGCCGTCCCTGATGATGACTAAACAGACAAGACTCGAAAGCGAGCAATTGTGTGAATGTGTAAACCAATGAATTTCAATTGAACGTTGGAATGAAAGCTCTCCACCCCGACCCAAAAGACAAAAGAGAACAACTGCAAAATGGGGAAAATGGACAAATGATCGAAGTTCCGGTTTCAATATAGCCACAACAGATTTTTTTCCTCCTTTCGGATTTTCCTATCGTTACTGAAGCAACGCCGAAGGATGGGGGAAATTCTCCGGAGATTTTTGTGGTACGAAAAGGTGCAAAAATCGAACTGTTACCTGTCTGCACTTGTATGAGTCCTTGTCGTAGTGGGACACGTTGAAGGACGACGGCAGTAGGTATTATTTGCATATCAATACAGAACAGGCTGGCTGGTGGTGATAGGCAAACGACACTGCTGGTACCAAGTGGTGCAAATGGGGACAATGTTGTCCGGATATGTTGTACCGCTCCGGTGGCTTAGTTTGGTGTGTCCTTCCTGTGGGAACACTTCTGGCTTGCATTGCTGTGATATATCAACAGTAGGGGAGACGATGCGAGACGCTACGATGTTGGTGGCCAATTTCATTTAGGGTGCCGGTGCCATTAGTGGACTACCTAAGCTATAGAAAATCATAATTAAATAACGAAAAGCCTTAATAAAGATCTTTTGGCGTCAGCAGAAAGATTTCAGCCTCTACTATATGGGAAAAATATAAAAAGAGTGATAAAACTATTTTTTTAACATAAAATCGCTTGAGCCACTATTGGTACACGTGTTCCAGTAGTTGCGCTAGTGCTCCAGTAGTAGACGTTCGGGAATGATACAAGGAATTTTAAACAAAATGTTAAATTTTTACATAAGTTTAACATTTTTCCCTCGGAACAGCAAATAATATCTTTCGAATGAAGCATAAAGATCATTTCTAGGGCTTTTTTCATTTTTATACATCCATTTTAAAAATTGCTTTCATCCGTTGATCCACTACTGGAACACAACGGCAACTACTGGTGCAAGGGAGCAAATTTTTTGCATAAACTTAATTATTTATATAACTTTCTGATAAAATAAAAAGCTGAAATTTGGCAAATCGACTAAACTAGAGACGATCTATCCACCAAAATTAGCACATGTCGTTTTTATCGAAAAATGTTCGTTTTATTCCATAGTCCAATCTACTGGTACATTACAACCATTGGTACCGGCACCCTACCCATTCGTTTGACCTCGAACTTTTTGATTTTTCAAACATGAGTTCAGCGTTATACTGAATTACTTGAATTGTTTGTCAAACATGCAAGACTTTAGCTGTAATATTCGATTGCATTAAATAAGATCTACGATGAATAAAGCCACATTTTAAGATTGGTTTGTAAAAATATAAGAGAAAAAATGCTTTCCAATCAACTAGCAATTGAAACTTGCAACGATTTCTGTCTAAAATTAATAAGAATTTTATTCGCATTTGTTCAGATGTTTCAACATTCGATATTCTGTGTAACTCATTAGTACTATACCAAGGAGGGAAGCTTTAGAATTATTTTCGAAATTTGATTTTGACTTCTCGCAGTCACAATTTGTAACCTTTTTAGAGAAGCTCCCCTAGGGGTTGTTTGTTTTGTTTCAACAAAAATAAAATTTCCCACAAAAAAATATTGTCGAAAAATTTTAAATTGCTAGGTTATTTCAATCAAAAGTTACATTGACTTGAATTTTGAAATGGGTCGAAAAAGAGTCTCAAGGTCTTTACTAAGGTTAAAGCTACATATTGCTATTGCCTGTCAAACATTTGTCATCAAGTTTGCTTGTGTTAGTGCACTTGTAGTACCAGTAAGTAAATTGTGGAACATCTAACTGCACCGATAGATTATTCGGGTCGAAAAACTATTTGGAATCCTTTGATTAAGATTAAAAATAAGTGACAGTTAGATTTGTGTACCGCCCGGAATACACAAATTCTTGAAAAATATTCATACTTTCATGACTTGTAGTCATGAAATCATGAAACATAAAAATTTATTATTTCATGACTTTCTTGTAAAGACCCCTACTGTTCCTAGAAATAATGTCTGGCTACGTCGCAATAAGTCAAAGTTTTTTGTCATTGGTGACTTTAATGCCATACATAAGTCATGGAATAATTCTCATAGTAATTCCAACGGCAGGATTTTATTTGATGAGTGCTCTTCAGGATATTTCTCAATTCATTACCCTGATAGCCCTACATGTTGTCCTCTTCTAAAATCCTATCTACGATTGACTTGGTCTTAACCGACTCTAGTCATCTTTGTAGCCAATCAGTTACTCATGCTGATTTTGATTCTGATCATGTCCCTGTTACATTTCAAATATCCCATGAAGCGATTCTCAATCCTATCAGCTCCACTTTCAATTATTTACGAGCCGACTGGAATATATATGAAACGTATGTTGACTCTAATCTTGATGTTAACATTTCTTTAGAAACTAAACTTGATATTGACAATGCTCTTGAAACTTTAACAAATTCCATTGTTGAAGCCAGGAGCATTGCAATTCCAAACTGTGAAGTAAAATTTGAATCCGTGATTATAGACGATGATCTTAAACTCTTGATCCGTCTTAAAAACAGAAGGAGAAGGCAATTTCAACGCACTCGCGATCCTGCTATGAAAATTATATGGCAGGATTTGCAGAAAGAAATCAAGAAACGTTTTGCTCAATTAAGAAACAAAAATTTTGAAAATAAAATTTCTCAATTGAACCCTGGCTCTAAGCCCTTTTGGAAATTATCTAAAATCTTGAAAAAACCTCAGAAGCCAATACCCGCATTGAAAGAGGAAAACAAATTATTACTAACTAATTACGAAAAAGCTCAAAAACTTGCTATGCAGTTTGAAAGTACGCACAATTTTAATTTAGGACTTACTAGTCCAATTGAAAATCAAGTTACTCAGGACTTCGAAAATATTCTCAATCAAGAGAACGTTTTCGAAAATGCCTGGGAGACTGATTTGGAAGAAGTGAGAACTATTATTAAAAAAAATCTTATAGTTTTTAGTTGATATTTTTAACAAATGTTTTCAATTAGCATATTTTCCTGACAAATGGAAAAATGCTAAGGTTGTTCCAATTTTAAAACCAGACAAAAATCCTGCAGAAGCTTCTAGCTATCGTCCAATCAGTTTGCTTTCCTCCATCAGTAAACTTTTTGAAAAGGTTATTTTGAACAGAATGATGGCCTACATCAACGAAAATTCAATTTTTGCCAATGAACAGTTCGGATTCCGCCATGGACATTCGACCACTCATCAACTTTTACGTGTAACAAATTTGATCCGTTCCAACAAATCTGAAGGCTACTCTACTGGTCTTGCTCTTCTAGACATAGAAAAAGCATTCGACAGTGTTTGGCATGAAGGTTTGATTAAAAAACTTTAATTTTCCAACATACATTGTTAGAATAATTCAAAGTTATCTGTCAAATCGTACACTTCAGGTTAATTATCAGAACTCTAGATCTGAAAGACTTCCTGTAAGAGCTGGTGTTCCTCAAGGCAGCATTTTGGGACCAATATTATACAATAATTTAACATCTGACTTACCTGAGTTACCTCAGGGATGTTAAAAATCTTTGTTTGCGGATGACACAGGCCTCTCCGCCAAAGGACGATGCCTGCGTGTCATCTGTAGTCGATTGCAAAAAAGTTTGGATATTTTTTCTTCATTCTTGCAAAAATGGAAGATTTCTCCTAATGCTTCCAAAAATCAACTAATAATATTCCCACATAAACCAAAAGCTCTGTATTTGAAACCTTCAAGTAGACATGTTGCCACGATGAGAGGGGTTCCAATAAATTGGTCAGATGAAGTTAGGTATCTAGGGCTCATGCTAGATAAGAATTTAACTTTCAAAAATCACATTGAGGGCATCCAAGCCAAATGTAACAAATATGTGAAATGTCTCTATCCACTTATTAATAGAAAATCAAAACTTTGTCTTAAGAACAAGCTTTTGATATTCAAACAAATTTTCAGGCCAGCCATGTTGTATGCTGTACCAATATGGACTAGCTGTTGTTATACCAGGAAGAAAGCTCTGCAGAGAATTCAAAATAAAATTTTGAAAATTATTCTGAGGCTTCCTCCCTGGTATAGTACCAATGAGTTACATAGAATATCCAATTTTGAAACATTGGAACAAATGTCAAATAAAATAATTCATAATTTCAGGCAAAAATCGTTACAATCTTCTATTGCCACGATTAATACGTTATATGTTTAGGTGAAGTTAGGTTAAGTATATTAAAAACGTTTTTTTTTCTCTTATAAGCAGGTGAAATCAACTCACCTGTAAAAATTCTGAACTGCTACGGCAAATGAAATGTAATATGTTGTTAACAAAATGTTAATAAAATCTTAGATTTGTGTTACCAAATTAGGATGATAGTGTTGTCTTATAACACAGAACACCTAGATATAAGAAATAATGAATGTAATGTTTGGAATGATACTAATAAAGAAATTAAAAAAAAAAACAATGTCTGGCTACGCCACCGCATCATATAAATAAAACAACGAAAATAGATAATATTTAAGTTCTTTTATCGAGGATTTCATTTTTTTTTTCATAGTGATTCAATTATCCGGAGAATTTGATGAACCGGAGTGAAAAACAAAAACGATACTCCGGATAATCGAGTTCGACCTGCACTGCACATTTAATCGTTACAACGGTGGGATGTAAATATGATTTTCCGACAAACTATGGATGGTTCGTCACTTTGAGTGTCGGTACAAACTTTGATTCATATATTATATATGTTTTACATATTTTTTTCGGAATATACCCCTTCTTTTTAACTTTACTTTTTTTTTAAATTTGCAATCAAACAAAACTTTGAATGGTTCGACACTATACGTGTAGACTTGCAAAAGGTTCTTATTTTATTCAACAAACTTTGAGTGGCTCTGCACTGTTATTGTCGGCATAAGAGTGATGACAATCGATTTTTTTTTTCTTTTCATATTAGTAATATCATATTACTAATCAACATATGATAACACATGCTTTCGTCCTGACAGCTGTAAGAATATTGCGTTTAGCTATTTGTTCAACAAACTTTGAATGGTTCGTCACTTCAAGTGTCGTTTTCTTCTTCAGGTAAATTTCCTAGAATATCCATTGAAAATATCACATTCAAGAGCATGTTTACAACTCACAAATAATTGTTTATCACGGTCTAATCGCTTATCAAAGCGAATCCTTTGATCCAACGTTCCTCCCCATTAACAAACATCCCTTCCAGTAGCCTTTGTGGAGATGCAGAGCCAACCACGTTGGAGACCAAGGTTGTGGAAAGGTTATATAAGGATAGCAAAGGTTAAATTAATTTAAGGTTAATTTGTCTTTGGTTACACGCTAACAATCCTTCCCATTCAATCCCAATCCCACCTGACTGCAAGGACGTGGTCGGCGCCGATATTGACCTTGTATAAAAAGAGGTACTGAATTATGCACACCAATGGCCAATTCCAGCCATACTTGATGGGCTACAATTAGCTACGATGAATCTGCGCCGAATGGATGAGTCTTCTCCACTGGGCTCGGTCCTGGGTCAATCGCCTCCAGTCGCCCTGAACGTTAAGTGCCCTTAAGTCCTCCTCTACTGCAAAAATCCATCGTGTGCGCGGCCTACCACGAAGTCGGCGGCCTCGTCCGGGTTCTCTGTTGAATATTATCTTTGCTTGTCGTTCTTCCGGCATACGGGAAACGTTGCCAGCCCAACGCAGCCTGCCGTGTTTTATGCGCTTGACAATATCCACCTCTTTAAACACTTGGTACAACTAGTGATTCATGCGACGTCGCCAGATGCCGTTTTCTAGTTTACCTCCGAGTATTGTTCGCAGCACTCTACGTTCAAACACCGCGAAAGCTCTACGATTGGAACCACGCTGTCTACTAGCGATCATGTACTTTGTTTCGCTGGTGTTGACGGTAAGTCCAATCCTCGCCATCCTCTCTTCCGACCTGAGCGTTGGCATCCCCGATAACAACTTTTACGTCATGTTTTGGGCACTCTCCGTAGGTTTTGTACGAATGCGAAAATGGCAACTTTGGCAAAGAAAGCTCTCAGTTAATAACTGGAAGTGCTCATTGAACACTAAACTGAGAAGCAGGCTCTGTCCCAGTGAGGACGCCAAGAGTTATGCCAAGAAGAAGAAGAAGAAGAATTGACAATACGGCAAATTGAAATTTACGGTGGCGATGACGACATCGATGACTGGAGCACTTCTCCGAACGGAGAGCTCCTTACTGTACTTAAATTCACAAACCATTACATTCTTAATTATAACTAAAGGAAGGTTGCAATTATGACAATTGTCTAAATTCAAATGCAGCAAATCACATGGCGTTGTTAACGTCATGTGGTCGTGTCTTGTACACAACCCCCACTGATTTTTAAAAAGTATTCTACTTTGAAATCCGAAAAAGCTTCCAAACCAGATGACAGATCTCCCTTAAAACCATAACGTAATTGAATACTCACAATCACAGCACCTATCATCTATCATCAAACATCCTATGCAAAAAGCTACCGCACTGTTGTTAAAGTCTGACCCAGAATTGATCGAAGTTGTGTCCATAGTAGTCCTACGTCAACCCCGCGATAATGTAACAGACATTACCCACCCCAATTTTTCATCATTCAAGTATTGAGAAGTTCAGAATTTTGCTGCTGGGAGGGAGAAACCAATACAAAATTTCTCTACGTCACAGTGAGCCGAGATTTTGCTGTCACGAACTGTCACTGCGAGCCCAGATCTTAAACAATGGACAAACATGATAAAAGCGCGTAATTAGCCAAAGCATATTTTTGCATTTCATCAAAAGTAGTAAAAATCGAATTAGAATCAATTCATGCTCATTCAAAAGTATCGTCACGAAAGTACCGTTTATTCTAATTGAATATAACGTATTGGAATGAGTCTCTTTTTACTGTTTTCAACAAAACTGAAAATTGAACGCATAGAAAACTGTGGTCCTTTTTCAATGTTTGTCCAGAAAGATCGAAGGTACACAACAAATGAAAACTACAAATTTTGGCCAAGCCTGCCTTGATTGTCGTTGACAAACTGGAGTAATCTTGCAGCATGGAAAAAAATGTTTCAAATTTCGTGTGTACTATCTGTGCCTCCCTCCCAGGTTTTCTGGTAGGAGCAGTTTATGTCGTATCATGTAGAGCTACATATTTTCACAACCAAACTGCTTATTAATAGGTCTGTTACACAACAAAGCATGCAAATTAACAGAATCACAGCAATTAAGCAAGGGTCTTTTTCCATTGTTTTGCTTTTATCATCAAGGATTGCCAGAAACTGTAAGCGCAGCAAAAGCAAATCTTCCACAAGGTATTGTTAACGTTTGTACGAGAAAAAAAAATCCGAATAAATCACTCATTGTACGGCGGCGTGGGAGCATCGTTGCAGCATTGTTTTTCGCTTTTGTAAAATTAATTGCGAGCATGAACGATTGAACCTCTGATAGGTTTATTCGGACCATTTTTCATCGCCGTCATTGTTATAGGTAATGCTTTATTTTTTTCAGAATAGACACTCAATTGTAAACTATAGATCGTTCAAAGAGAAAGAGCGATGGAAAGTCTAAATAAACTCAATTTATGCGCGATAATAACAGCATAACTTTGGCACTTTCCTCAAATCGTTTCATTGAGCAAGCAGAAAGCCATTATTGCCATTACTTTCCCGGAGAAACTTTTGCCTTTTTGTGACTGTTATTCTTTTGATGGCGTGTTAAACAAATTCTACTTTATAACTTGATTGGTGCCGGGGCAAAAAGCCAATTGAACCCAAAAGGTTCGCTTAGCGACTGCGGACTCGATTTGGATATCTTTCCTATGTTGTCGCAGCGCATTTTTACTTTCCCCCCACCGACAGCCATGCAACCTAATTTATTTGATGTTCGGTTGATTTGTTTGCGGTGAAAATCGAATTGGCGCAGAACTGTAGGTAATGACCATTGTATTAAAGTCAGTGCCTATAGGACTCGTTGAGAATAAGCATCTGAGAAGAAAAAGACTTGCCACGAGATCAGTAGCAAATTTATGAATGAAAGCCCCTAGCAATGATGGAATTTTTTACATCCTCATCAAGCAACTTCCAGAAAGTAACTGATCTTTGTTGGTTGATATATTAACAAATGTTTTCAGTTAACGTATTTTCCTGACAAATAGAAAAATGCTAATGTTGTACCAATTTTAAAACCGGACGAAAATCCTGCTGAAACTTCTGGCCATCGACCTATCAGCTTGCTAACCTCCATCAGTAAACTTTTTGAAAAGGTCATTTTGAATAGAATGATGATCGGAAAGACTTCTTGTAAGGGCTAGTGCAGCTTTTTAGGGCCAACATTATGCAATATTTTCACATCTGACTTTCCTGACTTACCTCAGGGATGTCCAAAATCTTTGTTTGCGGATGACACAGGCCTCTCCGCCAAAGGACAAAACCTGCGTTTCATCTGTAGTAGATTGCAAAAATGGATATGTTTTCTTCATACTTACAGAAAAGTAAGATTTCTCATAATGCCTTAAAACCTCAATTTATAATATTCCCACATAAACCAAAAGCTCTATATTTGAAACTTTCAATTTGACAATTTTTCACGATGAGAGGAGTTCCAATAAATTGGTCAGATGAAGTAAAGTATCTAGGGCTCATTCTAGAGACAAATTTAACTTTAAAAAATCACATTGTAATGTAACATATATATGAAATCCCTTAATCCACTTATTAACAGAAAATCAAAACTTTGTCGAATAAGCTTTTGATCTTCAAACCAAATTTCAGGCCAGCCATGTTGTACGCTGTACCATACCCATATGAACTAGTTGTTGTAATAGCAGAAACAAATTTGAAAATGATCCTTAATCGTTGCAACCTTCTATTGCGTAATATAGTGGGATTTGGGGCAAGTGTGCCACCTTAAGCAAATTGTTCTCTAACTTTGTCTAAAGCTTAAAAAACACACCAATTTTGCCCCAGGATGTTAGTTTCACAACTTTTCATCAACATTGAGCCATTTAAAAAGAAAATAATTTGAAAAAGTATTAGTTTTGGAGCTTCTCAAATATCATCCAAAATAACCAAAATTTCAACACTATGGGGCAAGTGTGCCACCCATATGGGGCAAAACGGCCACCGAATGAACATTCATGTAATTTAATTTTCTGTTAATATTTCTAACAAAGCAGTGCCTAATTGATAATTTAAAAAAATATTTTTAAGTTTACCGTCATAAGGGATGCTTTATAACAAGGTTCATCACATGCGGATTTCCCTACTAGTCAATTCGAATAACTAAAATGGTTATTTTTGCCTCAATTCAATACGATATACGAATTACCCCTTTATTACGGCAGATCTCTATAATATTACACATTTTTGTTAACCAAATAGGTGGCATACTTGCCACAAAAAGGTGTAGATTTCAACCAAACTGGATTTCGGAAGTAAAACTAATATTTTTTTTTCGTTCAAATGCCACAATAACTAACACATTTATATAGCTTGACGATGTACAGTACGTTAGAAAAATTATTAATTTACCTTTCCCATGCTATTTAAAAACAACGAAATCTTATAGAAATTCACTAAAATTTGATTGTTTTTACAAAAGTCGATGTAAATACGTGAAAAATAGAGCAATTTTTATCATATTTTGATCATTGTATTATTAACTATAAGGGAACATATTGTTAACCTCAAAGGGAAAAAATATTTTGTAGTTTTAATAAAATTCAAGAGTGGCACATTTGCCCCTATGGCACACTTGCCCCAAATTCCGCTACCTAGATTAAATTAGGTTGAGTTAATTGAAAGCGTATTTTTTTTCTCTTGTAAGCAGGTGAAATCAACTCACCTATAGAAATTCTGAACTGCTACGGAAAATTAAATGTAATATGTTGTTAACAAAAGTAGTATGTGTCGTAATGATATATCCTTTTTTTTAATCTGCCGAATCACACAATCCTCCAGATCTTATCTACAGCCAACGTCCATTTACTTCGATTTTTGGAACACGCGACTTCAAATTAAATACGTCCGATAGAGCTAACATTAACCAACAGAATGACTTCCCTATGCCTTCGTGGTGACTTCCAACCTTTCACGTTGCTCGGTACCGATTCGCGATCGGTTTCTAACTTCGTTTTTTTTTTCGTTTCAAGCGAATCGCTCGCTCAACGAATGTCTCCCCAAAATAGAATGCGTTGTTCGTTTTCTTCCGAAGAACCGAAGCCATCATCACAACCGCACACTATACTCCACTGCACTGTGACGTCACGCATCAATTTTGACAGGTACTGGTCCTGTTGTTTACAGTTTGGACTTAGTACTTTTTTCGAATCATTCTTAATTTCGTGAAAGTTTGCTGCTAGGAGAGGTCAAATCCACTGCAGATACCCACGGATCGTATTATTATATCTTCCTACCGTGGAAAATCGTCACCATCAGCATGCTGGTGATAGCAATGCGAAGATGAAAAAATGATGGAAAAAACGACTAAGTCCGAAACGTAAACAACAGGACCAGCAGCTGTCAAATAAGTGAGGTTAGGCTCGTCATATGCAGCGCTCTATACACCCCACTTTCAACATCTGAAACAATACATAGACCGGCATCGTTCCGAAACCGAAACCCCGCGCCTAGCCTCTCGCTTTCTACTCATAGTGGTTTTCACGCCCGATGGTATGGGTGACCTAGTTTAGATGTAGTTGTGAAAACAATATGTTTAGATGTAGTTGGGAACAATAGTTTAGATGTAGTTGGGAAAACAATATGCACTCAGTCTCGAAAAACACCCAGAATCCGTGTATAAATTTTTCAAATTGGGTAATATTTCCATATGCATTTTGATGAGTCTGGAAAGCGTGTGCAAGTTTCTTTGAGGAAAACAAAAACAAACTGTGTATGACGAGCGTATGCTAGTCTACGTGTGTTGAAACGTCACTAAGCTCTATTATGCCGAAGTATGCAACTCAACCCGAGCACCACCACATCCTCAAATCACATGGGTAAATTATCGGAAAGATAATACTACATACAGCTTAAATTATACGTCGCGTTTTTTTTTTGTTTCGTTTCTTTCATTGTAGCATGTTTCCATTGCATGTCAAACACGCTAAAATTGACCATCATGTTTGGTATCAACACTAATATTTATTCACCTTATATTTCAACCCATTTTCAACATAAACCCATTATCTACTACAGTATGTATAAACATTCATTAAACCACGAATCGAGTTTGACAACACTTAGCTCATTTTGACAAACTGTCCACAGGCGCGACAAAGACCAGTTGAGTAATAATTTTTAGTTTAGTGAAGAATTATATTTTTTTGTAATATAAACAAAATATATAATATAAATAACTCATGAAGATGATAACAATTATGAGAATATTGCACTGCCCATAAAGGCATAACTGTCCCATAGGGAAAAGTAGCCATCGAGAAAACAGCGTTTGAGTTTGATGTTTGTCTTCCCATACAAATATTCATAATTTTCTAGTACATTTCTGTATGTCATTTTCAGTTAGTAGCACTGCCCATAACTGCATATTTGTCACATTTGACATTTTTGACACTTTTGAATTATTATCATGGAACGCCATCAAATCATGGATACTTTCGATCAACTTTGAGATTGTTCTGGAAATTACGAAAAAAAAATACCGTAATCCGGGGTAACATTGATCTCTTTTTTTTTTTGAATATATCTTGAATATTTCGTTTGAAAATGCAAATGTTGCAAATTTTATATTTTTAAAATTAGTACTGCCAGCCATAGCTCGTGAATACACACTGCATTTTATTTTTTGGAAGATTTAAGCATGTTTAAAAAATGTTTTAAGTGTGTTTTTGATTATGCTGATATGGGGTAACATTGATCACATATGTAAACAACATTCGTTAATTTTGAAAATGTCGTTACTTACTTAAGGTGAAGATGAATCGAAGCCAAAGTTCAAATTTTCAAGCGCACGGATCTGGAGAACCGCACATGCGTTTAAGCTGAAAACTTAATCGATTGGTCACTAGCTGGTGGTGACCAATCGATTAGGTTTTCAGCTCAAACGGGTGTTTGGTTCTCCTGATCCGTGCGCTTGAAAATTTGAACTTTGGCTTCGATTCATCTTCACCTTAAATCATGGCCCCCGAAGCCGAATATGAAGGCCAAACGCTTACAAGTCATTTACTTTTTGAGTTATTTAAAAATTAAAAACATCTCGAACCACGGAATACGCCTAAAGGTAGGCAATTTCCTAAAAGAATTCTATATTCTTTACAGTAATTCGTTAATGTTGCCTAATTGAGCATACTTATGAAAGTTTTGACAACGGAATCGTTTTTGGCGATTCCATTTTTAGTAAGAACCGCATTTTCCTTGTTCATATCGTTTGCAGAACTTATGTGAGACATGAATCTTCGATAGAGTCATCCTTACCCATTTGAATCATTCATCATTGCTAAATATAATCGCATAACAGCCACATTGGGATTATACATGGGTCTCATAATGTTGTAGTGATGATATTTCTATCAGAATAAATTTCTGCCTATTCACCTAACATGCGATATGAACTGTACACAGTACCAGCTTAAAACAAGTATTGTTGAGCTCTTGGATTTTTTTTTAGAAATTTTAGTTTCTTTCCATACTGGCGAAAAATGAATACTTGGTACTCCATTTACTCAATGCCTACTTTAGTCGAATGTTACAAATATGCAGTTATGGGTAGAGCACCGGACAGATAACTTATTTTGCTTCTATTGATTACCAAAAAATATAAACTTGAACTGAATTCACGTTTTGCCGTTGTTGTTTCGGTTAAAAGTTCATATAGAGACTGTCATGCCTTTATTTTTCAATATGGGACTGCACCAACCACATATTTTGCCACAACATTTTCTAACAAAGTGTGTAAATTTTTGTACAGAGTTAAGTATGCAAGTATGCGTTAAAACGTGATTGTTGCGATGAAAAGAGGTGTTGGTTCTTAAATCTATATGGGACAGTTATGCTTTTATGGGCAGGTTGCAGTTAGTATAAGAACGAACATGTTTTTCTCAAAGGAATTTACAAATAGTTATGTCAAATAACATGCGGTAGTTGTTATTACTCTAACGATATTCACAGTGTGTAAAAGTTTAAAAAAAATGTATAAATTCGGCTATTCTAATTTCGTTAAGGCTCAAGAATCCATCATTCAATCATCAGCAATCATCAAAAATGAAAAACCAGTTTTTTCATTCAAATTTAAAGAAAACCTCATGAATACAGTAAGTACGCAATACAGTTAGCAAGTGTAATGTAATGATAGATTTTCTTAAACATTGGCAAATTTTTGAGCAAAAAAACTGGTTTTGAAAATTTATAAAACGATGATGGTTATTTTCCTCTTAAAACCTTTCAAATGTCAGAATCATCTGTTACCACAAAAAAAAAATCGTTGTGTCTTGTTTTTTTTGCATAGTTTTTTCACAAGTTTTCTAAAAACTGTTTAAAAAAGTTTGCAAATCCAATCCCCTATATATTCCTTACTATCATTGCCATAAAAGTAGTACCGATGTGGCAGTACTTTTATTGTAAGGATAGTAAGGGAGATATGGCAGATTGGATTTTCTTTTTTTTTTATTTTGAATCGCCCTAGTGCCTCATGTTTGGTTATTTGCTTTCGAAACATTACTTTAATGAGAGTCTATTGTGATATAAATGAATCAAATTGTTGCAAAGTAGTTTCCAATTCTTTTGATGAGACTCCACGGGATTCCCATTTCCCGGGAAATAATTTTTCAGTTTCCCGCGATTCCCGGGAAGCTCTATTGCAACAAAGAACTGACTATTTATATTTAAATATTAACAATTATACAATTTTCATATCAATCAATGCCCTCACTAGATCCCATAATATGCTTTATTTCATTTGTTTTTTTTTCAGAAATGAAAAAGTATTATTTACATGCATATTTTTCCGACAGCTTTATTTTCACGTTTTTTTTAATTTTACGGGATGTAGGGGAGGGTCTGTAGGTTGGGCATAGTTTTGATTTTTGATCATAAAAACCGAATGAATGTTGGAGCAGTAATGCAGCCATTCCATAAAAACCGATCTAGTGGGTCACCAAATTCCGTGAAAATTTGCAATTTTGTTCCTTATCCGAAGTAAGGATACACGTGTTTTTGGATTTTTTGATTGGGGTCACCATTTCCAAAATAGAGTGACCAGAAAAATCGCGACTTTGCAAAATTTGTAATTTTTTTTTATTTATAACATTTAAACCGCTTGACCGATTTTCAATTTTCTTGGAAATGAAAGCTAAAGATATTAACTTTTCAAGAAAAATATATAATTATTTTTTACATGAAAAAAAAAATAAAAAAAAAATCCGTGTTTTCGTGTTTTTAAGGTCTCGGTACCAAAAGGAATATCGCTGTTTTCATTTTTTTTTTAAGTTCAGAAAATCAGCGATGCACGTTTTTTAGTTTTTGAGATACAGTGATACCTCCATGAGTCGATGTTCCATTACTCGGTATCGACTCATGGAACCATATTAAAAACAAAATTTAATGGTTACTATGATGGTCCCTAGAAGCAGCTTTTCGAAGGATTGCTGTTCCATGACTCGATATTTCCATGAGTCGATGGTCCCTCCAATATCGACTCATGGAGGTTTAACTGTATTTTTTTTTTTTTGAAAATTGAAAATCAGTCAGATCGTAGTAACCCGCGCGTAGATACGGACGTCAAAAATTTTCGCTCGCGTTTTTTTTCCTGCTGATTTTGATGATTTAGTGAATTTAGGCCGATTGTGATTCGGAGTGGTAATAAGATTTACGTCCGGAAAAGAGTGCTTTTTAAAGACCAAAATTAGCAAGTTCAGTGTTAGCGTTGTCGGCGTGTGGATTTTTGAGTGTGTTTCGCTTATGGTTGCTCAGTCAAGGATGGGTAATTAATTTGGTGAGACCGTTACATGCTTTTATCCTAAATGTTTAATTACTTTGGGGCAAATGTGCTTGTTCTGCGTGGCGTGTGAAATGAGACGGGTCGAGTGAGGTGACAATTGTCGACTCGCTCCCATTTGTTTTATATTAGTCGTCTCACGTCGTCACTTGAGGTGAGAGCGACTCGTCACGACTCCCACGCCGCGCGGAATAAGCCCAAATTTGACAACGATAAGAATGTCACTCTTTATGTATTTAAATAACAAAATATGAATTATTCGTCACTAAAAGTGTCGACAAAAACTCTTGTTCATGTTTAACATGACATAGGCTTTCCTTTTAACTTTCTTCCTTGTCATAACAGAAACAACTTTGAATGGTTCGACATTAAAAATGTCGGCTTAAAATAGGTTCACGTTGTCTTTAATGTTTTATGAGTGACTTTTTGAACTGAGGCTGCATGAATCGCATCACTTACCAAGGTGAATCCTGATTAGGGTCGGTGTTCCCTTAGTGGACAGTCCCCTATAATCGCACTAGTGGCTTTTTACGGCCGTTATGCTATAAATCTTTTCAAAACATTTTTTGACATGAAGGCCAGGAGCTATTTATCTAAGTACCATTGACACACAGTTTGGTTTTGTTCAAAAAATGATCGACATAATTAGTTTTGCTTAAAATTTGAGCTCCCTTGCGCCTATAGTAAACCTATTGTTCCTATAGTAGCACTACTATAGAAACTATTTTTTATCTTACAAAATAATTAATGATTTAAGAACTTTTTTACATCAAACGAAAGCTTTCGATCCACACTTTGTAGGAAAAATATACAAGATTTGTAAAAATACAGTTTTGATTACTATTTTGCCAACGCCGTGCTGCTAGTGCTTCTATAGGCACATGCATTCCTATAGTGGCACATGCGATAATAAATACAAACATTTGAGTTTTCGTAGTTTTCATATTTTTTCCACAAAATCAAAATAAAAAGCTTTCAGATGATGTAAAAATAATGACGCTAGCGATATTTTTCGATTCTATACGAATTTTTGTTCTTAGCTATGCGGCTATTGGTACATCGGCCCTATGTAGCTTTTAAACCCTCCCCACTAACTCACTATGGGCGATAAGGTGGCCAATAATCGAAAAAAAATGATTTTTTCTGATATGTTTTTCTTGTACATCAGTCCATAGTCAACACTTTTATTAAGATACTCCCAGAATATTAGAGTAAGATCTGTTATAGTTTTATTGGTGCAGTATGTCAAAGTTATAGTTTTTAGAATACATAAAGAATTCAGTGCAAACACAAGGTATACGTTGAATGGAGTATACTGCACAATCGTAATATTTTATACAGATCTTTATACACTGTTCGAAAGCTTATTCAAAAAGCTATCTTAGAATTATGAAATGAAATAAAAATTTGCATTCAAGGTCAGGTAAATGTGAGCACAAAACTGGAAAAAATATACAGTCATTTCTCCCTTACTCGATATTGAAGGGACCATCGAGTTAGGGAGGTATCGAGTTACAGAACACAAAATCAATGCAACTGCGATCCAAGGGACCATCGAGTTAGCCATGAAAACCAACTTTTACTATGGTTCTCTAACTCGATATCGAGATACGGAATATCGAGTAAGGGAGAGTTAACTGTATTTGATTTTTTATCGAAATTTAACACATCCCAAGTTGTCCCAAGCTACAATTCATTTCCGAGGGTACCTAAAGATGTAAACTAAAGGATCGTGAAAAATTCAGCTGCATAAATTTGCACTTTTTTGATACCGTCAAACGGGGCTTCTTTTGACATTATTTCCACATTCTTCAACTTTGAGGATTTGTAACTCTTAGAATTTTGGATAGATATTGATAATTCTTGCATATATTTAAGTTGTATATGTACGTAACAAATATGCAAAATATGAGGCAAATCCATCTAGAAATAATGAAAATGCTTGAATAGCAAAAAAGTGTGTCCTTCAAGACAAAAAAGGGGCTACTTTGGACATTTTCACAATTTGATAATGAAATTTGTTTTTTTCTTATAAATTTCAAACTGATTCTGTAGATTATGGTCTATTGTGATGTTATTGAACGTTTTTCATTGAAACACATAATATAAAAAATTGCAAAGCTCGAAACATTTACTCATATATAACAAATTTCTGCGAAACATGCTATTCACTATTTTTAGTTTGTGGTATGAAACTTAAATTTTCAATCTCTTCTTAAATGGAACTATCAGTTACGAATGCTTGATTTTTAAGTTGACATAAACGAACGATGTAACTACTAGGTACTGCTATGATGAATGAGCTATGTACAAAAACTGTCTTTTCTATTCTTACTGTTATATGACCGATATATATATAAGGATCACATTAATACCTGTAACTAAAAAGTAATTTTCATCAACAACGCAATCTATGAAGTAAAGTTTTGCAAGGTCGTAAAGAAGTAAAAGTTTGCTTTTGTAATATGGTTTTAGCTTCTTAGCAGCTTAAGAGTTGTTTATTTTAGGAATTGAAGGATGTAATTGTTTTGTACTGCAAATTCATGTAAAATATGACGGACAATATTTTTTAGAGATGATTTTGTGAACTTGTCATTGATACGAATTGATACATTTGTGTTTCATGTCTGTTCACTATCCCAAATATTTATTTCAATTTTTTTATGTTGTAAAATATACAAACCAAAACATTATAATAAAATAAAAGTCATAAAAATAAGACATTTGATCAATTATTTTAATAAAACAACAATTTTAAGCAAAACAAACCACAATTTTTTTTATGAAACTTGGCCATTTGATAGTTTTGTGGTGCTACCAATAACTTTCCACGACATGGTCAAAAATCCAACAATGTTTGCATAGCCAATGTTTTATACCTTGAGAATATTCATTCTGACTTTCTTGAAATATTTTTTTGTTTATCTTGTTATTGTTGATATTGTTCCAAAAACAAATAATGCCTAGTGGTAGAGCATACATTGGTTAATAAAAGTGCTGAAGACACAAAATTGCTCAGATTAATATTTACGTTGCAAATAAATACCAAAGGTGAATGTCCAAAGTAGCCCCCGGAATCTAAAGTAGCCCCGTCCGACGGTATAGGGATTTTTGAATTTTTTCCAATATTTTTCATAATTTTCCATTAAACAACTAGAAATGTTTCAGGGAATAATTAGATATCGCAAAATGATTCATATCTTCAATACTATGTAAGTTCTAATATTTAAAATGGTTTGCGCAACGTTAATCGCATAAATGACCTATATGTATAATTAGTAACAAAACTCATCATTTCGTTATAGGCCCTATTCAAAGGAACACAAGGAACCAACAGATGTAGCTTGGGAATAGCTTTCCATCTTCGATGTACACTTTCGAGAACCCAAAAAACTATAAAGTCAATAACGGCGCCGGCCACGTCCTTACGTCATCGGGGAAAGGAAGGACAATGAGTGTGACATCCATTGTTACTAGAGACCGAGATCACCTCTGCATCTCCATGGTTGTCACAGGAAGGAGTTATCACTATGGGCGGTTTCCATTGGAACTGGCGGCCAAAAATATGTTTCCGTCTTGATGAGTTTTATTATACAAATTTGATATTTTGATCTCAATAACAAGTTTTCGAGACTAACTTTTGAATAGGGCCTATAACGAAATTATGAGTTTTGTTACTAATTATACATATAGGTCATTTATGCGATTAACGTTGCGCAAACCATTTTGAATATTAGAACTTACATAGTATTGAAGATATGAATCATTTTGCGGTATCTAATTATTCTGTTTTTAATGGAAAATTGTGAAAAATATTGGAAAAAATTCAAAAAACCCTTTATCAAAAAAGTGCAAATTTGTGCAGCTGAATTTTTCACGATCCTTTAGTTTACATCTTTAGGTACCCTCGGAAATGAATTGTAGCCTGGGACAACTATGGTATGTGTTAAGTTTCGATAAAAACCCAAATATATTTTTTTCCAGTTTTGTGCTTACATTTACCTGACCTTGAATGCAAATTTTTATTTCATTTCATAATTCTAAGATAGCTTTTTGAATAAGCTTTCGAACAGTGTATATAGATCTGTATAAAATATTACGAATATGCAGTATACTCCATACAACATATACCTTGTGTTTGCACCGAATTCTTTATGTATTCTAAAAACTATAACTTTGACATACTGCACCAATAAAACTATAACAGATCTTACTCTAATATTCTGGGAGTATCTTAATAAAAAATTTTACTGTGGACTGATGTACAAGAAAAACATATCAGAACAAATCATTTTTTCGATTATTGTCCACCTTATCGCCCATAGTGGGTAGGCGCGGGTCATAATGGCGTCTCTTCCCAATGCGAGGGCGGCTGATCATCGTCCGAATATGACTATAATTGCACTATAGCCTTCCGAACATTAAGGCGGAATGGTCCTCCATAAATGTAGGGGATTGGTGGCAGGCCCTGCAAGTCAGCCGTAAAAAATCAAGCGAATAATCAACGACCCAGACAACCAAAATGTACGTACCGCGGACGGGGCTACTTTTGATTCCAGGGGCTACTTTGGACACTCACCTTTTGTATTTATTAGCAGCGTAAATATTAATCTGAGTAATTTTGTGTCTTCAGCACTTTTAAGAACCAATATATGCTCTACCACTAGACATGATTTTTTCTTGGAACAACATCAACAATAACAGGATAAACAAGAAAACATTTCAAAAAAGCCCGAATAAATATTCACATGGTATAAAACATTGGCTATACAAACATTGTTTGAATTTTACCCATGTCTTGGAAACTTATTGGGAGCATCACAAAACTATCAAATCGTCATGTTTCATGAAAATCTTGTGATTTGTTGCGCTTAAAATTGTTGTTTTATTAAAAGAATTTATCAAAGGTCTTATTTTTGCGACTTTTATTTTATTATAATGTTTCGGTTTGTGTATTTTACAACATAAAAAATATAATATAAATGTTTGTAAAAGTGAATAGACATAAAACACATATATTACAATACGTACCAATGCCAAATTCACAACATAATCTCTAAAAAAAACTATTTTTCGTCACATTTTACATGAATTTGTAGTACAGAACAGTTGCATCTTTCAAATGCCTAAATTAAACTACTCTTAAGCCAGCTCTAAACTGCTAAGAAGCTAAAAGCATAGTACAAAAGCAAACTTACTTCTTCACGATCTTGCTAATCTTTACTTCATAGATTGCGTTTTTAATGAAAATAACTTACTGGTATTATAGCAGTTACCGGTAATAATGTGATCCTTCAACATATCGTTCATATAACAGTAAGGATAGAAAAAAAAGAGTTTTTGTACATAACTCATTTATCATCGCAGTACCTAGTAGTTACGTCGTTCATTTTTGTCAACTTGAAAATCGAGCATTCGTAACTGATAGTTCCATTTAAGAGGAAGTTGAAAATTTAAGTTTCATACTGCAAACTGAGAATAGTGAATGGCATGTTTCGTTGAAATTTGTTATATATGTGTAATTGATTCTTGCTTTGCAATTTTCTACATTAAGTTTATCAATAAAAACGTTCCATAACATCACAGTGGACGACAATCTATTGAATCAGTGTGTAAGTAATAAGGAAAAATCATTTCATTAGCAAATTGTGAAAATGTCCTAAGTAGCCCCTTTTTTGTCTTGAAGGACACACTTTTTTCACTAATCAAGCATTTTTGTTATTTCTTGATGGATTTGCCTCATATTTTGCACATTTGTCACGTACATATACAACTTAAATATAGGCAAAAATTATCTACATCTATCCATAATTCTAAGAGTTACAAATCCTCAAAGTTAAAGAATGTGGAAATAATGTCAAAAGAAGCCCCGTTTGACGGTATAACGAAATCACCTGGAGGCTTTGTATGTGAAACATTTCACTTATAAGATGTCGCGAAAAGGCCTTCTACGTACAAGAGTGGAGGCGATTTGCGTGCATATATTATGTGATGAATAATAACATACAATGCGAGTGTATAAATATTCAACCGAACTAACCTGTGATCTTATGCGACTTAACTTATGATAACAAATGTCGATTTGACAGCTGCTACGGATTGATTCGACTTACTTTGTACGAGTGTACGGGACGAAACAAAATGTAAAAATGAACTCAGAAAAGAAGTGTTTTATGCGAGGAAGCTCATCAATCTGACGAGTTTATCAACGGTGTTTTGCGAATTTGATGTAATTAGTATGAATGAACGAGTTGTAACATGAACTGTCATGCGATTTCTGGTTGTCTGAGGAGAGAATACGAACCTGGGCAATCGGCGAAGACCACAGCGACGTAAATGGACTAACGATTGGAAGCTCGGTATGTATAACTGTAAATCTCTCAACTTCATCGGGAGCACGCGTATCCTAGCCGATGTGCTCGAACGCGAGTTCGACAGCTGCCCAAGATCAGACCGACTATTGGAAAGTTCAGCACCCACCGGCTGACGAACAGAAGTGGCTTACGAATAATTCATTTCGCCGTCTCCAAGACCGACCGATGGCCACCCCGGTATGGCCTAGAGCGGCTAAAGCAACCGAATATCGCAACTGCATACACGCAGCACCTCGAGGCTGCATTACCGTAAGATGGTGAGCTGGATGAAGCCCCTCTTGAGGACTGCTGGAGAATAATGAAGGAAGCCATTAGCAATGCAGCTGAGAGCAACGTCGGGTGCGTGGGACGGAATCGATGGAACAATTGGTTCTGTCTGCACTGGCGGTCATACTGCAGCAATAAGGAACCGGCAACAACAGACCCGCCTTTTTTGGGAGAAAAAAAGCCGCCTGTAGGAGACGAAATGTGAGGAGATGGCTTCGTGCCGCGAGCTGAGATGTGCAGGGATAAGGTTGGGAGCATATTGACGGACGAGCGTGAGGTAATCGAAAGGTGGAAGCAGCACTTTGACGAACACCTGAAAGGCGCTGAGAGCACAGGCAATGAAGGTCGAGGCAACGGAGGAAATGCCTTCGTCAGTACTGCGGACAATGGAAACCTACCAGCCTCCACTTTGAGGGTTAAGGATGTCATTCACCAGCTCAAGAACAATAAAGCTGCTGGTAAGGATGGTATCGGAGCTGAACTCATCAAGATTGGCCCGGAAAGGCTGACCATTTGTCTGCACCGGGTGATAGGCACAATCTTGGAAACAGAACATCAACCGGAGGAGTGGAAGGAAGGGGTAATATGCCCCATTTACAAGAAGGCCGACAATTTAGATTGTGAGAATTTTCGAGCGATCGCCATTCTAAATGCGGCCTACAAAGTATTATCGTCTTCCGCTGTCTATCACCTGTAGTAAACGAGTTCGTGGGAAGTTATCAAGTTGGCTTCGTTGAGAGATGTGTTTGATCCTTCGACCTTGCCGCTTGCTCCTGCGGGGGCCGGCGATGAGGGCAGGATCAAACATGTCGCGCATCGGTCGAGTAAAGTGAAAAAGTGCCGCGTTCGATTAGTTCTTTTTGATCTTTCGACGTTGACGCTTGCTCCTAGGCAGTGCGTCAAGAAAGCCCGAGCAGTCGTCAGTTGTTTTCCCTATCGGGTGACGTGCCTATTTTCTCTGAGTGGTTTTATATAGCCGAGCAAACGAGTGAAGCTGAAAGTGGATTGTTGCTGCTCAAGGATAACGGATCAATTGATGAGCTCGTTTCATGCTACTATTTCTAATCTATAAAATATGTATGACTGCACCTTTAATCGTTACAACGGTGAGTAAATATGATTTTTCAAAAAACTATGAAAGGTTCGTCACTGTCTGTGTCGACATAAACTCTGATTCATAAATTATTTATGTCAATTTTTTTTTTCAAAACACTATTTTCTCTTTACCTTTTTTTTGTTATTAAAAACAACTTTGAATGGTTCGACACTTCGAGTGTAGACTTGCGAAAGGTTCACTTTATTCAACAAACTTTGAATGGTTCGTCAAGTCAAGTGTCTTCATAATTTTTCTCTACATAGGTATTGTTCATATCAAATGAAAATATTATATTTACATATAAGCATGTTTATATCTCACCAATAATTATTTATCATGGTCTAATCGCTTATCACTAACATTCCTTTCCCCAATCCCACCTGACTGCAAGGACGTGGCCGGCGCCGTTATTGACCATGTATAAATAAAGGCACTGAATTATGCACACTGAAGATGATTATGGTCAATTCCAGCCGAATAGCAACCGGTCAATCACGGAATAGCAACCATTGATATGTGTTATCAGTCTAAGCTAAGCTAAGCTAAGTTATCAAGTTGGCTTCGTTGACGGCCGATCGACAACGGATCATTTATTGTACGGCAAATCCTCCAAGAATATCGTAAATATCAGGTCCCAACGCATTATTTTTTCATCGATTTCTAGGCAACATACGATAGTATCGACCGCGTAGAGCTATTGAAAATCATGTACGAGAAACGATGAAGGGTGTACAAAATTGTGTGAAGGTTTCAGGCGAACTATCCAGTTTGTTTGAATCCCGCCAGGGACTACGACAAGGTGATGGACTTTCTTCCCGGTTGTTCAATATTGCGCTAGAAGGTGTTATGCGAGAGCCGGGTTTATCAACCGGGGAACGATGTTAACGAGATCCAGTCAATTTGTTTGCTTTGCGGATGGTTTGGACATTGTCCGCCGAACACCCGCCTGAAACGCGATGCAGCAAAAGTTGAACTGGTGGAAAATGCAACCAACACAAAGTACATGCTAGCTGGTGGGGCCGAGCGTGATAGGACTCGTTACGATAGACGGGGATACGTTCGAGGTGGTCAACCAGTTCGTCGACCTTGGATCCTCGCTGATGGCTGACAATAACGTTAGCCGTGAAATACGGAGGCGGCGCATCATCAGTGAAAGTCGGGCCTACTATGGCCTCCACAACAAGCTGCGGTCAAAAAAGATTCACACCCGCACCAAATGTAGGTACCATGTACATAATGCTCATAAGGCCGGTGATAATAGAAATAAGTAGTAGAACGCTAGTGGCGCTAGTACACGCGTTCCAATAGTTGCGCTAGTGCTTCAGTAGTAGCCGTTCAGTAACGATGCAAGGAATTTCAAATAACATTGTTGATTTTTACATAGGTTTAGTATTTTTCACTCGAAGCATCAACTAAAATCTTTAGAACAGAACACAAAGATCATCTCTGAAACTTTTCTTCATTTTTATACATCAAATAAAAAACCTGCTTGCATCAGTTGATCCACTACTGGAACACGACGACAAATACTGGTGTAAGGGAGTTAATTTTTCGTGAAAACTTAATTATTTATATGATTTTTTGATAAAAAGCTGAAATTTATAAGAATCGAATGACTAGTGCTGATCTATCCATAAAAAATAGCGCATGTATTGTTTATCGAAAATCCGTAGTCCAATCTACTGGTCCAATTACAACCATTGGTACCGGTACCCTATATTGTTTTTAAATTATGCAACGAGAACCTTGGTTTCATGAGAAAATATAAATAAATGAAACCAAGAAAATTACATAACCATACTAATAGCATTTGTTTTTTTTTTTCATAATCACAATTTCTTATCCACGTTGTTTATAAAACACAACATTGACGTGGAATGCGCGTGTGAATAGGGAGGAGAGCTGCTGTATATTCGAAATATACAGAAGGAATTTCTCCTCTCCAGCAGATTACCACTCCTGCAAAGGAATTTTCCCAACAGCTCAACAGATATTAATTCAGTCGCTACGTCAATCCGCTTTTCCTGTCTGGTGAGGGGGGTGTTTTCATTCGCCAATCGCATGCTACCAATTCTGTATTGCCACTTTGCCCTACTACAACAGGCAAGGGGATACCAGTAGTGCTGTTCTCGAATGTAAGGGATAGGTGTCAATAATATGTATATTACATTAAAAAAAAAAACATTGTGAGTTTGTTTTTTCAGCATATTTTTTCTCAAATTTTACGCTTTCTAGAAGATTTAGTTATAATTTTGAATTGCTTTATAAGGTAAACAAAGTATTATCCCAGATCATCTTCCGTCGTCTGTCACCCGAGTTCGTGGGAAGTTATCAAGCCGGCTTTATTGACGGCCAATCGACAACGGACCAGATCTTTACTGTACGGCAAATCCTCCAAAAATGTCGTGAATACCAGGTCCCAACGCATCACCTTTTCATCGATTTCAAGGCGGCATACGACAGTATCGACCGCGTAGAGCTATGGAAAATCATGGACGAGAACAGCTTTCCCGGGAAGCTCACGAGACTGATAAGAGCGACGATGGAAGGTGTGCAAAATTGTGTGAAGGTTTCAGGCGAACACTCCAGTTCGTTTAGATCCCACCGGAGACTACGACAAGGTGATGGACTTTCGTGCCTGTTGTTCAATATTGCGCTAGAAGGTGTTATGCGGAGAGCCGGGCTTAACAGCCGGGGTACGATTTTTACGAGATCCAGTCAATTTGTTTGCTTCGCGGATGACATGGACATCGTCGGCCGAACATTTGAAAAGGTGGCAGACCTGTACACCCGCCTGAAACGCGAGGCAGCAAAAGTTGGACTGGTGGTGAATGCGGCCAAGACAAAGTACATGCTAGCTGGTGGGGCCGAGCGTGACAGGGCTCGTCTAGGTAGCAGTGTTACGATAGAAGGGGATACGTTCGAGGTGGTCGACGAGTTCGTCTACCTTGGATCCTTGCTGACGGCTGACAATAACGTTAGCCGTGAAATACGGAGGCGCATCATCAGTGGAAGTCGGGCCTACTATGGCCTCTATAAGAAGCTGCGCTCAAAAAAGATTCACGCCCGCACCAAATGTACCATGTACAAAACGCTCATAAGGCCGGTAGTCCTCTACGGGCATGAAACGTGGACGATGCTCGAGGAGGACCTGCAAGCACTTGGAGTCTTCGAACGTCGGGTGCTTAGGACGATCTTCGGCGGTGTGCAGGAGAACGGTGTGTGGCGGCGAAGGATGAACCACGAGCTCGCCCAACTCTACGGCGAACCCAGTATCCAGAAGGCGGCCAAAGCTGGAAGGATACGATGGGCAGGGCATGTTGCAAGAATGCCGGACAGCAACCCTGCAAAGATGGTATTCGCTTCGGATCCGGTTGGTACAAGAAGGCGTAAAGCGCAGCGAGCTAGGTGGGCGGATCGATTTGGCGAGCGTGGGGCAGAACCGAGGATGGAGAGATGCGGCCACGAACCGAGTATTGTGGCGTGAAATTGTTGATTCAGTGTTATCTGTGTAGATGTTAACTAAAAAAGTGAAATGAAGGTAAACAAATTTTTCCTTATAGATTACGTTTTTAATTCATTAATAAATCGTCCAAACGTCAAAAATATACATTAAGCCTGAACATCTTCTTAGCACAACCCTATAAGGTCCCTCTAATGCCACCTGTCCCCTGCGAATGCGACAGGGTGTGAAGGAGCTGCGTATCAATCTTCGGAAACCCGCGCACGGAAGAATGTTGAAGCAAGTTTTTAATACCAGTCCGCCGGCAACGCGGAGGTTGGGAAACGACGGAGAAAAATGAGATGTGAAAAACATCGTTAAAATCAATGATGCAATTTGATTTCAGCGCAAATTGATTAAAGTTTCGCCTCATTTCCAGGGCGTTTTCTTATGGAGGAGTATTCTAACCGAAGTGAGTGGTTAGGTGAATTTGAATAGCTGAGCATGTACGTTAGAGAATTTTTATTGAGCATTTAAGATTATGCTGTAGTTTGAGCGCATGAAAAGCATATGCGACGGCATTATTGCATTTTTTTTTTCTTTTTTTTTTGTTGGCTTAACAACTCTCTGGAACAGAGCCTGCTTCTCAACTTGGTGTTCTTATGAGCACTTCCACAGTTAATAAATGAGAGCTTTCTTGGCAATTGATCATTTTTACATGTGTATACTGTATGAAGCAAGTATGAAGATACGCCATGTCCTGGGAAGGCAAGGGAATTTCCATTACGTAAAGATTCTAGACCGACCGGGAATCGAGCCTATACTATTTTGCAAATTAGCAAGTGGCAACAAATTTAACCCAAGATGTCAACAAAGAATGCGTAATCTGCTAAATCTTTATTATGTTGCTGTTTTCCGTTGCTGTCACGTTATTGACATTCATTAAGCTTTCATTAATCGACTGCAATGAAACGTTGGAAGACGGAACTATGATATTTTTTACAACTGCAGAAATTAGAATAGAAATATATGACGCGCAAGACCATTTAGTTCCTAGCTATTGAGAAAAAGAAGAACAAAACATATTTGGGATTTCCAAAACGCCTTCCTTTTCAATCCAGATATTTCATTGAGGTGAAGATGAATCGAAGCCAAAGTTCAAAATTTCAAAAGCACAAATCTGGAGAACCGAACAGCCGTTTGAGGTGACTAGCTGGTGGTGACCAATCGATTAGGTTTTCAGCTCAAACAGATGTTTGGTTCTCCAGATCCGCGCGCATGAAATTTTGAACTTTGGCTTCGACTCATCTTCACCTCAACAAGATCATAATACTCTACACATCACAGTCATCAACATCCTTTATTATTTTTTTCATCGCCAAAACCAATGTTTGTGAATTTTCTTCTTACATTAGCTAAATTTAAGCTATTCACACATTTCTGTGACTCTTGGATATCATATAAACCAATACTGTTATGTAACATACGACACCGTATGCTTACCGAAATTGATATCCTTCCCATACGCGTTTCCTCGTCCCGCTTCAGTCTTGCCCACACTCAACTTCAGCCCGTAAAGCAAGTGAACGGAAAGTGCTTGATTGTAATAAAAATTTATACGCATCTCAGCGAGGAAGGTCCTTAAGTGAACGAAGTGCGAAGGCGATTATGTGCTTAAGATTGAATTAAGTTCATCGTTCGGTGCTTCGTAGAGTTGCCAGCTAATCTTACCCCTCTTTACCGCTTCAATCACAGTTTTTCGTTTTGTTTTTCTTTCCATGGGGAAAACAGGAAGTTCACTCCACCTTCTTGCATTAAATGGTAGGATCACTCGGAGAGCAATCATTGCTTGTACGTGAGTGGATTTCTTCTCCATTGAACAATATAACTCTAGTATAGCAGAGAGGAAAAAGATTATAACTTTATCTTGAATCTATTAAAAATTAGGAACTGGCTTGTCTGTCGTTGTCTTCGGTGTTTGATAATCTTAAAAATTAAGCACATATTTTAATGTAACATATACCTCTCAAGTATCGTAAAACGGGGTATCTTCGATAATGCGGGTAACTTTGATAGTGCGTTACCCACCACATACTAAACGAAATACCATAATTTCTATTAATCGGTTATGCAAAACTAAATAATATCTGTATGACACTTCATGTAAGAGCTGTTTTCATTTGGATCGAGAAAATTTCAGGCCTTATTTACAAATATTAAAAATTGATACGATTTTAGCATTTTCGAAACGCCTCTACGATCGCTATTTGATGTAGTTTTGAATTGTTGATCACTTATACTTGACAGCCTAGTCATCATAGAACCTGGATATGGTCCAAAATCTCTTAACGAAAAGCATTTTCGCAAACTGGGACTATTTTTGTAATCTAAGTCAAAAAATTCCATACAACGTTAAACGCCTAGTGGTATGCAATGCCCTATAAAAGTTACGTAATTCATTCAATTTTGTTCGATTTATACTCCATTATCAAAGTAACCCCAAAACAGAAAACCGACCTTCGATTATATGAAAAATTATATATCCACTCAAAATAAATCTTTTGGCAATCTATCAACTGCAATTAATAGCTAGGATGCCAGTACTTGTTTCAAAAATATAAATTATAATTCTTTGCAACAGCATGCATAAATATTCAAGGTATCAAAGTTACCCCGTTTTACGGTACATGCTATAATGGCATATCGAACATCATAGGGACACACCCTCTAGCACGATGTTGGTAGCGCCACTCTGGTTAATAAGCCTATCGAAGACTTTTCGCCAACTAAGAAAGACCGAAGTACAGCCAGCGCATTGATTTTAAAAAGTCGGATCTTGGAAATACAAGAACGTTTAATGAATACGCGATTGATACGCTACTGGCTCAGAAGCTGCGGAATGTCAGACTTTTCTCAGACAATTTTCCAAGAAATACGCTGGAAGAAAACGTGGCAGAGAACGTGCATTCCGAGTGGTGGATCTCATCGACAAGATTTTATACAAAGACCTCATCTACTACAGCCACGATCGGCGACAGAGCAAAACGTGGAGTTGGCTTCATAATAATTGAGAAGCAGATGAAGCAAATTATTGAATGGAAACCGGTGAGCAGGAATCAGTGTGATGAGAATGAGAGCAAGTTCTTCAAATGAGCCAGCTCATGGCCCAAGTAACCATAAGCACTAATAATAAGCCCTTAATCAGCATCATAGATGCGTACATACATTTTAATAGCACCACAAATGCTTACACACCTTATAACAGCACTTCTGCTGAATATAAACCCTATTACAGCCTCATTAATGCTTCTAAGCCTGATGCATACAAACATTAAATAAGCACTATATTGGCTTTATATTCGAATACAGGGCATGTTTAAATGCCATCCAGTGTTTTGACAGATATACCACGTGCTTTGTGTTTGCATATAGTGGTAAGAGGGAGTCAAACATAAATCTTCTCACTACTACAATTACAGGTTTTATGACGGGGAAAAGTGATGGTTTAAATTGGTCACTTTTTTTCCAATACTATCCATCTTATGTGGCCGAAGCACCAAAGGAGCAGGACTTCAACAACGCAGGTTCGAGACGCAAAATGAGGAATTTCATCATCATAAAACGAGGATCATAATGTGGCAATTGCAAGTCCTCAAAAGGATGAAAACTACCAAAACGAATATGTCTAATACGGAGATGTACTATTTGTATCATTTTATTACATTTTTTTGCATACTATTAGAGGTTTCCGTTTTCATTCATTCATTTATTTACCTCGTGTACCAGTTACTTGGCCGCATACGCGAAATCTCTCTGGCTGCGTACGCGAAAGCACAAAATATTCGCCCTAAAAACCTGGCGAAAACAACTGACGTTTCTCACGTGGTCTTATATCAGCATTAGTGATGCAGAGAAGCACGGTTTTATCTTGGCACTATAATGGCACGCTATTTCGCCTTTTCTGGCATTATAATAGCATTATATGAGTATATAAAACTGACATACATCAAATGATTACCCTATATGCGCATATAATGCTGTTACCGTGCCGCATTATCGTGCTTACTGGTTACTTGGGGGAACGACCAAATGAGCAAAAATTTTCAGGAAGTCTTCCTTTAACCCTAAGAAATAATCCTGTGGGTGCCCCGTGAAATCAAAACAACTTTATTTTTCTCTCATACAGAACTGGGCCAGTCAAAGCTGCACAGTACCGCCAGCAGCTGAAGAAACAGTTGAAACAGGGCCCGCCTAGGAAGAAGTGTCACGATAGACGGAGACGCCTTCGAGGTGATGCACGAGTTAGTATACCTCGGATCCTTGCTGACGGCTGACAACATTGTTTGTCGGAAAATCAGTGGAAGGCGTGCCTACTACGGGGTTCAGAAGAAACTGCGGTCAAGAAAGATTGTACAAAACGCGCATAAGACCGGTAGTCCTCTACGGGCATGAGACGTCGACTATGCTTGAGGAGGACTTGCAAGCTCTTGGGATTTTCGAAAGCCTAGTGCTAAGGACGATCTTCGCCGGCGTGCAGGGAAAAGGTGTGTGGCGGCGAAGAATGAATCACGAGCTCACTCAACTCTACGGCGAACCTAAAGATAGCTAAAGCTGGAAGGACGCTGGGCAGGGCATATTGCAAGAATGCCGACCAACAGCCCTGTAAAGATGGTGTTCTCTACGAATCCTGTCGGAACAAGAAGGCGTGGGACGCAGCGAGCTAGGTGGATTGATCAGGTGCAGCGTGGGTCGCAGTCAGTAGCGTAGCTAGGGGGAAGACTTGATACAGAGACCTTCTCAATAGTATATACATAAGTTGAAGACCAAAGGTGTACATATTTTTTTGATTACAACGTTTGAGATATATTCAAAATCATGAATTTTGTGGAATGAATAAGCTAAAGATTTTGAGTTTTTATTTACTTTTCAGACTAATGCAAACATAAGTTTTCTTTTATGTCCGAGACCACTTGGGAGGCTCAAGGCGAGGAAAAATATGTAGGATACTAACAAATAATACACAAAATAATACCCATATTTTTCGATTTATAAAGTTATCTTTTTATTTAAATCGATATCCAAAAAAACATCCAATTTTATTCTCGGGTGACTTTATATAATACATTAAGATATTTCTTCATAAAATTATCATGGTAATTTATAAGAAATTATGCCGTGGATTTTTCAGGCAACCAAAATGTACGTATAACGATATCACCTGGAGGCTTTGCATGTGCAAAATTTCACTTATAAGATGTCGCGAAAAGGCCTTCTACGTACAAAAGTGGAGGCGATATACGTGCATATTTTATGTGATGAATAATAGCATAAAATGCGAGTGTATAAATTTTCTACCGAACTAACATGTGATCTTATGAGACTTAACTTATGATAACAAATGTTGATTTGACAGCTGCTACGGATTCATTCGACTTACTTTGTACGAGTGTACGGGACGAAACGAAATGTACAAATGAACTCACAAAAAAAGCGTTTTATGCAAGGAAATTCATCAATCTGACGATTTTATTTACCATGTTTTGTGGGTTTGATGTAATTTGTATGAAGGATGTTTTCAAGGATTCTTCAAGAATCCTTACAGGAATCGTTCTAGAAATTTATTAACTTGTGGTGGATACACCCCTGACTACGCCTGTGGAACGCGATCGGTAGAAGTAGAAGTCGAACGACAGAATGTTATGCTGGATAATCATAACATTCAGCCGTTGTAGAACGATGAACTACCAAATGCTTACACAGCAGAAAGTATGTGTCACGCCACTCAGTAGGTAGGCTAGCGTAAGGAAATGATTTTTGAATAAAGCAGATATATACGAACCACCGACTGGACAACATCATTCTATCCAAACTAATCCAGTCAATGCATGGCGATCCTGCCAGTATTAAGACCATAAATTAGTGTTTAGCACTAAGTGAAAGTATTCTACACTCAAGTGTAATGAAAAGTTTTGAAAAAAGAAGTGTTTGAGGCCGATATCACCGTAACAGTTGTGTACCAGAATGAACATTACGCGTGACATTAATTGCAAATTAAATCGCATGGGAAAAACTTACTGAAACGATGGGTTGGTTTTCGGCTGACGAAATCGTCGCCCCAACCATCACCGCGTCAGCACCGAATGGTCACCACGTAGCACAAACCATTGCACTTTGCGTAATGGCTGGCGTAGCCGTGGGCTACATATTGGCAAAGAGTATTATCAGGTGCCACCGCCAGCAAACTGAGCGGGTTGCCGAACGTACGGCACGGCTGGCGACGCTCCCAGCTTGATAAGTGAAAACGAGAAACCAACGTAACAAGTGAAACATGAAAAAGACTAGTTTTCTGGTGCTCCGTTAATTTTATTTTTCGTGTCAAATGTCAAAAAACTAAAATTTTAAAAGATTTTTACGATTACGCGGTACACAGTGACTCGTTGCATCGAGAAACAGTAAAGTGCACGTCAGAGAAAAACAATCGGCTTGATAAACCAATCGAAAAGAAGAAGTTCTCGTTTCGGACTAACCCCGCAAAGAGATGAACAATGGCAGAGAAACGGACGCTGCACGAGGAAACTGATATTGATTAGCTACGAGGAAGTCCAGGCCAAACAGCAAATAGGTGAGGCCGTATTTGGAGTTGCAGCAGCAGCATTGGCGAAAATCGAGCCACAAAGCACCCGGACGGGATGGCGCGAGACGCTGTTATTTGAATATCGAGAACTCAACCAGACAATGGAAAATTATTAACAACAACAGAGCAGGGGGAGTAACCAAATAAACTGGTAAATTTAAAAAAAAAAACATATTTACAAAAAAAAAATTATTTTAGGTAACAAGGATAACGAAATCAAAACAACCAAAAACATGAAAAACTAAGGAAAAAGAAGAAGATTAACGATAAACAAAAGAGAGAAAAACAGAAATGTGTGAGTAAACCAAAAATTTTTTAAAAAATTGATATCTTTTGAATGGATAGATTTTTTATAATCCAAGATGCAATTTTAAGATTGCATACTAGCTTGAAAAAATGTAATTTCGGACTAGAGAAAAAAAATAGCAAGATTAAAGGATTACTAAAACTCGAAGATAGATTGAGAATCATAGTAAAAGATAAAAAAAGTAAGAGTAAATCTATCAAAACAATATAGAGATCTGAGAGTGATCATAAATGCTTGTATCAAATTATTAAAAAGTTCAAACAAAAAGGACCTATCCATTCAAAAGATTATTAGTGAAGAATCAGACTCAGAGGAGGACCACTCGGAATCATCAGACGGGGAAGAAACCTTAGGAAGGAATCCAGGCACACTTACCAGAGCGATAAGTGATGCTCTGGAGGTGCACACCAATGAGGAGGAAACGGCTATGTGGATGCATGCCGGCCCCTCAGGGTTTTATAGAGGAAACTATCGGGGAAGAAGTTCTAATTTTCGGACAAGAAGAGGAAGCAGAGCAAGAGGTTTCGGTTATGGCAGAGGCCGAGGTAGAGGCTTAGCGTTAGCGTTAGCGTTAGCGTTAGCGTAGTTACGGTATACTTCGTAGATTGGATACTAGCAACATTTATGTTCCTTTTTGATAATCTCATTCAGACTGCTCTCAAGATCAAGGATGAGGAGTATTCCTTGATCCAATCTTAAACAAGAAGACCAAAACCATAAATATCGCTATTCCTGGCCACGCCCATCTTTACCGTAACTTGGGATAGGGGAAGGAAATGTTGATGTAGCACTTACTTAATGAGAGGCCACCGACTCAGCGACACCCTCATAAGTGCTACGGAGGTGGGGGTTGGGAGAGGAAAAATAAAGTCAGGATTCGCTTTGAAAGCTAGCGATAGACCCATGGCATTTATTGTTTAAGCGTTTTGAATTTAATCTTTTGAATGTCGGCAATCAAAGAGAAGATATTTGTCGTATTTAAGATATATGATTAATAAGATTCCGCATAGTACTTTCCGTTTTAAATAATTATGTTTGCGACGAATCAAGTGTGGGTATCTGCTTATTAATGATTTAAAAGCAGAACCGATCCCTCAAGGGTCATCGGAGGAAAAAAAACCGGAAAACCGCTACGCGTATGATCTACAATACTAGAATTTTTTTTATTTCACTATTCGGTAATTGAACATTAGAAACAAAAAAACCGTGTTTAACTTATGTAAAACGAATAGCAGCAATTCAAACAAAAAAAAAACACGCGTATTTTTATGTTCATTGCAAAAAAAGCTCAAAAAAACGGAATAAATGTGGAAATAGTGGCAATTTCAAAATATATTTCCTCTCATACGCGAACCATCCGATTATCCGTCACCTCGAACCGACGATGCTTATCACAAAAAAAAAACAATCGTTCCCGCGGCACTTATCAAGAATCAACTAATGCTAACAATATTCTGATAATAATTTGGAACAAACTCACCGGATCTCCCCCCAATTGGGTATAGCTGGTACGATGACCAATCCATTTTCATCAGTGGTTCGTATGACCACGTACGCCAACCGTTAGGCTCAGGTAGCACTACAAAGAAACCGAACGTCCCCACGGCACTCCACAACACATTGCTTCTCTCCGGAAACCGATCCATTCGTCCTTCAAAGCTTAAATTGCACCGACAACACCATTCACTACATATTACACTCATGTAAAAAGCACTGGCCAGATTAATTATTTTTAAAAGTTTTACTACACAAAAAAATGACAGCCGATTTTTTTTTCACGTCCACTCGCGCTCACAGACTGCTGCGATCTTTCGCAGAGGCCGAGGTAGAGGCTTCCACCAAAACCAGCAACCTCCCGGAAATAGACAACAACACAACAATAATAACAACTATCCACAACAAAACCGTGGTAACAACAACAGAGGTAGACACGGACATGCCAATGTAGCTGTCCAAGAACCTCAACAGCGACCAAATCAACAACAGGAAGAAGATGTTGCGAATATTATCGAGCTTTTTCGTGAGTAATGTAGGGAAAAGGCTACCATCGATAACATTCAACATCAAAAATGAACAGGTACCATTTATTTTAGACAGTGGAGCAAGTTGTTCTATTATTTCAGCACATCTTGTTCCCCGTGAAACAGCAATTGACAAAAATGACAAAATTAAAATAAGAGGAATAAATGGTTCAACTTTGTCGTCAGGAAGTATTAATATTTGTCTTTGCTATGGACAAACAGTTTTTGGAATCAAGGCTTATGTTGTCAAGGGATTACCCCCTAGCATACCTGCCTTGCTTGGAAAAAATTTCTTGTACAAGTATGAAACAATATTAAACTTCAAGGAACAAACACTAATTGCATACGTAAACAATTGCAAAATTAAAATACCATTCAACACACCAAATATGTCATTTATATGTGTACCCGCTAGAACGGAGATCACAGCATTTGTAGAGGTAAATGTAAACGAACCTCAGGTGTTATTAAGTGAGGAAGTCAAACCATACGTTTTTATAGCTAATTCAATTGTAAAACCTCACAATGGGAAGATCCCAGTAAAAATTTTAAATGTATCAAGAAAAACAGTTCTTTTGCATGAACTGCAACCAAAAATGGAAAAGCTTGATCAATATAATATAATTCAACTTGATGATGTCAAAACTGACTCGAATAGAGCTGAAAAATTGTTAAAGAAATTAAAAATTAATCACTTATCTCGTGAGGAAAAAGCCACGATTCGAAAAATTTGTCTGAAGTACAACGATATATTTTGTCTATCAGATGATAAGCTATCGGTTACCAAAATTTTATCACCATCGATTGCCGTTAAGCAAAATACGCAACCAGTATATACAAAACCATATCGGTTGCCACAATCACAAAAAGAAGAAATTGCCAAACAAATTAAAAATATGACTGACAGTGGTATAATAGAGGAAGCCCGTTCCGAATGGAATAGCCCGGTGCTCCTCGTACCCAAAAAGTCATGCGATGACAAAAAAAAAATGGAGGATGGTAATTGATTACCGAAAGGTAAACAATTCCCTTCAAGATGATAGGTTTGAATTAGGAAATATCGAAGACATTATAGATTCTCTGGCAGGGGCCAAGTACTTCACGCACTTGGATCTCTCGCAGGGATACTATCAATGTGAGATAGATCCTAAAAGTAGACCTATAACAGCTTTTTCAACAGCCACTGGTCAATTTCAAATGACCAGGCTGCCAATGGGATTAAAAATTAGTCCCTCAACTTTTTCAAGATTAATGACAGTCGCGATGTCGGGACTGAATATGGAAAAATGTTTAGTTTATCTAGACGATATAATAGTTTTTGGCAAGACACTAGAAGAACACAATAAGAACCTTATTGCTATTTTTGAAAGACTTAGGGGAGTTAATCTTAAATTAAATCCCGCTAAGTGCAATTTTTTGCAGCAAGAGTTGCTTTATTTGGGACATTTCATATCGGAAGAAGGAGTTCGACCTGATCCTTCGAAGATAGAAAGTATAAAAAATTGGCCTGTACCTAAAACAGCCGATGAAGTTAAACGTTTTGTTGCTTTCGCCAACTACTATCGAAAGCACATAAAAGATTTTTCAAGGATTTGTATTCCATTGAATCAGTTGACAAGGAAAGGTGTAGTATTTGAATGGATACCAGAATGTCAACAAAGCTTGGAAATATTGAAAACTAATTTTGTTAACCCACCAATTTTGGATTACCCGGATTTTGAAAATTCTTTTAAATTGCAAACTGATGCGTCAGGGTATGCTTTGGGAGCAGTGCTGTCTAACCGAAAAAACGGAAGACCAGTAGCATATGCATCCAGAGCACTGAACAAATCAGAATTAAATTATGGAACTATTGAATAGGAACTATTGGCTGTAGTTTGGGTGATCAAGCATTTCAGACCATATCTGTATGGAAGAAAGTTTGATTTGGAAACAGACCACAGACCATTAGTCTATTTGTTTTCAATGAAGGAACCTTCTAGTAGGCTAACTAAATTCAGGTTAGCACTGGAAGAGTATGATTTTAGTATAACGTATATTCCAGGAAAGGACAACGTATTGGCAGACGCCTTATCTAGGATGACAAGCGACAATTTAAAAGAAATAAACAAGAAAGTTGACCAAGATGTTCTAGTGACCACGCGAAGTAAATCAGCAAAAGAGAATTCTGATGGGGATCCAAATAATGAAATGGCTGGCCAGCATTCATTATCAGGATTGTCAATCGAAGTAATCTTTAATGAAAACAAAGTAATACCTGAAGTAAGATTTGATGCTCCAAAACATCAAATTAAAATTAATCCAGCTAAGACTCTAATCCAGCTACGGCGGATAGTAGTAATGCTGAAAGAAATGTGCAAAATAAACAAAATAAACGAGCTCGTAATAAAGAATACTGATCCAGGAAAACAATTTTACAACATGATACATACCAACAACTTAAATAATGGCATGCCACCATTGAGAATAATGGATCAGAAGATGAAGCACATTGAAAGTAAAATGGAGAAAGATCTCATAATAAATGATTTTCATTTACTGCCTACGGCAGGCCATGCAGGTATCGCGAAAACACTAAAGAACATACAAAGGCGATATTTTTGGTCGACTATGAAAAAGGATATTTCCAATTTCATAAAGTCTTGCGAATCTTGCCAGAAAAATAAACACATAAAACCCAAAAATGTACCACAGATCGTAACAACAACGGCAAATAGTGCATTCAGCAAAATCTATTTAGATTTGGTTGGACCACTTGTGCCTAGTTATGAAGGTCATTCATACATACTAACAACACAGTGTGAATTGACAAAATTCATCACTGCGACACCAATATTAAACAAATCAACCAAAATTGTTGCTAAAGCTTTTGTAGAGAATGTTATATTAAATTATGGAGTTCCCGATGAAATTGCTACTGATCGAGGAACAGAATTTATGTCAGAGTTATTTACAAAAATTTGTGAACTTTTAAAAATTTCTAAATTAAATTCAACTGCTTATCACCATCAGTCGATAGGCGCATTGGAAAACTCGCATAAGAGTTTAGGAAATTTTTTGAGAATCTATGCAGCAGGAAATCCTGGAGAATGGTCATCATGGACCAAGTTTTATCAATTTGCGTATAATACCACAACTCATCTGGAGACTGAAAAAACTCCATTTGAGTTAGTGTTTGGAAAACATTGTAAACTGCCATCAAGTTTAAGCGATCCTCCTACGATTCTGACACCCATTTACAATTTGGACGATTATTCAAAATTACTAAAAATAAAAATTCAAGCAACACAACAAGCAGCACACAAATCATTAACTGAAGCAAAAACAAGAAGAACTCTAAAATTAAATACAAACACAAAAGAATTACACTATGTCACTGGACAGTTATTGTTAATAAAAAATGAAACAGGGAACAAGTTTAGTACAGTATATGAGGGACCGTACCCTGTAGTAGAAGACAGAGGACCGAATGTAGCGATTCGAATAAAAGATAAGGTAGATTTAATTCATAAAAGTAGGACAAAACCTTTTATAACAAATCCATCAATTTTATAACCAATATAATACAGTAAAATATTTTTAGGACGTGTGGCGGATGAGCTCGCTACCACTTACGTTTTTAATAATACCAAACAAATATCATTCCATTTCACATAAATGAGTATCTCTAATGTTAGTTCTGTAGAGTCTTGAGAAGACTGAGCTGGAGATATGAGATATCAAAGGCGATCTACAATGGATCACATTAGTTAAACACATTTACATTTCAAATTATTAGAATTAAAAATAAACATGTATTTCAAACTAAATGTTTTACGTTTCAACCATTATAAACTAAATGTTTTATATTTTCAACTATAAGATAAAAATTTAAAAATAAATAAATAGGGCGTGTGGCGGATACACCCCTGACTACGCCTGTGGAACGCGATCGATAGAAGTAGAAGTCGAACGACAGAATGTTATGCTGGATAATCATAACATTCAGCCGTTGTAGAACGATGAACTACCAAATGCTTACACAGCAGAAAGTATGTGTCACGCCACTCAGTAGGTAGGCTAGCGTAAGGAAATGATTTTTGAATAAAGCAGATATATACGAACCACCGACTGGACAACATCATTCTATCCAAACTAATCCAGTCAATGCAAACTAACTAATCAACTAAGAATTCCACTGAGGAGACCTCTGAGAAGTTTCCCCTAAAACCACTAAAGGGATTTCTTGGCGTATCCTTGGCCAAGAAATACCGTGGTTTTCTCAAGTATTACTTTACCAATAACTCCAGAGGTTCTTCTGTGAGTTTTTTTTACTTATTTCAAGTATACCTCTTGAGATTTATCTGAGGATTTTTTTTCTGGTATTCATCTTAAAAGTTTCAATCCCTCAGATAATCGGAGATCCTTTTAGATTCGTCCTTCATTTTTCGTTTAAGGATTCGTCCATTATTACAAATAGTTCTTTAAGTAATAAAAGCAGCGTTTTCCCCAGAAACTTATAAGCAATTCTACCAGTTTTTTCTAGAATTCTCCTAAGACTTCTTTTATATGAAGTATCTAAAAAAATCCTAGAATTTAAGGAACTCTGAAGAAGTCTCAAGTTTTTTTTTGTTCGAAAGAAACTCGGCATGCTTTTTTATCAAGGTATATTCTTAAATTTTCTCTAAGGATACCTTTATGAGTTCAACTGGGAATTCCTCATAAAATAATATTATAATAAAATCAAAAAAAAAATTTTTTGATTGTCTCCTTGATCTGCATCGAAAACCACAACAACAAAATTTCAGGAATTAGCGCAATACATGAGTTTTGAGAATATGTCCTGCGATTTCACCAAAATATCTGGTGAATCGTTCCACGATATTTTTCACAAGTCTTCAAATAGTTTAACTAAGAATAATTGTAAGTGTACTACTAGATACCGTACAACATACAGATAGTTTTTTTGTGTCGGTTTTCAGCTTTCGCAGCTGGTTCGCCTCTTACAATACAGAAAGTTATTCAAGATTACGAAGATCCATTAAACAGAAGCATATAGAAACTTCTGAAACAATTGCTCTATTTATAGTTTTTGATTCCATAAAACTTTGCATTAAAAACTATTCCCTGGTGGAAGCTCTGGCTACGCCCTCGTTTGGGTGAATTTTTATCAGCAGAATAGTTTTTAACCACGAAATTTTCTTCCAAATTTTAATCGTTTTCGAAAAAATGCTTAAGTTCCGTGGGAGTTTAGTAATAAAAAGCATATTTTGCTAACCTCTATTTGAGGGGCCCTCAAATCTTCCTCCGTACCGGGCCCACAAAAATCTAACTACGCCACTGGTCGCAGTCGAGGATGGAGAGAAACGGCCATGAACCGAGTGAATTGGCGAAATATTTATGGCGAGGTTTTATCGAGATAATTGATGTAAAACCAAATAAATAAATATAATAAATACATACTGTTTAAAAGGAACAAACTAAAGTAAATAAATCACACAAGATCTTTACGGTTCACTACTACTAATCAGTACCGTAAAAACTTGCAAAAATTTGTAAAAACGTGAAAAACACCACGTACAACGCGACGCGAAATAATACTTTTTTCACTTAATCCGGGTGGAGTAGTTCCAGTAGAATCACGGAAAACGAGTGTGAAAAAACACCTCCACTGTTAAAAAAACAAATCAGCCAAAACTGAGTTATAGGCATCCGGAAAGCGAATTAAACGAAATCGATCAAAAACGTGACAAAAATGAAAGCAGTCTTTCAAGCGCGCAGCTTTCTGCGATCTGCTCTGCTCAAATATACTTGGAACGACCAGAAATTTAAAGAGGCTGGAACACATATGAGCATATGCTTGAGAGTAGCAAGCACGTGCCGAATGGTTTCATAGCTGTACACTGCATCATAACCGAGATGGCGCCATCATCAAGAAAGATGCTTCAATCAAAGAGGTATCGGAGGAGTCCGCAAAGCGTGTGAAGAGGCAACACATAGAGGTTGACAGCAGGAATGGGATAACTCCATTAAAAGTGGACGGACCCATCGCCTAATACCAAATGCGTCAAATTGGTATAAGAGAAATCAAGAGAAAACTTTTACCTGGTGTTAGTTTCTGTAGTTCTGTAGTTTCTGTTAGGATATGGTAGTTATAGGCAGAAACTACACAAACTTCTGACAGACAAATTCTCCAGACATTGTAATCCAATGGATGTGAGGAGATACCGAGTGCTTGAATGCATTAACTACGGTTATCACTCAGACTATGCAGGATTTGTTACGTTCATGACGTGCCGATCAAGAGTCGTCTGCAGATGGTTAGCATGTAATAAAAATGATTATAGACACATGCAATAACTATTAGTCATGTCGATAAGGGATAGATCTCATCAAACTTTTGGTATAACTTTAAGTATTGTGTTGATGATCTAAATATATTTATTAGATTATTGAACTAAAAATAACCACTTCGATGAATTAATTTAACACAAAATATAAAAAAATGTACGCAATATAGCACCATCATACTTCATAGTCTCTAATGTGAATCGAACCTTTTCCATATCATCCTACTGTACGACCAGAGTATCATATCAGCAAGAATTGATCTTCTTTTCTGCGAAGGATTACGCTTTTCTCAAGTCCGAACACTATAATCAACACCAAACATTTGCGCTCAGCGCATTCCATAATTAATATGTTCCAATGCCTTATCATTAGATATGTAAGCTTCAGCAAGTAAATAAATTGCAACAGGAACGTGCCAAATATCAACATTCCGACTCAACACTCACGCTCCTGCCATTGCTAGTCAGCAAAAGTGTGTGTGTTTGTATATGCATAGACATAAAACGGCGAGTACGAACAGAGAATGCGTTATAATTAATTACATTCTATCTGCTGAAATTAAAATTTATTCTCTTTCATGCGAACGCCGGTTTCATCGCTACTTTTTGGCGGTTCTTTTATTTCCAGGCTAGGTTGATGTGTCACAAACAATAAGACCTCTCTCGCAGAAAAAAAAACTAAATTCTCACATGTAACATATGACTGGAAAGGAATTCATTTTGGACAGGATACTTTGTATAAGGTTTTTATCGTTTTGTCGTTCTATCTTGGATCCATACATACCTAATTGTTTCTTGATAGTCTCGAACAAACTGTCTTATTACTGATTTTCAAATTAAGCTCGAGATTTTATGAAGTTGTAAAGAAAATGTCAAATTGATTTGGCTTCGTAATGCCTCTGGCGCTTGAGCCCATTAAATAGAAGAACAAGTAAGAACAAAAGATCACAGCCTAGATGTTTGCTTAAAACCAGCCTGGTAATTGAACATAAGGGCTGTTAATCTGTGAACACTTCCCGCAATTTCCAAAGCATAGCTGATGTGCACTGAAACTGATGATGCCGGCGATGGGAGATTCGGTCTTTCCAGTATAGATACGCTTTTTCATCTGGTTCTGAGTAAGGTACCGACACTATCCGATGTGACGCGTATACACATATTTAGTCATGTAGGCGTTCCCCATGCTGCCAAATGCAGACAGGACAAATGTCGACCAGAGTAATGAGCTACTGGCGGATTACGGATATCGGAGGGGTTGGACTCTAGGCTGCTGCAATAAATTATTCTCGCTGCTATCAGTTATTATTAACAATATAATAATGGCTCATAAACAACAACGGGAGGAAGACGTACCCTATTCCCGGCACTTTTGGTTCTCTTCATTATCGAGTTTTTCTTAAAGCAATAGGACTCAAAATTAGACAAACAATCTGACTTACCCAAACTACCCATAAAAAAGTAATGGATGTGCCCAAGTGGTGTTCTACCATGGTAATAAGTGAAATCAATTTAGCGTACTGTAATCCCGAGTAACACATTGATCCAGTAGCGTACGCAAAAAAAGGGGTTAAACCAACGATTTTACTTTGCAAAACTACTATAAATTGATTATTTTCTAACATTTTTGGGAACAATTTAACGTCTCGTGGCACTTTCTGATAATACGTAGTATCAATCATCAATTATAGTACATAGAGACTGTGGATCTTAGACGTCTGAACCTCAAAGTCTGGATGCCCTTACTCGAGCAGGAACGAATAACTCGTACCTATATTTGCATACCATATTTTGGTATTATACCTTAATTAGGTGTTGCTCAGTAGTATAAAATATTGTCCACACCTCAATTTTATATTATTGTGATATTGAAAATATTGTTTAAAACTAGTGAATGAAATTATCACGGAAATGAGACTTAAATAGGCATTTTTCAAGCAACCCGACAATTAGTTGCCGCCTTAATCTGTGAGAACCAGATTTCGTGAACTGCTATAGGATTTCGTTCTACTCCGTCGTAAGCGCTACTATACATAGACTCATTATCTAAGTGCAATTTTGTGAAAGCTGTTATGGTTCGTACAATTGTTTACCAAAAATGCAATAAAACTACTGTATTTCTGTAAATAACTTCAGTTCAATTATCCACTTTGCACTTTTTCACCGAAATCGCATGGACGAACACGATTTGAGAGAAATGCTTAGCGATCGAGCCACACCACTTTCCAACACAAGTTTCTTCCCGCCCCCGTGGGTGACTTACTTCGCCGGGCACTTATTTTCACTATGGAAAACCTTCGTACTTCTTCACTGAAGGATATCATTCCAATCACACGCCGTAAAACTTCAATAAATCACCTCATTTTACGAAATTTCCTCAACCGCCGCGTATAATTGAGAATGTAAACAAAGTTCAATCCGTCGTACTGAGAAAAAAAGCTTGTGCGCATCAATGTGTGCGCGGCGTTCGACGTAAAAATACGGTTCCTTTGATTGTGTTGTTTTCGCTGTACTGTGAGCAAATGCCATAATTGTACGGTCAAAAGGAATTGTGTTCATATGTTTGGGCTGAATTATGATGACGAACGCTGAAGGAATGGAGGGAGATGCCCGTAGATCTATATATTCTAGTAAAACATTTTATTATAGCGTTGATATATTGTGTTTTAACCACTCAATACATCACAGTGAACCGTAAGTTGTGAGACGAATCTGGAAACTGATTGCGACGGAGTTGAAAACGATACGACGGATTGAGAATAGGGATGGTACACAAACTATGTCACGCTAAATTTCGACTTTTTCGACCCCCTTCCCCCCTTTGTCACGTTTTTTGTATGAGTCCTCTGAAAATTTTCTAAGGCTTGTCACGCTTGGCTTGACCCCCTCCCCCCCTTGGAGCGTGACGTAATTTGTGCATGACCCCATACGGTAAGACGCATTTTCTTTGCATTATTTCCAAAAAGAGATCAAGATTTATCAAAATGTTATGGTACAATGCTAAAGCCGTTTTGAGAAAGAATTGTTTGGCATCGGTTTGTATCAGCATCATTCACTGCAATACTGGGAAAATTGCAGTTCTCACTGATCAATGCTTAATACGATAGATACTAGCCTTGATACTAGCACATCACCCTAATTGTTGATTATTGTACTGACGAAAAGCCAAGATCGATCCGACCCCATATGCACTGACTGATCCAACTTTATCGGCTCTAAACTTATAGCGATAATTATCACAAGGGAAATATGTAACAAAAATGTTTGCCGCCGACGGGGTTCGAACCCATGCCCATGTGCAAAAACGTTTTCAAAACGCGCGTGTACCATAACCACTCGACCACGCCAGCTTAAACGAAGGGGGAGAGAAATTTGGTATATAAAAACTACATGCGGAAGCGAAGGACACTCAAAACGATGAAACAAGAGTAGAAAAGAAGGAAGCCAACTCTTCGTTGCTGGTGATGATATAAATTCGTTTCTGCAGATCTCGTGAGAGCATACTCTCGCAGTGCAAGACGGGTAGGATATTATCACACGTCCCTTTTCTCCGGAAAATTGGCTTGAGCGATAGGCTTAAGATTATCGCCGTGACCGATAATTTCACTCCCTGTTTAACGATCAACGCTAAGTCATCGTAATCATCGTCATCATCGAAACTTGAAAAGCAGTTTTTCTGTTCAAAACAAAAAATTATTCAATGGAAATGTGTTCACTGTGTTTCGGTAGGGAAACAGAATACGGTAAACACATTTTCCTGTAAATTTTCTTGATTTTGAACGAAAAAACTGCTTTTGAAAATTCCGAGATCAATGACGGATCCTGCCCCCTTAAAACAATTAAAATACCTCATCGAGGTATTGCGAAGGTATTGAGGACTGCTTGAGGTGTTGAACTATAGGAATAATAATACTACTAAACATTCATCATGTATTATTGAGGCATTGCAATACCTTATCCAATTATCAATGTGGTGTTTGTAGAATATGCATAATATACTATTTAAAATATTTTACCTCTTATTTAGGGCTCTGTAATACCTCATTCAGGTGGTAAATACGGATATTACATGGCATGGAAATATTCTACAGCAAATTTCTTCTGCTTGGATAGCGATTGCCTCTCAACCCAGTTAGGCGAGTATCAACTCCCGTCGACGCCGTCGAGATTTGCTGAGAGATATAATCCCTGATCACGTTTTCCTTCAGAAGGAAAGTAAAACCGTTGGTCCCGGCTAATGGTTGATGAGTTCGATATCCCTTTCGGGACGGAGCTCCACAATTGTACTGGACATAATTTTTTGAAACGGCTCATTCAGGGCAGATTTTTCCGTCTTAAGTAATAAATAGTCAATGAGTTACATTAAAACCCCATGAAGAGTACAATCCATTTTGGAGCGTTAACACATAGCAAGAGAAATTTGATCATAATGGTGAAAAATTGTCCGTCGCGAAGGAGATATGTAGGATATCAGGTGTGTGGATGTCTCTCTGTACGTCCGTGACTAGGCTTAATATTGAAAACTTTTGGGATTGTAAAACATTCAATTACAGATAAGAGTTGTGAAAACATAATATTCCATCGACAAATCACCCAGCATGTAGCGCTGCTTATTTACACGACTAGCTACTATGCGTGTCTGCGGTGGACTGTCTCGGGTGCGTACGCGAATGGGGAACACCACCAATGCAGCAAATACGGCGGCTCACTAGACTGATTCAAGCTGTAGGCTGGCTCATACCACACAAGAGTGAATGGTATTTCCTATTGTAAAACAGTGTATTAAACTTTTAATGACTATTACTCACATACAAGCTCATAAATGTTAGAAACTTCGACGGAATTAAAAATTTGTTCACTACAATCGATGGGCTGCAAAACAGTGAGTCGACAACTAGGAAGGAGCGTTTAACACAGCTCTGGTCCTCACAAGTTCCTACCTCACGCTTCCACGGGTCAAACGATGACAAAGACTGCATAAGAGGAAATACGACCTGGAACAATCGGCAAAGACCCACGCGACGAAATAAGAATTACGATTGGAAACATGGAACAGGGAATTGCAAGTCACTTGGTTTCGCAGGTTGCGGTTGTTATCAAGTGGCAGCCGATCAACGCAAGGATGTGCAAGATGAGGATAAAAGGTCGTTTTTTCAACTACAGCATTATCAGCCTACACTGTCCACACGAAGGGAGACCCGACGATGAGAAGGAGACGTTTTACGCACAGCTGGAGCAGATAAAGATTCGTTGTTGGTTACATGAACGCACAGGTTGGACGAGAGTAAATGTACAGGCCGGTGATCGGGCGGAACAGTCTGCACGTCGTATCGAACGAAAACGGCCAACGGTCAACTTTGCAGCCTCTTGTAGTCTGATAGTCCGAAGCACCTTCTTCCGCCGCAAAGATATCCATAAAGCCACTTGGAGATCACCTGATAATCAAACCGAAAACCAAATCGACCGCTTTCTATTCGACGGAATATTCTTCTCTGACATCATCAATGTTCGCACATACCGAATGCGAATATAGATTCGGATCGTTACCTTGTTGCTGTATGTATGCGCTTAAAACTTTCGACGGTGACATGTGTAGAGACTGTGACGGAAATCTTCTCACGAACGATAGTGAGGTGGTTGAATTAGTGGATGGAAGGTGTCGTATATCCCATCTAAGTAAGGGCAACAAGCTGGATTGTGCCAATTATCGTGCGATCACAATTTTGAGCGCTGCCTGCAAGGTCTCCCAAATTTTGTGCCGCCGTCTATCACGAATTGCTAGAGAATTCGTTGGGCAATATCAGACAGGATTTATGAGCGAACGAGCTACAACGGACCATATATTCGTCATCCGCCAGGTGTAGCAGAAATGCCACGAGTACAATGTACCCACACATCATTTGTTCATCGATTTTATATCGACCTATGATACAATCGACCGGGATCAGCTATGGCTGATTATGCACGAATACGGTTTCCCGAACAAACTGATAAGATTGATCAAAGCGACGATGGAGTGAGTGATGTGCGTAGTCCGAGTATCAGGGACACGAGTCCCTTCGAATCTCGCAGAGGGTCACGGTTAGGTGATGGCCTTTCGTGTTTACTGTTCAACATTGCGTTAGAGGGTGTGATACGAAGAGCGCGATAAACACGAGAGGCACGATTTTCAGAAAGTCCGTCCTGCTACTTAGTTTAGCCGACGACATTTATATCGTAGCACGGAACTTAAACATGATGGCGGGTACGTACATCCGACTAAGGGCTGAAGCAATGTGCCCGTACATATGGCAACGCTTCTACTTCGGACCTTTGGGCTGCGTAGCTGACCAGTTTTTGGCTAAGCTTTACTTCGTTTTCGGAGGAAACGATTTTTTTCGATTTTGTCGCCGGTGACGGGTATTCCATAATGGATCATTGAAGGTAGTTTTTGCAAGTCCTCACCGCACCAAAACAAAGGCGCCTCTGTATATGGGATTTAACATTGTGACAGCATTGCTGTTCTGTCAAACACACAAGTCTACGGTGGCGCTATCTATGCTTTCCATAGCGGACGTTTTGGTTATTTTAATGATCCATTTGCCAGCAATGATCATAGCATCGGCTTGTAATTCTCTGGAAGATCCAATCCACTCTTCGCAAATTTCGAATCCCACGCCGCTGAGGTGATGAGCGGTGGAAATGATTTTTCGTTACGTACGTTTCCACGCTACCGCCCGACGAAAGCGATATGGTGATGAGCTTCCTTAGCAACGCCACCCGACGCGTCAAGCCGGTGTCTTCAAATGCTGCTTCAAGCTTCGCCCAAACTTCAGGGGCCATTTTCGCATCCTTTACGTAACCGGGACTGTCATTTCAATAGAAGAACTATCGAAGACCTAAAGCCCACCTAAAACGGAGACAAACGTCATTTCCTGAAATAAGACGCAATTTATCAATGTTGGTAGCTCTGTTATTGTTTTGTTCTGTTATTTGACAGCTCGAAATTCAGCCCAATTAGTGATAGTCTTTCACTAAGCGGGCTACAGGTTTAGTGCAACGAACGAAAGTTGACTGTATACCCCTGCATCTACACCAGTTCTTGCGGGAAGGTGTAGGGATGGTTAAATTTTATGGCAGAGAGGCTTGCTGTTTGGCAGACTGCCTATGTATCAGGCGTGGATAATGATGGAGGAATGGAAGCGTAAGAAAACGGTTTTTTGTCCGTCTCTGGGTTCAAGCAAATGCTATTAACGTATAGATCAACTGTGATAGATTAAAAGTGGAAGATAACAACAAGTGATAGATACAACTATTTGTAGTTGTACGGGAAAAGGACGTGTCTGAGATTGAACCCATGACCTTCTGCTTATGAAGCAGAAGCGGTAGCCGTTAAACCAACAACCCCGACCAAAAGCCCACCAACCTTTACTTAAATACGATAATAAGATTTAAAAAAAAACACTCGAATCAACGTGTTGGAATGTCGTTATCATCTTTAACACCGTATGCTACGCACATCAATACAGCTTCGCCTCCCTCCTTTCCAAGTTTGCTTCTAATGAATGTTCACAACTCGTAAAGTTAATGTCCAGCAAGCGGTGACATCGTTGCCACTTTCCTCAATAGAGATTATCGTTCACCTTTATTTCTTGTCTCGTTTCGAGGGCAGTTTAGGGTACGGTGAACATCCGACACACAACATGAGGACCGACCTTCCGACCGGTGCTATCAGCACGAAATGTAAACATTTATCTAATTAATTTGTCCTAAATCCACTCGTTTATCTCCTTCAGCTTTTCGGCGAGAGTTGCTTGGCTGCAGGTCGATTGCCGACAGGAGAAAGATGAGATATATTGAATTCCTAGGTGGGCACTAGTTTAGCGCCAAGATGTTGGGAGTATGTAGGAGAACAACTTGGCATCGTACAGTATTGGCCATTACAGCAGAAAGTTACGCAACATACACGCAAATAAATTTCGTTGTATAATCTACTGAATCCATGGTAGAATTAAGAACAGCACCAACGATTTTCTACCGACTACAAAAATCTGTTAAGTTTACTATAACCTTTTGATGCTTTCGACTGGTATGTTTCGCACTGGGGGATTTTTTCGGCAATGCAGTCTTAGGAGCAATTAAAACGACAAAATTTGTTCTATGCCCGACGTTTCAATGGTCTATGCCATCTTTCTCAAGGGTTCTATTAACGAATTGAAAACAAATTTATACATTAAAAAGGTTAAAAAGATGTACAAACAAGAAATGAAAAACTTACAGAAAAAGGTCGTTCTTCGTCAGGTGGGACGTTATACACATTCAATATCGTCAAAGTTTTACAAAATGCCATCAATTTTCTACAATTTAACAATTATATAAACAATCAAACGTACAAAAGACAATTTTAAAAAATTACTTACTATTAATTTAATCGAAAAAAAAAACTAACAGGAAAATTTTTTATATGGTGGGTCACTGCTCTAACTAATTCGTCACTTACTCTCTAATCAACAGTCATTTTGTATTTACATATAAAAGTTTGAATAGAATATTGTGTGAAAGTTATGTATGTTTATATTCTCTATTGGGTGTCGTTATCAGTAGTATTAGTGTTGTTCATTATTTGTCTATCGATATTGTTTGTTTTGATTTTTGATTTTAGTGTGTGTAAAATGCCTGCATATGTTGTACTAAGACTGTCGCAATCGCTTCGCTTGTTGACCGTCTTGTCTGTGGTAATTATATGACACATTTCCAAGATAGGGAGAGCAGAGAATCGTCGATGGCAATCAAGTATCTCTGTTTTCTCTAAAGCGAAGCGGTGTTTGTTATCGGCTGTATGCTGTAGGAGAGCTGTTCTCTCTTTTAATCTGCCGAGTTCATAGCTGTTGTAGTCCGCGTCGTTGTTGTTGTTTTCGATGTCATTCATAAGTCTGTCCAATTTGTTTATGTCACTTTTATGGTGTCCTACTCTTTTCTTCAGGCTAGTTGTGGTGAGTCCAACGTAACTAGCATTACAGTCTCCACAGGGTATCTTGTAAATTACGTTGTTACGTTGCTCTTTTGGGATTTTGTCCTTAGTTTGAGTGAACAAACTTCTGATTAAAATTTACCTGGTTAAAATTACTGAGCAGTGCAGTAAATTAGACTATGTCCATAGTAGCATCCACTACAAAGCATTACATTTCAATCCGTGACACCCATCGTATAACACAGTACCGGGGTAACATTGATCATTTTTCTGAATTTTTTTTTTAATATTTCGTTTGAAAATGCAAATGTTGTAAATTTCATATTTTTAAAACAAGTACTGCTACCCATAGGTCGAGACTATATACTGTATTTTGTTTATTGAAAGATTTAAGCATGTTTTAAAAAATGTTGAAACCGATTTTTTTATTTAGCTGATATGGGGTAACATTGATCACCTATGAAAACAACGTTCGGTAATATTGAAAATGTCGTTTCTTACTTAAATAATGACCCCTGAAGCCGAATATGAAGGCCAAACGATAACAAGTCATTTACTTTTTGAGTTATTTCAAAAATAAATTCAATTTGAACCGCGCAATACGCCTAAAGGTAGGCAATTTCCTAAGGGAATTCTACATTCCTAACAGTAATTCGGTAATGTTGCCTAATTGAGCATACTTATAAAAGTTTTGACAACGGAATCGTTTTCGGCGATGCCATTTTTAGTAAAAGCCACATTTTCCTTGCTTATATCGTCTGCAGAACTTATGTGAGACATGAATATTTGGTAGTGTCATCCTAAACAATAAAAATCATTATTTCGAAAAGTTAACAAATTTACGCATAAGGTAAACGCAATTTTCGCAAAAATATTACCTTTTATTAGCTCATAACTGTAAGAAAGAGAAGTACTATTCATGATAAGGAAATGTTCCATCAATAAATGATAATCCGAACTTTTTATGAGATAAGCCATTCCGATCAATGTTACCCCGCTGATCAATGATACCCCGGATTACGGTATGGTTAGTATGATTCCAAACTTGTCAAATCTAGAATGTTTCTAGTCATATAATTCATGAACTCATAAATACTATAACTCTGGTTAAATAAACAGAATATATTTTCTTGTGTAGTAATGCTGACTATGTTATGGAAAAGTTATCAGATTAATGTAGCCGGTTGAAAATCGTTGGTGCAGCTCTTAATTTTACCATGGATTCAGTAGTTTCTACAATAAAATTCTTTTCAGAGTAGTGCAGCATGATGATTTTTATAGCGCAAGCCGTTAATTTATTCAACAAAACTTGCCAAGTTGGATAACAACGAAGAGTGCTGTAAAAAACCAGTTCTGAGCCGAGTTGTTAATAACATTTGCAATTTCTGGAAATCATACTGTAATAAGTCATCACCCAACTCAAATAAGCGAAGTTTTGTGTAATGAATGATTACGTAACTAAAATCAATTGCGTAATGAGTTCTTGCAATTTGCAATACACATGATTTGATGCAGAATAGGCCGTTTCATGACAGATTGGGGGGTGACCCATTTCACATAAAGACGTTTCGCATAAGGACGTTTCGCATACGGACGTTTGACATAATGGACGTTTTGCATAATGTAGTTTCATATAAGAACAGGTAGCATTTCAAAGGAGGCATATAATTCTCATTATGCCAAATGTCCATTATGACAAACGTCCGTATGCGAAACGTTCTTATGCGAAACGTCTTTATGCGAAATGTCCCACCCCCGTTTTTTATCGTTATGTTATGAAACAGCCTATTTTCCAGCACTGAATTATGTACAGTCGTAACAGTCATTACGCAACTAAAAGCAGTTGCGTAATTTAATTACTATTATCGAACGCTTTTTCACTACGCAACTGATTTGAGTTGCGTAATGAATCATTACACAACATTTTTTTTAAATTACAAAATGAAGGTTACTGCATCCCAATATGATTTCCTATACCCTCAAGTGGTCTTCCACGAAATTGCAAAAATGTTGTAAGCAAAAAAACTCAAAATACTGAAAGTGAAATCAGCTGCGTTTTGACTCTAACGAGATTGCATAATTCAGGATAGGAAAGAAGGCCGTTTCATGACGAACAGAAATGACGAAAATAGCCTATCACGATGAGAAATTGCAAAAACTACTATTAAAGCACAAAATCACAAATTGGGAATCTCATCTCAGCATAAACTTTTGTGTCTACATTATATTTCTATAAAATAAACAAACCTATTTCAGATATTTTTAAAGATTGTAAAAAATGAAAAACTTATCAAATTCACGAAAAAAAAACTGTTTAGTAGTCAACTGTTTTATTATCACTACTGTATATGTGTACGAGGTAGCCACCTCTGACAACATCTGCAGCTCAGCTGGTTAGTCTACCAGGCAGGAGCCGACCGTAGGTGGTGATTGCACTGAAAGTTTCTGACTTCGTGTAACTTTCTGGGCGTGAGGCAAAGACAGGAAGAGTTTGCTTACACCCTCCAGGACGACACGTGTCCGCATACAACAAGAGAAATTTAATTATAACACAACACTTAACGACCACTATCACCATGTAGGGATGTGGTCTGCTTTCTTGTTGTATTCTTTGGCTTATCAATTGTTTTTTTTTAATATAATTGTATCGTCATCTTTTTTCCCTTTGTTACTTTATGTCCTCACAAAGAAATAAGCCTGTTGTTATAGGAAATTCAAAAATTGACTTATTTTAACTGCAAACAAATCGGGGTGAAAATTAGTTGCATCGCCGTTCACAAATTACGTAACGATCTAGGGAGATGGGGAGGAGTAGACTCAAGCATTACGTCCCATACAAAAATTTTAAATTGTCAAAAATTGACAATTTTAGCGTTACGTTACCTAAGAACATAAAAATTATGAAAATTTTGTGTAAGTTAGTCTTAATTTATTGTAGGGGAATGCGGGCATAATGGACACATCAAGCAAATGCTTGTTTTAAGACCATACAATGACATTTTTTTCAAATTACTCCCGGCTAGTTTTCAAGTTTGATGTTAGTACGACGTGCTACATTCATTCATGGTAATAAAAATCATATCATATGCCAGAAAAGTGGCGTAGTAAATTAGGTCCAATCGGGGCAAAATGAACACTTGCATGAAATTTAATGATTCCAAAATATTTAATGTCTGTCAGTCGTTCCGATGTGTAAAAGAGCTCTCTTTCTCTATCATACACAGCAAAAAATTCTCAAATTTACATGGCTCGTAATTGTCTATGATAATCATGTAAAACGAGTTGCAACTGAACATTCAACGATAATTAATATAAACTGTCTCATTGCATTCGATAATGCTTGCAAACTTGAGTGAAACTGAAACATTTCATGATCTTCCATCCAACATTCGCCAATGTTGCATGCTTTATTGCATCTTGAAAGTGAAATTGCAAACAAGAATTCTCAGTTTACATGATTCTACGATGAATATTCTGTCAAAAATGATGCACATGGATGGATCGACGGCTTGTCATTCCATGTGCATTATTTATGATTGAATTTTCAGCGTGAAAATCATGTAAACCGTGCCGTTTTGCATGCAACATTCTTCGAGAGAAGACGTTTCGCGTTCAATATTAAGGATTTTGGTAACAATGTTGTATATAATAGATGTGTTTATAGGTTTTATCATTGAATAATACATGAGAAATGGCTTTGCATGATTGAGGCTAATATTACGTTCCGTGTAAATCTAAGATTTTTTTGGTGTGTAAGAACTAAAAAGAATCTTCCTAGGTTCGTCATTTTGCTCAAAGATTCTCCCACCGCTTTGCTTCTATGCCAATTTGAAGTTGCGTTGCGTTGCGTGGTAACGGAGTATTTCGTAGATTGCATACTGAAAACTGTCATGTTAGAAACTAATATATATACTAATATTGTCAGAAAGTTTCAGAAATATGTTAAATTCTTAAATTTTGCAACAGGATTTTTCCAAATTTTATTCAAGCTGAAACTATCCACAAATTTCCTTAGCAGTTGTTCAAAACTTGTTTGTCTTTGGTGATCTAGAAATCTCATATAAATTGATTATGCATAGTTTTTGAACATAAAATGGAGTGTTGATAGATTTCTAGATGTTATTTATCGAAAAAAAAAACTCGCGATTACCATTCGGAAAAAATATGGAGTAATTTCTATAATCTGGAAGAATACCTGATAGAATTTTTGGAGAAATTTTTGAAAAGTATCTGGAAAATACTTGGATGAACCTCTAATGAATTTTTTGGAAGAATTTATGGGCGTTATCTCAGAAGAAATAATATAATTCTCTGACGAAATCCCAGAACAAGTTGTTCTGTAAATTTTTAAATATTTCCACGGAAGAGTTCAAAGAACAGTTGAACTTATTCCGCAAAAACATTGTTTTTTTTTGGTAGTTTGGTTTTTGAAGAAATTTTTAAATATTATTTTCAAGAGAGTTTCGAAGGCAAGTGGAGAGCTACATCAAACTGATTTTTTGAGGATAAAAAAACACTTGAAGCACTTTCTGTGAAAAAATGCAGATAGATCTGCGGAAAACTTCTCTAAGAAATCATCAATAGCATTTTCCCAATTGAATCCTATTCAATTGCGTATGGAAATCTTTTGGAATAGAAGAAATTCTAAGATTAACACACACAAAGTTGTAAAAACTGTTGGTGAACTATCTGAAGAACCTTTTTTTTATTTTTATTAGCATCATTAGGGGTATTCCTTAGCCAAGTGGTTAGAGTCCGTGGCTACAAAGCAAAGCCATGCTGAAGGTTTCTGGGTTCGATTCCCGATCGGTCCAAGATCTTTTCGTTATGGAAATTTCCTTGACTTCCCTCGGCATAAAGTATCATCGTACCTGCCACACGATATACGAATGCGAAAATGGCTACTTTGGCAAAGAAAGTTCTCAGTTAATAACTGTGGAAGTGCTCATTGAACATTAAGCTGAAAAGTAGGCTTTGTCCCAGTGAAGACGTAATGCCAAGAAAAAGAATAAAATGACGGATCTACCTCTTAAACGTTAATTCTTCTTCTTCTTCTTCTTCTTCTTCTTCTTTCTGGCGTTACGTCCCAACTGGGACAAATCCTTTACTAACAATTACTCTAGAAAATCATTCAGGAATTTCTCTATGGTTTCATCTAGTTATTTCTCTATAGATTCCTCGTCCTCTAGAAATTCAACCAGTTATTCCTTAAGTGATATAACCAGGAATTACTCCAGGGGTTTCCACTGGAGTTTCTCCAGGGATACTTCCAGGGATTCCTCCGGGAATTTTTTCAGTGTCCTTCAGTAATTGCGCCAGGAATTTCTTCAGGGATTCCTCCAGGAGTTCTTTCAATGATTCCTCCAGAAATTGCTTCAGGGATCCCCCTATGAATACATTCAAAGATCCCTCCAGGAGTTTTTACCTACATAAATTTCTTCAAAGATTTCTTCAAAAATTCCTTCGGCAATTTGTTCTGAGATTCCTCCAGCAATTTCTTCAGAAATTTGGCCGAATGCCGTTTGGCCGAAATTGAAAATAATTGATGATAGATAATAGTTAGCATGAATTTTTAATGAATTTCAAAGAACAATTTATTCTTAAAGAAGGATAAATCAGCTCTTTAGTATTAGTTCAAGAAATAGTCAATGCTGAAAGAAGAACATCATAAATGAAAACAATTATTATACTCTCTGCTAGTGGTAATAGTAGCCAGCAGAGGTTATCGCATTGCGTTTGTAGTCATCTTTTGACAGCAACTAAGACAGTTTTGTAGCATCGGTTCACTTCAATGCTTCGAATCGTATTAAGCGATTTTATTCATAGTTCTAGCAAACACGAGTTTTGGCTTCTTCTTTTCTCGACGGAGAAACAGTGAGCCTACAGGGTGTTCGTAAATTATCCGAACAACAAAATATGAGAAAGATGATCTCACATTTAAAACGATAAAAAATCAATGACCTTGTACCTTTTTTAATACATCCATATGTTGACACAAAATAGAATTTCAAATAATTTAGAAATGATCGCTTCTTGCTGAGATAGGCAAATTTTAATTTTTTGGAGACGTTATTCCTGAGGGCCGCTAGTCATTTTAGAGATGTTTCTCCCTAAAATCTGAAATAGATTAATCCAAATTTTCTATTACTGTTTGAAGTAATCTACCGTTCCTTGGCTTCAAGTTAGGCTGGAAATAGAAAATGAATCAGTTCTAATCCTTCGAGTTCTATGGACTTTTATCTTTCGTCAGAAAGCTCGAAAAACGGCTCTCTCTCTAAGACCTTTCCACACTTTTGTTTTGGTTTTACAAATATTTAAAAGCGGAAATGTGTGAAACTTACTGCTAAAGAATATAATAGGCCAATGCATTATACCATGCAAGAATACTAAAATTATTCCGCTTAAGTGTATAGATCCATGCCTTCAAAGTTTGTACGGATAATTTGCGGACACCCTGTATTAGTATTTGACGTTCACTGAATCGTACGATTTATTGATATACGAAAGCAACGGTGCAGAGTTAATCTTGGAGGACAATGAAATCTTTCCTTAGTTAACCCTTGCGCTAAAAAAATATGTTTTTAATTAGACTCTTCATGAGCGTATTAGAAGCCATAATTCCAATAAACTATGAAAAATATTCAAATATGAAAGAACAGCCTATGATCAAAAGAAGGAAAAATCTCTTATAAAAACTAAAGCAAGTGTAATGCAAATAATTATTATAAGGTACCCCGGGGCAAGTGAGAATCCGGGGTAAGTGGGGCGTTTCGTCATAGCTCAACTAGGAAAAGTTTTTCATGGGGGTATTCTTCTAGAAAGTTGAAGATACAATGACAAGGAATGTATTTAGTACTAAACATATTGTTATTTTTATTACTATGTGGTTCATGTAACAGTTGTCAGTTCAGCGCCATTTTCAACTTGCATGACAAATTGTGACACGTTTCACGTCTTGCATTGACTCGCAAAAAATAAATGTGTTTTAAAACGAATTTCCATCAGTAAGCTATAATTTTTAGTATTATTACAAGCTGCTAACGATAAACCAGTATTTTGTTTTCATTTCATATGAAATTTTCGATGGTCTATATTACCCCAAAATATATTTGTACCTGGGGTAAGTGGGACCTATAAAAACAAAAACCAGAATCAAAACTTTTCGTACACGTTTCATACATTTTGCTAGAAAGTAGCACTAAAACATTCAAACAAATGATTTTTATCAAAAAAAGATCAACCTCAAATTACGTAATTGCATAAGAGGGAGAAGAAAAGTGTTATTATTCTTTATTTTTTAATTATTTTTTTATTTTTGAAATACGACTTCAAAATTGAACAAACACACAGCTGAAATTTGAAATGCATCATGAGAACGATTACTTTTCTATGTTATTTGAACTTTATTTGTTATTTGTACCAAATACAGTAGTGATGGAAAACAATTCCATCCCATAAGGTGGTTTTCTGCCATGCATATAAATTATAACAAAACATATATTTAATTAACAACTTATAAATGATACTAGCCCAGGGCTAAAAATCTCGTTAATAAAGTCAAACCAACCAACCAACCAACTTATAAATGATATACACTACCCGCCATAAGTATGGAATCGCATCATCTAGTATTGCAACACCTCAATTGAATATTGCAGCACCCCAAAAAGTTTAGCATCACCCGTAAGCTATTACACTAATGACGCAATATCTTGGAAACCTTACTTTCTAGAAAGCTGCGGTCTTCAGCAAAGTTTTTCAGAAGCCTTACGGCGTTCATAAGCTGAAATTTTTAATGCGCCATTTTGCCGCTACGTGGCGCTAGTGTGCATGTAAATTGGTCTTATTTTAGACGGCTCTAGCTCATGAACCTGACCACTTAGAATATTCGTGTCTTCAGCAAAGTTGTTCAGAAGCTTAAAAGCAATCTGAGGCAGCACTGATTGGTTAGCAATTTTGCCGCTACGTGGCGCTAGTGTGCATGTAAATTGGTCATATTTTAGACGGCTCTAGCTCATGAACCTGACAACTTAGAATGTTCGTGTCTTCAGCAAATTTGTTCAGAAGCTTAAAAGCAATCTGAGGCAGCACTGATTGGTTAGCAATTTTGCCGCTACGTGGCGCTAGTGTGTATGTCATTTGATCATATTCTAGAAGGCTCTAACTCATGAACCTGACAACTTAGAATGTTCGTGTCTTCAGCAAAGTTGTTCAGAAGCTTAAAAGCAATCTGAGGCAGCACTGATTGGTTAGCAATTTTGCCGCTACGTGGCGCTAGTGTGTATGTCATTTGATCATATTCTAGAAGGCTCTAACTCATGAACCTGACAACTTAGAATGTTCGTGTCTTCAGCAAAGTTGTTCAGAAGCTTAAAAGCAATCTGAGGCAGCACTGATTGGTTAGCAATTCTGCTGCTACGTGGCGCTAGTGTGCATGTACATTGGTCATATTTTTGACGGCTTTAGCTCATGAACCTGACCACTTAGAATGTTCGTGTCTTCAGCAAAGTTGATCAGAAGCTTAAAAGCAATCTGAGGCAGCACTGATTGGTTAGCAGTTTTGCCGCTACGTGGCGCTAGTGTGCATGTAAATTGGTCATATTTTAGACGGCTCTAGCTCATGAACCTGACAACTTAGAATGTTCGTGTCTTCAGCAAAGTTGTTCAGAAGCTTAAAAGCAATCTGAGACAGCACTGATTGGTTAGCAATTTTGCCGCTACGTGGCGCTAGTGTGTATGTCATTTGATCATATTCTAGAAGGCTCTAACTCATGAACCTGACAACTTAGAATGTTCGTGTCTTCAGCAAAGTTGTTCAGAAGCTTAAAAGCAATCTGAGGCAGCACTGATTGGTTAGCAATTCTGCTGCTACGTGGCGCTAGTGTGCATGTACATTGGTCATATTTTTGACGGCTTTAGCTCATGAACCTGACCACTTAGAATGTTCGTGTCTTCAGCAAAGTTGATCAGAAGCTTAAAAGCAATCTGAGGCAGCACTGATTGGTTAGCAGTTTTGCCGCTACGTGGCGCTAGTGTGCATGTAAATTGGTCATATTTTAGACGGCTCTAGCTCATGAACCTGACAACTTAGAATGTTCGTGTCTTCAGCAAAGTTGTTCAGAAGCTTAAAAGCAATCTGAGGCAGCACTGATTGGTTAGCAATTTTGCCGCTACGTGGCGCTAGTGTGTATGTCATTTTATCATATTCTAGAAGGCTCTAACTCATGAACCTGACAACTTAGAATGTTCGTGTCTTCAGCAAAGTTGTTCAGAAGCTTAAAAGCAATCTGAGGCAGCACTGATTGGTTAGCAATTCTGCTGCTACGTGGCGCTAGTGTGCATGTACATTGGTCATATTTTTGACGGCTTTAGCTCATGAACCTGACCACTTAGAATGTTCGTGTCTTCAGCAAAGTTGATCAGAAGCTTAAAAGCAATCTGAGGCAGCACTGATTGGTTAGCAGTTTTGCCGCTACGTGGCGCTAGTGTGCATGTAAATTGGTCATATTTTAGACGGCTCTAGCTCATGAACCTGACCACTTAGAATATTCGTTTCTTCAGCAAAGTTGTTCAGAAGCTTAAAAGCAATCTGAGGCAGCACTGATTGGTTAGCAATTTTGCCGCTACGTGGCGCTAGTGTGTATGTCATTTGATCATATTCTAGAAGGCTCTAACTCATGAACCTGACAACTTAGAATGTTCGTGTCTTCAGCAAAGTTGTTCAGAAGCTTAAAAGCAATGTGAAACAGCACTGATGGGATAGCAATTTTGCCGCTACGTGGCGCTAGTGTGCATGTAAATTGGTCATATTTTAGACGGCTCTAGCTCATGAACACCTGACAACTTAGAATGTTCGTGTCTTCAGCAAATTTGTTCTGAAGCTTAAAAGCAATGTGAAACAGCACTGATTGGTTAGCAATTCTGCCGCTACGTGGCGCTAGTGTGCATGTACATTGGTCATATTTTAGACGGCTCTAGCTCATGAACCTGACCACTTAGAATGTTCGTGTCTTCAGCAAAGTTGGTCAGAAGCTTAAAAGCAATCTGAGGCAGCACTGATTGGTTAGCAATTTTGATGAGGGTGGCTCTGCTTTTAGCGAAATGACGGATCCGAAATTTGAACTGAATATTGGAAATAACTTTAAATTAAAACTGTGTAGGATTCCTTAAGGCATTAAATATAGCCTATTTTAACAAAAAATGTCAAATTTTGTAATTTTTTAACACATAGTAAACAATTATACAGTACTGACCCGATATTGTCAGCCCCCGATGTCTTCCCCCGATTTTGTCAGCTTTTTGACCCGATTTTGTCGGCTTGTTTTAAATTTATCAAAAAATTGTTTTCGCCATGTTCTACCATATTTTCATTAAAAATGATGATGATGTTTAATGTCATGCACGCATGGGCATAGCTAGAGGGGGCAATGGGAATGCCTCCTCCCCTTTGGACGATGCTAAAAACAATATTACGGGAATTTATCATGTGTTTGTATTCTTAAAAGATTGTCTCCAGCACTCATATTTATATAATTGTTGCATGATGTTAGATTGGAAAACTTATGGAGTGTTCCAAACAATCAGCTTTTTGAAAAACTTCTTGCCATAAATTTTTCGAAGGGTATATCAAATCTGTTGGGAAACTCAAAAAGGTTCTACAAAATTTATTGTCAGCAGAATATTATCATTAGAGTAATCGGACTCCTCGTATTTCCCACAGGAATTCCACTCGAGATATCATTCATAATCCTCCAGATATTTCTCCAACGTGTTTCTCCAATTATTCCTGAAATTATTCTATAAATCGTTCCTGGCTGTACCTCGAAAATCTCCAGAGATTCCTCAACAAAATTTAAAGGTGTTTTCTAGAGGTGATTCTAAAAATTCTTCCATAAAAACTCAATTTAATATGCCAAATATTAAACGAGTTATGCACAGTGATCTCAAGTATCATAAAACTGTGTTTCGTTACTTAGCAACTTGGCAACTCGCTAGTTAAATCATTCTTAAAATTAAAAAAAAAACGGGATTCATACAGCCGAGTTTATGACAAAAAAAAAAACATGTGTGTAGGTTCATTCATGAATTCCTCCGAGAATTTCTCTCAATACTACTTCACAAATTAATCTATGGATTCCTGTTACATAAAACTTTTCTTTCAAAAATTTCCAAACAATAATTTCATAAATTGTTCCAGAAACATACTGGGTACACCGAAAGGGTTTTGCGTCTAAATTAAAATTGATTTTTGCTTGAACTTGAACTCGACCACAAACTTCACTCAAAATTCTAATAGAATGTTTTTATTTTTCAAGTAATTACTTCAATAATTATCTTCTTTTAGTCCTTGTTGAATTCATTCCATTTTTATCTTCAGTATGTCTCGAGATAAACTTCAAAATTTGCTCACGAGATTTTCAGGAACTTGACTAGGAATTTCACCAAAATCATTTTGAAGCAAATCATCCCTTAGGTATAGGAATAATTTATGAGATTTATTCACAACTTCATGTGATGTAATTTATGAATACTTCTGCGCTAAGAACCCAGCAAAAATATATCCATGAAAACTAAAGAAAATTTCTTGGTTTTCATACAGTAAGAAATATTTTACACACATTCCATTTCCAAACATTGAGTTTTAAAACAATGTTTAGGAAAAATTATGTGAAAACTCCGTATGAAACATTTTTTGAAGTATACTAAAATGAATTCCAAGAAGAGCTTCGAGGCAATTATTTATGCTATGTATTTCGAAGGAGTTTCTAAATCAAAAGGAATTTTAATATGAACCTCTTTAGGAATTTCTGTGTTCTGTGAGAAATTTTTAGATAATTCATCGATCATGTATAACTAGGAACTCAGGTTGATTCCATTTGTTTTACTGGACAAAGCAAAATTGCCGATCAAAGGAACCACAACGAATCGAATCTTTGGAATTTTTCCAATAGGTAAATCTGCAAGACTTTAAATAGACCCGTCACTCAACATTGAAATAAGACGCGTTTAGGATTTCACTTAGCTTACTATGAAAAAAATACGGTGGGTATCTTGTATAGTTTTATGTTTCATGCAAAAAGAGTGTATTGTATAATGATCGTTTTGTCGTGAAAATCGTGAATGAAATGTTAAGATTCGATCTTCTCAAGACCCCCCCCCCACCCCTGATGAAAAAACCTGGCTATGCCAATGGTCATCGACCCCTAAGGGACCGTTCAAATATTACGTAACGCAACAGGCGAGGGAGGGGGTCTTACATAGTGTTACGGTTCAAAGAAAAACGTAAAATTTTCTATACAAAAGTTGTTACGTGGAGGTGAAAGGGGGTCTAAAGTTGACAAATTTTGCGTTACGTAACTTTTTAATGAACTCTTAAAAGTCCATGCAAGTTCTTGACGCGGTTCACAAGCAATCATTAACACGTCGAAATTTGAAAAACAGGAACATAATAAAATGACCCGATTTTGTCAGGTTCCCCATTTTGTCAGCCTAAAATTCATCGAGGGGCTGTCAAAATCGGGTCCTCACTGTATTATATTCCACAATGTTTTGAATTTTGTCTAAGTAAACAGTTTCGTAGAAAATGCCTTCTTCTAAATATTTGCTGAAGATACGAACATTCTAGGTGGTCAAGATCATGTGCTAGAGCCCGCGGAAATATAATCAAATCTACCTGCACATCTGAGAGAGAAGAGACAGATAATAAAAAAAATAAATAATAAAATAGTAAAAAAGAAGTCTAAGAAGGCAAGAAAACATTCCAACTGTCAGTGAGCTGTCTCCTCTCTCAGCTGTACGCTAGCACCACATAGCGGCAAAATTGCTAACCAATCAGTGCTGCCTCACATTGCTTTTAAGCTTCTGAACAACTTTGCTGAAGACACGAACATTCAAAGTGGTCAGGTTCATGAGCTAGAGCCTGCTAGAATATGATCAAATGACATGCACACTAGCGCCACGTAGCGGCAAAATTGCTAACCAATCAGTGCTGCCTCAGATTGCTTTTAAGCTTCTGAACAAATTTGCTGAAGACACGAACATTCTAAGTGGTCAGGTTCATGAGCTAGAGCCGTCTAAAATATGACCAATTTACATGCACACTAGCGCCACGTAGCGGCAAAATTGCTAACCAATCAGTGCTGCCTCAGATTGCTTTTAAGCTTCTGACCAACTTTGCTGAAGACACGAACATTCTAAGTTGTCAGGTTCATGAGTTAGAGCCTGCTAGAATATGATCAAGTGACATGCACACTAGCGCCATGTAGCGGCTAAATTGCTAACCAATCAGTGCTGCCTCAGATTGCTTTTAAGCTTCTGACCAACTTTGCTGAAGACACGAACATTCTAAGTGGTCAGGTTCATGAGCTAGAGCCGTCTAAAATATGACCAATTTACATGCACACTAGCGCCACGTAGCGGCAGAATTGCTAACCAATCAGTGCTGCCTCAGATTGCTTTTAAGCTTCTGAACAACTTTGCTGAAGACACGAACGTTCTAGGTGGTCAGGTTCATGAGCTAGAGCCTGCTATAATATGACCATATTACATGCACACTAGCGCCACGTAGTGGCAAAATTGCTAACCAATCAGTGCTGCCTCACATTGCTTTTAAGCTTCTGAACAACTTTGCTGAAGACACGAACATTCAAAGTGGTCAGGTTCATGAGCTAGAGCCTGCTAGAATATGATCAAATGACATGCACACTAGCGCCACGTAGCGGCAAAATTGCTAACCAATCAGTGCTGCCTCAGATTGCTTTTAAGCTTCTGAACAAATTTGCTGAAGACACGAACATTCTAAGTGGTCAGGTTCATGAGCTAGAGCCGTCTAAAATATGACCAATTTACATGCACACTAGCGCCACGTAGCGGCAAAATTGCTAACCAATCAGTGCTGCCTCAGATTGCTTTTAAGCTTCTGACCAACTTTGCTGAAGACACGAACATTCTAAGTTGTCAGGTTCATGAGTTAGAGCCTGCTAGAATATGATCAAGTGACATGCACACTAGCGCCATGTAGCGGCTAAATTGCTAACCAATCAGTGCTGCCTCAGATTGCTTTTAAGCTTCTGACCAACTTTGCTGAAGACACGAACATTCTAAGTGGTCAGGTTCATGAGCTAGAGCCGTCTAAAATATGACCAATTTACATGCACACTAGCGCCACGTAGCGGCAAAATTGCTAACCAATCAGTGCTGCCTCAGATTGCTTTTAAGCTTCTGACCAACTTTGCTGAAGACACGAACATTCTAAGTGGTCAGGTTCATGAGCTAGAGCCGTCTAAAATATGACCAATTTACATGCACACTAGCGCCATGTAGCGGCTAAATTGCTAACCAATCAGTGCTGTTTCAGATTGCTTTTAAGCTTCTGACCAACTTTGCTGAAGACACGAACATTCTAAGTGGTCAGGTTCATGAGCTAAAGCCTGCTAGAATAAGATCAAATGACATGCACACTAGCGCCACGTAGCGGCAGAATTGCTAACCAATCAGTGCTGCCTCAGATTGCTTTTAAGCTTCTGACCAACTTTGCTGAAGACACGAACATTCTAAGTGGTCAGGTTCATGAGCTAGAGCCGTCTAAAATATGACCAATTTACATGCACACTAGCGCCACGTAGCGGCAGAATTGCTAACCAATCAGTGCTGCCTCAGATTGCTTTTAAGCTTCTGAACAACTTTGCTGAAGACACGAACGTTCTAGGTGGTCAGGTTCATGAGCTAGAGCCTGCTATAATATGACCATATTACATGCACACTAGCGCCACGTAGTGGCAAAATTGCTAACCAATCAGTGCTGCCTCACATTGCTTTTAAGCTTCTGAACAACTTTGCTGAAGACACGAACATTCTAAGTGGTCAGGTTCATGAGCTAGAGCCGTCTAAAATATGACCAATTTATATGCACACTAGCGCCACGTAGCGGCAGAATTGCTAACCAATCAGTGCTGCCTCAGATTGCTTTTAAGCTTCTGAACAACTTTGCTGAAGACACGAACGTTCTAGGTGGTCAGGTTCATGAGCTAGAGCCTGCTATAATATGACCATATTACATGCACACTAGCGCCACGTAGCGGCAAAATTGCTAACCAATCAGTGCTGCCTCACATTGCTTTGAAGCTTCTGAACAACTTAGCTGAAGACACGAACATTCTAGGTGGTCAGGTTCATGAGCTAGAGCCGTCTAAAATATGACCAAATTACATGCACACTAGCGCCACGTAGCGGCAAAATGGCGCATTAAAAATTTCAGCTGATGAACGCCGTAAGGCTTCTGAACAACTTTGCTGAAGACCGCAGCTTTCTAGAATGTAAGGTTTCCAAGATATTGCGTCATTAGTGTAATAGCTTACGGGTGATGCTAAACTTTTTGGGGGGTGCTGCAATATTCAATTGAGGTGTTGCAATATTAGATGATGCGATTCCATACTTATGGCGGGTAGTGTATTTTGAACATGTTCAATTCCTCTTTATGCTTTTATTGGGGAATTTTCAGTTAATATTGAATGTGAGGTGACATACTATTAAATAAAGGGTTTCTTCCTAAAACGTAACGTATTTTATGGTTGACCCCTTATGTACATCAAATATGTACTTAAAATTAAAAATCTATGACTTATCAATCCTATTATTGTAATGGTTGACTTACTGATGTGGATTGACGCATGAAACTGGATGTGTCCCACTTGCCCCGCTTAGCGAGGTAACTGCGTCCATTGGCTCATTCTAAAACTTTCTTCCAAGGTTTTCACAATTTCGAAATTATTCAATTAGTTTCATGCACACACCAGCAAATATGTTGCCAAAACGTGATTGTGTTGTTGGATTTGAAAAATATTGACATTTGGAAATTTTGTTGAACAATTTGTTTGAACTATCGTTTTTTTCGTTCCCACTTGCCCCGCGGTACCTTATCAGTATAACTACAAAGAACTGCCAATAATTTAAAGAAGGTAAAATTCCCAATAAAAAATATAAGATTTATTATTGCCAACAATTATGGAACCAGTACAAATCGAAAGAATAGCCTATGATTAGAAGAAGAAAAAAATTCTGATGAAAATCAATCAAGAGCAAACCTAGCACACCGTTGATAATTCGGAAACAAACCAACCCATCAGCTTATAGTCTAGACACAAGTTCAAAACTTCGTCCTGAATTAACGGATCGTTTTAATTATTCTCTTGGAGCACTAATATAGCGACAAATATGACGTTCGGCCACATTATCAAAATCAACAAATGAATCACCTGATTAGTTATGACTCCTACTTATCAGCGTTGAAGCAATTTTTTTTCGTGGTTCGGCCAAACGGCATTCGGCCAAATGACCCGTTCGGCCAAACGGCGTTCGGCCAAATGGCCGGACACCCCTTCAGAGATTCCTCCAGGAGATTTTTCATAAATTCCTCCAGGAATTACTTCAGAGATCCCTCCAGAAATTTATTTAAAGATTCATACAGGAATTTGTTCAAGAGTCCTTTCAGCGATTCCTCTAGTAATTCCTTCATGGATTCCTCCAGTAATTACTTCATGGATTCCTCCAGGAATTTCTTCAGATTCCTACAGGAATGTTTTGTTCAGGGATTCTTCCGGGAATTACTTCATAGATTCCTCCAGGAATATCTTCAGAGATCCATTCGGGAATTCCTTTAGGAATTTCTTGAAAAATTCTTCCGGGAATTTCTTTGGGGATTTCTTCAGTAAGTTCTTCAGAGATTCCTCAATAATTCCTTCAGGTATTTCTCCAGAAATGCATTCAAGTATTAATCCAGTAATTCTTTTAGGGATTCCTACAGAAATTTCTTTAGGGTTTTCTTCAAGAACTCCTCCAGGGATTCCTCCGGGAATTCCTTCAGTGATTCCTCCAAGGACTCCTCCAAAGATTCGTCCACGGATTTAACCAGAGATTGCCCTAGAGATTTCAAAAGATTCTTCAAGAAACTCCTCCAGCAATTCCTCAAGGAACTCCTTCAGGAATTCTGCCAGATATTCCTCAAATGATTCTCACAGGAGTTCCATCAGGTATTCCTTCATAGATTCCTCCAGTAATTTCTTCAGAGATTCCTCCAGGAATTTATTCAGGGACCCATCCAGGAATTTCTTTAGGGATTCCTCCATGAGTTTCTTCAGAAATTTCTTTAGGAATTCAGTCAGAGATTCTTCCAAGAATTTCTCCAGGAATTAATTAAGATATTCCTTCAGGAATTACTTCAGAAATTTCTCCAGGTAAACTGGACATACGACATAAAAGGGATTACCACCAATCTGGTCGCAAACGGTCGCAACTGCATTTATGTGCAAAATGTAATATAACTACATAGGTAAGTTTCATAGTAGAACGCATGAAGGGATTTGGAAGGGAAACATTCTTTTCGGCTTAGTGAATGTTTTGAGAATTTCGAGTTTTTTCGAATTTAGGCTGTATATTAGCGATCTATTTTGCAAACAAAATACGTACTTGTAAAGTTTCGTTTACATTTCTGTCAGCGTAATGAAATTGTTAAAAATGTTTAAATTTTTATGATTGATATCTCCACTTAACTCATCTCACTTAAGAGACCTATATCAAACAATTATGGAACCTTGTTCTATAAGTATTTGAAATGATATCATTGAAAAAATATCACGATTTCGTTGAAGTCAATTTTTTGGATTTATGACCTATGGGGGAACATCTGTGCGGTCAAAGGCTGCTTGCCGCCAGCCACGCATTCTGCGAAGGGCCCGCAGATCGTCCTCAATTTGATCGACCCGTCTTGCCCGCTGCGCACCTCGTCGTTTTGTGCCGGTCGAATTGTTTTCAAGAACCATTTTCACCAGATTGTTATCCGACATTCTGATGACATGCCCGGCCCACTTCAACCTTCCAATTTTTGCGAGGTGGACAGCAGCTAATTGCACCAGCTGGCTCATCCGCCTTCTCCACGTTCCGTCTTCTGCACTCCGCCATAGATGGTCCGCAACACCTTCCGTTCGAAAACACCATGGGCGCGTTGGTCCTCTGCACGTAGAAACATGGACCTTTCGTGCCCATAGAGGAGTACCGGTCTAAACAGCTTATTATTGTATTATTTGGCTTTACATCAATTATCTTGATAAAGCCTCGCCAACAATAATTCGCCAATTCACTCGATTCATGGCCGCTTCTCTCCATCCTCGACTGTGACCCACGCTCTCCAGGTCCTGGTACACCTGGTCAATCCACCTAGCTCGCTGCGCCCCACGCCTTCTTGTTCCGACCGGATTCGTAGCGAACGTAGGGTTGTTGTCCGGCACTCTTGCAACATGCCCTGCCCAGCGTATTCTTCCAGCTTTACCTACCTTCACGATACTGGGTTCGCCGTAGAGCTGAGCGAGCTCGTGGTTCATCCTTCGCCGCCACACGCCGTTCTCCTGTACGCCGCCGAAGATCGTCCTTAGCACTCGGTGTTCGAAAACCCCAAGAGCTTGCAGGTCCTCCTTGAGCATAGTCCACGCCTCATGCCCATCTTTCTTGACCGCAGTTTCTTCTGGAGCCCATAGTAGGCACGACTTCCGCTGATGATGCGCCTTCGTATTTCCGACTAACATTGTTGTCAGCCGTCAACAAGGATCCGAGGTAGACGAACTCGTCCACCACCTCGAAGGTATCTCCGTCTATCGTAACACTGCTTCCTAGGCGGGTCCTGTCGCGCTCAGTTCCGCCAACCAGCATGTACTTTGTTTTCGACGCATTCACCATTAGCCCGACTCTTGTTGCTTTGCGTTTTAGGCGGGTGAACAAATCTGCGACCGTTTCAAATTGTCTCCCAATAATATCCATGTCGTCCGCGAAGCAAACAAATTGTCCGGATCTCGTGAAAATCGTGCCTCGACTGCTAAGTCCGGCTCTCCGCATAACACCTTCAAGCGCAATATTGAACAACAGGCACGAAAGTCCATCGCCCTGTCGTAGTCCCCGCCGAAACTCGAACGAACTGGAGCTGGTTGGTCTCCGCTGTCCGCTGTGCTGACGTAGCCATCCCCTTCGTTGTCCTGACCTTCTGTGCCTGTGTTCTCTGCGCCATTCAAGTGTTCATCGTAGTGCTGCTTCCACCTTTCGATCACCTCGCGTCCGTCCGTCAAGACGCTCCCATCCGCGGCACGAAGCCTTTGCGGGATGTGTTGAGCTTCTGATAGCACTTCCGCGTTTCTTGAGAACGGTACAGCAACTCCATCTCTTGGCATTCCACCTCTTCCAGGCGGCGCTTTTTGTCCCGGAATAGGCGGGTTTGCTGTTTCCGCTTCAGTCTGTATCGTTCCACGTTTTGCCGCGTACCATGCTGCAGCATTGCAGCCCGCGCTGCATTCTTCTCCTCTAAAACTTCCTGGCACTCCTCGTCGAACCAATAGTTTCTTCGGCTCCGTTCCACATATCCGACAATGCTTTCGGCAGCGTCGTTAATGGCTGCTTTGACTGTCCTCCAGCAGTCCTCAAGAGGGGCCCTATCGAGCTCGCCCTCATCCGGCAACGCTGCCTCAAGATGCTGCGTGTATGCATTTGCGACATCCGGTTGTTTCAGTCGCTCGAGATTGTACCGGGGCGGGCGTCGGTACCGTACATCATAGATGACGGATAGTTTTGGGCGCAGTTTCACCATCACCAAGTAGTGGTCGGAGTCAATGTTAGCGCCACGATAGGTTCTGACGTCGGTTATGTCGAAGAAGTGCCGTCCATCGATCAAAACGTGGTCGATTTGCGATTCTGTCTGCTGAGGTGATCTCCAGGTGTACCGATACGGGAGGCTGTGCTGGAAATAGGTGCTACGAATGGCCATATTCTTGGAGGCGGCAAAATCTATCAGTCGTAGGCCGTTCTCGTTCGTCAGCCGGTGGGCACTGAACTTTCCAATCGTCGGTCTGAACTCCTCCTCCTGGCCAACCTGAGCGTTCAAATCTCCTATGATGATCTCCCAACTAACAATTCAGAGCCACAAACAAGCATGCATGTTTAATTATTGTTCAATAATGGTAATGGCAGCTGAATAAAAAATTTGCTCTATAAAGAGCTGAGAAGGTGCTTTTTTAACACAAACTTAGATCAATGTTCAACGTTATGCATTAGAATGAACAAAAGTTGAATCGCCACTTAATAAACGTTTCCAAAGATTCTCATTCGACTAGTCAAGATTGTTCTACAAATGAGCTGAATAAGACATGTTTCCCCCAATTAAAAAGCCAATATTCCACTAAACAAATGTATATGTATAAAAGGTGGTAATCCTTCTTGGACACCGTCTTGGGAAAAAAAACCTCTCGAAGGTCACGTCTTCTTTCGTTTATTAACTAAACATGGTATCAACAACAAACAAAAGGAAGGGTGAATCTCTGAATTCACTACTTCCTTCCAAAAAAGTGGGTTTTAAAACTGTCACTACATGTGGCAAGAATGGAAGAAAGGACGCTTCCCCGGAATGCGAAGTTTCTTCCAAGGGTGAAATGAATAATTGTATCGAAATGAGCAATCAGTTCGATGCTCTAGACAAATTTTCCGAACACCAAATCGAAGCAGCCTCTAGCCCAGGCTCTTTGATTCAAGTGAGGAAGCAAAGAGTGCCGCCTATCGTGGTCAGTTGTTCCGAATTTGGGGGATTTAGGCAGGAGATCTTGAACTCCATTAGGGGAATCAAAGTTTCCTTCCAAATCGCAAAGAAAGGAGACTGTCGCGTTTTGCCGGAAACTCTTAAAGATCGTGAACTTCTTCTCAAACATCTTGAAGAGAAGAAGCACAAATTTTTCACTTATGGCGATAAAACTGAACGATTGTTCAAAGTTGTCTTGAAAGGTCTCTCAAATGACTATAAATCACCTGAAGAGATCAAAAATGGAATAAATGATTTACTTGGATTTTCCCCAGTCCAAGTAATCATTATGAAAAAGAGAACCCAATCTGGCATTGTTCGGAAAGGGCTTTCTCAAGAATTTTATTTAGTTCACTTTAACAAAAAAGAACTAAATAGCTTTAGAAAAAGCAAAACTTTTGTTTGATGTCCGTGTGACATGGGAACATTTCCAGAAACCTGGAGGAAATTACCAGAACCCCACTCAGTGCCGTCGGTGCCAAAAGTGGGGTCATGGTACAAAAAATTGTCGCATGGATGCTAAATGCATGATTTGTGGAGGTTCTTCTCACGCCAAAGACGTCTGTCCAGTGAAGGAAGATACCACCAAATTCATATGCTGTAATTGCGGGGCTAACCATAAGTCCAATTTTTGGAATTGTCCTTCACGCAAAAGGGTCATTGAGGCTCGTGCCAGGCAGATGAAAGATAATATCCGTTACGATAACGGTCGTTTCCGGAATTTGCCTGGTAGAGTATCGAACAATGCTCATTTTTCAGTTAACGATCGCTTGATCATGAATCATACCCATCAGGAAGATCATAATCATGCTCATTCACAAACTAATTTTAATCCGTCGGGTAGCCGTTCGAATGTATCTACCCACGGTAAATCCTTTGCCGATATCGTAGCAGGAAATTCAAACTCCTCCCCTGTTCGATCCATGGGTACCCATTCTACTTGTTTCAAATCAAATGGAAAAAACCCTACCGCCACAGGTAACTCCGCTTCTTCGTCTACCGGAAATTCCAATGGGAAATCACATGACATGTCTGCCTCTGATTTTAATTTTCTAACTGAACAATTGAATCTAATGATTGATGCAATGTTCAAAGCCACCACTATGACTGAAGCAGTCCAAGTAAGTGTAAAATTTACAAATCAAATTGTTATTGGATTACGTTTTTCTAATGGATCCAAATAATAATTTAAATATTTTAAATTGGAATGCTCGTTCTCTGAATGGTAAAGAGGACGAGCTGTTTAATTTTCTTACGGTTAAAAACGTGCATATAGCAGTTATTACCGAAACGTATTTAAAACCTGGATCTAAACTCAAAAGAGATCCTAACTTTTTTGTTTATCGTAATGATCGACTTGATGGGGCATGTGGGGGAGTTGCAATCATTATTCATAGGCGTATAAAACATCAACTGTTCTCATCATTTGAAACTAAAGTTTTTGAAACTTTAGGTGTTTCTGTTGAAACACAGTTTGGTAAATATACTTTCATAGCTGCCTATTTGCCTTTTCAATGCTCTGGGCAGCAAGTTAATTTGCTCCAAACTGACTTGCGTAAATTGACTCGCAATAAGTCAAAATTTTTTGTCATTGGTGACTTTAATGCCAAACATCGGTCATGGAATAATTCTCAAAGTAATTCCAACGGCAGAATTTTATTTGATGAGTGCTCTTCAGGATATTTCTCAATTCAATACCCTGATAGCCCCACATGTTTTTTCTCTCCTAGAAATCCATCTACGATTGATTTGGTCTTAACCGACTCTAGTCAACTTTGTAGCCAACTGATTACTCATGCTGATTTTGATTCTGATCATGTCCCTGTTACATTTCAAATATCCCAAGAAGCGATTCTCAATCCTATCAGCTCCACTTTCAATTATTTACGAACCGACTGGAATATATATAAAACGTATGTTGACTCTAATCTTGATGTTAACATTTCTTTAGAAACTAAACTTGATATTGACAATGCTCTTGAAACTTTAACAAATTCCATTGTTGAAGCCCGGAGCATTGCAATTCCAAAATGTGAAGTAAAATTTGAATCCGTGATTATAGACGATGATCCTAAACTCTTGATCCGTCTTAAAAACGTGAGGAGAAGGCAATTTCAACGCACTCGCGATCCTGCTATGAAAATTATATGGCAGGATTTGCAGAAAGAAATCAAGAAACGTTTTGCTCAATTAAGAAACAAAAATTTTGAAAATAAAATTTCTCAATTGGACCCTGGCTCTAAGCCCTTTTGGAAATTATCTAAAATCTTGAAAAAACCTCAGAAGCCAATACCGGCATTGAAAGAGGAAAACAAATTATTACTAACTAATTGTGAAAAAGCTCAAAAACTTGCTATGCAGTTTGAAAGTGCGCACAATTTTAATTTAGGACTTACTAGTCCAATTGAAAATCAAGTTACTGGGAAGTTCGAAAATATTCTCAATCAAGAGAACGTTTTCGAAAATGCCTGGGAGACTGATTTGGAAGAAGTGAGAACTATTATTAAAAAATTCAAAAACATGAAAGCTCCTGGCGATGATGGAATTTTCTACATCCTCATCAAGAAACTTCCAGAAAGTAGCTTATCATTTTTAGTTGATATATTTAACAAATGTTTTCAATTAGCATATTTTCCTGACAAATGGAAAAATGCTAAGGTTGTTCCAATTTTAAAACCAGACAAAAATCCTGCAGAAGCTTCTAGCCATCGTCCAATCAGTTTGCTTTCCTCCATCAGTAAACTTTTTGAAAAGGTTATTTTGAACAGAATGATGGCCCACATCAACGAAAATTCAATTTTTGCCAATGAACAGTTCGGATTCCGCCATGGACATTCGACCACTCATCAACTTTTACGTGTAACATATTTGATCCGTTCCAACAAATCTAAAGGCTTTTCTACTGGTCTTGCTCTTCTAGACATACAGTGGCCCAATTTCATATTCGTACAGGATACTGATTCCACATCAAGTTAGTAAAAAACTATTAAATGAAGTATTGAGCTACAAATACTTTATCCATATTGAAGGTAATAGGTGTCATCTATTGTTTGCCAATCACAAAATGTTTCCATTTACTTTCATCTGTGGATTAATAGAAAAGTATTGAATTGATGTCTAAAATTCACCCAATTCCATATTCGTACACCTACCAAAATTCAAACGCACAACGTTCAAAACTAAATTTAGGAGCTCTATTTAATTACTGAAGGGCTTTATTATGATGTTCAGATGTAGTGAAATACATTTGGACAATTTATTAGTGGACATATATAAAATTTAGGTAAAATTATGAGAAATGCCAGTTTTCCAATGATTTTTGCTATTAAATCCAATAATTCGAACAATATCGTTTATTTTTGTCATTGGATCCAATCTATAGATTATACTCGTAAGCTCTGATAGAAATTTAGTTGAAATATATACACTTTACAGAAATCATAAACAGTTTTTATCCCTTTTGAGTTCACAAAATTGTTGTGCCATAAGTTCGAAACTCTTCTAAAATGATATTTTTAATCAATGTAAACCAAATTTTTGTTCTAAACAATAGGTAAATGATAATTTTGAATTTGTCTGTAAAAATAATTTGAACTACGAACTTCGTTTTACAATAAAGTACCCTAAACTACGCTGTACATACCTCCACATAATTGATGTCATCGTAATATTCAATTATCTTTGAAATAATATTTAAATTATATTCAAAATAGCACCCTATTTTGCAATTTATTGATTTTATAAGAAAAATACAAAATAACTTGAATGAGCAGAGAGCATTGATACACTATTTAATAGAATATATCCTGTTGTTTTCATCATTTTAAAAACACGTTTGTGTTGTGGTTATGGCAATAATATTTATTCTATAAATCTCTATAATCATGTTTGGTAGTAAAATGTAAATTAAAAATGATAATTACGCAATGTTTTGATAGGAACATTAACTATGGATTATGTATATACATTTAGGAGCCAAACATAAAGAAATTGACTAAAATTTTTGGTTTTGGATTTGTTATAAATATTATATTACCTAAGATTCAAAAATATAAGTTGTCGATATCCACTCTTAGCTACTCTAAAACTGATTATAATTTTTTGAAACTTGTGCAATATTCGCAGTTATCATTCTTAAGGAAGTGATGTTGAAAAAAATGCAATTTATTGTTCGACTTACCGAATATTTTAGCATAAAACATGGGAAAACTGGTATTTTTCTTAAATTTACTTAAGTTTCAAATATATCCGTTTAAAAATTTTCCAAATGTATTCTATTGCATCTGAACAACACAACGAAGTGCTTAAGTAGTCATCTAGTCCATTAAAAATTAATTTTGAATGCTGTATATTTCTTTTTTGTTAGGTGTACGAATATGGAATTGGGTCAATTATAGACACAATCTCAATACTTTTCCATTATTCCAAAGATTTAAGCAAAACAGTTTGTCATTGCCAAATAATAGATGACACCTATAACCTTCATTATTGATAAAGTATATCGAAGTCCATGCACCATTTAATAGTTTTATACCGACTTGATATGAAAACAGTGCCCCGTACGAAAATGAAATTGAGCCACTGTAGAAAAAGCATTCGACAGTGTTTGGCATGAAGGTTTGATTGTAAAATTAAAAAACTTTAATTTTCCAACATACACTGTTAGAATAATTCAAAGTTATTTGTCAAATCGTACACTTCAGGTTAATTATCAGAACTCCAGATCTGAATGACTTCCTGTAAGAGCTGGTGTTCCTCAAGGCAGCATTTTGGGACCAATATTATACAATATTTTCACATCTGACTTACCTGAGCTACCTCAGGGATGTCAAAAATCTTTGTTTGCGGATGACACAGGCCTCTCCGCCAAAGGTCGAAGCCTGCGTGTCATCTGTAGTCGATTGCAAAAAAGTTTGGATATTTTTTCTTCATACTTGCAAAAATGGAAGATTTCTCCTAATGCTTCCAAAACTCAACTAATAATATTCCCACATAAACCAAAAGCTCTTTATTTGAAACCTTCAAGTAGACATGTTGTCACGATGAGAGGGGTTCCAATAAATTGGTCAGATGAAGTTAAGTATCTAGGGCTCATGCTAGATAAGAATTTAACTTTCAAAAATCACATTGAGGGCATTCAAGCCAAATGTAATAAATATGTAAAATGTCTCTATCCCCTTATTAATAGAAAATCAAAACTTTGTCTTAAGAACAAGCTTTTGATATTCAAACAAATTTTCAGGCCAGCCATGTTGTATGCTGTACCAATATGGACTAGCTGTTGTAATACCAGGAAGAAAGCTCTGCAGAGAATTCAAAATAAAATTTTGAAAATGATTCTGAGGCTTCCTCCCTGGTATAGTACCAATGAGTTACATAGAATATCCAATGTTGAAACATTGAAATAAACGTCAAATAAAATAATTAATAATTTCAGGCAAAATTCGTTACAATCTTCTATTGCCACGATTAATGCGTTATATGTTTAGGTTGAGTTAGGTTAAGTATATTAAAAACGTTTTTTTTTCTTTTACAAGCAGGTGAAATCAACTCACCTGTAAAAAAAACTGAACTGCTACGGCAAATGAAATGTAATATGTTGTTAACAAAATGTTAATTAAATCTTAAATTTGTTTTACCAAATTAGGATGATAGTGTTGTCTAATAACACAGAACACCTAGATATAAGAAATGAATGTAATGTTTGGAATGATACTAATAAAAATAATTAAAAAAAAATATATCAATTTTATGTTGCTTTCGCCATTTCTAATACTTAATATTGTTGGCTCAAAGTTTGAGGTTCCTCTTTTCATGCGATTTAAACGGGTCTGGGTCATTTGGCATAAAGCCATTTGGCATAAGGTCATTTGGCATAACGCCATTTGGCATAAAGGACATTTGGCATAACAGCCATTTGGCATAACGGTCATTTGGCATAATTTTGAACAATGTGAAAATAAAGGGTCATTTGGCATAACGGACTATTGGGAGGTAGAGCAGAGCTAATACAACACAACCAATCAGGTAGAGAGAACGAATTCAACTGTACTTTTATTCAAAGCTCAAATGGAAAGGAAATGGAAAAAGTTCGTGATGTAAAGTCTCCACACGGCAGGGTTGCCATGCTATCACTCCTCCTCATCACGTGCTGACCTGAGGCCAATCCTGTCTCGCAGTATCTCCAGCTTAACACGACTCAACGGCTTAGTTAGAATATCCGCAAGCATATCTTCGGATGGGCAATAGGTCACGTCGATTTGTTCTTGTTCAAAAAGGTCCTTGACAAAATGGTATTTTGTGTCAATATGTTTTGAACGCTTGCCAATAGTTTTTGCTTGACTGAGCTGCTTAATGCAACTCTGATTGTCTTCAAAGATGCATATGGGCTTTTTCACTGATTCACCAAAATCTTTCATTAACTTTTTCAGCCACATCAGTTCCTGGCAGCATTCCGATAGTGAAATGTATTCCGCCTCGGTTGAAGACAATGCCACGCATGGTTGTTTCTTTGCGCACCAAGAGATGAGTCCACCACCAAAGCGAAACAGATATCCTGAGTTTGACTTTCGATCTAAGACGTTCCCGGCCCAGTCGGCATCAGCAAAGCCTTCAAGATCTCCGGCATCACCGCCCAGTTGAAGCTGCAGTCCACTCGTAGCTTTCAGATAGCGCAATGTTCTTTTTGCCTCCGTCCAGTCGGCTACTGTTGGGTTACTGACTCGGCGTCCTAGTATCGAAGCACTAATTCCAATGTCAGGACGGGTGTGTACGGATACATAAAGCAGACCACCCACAAGGCTCTGGTATTTATCATTATTGGGTAGCCTTTCTACCTCCTCCTTCAGCTGAATGTATCCCGGGTCCATTGGAATGCGAGATCCTTTAGCATCGTCCAAACCAAAACTAGCCACCATTCGGTTAATGTATGCTTGCTGGTTTAAACAGTAACCGTTTTCAGTTTTAGTGACCTGTATTCCTAAAAACTGTTTAACATCTCCAAGGGCGGTCATTTGGAACTTGCTGTTCAACGCTTCAAGAATTTCCTCATACTCCTCCTGGGTGCTTGTGCAGATCAACATATCATCGACGTACACCAGAATAAACGTCAACTTCTTATTACGCCAACGCACGTACAGACACGGATCAGCTTCTGCAGGCTTAAATCCCATCTGGCGTAGAGTCTCATCTAATTTACGATTCCACATACGGGCCGACTGCTTCAGTCCATATAAACTCTTCCGTAACAAGCAAACTTCGTTGGGTTCTGCAGCAACGCCTGGTGGAATCTTCATATACACAGTCTCCTTCAAGTCACCGTTCAGATATGCTGTCTTAACATCCACGTGTTTTACCAGCATGTTACGACGACTTGCGATTGTTAGCAGCATTCTAAACGTGACTTGCTTTGCAACAGGTGCAAAGATCTCATCGTAGTCAAGACCCAATCGTTGTTTGTGCCCCTGGGCCACTAGGCGCGCTTTATAACTGCTAAGCCTTCCGTGTTCATCCAGCTTTCGCTTGTATATCCAACGGCATCCAATTATTTTCTTTCCAGGTGGCAACTTGACCACATCCCACGTCTTGTTCTCACGATGCGAAATGAGTTCATCCTTCATAGCGGTAATCCACTGTGCACTTTCGGTTCCGGTTGTGGCTTGCTTGTAGCTCCTGGGTTCCGATGACTGTGGACGGGCAAATCTACTGCTAGCAGAAAAACGATCCGGCGGAACGCCCTTGTTTGTCCGATTCGAGCGGCGTAGATCGCCACTGGATTGCTGCTCCTCAATTTCACCAAACTCCTCCTGAACCACATCACTTTCATCGCCGTGCTCCGAAACGTTTTCTTCGCTATTACAGGCATCTTCATACATAGTGGGTTCATCTTCATAACCATGGAAATCTTCTTCTTCATATCCATAGAAATCTTCTTCATCCGATGCAAATCCATCTGGTGGTCTATCCATATGGCTCTCTGTAGTTGCAGGTACAGACACCGGCGGTAGTTCTTCCACAACGTGATCTTCTGGCGCGTCTGGAGTACTCGAGTCAGGGTTTTCTTTTGGGGGTAGAAACCTTGCATCGCGACTGAAAACAATTTTGTTCGTTTTCGTATCTATAAAGCGCCACGCCTTATGTTGCGATGAATACCCTACAAAAGTCATTTTCATCGCCTTTGATTCGAGTTTAGTACGCTTTTCTTTCGGCACAAATACATAGGCTTCGGAGCCGAAAATTTGTATCATTCCAAAGTCCGGCTTTTCACCACTCCACATTTCGTACGGTGTCAACTGGATCGGTTTGGTAGGTAGCATGTTTTGAAGGAAATTGGCTGTGCTAACAGCTTCAGCCCAATACCGGTAATGCATACCAGCATCAATAATCATGCAGCGAGCCATCTCAACTAATGAACGATTTTTTCGCTCAGCAACGCCGTTTTGTTGCGGCGTATAGGCTGTAGTAAATTGCTGCAAAATTCCTTCATTCTTCAAGAAACGAACCAGCTCCGTTGCACGGTACTCACCGCCTTGATCAGATCTAATCATTTTTGGTGGTTTACCAAATCGTGTCTTCATACACCGCACGAAGTCTTTGATTGCCTCGACAGTTTCTGACTTCTTGTGCAGGAAATATAACGTGGTGTATCGGCTAAAATCGTCGATAAGCGTTAAAAAATAGCGGTGACCACCTGGTGTGACTGTGTTCATGGGTCCACACAAGTCACTGTGCACCAGGTCAAGAACGGCTTTCGATTTGATTTTAGCCTTTTTGGGAAATGGAAGACGAGTCATTTTCCCTTGCAGACACGTTTCACAAGTGATATTAGAGGAACAGCTACCTACCTTGATACCAGTCGCTAGCTGCTTATTCTCCATTTCTCGGATGGCTTGGACATCCCTGTGTCCTAGTTTACGGTGCCACTCATGTACACAGTGTTTTCCGCAACTTGGCTCCATCGCTGCACCCGCTTGTTCCGCCAATCTCAAGTGGTAAAGGCCCATATACCTGGGGGCAACTGCAGCAATCCGACTTCCTCTTGATATTGTACATCCTGTTTCACTGAAAGTAACCGTGGCTCCTTTTTGCACCAGCTTACTCACTGATACTAGGTTCATATCGAGATCCGGAACATACAAGACCTCACTTAACACGATTTGTTTCACTTTTGAGTCTTGTCCATAGCAACGCAATTTGCAAATTCCGATACCTTTCACATCAGCACTTTTCCCGTCCGCGACCGTAACTGATTTCGGAGTGTCATCGCGCAATGTGTCCAACGATTGGAAATATCCCTTATTGGTGCACATATGTGAACTTGCGCCCGAGTCGATTATCCAGCCGTCGACCGAATTCGAGACCGCACTGTCACTTACACCGAACGCGAACACTTCTTCTTCCGATTTTGCCAGTTTAGCTTTTTCTGCTTTACGATCAGACTCACTCTGACTTCGCGCACTTTCTTCTTTATTTTTCTTCGTCAAAAGCTTGCAGAAACGCTTTTTGTGTCCCGCCTTTTGACAGTGATGGCACACAATATTCTTCTTCTTGTCTTCCGCTTTCATGGCGATGCCTTCTGCTGGTGTTTTCTCCTTTCGCTTGAGGACCTCGTTGACGATTTTGCCTTTTACGAGTTCCAACGTCAAATCGTCCTCCGAACGGTTCTCCAACGTAGTTGTTAACGCATCAAATGAGCTAGGCAGGCTACGAAAGACTAGAATCACTTGCAAATCGTTGTCCAATTTGGTTCCGGCATTCGCAAGCTTCTCGAAAAGATCTTCATATTCCTGCAGATGCTCCACAATGTCATCGCCCTCGTGATACTGAAGGTCACAAATCCGCTTCAGAAGTTGCACCTTGGAAGTCAACGTTTTCTTCTCGTGTTGTTGCTTCAAATTATCCCACACAGCCTTCGCGGTCGTAGTGTTCCGAATATGGCCGTGTTGACTCCGAGAAAGCAGCAATCCGATTGTCGCACGCGCTCTCTGATCTGCTTCTTCCCAAGCAGCAATCTCAGCCGCGTTTGCGCCGTCAGCAGCAGGTTCAGGCTTCACTCCCGGCGAAACGTACTTCCACAATCCTTCTCTTACGAGCAGAAATTCCACTTCCAGCTTCCACGAGTCGTAATTTTCATTATTCAATTTCGCAATACCCGTTCTCTCCATTTTCAATTTTCGCGATCACACTTGAAACGAACCGAAAAATTGCGATTTTCAATGCACACGAAAACAAAATGGCTAACACCGGCCCATAACCTATTGGGAGGTAGAGCAGAGCTAATACAACACAACCAATCAGGTAGAGAGAACGAATTCAACTGTACTTTTATTCAAAGCTCAAATGGAAAGGAAATGGAAAAAGTTCGTGATGTAAAGTCTCCACACGGCAGGGTTGCCATGCTATCACGGACATTTGGCATAATATCAAGCCATATGTGAAGTAAAGGTCATTTGGCATGTCGGACATTTGGCATAATATCAAACCATCTGAAAAGTAAGTATTTATGATTTATTGGTATTTTATATTTTATTCAGATACTCCTTCTTCTATGTGAAAAAACTGTTGTAATAAATATTACGCAAAAGAAAAAGTCATGTTAGAAAGAAGGGCAAATTCCTATATAATAAAATAACGCGTCGAATCGCTATAGCAATAACCCTCGAAAGAATACCTTATGTTTAAAAGAAGGGTAAATCTCTAGATAAATATCATGACTGAACAGGATAACAGAAGATGAACTAGGGTGTCAATCAGTGACGCAATATTTCTTAATTTGAAATTAAAAACGAACCCGATCAAGCACTGCACACTGGTTCAGGAAGCTAGTTTAGGCGGACATGAGGTTTTCGTCTCGATTTATTGATTTTAGAGCCATAGTTGCTTCTGATAATATGTTCAGCATTTTCGGTTCCGGGTCATTTGGCCGAATGCCGTTCGGCCGAAATTGAAAACAAAAGTGAACTACTGTTAGCATGGATTTATAATGAATTTCAAAGAACTTATTCAGCTTATTCATGAAGAAAGTTACACCATCATTGATATACACATAATTAGCTTTTGAGTAGTAGCTCAAGAAACAGTTCGTGCTGAAAAAGTACATCCTAAATGTAAGCACTTATTCACTTCTCTGCTAGCGGTGATAGCCACCTACAGATGTTTGTAGTTAGATTTTGACAGTAACCAAAAAGGTTTAACACTTTTTCGTCCTTCTGCTAGATCGGGTTGCTTTGATCCCTCGGATCGTACTAAGTAATATATGTCATAGCTCTAGCAACCACAAGTCTTGGTTTCTTTGACTTAAACATTCCCCGAGTAGTTTATTGCTATACGCAAGCAACGATGCAGAGTTCAGTTCACAAGTTGCAATCTTAAACTTGGAGGAGAATGACATCTCACCCAAGTTGAGGAAAAAAAAATTGAATAAGACGTAAGGCATTCTGGGGTAATATGCACTCTTGAGGCAAAACAACCCCACGGTGCCTTTTATGAGTATTTGTAAAACAATTGGAAAAGATTCGTCAAGGGCGGATAGGAGTGACCCACAACCAGTGCCGTAGCGTGCGGTTGGCCAGGTTGGCGCCCGCCAAGGGCGCCAGCCTTAAGGGGGCGCCAACACGCGTGACACAAATGGTAAAGTTTGAAAATACATATTGAATTCAAACACAATCTCTATGAATCACAATATGGATCCTGAAAGAAGTTTTCATGAAATACTAAGCATGAATCTAACATAGTATTTGACTGGATTCAACCAAAAAATTGTCGAGATTCTCAAATAATCAAGGTCTTCTATATAAACTATGTGTGGTTATGATAGAACGCTTTGCGGTTCACCGACACTTTTGATCTTTTTAAAACATCTTGATGACATATTCAATCCAGGGTGTGGTTTTCTAAGAATTTAACTCCGGCCAAATCCGCACAGCATTCTGCGAATTATTCTTCCCAAATCAGTGGTACATTTTTAATAACACTTAAAAATATTGTACGCTAGCTGATAGCCATTTGATTTTACAAAAAAAATGGAATCAGTAGGATTGATATACTCATTTTTGGTTTTCAGAAAGCTATAGATGACGTAACCCATCGTACCTTTCCTTAAAAATTCATTTAAAATTACTTTTTTAAATGATACTTTATGAAAATGTCTTGGCCAAGACAACGTGAATTGAAAAAAAATCTTTTTAGCACTAATTTTTTTTATGAAAAATGATTTTTTTTATTTACGTTTTTAACACTTCAGTAGTCGTGCTGTTGTATTTTGTACAACACTGTTAAGAAAAGCTCGCAAGCCTTACACGGCAGCAGTGTGGTGAAAAGTGTAACACATAAGCGTAGGGCTTTGGTTTTTTTTCAAGGTTGTACTATTAGTGTCATATGATATAAATATCGGATAAAGAAGCTTTTATTTTTTTTAATCAATATTTTTAAAATGTTTAGAAGAATTTTTCTTCAAATAAACATTTTACTAAAATTGGCACCAAAAAATTGTTAGAACACCGATTTTTCATATTTGTTTCTTATTATATAAATTGTAATATTCTTGGGAATTTTTCAAATAACATTTAGGATAAATAGCAAAATATAGCATAGACTAAAAACACTCCAATTATTGCACATCCATAAGGAATACACGGGTTGTTCAATAATTGGCACGTTTTTAGTCTGTGCAATAGTTGGCAATCTGCCCTAATAGATAAAAGAATTTGCGTTTTGTCCTGCAGGAATTAACTCAATAATCAAATATGTTCTAAATTTCTAGCATCCTACGATTCTTTTCTAATGAATTCTAATGATATAGTTCACGTTAACTCTCACCATGTTAAATAGATGTGTTTAACGGGTTGATTTTATCATTCTCTTAGAGCTCTTACAGAGCATATAAAATCAAATATAAAACGTGTATTTATATAGAAAGAAAAAGTGCATCGTTTTTTAGTTGTTTTTGATTAACTTGGAAGCTTCTGAAAGAAATTCACCATCTTTTTCTTTATCGGTATTTCGTCTATTAGTAAGCGATATCACCGGATTGTAAGTCAACATAAGTCGTATAAAATACATCTACAAAGTTTACAGTCCGATTGAATTCGGTGGTATGATTTAACCGGATTCTTCTGATGGATTCATATCGCACTTATTGGCTTCTTCGGCGGCTTGCCAGAGAAGAGAATAAATAAATTATTATAGAACAGATTCAGCTGTTACTAAAATAAAACAGTAATAAAATGCTAAAATCTTCAATTTAAGTATGTACAGAAAATATATTGAAATTATGCCAAATGTCCGTTATGCCAAATGACCCTCATCTTTCATTTAGTTAAAAATTATGCCAAATGTCCGTTATGCCAAATGACCGTTATGCCAAATGTCCTTTATGCCAAATGGCGTTATGCCAAATGACCTTATGCCAAATGGCCCGCTCCCGATTTAAACACAGAAAAGCACACGAATTTTCAGTTTTGAGAGTTTTCTAAAAAACTAAGCCGCACCCTAACCCTTCATATGGAAAAATTACAAAAGTAACGGAAATGCCTGTGAGCATTTTCTTTCATGGAGGATACAATTTTTGAAAAAATAAATTACAATTGTATAACACTTTATTGTAAATCAAAATCCGCCTTCTTCATCGCCACTCTCATCCACATCTTCCGCCCGATCCGCATCGTGCGTTCCCATTTGCGAAGAATCGAAAACACCTTTGCGACTTCGTTTTGCATCACTCGATCCACTGGTTCCAGCAAATTTCTCTGCCGTCCGTTTACGCAACTCCTCGACACCATCGTCAGCTTCCGCCCATTCGAGCACAAGCCTTCGACCGTACAAATGGGTACTTTGGCACAGCGCTTCGAATGCTTGCTTGGCATCATTTTCCGTAACGAAATCCACGAAACAGAACCCTCTGTGGCTCTCATCCGCGCTGGATACCATCTTCCGCGGCAAGCGCACCGATTTAAGCTCTCCGAAAACTCTGTAAAAATATAGATTTTGGTACATTTGTCTAGAATCTCTTACTTATTTACTCATTACTTACTTGAATAAGTCCCGAATTTCCTTAGCATTTGCTTGGAACGGAACGTTCCTGACCAGAATTTTGGTGCCGGTCTGTTTCTTCAGTTTACTTGCTTTCCTACCATGTGTGTCAGCTTCAGTGTTAAGTGTCCTATCACTTCGGGAAAGCTCAACCTTCCTTCCATCTATGTGAACTGATTGCAAATTCTTCAAAGCCGAATCAGCTGACTTGCGGAGTTTGAACTGAATGAACCCATACCCACGACTTTCGTTCTTCCCGCCGTCCTTCCTGCGAACAACTTGCACTGAATGGATCGGGCCCATGTTCCTAAAAGTCTTACGAATACTTTCCTCATTCGTTTGGAAACTTAGGTTTTTGAGGAACAAGGTTGTGCCTTCCTCTGGCGATAGGTCAGAGTATTCATCTTTCTCAGGTTCCACGGGTTCTGGCATTGGTTCCTTGAGCTCCTGCTCGTCTTTAGGTGGTGCCTTTGGCTTTTTGATTTTCGTACTTTCACCTTCAGTATCTTCCTTCACCGATGTGTTCGGCTTGGCAAATATGTTCTCTGGAGCCCACTCGAGATAGAGGGGAAGCGACTTGAAGCGTGAATAGGCCAACTTTTTGAACGCCTTCTTAGCCTCACTGGGATCCAGGAATTCGATAACCGCTGAAAATGACAACAAAATTGATATTTCAAGCATGATTTTTCAAATCGGCGTATCTAACACTAGGATGGTTTCGAGAAAAATGCGATGCAAAATATTGTAAAGCATTTTAAATCCTGTTTAAAATGTTTTGCATTTTTTCTATTGCGATGTCTACTATAAGTTGAAAAAAAGAACACTGTTTCTAACCACTATTAAACAAATCCGATTTGTTTTGAATTTAATTGAAAAACAGGTAAAATTAGATACCATACCTTGACTTGATTGATACATACACCTTGCTTGATACGTCGGTTTGACAGTTCGTTTTGCACATCCGTCACGTCATATACACCAGTATTGTTTTGAAGTTGCACATACACCGGTTTGCAAATTCCCATAAAACTTATTAAACTTAGTCAATTCGTCAGTTTCAACTTTCAACGACAACGAATATTAGTTTCCGAATGTTTCCAATTTCAACTCGACTAAGAGGAGCACCGGACGGAGCCGTAAATAACAAAAGCAGGAGGAGAACAGTTCTTGTGCGAAATTTGGTGAGAAATATTGTCTTAAACCGAATACTGATGATGTTCCACATCAGTTTGCCGACCCGTCAGCTCGCTCAACTGTGGAAATCCAATTATCTCGATTTCCAACATGTTTAGTGATTTGGAAACAGTATGACGTATCTGGTGTTCGAAATTTTATGTTTTGATTCTACATATAGGTCGCTTTACTATGAGCATATGTACGGTGTATGTGCTAGCATGAAAAATGTTGACAGTTGAGTCGCTTTGCAAACGAAGGGTGTATGTAGCCAAATTAAAAACACTGAGTAAAGTGCACATAGGGCATAATTTTAATTTATTTCTAAAAATCAAAAAATGGATGTAGGAATACTTTTATAGACACAATAGGTAGATTATGCGTTTGTCAAGCCCATGCAAAGCAAATCTCGATTTGTTTATTTTTGCAGATACGTCGGATTGAAAAGTTTGGCTTGATTTGTTCAAAAAACGCAATTCAAATAGAAATTTCAAAAGTAACAGCATTCTTCCAAGGATTTCTCCAGGAACTACTTCAAAGATTCGTCCAAAAAATCTTCACAAATTCCTTAAAATACTCCTCCAAGGATTTCAAGGGGCCCAGATAGCCGTAGCGGTAAACACGCAGCCATTCAGCAAGACCAAGCTGAGGGTCGTGGGTTCGAATCCCACCAGTCGAGGATCTTTTCGGGTTGGAAATTTTCTCGACTTCCCAGGGCATAGAGTATCTTCGTACCTGTCACACGATATACGCATGCAAAAATGGTCATTGGCATAGTAAGCTCTCAGTTAATAACTGTGGAAGTGCTCATAAGAACACTAAGCTAAGAAGCAGGCTCTGTCCCAGTGGGGACGTAACGCCAGAAAGAAGAACTCCTCCAAGGATTCCACCGGGTGCTCCACTAGAAATTTCACCAGTATGTTTTCCAAGTATTCCACTAGAAATCCCTCTAGGAGTTCCTATAGCAATATCACAAGGAATACGTCCAAGAATTTCTGTAAGAATCCCACCAAGAACATCTACAAGAATTCCACTAGGAATTTCTCCAAGAGATTTAATTGGAAATCCTCCTCTATAAATTCCACCAGGAATTACTCCAGGGATTTCCTCTGGATTTCCTCCAGGGATACTTCCAGGGACTCTTCCGGGAATTCCTTCAATAATTGCGCCAGGCATTTCTTCAGGGATTCCTCCAGGAGTTCCTTCAGGGATCCCTCTTTAAATTCCTTCGGAGTTCCCTCCAGGAGTTTTTTTTTACATGAATTTCTTCAAAAATTCGTTCAGGGATTCCTCCAGGAATTTCTTCAGAGATTCCTCCAGAAATTCTATCAGCAATTCGTCTAGAACTTCCTTCAGGGATCGCTCCAAGAATTCCTTCAGAGATTCCTCCAGGAGTTCTTCAAAAAAATCCTCCAGAAATTCTTTCAGAGATCCCTCCAGGAATTTCTTTAGATTTCTACAAAAATGTCTTGAAGAATTTGTTCAGGGATTCCTCCGAACATTTCTTCATAGATTCCTCCTGGAATATCTTCAGAGATCCATCCGTGAATTCCTTTAGGAATTCTTCCAGGGATACCTCCGATAATTCCTTCACAGATTTTTCCAGGAATTTCTTCAGGAATTTCTCCAGTAAGGCCTTCAGAGATTCCTGAATAATTCCTCTAGAAATGCGTTCAAGTATTCATTCCTCCAGTGATTATTCCAGGAATTCCTACAGAAATTTCTTTAGGATATTCTTCAAGAACTCCTCCAGGGATTCCTCCGGGAATTCCTTCAAGGATTCCTCCAAGGACTCCTCCAGAGATTCGACTACGAATTTAACCAGGAAATGCTCTATTAAATCCTTGAGGAATATCTCCATGGATTTCTCCAGCAATTCTTACAAGGATTCTCCCAGGAATTACACCAAGGAATTGTATAGAGATTCCTCAACGGATTTGTCCAGGAATAAGTCCAGGAGTTCCTCTACGGATTCATCCAGGATTTTTTTTTTTCGAGGGATTCTTCCAGAAACTCCTCCAGCAATTCCTCTAGGAACTCCTTCAGGAATTCTTCCAGAAATTCCTCAAGTGATTCTCACACGAGTTCCATGAGGTATTCCTTCAGGAATTTCTTAATAAATTTCTCCTCAGAGATTTTTCCAGGATTTTTTTTAGGAACTTCTCCAGGAATTTCTTAAGGGATTCCTCCAGGTATTTCTTCAGGGGTGCTCCTTCAGAGATCCCTCCAGGGATATCTCCAATACTTTTTCAAGAGATTCATCCAAGAATTTCTTCAGGGATTTTTTCAGATGTTCCTCCGCGAATTTCTTCAGGAATTCCTCCAGGAATTTCTTCAGAAATTTCTCCAGGAATTCCTTCATGAATTCCTCCATGAATTACATCAGAGATTCCTTGAAGAATTACTTCAGAGATTTCTCTAGGAATTCCTCCAGAGATTTGTCAACAAATTCCTTTAGGGATTGTTCCATATATTTCTCCATTAAATATTCCAGAAATTATTCCAGGAATACCTACAGGGGCTTTTCCAGCAATTCCTCCAAGGGTATACCAGAAATTCCTGGTATACACCAAGGAATTGTATAGAGATTCATCGACGGGATTCTTCCAAGAACTCCTTCAGGGATTCTTTCAGAAATTCCTCAATGGATATTGTTACGTAAGAAAAGTTTTGTGAACCCCTGTACATTGTCGGACTTTATATGTCGTGTATGTCATTCTTCGGTTTCTGTTTTGCACCCGTGCTGTCAAAATAGATCAATGTAAAAGTAATGAAAACAAAGATGCAGCACGGGCGCAAAGGAACTATTTTTTTGTTCCCATTTGTAAACACCGAAGTTGTGAGTATTTTAGCAATTATTACTTGTAAAATATGACTAATAAGAAAATATATTACAGCTTTACAGCATAGGCTAACCGAATTGATTTCGTGTTTCATTGCCTTGCTAAAAGATCGGTGCCCCTCGCTAGTGTTTTCAACACTGTAAAGAACTTCGAAAGTTCTTCATTATCTTGCCGAAGATAACCTCAATAAGGAGATCGGAATTCCTGGAGAATGGTTTCCACGATGCTAAAGGACAACGTAGACGCATACATCGGAGTGGTGCTTCCATTGAAAGCTGGACGACGCGAAGATAGCCGCTGTAGACCGTTTTACAAGCAAACATAACTGCACCGTAGGGTCGTAAGCGGACTATCGCTAATGCATGTCCTAAAGGTTTTCACAATAAGTGCAAAATTTCGGAATAATGTAGTTCGTTCAATTTAGTTTATGTTTAACCTACAGTTCTCACGTGAATTCGTCTTATCGTCTCGACAAAGGAGGTAAAACTTCGGCATAAATCTGACCCGAAGTGTTACGGGGGGGAGTGTTACGTAAGAAAAGTTTTGTGAACCCCTGTACATTGTCGGACTTTATATGTCGTGTATGCCATTCTTCGGTTTCTGTTTTGCACCCGTGCTGTCAAAATAGATCAATGTAAAAGTAATGAAAACAAAGATGCAGCACGGGCGCAAAGGAACTATTTTTTTGTTCCCATTTGTAAACACCGAAGTTGTGAGTATTTTAGCAATTATTACTTGTAAAATATGACTAATAAGAAAATATATTACAGCTTTACAGCATAGGCTAACCGAATTGATTTCGTGTTTCATTGCCTTGCTAAAAGATCGGTGCCCCTCGCTAGTGTTTTCAACAGATATCTCAAAGAATTCCTCCAGCATTTCATTCAAAGATTCCTCCAGTAATTTCTTCAGAAATTCCTCCAGGAATTCCTTCCGGAATTTCTTTACGGATTTTTTCAGGGATTCTTCGAGAATTTTTTTTTTTCAGATATTCAACAAGGAATTCCTTCATGGATTCCTCTAATAATTACTTCAGGGATTCTTCCAAGAATTCCTGCAGGGATTCCTTAAGAGATTCCTTCGGGAATTCATTTAAGAATTTCTTCAAGGGCTCCTCCAGAGACTCGTCCAGGGATTGCTCCAGTCTTTTTTCATTAATTCTTCCAGGAGTACCTCTAGCGATTTCTCCAGAAATTTTTCCAAGGAATCTCCTAAGAATTGCACCAAGGAATTCTATAGAGATTCCTCGACGGATTCGTCCAGGAATTCCTCCAGGGGTGTTTCTGGATTCCTGCAGGAATTCCTTCAAAGATTCCTCCAGTAGATTCTTCAGAAATTCCTCCAGGAATTTCTAAACCGATTTCTTCAGGGAATCTTCGAGAAATTTCTTCAAGTATTCCACCAGGAATTGCTTCAGAGATTCCTCTAATAATTACGTCAGTGATTTCTCCAGGCATTCCTTCATGGATTCTTCGAGAAATTCCTGCAAGGATTCCTTCAGGGATTCCTCCAATGGCTCCCCCAGGGACTCGTTCAAGTGTTCGTCCAGGGATTGCTCCAGTAATTTCTCCATTAATTTCTCTAAGAATTTCTCCAGGAGTACCTTTTGGGATCTATCCATCAATTTTCCAAGGATTCTCCCAAGAATTACACCAAGAATTCTATAGAGATTCCTCCAAGAATTCCTATAGAGGTAACTCAAGGGATTTCTCCAGGAATTCCTTCAAAGATTCCTCCAGTAATTTCTTCAGGAATTTCTTTACGGATTTATTATTGCAGGGATTCTACCAGGAATTCCTTCAGGGATTCTTCCGGGAATTCCTGCAGGGATTCCTCAGGAGATTTCTCCAGGAATTCCTTCAGGGATTCTTCCAGAAATTCCTGCAGGAATTCTTTAAGAGATTCCTCCAGGAATTCTTCAAGAGATTCCTCCAGGAATTCCTTAAGAGATTCCTCCAGAAATTCCTTTCACAATTTTAAGTTCACTTATAAAGAGTGAAGTGTTGTGATCACTAGCAATGAATCATTTAAATGTTTATAGTTTTATAAACTTTTGTCTTAAACAATCCTATAAATTACAGTGAAATATTACCCGTGTACATACCTGACACACCACTAGGCGGAAGTATCACTCTTCCTAGCAGTCCGAATTTGTCGAAACGTTCCTTCAGCTCGTTCAATTCCGTAGCGGCTGGCAAATTCTTTGCTATGATCGTCGTATTGGATCTGGCCTTGGGAACCCCATTGAACGCATCCAAATGAATGCCATTATCTACCAGGAACTGTCGCATCTCGGAAACGATTTCGGTTTCCCCGAGCGCCAGCCGAACCGCAGCACTGGTCGTTCCTTCGGTGCTCAGCACTTCCTCCTTGGTTTTGCCGTACTTTTTCGCGACAACTTCTGCAATGGCATTCTCCCCCATGAACAGGGTGTTCCAATTATGCGACGACTGTGCCGTTTTCTTCAGTTTTAGTTCCTTTTTCTGTTTGAAGTTTAGACTCGCGTCGTCCTCGTCCACCTCTTGTTTGGTCTCATCAACTTTGGCAGGCAGTAGATGGAACATTCGTCCGTGGAAGAAGGTACCGTTCAACTCACTGTACGCCTGAACAGCATGCTCTGGCATGAGGAAAGTAACCATACCAAAGCCCTGCAATTATGAAAAATAATCATTCCGTTAATTTTACTTTTAAAACAATAGGTAGGGTAATTTTCCCATTATTGCGGTATTCCCTATTATTGCGGTATAAGAATTAAACCCTCATTATTAATCGAAAACTCTTCTTTCTATGGATATTATTGATGATGATGAAAGCTTATAGTATTCCCAAGCTGTACCAGATGAATGCTTTAAAAATTAAACGATTTTGATCGTTGTAAGAACAGTTTTAAATGATGCATCAAGAAAAGCCTATATTTTTAACCAGTCTCTCTATCTACGGGTGGGTTTTCATAAGCTTCAATTTTTAAGTTTAGAACCAAAACAATTATATGTAGCGGGTATATCAGTTCAGTATAGATGTAGTTACATGATAGATATTGAATTTTAAATAAAAATTCTGTTACGCGAGAAATTGCTACTGCAGAATCCAACTTTAACAGGAAGACCGGAAGATAAACCTTTCACATACACACATGTATCTTTCATGAATAAAGTTAAAGTAATTGTTGAACTCGTTAGAATCGGACGCGTTTTATTTTCGATTTCGAGTTTCCTTAAAAATATACAGTCCGCTCGGCTTATCGGAAGGCACATTGGTCCTTCAGGCCAAATAAATAGAAAAGTAGTGGAAAAACGTCGACGCGAGTGTTTTTTCCGCGAAAAATCGTTGATTTCGAGCATTCACCAGATTTGCTGGTCGGGTGCAGCGACACGCCACGAAAATTGCAAATGGCCGTCGTTCGAGAATAGTGAAGTGATCGTGTCGTGTCATCACAGACAAACAGACGTCACACTCTCACTGCTGTCCATCGACCAACTTTCTAACGTTCGATTCGAATATATGGTAGGTGGTCAATCGACCACCCGCAGCGCTCGCGTCGTTTTTGTTCGTGTTTGACGTTTACACACTACCGCCACCTGTTGGTCCATCGGCCACCTACAGTGTTTTTAGCATTGGGCGTACATGTTTTCGCGACTATGATTTTTATCGCGATTTGTTCTAAGTGTTACGTCTGTTTCTCTGTGGTGTCATGTCAACACCATCGAAAACGATCGCCGAACAGAAATCCCAGCAAAAGGCGAAACAGGATAACGCCAGAATGGAAGAACAGCTGAAGACTCTCTCTCATCAGAGAGGGGCAGTGAAGGGCAAACTTACACGTGTGAGAAGTGCCATTGAACATAGTGAAGATGACCCGAACCCGAACATTATGAATTTGCATTTCCTTCGGTTGCATCAGAAAACAGTCGAACAGTCGTATCGCGAATACAATGAGTTCCAAAACATGATTCATGCCCTGCCCCTCTCTGAGGAGCGACGAGCCGAACAGGAAGCGAAATACGTCGAGTTCGAGACGATGTATGCGAATTTGGCGATCCGGTTGAGTATGCTGATAGAAGCGGCAACTAATCAGATGGAGAAGAAAGAAGTTGTCGTATCAGCAACAACGTCGTCGATGACACCCGGATCAACTCTTTCCTACCTTCCGCCATTGCAAGCGCCGTTGCCGACCTTCGACGGGTCGTATGAACGATGGTTTTCGTTTAAATCCATGTTTACTACCATCATGAATCGATATACACACGAAGACCCGGCCATCAAACTTTACCATCTGCGTAATTCATTAGTTGGGCCGGTAGCAGGAATCATTGACCAGGACATTGTAAACAACAATGATTACAATGCTGCCTGGCAATTCCTGACTGATAGATTCGAAGACAGGAGGCTTATCATTGACAAGCACATCGAGTGTTTGTTCAATTTGCCGAAGATCACTAAGGACAGTTCGGCAAATCTTCGAAAGTTGCTCGACGTGAGCAGCAAAAACATCGAAGCCTTGAAGAATCTTGACCTCCTGCTGCAAGGCCTCGGCGAGCAAATGGTTATCAACAACATCTCATCGCGGATGGACAAAGCAACAAGAGTCGCGTGGGAGATACGGCAGAAACCGGGAATCCTGCCCAGCTACAAGAATACGATGGAGTTCCTGCAAGAACAGTGTAAAGTGACTGAAAAGATTGAAACGAACATGAAAGTGGAAAGTGTGAAACCGAAAGCGGTGACAAAAGCTCATACGCTGATAAATACAAGTGAACTGAAATATGATACGAAAAGTGAACTAAAGTGTGCTGTATGCAAAAATGCTCATGAACTATGGAAATGCGAAAGCTTTAAGAAGATGAACGTGAGTGAAAAATATAACACGCTGAAGAAAACAGGATGCTGCTTTAACTGCCTGCAAAAAGGCCACCGCACGAACGGATGCACTTCGTCGCATAGTTACCGGGAGTGTAGCAAGCGTCACCATACATCACTTCATGCCAACGAAGTTTCTAGCTCCAGATCACCCGATTCGATTACCGCTGTCAATCAGAATGCCGTCCACGAAGAAGCAAGAGTCTCTCGCAAGGAATCTGAAGTTAGCACCCAAGTCGATCCTCCTCGATCCGGCACTGGCACAACCCTCAGCGTTAGTGTTGGAAGTCAAACGAAGCAAACATTGCTCTCCACTGCAATCGTGAACGTGCGCGGTTCCAACTTTGCTGTTTACCTCTGCCGGGTGCTGTTGGATTCCACGTCAACAGAACACTTCGTTACTGAACGTTTCGCTAACTTGGTTTGCATGAAGAAAGAACCCGTAGACTACACGGTCAGTGGTCTCAACGGGACGAACACGAGGATCCGTCGCATGGTACGCATTACAATCGAATCCTGCGTCGAAGATTTCTCCGCTGAGCTACAATTTCTTGTAGCGCCGAAGATTACTGGTGACCTTCCAGAGAGATCATTCAATGCATCAGAGTGGTCTATTCCAGCTGACGTCAAGCTAGCTGACCCGGAGTTCAATCGGCGAGGACGCATCGACATGCTCGTTGGTGCCGAAATATTCTGGAACATCGTGAAAACTGGCCAATTGAAGCTTGGATCGAACCAGCCAGTGCTTACTGACACCAAGTTTGGTTGGGTTGCTGGTGGTGTAGTTTCGTCCGATGCGCCAGTAATTGCTCGATCATTCTGCCAAACCGCTCTTGAAGACTTGAGCGAACTTCTTCGAAGCTTCTACAAACTAGAGGCCTGTGATCAGATCCAGCATCCGAACAAGGTAGTGGATGATATTTGCTTGGAGCATTTTCGTGACACTTACCAGAGAGATCAGCAAGGAAGGTACTTCGTACGCCATCCGTTCAACGACAGGAAAAACGGGCTTGGTGATTCCCGAGAAATGGCGACGAAACGATTCCTGTCATTGGAGCGACGGCTCGATAGGCAACCAGATATCAAACTACAGTATGCCAGCTTTATGCGAGAGTACGAGTCCCTCGGGCATATGAGAGCCATTGCGGTTGACGAGAATGAAGAGCCAGGTTCCGCTTACTACATACCACATCACTGTGTAGTAAAACCTTCCAGTACGTCGACAAAATTGAGGGTCGTTTTCGACGGCTCTGCAACGTCCTCATCAGGAGTGGCAATCAACGATGCGCTGATGTCAGGACCGAACATACAGAACGATTTGTTTTCGATTTTGCTGAACTACCGTGGCTACAGGTACGTGTTCACAGTAGACGTCATCAAAATGTTTCGACAAGTTGGTGTCCTTCCCCCGGACACAGCGTTTCAAAGAATAGTTTGGCGCTACGATCGGAACGAGCCTCTAATGGTGTATGAGCTTTTGACGGTCACCTATGGTCTGGCATCGTCTGCATTCCAAGCTACCATGGCACTCCGCCAGGTTTCCGAAGATCATCAACACGAATACCCTCAAGCGGCAAGGGTAATAAAAAAGAGCACTTATATGGACGACGTTATTGGAGGTGCGCATAGAATCCAGGATGCGTGCGCTCTGCAGAAAGAAGTAAGCGAATTATTGCAGAAAGGTTGCTTTGGAACGCACAAATGGTGTGTCAATCGACCGGAAATATTGCAACATGTCGAGAAGGAGTTCCATGGCACTGATTTCGAACTGGGCGATACAAGCTCGAATATCATCAAGACATTGGGCGTCGTTTGGAATCCTCGTGAAGATTGGTTTTCGTTCTCTGTTGTTCCTGGCAACCCGGAAGCTACAACGAAAAGAAAAATTCTCAGCGAAGTTGCGAAAATATACGATTTGCTTGGTTTGGTTGGTCCAGTAATAACCGCAGCCAAATTGATTCTACGGGAGGTCAGTGTTCTCCAAGTGGATTGGGATGACCCCGTCCCACAGAGTATCATCCACAAATGGCGGTGCTTTCGTGAAGAATTGACGTGCCTGAACAACCTTCGTGTGCCCAGATGGATTTCGACAGGTGATACAGTATCAGTCCAGTTGCATGGCTTCTCCGACGCCTCAGACGAAGCTTATGGGGCATGTATCTATACTCGTGTCGTACAAAATGATGGCTCTGTTACTATCCGACTAGTCTGCAGCAAATCCAGAATCCTTCCGAAGAAAATGAACAAGTGCAAGCCGATCACTACTCCTCGCGCCGAGTTGTTAGGTGCTGTCCTTCTGTCAAGGCTACTCGAAAAGACGATTGCTGCGATCGATATTGGTTTTGAATCAGTGATCCTGTGGACCGACTCGCAGATTGTCTACAGTTGGATTAGGAAACCACCTAGAATGCTGCAACTGTATGTCTCCAACCGCGTGAGCGAAATCCAACGAATTACTGGCGCGTATACTTGGCGATACGTTCCCAGCCACGAGAATCCAGCTGACGTGATTTCACGTGGTGAATTTCCTCGGAAGCTGATAGACAACGAGATGTGGTAGAGCGGTCCACCCATGCTTAAGGCGGCAACGATTGAAGAAGTACAGCTCGAACCGTTAGTGGAAGAAAACTTGCCCGAGATGAGAACTGGTGTTTCGCTGGCAGTTACTTCTTCATTACGCAGATTGATGATGTTTGACAGAGTGAACGATTATGACAAAATGCTTCGATCAATGGCCTACTTCGTTCGGTTTGCCAGGTACCTTGCCAGCAAGATGCAGACGATTATCAGCGGGCCATTAACTGTTCCGGAATTAAGAACTGCGCTGTTGGTGATAGTGCGGTGCGTGCAGAAGGAGACGTTTCATCATGAGATACGAATTATTGCTGAAGGAGGCCAATCGAAACACCGTTTGTGTGGCTTGAAACCGTTCATCGATTTGCAAGATGGTATCCTGCGCGTGGGCGGTAGAATCAAACGTGCTTTGGTACCCTACGATAGTCGACATCAGATGCTTTTGCCTGCTGGACATCCGTTTTCGATGGCAGTTGTGAGAAGTATGCATCGGTCAAATTTGCACATTGGACAGAAGAGTCTTCTTGTGATGGTTCGTCAAAGGTTTTGGCCGTTGAGAGTGAAGTCAACTATACGCAAGGTTATAGCTAGCTGCATCACCTGTTTTAGCGCGAATCCACTGAAGACATCTCAGCTTATGGGAGACTTACCTTCATACCGAGTCCAACCAGCGCCGACGTTTGCCTTTACCGGTGTGGATTTTGCCGGTCCCTTTATGATTAAATCGTCAACAGCAGGTCGAAGGCCGTTAGTCACGAAGGCCTATGTCAGTCTGTTTGTCTGCATGCTGACTCGTGCAATTCATGTGGAACTTGTATCTGACTTGACAACGAATGCTTTCTTGGCTGCGCTGCGACGGTTCACAAGTCGTCGAGGGCTGCCATGTAAGATGTTTTCCGACAATGCCACAAATTTTGTCGGGGCACAGAATGAGCTTGAAGAGCTAGCGCGTCTTTTCGAAGATCAACAGCAAGCGAAGAAGATAACGGATTTTTGCACGACTCAAGGAATCGAGTGGACCTTCATACCACCTCGGAGCCCCCATTTCGGTGGCATATGGGAGGCTGGGGTTAAACAAGTGAAACACCATCTGACAAGGATTGTTGGTGGTTATAAGCTGTCGTACGAGGAACTCTACACTACGTTGACCCAAATTGAAGCGGTATTAAACTCCCGACCATTGGTACCGTCCTCTGATGATCCCTGTGACTTTACTGCGGTTACACCTGCACACTTCCTGATAGGGCGGGAGATGCAGGCTATCAGTGAGCCATCCTACTTGAATCTGAAGATGAGCACACTTTCGCGATGGCAATTAGTTCAGACCATCTTCCAACACTTCTGGCGAAGATGGACAGCCGAGTACTTACCTGAATTACAGAACAGGTCAAAGTGGACGAAGACCATTAACATCACTGAAGGAGCTTTGGTGCTGATGATCGACCAAGGTGCGCCTCCTTTCCAGTGGCCGCTCGGCCGGGTAACCGAATTACATCCGGGGAAGGACGGAGTAACACGTGTCGTCACCGTAAGGACTTCGAAGGGTGAATATAAGCGGGCTATAACGGAGGTATGTCTGTTGCCTCTAGATGGCCAGTAACATTGAAACAGGTTTCAAGGCCGAGAGGATGTTACGCGAGAAATTGCTACTGCAGAATCCAACTTTAACAGGAAGACCGGAAGATAAACCTTTCACATACACACATGTATCTTTCATGAATAAAGTTAAAGTAATTGTTGAACTCGTTAGAATCGGACGCGTTTTATTTTCGATTTCGAGTTTCCTTAAAAATATACAGTCCGCTCGGCTTATCGGAAGGCACAAATTCTTTATTTTTGAGAAAAAGCATATGCCGCAATAATAGGACAATGAAAATAGCTTTTTGCCTATTATTGCGGTTTCTGTAAATCTGTTTCAAAAATTCGATATTTCAATAGTTATTTTAAATGTTATTGCTGGAAACATTAATTATATTATTAGGATACTAATTAGGGACATCATTTTGAGTTATTCATATATTTATTTAGTCAAACAAAAGGTTTATGTTTATTTTTTCCCTGTAATTCCTCTTATTTACAAATATTTTGCAAATAAACACAATGCTTTACCAAAAAATCACGTAAACTGACTGAAAATCGGAACACATGCCAAAAATACTTACGTTGAAAAACTAAGATATAAGATGGTCGCAAGGAAGCAATCTTTTAAAATTGTGTTGCTAATGGAAAATATTTTTAAAAGCATCAAAATTGTAGGTTATACTTGCATAAACGAATTAATTTCTTATATAGCGACTAGTGGTCTCAGATGGAAGAACCTTGTCTATTCACTTTAACATTGTCCACCTACGACGAAAGAGGAGACGAAACCGACAGAAAATCATTCGATTCTGTTGATTTGTTTTTGAATCGTGACATAAAGTTATGATTTAGTTTTCCTCATATATATGTCCAAAGTCACACAAACTGACAGTACCGTGCAGTGTCATTAACATGGAGAAAGCATAATTTCAATGCTCGAACATTGTGTGGTATTGAATGTATATTGAATGTAATAAAATCTTTGATTTTTGGTATACCGCAATAATAGGACGGCACTACCGCAATAATAGGACAAAATACCGCAATAATAGGACAGAGTAAGAGCTTCAGATTTATGTCAAAAAATGTATGTATGATTCCAAAAATTACTTTTTTACTTCACTATACTCCAGATAGAGGATAGTTTTAACACTTAAGGCCTTTTGGTGTGTCATCACAAAATAGCTTCTTCCAAAATCATTAACATATTGTTATGATAGTATTGGTATTTGCAACATCGATGATATATAACTGCTTATCACCTGATTTAATGGATAATTTATGCGAAGAAAAATGCTTCAGGTCGTATTTCAATATTAAATCAACACTTTCAGATACAGCATTATCAATTTAGCGACAGTATACATGAGATTTATATTCTCAAAAAAAATCTCCGATTTCATGCCGCATTTCATTGCCTCACACAACTACACTTGTAAATAGAAGGTGCTTACCTTTTCGATTGTAATTCAGCGGCAAGCATTTGTGTTTTGGATATCATATTGCGTTCACTACACTTTCACTAAACAAATCTTTCATTCACTTTCCTTAAAGGAACACATTTCAAACGGGAATCAAATATTTATAAAGTTTTATCAACCGCATCACTCAAAACTATTATGGCGATGGTTTTCACTTGCTGCGAATCGACGACGCCACCGCACACTGAGACATGCCTGTGTTTATAGTCTAAAATATCCAATTTTTTTCTGTCGTATTAATTTTCAGTGCGGAAAGGTCGAGCAAAGCATAGAAACTTGAAACTCATACGTTGTTTGTTTTTCGATTCTCTCGAATTACAGAAACCATCTCTACGAAGCATAAAATCATACCAAGTGTTTATCAATTTGGACCACCCAAAATAATTGAAATGCTCCACAGTGCGATGCGTCGGGATGCGTCGGGACGCGTCTATCGTGTGTGCACAATCATCGCGATCGTTGAGCGCAGTGATGTCAGAGTTGCTATCTGTAAAATCATAGCATTTAATGTGGATTGATCACAAAAACCATTAAAATTTTATTAAATCAATGATCTTGTGATGGAAAACTATTTGCAAAATGATAAGTTTTTATAATATGCAGCAAATGTTCCGAAAACAAGCATATAACAATTGCTAGAAAAATCTGTCACCAATAACCTGGCAACACCGTCATCCCTTGCAAATATAAACCGTACCGATGCATAACAAAAATATGCGATAAATCCAATAAAAAACAGAGAAATTCCGTTGCCCTTCATTAAATTGTAATGTTTTCTTTTGATATGTACGATTGAACAGTTGATTTTGATTTCCAATACTCGTCAATCTACTAAATTTCCCATGTGTTTACATAAAAATATGCTTAACACAATGTTATAATTTTTGTTTGTTTGTTTTGAAAATATACATGGAAAGGCGACACTACTACTGTTACATCAATGATGATTCAAATGATTCTTTGAGTTACACGCCGCTTCACCTTAACATTGCGAAATACTATAATATTGAGATTTTGGACACTGCAATACGATTTTAATTTCAACACCGTGCTTAAGTCCTCCATAATAGGACGGATACCCTATTAGGTATTCATTGTATTTTTTGCTCAATTCTACAAAAACGGTTCCTAACATCAGTTTTAAGTTCCACCTCTTAAACTATGGCAACCTCAATCTTAGGGCTGGTAGCAACTGATTATCTACAATATAGGAACTTAAAAGTCAACATGCCTGAACAAAGAACTACCAAAGATTCTTCCAGAAATTTCATAAAGAGATTAAGTTCTGAATGAATTTCTCCTGCAAGTAATCCGGTGATCTTTTTATTGACTTTTCTAGAACTTCTACCATTTCTAGTTTGAGACTGTAGCAAAAACTCAATTAGGGATTTCTTCAGGGAATACCTCGGAACATTCTTGTTTGAAATTACTTGTTATTTTGTTCCAGGAATTCTTCATGGGACTAGATACAAGATCTTCCGTTGATTTTTTAAAGATTTATTCCAAAAAAAAAAACTCGTTAATGATTTGTTTGGGTTTTCAACCAGAATTCATCTAAGAATTAAACGAGAGACGCATCCTAAGATTCCTTTGAAAATTCCTGCAGAGATTCTGTCACGAAATTTTGCAAGAAATAGCAATTATAAGAGCATTTTTTTAACTATTGGAACTGTTTCTGAGGTACGTTTGTTTTGAATTCAAAAGTAATCTCTGAAGAAACTCCTGCTTTAATGCCTTAAAAAGGGTATATGAAAGAGGATTCCAGATGAATTTTCGAAATTATTATTTGAAAAATTATTCAACAAAATAATTGATGAAATAATAGGATTTTTTTGTAAAAATAATCTGAACAAATTTCTTTTAACCCTCTCTTTTCGAACGAAAACGGTTCCAGATTCGAGTCAAATCGACTGTGTCATTCCTAGATTCGAACTGTCAGCCACACAGTTTCATTAAATTTAGTGGGCTTCATAGCCGTGCGGTTAGTGTCACCAAGGCATTTAGGCGCATTGTACTAAGGAGTGTAGGTTCGATTCCCGCCATGTGCCGAAAAACTTCTCGTGAGGAATGTTATTCGACTGTTCCACTGGGCGTTGCATGCTAGTCCGTTGTCTAGTGTGATGCTTCCTACAAAGGGCGAACAGCCGCCCACTGGAAGCATTTTAAGTGTTTTCCACATATCGGATTATATTAAGGGGATTCAAAGTTGACAAGTATTTTAGTAACAACTTAACAACTTAGTTCAACGAATAGGACGTGAGTTCGAAACTCAGAATAAGTAATTTTCCATATAGACGACAAACACTATATTGAATCCAGAGCTATGCTGTCTCATAAGAAATAAGTTGAACAAAAACAGAGCATAGTGAAAACATATGTTTGTTCAATTTATTTAAGTAGCTAGTAGAGTTGGAGCAGCCCCTAAAATATTCCAGTACAATTTTTTGAATAAATCGCTAGAAGAAGAAGAAGAAGCTATTCCTCGAGGTAGTTCAGAAGAAATTTTTGAAGTATGGAATAATCGCATATGTATCTTAGATGGTTCTCTGGAATCTCTAGAACTTTGACTATGAAAAAGTTACTCTTAGTTTAGAAAAAAAGAATTTGACGCACATTTAATTTAAACAAAGAGTCATGCATTGCAATACACCCGATTCTGTTTTTGCACGGGGTATGCGTACCGTGCAAAAAAAAGTTTTCAGTTCAAAGTAACACCATTGCTCGGCGTTTCATGTAGAAATAAGGATTTGGCGAAAAAAATGTATGGAAACTTTTTTTTGCACGGCCGTGTAAATAAAATCCGTGCAAAAACAGAATCGAGTGTAGTGATTAAGTATCTAAAAAAGACCTGCTACCAGCCCAGAAAAAAAGACCCTGCAATTTCCTGTTTCTCCGCGCCAAAGCCAAATGTGTGAAATTCAACAATACATACCTTCAACTTCCTGGTATTAGAATCGATTGGCAAATCAATCTCCGCCACTGGTCCATACTTTTCGAAAAGCTGCTTCAAATCGTCCTCCTTGACCGAATAGGCCAGGTTTCGAAAGAACAGCTTCCCCGTCTCAATTATACTCTCGCTGCATACCGATTCCTTCTGCCGGATCCATTTGGGGTTTTCCTTCTTGCTGAGCTGGCTCTTTTCCTCCTCGGACCGAAGTCGATCTTTAGCCGTGAAATCAACCACCTTGACCTGTTTTCCACCCAGAAAGCTTTTGTCTTTTAGTAGTGCCTTCTTCAGCTCTCCTTCCGTTTTATAACCCACATAAGCAAAGCCCTTTTGCTTCGGGGGGATCCGAATGGAGTACGGTTTCACCGGTTTGAAAAATCGAAGCAAATCCTGCCGTTTGGTTTTCGATGGGATATTGTGAATTTTGACCACGAATAGGTTCGCCACTTTGAGCTCCTTCTTCTTATCGACGCTTGGTTCTTTCTTGATTTCAGACTTTTCCGGTTCCTGCTCCTCTGGTTCATCTTCACTACCAGAACCTTCACTGTCGGTTTGTTGCAACTGATTGTCCCAAACGGCAGTACCGGCCTTATTCTGCACCTGCACAAACTCCTTAAACAGTGGATCATTTTTGTGCTTCTGCAAGATGTCGTCAGCCGTTTCTCCCTTCTTCTTGATCGGTTTCACAGTCACATCCTCCAGTTGCTTCTGCAAATCCTTTACATCCTGTTTGCTCTTGCTGTACTTGCTCCAAACTTTCAGGCTCTTAGCTTCATTCAGAGCAGCACATGGAGCTACACTTATCTTCGAAGTCCTCAGGAATGTATTGTTGAAGTGGCTTATTGCTTTCGATGCTTGGTCTTCCGTTTCGTATCCAATGAATCCAAAGTTTCGGAACTTACCCTCCGGGGTGTACTTCAACTGGATATCCGTCACGATTCCACATTGGCTGAAATGATCTCTCAGCTTGGACTCTGTAATCTGTTTAAATCGATCGAGTTAGAGTACAACGAATATCATTTGCGTACGTATTTACGATACTTACCCCATTCGGGATGTTTTTAATGATTATACGAGACATTTTTTATGAAAACTTTGCATCAAACAGAAATTTTGAACAACTTTAACGAATTTTGCACATTCGCACCGCACCGAAACTGATTGGACTGTGATATTTATTTACATCCGAAATGCACGTGAGTTTGTTTACGTGTTTTGACGTGCGATGTTTTAGGGTGGTCCGGAGAAAACTGAAAATGTTTAAGGTCAAAGTCCTCTTAAGCACTAAAACAAGCTGTGGTCAATTCGCGACTACGTTGCGTTGCGTTGCGTTGCGTGGTAACGGAGTATTTCGTAGATTGCATACTGAAAACTGTCATGTTAGTTACTTTACCACTCTTATTCCAATTGCTCATGGAGAACTATTTTGGATGGAATAGCTATCCAATCGGAAGTCAGAAATGAAAAGACATGATAATGTCCATTGCCGGCCACGCCCATCTTCTCCGTTACGAGGAAAGGAAAGGAAAATGATGATATGACACCTACTTGAAGAGCGGCCAGCGACTCACCGACGCCCTTATAGATGTCAAGGAGTTGGATGAAGGGAAAGGTGATGGTCTAGGATTCACTATAAGCGAGTGATGCGACCGGATTGAAATTTAGTGTAGGTGTAGTTTAGTATATATTTTGTAATTGGGTGTAAGTGTGAATGAAATGGTTTCATCATCGTTGGGAGTGACGCAGCTAAGAAAGTTAAAGTCACTCCATGCGCGTTCGTCTTCCAGGGATGGGACACAGGTATTTCCACCTACTGCCCTAGCTAAAAAGCTTTGGTTTGAGCGCCATTACTCGCTCTCTGAAACGAGAAAATAAAATGGCCCTTCCCCATGATACAGAAAGAGCCCAGATTGCATTAATATATGTGGTCTAATCGGAACAAACTCACCAAATACATTCATATGTCTAAACGCCGTGTTAAAAACGTTTCTTTAAAAAACTTGAATGATTCTATTAGGAATTTGAATCGACATCCTCTGAATGATTTCGTATATCAATAGAACTTAACGGCATGGCAATGTTCCCATCATCTTTTCGTCTTTGTTAAAATCACACAATAAATGGAGAAAGCTTTGTTTGAATATTTCTGCATAGCACAATAATTATCATCGAATGCGGTTTTCACAATTAACACAGGTTTTTCAATATAAATTCCATTTTTAAAAGTATTTAATTTAAAAAAAATGCATTAAAAATTATGCAAATCTCACAATCGTATGATTTTTCTTCTTAATTTTGCAAAAAGTGAAGTGTTAAAGTTCATTTGTAGTCTTCTTAATTTGTCAGAATTACTTTTATCCAAAACGAAACAAAACCAATCAGGGTGGAGAAGCACCGACGGGATCATGTCTACACGCCACAAGCCATCTTCAAAATCTTCGCTAAAAAAATACACTTCGATTACAGCCAAGGGGGTGGTCACTCTACACACTTCGTTGGCGCATATTTTTTTCATGCTGTGCCATCAGTGCGCCAAGGTGCGCCAAGCGCGCCAAGCTTGCTATTTGGAATAATGCTATAAAAATCCATTGAACTGAAATAACAGGAAAACATTCTCAGCAAACATTGACATCGGTAATTTTCTTCTCGTTTGCGTCAGAGAATATTATTATAAAAAATTCTCTGGATTGCATCTCGTTCCATAAACTTTAGGTGTTCTAAGTAGGATCAAGATACCTTGGCCCTTGGGTAAGGTCGCATGATGTTACGATTACTTCGACGGTAACGGCTGATTTCGCCTCACCAGGGAAGGCTTCCTATTAGACGACGGTATTTCAAGATACGTTTCACATAATCGAAGAAAAAACGGGAAGACCAAATCACTTGTGTGACATACGTATGACTTCAATGGGAAGGTTTGAGAAACGGCCCTGTTGTCTTGAGCCGGTAATGAAATATGGAGCGTCGACGGTTATATACGGGATAAAATAGGGTAGCGTGGTTGAACAGGAAGGAGTGTATAGGGGAGCTGTGGGTTAATAATTGAACAAATATTACTTTTGACTGAGTAACGCAATGAGACGTAAGTCATGTTGGACCATTTAAAATTGCTTCACACAATAAAACTTTCAAGGAGGCAAGAAAGGACATTCCCATAGAATGGTGGTTTCAACTTGATCTTAGGTTTCCTAACACATACATATTTTTTCCTTTGTTCCCGACTTTGGGATTCGCTATGAATTTAATTAAAGAGATAAAAAAAACTACAGGGGACAAGTGGTACTGATGTGTCTTTTGTTCTCTTTCTAAGGCAACTTTTTCTCGTTATATTCCTGGCTATCTCTGTCAGCAAACAATGTTCTAATAGCGTCGATCTGAAATAAAAACAAATTGATAAATGGGAAAATAACAAAATAAGCATGATAAATGGTGGAAATATGTTCCTGCTGAAACCAAAATGATTTTTTTCCGTGACTTGACGTGAAGCAAACAACAAAAAATATCAATGGTTGCTAAGATCGAAATTTCAGTTCACTGTGGTTTTTATAGCGACCTATTATGGAAAACTGCAACTTTTATGGAAATGCGCCTAAATGTGCCTAAACAGCGCCTGGTACATTGTGTAGAGGGACCACCCCTTGATTACAGCACAATCAGCCAGTTCTATTGTAGCTATTTAGCGTTGCACAAAGCACTACAATCTAGATAACATTGCATCTGCTAATATCGGCGAAATTGCGAACAACGAGAGCACGAAAAAATTTTCAGGTGGCATAGCACCATCAGCCGAATCTATTTTTCACTATCCGAAAACGCGGAACCGAGATAACCGTGACAGAAAATTCAAAACGCAGCCGCCCGCGCGCACGGCTTGCTGCGATCTCTCGCTGTGGTCAATTCGCGACTACGAAACAAAAAGAGATTTACAAAGCACTCGCACTTATGGAAAACCTTGTAAGGAACTGTCATCGTTTGCGTTAAAAAAAGCAAAAAATATATATCTCCTTGTTTTTCTCACAGAAAACCGAAGAAAACATCAGCAGCTTCGTAGTCCCGAATAAAGACAATCCACGAGACAGCTACCCAGCTACGATCAGCTGGTTTCTCGTTTGTCATGAGATTTTGACCACAGACAAACAGACGTAACACTTAGAACAAATCGCGGTCAAAATCATAGTCGAGAGAACATGTACGCCCAATGCTAAAATCAGTGTGTTTGGCCGACGAGCCAACAGATGGCGGTAGTGTGTAAACGTCAAACGCGAACAAGAATGGTGCGAGCGCTGCGGGTGATGGATTGACCACCTACGATATATTTAAATCGACCGTTAAAAAGGTGATCGATGGACAATGATGAGAGTGCGACGTCTGTTTGTCTGTGTTTTGACGTTTCGCAGTCGGAATGACCGTTCGATTACTATGGAAATTTATCCAGTGTTACGTCTGTTTGTCTTAGCGCATTTGCCCACAACGACACGCCAAGTTCCCTAGAGGGAAGAAAAACCTGCGATTTTGCTCATTTTTACTTCATTCTTATGGGAGACAGCATAGGCTAGGAGAAGTGGATGAACAAGGATGAATCTGTCATTCAAATACTTGTCAAATTTCATACAAAATCTACTTTTTCTCAGCGATAAGTTCATCCTTCATTCATGCTAGGTGAACCACTTCTCCTAGCCTATGTTGTTCATCGGATCAAACTATAGTTTCATTCATCGAGCTGAAATTTTGCACAGTTGTTATGGGACCTAAATGCAATCCAAAAACAAAAGGACTGGAGCGAGAATCTAAATTTTTCATATAACCGTGTCCCAGGCTCATATATACACTCAGGTAAATAAATTATTGAAATTCATCAAATCCCCCTTACAAAACATTAAAAAATACTTAAAACTTGATTTCGTAAGACTTTTATTAATTTCATATTATTGAAATGACAATCATAATCAAGAAAGAAACTAAGCTTAATGAATGTATACAAATTTCATTGCGCGCCTTACGATTTTCAGCAATAAAAAACGTGAAACCTGATTTCGTAAGACTATTATTGTATTCATAACATTGTAATGACAATCATAATTAAGAAATAAGCTAAACTTAATGGGAGTATACAAATTTGATTGCGCGCCTTATGATTCCCATTGCTGTTATTACTGTGAAAAAGTTATAAGGTTGTTATTATGAAAATATAACGAGCATTGTGTTAAAAGAGCTTACGTTTTCATTTACAGTTGCAGCGTCACGTCGACATTTTTTATTAGTGATTCTTGATTGTTAAACGATGTGTTCCAACTGATATTGCTGAGGTAAGTTTAATTCTTTGTCGAATGCGGACGTAGGTGTGAAATCATTAAGAATAATTATTCTATTAAGAAAAGGTTAGTTGTTGTAGCACACACTGACGTACTTTCGTATTCGTTATTACTTTCAGTTCGGCTAGGGCCTCGTCAAAGTGTCTTTGAGATGTCGTAACAAACCCCGAGAAAAGCTGAACGGAAATAATATTCAACCAGAGAGCACCATGAAACAATTGCCCTCGTTCAAACCGTAAACATTTCAGAGGTCCATTTATGGGAAGCCAATAATGATAAACGGATTTTTTTTTTGTTAAAATGAAAAAATGGTCCTATATGTTCAAGCATGGTTGAGTTTACACATAATCAAATAAATTTTATCAGTTTTTTCAACGTCTGTTTTGTATTAGAATATGAAACGTCCAAAAACGAAAATCTAGATGAAAATAGAATTTTCACCCATTTAGCTAAGCTGAGATTTGGTAAAGTTCGTGTAAATTCTATTTTCATTAGTTGGCTAATTAATTTCTCACCCTGTAGCTGATAGTTACATTAAAAAGTTTAATAATACAGTGATCCCTCCATGAGTCGATGTTCCATGACTCGATATCGACTCATGGAACCATACTGGAAACAAAATTTCATGGTTACTATGATGGTCCCTTCAAACAGCTTTCCAAAGGATTGCTGTTCCATGACTCGATATTTCCATGAGTCGATGGTCCCTTCAATATCGACTCATGGAGGTTTCACTGTATCATGAATGTAATATATAGTTCAATATACATGAAAAACGAACTGTGAATAATGATTTCCGCCATTGATAATAATGTACTTCATACCAAAGACTCTGTTCATACTGCTGATGAATTGGATTCATAAAATTTTACATCAATTTTCATAATGCTATTCTATGAAATAAGCGAGCTATCGCTTTGGCATAATTTAGATAAATTCATAAGGCGAACGTAATGAATTGCTTACCGATTTCTAGTGGCAAATAAATAAACATAAGTCAAAATAATGAATATCGATAGATTTTTTGCCTGAGTGTACCCACCCTGGATCCTTCTCAGTCTTGCGATGTTTTTACAGGGGGTCACTAAAGATGGACAAGACAGATTACAACAGCATCGAAATAAAGCATATGATAACCCCTGTGCTGTCAATTTCAGCTGTTCAGCTGACTGAAAGTTTTGTTTCTCTCGGTTCTGGCTCACTCGCAATTCGCCGTGTGTGTTGTGAAGTGGTTCATTATCGTGTAATATTTTGTAACTGCGCAGCTTTAGAAAGGCAAAACTTATTGTGAAATTGTTTCGCTTCAGAAATTGTGCAAATCACAGAACGACAACAACAATGGCAGCGTTGCAGAGAAGTTTCAACTCGTTGCTTAAACTCCGTCGTACGCAGAGTGTGCCCCTGGCCCTGTACCATGCGAATGTCCTGGACCATTACGAGAACCCCCGAAATGTAGGCTCGATGGACAAGAAAGATAAAACCGTCGGAACGGGACTTGTTGGCGCCCCGGCTTGCGGTGACGTCATGAAGCTCCAAATCAAGGTCGACGAAGACGGCAAAATCATCGACGCCAAGTTCAAAACCTTCGGATGTGGATCGGCCATTGCCTCGAGCTCGCTGGCCACCGAATGGGTCAAAGGGAAAACTTTGGACGAAGCCCGCAAACTGAAGAATACGGACATTGCAAAGGAGCTGTCCTTGCCGCCGGTTAAACTTCACTGCTCGATGCTGGCCGAGGATGCCATTAAGGCGGCCCTTGAAGATTACAAGAAGAAACAGGACAAGTAATTAGTCACTGGTGATGGAATGTGCTAACTAGTTTTAGGATACCTGTAAATTGTTGGTTATATAAGGCGTGATTTGGCAGAAAAGAAGTTTGTAGAATAAAGGCACTTCAACGTGCAAAACTAAAACACCCCAGGAAATGCATCAATCTTGTTATTGTGAATGCAAATATGTATAGGGGTAAACGGGGCAAGATGAGCACCCTAAATGGTGAGCTCGGTTTTGATGACTTAATTAACAATTCTTATTTTGATAAAATTAGTGACCATCTTTTATGGACCTGTTAATAAGTTCTTCATTCATTGCATTCGTGTCAGAATAAAAAAAAACATTTAATTTCACAATTCAATTTCATACATTATTTACAATATTTAGCAATGAACTTGTCTTGCCGTTTTGACCGCTTGTCAAATTTTATTCTCCATTCGGTTACATCATCTGGCTCGGGATCTGGACCCGCATCAGAGTCGGTGCTCACATCAACAGTTTTTTCTACTTTCATCTCGTCATCATTGTTGCTGGATATACGAGGCGCGGCCGGTATGGACGCTGCGCTTTGGGGAAAGATGGCCACCCACATAAAAATATGATATTTACAAAATAATACCATTATTTTCAAGTTTTTGGTGGGTCGAAAATTGGTGCTAGTCTCCTATAATAATTTATGAACTATTATCGAAAAAAAACTTGAAACAGTTTTTTTTAATCCACTTGTTTGTTATTTAATATGAATTTTAATACAAATAGTTTTCTGTAAAGTGGACCGTATGCTAGGCTTACAACTAAATATTGTTTTGTAATTTCACGCGTTTCCATAATTTTGAACAAGGGTGCTCATCTTGCCCCACGGATGCAATCTTATTCATATAAGGTACCGTGGGGCAAGAGTATAATGGAAATCGTATAGTTGAGATTCTTCAAATTCTAAAGACTTTAAATTGAAAACAATGAGGTCGTATATATTTTTTTAGCTTAACTCTCATCAAATATAAGCAGTATGGTGAAATTGGTTTTTATGTAAAATTGAAGAAAACAATATAGAAATAGTTTTTGAAAAATGTCTTCTTACTTTGTTTGTTAAAAGTTTGCCGTTTTGAACAATAAATTGAAAAACTAACTGTTATATTCACGATTTCTGTTAACTTCAACTTTTGTTAAGGCGTCCTAATGAACAATAACATAAATAACATGTAAACGAAGATAATTTTATTGTTGTCAATTCAATTTTCTTCTGTACAGTTAAGTTTGTTAAAATGATTCGACAACATTATAACTACAACATTTTTAATGTTAGTTCCTTATATCATGGGACAGCAATTGCATTTCTGCTCTGTAAAATTTCCACTGCTCGTTAATTGTTTTTAAGAAACCCGGATGTACCGTCAGATAACTCTTCGGGAAAGATCATTTCTTGGAACGAAATCCTTCAATAAAGTAGGTATTTAGATTCATTTTTGTGTGGATAGACCTATACTCCATTTTTATGGTTTGAACTAGCTTTACATAGACATTCCACGAGATTTCCGTGCGTTCTCTTATATTGAAACATTTCAATCAACGTCTTCCTTTCAATCGGCTGTCTGAAATAGACACATTAATATCGTAATGTTTGGCAACCTCTTGTAAAAAAGTTCCATGAATTCTAATAGCTTTCAAAGCATCGAGTATAGTGGGGCCTTCCTTAGCCGAGTGGTTAGAGTCCGCGGCTACAAAGCAAAACCATGCTGAAGGCGTCTGGGTTCAATTCTCGGTCGGTCCAGGATCTTTTCGTAATGAAAATTTGCTTGACTTCCCTGGGCATAGAGTATAACCTGCCACACGATATAACGAATGCGAAAATGGCAATTTCGGCAAAGAAAGCTCTCAGTTAATAACTGTGGAAGTGCTCATAAGAACACTAAGCTGAGAAGCAGGCTCTGTCCCAGTGAGGACGTTATGCCAAGAAGAAGAATAGTGTTTCTTGAATTATCAAGCACGTTCTGTTTTTTTACAATAATTGCAAACTTTGTTTACTAATAGCTACCTGAAAAGAAAACACAAATTCAATCTCTAATGATAAACTTTTCACTTGCCCCACGGGATTAGTGTAGCATATTATCTTTCAACCTTTTTCCAATAACTAAAATTAAACATGCAACTATCTCAAATTCCATGGAGAGCTGCTTTTCGCAGAGCAGATACCTCTCCGTAAAAGTATATCACAGCCAGACGTTACATTAAAAAATTGATGGTGTTTCAATTCAGTCAATTTTGAGCCTACGTGGAATTTTTTCCAAAGCTTTTTTATTTCAGTTTGAAACTGTCAGTGAGGACAACTTAGATGTGGTACAGAAAATTATTTTCCGCAACTTTTATCCACTGAAAATATTAAAACAAGATTGCACGCCGCCAACTTGTTACACAGTAATAGTTGACAGGTTAACAATCTTTCGCTCTATTATGCAATAATGGTTGAAAATTCTCAAGAATTTCTTTCTTATCGTAATGTTCTGAATGGCCTTAAAGGTTTACGCATGATTTTAAAACGTTAATTCATATATGCAGTAAAATATACAAATTATTTTCACTTACCCCATTTACCCACTTGCCCCGCGGCATACTTAGAATATTTTAATAAAATTTGTTTCTCCAGATTGTATATCCCCGCAGAGGAAACAATTATCATATCCGATATATTGCCGGCTTATAATTGCCTTTCATTGTTTTACTGGCAATTTAGTTTAAAAATATTCATTTTTCAATTTGATAGCTGAGAGTCTACAGAAGAGTGTTCTATAATTTATACCGTGTTATAATGCAAATACACATACCATCAGTGCACCAGTATCCGCTCATGTTTCAGTAGCCCGCTCACACTGAAAACAGATAAGTTTACACAAAGTAAATTTGAAAACTTTAGCCGCTATATGGTTCAAATCGACAAATTGAATCATACTTTGAAAATGTGTGTGTATTTACACAAATTACCTTACTTTTTATACTCGTGAGCGGGCTACTGGAACATAAGCGAGTAATGGTACGTTGACGGTATAGGGTTTAGTGTTAATTAAATCATTTTAAAATTATGTGGCAACATTTTCAGAAACCTTAAATTTTGCTGAGAAAAAATCTTTAATATTTTTGCACCTTATTTCGCCACACCTTCAAAAAGAAATCAACGTAGGAGACGAGTTTAGGAACCGAATTCAATAATGTGACGAATACTGTTGAAGGAGATCCAATATTCGTTGCTCTCGTTTGAATTACAAAAACAGTGCGTTTGACCAGTTTTCATATTTCTCCTTATAAGTATGAATTGAATGCTTTTGTTCATCACATTAACAGTGTTTAAAAATCTTTTATTTGATTTAAAAAAAATAGTTTTCCTTAGGGTGGTACATTGGTCCTATTGTTATTTGTAACATCAGTGCACCAGTAGTCGCGCATGCCCCTATTACCGCTCACTAAAGTGAAAACGGATTCGCACTAATATCTTCTGCCAACATCAACAACTTTCAATTGAAGCCGTCTGACGTTATCTTCATTAGTTTAAATAATTCTTCATATGGTCGGTGTTCATACAGAACTAAGTGCTTTTTAATGATTTCAGGAAAACTTGCCCCAGGCATTGAAAATATCAAAATATTCACATTATTGGCAGTAATAATAGAACTTACCTATTTGATGATACATCAGTATATAAATAGCATCGAAAAACAGTATTGATTTGTTTAGGGGTATCCTGTATTTTACATATTCTGATTCTATGTTGAAAACTAAGCCAGAATTCAAAGTTTCATAATTTCCCGTGCCCCGGAACTATTTTTAAAATCGCATTTGAATCACCCCTCGACAAATTTTACTTCGGGACGAGCTGTCATTATGTAAAATGAAATGTTATTGAGTCGACGGAACATAATATGTTTCCAGAGTCTATGAATGGAGAGTTGCGCGAAGAGGCTTCTTTGAATGGTTGTTCTTCTTCGTCTTCGAAAATAGCCCCTATCTGTTTTGCTGGTCTGTTCGATAGGTAGACGGTTTGACAGTTCGATAGGTAGATTTGGTTTCACTCTTCGCGCAACTCTCCATTCATAGACTCTGTATGTTTCAATCATTTACTATATCAAAAATAAGATATACAAAAAAACGTGAATTTTTCATCACTTAACAACCCAATTGATATCTATATATGAGTATCTTTATAACGCCAAAAACATGTAGTCCTGTCTGTCTGATAGAAAAATGTTAATATTAAAACCACAAACCTTGTGAACGGCTGTTGGATAAGTAGGTAATTCGGTGTGTTCCAATTACAAATCCAATTACTCGGTGTGTTCCAATTACCGCTCAGGCCAAAAATCGAACAATATATTGAAAAATGACGATTTAGGTATACAGCCTTCTTCATTTCTGTTGTAGACATGGCTTAACCATAAAAAAAATGTGAAGATAAATAACCAAATTTAAAATAATGCATTGTTTAGTGTGTTCGTCATGAAATATGTGTATGTACCATTTTTTTAACAACACACTTTACTTTGATATGTTTATCCACCATCATATTTTTTTCAAATTTATGTAAACTTTTTATTTCTAACATAAAATTTAAACTAAACGCTTTGAGAGAAAAAATTGGATTCTTGTAAGAAAAAAAACAAACATTTTTTGAAAATTAAAGTTGCTTTCACCTTTTTTAAAGATAATTTGTATCGAGCAATGTTTGCAAGTAACAAATAACGTCTCATTTTTGTAGATTTTCTGGATGATAGAACCTTGCGGGTTAGATTGTTTGAACTGAAAGTATAACCACAAATTTTATGCAGTTATCCATGGAACTACTAGCTATGCTTCATGGTGCTTCTAGGATATCTTATCAAATATTAGCATAATTATTGAGTTTTACCCCAAAAGGTCACGGCTTTTTTTATAATGTCCTAATTTCGCGCACATTCTTCTCTTAACAACAAACAAGTTTAACATGCTATATTCGCCTTCACATCTGACTACTTCTCTGAAAAGTTACTTCATGCATAAATACGTTTCACGTACAAGCGGAATATCGAGAAAGCCCATTACAGGGAAACCAGAATGTCGGACAACCAATAGTCTTATTTTGTGTGACGTACTTTACGGATGACCCTTACTTACTTCTAAGGTTTCTGGTTCGCTTAAGAAATTTAAGTTCCAGTTACCTGTGGCATTAGCGAAATCCATTAATCAAATTGTTCAAAACACATCGATTACAAGCAGTAATGCAAACTGGAATACGTGATTGTATGAACAGTGCAGAATACATATTTAAGGGTAGACAAGGCGATTTCACCAATGGGGTGGAATCAGCACCCTTTGAAGTTGACAAGGAATTGAAACAATAGGCATGTTACAAGTTACTGTTGTAAACTCAAAGAAAAAAGGAATGAATTCAAACACAATCGAAAAAAACTGCCCATATTGTCCTGAATTATTCTTACAAATTCATCATTGATGTTTGACTGTTACAATGTTCTTATTTTTTTTTTTTTTTTTGCACAGATTCTATGAGATTATTTCAGATAATTTGACAAATTTTGAATAATCATCATTTTATTCGTAAACTTTATAAGACAGCGAAAATCGTGCCGATCTAGTGTATTGGTCTAAAAATTTTGGAAATTATACAAAGATCCAAAAATTTCATTATATTCTGCTATCGTTTCTATCTTTTTTATCGATTCTATCTACCTACCTATATTCTATAAATTTTTCTTTAAAGTGGCCAAGCTGCAACATTTTCCTCTATGGATCAATGCACGTTTGAGCGGTGCCAAATTCATTCGTTACCATGGCCACATAAATAACACGGCACCGCTCAAACGTCAAATAGTGAACTCGTGCATAGGTCCATACAAAATTTAAACGAACTACGGTATGGACCGATGCACGAGTTCACTAATTTGACGTTTAAGCGGTGCCGAATTCACTAGTTTCCATGGTGACATAAATAACACGGCACCGCTAAAACGTCAAATAGTAAATCCGTGCATAGGTCCATTGAAAAGACTTTAACAAATGTTCATCTTTATTCCATGTACCTAATAGTCAAAAAAGTATTAAAAAAATAACTAAATGTAGACTAGCGTTACGGCTCATACGAAAATTTACTTTTATTTCATACAAAAAGCGTTACGGAGGGGGGAGGGAGTTGAAAATTTTCAATTTCAGCGTTACGTAAAGAATTGATGCTGCCTTACATTCAAATTAATATTAATTTGATTGTTTCACGAGTGCGCGGAATTAGGGATTCTTTTGCGCGGAATATGGAAAAGCGTTTCAAAAATGCGCGAAATTACACAATTTTAACAAGTGAACTATTTGAAAAAAATCAAATTGTCAATTATGAATACAGTCTAGTTTTTGTTTCAATAATCTAAAACAGATTTGCAAACGATCCACTCATAAAGTTTGTTGAAATTTGAAATGTTTTATTCGTTACCTGCGCGGAATTACGGCACTTTACGGTATAAGGCAATACAAAGTTTGGCGGGCCAACTAATTATTGATATAATAGTGGTAAGCTCCATCAAAGTTAATACGCCAATCGCGTATTATCCTCGATTTTACTATAGTAAAATCGAGGATAATACGCGATTGGCGTCGTAACTTTGATGGAGCTTACCACCATAAATGTTTTAAATTGCAAAATTGTGGCAAAATATTGGGCAAGATTTCTGTTACTCTTATAAATGAGGAATGCTAAGCAGAAGTTTGTTTTTCATTGACTGACTTCTAGGGACGAATGACCTTCGGGTTAAAGTCCCTCACAAACAACAACAACAACAACAACATTGACTGACTTTTATCTAATTTAACAAAAATATTGGGCTTGTTGGAACGCTACAAAAAGGTTGAGTAGACTTGAGCTAAGCAACACTCAAAACCATGCGCAAAATTATTATTTAAATTTAGTTAAAAAATGCTAAATATGCTATACACTATAGCATCCGAATTTCCACGTTTTCGTAAAAAAATAACTTTATTCAAACGAAATTTTTCCGATCACAAAAATGTCTGCCATACATCATGGCTGGCTATTCTCTATCTGTCCGTACCGGATGTCATCTGCTCAACAAATCTCGACCATCCTACAACTTCCTTCTCAACTATTCAGCACAATTCACACTCCTACCGCTACACTCAGAGAAAAACATTAATGACTCTCACAAACTGCTACAGCTTCGACCATCCTGATTTCCATTGTCCTCAATGGAGTCTTATTATCTCCTGATGTTCTCTAATTTACCTCGTACTTCTTGAAATTAGGTTTTTGTAACAATATAGCATCTCGCAAAAAGCCGACTTCAATCTTCGAAGCCCAGAAAATCCGATTCAGCATCAGAAGGTACGAATTCGTTTGAATCGTAACTCTCGTCAGTACCTACAGACTGATACAAACGCATATTAAGAGGATCAAATATACACGGAGAAATATTTTTACCTAATTTTTGAGTTTACTTTACCCAAAATTAAGTATATCGATTTTAGTTTCAACCCAAAATCTCTCGGTTTTCTCTTTCTCCCACACGAATGTTGTCAAAAATAGAGAGAGCTGCATCTATCCAATGGGGGTACTTTGGCCCAATAAGCCAAATTTGGGTAAATGCAACTTTTCTTATGTTTGGGTCGAAAGAACTCAATTTTGCGTTAAATCAACCCAAAATTGAGTATATTTTTCTAATGGAATTTAAGCCAAACTACCTAGTGGGGACCTTGGAAATTTAGCCAAAATTGAGTTATTGGGCTCAACTACGGAATTGCGTTGAAACAACCCAAAATTGAGTTGAATTCCGTCTCCGTGTACCTTCGAAAGGGATTTGTGAGACCTGGTGTCCTTCAATATCCGAAACTACATAACGGTTCCGATCAAGAACTCTCTTGACCCTATACGGACCCTTATATTTCGGCTTCAGTTTATTACTCTCGCCTACCGCTCTCACGTTACGGATCATTACCAAATCTCCCTCTTTATAGGTCGTATTCTGAGTGCAGTGTCGATCATACTGAGTCTTATTATAGTCTTGCAAAGTCTGAATACTCTCCGACGCTTTGCGTCGAATCTCCTGCATGTCACGTTCGCATTGTTCATTCAATTCGTTCAAGTAGTTGGTCATGTCACTTTGAACCTTTCGCGTTTGAACCACTCCGAATAGCAATACAGATGGTATATCATTAATTGACCGATTTATAGTATTATTCATTAGAAATTCAGCCTCCGACAACACTGAATCCCACTGTTGGTTTCGTTCCTCGACTAACTTTGAGAGTAGTGGAACTACCGTCCTATTGTACCTCTCGATCTGTCCGTTAGCCTTAGGGCATGCTGTTGCAGTTAACACGTGAACTATCCCATGGTCCGTGGTCATTTTCTTGAAGCTTTCGGAAGTAAAACAGGATCCTCGGTCGGAAACCAATACTTTAGGTCGCGAATACGTGTGAACATAATTTTTAAGGTATTTATTCACTTCCTTGGTGTTCGTGGTTTTGGTAGGATATAGGCCTATTTACATGACGTCTCAAATCAGCTGATCGGGAAGCACTTTGACAGTTCTTCTATGAAAATGACAGGCCCGTGTTAGCACCGGTCCTCCACCGATGTAAACAAATGCATAGACGGATCTGTCACATGAAAAGGCCTATAGCTTCAAGAACTTAGTGAACGCGTCACATATACCGAATATGTACTTGTTACCGCATTTTGTCGTTTCCAATGGTCCTATATGATCGACATGAACCATGTCGAAAGGTACATTCGGTTTCGCGATACTGTTCAGTTTTCCATCGTACTTACGCTGTTTCGGATTATATGCTATGCATACAATGCACGCCTTAATATGATCTGAAAGTTTTTCACGCATTCTTGGGAACCAGTATAAACGTTTAATCATTTCGCAGACCTTATCTATCCCAAAATGTCGAGTTTCATTATGAAACTTGTAGATAATCGATTGCTCCATGTTGTTGGGAACATAAAGCAAAGATTTTTTATCGACAATCTTGTAGAGAATTCCTTCGCGAATCTCGTAACCGTCCAATCGATCATTAATTACGTTCTGTTTCAGTTTTTGAATGTTATCATCTCTCAACTGGTTCACATATAAGGCGTTATTAAAAACATTTGATATTTCGCGCTCATCTTCATCGAGAATGTAGATATGTATTCTCGACAGTGCGTCGACATGACGCATTCGGTCGCCACTACGATGTACAATTTCATAATCGTACTGTTCAAGGAATAATGCCCACCTCGCGATTTTTGGGCTTACGTCGCGCTTGTCCAGAGTTGTGCGAAGCGAATTACAATCCGTTACAATAGTAAAATGAATGCCAAACAAGTAAATCCGGAATCGCTGTATACTATAGATCACCGCAAGCGTTTCGAGTTCAAAGCTATGAAGCTTCGCCTCTGAAGAAGATGTTCTCCTACTGAAAAACATCACGGGATGAAACTGATTGTCAACCATCTGTCTTTGAACTAAAATTGCGCCAAATCCTGCAGCAGATGCATCGGTATGCAACTGAGTTTCCGCGATCGGTGAAAAAATACTCAAAACCGGTTTTGAAACTATGGCTTCTTTCAAACGGTTGAAAGCCACAATATGAATTGCCGTGAAGTTGAACTCATTTCCTTCTTTCATCAAATCGTACAGGGGAGACGCGATCCTGTTAAACTGAAAGATGAACTTGCGAAAATAACTTACTAAACCGAGGAACCGTTGAAGACTCTTCTTCGAGGTAGGAATCGGTATTGCTCGCACTGATTCAATATGATGTTCCGACGGTTGTATCTGATTATGAGAAACTTCGTATCCCAAATAATCAATTCGCGTTTTTAAGAACTTACACTTTTCGTAATTTAGATCCAAAAGGTTATCCGATAGTATATTGAACAGTTCAGTCAATATTTCGAGATGCTCTTCGATAGACTCAGACGCCACGAGAATATCGTCTATAAATACAACGATTTTGCCGGATTTGATCATTTTGTTAAGTATTTTCGAAATATACTTCACGAAAATGGAAGGAGAATTCGCGTAACCGAACGGCAAACGGTTAAACTCGTATTGTCCCTCGCTTGTTACGAAAGCAGTGTATTTTCGCGATGACTCTACTATTTCTACGTGGTGGAACCCATTTTTAAGATCCAGTGTTGAGAAATATCGTTTTCCCTGAAGCTTCAGTATCTGATCCTCAATTATAGGTAAAGGATAGTGCATGCGTTCTACAAGGCGATTGAGTGGTTTATAATTAACGCACATTCGATAGCTTCCATTTTTCTTACGCGTCAACACCACACGGCTGGTGTACGGAGAATCACTTTCGCGAATAATATTTCTCTGCAGAAGATCTTCTACAATACGATTGAGTTCTTGCCTTTCAAAGTTGCTCAGACGTGCAGGCGTTGCAGTAAAGTATTTGTCATTTTTCAGTTCAATTTCACATTTATAATCTGTCAGAGGTCGATTTGGCCTTTCACGATCAACGTAATTGCGGTAGAAGATATCGACAACATTCGAATAACATTTAATAGTTTCCTCATTATCACCCACGTCGAGGGTCAAACGTTGATCAAGAATCGTAGATTCATCACCGTTATCCTGATCAGAATCGACAAAAACATGTCTCATCAACTCCACATCGTAGCAATTTGAACCTTGTCCCGTATTACTGGGATCGGAAAAACAAACAGTTCTAATGTTATTCAACTGAAGAAAATCACGACCCAAAATAATATCAACACTCATAGTCGAGTCCGGAACCAAAATGAAGCGAACATCGAAAACGGCTTGATTCGCGATCAATTTCGTATTCACTGAACCTAACTGTTTAATTTCCGTATCATTTGCTCCAAAAAGAGCTTCAACGTGACTTGGTTGCATGTTCACATTACGAGGGAAATTAGAAACCTTGAGCAGACTTACCGCGCTACCTGAATCTACTAAGCAATCTAGCTCCTTCAACTCTGTTCCAAGGATGACCTGCGCCATGACTCGGGAATCGGCATCCGTACTCAAAATCTTCGTCTCCGATTCAAGTTGTTTATTGTTCTCCCTGACGATGTTGGTGCTAAGCTTGCTGGGCCCCGCTGTTGACACTGCAGATCTAGTCGCTGTTACTGCTTTCTTCATGCAACCGGTCGCCGTATGACCGCTTTGCAGACAGTTCGAACATCTTTCCATTCGTTGTGGCTTCGGGCAATTTATCGACTTATGACCATCCTCGTTGCAATTGTAACAAATGAACGGTCCTTTCGGCTTCGATGGTCCCAGTAGGCTTCGTTCTTCGGTGGTTTGTTTGAACGGTTTCACACTTTCTTTCTTCTTCCGATGATGCAAGTTCGTTTCGCACCATTTGATGTGATCCAGTAGCTGATAAATATCCTCATACTGCCGGGAAATCAAGCTTTCGTAGATCGGGTCGTGCGACAAACCACGAATAACATACACGATTATGGCTTCAGTACTGACTCCTCCAGAAATCCCCAAAGCGTTGACTCGAAAAACAAAATGCTCGTAAGACTCGTTAGACTGCTTTGCGACCTGCTGGAGTTCCTGATGAACGTCGGCTTCGTTTCGATGATCCGGAAATGCTTTAACAAGCATCAATCTGAACGCTGCGTAAGAATTAATGATGTTGCGAAACCCATTGTACCACTCTAATGCTGCTCCTACCAGTCGGCAACTTGCATACAGCAAACATGTTGCATCCGTCCACCCGTACATTCCAGCATAATGCTCGATTGTTTGTAACCATCTGGTCACGCCAGTTCCCTCGCTGAACTCCGGGATCAAATGCTTGAGCTCCTCCGGATGCAGTAGTCGCTCCTGATTTTGCTCAGGGCATGACTGTCTGTGCTTTCGCGGCATGCTCATAATCCGTTAGTACTTTTCACTAATAGAAATCGTACTCTCGTATCGGGCTCGGCCTCCGCCACAACTGCCACGGTTAACTTCGAAGTTATTTCCGATCGTAAACTCGAAATCGACGTCACTTAAAGCGGTGCCGGTCGGATCCCACTTCTGATTTACTATAGCATCCGAATTTCCACGTTTTCGTAAAAAATTAACTTTATTCAAACGAAATTTTTCCGATCACAAAAATGTCTGCCATACATCATGGCTGGCTATTCTCTATCTGTCCGTACCGGATGTCATCTGCTCAACAAATCTCGACCATCCTACAACTTCCTTCTCAACTATTCAGCACAATTCACACTCAGAGAAAAACATTAATGACTCTCACAAACTGCTACAACACCAAATTTTTATTGCTGTAAACCAGCAAATTTTTGCTCTTTTGCTATTGCTCTTAGAAAAACTTGATTATTAAAAATTTCTCCATAATAAAACTTTGTCCCAAACATTTGTTCACTATCAAGATTCTATGACGAAAATTTAAAAAAATAGAAAAGTAGGGCTTTTGTGTAGTGTAGTGCAAAAATAAGTTTTCCCAAAGCAAATCCCATACAAACTTTGAACGACTGGCGCTTAAATATAGTTTCACCGATCAAGCTGAAATTTTGCAGTTGCCATAGGATCAAAATTCATTCCAAAAAGTGGACTGGAACGAGAATCTATTTTTTCATATAACCGTGTCCCAGGCTAATGCATATGCAAAAATGGTGAATTGGCAGAGAAAGCTCTCAGCTGATAAGTGTGGAAGTGCTCATAAAAACACAAGCTGAGAAGCAGGCTCCATCCCAGTTGAGACGTAAATTAAATTCTGTAACTTCTTATTCTTTAGCTTTCGGAAAAAAACACATACAAGTACCTTTTCCACATTCGATTATATTATGCTTTCACCACATAGCTCTTTGAACACCGGACAGTTTATTGTAATCGGCCAGATGCCTCCACACGATTCGACTCACTCGCCATCGATGGACAATACCTCGGGATCTGGAAGTGACGGCACAACGTTCCCTCACTCGCACCAGGGAGGTGTCCCGTGGGAAGGCATGAATTTCCGCACTGGCCATTTCGCGCAGCTCCACCGGGAGGATTGTATTCTTTCTCAGTGAATTTACCCGCAGCCGGTCCTTGGCATGCTCCACTACACACTTTCGCCGTTTGGCATCCTTAATCATCCGCCAATCGGTCCATTTGGTGCGAACTTGTTGAAACTGTAAAGTAGTTTTAGAAGAGGTCGTTATTCACTACACTTTACATTGATCTTATCTTTAATTGCTTACCCCGTAACCGGCTAAGTTCGTTCCGGATGTGGCGAATTTGGAAACAAGATTCGCTACTACGGACATGGTTCCACGATACTCTGAGACACAGATTACATAAAACGTGAGTGCGTTGTGTTGATTGAAAATAAAATATGAATCTGTACGATCAAAACATTGGGGATGTCAAAAGCTGGTGACGCTTCACAGAATGAACGTAAAATGAACTGCAAGATGAACTGAAGCTTTCTGAATGCATTCATGAGGTTCAGGCACGCAAATAGTTTTTGAATCAAACAGTTGTTGAGAGATACCTGTCGTACCGGTCGTACCTTAGCAAATAATTTCCTTCCTTAGGGGAAGGGTGGCCAGGATTTTCATCAGGGAGGGGCGAGATTGAGGTCTCATGAGCTGTTTCATAAAAAAAAAACATTTTTTTATACTTTTTACATTTTTCGTGCGCGATTAACTAGTTAAACTGAACTTTTGCATGAGACATAAATTATTTTCCTTCTAAGGGTATCATGTATTTTAGACAGGCTAAAGATCTAAACGGCGATCGATTTACTGCATGATGATATTTATTACGTAATGTTTCTTATATTTTTAATGTATTACCAATTACTGTACTTTGTATTTCTTGTGATATAAAGCTTCAGCATTAGCTTCTAAAATAACGTTCCTTAGCGGCCTGTCTGTCATACATTTTGAACATGTGAATATAATTTGGACAGGGGCGTTTATCTATCTAATATCATTTATCTAATATCGGTACAATAGTATGTCTTAAAATGAAAGGTCTAGTGGCGTACCCAGAAAATTGCTCTGGGAGGGAGGTTGATTTATTTTAGATGATTCATAGTACTGTGAAATGGAGTGACATCGATGAGTGATATACCATCAGTGCACCAGATTCCGCTCATTTAAGGGAAGTTTTGTGTTCAAATTAGCGTTGGGCGATTTTGAATCGATGTTCCGAAAATCGATGTTTGCATTCCGATTAATCGATTTTTTGAATCGATGTTTGGAGCACCTAAAATCGGCTGAATCGATTCTTTTCATTCGATTTTTTGATTTGATGCATTTTGTTGAAATCGTTAAATATTTCTTTACAAGTTTGTGGAAAAGAGACCATATTTTGAACTAGCCTTGAAGTAGCAAATCGGTTCGATTGATTTTCAAAACTGATTTGATTGAAAGATGTTGAAATCGAATACAAATGCATTTGGTCCCATTACAAACTTCATAAATTTCAATTTTCATCCGATTCGAATCGATTCAAAAACATCGATGCAAAGTATTTGATTAAATCGGTGAATCGATTCGACAGTTCAAATGTGAATCGATTCAGTAACATCGATGTTCTGGACAAATTTGCCCAACGCTAGTTCAAATGTTTATTATAAAACAACTATGGACCAATGCACGAGTTCACTAATTTGACGTTTGAGCGGTACCGAATTCACTTGTTTCCATGGTCACGTAAATAACACGGCACCGCTCAAACGTCAGGTAGTGAACTCGTGCATCGGTCCATTGTGCCGATTAATAATATTTTTATGTCACAATGTAGCTCCAAGTATAGGTAGTTAACGGCAAAATAAATTGAATTTGAAAAACTTTCATAAAAAAAATATGTTAATGCATTGGTTACTGCATCTAAGTGTTCCTATTTCCGCTCTCCGTAAACAGATTTCGTGACGAACTTACTGAAAAAATGCATGATTTTGAATTTCGTTACTTATCCTGATATGTTTTATCGTCAAACCATGGCTACTACTGCAATAAAGAAAGCTGTATACTAAAATCGACATTTCTTTAAAATTTTGTTTAATTTTTTGCATGAGCGGTTGTTGGAACACACAAACATACCTAGTGGTCCAATAACCGCTCACGAGGTCTTGTGTTTTCAATATACAAAGTTATTTTATCAAATGAAAATAATGTCAGACGACTTCATTTGCAAAGTTGTTAATATTGCTAGAATATATCCGTGCGGAAAATGTTGGTTTTTGACACGGAAAATCAATTTTTACACTAGTGAGCGGATATAGGGGCATGAGCGAATACTGGTTCACTGATGGTACTCTTAAATTTGATAATTTGATTTTTATTCGGGAAGCTGTTTTACTTCCAAAGTTATCATATTTAAAAGAACCTAGAACATTATTTTAAAAACAAAAAGCATAACTATGGAAGTGCTCATAAAAACACTAAGCTGAGAAGTAGGCTCTGTCCCAGTGGAGACGTAATGCCAAGAAAAATGAGAATATATTCAGATTTTTCCCAAGAAACTATCAAAGTTACCCCATTTTATGGGAAGCATGCACTTCAAAAGAAAAGTAATCTCCTATTTCGATGCGTGGGAAATTTCTTGCAAGAAATGCACAAGAAAAACATTTTTCTTTGATTGCATTACGCAGTTGAAAAGAAATTTTTAATTCAAATGGAGCTCACTGTAGAAAATTTCTTGACCATTTCTTGGGCAGAAATTTTTACTATATTTGAGCTGAACAGCATACCTATCTTTACGGTACAAACACTTTTAAGTGTCCCATCAGAGGTATTGATTGAATAACTTTAAGACTTTTTCCAGGAATTTTAGAAACTATTTCAAGTTTTTTTTATTTTCCAAGGATTTCACAAAGTATTCGTCAAAAAATTCCACTTTTGAATTTATCTAGGAATCATATCAGAGATACCGCATGATATTTTTTTTTTCACGAATCAAGGTAAGACTTTTTATCAAATTTATCAAAATTCATGTAACAAAATATTAGAATTCTTATAAAATTTTCTTCTTGATTTCTTTCGGATTCATCACCATTCACCATTCTAGTAAAACATCTCTCAGATGTCTTAAATTCTTCCAAAGATTTATTCAAGCTTATTTTCAATGATTGCTGGAAATCCACCAAAATACTAACAGAAACTTGCTCAGAAACTAGAGCTCTCCTTGAGATTATTTTAATAGTTCCAGAAAGTTGAGAAATTCCTACATCAAAAGCTGTAAAACTTTTTAGATGTGATACCTCGAGTTTTTCCTGTCTGAACCCGAAAAAATACAACTATAAAAATATCCAAGAGAAAACCCTTCATCCAAAAGAAAAAATCAACATCGTGAAGAGAATACCAGAAAAAAATTTTGGAGAAGTTTATAAGGTGGTATCTAAAAATTTCTATTGAAATTCCTGGAAGAATTGCTTTATTGATTCTCAGATTTATTCAAGACGAAACACTTTTGAAATAATATCCTGATGGTAAATCTTGGCATTCTTACCTAAAGAAAGGTTTGGAGTTCTCCAAAAATTCCTTTAAGAAAATTAGTGAATGAATTTTCCAATATATTTCTGGATTTTGTTTTGGATGTATTGCAAAATGCTTCAACATTTAGATGTGTCATCCTAAGATGAAGTGCTTTAAAACTATCATTAGCTTTCTATCATTGATTTCTGCCCTAAGTTTATAGAAGAATTATTTTCAAAAATCCTTGTAAAAATATTTAGTAAAAATGCTTTAAAAAATTTTCTGGAAAATTCACAAGAAGACTTCACAATTTTCTTAGGCAGACATTTTTGTGGGAACGTTAACTCATGGAGTTGTTCTAGGCAGAATCTCAAAAAAGTACAAATCTAAGTATGCTGTTCCGCCCAAGAAAAGTAAAAAATTCTGCGGAAGAAATGGTCAAGAAATTTAGAAATTTTGTACAGTGAGCTCCATTTGAAATGACATTAAATGAAATTTTCTTTTCAACTGCGTATTGCGATCAAAGAAAAATGCTTTTCTTGACCATTTCTAGCAAGAAATTTTCCACGCATCGAGATAGGCGTTTACTTTTCTGTTGAAGTGCATACTTCCCACAAGGAGCAATTTGCAAAATATATTAAAATATAATCACTAGGAATCATTTAAAAAAATGTGACTTTTGAAATAAAATCAGGCTGAAATCCAGAGTAATGTACTTGAAAACCATACAACATACCGAAGGAATCTTTGCATACTTTATTGGATACTTTCATGCGATAACTTCCTTGTGTTGCTAAGAATGTCTAAATAATTCTAGTGAAGTCATTACATAGTTAGATTTTGCAAAAGTTTTGGACACATTTCATACTAATTCTCGAAGGATTTCAATCATGAATTATTATTGTTATTTAGACAACCTAATAAGAAATCAACAAGAGGGACTCTTGTAAAAATCAGAAAAAAAGTTTTTTTTTCTAGCATAGCATAGCATAGCATAGCATAGACTGACTGTACATGTCAATGGTTGCTACTCTGGTAAGAATTGCTTTACGATCCAAATGAATAAGGGATGGGAGTTTCCGCTTACTCTCGAAGTGCAATTTTAGCAGATCTAGTATTGTTCACCAATAACGGCGCCGGCCAAGTCCTTACAGTCAGTTGGGATAGGGAAGAAATGTTAGGGTGTAATGATTGTTGCTTCTAGAGACCGAGAATACCTCTGCATCTCCACAATCACCACGGATGGACAAGGGGGAAATATACGACTTATGTTTAAAGCTAGTTTTGTATTTTTGTCTCGAGAAGTTTTTGGTAGAAGATTTAAAAAATACGTCAACATCTATAATGTCGAACATTTCAAAAGAAGTTTTTATTGATGGCGAAAACTGAAAATTATATGTATATATTTTGAATCATATGAAACAGGAATAATGCCGACATTTGTAGTGACGAACCATACATAGTTTGTTTGAAAATTACATATGAGTATAACTGTGCATTTTTGTCTCGAGGTGGTAGAAGTTTTACAAAATACGTCAACATTCCCAATGTCGAACAATTCAAAAGATGTATTTAATAATGTCAAAAAGAAAAAAATATATGTATATTGAAATTGTATAAAAAAAGCATAATGCCGACACTTATAGTGACGAACTATACAAAGTTTGTTTTAATATTACATAAAAGTTACGCTTTAAAGAAAAATGTGTTATCATAAGCATGAAACGAACTCTCCAGTTGGTAATCCATCCTCGACTGAACACAAATATCTCACACAGTGCGAACAGCAAAACTTCTTGGCGTCCTGAAAACAAACCGTCTTGCTTGGGCCTTCCCAAACACCTACCCAGCAAGACGCCTCAGAAAAAAAATCTATGATTTTAAGTAAAATCTTTGCGAAAAGCCTGACAGGTATTTAATTCGACTTAAATGAATCTCAGAATTCGCAAAGAATTATATCAAAGACAAGCAGACGTAACACTGTCGAAATCTCCACCGATCACTCATTTAAAACAGTATTTTGTCCAAAATGCTCACCAGAGGATGATGGTGTGAGATGGGCGATGAATTCTAGAGAAAGTATTACGTCTGTTTGTCTGTGGTGATATCATGATGCAATTCTATATATGAATGCTACAATTTTGAAAAATGTGTATTCCTTTCACCAAACCAATTAATTTTGTTTTTTTTTTTTTTTTTCGGCGAGCAACGCCTTCCTCTTCTGCCCACTAGCTACGCTCAATTTGTAAATTGTTACGACTCATATAAAATTTGAAGAACATTTATACAGAATGTGTTACAAGGGGATGGGTGGATATCAAAAATGGTTATTTTAAGCGTTATGAAATTTGTGTATGAAAATATCATGTTGAAGGTGTCTTCATCGGATTCCCCGACCAGGATCTTTTCGCAATGATTTTTTATCTTGCCTGTGTAAAGAGTATCATCGCGTTTGCAACACGATATAAGAAATCTCAGATATAAATTTCATCAGTTGTGAAACCTAGTGATTCTTTCACGAATTTCAAGATTTTCGTTTGGGAATATTACAAGGGAACTTCTGCAAATTTTTCTTTAGGATTATTTTATCAAGTAATATTTCACTTCTTCCGGAATTTATCCTGGGATTTCTTACAAGACTTTGGATAAGAAATTTCAACAATTCAACTAGTTGTTTCCTTATCGATATTTTATGAAATTAATCCAGAGATTTTTCTTTTTTCTTTTGATTTTCTCGGCAAATTTCGTTTAGAATTTAGAATTTTTTTTTGTGTTCAGTTGGAGCTGCCTGATAGCTTTACTTGCCAAGGCTAAGCCCTCGGTCTGGCTTTTGCCAAGTTTCCCCTCTACCAGGACCAATACTCAGACGGACTAGGCAATGGCGCCCACATTAACACTGTTTTTTCATTGTAAAAATACCCATATTCCCTTGCTTCTGAGAAAAGGAAGCGTTGTGGAAATCAGCAACTCCATTAGAATTTCTTTGAAATGTAGTGTCATTACCATATTGTCTAATCGAAATGGTTTTGAATAATGTGTCATTTAAGTGTCCTTTTAAGTCGTCAAGTCTTAACAAAATTAGGTTGTTTAGTATTAGTTTTAATTCACTTCGTTATTCTTGTTGTTGAAAGTATTAATTGGTCATTGCGTTCATATGTCCTTGAAGAAATGAGTCACTTTCCTTGTCTGTTCAACAACTAGCATGTGTACCCTAATGATCAATCTCAGCGTCGTACTTTCCATAGTCATTTCCTAGTTATCTTAGGTTTTAACATATATTACCGTCTCCTACAAGATTCACTTCTTAGTGGCAAATTTAAATGCTTCATAACGCCTACTTTCTACTTAAAAATTTTGCGAAAATGAAGCTAGAATTAGATTGTTTATACCATTGTTACAAAAGAGATATTCCTTAATATGGCAATGTAAAAATCATATTAAAATATAATTATCGCCATTTATTTCTACTTAGTGAATCTACTAGTCATTTTCCTCAGAGTAATATTCCCTCATATGTAATAACGATGTGTCTAGCTAACTAATTGTAAGAGTGGCTACGGATCATTCTGGTTATCAAAATGCAAACTGATTGTCGCCAATACATAGTATAAATGTCCACTTCTAATAGATTAATTATTTGAAATGGGCATCAATGCTAGCAACGACGCAGAATGTCCGTTGGATCATATCCGAAAGATTATTGCGTCTATGCCAGACGCGGCTTTAAGCAAAAATGCCGAAATGTGCCCTACCATCGCGGCAAGGTCGCATAACCATTCGTCTAGAATTTAGAATTTAAGCCGAAATGTCTCTAAGGATATAATTGAGAATTACGAGATTATCACAGAAGGCCGAATCACAAAAGGCCAAATCACAAAAGGCTGAATACGCCTAGTCACAAGACGTTTCAAATCAGCTGATCGGGAAGCTCTTTGACAGTTCTTCTAAGGAGATGACAGTCCCGTGTTAGCACCGGTCCTCCACCGATGTAAACAGACAAATGTAGACGAACAGATGTAGACGGACCTGTCACATGGAAAGGCCATTAGAATTGAAAATTTCAAACCTAAAGAATGAAGCTTGAATATGAATATGAACGTCAATGCCTTTTTAAATGCAGTCATGTCAGTAAACATTGAGGATACAGAAACTGAGGCGGCAGAAGGCCGCCGAAGACTCCGATATCCAAAGGGTGTTGTGACATGTGCATTCAACATGTCATTCCTATTCCTACATTTTAGCATATCCAGCAGACCACACCAGTGGAAACATGCGATCGTAAATTACCGTCATGGGCATTGAACCATCAGTTCAATGCCTGCTCAAAATAGTCAGCACTTATGGCAACTGCCAGAAGTGTCGGGTAACAATTTATTGAACCATGCTGTTGCCATCCGCAGGCATGGCCCTTTTTGGAATACTCTATCTTTCTCTTTTCCGCATGCATTGATCACTGATAGGTGATCGCCTACATGCTGTTTCACATAGATCGAAGCTTCGAGTGTCTCCAGTAGGACCTTGTAACAAATCAATTTGAAATAAAGAATCATTCTTGACTGGAAAGCGCGAGAGTTCATACCTCTAGTGATGACAATCGTCCAAGTAGAAATGAACGTTACAGTGTGCATGGCATCCATTCGGATGCAAACAATTCCAGGCGTTTGCAGGGTATAATCGGTATAATGCAAACAGAGGATGTTTTTTTTTTCATTTTAGGTCCGACAAGCGACAGCGAGTTCGGACAGCAAGCATTCGCCAGGTCTTTTACGCAACAAGCCATAGAATGATTGCTGTGATAGAATGTAACAAGTGTTAAGTGATCATAAGAATACTAAGTTTACTAAGATTACTTTTCATCGTACAGTGCCCGTCCGATTTTGACACGGGAATCCATGTACACAAAAATGGATCATGGTCAGTCACAAATCCTGTCAATCTCAATGTGTCTGTGGGCCTTCTTGAGGCTTACCATATTCAAAATAGGTAAATTTTATTCATAATTGCGGTGATAGAATTTTTAATAAAAACAACCATTAAATTTTGGAACGGTTAAATTTAGGCAACATGAAAATTTTTGGCATGTTGTCAAATCGAACGACCACTGTATACCCTTGCAGTTTTCGCGAGGTTTTTACACTTGTGTTGTACGAAATACAACAGCGCGAGTATTTAAGCTCTAATTATAAAAAGGGGTCTATTCTTAGCAAACACAACCAAAAAACACTAACCATATTTCAGCTAGATAAAATCTTATTCAGCTAGTAATGTTACTTGTGCATATTGCCCCACCTTACTCAACTGTAAGAATGTCCATAACATTGTACAAAAATGTGCTGAATATTTGTGGCTTTCACTAAAAAATATTTCAAAATTTTGGCTTTAAATGATTCGGCTTTTGTGATTCGGCCTTCTGTGGTATACCCAGAAAAATTCCTAATATTATTCGAAAATTTTCTTCAGAAATTCTTCAAAAGATTTTTCCAGAAATTTCTCAAAGAATTCAACCAGAAATTCCTCATTACACTTCCACTATTTGGAGGATAATTGGAATTTATATGAAAACGAATTCAATTGTAATACTTCACTAAACTTCGCAAAAGAATATAATTAAAATAGGTACCAACGATATAAGGATGTTCAGTATTTACCAGAAATTATGTTCTAATTTTAAGTGAAACAACTTGGAATCCAATGATGACCGTCACAAAGGCCAACTTAACCTTTCCGAAAAAAACTGAAAAAAAAACAGTAAATCAACAAACTTATCTTCTTATTATCATGGATTATATTGTTTCGAAAAGTTTCAATATTTACGTTTGGACAAAATTCAATGTTTACAATAACCCTATTAACAATTGTTATTAGCTCATAAATAAAAAAAAGAAAAGCACCAATCATGCATTGAAAATATTCTATTCCGATCAATGTTATCCCATTTTACGCTACAAAAAAACGAGCTTTTCTGGGCTAGAATGTAAATTTTTCGATGGTGAGGATGATAGTAATAGAGTCAGTTGAAATTTCAAATGGAAGATTTGCTAGGAAATTCAAATTTAAATGGAGGGATTTGCTATAAGCTTCCATGTAACCTGTTGGAGTATCAGACAAAATCACTGAAGACAAAACGGATTTGAAATTCGTTAAACGGCTAGCAGTTACAACAATGCTGTGTGGTATAGGAGAAAAAATGACAAATTTGCAATTCAAACTCAAGCAGATAACTTTAAAGTTCACAAGGCTAGTCGAAAAGTCGAAAATTCCTTGGCAGATTTTCTGGAAAAGGTACACATCCTGAAAAATCAATTTTCGGGGTGCAATCCTAAATAAACTATTGGATAATCCATTGCCAATTTACTTGAGAAAATACTCTAGAAATCATTGGAGAAGGCTTCATCAATAATCCCTGAAAAAAAATGCTACAAAATCCCTACGAAAATGGTTGAAAGAATTATTGACAAAATTGGCGTATCACGATTTTGTGGAATAATTCCTAAACAAATTTCTTGCTTGAAGAATCTTTAAAGGAATTTCAGGAGGGGTCTTTGCAGGAATCTCTGAATGTATTTCTGGAGAAATCTCGGGGGAACCCCTGAAGCTTTTCTTCGAGGAAAATGCGGAGGAATACTTGAAAAAGTATTCGTTTCGTGGGAGTTTCTGGAATCTCAATAATTTACATAAGGATCCACTGCAAGCAGAATAAGGACAAATAAGCTACCACTCTGGGAATGGATTTACACACCAAGATGAAGAAAAGATCATATACTATCTCCCAGTGTTTATGGTATTTATGTTTATTGATTCATTTGTCCAATTCAAAATTCAATTTGATTACAGCATGGAGCTAAATCATAATGCTTTCATATGATAAGTAGACTTGAACTAATATCATGTTTGAGAAACGCTGGTCTATAGGGATACAATGGCCACCAATACCTCACTGTGGAAGTTCATTCAAAATGTTCGCACACTATCAAGAGCAACATCGATGAATGTTGTGAAATTCAATGTCAGCAATATAATATAACTCAGTTAGATCTATGCATCAAGAAGATTCAGATCATTGAAAAAGTTTAATTACAAAAAAAACTATTATGAGCAGTGAAATTCCGAAAATTGCCGGGGCAATCGTTCTGCCACAAATTGGAGGATGGATCAACGGGTACCTCACAAGGCAGGAAATCAAATCCTGGTACAGCACACTGAACTTTCCTTCCTTCCGACCGCCGAACTGGATTTTCGGCCCGGTATGGACTTCCCTGTATGCCGGTATGGGATACGCCTCATATCTGGTCTGGAGAGATGGCGGAGGTTTCAACGGGATTGCACAGGGACCACTAGTTCTTTACGGTGTACAACTGGCATTAAATTGGGCGTGGACACCCATTTTCTTCAAGAAGCACGAACTGAAATGGGTATGATATTCATAAGCATTTGTGAATACCGTAATTCGGAGTGTAGTTGATCAGTGTAGAGAAGTTGGTAATTCCCGTAGCCAGAAGACTATAATTCGATTTCAAGTATCAAACTTTCTGTGATGTTGCATTATTTTATAGCTACACTTGATTTTGGAAAAACAGATTTTGACTATGGAAAAACAGATTTTGTAGGATATGTTTGAAGAACTGTTGAAGGGTTCTTCTCCAAACAAACTACTTGGCAATAGTCTGGATTGTGTGGAACTGTTTATTTAAAAAAAAAACACTTTTTTCAATAAACGGTTCCATAAATTCCAGATTTTTTTGTAGCTTTTGTGTCGAATTTGCATTGAGGATTAGAAACCGTTTTTAGCGAAAAAACAATCCTTTTCGTCACACATATATAATGCCACCTTCAAACAAAAAAAATGCCTACGGTACCCTAACATAACACTTAATCGAAAATTCATCAAATCTTTTCCAGAGCTGTGTGGAGTTGACCGCATTGACAACGGCAGTCGCTGCCACAGGATTCGCCTTCTTCAATGTGAATAAGTTGGCCGGGCTCCTGTTCATTCCGTATCTGGCGTGGTGCTCATTTGCAACATTACTCAATTATAAAATATACGAATTGAATCCGTCAGACAAACCAACGGCAACCATAGAAGAAGTCAAAGAAGATAAGGATAAGTAAAGCGAAAGCAATCAACATTTATCAGCAGCAGGTGAAACTGGTGTCTACGGTTTATTACGTCAGCATATTTGCCTTACTAATCAAAAGATATTGTAAAGCCGAAAGAAAATAAATATTTACACGCTTTTGAACAATCATCACACACCATACTGAGACACCATACCTACTTCTATTTGATCCGAATATTTCAGCCTATCAAACAGTGTTGGTATTCAAAAGTACACTATTCGCCTAAAGTATGGAATCGCTTTACCAATTATTACAACACTTATTGTGGATATTACAAAACGAAAAAAAATAGAATCACTACAACATTAACTTATGATCTCTGGTAAGTCTAAATTTTAAGGGTGTTGCGATACTCGGTAAGGCGAATCCATACTTTAGGCGGGTAGTGCACTGCCGTCAATCGTCAGTTCCATCTCCATGCATTTTCATCAAAATAGTGTTGATAATAGTTTTCAACATACAGTGGCCCAATTTCATATTCGTACGGGGCACTGTTTTAACATCAAGTTGATAAAAAACTATTAAATGATATAATGAGTTCCAAATATGCAACCTAATATCATTTAGCAGAAAAAGAACAACACCACGAATTTCAATTTCATTAGGAAATCAAAATGTAGAAAAATGTGAAAGAGTAAGGGACTTAGGAGTAATCTTAGACTCTAAGCTTTCTTTCGTAGACCACTACAATACAATAGTTAATTCACAGGGCTAATAACATGCTAGGGTTCATAAAACGCTTCTGCTACAACTTTCATGACCCATACACAATTAAAACTCTATATATTGCATATGTAAGATCAATCATGGAATACTGCAGCATTGTATGGACTCCTTTCTCAATCACACACGAGGAAAGATTAGAATCTGTACAAAAACAATTTCTACTATATGCTCTTCGTAAATTAGGTTGGACATCATTTCCACTTCCACCCTACAAAGCACGCTGCATGCTTATTGACATATAAACTTTGAAAGAGCGACGTGAAATCGCAAGAGTTTCATTTGTAAATGATATCGTTTCGCAACGTATTGATTCTACAGAAATCTTATCAAAATTAAATTTCTACGCTCCTTCTAGGCAACTACGAAATCGTAACTTATTCTTGACAAATCATCATCGAACAAATTATGCCAAAAACGGGCCTCTAAATCAAATGATGGCCATTTACAATCAACATTGCGAAACTATTGACTTTACCATGTCTCGGCAAAATCTAAAAACATACTTCAAATCCATTAGAAATCGCAACGCATAAAATAAAACAAAATGAAATTAACATTACTTACACTACACTTTCTTTTTCAATATATTTCATAATTTTAGTATTAAGAAATGAAACAAAAATATGTGTATGTAAAATGTACTAGTCTACGTCGGTTGACGAAATAAATAAATAAATAAATTAAACTTTTTAGTAATCGAAAATATTTTGTCAATAATGTAGCTCATAGGTGTCATCTATGATTCATGAATCATGAAATGTTTCCATTTACATTCATCTTTGAAATAATGGAAAAGTATTAAATTAGTGTCTGAAATTGACCCAATCCCATATTCGTACACCTATTAAAAATCAAACATACAACATTCAAAACATAATTTTAATGATCTATTTGATTGCTCAGGTCCTTCATTACGTTGTTCAGATGTAGTAGAGTACATTTGGACAACTTATAAGCGGACATACATGAAACTTAAGTAACAATACTTAAGTACTTAAGACACATTCAATACTTTTCCATTATGTCAAAGATGATACATTCAATGGAAACATTTTATGATTGTCGAATTATAGATGACATCTATGGCCTTCATTATTGACAAAGTATTTGAAACTAAATATATTATTTAAATGTTTTTTATCAACTTGATGTGAAAACAGTGCCCCGTACGAATATGAAATTGGGCCACTGTATTTTCCATTGATAATTCGGATGCACTAACGAGAACACAATAAAATTGAGAAAAAACGCACACATTCTCTGGATTGTATTGTCGGAAGATGTGCCCCCTCCGCATGCAGCGAGCATGCGATTTCTCACAACAATCAAACGCGGGCAATCGAACACGACATGCTCCGATGTTTCCTTCACAGCAGCACAATTGGGGCACGCAGGAGATTCTGAGTGCTCGAACCTATGCAGGTACTGTCTATGGCAACCAAGGGGCTGGACAGCTTTGCTCAGAGCAACTCTTTAAACACTGAGCAAGCTTGAGTTACTCGCTTTTTGCTCAAGATTATGTGCGGTTACTTAGATCTCGAAGGCAATCGACATCAGTTATGCGCGGTAGTGAATATTTATGTCAAATAGGTTCTTCGACTAAAGCGAAGCTAGGCAAAGTTTTGAAATTCCATCCAACCCCCACAGCCACATCTCTGGCTATAATGCAACACGTCAATCGCATATCTAGCGTAGGTATAATTTGTGATAATATTTTCATCCGTCAAATTCATGATATTAAAGTTCCTTACTATTATTTTTTTACAATTTTCTGCATTTATTACATTATAAAGTTGAACATTCAAGCAAAGGCATCAAACTGTAGTGTGAGTAGTGGTTCTTAAGAGCAGATTTTCCGAAGAAATGTAATTTCGTTGGATAATTTCGATCGGCATTGGATTGCTTGCCTACTTCAGGAGGAAGTGGCCTTGGCTTCTGTCAGTTTGTGTCAGAGTTTCCGACACGTGAAAATGAAATTTCTCCTAGTTTAAGCGTCGGAGCTACGTTGGGTAAGATGCACTGTCCAGTTCACGGAAGCAAACGAAACACTGCAAAATTGGCGCCCAGAAAACGGAAAACGGAAATGGAACGTTTTGTCTTAACTTGCCACCGTTCATTGCTTCAAGTGCAACATACAACCACTGGAGGTAACATAGCGGAATTCACGATCCAGGAGAACAACTGAACTTTGGTGAGATTGTTTCAAATCATCTTTGTTCTAATATTTGATCACTTGCACATATGTCTCATATTTGGTGCGTTAAACCATTATTCCTATAATTTTTCATTTATTTATTGTAGTTATTCATGGATATTTCGAATTATGTTTGTTATTTCGAAAATTTATTATAAAGTTAACTGTTGGGGGGTAGTTTCGGACCTCGTTTTTGCAGCACGTCTTTTAGGGGTTAGACTGCGCTCAAAAGCTGTAATTCATATTGCGTATGATATAAACATTACTGATTCCAATTCATACCTTATTTCTACTTACAATTTTGGTCGAACACTAACTTCTCCTACCAACCAACAATTATAATTTTATATTGAAATTCAATTTAACTCTGCCTTCTTTGTGACTTGCAAATAATGGTTTGAGGATTTTGACAATCAAGCTGTCACCACGCTTCGACTCAACTGCTGTCAAGTGAACGCAGCTGTCCGACTTCATCGGACAGTGGCGTAGTGCCCCCAACATCCCCCGACCCGTAATGCTGGTCAATGGTCTCCGTTTGTCCTGCTTTACCGAAACCATGTTGCGAACTCTTATCCTGGATGTCCAAGATCGCAATCTTCGAAGTGGGTCTCCGTAGAACTCCCGTTGGAGTCTTAACGTAGGCTTGCCTAACTCGTCCATCGCATCCTTTCACCACCGACAATACGCGTCCGCGTAACCATCCATTTCTGGTAGATTCATCCACCACGATTACAGACTCGCCTTCCCTCAAATCTCTGGGGTCTTCAAACCACTTCGAACGGCCAGCAATAGTTGGCAAGTACTCCTTAATCCAGCGGTGCCAGAATTCATCCACTAGACTCCTCATTAACGCAAAATTGTTCCGCAGAGCATCCGGCCGCTCCATGCGTGGCTCTGGACGCTGCGTCACTCCTTGAGAACTGAGCAGGAGAAAATGATTAGGAGTTAAAGCTTCCTGTGAATCATTCTCCAAAGGCATGAAGGTGAGCGGGCGTGTATTGACCACTCCTTCGGCTTCAACCATCAGTGTCAACAATGTTTCATCGTCAGGGTTTCTGGTAATCGACAGTGCAGTGAAAGCAACCTTTACGGAGCGAACCAGTCGCTCCCAGGATCCACCCATATGCGGGGCTGACGGTGGATTGAAAACCCACTTTGTGGTGGCATTGGTGAACACTGCTGACAGCTTCTCGTTCATCTGATTCATCTGTTCTTGTAGCTCGCGGCTGGCACCCAAGAAGTTCGTCCCGTTGTCGCTCCAAATTTCCAGCGGAGAACCGCGGCGTACTAGAAAGCGTCGAATAGCCATCTTGCAGGAGTTTGTAGAAAGCGAGTGTGCTACCTCTAAATGCACTGCCCGAATGGTGAGGCACGTAAACAGGGCCACCCATCTCTTTACCAATGAACGGCCAACTTTAACTTGAATCGGACCAAAACAGTCCAAACCAACGTACGAAAATGGTCGAACGAAAGGGCTCAACCTTGCTTCTGGTAGATGCGCCATTCGAGGAACAGAAGGCTTCGCTTTCTTTAATTTGCACTGCATACAGAACTTCGTAACTTTTCGCACCTGTGTTCGCAATGATGGAACGTGGAATCGCTGCCTCACTTAGTTGACGATGGTTTCGTTGTTTCCATGAAGATAGGTTCTGTGAAACCAATCCAACAAAAGGTTCATCAGTGGATGGTTTTTGGTAGAACAATCGGGAACTGGACGTCGAATGCAAGGAATTTAGCTGCACGAAGTCGAGAGTCCATCCGGATCACACCGTGTTCATCCATACATGGCGATAATTTGTAGATGCGACTCGTCTTCAACAGCTTCACTGACCGATTTGTCATCGGCTGCCTTCTTCAACAAAGCCACTTCATCAGGAAAAGCGTTTTCTTCAGCCAAACGCCACAGGCTGTTCTGAGCTTTGTTCAGCTCCTCTCGTGTAAGGTGGCCAACGTTCGGTGCCAGTCCTAATCGTTTTCTACGAAAGTTGCCAACCAGACGATGAGTGTAGGCAATGGCACGCCAGAGTCTCTCGAATTTTAAAAAGCGGCTCCAATCGACTAAGAAATTTTGCGGCTGAACGTGCTGCACTAGGCAAGGCTTCTGCCCTTCTGGCGTTTCAACATTTGTGGGTTGATCCGGCCAGAATTCCTGTTGTTCTTTGAGGAACTGCGGCCCAGTAAACCAGCGACTTTCCGGATGGAGACTTGGACCTCTTCCCCACTTTGTAGCTTCGTCGGCGACATTTTGTTTCGTAGGATCCACTCCCTTCGGCACTCGTTTTGGACAAAATTTCTCCAATTCTACAGGCCACAAACTGGCGGTAGCGACGATGGTCGGAATTAATCCATGCGAGGACCGTCTTGGAGTCGGTCCAGATGAACCTTCGCTTGATGGGCAAACTGTGACTTGCACATAGCGATTTCAACAACCTGCAACCGATGATCGCCGCCTGAAGCTCGAGTCTTGGAACCGACAGCGATTTCAATGGTGATACCTTTGATTTTGCGCCAACCAGCGCTGTGTGGAACTTTCCACGAATCTTCGCCCGAAAATATGCGACGCAGGCATAAGCAGTCTCACTGGCGTCGACAAAAATGTGGAGCTGTAAATCCTCTATTTCTGATGAAACTACGCCAGGAAAATACGCTCGCGGTAGTCTGACCTTCTTGAGATCCTCAAATAGTTCAGTCCACCGTTTCCAGCGCTCTTGTATTTCTTCTCCAACAGTATCATCGCAGGCAGCCTTCGTTCTCCAGAAGTCCTGGATTATTACACGGCCGTGGATAAGAAAATGGGAAAGTAATCCCAGTGGATCGTACTGGCTCATAACGCAGCGAAGAATGTTCCTCTTGGTGGGAGTAATTGTCGACAAATCCAATGCGGCTGCATAGACAAAAACGTCCGACTTGGGGTCCCACAGCATGCCAAGAACTCTCTCCGTTTGACTGATTTTGTCGGCACCAACCACCATCTGACGGCAATCGCTTGTTGCCCCGACCCGTCGCAGAACCTCAGAAGAGTTGGACAACCAGTTCCGGATGGTGAAGCCGCCTCTTGAATGGATTGTCCTCACCTCTTCCGCTACACGACATGCTTCGTCTTCATCGTCGAAGCTGTCGAGATAATCGTCAACGTAATGTCGACGCTCGATGGCCTCGGCTCCTCTCGGGTACTGTACCGCATGTTCCCTTGCGTTGAGGTTCTTAATGTATTGCGCCGAGCATGGCGAACTAGTGGAACCAAACGTAGCTACATCCATGATGAATACCGTAGGCTTCTCAGTTGGAGTTTCTCGATACAGGAAACGTTGTGCTTGCCGGTCCTCAAAGCGTATCTTCACTTGATGAAACATTTCTTGCAGATCTCCCCCAAGAGCCACTTGCCGTTCTCGGAATCCATACAAAACAGTTGGTAACGGCACGACGAGGTCCGGTCCCTTCATCAGCATACTATTTAAAGAGATTCCGTTCACCTTTGCTGCCGCATCCCAGACAAGACGGATCTTGCTGGGCTTCTTGGGGTTCTGCACTACACTCAATGGGAGATACCAGACCTTGTGGGGTTCCGCCGAATTCAGTTCCTCTTCCACAGCTTTGTGGATATATCCCTTCTTCTGGTATTCACCAATTTGGCGTCGAACACTTTCTTCGATTTTAGGGTTCGCTTTCAGACGTCGCTCGAAGCACTGTAGCCGTCGAACTGCCATTGGGTAGCTATCAGGAAACTCCACATGATCGAACCGCCATAACAGCCCCGTCTCAAATCTTTCTCCGACTCTTCTGGTTGTTTGCTCGAGAATTGATCTGGCTCGCTTCTCCTCTTCAGATTCTGGCCCTTTGTCTGCTGAAACTCCAACGCTTTCAACGGTGAAGTACTGTTTTACCAGGTCGTGCAGCTTTCCATCCTCTCCGCATTCACATATGTGGAAGTTGAAGCTGCTATTCTGCATCCCTTGCTGAACCGGTCCATATACCGCCCATCCAAGTCGGGTCCTTGCTGCGACTGGCTCACCAGTCTTTCCTTCACGGAGTTGCTTGGTGGCAGTTAGATGGGCATGTTCGGCTCCAATTAAAATCCCCGGAGTCACTGCTTCATAATCCTCGACTGGTAACTTCTGAAGGTGCTGATAACGTGTAGCTAGTTCACCGTACCGGAGTGACTGTTTAGGCAGCGCCAAGGATTTAACAGTGCGGACTTCCTCCAACTTATAGCGAACATCAGCTCCACTCCCTGCAATCTCTATCTCAACCTGATGGGAATCATCTTCGTCGCGGCTGACATTGCCCGTCCAAGTCAAGCAAAGTCGCCTCTTGAAACCCTTGACATCGAGCTCGTCAGCAATCCACTTCTCCAACAGCGTAACTGAAGATCCTTCGTCAATAAAAGCGAACGTGTTGATACTTTTTCCGTTGCCAAATAGTGTAACCGGCAAAACACGGAAAAGTGTTGTATTCTGGCCATGTCGATGCGCATTCACTCCTTCGGTATGATTCGAAACAATTGTCGGAGTAGCTGGAACGCGGCTTTCCGGGTTCCGGGTAACTGAACTCGTCGAAGGTGCTGTAGAGCTCGAGTGTAGAAGTGGATGATGGCGAAGTTGACACCCTTGAATCTCGCAGCGTGATTGAGAACGGCACGGTTTTCGTCCATGTTTGCCGAGACAGACTCGACAGAGTTGATGTCTGTGAACTGTTTTCCACTTATCCTCACCGTTCAACCGCTTGAAAACGTCGCACTCCTTAACTTTGTGATTCGGATCACTGCAGATCAAACATCGCACACCAGAGGCCGCACTCTTCGTTGGATCCGATTTTGGCTTCACTGTATCTATAACCGACGATGCTGAGGAATGAACGTTGAGGTATCCTTTTGCCTTGTCTGGTTTAGCAACCTTCGTAGTAGCCGAATCCAACGTAAGTGTTACGTCCGCCGCTGCTGAAACCAGGTTCGCCATGTATGCACCGAAGACTCGCAGATCTACTAGAGGAAACTGCCGTTTGTACACTGCCCAGTCCAATTTCAAATGCGCTGGAAGCTTGTCGACCAGTTCCTGCAGAAGTACAGGATTCGAAAGATGAACCACTTGTCCTGCTGCCGCCAGGTAATCGCAGAAATTCTGAACTGCCATGCCGAACGTCACTAGCGTCTTCAGGTTATCGGCCTTTGGTGCAGGAACATCTCGAACTTTTGTGAGGAGCGAGTAGATAATCTGCTCCGGACGCCCATACAGAAGTTGTAAGGTTTGCATAACCTGCGGTACTGCAGAGGGCAGAAGGAGTCGGCTACGCACTGCTTCCAATGCGCTGCCTTTCAGACAGCGTTGAAGTCGGCCGAGGTTTTCTACTTCACTGTAACCGCATGCTTCTGTGGACGTATAGAATGCACTATGGAACATAGGCCATTCCTCCGGATTGCCGCTGAACGATGGAAGGTCTCTCGATATCGCGTGCCTGGCTGCCAGTTGACGTGGCGATGGCCCTCCGAGATCACCCATATTTACTGTCGAGGGTGCTTGATTGGTGCTGAATATTTGTGGAGGATTAGGGATGGATTGAGGATAGGAAATGGGGACGTATGGCATATTCACGTTTATTTGACTAGCCTGTGGATTTACTGTGCTATACATCGAATATTGAGGAACCTGACCTAGCCCTATTCCTAGCGACATTTGATTTCCATAACTTGGCAACTGATTGTTTTGACTTACGTGCGTTGTTTGTAGCGGAAAGCTTCCAAGTTGCCCTATCGTACTTATCGTAGGTGGCAACGATTGGGTGAGATAGGTGTAGCTCGTCGCCGGGTCACTCCAAGGGACTGACGTTGTTGACGTGATGGGTGTTGATGAACCAGGTTGACCTCTTCCACCACCGGGTAGAAAATCGTGAATATAGCTAGGCGTCGGTCCCATAACGTACGGGTTCGATGCACTGGCTGACTGGACATCCATCGCGATCGATCTAGCACCAACTGGAAACGATGACCGCTGGAGGGTACTTGATACAGGCGGCAGCATGCACATGGAGCTGATTCCTTGACTGGCACCAGTTGAGCAAGCTAGTAACGATGATATGGGGGCACTAGCTTGAGAGCTGATTGCACTGGCGGAGTTGAGGGGCGCAGGTACGGATACATTGGTGTTTACTGACGTGAGGTTACTTTTCGATGTCCCAGATGTGGGATTGATGTTGCTAGCGACTAGCGATAGACGATTCGCCCAGTCCCCAACAATCCCCAGCTCGTTGACATCTTGCAATTGGCCAGTCTGCGTATTCAACAGCTCGTACCGTACTCTCCAAGCCTCCTTCTCCAGCTGCAGCTTCTTCTGCTCGAATTCTCGCTTCTGCTCCAACTCGATCTCCCTCAGTAAGAAGGACTGTTGCTCCTCTAGCAGTTTGAGGTTGCGTTTCATTCGCTCTGCCGACGGGTCTGAAGAACACGGTCCACCCATCCCGGAGACAGTGGTGAAACCCGATTGTCGAGAACCTTGTCCACCTGTTGCTCCTGGTTCCTGTGCATTTGCCGCAGTCCCAGTAACACAACTCGAGCACTTCCAATTTTCTTCCTTCTTTCCGTCATCAAATCCCACGCAGCCGTAGTGGAACCAGCCGCCGCATCCACCTTCGCATTCGACCATGTCGTCAATATTATTTGCCAAGCTACAGCATCGGCAATCGAAACGGCTTGTTTCCGGCATTTTGTGGTCACCAGTCGTCGATAACCAACAAAATTCTTTTGAGAAATGTTGGGGGGTAGTTTCGGACCTCGTTTTTGCAGCACGTCTTTTAGGGGTTAGACTGCGCTCAAAAGCTGTAATTCATATTGCGTATGATATAAACATTACTGATTCCAATTCATACCTTATTTCTACTTACAATTTTGGTCGAACACTAACTTCTCCTACCAACCAACAATTATAATTTTATATTGAAATTCAATTTAACTCTGCCTTCTTTGTGACTTGCAAATAATGGTTTGAGGATTTTGACAATCAAGCTGTCACCACGCTTCGACTCAACTGCTGTCAAGTGAACGCAGCTGTCCGACTTCATCGGACAGTGGCGTAGTGCCCCCAACAACAGTAAACTGTTTCGGTTTTTGTATAACGGGAAAGGGGCGATAAAAGATTTCATCTCTTTTCAGAGAGCGAGTAAAGGCGCTTAAGCCAAGGCTCTAGAGCCAGGACATGAGGAGGAAATACCTGTGTCCCATCCCAGAAGAAGCTACTACAATGGAGTGCGCATTAACTTTTTTAGCAACGCCACTCCCAACGATCTTACCTATACCCTGAATCGAAACGGTTGGTACGGTTGTCCCCGTTTCTTCCTTATTTAAATTGAAAAAATTTCGCCTATCATGCTATTCATTCGTGAATAACCTGATCGTCGTAATTTTTTCAGTTGTCTTCATTCCCAAAGTCTGCACAGTGGGCCTGGCCATTTTAATATTTGTATAATATCACTGATATTCTACAAATACTAATGCTGACAAGAAAATACCTTAGCAAATCTAGGTATTTCCAGGATGCTTTTCAATATTGGCTGTGCAAGCGCTTAGATTAGATTAGATTAGATTAGATATTTTCTCTCCAGACAATGTTAGTAACAGCAAACAGCTTTCGTGAGTCTCAGAGGTATCTTTGAAAACTGATCCAAACTTAATCATGTGTTATTTTTTAGCTGTCTATAATTCCGAAAATTAATCGGTGTCGGCCCTAACAAAGGTCATAGGACCACCAAGTAGAAGCAGCTACAGTACCGGCTGAGATCATGAAGTCCAAGAATCTGCTCGTCTCGCACCAATAAAATCCAAACCAAATCAAAGATGGGATGCGATCTGCCTCTTGGCCGTCGTTCATGTCCCGTTCGAGAAACAATGCATTACATTGCTCAAAGCTTTCAAAGAAAAGCGTTTCCTAAGATTCTTGAGGCGCAACCCCAGTTGCACATCCATGTCAAGAGGAAGCATAAGGAACCTTGTAACATTCTGACCCATATGTGAAAGGCTACTCACAAGAAAACAGAGGCTTCGGCTTTTGTGTGTGAGAACTTACTGTACGCTATTTATAGAATGTAACTAAATAAATAAAATGATAAATTGTAGACAAATTCTTATTAGAACTTAGGTGGAATTTTACCTCCCAAGTACATCACATTATGCAACAAAATGTAATTTACACTTCTTGTCAAACCTCTGGGGTAAACTTCCAAATTGATGAATAGATGAAGTTCCATGGATTATGCACATCAACCCAGCACTTAGCTGTTGATGCAATTATTTATACAAAAGGCTTAGGTTTAGAAAAGAGTATATTTTTCGAAAAAGCCTGCCGTTCAAGGAAAGAGCTTAGCGTTTGATACAAAAATCCTGTTCCAGAAGTGGTTGTTATGAGTAGACTGGCCTATCGGATTTTACGTAATTTCATTTAGGTAGAAAAGTGATACCCGGGCCAAACGCAGTGAAACCGCATAAATTAACAAAGGAATTCTTCCTATGCTCGTGATTACTCCTCAGGAATGACATTGTTTTCAACACACTAACGTCAGGTTACTACACGGGTTGCTATGCGAGCTTGAAATCAAGCAACGAGAGTTGCTCAGAGTTACTCCGTATCTCGCTCAAGAGCTTGCTCGAAAGCAAAAGCTGTCCCGCCCCTAGATGACAACCATGTCCTAACAGAAACTGCGTCAGGTGGAAGTTCACTTCCTCATGGTTTCTTTCATACCAATCTGACACATTTGGTATAAGCCGATGAGTCCATCTCTTTACACGCGTTGCGCACTCCTCTGGCACCTCTTTGGTTGAAACGTTGTACATCTTCCTTGACGATGAGCCCGATGGGCGTCATCCCGGCTGTGATGCACACGGCCTCTTTAGATACCGTTCGGTATGCGCTTGCTGCTCTTAAACACATGATGCTATAACGTGCTTCCCAAGCGCTTTAGGTTTCTGCTCGTTCTAAGCGCTTTTGTCTAGATTGGTCCTCGATATCTCAGTATGGATAGCGCCGCATTTGCTGGCAATTACAGTAAAGCTGTTAGACTTCATTCTCGAAAGCGCCGCTATAGCCGTAGATGCCCTTTTACATGCTAAGTATGGCTATCGAAGACTTGCGGTTGTTGACCACCAACAAATCTAGTTTCCTAGACTTCATCCTTCCTCATCTATAAAAATAGAGTGCGCTGCTGTCAACTCTACTTCCTCCATCGATTTGCCATAGACCACTAGGGTGATATGGTCGGCGAAGCCAACAATCTTAAAACGCGTTGGAAGGGGCAGCCTCAGTACATCGCATTCCATAACATCAGGCCCAGGATTAAACCTTGAGAAACTACCGCGGTAATTCGAACGTTTTTCTGCTCCTCCTCTGTGTGCTTGCGCTGTTGAACGCATGCTTCACATCCAGAGTAACCGCGCAGTAACGGACGCCCCTTCCTATACCTCCAGAGTAGATTTACCTTTCTTGAATCCAAACTGGTTGTTGGACAGGCTGTCCGCATCTTCCGTATACTAGTCTGTTGAAGATGAACCTCTTCAACAGCTCGCCTGTCGTATCTTGTAGACAGATAGGTCTATAACTGGTGGTTTCCCCGCCTTTGGTAGTAGCACCAATTTATGTCGCTTCCATACATCCGGGAGATTTCAATGATCTATGCAGCGTTGCCTCGCGGTTCTGAACATCCGCATTAACTGCTGCTTTTAGAGCAACATTCGGAATACCATCGGGTCACGGTGCGTTATTTGACGCGAATGATTTCACGGCTTCTGACTGGTTTCCGTTCGTATCCCTCGCCACTTCTTTTCCTTCATTTGCCGTATACGGCACAGGGGGCCATGGGTTTGTGGATTGATGCGGGAAGAATATATCGATTATCGATCACAGCAGCTCGGACAACTTCTCTTGAAGCGCCATAGCATTTTTGGTCTTTGGCGTCACCCCATGGACACGAGTTGGCACTCTGGCATATACTATCAAAGCATGCCCGTTTTCGAGTCTTGATTTCCTTTTCGAGAACCAACTTTGCCTCTCTGAATGCTGCACTGCGTTCTTCTCTGTGTGCTTCTGTGTGTGCGCGTTGCATTCTTCGTCTAGCCCGAAGGCAGATTGCTCGAAGATTTGTAATTGATTCGCACCACCAGTACACCGGCGGCTTGTTCTCTCTAGGAGGGGCTTTTCTCGGCATGGAAGCATCACACGCTCGTGATATCACAGCAACTAGCTCTTCACCATTTAGGTCCAGAGTGTTCCGTTCGCGCCTCAGGGCTTCAGTGAATACTTTACCGTCGAAGCGCGCTTTTTCCATCCTCGGGCTTGGGTCGAGTTACATCGCGCTGCCTTCCACCCGCCTGGTATTATACTATTATTATTAATAATTATATTATTAATCGATTGATGATCGCTTTGAGTATAACCGTCATTAACGCGCCAATTCATGGTACCTAAAAGGTTAGGACTACAAAACGTCACATCGATAATCGATTCTGCATCATTTCTGCAGAAGGTTCTCACTGTACCCACATTTGTCAGCACTACATTCAATGCGACCAGGGGTTCCAACAATAGCTGACCTCTTTGATTGTGCAGCGGCAACCCCACTCCACTGCCCATGCATTAAAGTCGCCAGCTATCACTACTGGCTGCCGATTAGCTAGTTCGACTATCATCCTGTCGACCATGTGGGAAAATTCCTCAATCGACCACCTTGGGGGCGCGTAACAACTGCAATAGAACACGCCTTTGATTTTTGCTATCGCAAAACCGTCATTTGAAATAGAGACTACTTCTGGGATTGGGTATCGTCCTGTCGTCCCTATAGCTGCTAGATTTTGAGATCTATCCGCCACCGAGTTCCCGTTGTTGGCTAATATGCGGTATTAGTCCGATAGTAACACCACGTCAGTCTTGATTTCCTAGACTGACTGCCAAAGCAGCTGCTGGGCTGTATCACAGTGGTTTAAATTTAACTGTGTTACTTCCGTTTAAGCTGCTTTGATACTCCGCTTGTGCCCGGACATTTGGGTCCGCCCGTTAAGTGTCCGTTGTCTGCTCTGTCGACACATATTAGGCATTTAGCGATTTGCTTACAATAGCTTGCCCTATGGCTTTCGGTGCCGCATTTTATGCACATCTCACTTCTGTCGGGACCATTGCAATTCCACGACTTATGGTTCTTCCCGAAACACTTGAAGCAAACATCAGGAGTTGTATGCTCAACCGGCAAACTGAACAGCCTACCATGAGTATGCCCAAGTTCTTCGCTTTGTTGGCCTCTGCAACCGGCAGCCTGATTGCCGCCATCTGGGTGCCCTGCGGGTTCCTTTCTAAAGAGGATGGCGTTACTGACTACGTCGATGTCACACTTCTCTTTGAGGGCAGCCGAGACCTCCGCTGCATCGGTGACCTCGTCCAAATGTTTACACTGGAGAGTCGCTGCTGCAATCAGGGATCTTACATCAACCTCGTCGCCAAGTACTTTTTGTGCCAGTAGCTTATAGACTGCACTGTTTTGCTTGACGCTTTTCTAAGACTAGGATCATTTCACCAATCCTAGTCCGCCTTATACTCCGCACATCTGCGCCCAATTGCGATAACTTCTCCGTGCTTCGCAACGCCTTCAGAACCTCGGTGTATTTCGCTTCCTCCGGTTTGATAACGAGGGCCTCGCCTAAATTCCTACGTTTCGATGTTTTCTGTTTAGCATTCTCCTTGGGCTCCGTTTTCGGTTTTTTCCTTTCTTTCTTATTTTCGACTCGAATCCACGGGTTTGTTGCCTTGCACCTGTGGTTCCTGTGGATGCACTGCCTGGTTCGGGCTATACCGTGGCTCTTTTTTCTTGGCTTTCTTGGCCTTAGGATTGGTGTTGGCCTCTCCACTGTTGCCATGTCGTCTTGATCGCGGAGCTTGGCTCGTGGCAGCTTTTCCGCTCTAAAGGACGGCTCCCTTAGCAGCCATACGTCTTTTCGCCACGTATTAATCCTCGGAAGGTTCCCTCTTTCGCATCGCATAGTGAATAGATATATTCGCGTTTCTTGTCAAGGAAAACTCTTCGGTCTGACACGACTTAGTGTCTCTTTTGCTTTCTACCTTGCCAAGTTGTTCCTTGGCTTTCTCGTAGTCCTGCTTTACGTCCCGAGCCTGCTTCTTTTTTTGCCAATGCAATTTTTTCATACGTACATCATGTGGCAGGTATGAAGATACTCTAGTTCTAGGAAGTCAAGAAAATTTCCAACCCGATGGGGTTCGAACCCACAACACTCAGCTTGGTCTTGCTGAATAGCTGCGGCTCCAGATACAGGTGTCGGTGCGTTTACTAATTAAACCTATCGTATTACCTTTCCCTTTAACTTTCCACAATATAACGTAACACCACATAACGACCTTCCTTAAAACTATTAATTGAACTTTAACACTTCACTTTTTTGCCTTCCGAAGCCGAGTCGTTAGAGTCCGCGGCTACAAAGCAAAGTCATGCTGAAGGTGTCTGGGTTCGAATCCCGGTCAGTCCAGGATCTTTTCGTAATGGAAATTTCCTTGATTCCCCTGGGCATAGTGTATCATCGTACCTGCCACACGATATACGAATGCGAAAATGGCAACTTTGGCAAAGAGCTCTCAGTCAATAACTGTGGAAGTGCTCATAAGAATACTAAGCTGAGAAGCAGGCTCTGTCCCAGTGAGGACGTTAATGCCAAGAAGAAGAAGAACGTAACACCCACGAGAGGTCGTAGAGTTCTCTGCATTTTTCATAAATACTGAGGAAGGTGTTCGATTAATCATTCTTTCCCATTCCTCACGTAAGGACATGACCAGAACAACTTTCGAATATTTAAGGATTCGTCAACCTTGTTCAAGAATGAAAAATTATCCTTTCTCTGTCGCTGACTTTCGTACTTTGGATTGAAAGGAGACAACCCTAAATACAGCGGTCTAGGACTGTTACAGTACCACTTACGAATGTGTGCATTAGGGTGAAGATTTATCGAAGCTAGAACCTATATTTTCATAAGTGCTAATCTAGAGCATCATACAGTACTATGCATGGTTTGTTTGATTCTTCAGATTTGTACTCATGAATCTCAATCTTGTGAAGCAATATATCGACTAGTTCGGTTGTCCGTTGATGTGTCGAACATCTGTCGAATATGCTGCCAAGGATGTAATTGTAATTGTAATTGCTCAATCCACACCCTGGCAGACAATTATCCGCCCATCTAGACACGGGCTGGGTGAGGACCTACCAAGCCTCCCCGTTAACATGTCCTATAACCGTTTAGCACAACCGGGATCTTCCACAAGCAGGCGCCGGAATTAAAGCGGTCCCACAAGCTTCAGATACATTAAATAGATTTAGTCCCTCTGGCACTAAACCGAATGGCGCCCTCCGCTTCACCACTAGTACTGCTTCCCCACACGCCAAGCACAATATCGAAAGTAGTGCGTTGTATAGCAAATACAGTACACCACCTCCGACACTATGCCAAATGTACAGGAAAAACAGCACCAGTAAGAAAGCGGAAGGCGCACCACTCGGTTCAGTGCCAGAAGGACTATAAGTATAACGAAGAAGAAACGAGAAGATAGTAGAGTTGGTTCGGTTATTTGATTGCTGAAACGAAAAAAAACAGAAAAAACAGAAACAAAGTGTTAACATTAAAACGGGGTTTTATAATTGATAAATGTATCGATAGTTTCTCATCTGTTACGTTTCCTTATCGTAGCGCTGTCGATTTTTCCATCTCCAGGGTGTTCGTCTCCGCTCGAGCAATGAGGACCATGATGAAATGAGAATATAAAAATGTGAGCATTAGTGTTGGTCTAGTAATAGATTAATTTAAACTGCTTTTCATGTGCTAAGTAACTTGTAAACTCCTACTCAATTATGTTTTGTTGGCCTACACGTTTTATTTAGATACAATTTTTATTTAGAAAACTATTTGGATCCGAGATTTTAGGTGCAGATTGAGCATGTTTGATAAAACAAGCATCCTGTTTTCAGTTGAAGAATGTTCAAGAAGTTGATGATTCTGTTATTTATACTGGCTACATACAAGAATTCACTATTGATGTAATATATGGATATTGAAAGTTCCAACGCGCGATTATAATACTTCAGTTTTCGTGCTGTTGTATTGGTGTAAGTAGTGGGAAACCAATCAGTTTGGTGATTCTAACGGTAACAAATAGCAAGACGAAAGGAAAGTTGATAATCTATCATCATTATGATTTCAGTCCTAATTTCATGATCCGTTTAATAAATTCCGCGTATGATTCGGCAATTTTAACAATTTATACATGTGTATTCGAATAAAACAGACTACGGGCATTTATTACCTGTTGCAAGGTTCCTAAGTGATCAGATATTTATCATTTTCTACAGCCTAATTTAATAATACCTACATTGGGTTGTAACAAAAATTTGATCTTGGGATGTTGATTTGCCTCCTAATCATAGTTTCGACAATAGTCACATGCTTACTATCCCTTATGGCAGTGTTGTTGATTCTATTGTCTATCGCTCATCAGTTTCGCGCCACCCGGCAGGGACTTGGTCCTATGTACCCAATACTCTGCTGTGTCTTAACTTCACGCAATACATTCTGTAGATGTGTGATACAGTTTGCGGAATATTATGATTTATCACTTCGTTCAAATGGAAAATTCTGTTATGGTACCATATTCACATATCAGATAACTCCCACCTGGAACGATGTAATACATCGGAGACATGTAGATTCAGATGTATGTAGACGATCTATGCCTAGTTCGGCTCTGATCGACAGGCAATCAGTGTATTCAGTTTTTCAACTAGCTTGAAGCGATGAACGTATCAAGACAAGCTCTCCACTATATCTGCTAGCAATCACCGGTCGTCGATAGACATTTCGGTTCTTTTCTGCTAAAGAAAGACCCGATTGTATGCCAAAGACTATGGCTCATGCTTTTCAATACAGCTGGAAAAACAAGAACTACACCCAGCACCAAATAGTACGTAACTATGAGGCGGACCGGAAGGTTTGATAAGCAATCCCCACCGTCGAATATGCTGCCAAGGATGTCATCCGAAAAAAAGCTAACAGAACCTTTCTTAGTTATTGTTTTATGAGCTACACTTATAAGTTATCCAGTTGACTCTAGGCAATGGACAGCAAAATTACTTACCTTCTAAACATTTCAAATGGGCGTTTGCATCTCGGCGACGTAGCCCACATATGGATGTGTTGACTGCAAATGTTCCTCTTGCAGTTGGTCTATGGGCTTGACCGAAATCTTCTCTCCAGTTGACGACCAGGCGACGGGCGCATCCGAGTGGATTTTGTAATGCTTCCGGAGAGAATCCTTCTTGGCAAAAGCTTTGTCGCACACGTCGCAATTGAAAGCCTGAAATTATTATAATAGCTTATGTTTCAAAGATTACAAGCGATAGATTTCTAAATATACGAACCTTAATTCCAGTGTGAACATGCGAATGCTGAACTAGCAGCAATTTGGTGCGGAACGCTTTGTCGCACAAATCACACGAGTATGGCCTAATGTTCAAATGGCCTTGCGCGTGTGATCGAAGCGCCTTATGGGAGGTAAATGATTTACCACATGTATCGCACAGGAGATTTAAAATTTTACTATGTGTTTTAATGTGCTCGTTAAGCTCACGACGAGTTGGGAATGTTTGTTCACAGCACTTATACACGTAGCCCAGCTCCTCAAACTCCTCACCGTGCACTTGACTTTTGTGATTTTCCAAGTTGAACGAATTAGTGTAGGACTTCCCACACTGGTCGCAAATCAACTGAGGCTTGGGCTGGTGCGTCAGTTTGTGCTGATACAAAGCTCTTCGCGTATCGCAAACCTTTCCGCACTGGTCGCACGTGCTGTTGACCTTCTTACATGCTATGCTCTCGTCGATGTGGGCTTGCAGTTCTTCAAAACTACTGAATTTCCCTTTACACGTCACGCAGACGTAGTTGCACGGATCCGTCAAATTGATGACGACACTTTTCGCACCAGAAAGACGTTTAGGCTTGGGCTTCACCGGAGATCGTTTACGCTGTCTAGCGACCTGAAAGTTGTGTTTAATTTAGTTGGAATTATTATTGATATGTTTTATTGAAGACGGTTTACCACATATATGAGTGGCATTCGTGTATGTTGGATGGAATAATTGTATAAAATGATTAATCACATCACTGTGATTATACTTTTAACTGAAACTTGATTAATCTTAATTTGTAGGTATTTTGACCAAAAATAAGTTACAAAAATTAATAATGGTCAAGATACTTACGAATTAAGATTAATCAAACTAATCCACTGCATTTCGAAAGTTTCAGTTAAACATAGCTAATTTTCTCAGCATTGGATCGACCAAATTTTTAAATCAATGCTCTTATTCTTTAAAAAGAACCATTCGCGAACTATTCAAAGGGTCCCTACTCTTTTTTTTTTAATTTATGGAGGGATTGTTAGAGTATGTTTATGTTTTATTTTTGTGATCCCAAACTTTTCCTCGACAGTCTATTTTGATGAACTTACCTCTCTCTGCGGTCGGCGATTATCCTGTGCTTCTTCCGGACTCATCTCGATTTCCAGCCGTTCTTCGGGATAAATATCTTGGCTGTCCTCATCAGTTGAATGCATTTCCTTGATGTTGACCGATTCGATGTTGCGGAAACTCTTCCGTGCCAGCACTTCTCCCTCGTCATCATCATCGTCTGTATCATCGTAGTGAACCAAATCGTTAGCCGTTAGATGGTCGAGTTCCTCGTCAAGAACTTCGACTTTCATTTTAAGAAGCGGTTCATCATCGTAGAGCCGCGGTTTACTTCTAACCGGAGGTGGTTCTTTTTTAATCAATGTTTTATCGACCTTTTTAATCACGATGGATGAGGTGTTAAGCTTCCGAAGTACTTCGTTTACCGAAGCTGCTTTTGGAGTCGACTTTTGTGTAGTCATTTTTTGGGCTAGAGAACGAATTTCCGAAGGAGTCACTACATTGTTGGTCGCTGGTCGGCTTGTCCGCTCAAGCAAATCTCGTTCTACTTCCTGCGCCTTGAGCACGAAGCCCTCCATCTGTTGGATCGTGCTGGCACATTCGGCACATGCCATTTTTGGCAGAAGATCAGCAGTGTCGAACTGAAAGTATGGACAAATCGTTAAAAACAGTAACTTTTTCCAGTCAGAAGAGATTAATTAAAAGTCTTCAGAAAGAAAGTTAAATCATGATAAAACAACATCAAATTTTAAATTCAAAACAACTGAAGTTTTTCTTATGAAGCAGCAGGACGAATTTATAAAAATATTCCGGGAAATATCCCTGGAAAAAATCGAGGGAGAATTACTGTAGCTACCAAATTTCTCAAAACCCTTTGAAGAAATATTTGCAGACATTGTTTAGAAAGAATTGAAGTTTTGTCAAACGTTTTTGGAAGAATTATGTTAGTTTCGTAAGAAATTCCAAAAAATACATGTTAAATTAGGCAAAATTATATAAAAAAATTGTAAACGAATCCTATAATACATCCTCGAGACATTTCAGTAAAGTCACCTTCCTTATCCGAGTGGTTCGAGCCCGCGGCTACCAAGCAAAGCCATGATGAAGGTGTCTGGGTTCGATTCCCGGTCGGTCCAGGATCTTTTCGTAATGGAAATTCCCTCGACTTCGCTGGGTACAGAGAGTACCGTCAAACGGGGTAACTTGCAACAGGGGTGAAACATGCAACATTTCGACATGTAACCGAATTGTCGTTTGGTTCAGCATTGAGTAAATTATTCCGCCATTAATTGACTTTATGCATACAACAGAAGATTTGGGCGAGGGTTAGGGTATTGTTTCTGTTTTGGTTGGTTTGCTGGAGTTGAAAATTATATTACAAGTTGGATTGTATAAAATTAATGTTGAAAAACGTTTTCGTACCACATAAACGGAAGAATTATGTCATTCGAGGCATTTGCTATCAGTTACAGTATTTAGTAGTGTACAAGTTGACAATATAAAAGTTTTGATAATTTTATGCTTATACACTATACAAATTCAAAAACTTGTTTGACTACCCTTGTGGGGTAACGTGCAACAACAATTTTGATCTAAATTTTTGAATATTTCTAGCTGTTTGTCATCGAAAACACATGAAAAGACAAAATTGAACATCTGCATTGATCTTTTTATTTTCCAAAAGAGATTTCTAAATAAATCCATATCTTCCGAATAACTTACAAATTATAAAAAGTCTCATATATTTTCCCTTCTACTCAAATGTATTCTAATGAAAGACAAGTCTTCCAAATTGGCATCCTTTTTCGTCAACTGCTGGGACGAAAACATTTTTGGATTATAGTAATTACTATCCTATGGAATTCCCTCAAGATTTTCAACAATCCAACAATTTTGTTTAGGAAACCTCAAAATACAACCAGGAATCACCTCAGAAATTCCTCCAAAGATTCTCAGATATTTTTCAAAAAAAAGTGCTAAGTCCTCCGGATGTTTATTTGGTGATTCTTTCGTTGACTTCTTTAGAGGATGTTCTCGCAAGACTCCCGTAGAACATCTGCAAAAATCGAACCACAAACTTTTTCAGAGATGCCTTTGAGGTTTTTTTTAGGATTTCACTCTAAATGGTTCCTTTAGAAATACCGAATTCAAATGGGATTTTCTCTAAGGATACGTTCAGGAATTACTCAAGAGATTCCTATAATTCTTTCAAATAGTTAAATAGTCTTAAGGAATCTCTGATGAAGTTCTAAAGTCACCCTTGATGAATAAGAATTTCTGAAAAAACTATGGAACTCTTTAGAAAATTTGAGAAGATTTCTTTTGATAAATTTCGATTTTCATTCACTTAAAAATTACACAAAAGATTTATTATCTAGATAACTTACACACTTCCTTAGCCGAGTGGTTAGAGTCCGCGGCTACAAAGTAAAGCCATGCTGAAGGTGTCTGGGTTCGATTCCCGGTCGGTCCATGATCTTTTCGTAATGGAAATTTCCCTGACTTCCCTGGACATAGAGTATAATCGTACTTGCCACACGCTATACAAATGCGAAAATGGCAACTTTGGCAAACAAAGCTCTCAATTAATAACTGTGAAAGTGCTCATTGAACACTAAGCTGAGAAGCTGGCACAGTCCCAATGAGGACGTAATGCCAAGAAGAAGAAGATAACTTACTAAGATAATTTATGGAAGAAACAATCGAATATCTGGATAATATTTCGTAGGATTTTCAGAGAGAAAACTTTGAAAATTATAGGACGAAATCGCTAAAGAAATGTATGCAGCGATGATTGGTTGATTTCGTGAGAAAAATGCTGTAGTGTTAAAAAGTATGGAGAATTGCATAAAATGCTGGAGAATTCCTTAGAAAAAAATCTAGAGAAATGATGAAATCACAGATGGAGTTTTGGAAAAGTTCTTAACAGATTTCCTCGAATAATCCCCTCGAGGAACATTTTGAGCAATACAGCAACCGTTACTAAAATAGAACGATTAGTACAAACATATTTGGAGGATCCACTAATCAACTAATCCTCTAGTTGTTACTCTTAGATCCTCCAAAGATGCCTACAGAAGTTCTTCCAAGAAAATTCACAAAAATTTACTCCAGTTTTAAAAGAAATTAATTCAAAATTTTTTTTGTTCAAAAATCCCAGTTTATCTTTAAAAAGATTCAAAATTAGCCCTGAGAAAATTACTGGAGGTAGTAGCGTTGGAGTGCTCAAGGATTTTCTGCAGCAAATTCTGCAGAACTTTTTGTAAGCATCATTTGAAAAACCACTTAAGCATTTCTGGGACAATTGGTAGATAAATCTCTAGAAGAATTTCTGAATTCCTTTATGAAATCTCTGGGAAAAACACTACGATAATTCCCGAAGCTTTTCCTTAAAGATTCTGAGTAGAAAATCTTAAAGAATCAGTTGGATACTGGCGTAAGAGTCTCTGAAGGTCTTTAGACTTCAGAGACCATCCATCAAAACTAGACTCTAAAAAGCGACCCTCTACCAGTCCTGGCAATGAGAAGGAAAATATTGAAAAAGGAACTACTTCCATTGAAAATGAAGACTTTTTAGACACTTGCTTCAAAATAGTGATAATTTTTTTTAAAGAGACATGATATCACCCTGATCCTCCCGCCTGTGTTACACTTTACATGGAACCTTCTAAGAAATTGGTTGAACCATGACATACTTAATGATCGATCTCTAATCCAGAATATTGCGATCTAATGATTACTTTTAAATATCTAATTGAACTAAAACACAATCTATCAGATTAACATCTAAGCGAAAGGATAGAATCAATCAATAGACATCATTTTTTTTACTGTGTAGGCGCAAGAGGTACCAATAAACACCAAGAAGCTCATTTTTCTCACCTTCAGCGGAAAATATTTCGCCAGTTTCTCGCCCAGTCCGGTTTCGATCAGGTCAGCAATTACGTCGTTCTGTCCGCCGCAAAAGCGGCAAACCTGCCCTGATGCGGAAAAGGCCATATTTAGCCGGTAAAACACTGCAATTTGTAAAAATTAAGCCCGCACTAAATTGAGATGCAGACACCGCAGAAAATCAAAAACTTTTTGTTTATCGATGCGGACGACTGACGTACAAAACGTAGCATTGGGGGATATCGATACAGGGGAACATCGCATAGAATGTGTCAGTAATCGGCATCCATTGGAGAACCCCTCGGTTTTTTGTCAAAACAAATCGCTTTGAAGTTGTTCGCTCGGTTCGTTTCGGATCTACACACGTGTTTTTATTTACGCTAGTGAGATACGCGCGATTTCGGTGTGGTAAATCAAAATTAAAGGATTTTACCGTAATACGACCGATCTTAGGTCCAGCTGACACCATGGAGATAGATGGCGAGGAAGCTACTCCACAGACACATACCATCCAGGCTCGGTTTGTGTCGGATGTGGGAGTTGAAGCCGGTCCCCCTTTGGATCTGCCGGTGAACGTGACCAAACAGCAACTGGAGTTGATCTTGAATGCCCTGCTGAAGAATGTGAGTATCTGGGGTGTGGGTCGATTCTATAACGTACCCTAGAATCTCTTTTCCCCAAATGTCCGGTTCTCCAGAATTTCATTCCAGGATACATATATAGGGGAAAGTAGGACATAGTGTCAGGGTTGGTAACAGGTCTCATTTTACTAAAAAAAATTTAGAGACGGTATCTATTTTCATGCAAGTAAATATTATCATAAATAAAATAATCATTGCATACTGTTCCTAAAGTTTTCTAAATCACACTAAATGTTTGAAAATTATTATCTGAAATTGATATTTTAAGTTTTCTTAAGGCCTAGTGTAATTGTGGTAAATTAGCTATTGAATAATATATCTAGATCGGAATTACATGATACACTGAGCTAACTCTGATAGTGAACGCTATATGTAACGCATATATTTCTCGCATACTCTGAGATAACGCCCTAAAAGCCATTGGTAGCCACGTGTGTAGCTCGTTGTTTCTGAGCAAAAGATAGAATAACCATCCAAATCAACATCACGGGCAGTTAGATAATGATCTTTTCTTTACCATAGCGTTGTTAAATAACATGAAAATCCATTCAAATGCTCAGAAACAACGAGCTACACACATGGTTACCAATGGCTTTTAGGGCGAGATCAGAAGTTATGCGAGAAGCATGATAGTTTTATATGCAATCCATACAATTTTTGCAGAAGAAAGATGTGTACAGATTTTATATGAATCTACAATATATTCAAATAAAGCCCGACGGATTTATTATATGCAAATAATGTTCGTTTTATTATTTTAACAAATAATTTAAGGCGAAGTAGGCCGTCATTGAAATTTGTACGCGTCGATGATGATTGTTACTAATTCATCTCACGATTTCGAATCAAAGAAAATCAATTGGTTTTGCACTGCCACAGCTGAAAAAGTATCAGCATACTTTATGCATGTTAACGCTTACAGTGATACTTTTTCAAGTCAATATAAACTATCAAGACTGAGTTTTATCACTTTGAAATGCAAGCTGAAAAGTCATCATTGTTGCCAAAACGAACGATAGGCTACTTAGCCTTAATTGTGTGTTTCAGATATTAATAACAATGTGCTTTTACTATATATTTAAGTTTTATTGTTTTTTTTTAAATATTTTAATACCAAATGAACATACATATTTACATAATTATATAATAAAAAACATGTTTGTGCCATAGCCTGGCATGAGAGACACTTTCGCTGGTATGTTAAATCTCTTCCAAGGAACCAATGTATTGTTCAATTGCATTTGCCCTCCGGAAGATGAATCTTGAATCTGCCGTGAAGGAATAAAATGTGTTTTCTTAGAATTCCGTCTATACTACAAAACATTTACCTTTGAAAAGACTGTTACTCGATTTGATGTTTTATTTCGATTGTTATTGCCTGTTAAATAGTTTTTTAAATATTGATTATCACAATTTTTTTGTGTTACAGCATTTTAATGATTTATTTACCTTAAAAAAGATGTCAAGGATATAAACAGAACTTTACGTAAAGACGTTCCATTTTTTTACTGGCATCTCGATCATACTTTTTACAGCACAAACCAGTATATAACATTTAACGAGACAGGCTGTTTGAAAAGCTTAAATGCGAACCATATACCAGGTAAATGCTTGCAGCACTGAGAAAAATCTACACGCCAAGGTCGTGTGTTTACTTATATATTTGCGCAATGAGGAAAACCACATGACTTGAGTGTGATAGCCATATGGATTTCGTCATTGACTTCACGGCATAATAACATGTGTATCAACATTAGGTTGTCATGAGAAACAAACATGAATGTCTAAATATTAAATCATGAAAACCAACTGATTTGCTTATTGAATTCGAAATGTAGTGGCTTTAGATAGTCATGTGTGATAGAACATGAATGTCATGAGACTGAAAGAAGGAATTTGTTAGAAGAAATCTTGCTCCCCAAAATATGGATTCGAGGCTCCTCTGCTTGTCGCAAGCTCACTTGAACGTTTTTTTTTTTCAAACAAGTGAGTCAGCAACAAGCGGGGCGCCGCAAATCCATAATTTGGGAAGCCCTGGATTAGCATATTTCATTTTATTCGAAACTGAAAGCTAGGAAAATCTGTTAGTGGAATCCGATTTTTCTCTAACACCATACATTATATCCAACGCTGGAAGTAATGCATTGTATTTATAGAAAATTAGAATGAACTCCTCATATTCACTCGGACATCTTCACTAATAGAAAGAAAAACGAATCCGCAAATTTTCATCTAACACTATCAGCTTCATAATTTGCCTCTTCTCTTTGGAACATGATGATGACTGTCGTCGACAATGAATCAAATTTGGAACACGGAAATCGACAGAAAGCTCATCGATATCAAATCGACCAACTTGAACATGATGATCATGACACAAGATAATCATAAGTTAAACACACTGAATCCGTGTTGGGTGATGATCCATAGCACCCATAGGTTGACGCATACGAATTTGAAATGGAAAGCTTTAGGAACTTATGTGGAGAACTATGGAATTCATGTTGTCGGTTGATGAATAAGTCCATTAAGCAAAACTAAAGAATTGAATGTTGAATACCGTGAACGTACCATATTTGACGCGGGTCCAAACTTGACGCATTTTCTTATTTATTTTATGATAAAGTAATTCTAGTTCAGACTAGCCCTCGAAAATTTATTGCTTAATCTCCATTTACATGTTATTGAAGGATTGCAATTGAAAAAAGTTTATTTTTGATTAATAATAGGCAAAAAATAAAACTTATTTGAAAATGCATCCGACAAGTGCGTCAATTTTTCATTCCTTGGTGAATGTGCTAAATATTGTTAATCAATTTTCGTTAAATTATTGTGGTATTTTACAGCAATATCATCAACAACATCTAGTAATATTCTTTTATGCATGAATTGATGTAGAAATTTATTTTTTTAAGGTTCAGGACTTATTTTTGTATGAAAATCTTGTGCGTCAAGTTAGGCACACAATGTTCCTTATTATTTATTTATTTATTTATTTATTTTAACAAAAATTTTGGAAGAGGGAAAAACCCCTTTGAGTGATTTCGTACCGAAATCTTTCTCAAAGAGGCACAAAACCTCTTCATCTTTTCATACAACATTACAAAACAAGTTAAACATGAACTTAAAACTAAAGGCTCATACGGCAAAAATATGACCATAGCAGAGCCACAAACTGCAACATGAATCCATTGTTAAATGAAGTATGAGTTGACTTCCAAAACAGGATGAGGTAGGGGGTCTGCCAAAAAAGAATCCATCTTCATATCTGAAAATAAAAATAAAAAAACACACACAAAGCACGAGTATCAAGCAATATATGAGATTTCATTCAAAAAACCAAATAAGAGTTTAAGTATATGATAACATCTTGTACCCAGTATATCCCGAATAGATACAGGAATTGGATGACCATAATTTATTATATTATTAAATAGTTTATTTCTCGGTAGAATGAACCTAGAACATTGAAGTACAATATGATCAATGTCTTCATAAGATTCACCACATTCACATAAATTTGAATCTACAATATTGATACGATATAAATGATTGTTACAAATATAATGATTTGAAATCAATCGCGAAAATGTACAAATAAAATTTCTGGATCCTGGTATATTTCTAAACCAAGGAAAATGATTGACTTTTGGACAAATTGAATGACACCATCTTCCTTTATTACTGGAGTTCCAGCAAGTTTGCTAATTATCAAGGGAATGTATTTTTAATTTAGTATAATGTTCAGAAGGAAAAATATCACGATCATAAGTTATACCCCGATCAACACCAAGTTTAGCCAATGAATCAGCCTGCTCATTACCGTATATTCTACAATGAGCAGGAATCCACACAAATTTAATGATAAATCCTTGACTATGCAAATTGAATAATATTTTTTTCATCATGAATAAAATATGATGAGTTTTGAAATTGAAAGAGATGGAACTCAAAGCACGAAGACAACTCAAGCTATCAGAACATACAATGTAAACATTTGGTGGGCAATCCTTTATCAAGTTACAGGTAAAGTATAATGCAATCAATTCTGCAATGAATATGGAGCAAGGAGATTTTAATTTGAAAAAATGAGCCAAAAATTCATTGTATACTCCAAAACCCGCGATACCTTGAGCTAAAGATCCATCAGTGAAATAAAATTGTGAAGAAGTAATTCCATCAAATTTACGCATAAATAAAATATTGGCAAAAGAAGAATAAAGATGGTTTGGAATTTGTTTCAGTTCATGGAATAGAGAAAAATCAATCAAAGGTTGAAAAGTGTGAATATTAATTTCAAAATTATAAAAACTATTATATGAAATTGGTACAATATTTTCAGATGAGCAATGAATGTAAGATTCCAATATTTTGCTCGTTGGGTTAATCTCGAATAAGGACTTCAAAATATTGATAATTGGATGATTATTTGATAAACAATTCATCAAAAATTTACAATTCAGTTCTTGAAATCGAATTTTAAGTGGTACAACACCAGTCAATATTTCTGTTGTTTGAGTATGAGTTGAATTCATAAGTTTCAAACAAATTCTCAAACAACGAAATTGTATTTTTTCAAGTTTGATAAAATGTGTTTGTGCAGCACTTCCAAAAGTGAAACAACCATATTCCATTACTGAACGAATAGTAGTTTTGTAAAGTGTAATCAAATCAGATGGATTAGCACCCCACCAAGTACCTGTAATAGTACGGAGAAAATTGATTCGTTTCGAACATGTTTTTTGAATTTGTTTAATTTGAAAGTTCCAATTTAATTTAGAATCAAACCATATGCCAAGGTATTTAAATTCATCAACTTGTTCAATTTCGATTCCATTAAGATATAAATTAATGGAAATGTTCGAATGTTTTCTCGAAAAGATTATATATTTAGTTTTTTGAACAGAAAACGAAAATCCGTTCTCATGAGCCCATGAATCAATATTATTCAAGGCACATTGCATAAAATGACTAATGACTTCTCTACTTTTGCCGCTGATAGAAATAACATTATCATCAGCAAATTGAAGCAAATAACAGCCATTAGGAATTATTGATGCCATATCGCTGGTAAACAAATTATATAAAAATGGACTTAAACATGATCCTTGTGGAAGTCCAAAATAACTATGTCTTAATAATTTTGAGTCTCCATTATGGAAAAAATTCATAATTTTGAAAGAAAATAAATTATATAAGAAATTAGAAAACATACTGGGAATTTTGAAATTATTCATCTTTTCAAACAATAAGTCAATTAGAACAGAATCATAGGCTCCAGAAACATCAAGAAAAGTGGAAACTAAGTCCTGTTTTTTATTAAATGAAAGTTGAATTTGTGAAGCTAAAAGTGAAACACAATCGCGAGTACCACGACCTCTCCTAAATCCAAATTGAGATGATGAAAAAATGTTATTGTTTTCAGCCCACAATTCAAGACGATTCAAAATCATTCTTTCCAAAAGTTTACGCAAACAAGATAATAAACTAATAGGTCTTCTGCTATCAGCTGAAGATGGATCTCTGCCAGGCTTTAGGATACTGATAACTTTGATAAAGCGCCATTCATTAGGAATGATATTTTGAGATAGGAAAGTATTATATATTGAAAGTAAACGAATTTTTCCATCATCAGGTAAATTTTTTAACACAATAAATTTAATGTTATCAATACCTGGGGCAGTATTTTTAGTAATTGATAATGCTAAATTGAACTCGGGTAATGAAAATGGACAACAAAGCTCAGGAAAATAATTTAGTGAACTATTTTTAAATTTAATGGAACGTGGGGCAAAATCAGGACAAATTTTTGAAGCAAACTCATGTATCCATTCTTCTGAATATTCTAAAACAGTAGGAACGGCGGGATCATAATTTCTTAGATTTCTGGCAACAGTCCACAAGGTAGATAAAGAAGTTTCTCTATCTAAATTTTGAACAAAATTTTTCCAATAATTTCTCTTTTTGGATTTAGTTAGTCTTATGAATTGTGCTTCAGTTTTACGATATGCAAAATAATGATTTCTGGAGCCTGATTTACGAAATAATTTAAAAGCATCAGATTTAGTTTTCAAAGCAATGGAACATTCATTATCCCACCAGAAAGAAGGGCGATTTTTTTTTATAAATCGCGAAACATTTTTTTTATTTTGTGATTTGAGTAAACAATCAATTATTAATTTTGAAAAATTATTGTAATTGTCAATTGGAGATACCGAATCAATAAGATGAATTAATGAAAAGGATACAAGATCAGTAAATTTCGTCCAATTGACATTGTTACATATATCAGGAAGATTAGAGTCATTAACTAATTTACCACGAACAGGATTTTGAATTTCAATTAAAATTGGTAAGTGATCACTACCATTAGGATCGTCAATAGTTTTCCAAAAAGATTTTAAAGATAAACTATTAGAGCATAAAGACAAGTCAATGCATGAATGATGATTTGGTGGTACAACAATCCTAGTAAAAGATCCATCATTTAGGATATGCAAATTTAAATCATCGATTAAATCCATAATCAATGAACCTCTACCGTCCGTCTTGTTACTACCCCAAGCAAAATTATGTGCGTTAAAATCGCCTAATATATAAAATGGAGGAGGAACTTCATTCAATATATTTTTGATTTGCGATAAAGAAAACGTAGAATTTGGAGGAATATAAAAGCAAATAATTGAAAATTCACACTTTTCTTTTTTAATAGAAATAGCAACATATTCAACTTGTGAATGCATTGATAAATCTAAATATTTGAATTCTATATCATCACGAATTCCAATAAGAACTCCTCCATATGAAGAATCTCTATCTTTTCGAATTATATTAAATTTTGAAACATGAAAGAATTTGGATGAATCTAACCAGGTTTCATTTAAACAAAACAAATCTATATTATAACTGCAAATCAAAGCTTTTAATCTATCAAATTTTGGAATAATGCTACGGCAATTCCATTGTAAAATGTTCATATTATTTAAATTAATTGAAGCCATTACAGAGAGAAAAATGAAGATAAAAGAGGACCAAAAGAATTCAATTTATTTAAAAAGGTAGCCAAAATAGGTAAAAATAATTTAATTATTTTTTTCCAAAAATCGTTCAATCCCAAAAAATCTACTATTTCTTCTAAAATGTTCAAAATAGAATTATCAGTATCCTCTTTTGCTTTCTCTTCCGATAAATTGTTTGTATTTTGATTTTTACTGTTAGATGTAGGATCTGTCTCTATTTTATGAAATCCGGGAATATTTTTAGAAGAATTAGTACCATTTAAAGGAGGAAAACTAACATTAAAAGAAGTAGACGGTTGAGGTTCAAAAAATTGATTATGATTGTTAGAAGTTTTATTGTTCGATCTTTTTCTTTTGCTAGGAGGTTTGTAAACATAATTGCCAAAATTTTCTTGGTTAGCAACACCGTCATCATCTGACAAAATTTCAAAAGTATTTGCGGAAGTAATGTTATCTGTCGATTTCATTACTTCTGCATAAGATAGAAGATTTTTATTTTTAATTTTTTGATTGAATTTTGATTGATTTTCAATGTAAACAGCACATTCTTTCAAAGAATTGTGATTCTGTTTACAATAAATACACAAATTAGATAGGTTTTTACAAGTGGATGAAGAATGAAATTCACCACACTTTGAACATTTTTGTTTATTTGAACAAAAATTTGAAGTGTGACCAAAAAGAAGGCATCGGTCACAATGCATGAGCTTTGGGTAATAAAGTCTCACGCGAAAAATTACATTATCAACATTTACGTAATCTGGAAGTACAGATCCAGAAAACGTAATCTTTATGCAATTAGAGTGTACATATTTGGAATTATTACCATCAATAAATAATTTCGATAAACGGACGCAATCCAAAATCTCGACAGGAGAAATAGATTTGTTCCGAAAAAAACCTGAACCATGATTCCTAATGTCATCACAATTCAATGATTCGTCATATATAATTCCATTTATTTCGCATGAATCGCAAGGCGCATACACACGATAGGAATTAAAAAACAATTTGGATTCCAAGAGAGCATTAGCTTCATCTCGTGATCCAAAAACTATTCTCAATTTATCTAAAGAAAGTTTTTTGATTTCCTTCACAGATTTATACTTTTTATAAATCTCCGAGGAAATCAGTAAAACATTAATGGGTTTCTCCTTTTTTCGGAAATATACGACAAAAGGCCCAGAAAAACTAGAGGGATAAACTTTTACACGAAAAGGCTTGGTCAAGGAAGTGGATTCTGAACAATCAGTATTTTCTTTAGGGTCCCCCTCATCCCCGTCAGTTTCCATAATGAAAACTGATCACAGAAATTAAAAACTATGTCTAACGAGTAATACAAGAAAAGGAAAAGAAATAAATAAATAAGATAAAACTATACTCAAGGTTTTGCAGCGAACGAAACTCCAACAGCAAAAATAACGAAAACTTGAAATCCAAATCCTTGGTCGTTTTTTTGGGAGAAGAGTTCAGGGAAACACAAAGATTCATACAAAAAATTCGCACTCTCCATACACAAAATGTGGCCAAGGTGGAGAGGGGTTGAAAATGGTACAATTTAGCGCGGTTTATGGACGTCCCCTAATGTTTCAAGGAAGCTTCAATAAACACGTCAGGAGGTTGGTTCAATGTTTGGTTTAGTAAAATTTATAGAATAGGGGGTGTCCATGAGATCCAAACATACCATTTTCTACAACAATCCCGCCCATTCGCCCTACGTCACATTTTTTTTATGAAACCTTAAAAACAATTGTATGATTCGTCACATCTTGCAGAATACTTCCTTCCCCCTAATAATGTGACGTACTTAATGGATGACCTCATATATGGTTCTCGATCTTTTTAGAGGCCCATACTGCCGTTAGTTCTAGGCATATTTGTCCCGCGGTCCATAAGGTTTACATAGAACATGGAACAAATAGACGTAGTTCACGTGTTGTAAGTAATAAAGGTTCTCAAACAACCGTTTTTGGAATCGGTTGTTTTCGTTCCAGTTTTCGAATAATTTTTCCTCTTTTTTGCAACTTCCTTCCTTGTTCCAGGGTAATGTTGTTTTCAAACCTTTCCCTTGTTTGATATCACGACGAAAATACATTAAACTGAACAATAATGCTCGACTATGGATTGAACTCAATCATCGGTTTTATTTTCTACACTTTAACTGAACGCACAGCAAAAGTACTACCGAAAGACACTCTTCAAAACTTTTTTCAAAAGTTCCTTATCCTCTAAACTTTTATGTTCAATCTAAAGCGCTTTTTTCAATTAATTGAACTATTAAATACTAAAACTCTCGTATATTTTAAACTTTAGCAATTATGTTTTAGTGCGTCAATTAAGGAACATAGTGCGTCAAATTAGGCACATTGGAGAATTGATGCGTCAATTAAGGAACCTAATGTGTTCCACAAAAAGTCATTAAAACATAAAGAAAAAACCGTTTAATATATTTTTACTGGTTTTTCCCTAATTCTATAATAGTTGAGCTAGCATAACTTCAAATTTAAACAACATAGGACATATTTTGACAATTTGACATATGTTTGAATTTAGAATTTTCTTAACCGCGTCAAATATGGTACGTCCACGGTACACACGAAGTTTGTAAGAAAATCACAACAAATCGACATAGACGTTCATGAATCGATCCATAATTTTAAACACACGGATCAAGCGTGTGGATTTTTTTCAGTGAGCATATGAATCGCGTATTAACCCAGCATCTTTGATGTTTATTTGACCCTTTTTATATTCGAAGAGTTTAAATAATGATAAGTATATGAGTGCTTTTGAAATGTACATATAGCGCTGAAATTATAGCTTATATGAAATTTCTGATAGAATAGCCTGTTCAATTTATTTCAGTGTACCTATCTACTTATTATAGGAACTAGGTTGTTTGGTTATAATCCAGTAAATTCGACTACAAGATAAAAACTAAACTGTATACTTTATTTTGTTTTTCGAAAGATTTAAACATGTTTGAATAATTGTTTTAAGTGATTTTTTGATTCAGCTGATATGGGGTAACATTGATCACCCAAGTAAACAACGTTCGGTAATATTGGAAATGTCGTTACTAAAATCATGGCCCCTGAAGCCGATTATGAAGACCAAACTCTTACAAGTCATTAACTTTTTGAGTTATTTCAAAATTAAAAACACCTTGAACCGCGGAATACGCCTAAAAGTAGACAATTTCCTAAAGAAATTCTACATTCTTAATTGTAATTAGTTAATGTTTTCTAATTGATTTAACTTATAAAAGATTTGACAACGGAATCGTATTTACGCATGAAGTAAACGTAATTTCGGCAAAAATCTTAATTTTCATTAGCATATGAATATAAGAAAGAGAGGCACCATTCACGATTCGAAAATGTTTCATCGATAAATCTTTTTTTGAACTTTTAACGAGATGAGTCATTCCGATTAATGTTAACCCGCTAATCAATGTTACCCCGGATTACGGGACATGATAAATTGAAAAAAAAAAAAACAACAAATAATTGCTGCTAAGCATCCTGTTAGATACAGTGAGCACTTTTTGGAAATCATACAATAATCTTGAACAGGATGTTTTCAAAAACATAACATGGATTTTTTAACTCAGACTTCTGCCAGAACCCAACCTAGTATTACTTGAAATCCTGCATAGGATTTTGTTAGAATCTTTTCCAGGAATGTGTCAAAATCCTGTTAAAGCTTTTGCGAAAATCTGACTCAGAATTAATTGAGAATTCTGTCCGAGATTTAAAGAATTATGCCTAAGACGCCTTCAGAATCTTGCTGAATATTCATTTTGAAATCCTACCTTGAAATCTTTGAGAATGCTGTCCGGGATTTAAAAAGAAGAATTGCTCTTAACTCTTTTATAAACTCCCTTAAAATTCTGTCAAAATCTTTTAAGAGTTTAATAGTAACCTTACCCAGAATTTCACAAAATTGCGTATAGCATTCGACAAACATCCTGCATTGAAGTCTATGGCATCCTGTTGAATATTCTGTGAGAACCCTGTCCATGTTAGCCTTTTTGTTTTTTTTATAATCCTATCAAGGATTTTGCGTATTCCCCGAAGTTGGTAAAATCCATTTCCAGGATTCTGTGACATTATTGGCCTATGATTCAGTGAAATTATGTGGATAATTTAGCTTTTTGGCTTTGGCTAATCAAAAATTGAAAGGAATCATGATGATTTTTTGTTGTATTCCTAACACGTTAATGTTATAAACTTGATTTTTTTAATTTGAACAATGAACCTAAAAATAAATCTTTCCTAAGTCAGATTTAAGTGTAGAACAACTGGAACCGTTATCAAAACTTCAATCGATAGTGCTTATAATCTAGCTGCAAAACAACCAGATTTTTTTTAATTGTAAATTAAGACTTTAAATAACTTAAGTATTTAAGAAGACTCGTAAACATAATTTAAATACATAGATGTTCCGATTTTTTCAGCTCTCTTAAAAAAAAGGAATCATAATTATTTCTTCGCTATGTTATGCATATTCATAACAACTTTAACTGAGTTCAATAAGATTTGAAGAAAACTTGATAATAAAACCGTGAGAGCAAAAAGTTCTTCGCAAAAAGGACTGACAAAATCAGGTCTACTGAGCTAAAATACTTGCTTGAAACTGAAATTCTGGGACACGATACTTTCTATGGAATGGTTTTCTAGAGAATATTGTAGAATTGTATGGATTACATGCACATTGATTGCTAACACAGTTTACTGAACTTTCAGGAGGACCAAACACCGTATTTGTTCTTCATCAACGACGACGAAGTGCGAGATTCCATTCAGCAAACGCTTGGCGCCAAACAGTTGGACGTGGAAAATGTGCTGGACATTGTCTACCAGCCGCAAGCTGTCTTTCGGGTGCGGCCCGTAACCCGCTGCACAAGCTCAATGCCCGGCCATGCGGAAGCAATCGTGTCACTCTCGTTCAGCCCCAACAGTTTGCATTTGGCCAGTGGGTCCGGAGATACCACTCTTCGGCTGTGGGATTTGACAACGGAAACGCCTCACTTCACCTGTACAGGGCACCGGAATTGGGTTCTGTCCGTAGCATGGTCACCGGATTCCTTGAAGGTTGCCTCGGCAGATAAGGCGGGAGAAATTCGGGTTTGGTGTCCCGAAACGGGTAAACTGCTCGGTCGCCCTCTGGTTGGCCACAAGAAGTGGGTTAGCTGCCTCAGCTGGGAGCCATACCACAAGAACCCCGAATGCCGGTATTTGGCCAGTGCAGGAAACGATAATGATGTAAGGATTTGGGACGTCGTGTTGGGAACCTGTACGAAAACCATTGCAGGTCACACTGCTCCAGTGACTGCAGTTCGCTGGGGAGGATCGGGCTTGCTTTACACATCGTCCAGAGATCGCTCCATCAAAATGTGGCGTGCCGAGGATGGCGTACTCTGCAAAACTTTCACAGGACATGCTCATTGGGTCAACAATCTGGCATTGAATACGGATTATGTGCTGCGCACCGGACCTTTCCATCCCGTTATGGACCGCAGCAAATCGTATGCAGTTTCCGATAGTAAGTAGCAATAATGCAGGGGTGGTAGCTGGTCTCTTTTATAGGGATTTGATAACTCATTTAATGCAAGTATCGGTTTTTAATAGGTTTAAGTCCCTTTTTTCCTTTTTTCTGCCTGTAGTGAATCTTGGCGCAAAATTTTAGAGACTCCAGAGAAACCCTCAGAGATTCTTTTAGTGTCCATAACTGCAAAACAGTCACATTCGACATGTTTGACAAATTGGAGTTAATACCATGGAGAGTCATCAAATGACAAATACTTATACAAAGGTTCTTTAGGAATTTCTTCTCAGATTTCTCGAAGAAAAGCTTGAGGAATCAGGAATTCCCAGAAATCTATCTAGTGGTTCTTTCACCTTCACCTATCCAGGAACTCGTGCAAAAATTCCTTCAGTTGTTTTAGGGCTCATAGAAGTATTTCTCGAGAATTTTCTCCGGGAAATCGTTGAACAATCGCTACTAACTTCATTAATTTCCACAGGGATTACTCCGAAATTTTCCCCAAGATTTCCACCAGTTTTTTTTACTAATTCCAATTTCTCAGTTGTTACTCTCCTTCCGACGATTCCTACTGGAGTTCTTCCAGAAAAATTCACAAATGTTTGATCCAGAGATTTATAAGAAATCCATTCGAAGATTTTCCCAAAAAACCCTATGAGAATTCCTCCAGGAGTTTGTATGACGATTTTTTTCCAGTCATTAGTTTTTTTTTTCCTAGAAATTGCTACAAAAATTCCTCTAGATTTTTTTTTAGAATGTCCATTAAAAAATAATTTCTACAATATATTCAATTCTCGGTCATTTCACGCTTGCTGTAGTTTTTTTCCAAATATTTCTCGAGTAATTTCGGAAATTCATTTGAGAAACACCTTCAGGAAATCTTCGAACGATTTCCGTAGAGATTTTCTCTGAAATTCTTTCAATGACTTCTCCAGGGATTACTCCAGTAATCTGTCTATAGATTCCTTCACTTATTCTTCAAGGAATTTGTACAGAGGTTACTCCAGATATTTTTCGAAAGATTATTAGAAGAATTGCTCTTGAAAATCATTGAGCAATGTAATGTAGTTCTTCAAATGTTTATTACTGTGTTTTTGGAGAAGTTCGTTTGGAGATTTGTCCAGCAGTTCCTACACCGATTTTTCCAATTATTTATCCGTAGTTTCCACCATGAATTTCTCCAACAATGCCTCCAGGAATTATTTCAGGGAATCCATTCAAAACTTTTTCAGGGATTCCTCAATAAATTCTACCAGAAATTTCTCATGATGTGCCTTTACAAATTTCTCTAGGCATTTCTCAAGCATTGCCGTTCTTCCAAAAGCTTGGAAAGTTCATTTAAAGTTTCACATCAGCAAGTTCCAGTGATTCCTCCGATCATTCCTTTGCAAACTTCTCCAGTAGACCTGTTCATATTTAAAAAAAAAAATGTCTGGAAATCTACCGGTCAAGCAGTATTCGGAATTCTCATGCCAAGAACGAAGTTTGGTCAAATTTTCAGCTCATTTGATAAAGATTTCAGTATGCTTCAAGTTGAAAATATGCTTTTGGGCTTATTTCAAGGTTTGAAAAATCATAACTAGTATGTGGAAAATCAAAATCACTTGCTATTACCACTATTTGAAAGCTAATTCTATTCTTTGAAAGTTTGTCAATTTTCATGCAGGCATGCTTTTCAGTGAAAACACGTCCCGAAAAAACAGATTTTCAAGAACCTCGAGATGCAAACCTCAACCAAACTATATTAAAACTTGCTCCAATCTTAAAATCGTGTTCGGCAAAAGTTCGTAGAATTGGATAAACTACTATGTAGAGTTATTTCCGATAAATTCTGATGTTTTGTTCGGTACCTAGTTATGATTTTTTAAAGCTTGAAAATAGCCCAAAACACATAATTGATTTGAAGCATACCTAGATTTACTCTAGATTGAGTGAAATGTTGGCCAGAAGTTCATTTCATAATGAAAAGTCAAAGTATTGGTTGAATGGGGAGTTTGACATTTTTAAAAATATGAATAGGTCTATTCTCCAGGTATTCTGTTTTATGTTTTTCAATTATTTCATTCACATAATCCTGAATCCTTGATGTTATCTTAGGATTCAATTTATCAATATAGCTCAGAAACTCATCTAGCAAACCTCCAAGATCAATTAATGGTCGCAGTGGTTCAAATCCCAACAAAAAAAAAACCTCCAAGACTGCCTCATGGTGCTCACTTCTACAGGTATTTCATTAGAGATTACTAAAAAATTCCTTTAGAAATACTTTGCGGAATTCCTCCAATAATTTCGGAAAACTTCTCTGGAGACATCACTGATAAGTTCTTTGAGAGCTTACCTAATAAGCTTTCGAAAAACTTATGTAGGAATTCCTAAGCTTAGGAGGATTTCCGAAGTAGTTTTTAGAGGTATTCTGGTTGGAAACTTGAAGAAATTCTGAACTATTTGAGGTGTAGCAGTTTGTGAGAGTCATTACTATTTTTTCTTGAGTGTAGCGATAGGAGTGTGAAGTAAGCTGAATTGTTGAGAAGAAAGTTATAGGATCGTCCAGATTTGAGCAGATGACATCCGGTATGGACAAAAAGAGAATAGCCAGCCATGATGTATGGCAGACATTTTTGAAATCGGCAAATTTTCATTCCAATAAATTAACTTTATTTATTTCATTCCAATAAATTATCTTTATTTTTACGAAAAAGTAGAAATTCGGATGCTATAGAGCAGGGCTGCCCAACGTACGGCCCTCATTTTGTGCGGCCCGCGGAGGGTTTGGACATTCTTCTCATATTTGGCCCGTTGACTATTATACCAATCCAAAGTAAGAACATACCAAGACTATTTGATTTTTAATTTAGTTTCAACCTTATATTTTAGCTTACCAATTATTTAAACAGTTTTGTTGTTTTTTAATTTTTTAATATTTATAATTTTATGAATGATTCTAATTCTAAATCTCAAATTCTGGGTGTTTCGACAATGTTTCTGCCGTGACATCCGTCAACACTCAAAAAATTCAGCCTGAACAAAACTTATGGACAAAAGGCCAAATTTTCATACTTGATTTCACTGGCTAATATTCGCACAGAATTTTGGAAATCAGTTTTACTAACACCTGGGCGTTTCACGCAGAATTCTTGACATAATTGTGAAAAGATAGACTTTTAACCAAATGTTGAACAGGATTTGTTTAAAATTCTGCAAACGACTTTCACGGATAACATTGACAAGATTCTCACTGAATTATGTTCAGGAATCCATAGACTTCTTTAAAAGACACGTACACCGTCTTCAGCCATTTAGCTGCACAGACTGTAACTCAACACTAGACAACAGACAAGTGGCATAGCCGAGAAACATTCCTGACAAAAAGTTTCAATGTCTGAAGCGGGAATCGAACCCACACCCCATGATGCGATGCGTTGACGACACTAACCGCACGGCCACGAGGCCCACTTGCCAGAATTTTCATCGCATTCAACATATAATTTCCAAAAATTCTGGGCAAGATTACAATATTACGCTATGCAACATTTTCCTTGAAATTTACAATAAACTTTTAAATAGGTTTCTTTTAAAATATTTTTTTAGCATTCTCAGATTTTAAAGTTGCATTTCAAAATGACTATTGATTCGAGATTCTAAAGGAGTCATAGACATAGACACGATTCTTTTCAAATCCTGGACATTTTGACCGAGATTTTCGTGAAAACTTGATCAGGATTTTAGCACATTCTGGGTCATGCTAATAATACCAGGTCGGATTCTAGTAGAATTTGGATTATGATTTTTATAAAATCCTGGGTATTCTCACAGGCACCAAAATTTCTGGGGTAGATTCATCAAAATATTCTGGACTAGATTGTTTTACAATTTTGAAAGGGATTTTCAGAATATCCAGTAGAATACTTTGCAGCAATTATCTTTTGTCGGTAGCACAGATGAACGGTGGACGGTTACACTGAGAACCACTGCCAGGCCAAGTTGATCGCACTTTGGTATTTAGTCCTTTCTTCTACAGCATTCGCAACAACTTCGTTTCACCTTAAGTCCACTTTATTCCTCGAATTAATTTAAATGTTCACTTATACCTTAATTTTTATTTCATGCAAGCTACAACAAATTCACTTTCATTAGAGTTCACTTAATTTTTTCTAATTCACTGTATTTTTAAATTTCCGTGTGGATGAACGTCGATGATGGCTCCATGTATCGTCGTAGAGGGATGAAAGAAGAGGATGATGACGTCTCTCGAGGCCTTTTATATACTAGGGATCGGAAGTCTGTTTTTCTCCATCTTGGCATTTCCGAAGGGGCTATTGTCATTAGCTGTCATCCTTGTCGGACTAATGTTCTCGCACGAGGGAATCGCCACACGTCGCGGTACACAGATGGAGGGAACAGACAAAGTTCTTTCGTGGTGCACGAACATCCTGGCCCCTTCAGAAATCACATTTCTGGATGATAACGAATTTTCCACTAGCGGGTTGTCCCTCGGTCGATGACGAACCGATCCGATGCCGAAGATTGTTTTGGTCCAAACGTCAAGAGATTTTTCGACCGGAGCAGAAGAACAGAAGCCATGGTTGCTGACGAGAAAATGGAAAACAAAGACCCGGTAGCGGGTTTCGCAAATTTGAGGATTAATGGACAGGTTCTCACCTTGTCCCTTTGGATAAAGGGCCTTAAATTTTCATTCCGCGCTGCTGATTGCTGAAGGATGGATGTGGAAACTACGGAGAAAGTTGTTTGCTGGACGAAGCTGTTTTGGAAGACGGTGTTGTTTTGGTTTCGTTGGATGCAACCGGCAGCAAGCAAATTTTCGATACCGGTCGTGTGAATTTTCCTTGTGATGTTCGAAGAGTCACAACACGTACGATTCCATCCGCTCCAGGGTGTAATTCTTCGATGCGCGCTGTTTGCCAGGTCATAGGAGGAGCATTTTCATCTTTAAGAATGACCAGCCTTCCCACATCAATAATTGTTGGAGGATTCACCCATTTCGTTCGTTGTTGTAGAGTGAATAGGTACTCGCGGTTCCACCGTTGCCACAAGTGCTGAAATAGCTTTTGCACCTGCTGCCATTGATGAAGTCGGTTGAATGGAGTTGCTGAATGGTCGATGTCTGGTACCGCTTTCATTGAGGATCCGACCAGGAAATGCCCAGGAGTGAGCACCTCATAGTCGCTCGGGTCGTCGCTAATGGGAATAATTGGTCTGGAGTTCAGGCAACATTCTATTTGCGTGAGGAGAGTTTCCGTGTCGTCGTAGCACAGAATGTGTGGGCCTAAGACGCGGAAAAAGTGTTTCTGTGCAGAAGCTATTGCTGCCTCCCACAACCCACCAAAATGAGAAGCTTTTGGCGGGTTGAAGTGCCATTTGATCCCATTCGAAAGACACTCCTGGGACACCGCAGCTTGGTGCTCTTTGCTATTGATAAGCCGGCGCAACTCGTTAGCTGCTCCGACGAAATTCCTGCCGTTGTCGCTGTGGATGTCTGAACAGATGCCCCGTCGGGAAACAAATCGTCGCAGAGCTTGTATGAACTTTGCCGTGCTAAGGTCTGCCACGAGCTCAATATGCACGGCCCTCGTACTGAAGCAAACGAACACGGCGACATAGGCTTTTCTCGGTGCGGCCCGTCGATGTTGTTGTTTAATTTGTATTGGTCCCCAGTAGTCGATTCCTGTCGTCGTGAATGGCCTGCTTGCCGTTACTCGCGTAGAGGGTAATTCCGCCATGAATTGTTGTATCGTTTTAGGTCGATTTCTACAACAGGTGACACAATTACGAACAGTCCTTTTGGCCAGATCCCTGGCCCCTATTACCCAATGTCGCAGCCGAAGAATCGTGAGAAGAAGTTGGGGGGCTGCATGGAGTTGGCGCAAATGGATAGATTGCACCAATAATGCCGAGAATGGATGAGATGAGGGAAGTATCGCTTGATGTTTACTTTCAAAGGGTAGTAATGAGTTGCTAAGTCGTCCTCCAATTCGAAGCACCTGGTGAGCATCGAGAAAGGGGTGAAATCACCGCAGTCGTGATTTAGTTGAGATTTGGTTTCCCTGCTGTAGTTGTGTGATTTCGTTGCCAAAGAATTGTCGCTGGACGAGTTTGATTAGAGTCGTTTCTGCTGCGTTGATTTCTACAGTAGTGAGAATCCCAGTTCTGCGGTCGTTACTTTTGAGGCAACAATTTCGTAGAAAACGAAGGCAGTATGCCGTGATTCTCAGCATTCGGTGATAATTAGAGTGGATTGCGACGTATTCATCAATGAATGATGGTTCCTCCGCTATGGTGACGGCATTATTAGAAGTTGCCTTAGCTTCATTAAGAGCTTCGTTGGATTCGACCATGTTGAGGTGGGATGCTGGCCATTCGCTGGGGTCGAGTGCCAGCCACTCCGGTCCGTTCCACCAGAGTTTACTTGCGATGAGCTGGTCTGTTGTTGTTCCTCTTGAAATTAAATCCGCTGGATTTTGTACACCTGCCACATGATTCCAAGAGCAGTTTTCCGTGGCCAGTTGTATCTTGGAGACCCTATTTGCAACCAAAGTTGCCCATGCCGACGGAGAAGATTTGAGCCAACAAAGAACCACAGTAGAATCTACCCAGAAAAAAGTTTCAGCCTTGATTTTGAGTGCTATGAGGATTTTCTCGTACAGCTGAGCACCAAGAAGCGCGCCGCAGAGCTCAAGTCTCGGGATGCTTTGCCTTTTAAGTGGAGCTATCTTGGACTTCGATGTGAGCAGATTAATCTTGACTTCGCCGGTGTTGTTTGTTGAGCGGATGTAGACGCACACACCATATGCGTGCTCTGATGCATCGGTGAAGACATGCAGCTGCAGCGAGGTGGGTGACGAGAAAGTAACACAGCGTGGAACTCGCAGTTGGTTGAGGTTTGGAAGTTGCGTTTGATACATTTCCCACCGCGTCCTGAATGTTGGAGGTAGTATTTTGTCCCAACTCCATGGTTTCCCGTCTTCATCAAGTAAGGCCCATATTGCTTGCATGAAGATTTTGGCTGTGGTGATAATTGGACCAACGAGTCCAAGTGGATCAAATAGTCGCGCTATGTACGACAGCGCAATCATCAACGTAGAAATCGTTACGAAGAACGTCAGCTGCGATTGGAAAGTCGATTTGTTCGTCGTCGGCCAACTGTCGCAGCACTCGAGTGGCGAGAAACGGGGCACTGGCGGTACCGTAAGTAACGGTTTTGAGTTCGTAGGTTTGTAAGGGGGATTCTGGTGATGCTCTCCAAACGATGTGCTGGAGACTGTTGCTTCTGTCGTCCGTCAAGATTTGCCGGTACATCTGTTTTATATCTGCGTTGATGAGGATTGGATGCATTCGTGATCGAAGCGTGATTGATCGTAAATCATCCTGCACTATAGGGCCCACCATAAGTGCGTCGTTTAAGGAAGGTCCATTAGTAGTGCGACAGGATGCGTCAAAGACAACGCGTACTTTTGTAGTGGTGCTGTCCTCTCTCACGACGGCGTGGTGCGGGAGGTGGTAACTTGGTAGACGATTTTGCTGATGATCCTGTACGCGCTCCATATGACCCAGCTGGAAGTATTCCTCCATGAACGATCGATATTGCTGATCGAGCTCAGCATTATGAGCGAGCTTGCCTTCCAACAAATGAAAGCGACGTATGGCTGTGCGACGGTTGTCGCCGAGTTTGGCTAAAACGTCCTCTTTGATGGGTAAGCTGACGATGTACCGGCCCTCAGCGTTTCGATTTACTGTCCGACGGAAGTGCTCTTCGCAAGCGGATTCCTCCACCGAGTAGCAGGGTTGCAAATTATCTTCTTCTAGGGCCCAAAATTTCTGAACCAGGTCGTGCAGATCAGCGATAGTGGCGACGTTAGCGATGATTGGTGTGCTTGTTGGGTTGTGGGAACTCTTTCCAGAGACAACCCATCCGAAAACTGAATTGATGAGGGTAGGAAGACCAGGTCCAAGTTGAATTCGGCCAGAAACCTTGAACAAATCAAAGAAGACTTCGGCACCGAGGATAAGATCGATCTTATTCGGTTTGTAGAATGCTGGATCTGCGAGTTGGATTCCCGATGGAATATCCCAAGATGATGAGTCGAATGTAGCTGATGGCAAATCGATGGCAACCTTCGGCAGTACGAGCAGATCAACGTTGGCAGAAAATTCGGAGATGCGCGAGCGAATTTTTGAAGCAAATTTGAAACGAGATTCAGTTGATGACTGTCCAATGCCGGCGATAGGTAGGTGGATCCGTTTGCGTTGAGCCTTCACCATCTGGGAAAATGATTCTGTTGCAAAACAGCACTCGCTGCCAGAGTCAAGTAGAGCTCTAGCTGGATGTTCGGTTCCGTTGTCGTCGACTACGATGACGATAGCAGTGGCAAGAAGAACACGTTTGCCACCACGACCAGCAGATGAGTAGCTTGCACAGTCGTCGACAGATGCTGACACCGACGCAGATGGGTTTTCCGATGATGGTAAGTTTGTGTTTTCTTTAAGAGGCCTATCTGCTGGTTTTGTGTTGATATGGGTTGCACCAAGGCACAGTTGAGTGTGATGGTGACCTCGACATTTGCGGCAGGTGCTCGAAGACGGACACTCCTTTGCTTGGTGTCCTTTGCGGAGGCAATTCCGGCACAGCTGGTGACGCCGGACTTCCTTTTCTTTCTCATCGACGCTAAGCTTGGAGAATACCCCACATTGGTAAAGCGGATGATGGTCTGAGCAAGCAACACACTTACGCTGATTAGTTGGACTTGCTCCGTGGCTGCTCACGATTCGTTGAGTAGGCTTTTTCATTGAGTTAGAAGGTGAATAGTTCTCAGCTGTCTTCCCAATGGTTTGTAGAACGTTGACTCTTCTCTGGATAAAACTGGTGAGTTCCTTGAACGAGACAGCATTTAACGTGGACGAATATTCCTCCCAATCTCTTCTAGTGGTAGAATCGAGGCGGATGCTCAGCATTCGAATCAGCAGCACGTCCCAAAACTCAGTTTTCTCCCCGAGCTGCTTGAGGATTTTTACGTTCGTTTCAAACTTTTCTACCAGTGAGTGTAGTTCTGGAGCAGATTCTCGTTTGACCGAAGGGAATTCGAATAGCGAATCGACGTAGGACTGTTTGAGTCGGATGGGGTTCTGATAGTGATCCAGAAGTAAGTTCCAGGCAACCAAGTAGTTGTTGGCGCTGAGTGCTACTGTTTGTACCAGCTTCAAGGCATCTCCGGACAACGACGACCGCAGATAGTAAAACTTCTGGATACTAGAAAGTTCGTTCGATGAGTGGACAAGTGAAACGAAGAGATCATGGAAGTTCAGCCACTGATCTAGATTTCCGGTGAAAACGGGAAGTTTGATGTCGGGCAACCTTACATGCGACGACAGAGGGCCTTGCGCAGTTGAATGAGGAGACGACGGAGTACGAGGTGACGGCAGATCATGTTTATTAACCGAAAGCAGGAATCCCTTCACTCTGAAGTACGTAGTCTCGAACTCAACACGTTGCTTCAAGTGATCGTCGAGGGCAGACTCGTCCAAAGTCTCGAGTTCAGTTTGGACGGAGTTGAAGTCTTTCCAGATAGTTTCGGCATGCTCTAGGCGGACAGACACTTCACGCTCGCAAGTTTCTTCGGTGTACTCGTCGACGAACTTCTGAATTAGGCAGAATGACGTCAGCAAGCTCTTCTGCCTCGTCTTCAACGACTTGATGCGCCGCTCGTTGGACATCACTGGTAGAGATTGAGCTGGATCTGGAATGCACAGACCGCGTAGCTCACACGGGAACGGGATAGAAAGAAAGGAATACTAATTACCTGATCACAGGCAAGATTTTGCCTTGTATGAATCTACGTTGCTCCAGAAGCTTCGATGGAGGCTGGGTTATTCGGGTACCTCAGGATTGGCCAAGCACGTGGTGAAAACTACCAGAAGGTTTGGGGATCTCCGGAGTTCGACGGTAGATCCGGCTCGAAGGACCACTTTGTCGGTAGCACAGATGAACGGTGGACGGTTACACTGAGAACCACTGCCAGGCCAAGTTGATCGCACTTTGGTATTTAGTCCTTTCTTCTACAGCATTCGCAACAACTTCGTTTCACCTTAAGTCCACTTTATTCCTCGAATTAATTTAAATGTTCACTTATACCTTAATTTTTATTTCATGCAAGCTACACGCTTAAATAAATAAATTCTAAGATGCTTAAAACTCATACTAAAATCATATTCGGTCCATTCACCCCATGAGATGCATATCTTTCTTTTATTCTTTCAAAGTATAAATGATATTTAAGAATGATAATGCATAATGGGGCAATTTAATTTAGTTGCCGCTATTTTTGTTTACATTTAAAATCGAAAGCCAGGAATATAAAAATAACATAAAGTAAAAAAAAAGATTAAAAAAAAAATCATATTTATTTCGTTAAATATCAGTATACTATCGCTTTTTGAGTCCTATGACAATACAGTGTTTCGACGTTACATAAGTTGCATGAGTGTATCCTAGGTGTAATCGGAACGGAATCCTTGATAGAGCCCCGGTGAGTATTAAATACCTTCCGGCTTCCCGGTATACAAGGGCGTTGGTGGACCTTCCTCTGGAATCGCTTATTAGTTTAATTTGCCAGTCAAGGGTGAATTGTAGAGTAGAAGATAAAATCCGCTAACATCCTCGGGAGCGTCTGCTTCGTTTAGCTTGATGATCACATCCGGAAGGCTGAAATGAATCCAATTCTTCCTACATAGTCTCTTATTATTTACTGTAGTTTTTCTTACTTACTTGTGGGACCCTGGAGTCTTAGAATCATCGATCTATCGTATCACCATCAATTCTATGAAAAAATCTCGAATAAGTAGCCACATTTTGTTTTCGACGCGAGCAGCAAGAGTTGAAACTGTAAAAGAAAATGGCCAAGTCCCATGTGTTGCTCATAATAGTCGAAAAGCATTGCAAATAATAATTTCCTAAAATGCATGGCGAAGTACAAAACATATGTTGATGGTGCATATTTCATATGCTGGGCAATGCATAAAATTAAAAAATGCAACGACTATAATAATTAACACCCTAATTAGTATTTTCGAAGTTCTCCGTGTACAACAAATTCACTTTCATTAGAGTTCACTTAATTTTTTCTAATTCACTGTATTTTTAAATTTCCGTGTGGATGAACGTCGATGATGGCTCCATGTATCGTCGTAGAGGGATGAAAGAAGAGGATGATGACGTCTCTCGAGGCCTTTTATATACTAGGGATCGGAAGTCTGTTTTTCTCCATCTTGGCATTTCCGAAGGGGCTATTGTCATTAGCTGTCATCCTTGTCGGACTAATGTTCTCGCACGAGGGAATCGCCACACGTCGCGGTACACAGATGGAGGGAACAGACAAAGTTCTTTCGTGGTGCACGAACATCTTTTTTTTTTATTTCTTCGAATTAAATTTGCTTCATTCACTGATTTTTGTCAGATTTAATGAACTTTATTCACTAACTTTTGTCCCACTTCATGTAAATATTTGTGCGTTTAAAAATGTGGCCCGCGACACAAAATTGTTTCTGCGATTTGGCCCGTGGTTCAAAAAGGTTGGGCAGGCGTGCTATAGAGGCAATTCTAAGACATCAGTGGAGGCATCTCTAGAGAAATTACCAGGTACAGGTAACGTGATAAAAACGTTCCGATTTTGTCACGCTCCGATTTTGTCACGTTCCGATTTCGTCAACAAATTATTCCGTTTTTATCAACACAAAAAAAGTCATTTTTTATTGTTTTAAATGCTTGGAATATAAACTAAATACTTATTTGAAGCGATTTAAATGTTTTTCAATAGCTTCAGGGTTGAATTTTCGACATTATGATGGTGTTGATCACCTACGATACATGGTAGATGTCAAGACATATACGATTCAATAAGGTTTGATTCCTTTCTATCCGCTAATCAATTAGAGTTTTCAAATATAGCATGGGCTGACGGACAAAATTGACCCATATTTCAACAGTCGAGGGTTGCTCCGGCCACGTCCTAGCAACCAGTCTTGACAAAACTCCTTCTTCTTTCTGGCATTACGTTCCCACTGGGACAGAGCCTGCTTCTCAGCTTAGTGTTCTTATGAGCACTTCCACAGTTATTAACTGAGAGCTTACTGTGCCAATGACCATTTTGCATGCGTATATCGTGTGGCAAGTACGAAGATACTCTATGCCCTGGGAAGTCGAGAAAATTTCCAACCCGAAAAGATCCTCGACCGGTGGGATTCGAACCCACGATCCCCAGCTTGGTCTTGCTGAATAGCTGCGCGTTTACCGCTACGGCTATCTGGGCCCCGCAACTCCTCTGCGATGCAAAAATGAGCTGATTTTGATGTTTTATTGAGGAGTAAAAATTGCACTCAACATTTTCAACACAGATTCTCAAACGATTCGAGTGAGAGTGTAAAAAAATAAGAGGATTTTTTTCTGGTACTCTTTCTCTTTTGTTGCTATCCTCACATTTACTCACACTTTAAAAGAACTCTTGAGTGTCCCGCCCGAACAAAACAGCCCTCGCGGAGTTGTTATGGAACTTTTGTTATTGAATTATCCTCCATTCTGCATCTTCCTCGCTGATTTGTTTATGCCTCTCTGCTTAGTATTTCTTTTTTCGGTCTCACGCAAAGAGGCAAAGGTAGCACGCTGCTCTAGCGTTAGGACATTTATGAATGGGCCCCAATGGCAAGGGACATGATCGAGATCATTTTATTTTTGATATGACTGTCGATCCCGTCGTATTTTGTACATTGTGTTTCATCTCTGAAGCTTGCTCAGATTATAGCAGGGTCCCGTTGCAAGGATAGTGGAAGACGTTTAGCAAAACTTAACAATATTTGGAATCTTCATACAATAAGTTTGCATCAAGGAAGATGGGAAATGGCTGAAATGGAAGACAATTTGAGAAAATGTTGATACTGGATGGTCTCACGTCACGCATGTTCTCATCCCAATTTTTTTGGGATATTGATTTTTAAGCATACACGCACCTCTTCTTCACGTGGATACCAAAAGTTTGATAAGAGCTTACATCAACTGCCTTACGCTTATTGAACATTGTGTTACCAAACAAAATACAGTCGAAGCTCGTTATAACGACAACTTTTAGAGCGACAAAAGCTCTCTATAGCGACGTTTTTCGGTCCCTTGGAAAATATTTTGATGTTATAACTATTCTCTATAGTGACATTTCTCCATTACGACGGTCCCTTGCGATGTCGTTATAACAAGCTTCGACTGTAGTAAAATTTTAGTTAAGTTTAGTGCTAGTCAATTCGTGATCCAACGTAGCGCTAAACCAAAAACAAATTAAAGACCTCCATGTCCCTTGCAGTTGCCCAAAATTTTATGGCTCATAAGGTAATCTAGAATGCCGTGAAAAGTGTACTGCGATCTGTCAACTTGGGTACCTTTTGTACTACCGAGGGACGAAATGCAGTACTAGAAGTGGTACCCAATCTGAGCCCGAGTGTGACGGACCTGGCTAAACGGTGAAGGTGGCGCTGCTCTAGAATGGCGATTAATGCATCCCAGTCGAAGTTGGCAGTGGTAGTAAAGAAAAATCACCACAATCATTCTACACAATAGATTTTGACAATTAAAAGCACAGCAAACCGTAAATACTAATTTAAGCTTGCAAAACTTTCACAACATAACCCCACAAAATTTCCTTTAGAAATATTTCTCGAATTTTCTCCAATAATTTCGAAAAAAAAATCCCTTGACAATTCCCTGAAGACATCATTGATAAGCTCTTTAAGGGCCTGATTTTCGGAGAATTTCTGAAGTAGTTTGTGATGATATTCGTAGAGAATGTTCTGGTTGGAAATTTGAAGAAACCCTGAACGACAATTTTGGAGGAAATCATGAGTACCGCGAGAGAGAGAGAGAGAGAGAGAGAGAGAGAGAGAGAGAGAGAGAGAGAGAGAGAGAGAGAGAGAGAGAGAGAGAGAGAGAGAGAGAGAGAGAGAGAGAGAGAGAGAGAGAGAGAGAGAGAGAGAGAGAGAGAGAGAGAGAGAGAGAGAGAGAGAGAGAGAGAGAGAGAGAGAGAGAGAGAGAGAGAGAGAGAGAGAGAGAGAGAGAGAGAGAGAGAGAGAGAGAGAGAGAGAGAGAGAGAGAGAGAGAGAGAGAGAGAGAGAGAGAGAGAGAGAGAGAGAGAGAGAGAGAGAGAGAGAGAGAGAGAGAGAGAGAGAGAGAGAGAGAGAGTCCTCAATGAGAATCCATGGAAGAGTCATTGCATAAATTCCTTCTTTCAGGAAATTCTCAATAGATCCTACAACAAATTTCTCATAAGGTGCCTTTACAAATTTCGTTAGGTATTTCTCAAGCATTAAATCTTTAAAAATTTCTCAAATAAACGGGCTTATCCTGCGCGTCGCGTGAGTCGAGACGAGTCGCTCGCACCTCAAGTGACGTGAGACGATCGATCAATGTTAATCAAATGGGAGAGAGTCGACAATTGGCACCTCATTCGATTCGTCTCACCTCACACGCCGCGCAGAAACAGCACTAAAATCCAGTAATTTTTAGTAAGCTCCAGTACCTAATTCATCCGATCTTTTCTTCAGGTATGTTTTTCGAGGATTTTATTTAGGAAACTCTTCGATTGAGATTCTGCTTAGAGGGTTGGAATACGTAATATAATTAGCTTACCATATCACCTAGCAAATCCTCCAAGACTTCCTAATGATGATTTAGGAGCTCTCAGATATCCTTGCGTTGAAGTAGGTAATAAGGAACTTCGCCAGAGATCACTTGATAATTCCCTTTAGGAATACTTCGAGCATATTTTTTCAAGAGTTTCTCCAATAATTCCTGAAAAATACCCTTTACAGTTCGCTGGAGATATCCATTATAAATTCTTTGAAAACCTTGAGAATCTCTAGAGTAATTTTGAAGATATTCTAACTTACAAAATTCTTAGGGAAAACGATGGAAAAAATCTCTGGTTAAATTCTTAGGGACCTAGGACTTTCTGGAAAATTTCTGAAAAATTCTTTTGAGGTTTTCCTGCTGGAACACTGGAGTATTTTCTAGAGGAATTCCTTAGGAAGTTCGTAAAAGATTCACCAGATAACCTCCTCATAATGTCACAAGAAATCTATAAAAGAACTTTCCGATATATTTTTTAAAAGAAATGGCTGGTCGGCTTATATGATAAGCCCTAATGATATCTCTCATTTCCTGAATCCGTTAGGTTTTTTGGTTACTGTTTGATCTCTTTATGGTATTTTTTCAGGCATGAGATCCCTAAAGTTTTTAATTTAAAGACACGCACAGTGCGTTGAATGTATAGAGATACGGGACAAAAATCAAAACTGGAAGATCAAGCCATTTGAGCACCTTGATATGGAAGGGAAAGTTGTTTCTGGTCAAAAGAGCTACAATTTGCATAAATTACATATAATATACGCATTATCGCAAAACTGTCCTAAGCGCCAATTTCATTATTTTCCAAATTATACCTTGCAATTTGTACTTTTATTGCTCATAATGATATTTGAAGTTGTTTGTTGTTCACTCGTAGCTGAAAAAATGACTTATACGCCTTCATGCAAAAAATCGATTTTTTTTTTCAATTTATCAGTTTTTTATATGAAATTTAAATAAAATCTTGGAAAGTGCTTTTAAAATATATTATTTTAAGCACTAACTTGCTTTGGTATAATGTCTGGTTGAGCCGAGACCACATAGCGTTGCTAGATTTTCGTAATTTTTATCACAAACAACTCATTTTCATAATTGTGCTGGTTAAGGAGTATACTTAAAAATAGTCAAAAATCTCGAAGAGTTGCAGGGAGTTGCAGCTGTATCTTTCAGACCTCTCAGAGGACACTCTAAGAAACATGTCTGTGCAGTGGAACTCGGTCGATTTTTTTTAATCGATGATCAAAGTTAGGTTTTAGTATTTCATAAGTTTGATTTCATAGCCAACACAACGTCCTGATTTCTCATATTCAAAGTAAAAAAATTGTGTTTTTCTCACATCTAACATACTTCATCAACCTTCAGCCATGTTCTCTTTTAGATCTTGATTGAATAGATTGGTTTCAACACTTTCCGTGCTAGTTGAAAGGATTGCTGAGAACATGCGACAAAATTTTGTTTTTTCTGCTACTCCGACAGCTGTCACTTTCGACACTTGTTGCAGTAGTTTTAGTGCGTTGTATAACTTCTTAATACTTGTTTCAATAACGGATGCTATCTATAAACATCTGTGGATACTTAATATCGTCGAATATGACAACTTGCAATTTGATTTTTGTCCATGGAGCAACGCACGTGGCGACACGTGGCGAATAACCAGTTCTGAATGCTCCTCAAAACTTTCAAACAACTTACCTTACACTTTCTCCTTCCCTTTCAGAAACAGAAATGCAAAAATCCGCCCTCGAACGGTTCGAAAAGGTTTGTCCGGATGGAGTGGAATCGTTCGTTTCGTGTTCTGACGATTTCACGCTCTATCTGTGGAAATCCAGCCAGAAGCAGTTCATCACGAGAATGACCGGCCACCAGAATGTCGTTAACGATGTGAAATATTCGCCGGACGTGAAGCTCATAGCTTCTGCCTCGTTCGACAAGTCCGTACGATTGTGGCGCGCCGGTGATGGAGCGTTTATCTGTGCATTCCGGGGCCACGTGCAAGCCGTGTATACCGTGGCATGGTCTGCCGATTCCAGGTTAATCTTGAGCGGGAGCAAGGACTCGACGCTGAAAGTATGGAGTGTGAAAGAAAGGAAACTAGCGCAGGAACTTCCCGGGCATGCCGACGAAGTGTTTGGTGTTGATTGGGCTCCCGACGGTTCCAGAGTTGCTTCTGGTGGAAAGGACAAGGTGTTGAAACTGTAAGTATTGCAACTGTGCACGTAATTGAAATTATAATATCAAGGGAACATTAGCAAATGATACTACATGATACTGTACCATTCTAAGTCAAAGCTGCAGGTCTGAGGTTAGCGTTCAAGCGTATTGTGAGTACCAGGAAGTAAGGGTTTTATTCGGTGAACATTTTTGGCCACAATGAAAATGTCTTCACTGGTATTACGTTTGTCCGTTGTCTAGCCTCCGTCACCCTCAAAAACCCCTAGTGCTTGCAGACCTTTTTTTTTGGTTTCATGACTGTAGAGGACTAACAGTCGTATAAACGTTTTGTACATGGTACATTTACTGCCTAACAGTTCAGGCGGGTGTACAAATTGGTCATCTCTTCAAATGTTCGGTTGACAATGTACATTTCACTCGCGAAGCAAATAAATTGAATCTGTTGGAAATCATTCCTCTGCTGTTGCATCCGGCTCTCAGCATAACTTGAGTTCTTGAGCTGTTGAATGCAATTTCTCACCTCCCTTAACGTGATGGCTGGTTAGTTTCCATCATCCGTAGTACTGACGTAGATATTTCATCCGTTATCTAGACCTTCAATGACATTCTCAGCACTATTCAGGTGTTCATCGAAATACTGCTTTAATCTTGCAATTAGTATTACGCATCGCGGTCGTACGTCGAGATGTTTCCATCCCTATCCCTGCACAATCTCTGCTCTCGACATGAAGCCTTTGCGGGATGCGCAGCTGCATTATCTCCTTGTGTACGCTTATAATCGGTGGCGTTTTTTTTCTACCGAAAGAGGCTAGTCTGCTGTTTTCGTTTACGTCTATGAAGCTCCACGTTCTGCCTGGTCTCTTTTACAATAGCATGACTGCGCGCGCTACATTCTCCTCCTGCAGACTCTTCCTGTATTCCTCGTCGAACTAATCGTTACGTCGTCTCCGTCCTTCGTACCCAACGTAGCTACATCGTTGATGGCAGCTCTCATTTTGATTGTTGATGATAGCTTCCATAAAACAATGCTAATGATTTCCCTAACATGGTACAACAAATTTCTAATCTGCGCATCGGTCTCGAACACCACATTCATCGACTGAAGGCTTCAAAATGTCGTAACAAAGCTCAAAGCGTCCTCTTCGGTCAGTTCCATCCGTATTCCCGCGTGTCACCGTATCCAGCGCTCTTTGTCACAAATGGCACGGTTCTAACGCTTATGGTTAAGTTGGTACAAAAAGGTAGGGAAGAAGCACCGGTTTTGGCCATACGCCAGTTGTAGCCATAGTGAATTTTACACTATTTTACATAGCCAATCAGCATAAAACCTTTTGTGTTCAGAAGATAACATTCATGAGCAATTCTCGCTGAAACCAGGCCGCCATCGGCACCCATCGTTAGAATTCCAATTTTATGTCACTGATCGCTAGCTTTCGATAAAACTTAAGGGTGGTCCTTTTTGTTTTCTCAAATTGGTGGACCCCTCGTACGCCAGCTAGCTAAACAGTTTTCAAAAAAGCCCATTTTTTGATAAATCTTGGGTTTTTCTTCACGTGATATGTCTCATATTTCCCTTGGAACACATACCAAACTTAATGGCATCGTATAGAGAAAGGATATAGCTTTCATTTGAAGTTAAAAAAAAATCCGGCGGCCATTTTGAATTTGGCCGCCATCTTGAATTTTGTTAGAAAAATCGTTTTTTCACCATTAGCGCACCGCTCGTTTTGAATTCTGAGATCACCATCAGAAAGCTGAGGAAAAATTGCGTGAGATAGGCTACAGAAACTAGGTGTGCAATGGTATTTACCCTATGAAATGAACGATTTTCTAAAACATGTTCCACGATTTTGACGTATATGGCGAGTGCAATCAATGCAAACATCATTTTTTGTACAACAAAGATACAAGTTTTCAATAGTTGGTGTATTTTTCGAGTCAGATGAAGAATAGGAGTATTATTTAGAGTGATAAAATCTGGCGGCCATCTTGGATTTTGACGCCATCTTGATTTTGACTAGTAGAATAAATTTTTCACCTTGATAGCACTCAGCATGTCGAATTTAGAGGTTACCAATAAAAACAAGGTTACGTATACTCTTCTTCTTATTATTTTTCATTTTCCTGACGTTACGTCCCTAGTGGAACCGAGCCTGATACTCAGATTTATTAGTTATAAATACAGGTTATTAAATAGGAATTTTCTTTTATAATACGATTTTTAATAACAGAATATTTCTTCGACATATCTTTGAATTCAGTTATTATGAATAAATAAATTTAATGAATAAAAACCGTCCAAAAACATTGATTGAAATAAACAATTTTTTTTTTACCATATGCTTTTTTTGTCATCGAATGAAGTTTATAAATTGTGCGTTGGGACATTAGTAAGTTTTGTGGTAATATCTGTAGTTTTAACGTAAAACATTTCCAAAAGTGCATTAATTTAGAATGGAAATCTTAAAGTTTTAAGCAAAAAAAATCCTTGATTTTCTGAATCATAAAGTATTGTTTTTACTAACACCCAACATGCATGTAAAAAATAGCGAAATTGAAAGGTGAGAAGCAGGCTTTGTTCTAATGTGGACGTAATGCCGAAACTCTATTCACCTATTTTGAGTTTGGAAAATCTGGTGGCCATCTTGGATTTCGATGCCATCTTAGTTTTTAGCAGTAGAATGATTTTTTGCCATCTCAGCGCTCTTCATGTTTAATTAATTAAAGATCTCCGTTAAAAAAACAAACAGATTCTTTATTTCTTATCTTATTTTAGCTGTTCAACAGATTGTTCATTTCTATCAATGGTTTTAGACCAAATAAATGAAAGAATTAATGCTATTTTTCAACTCGCAGATATGCAGAACAATCATTCAGGTGGCAAATAAGCGTTAAAAAATTCTACTTGTTAATTTATTTTTGAAGCTTAGGGGCTGGCTCTATTCTAGTAGGGACGTAACGTCAGGAAAATGAAAAATAATAAGAAGAAGAGTAAGTGTAACGGTGGCATTAAAATTCAACATGTTGAGTGTTATCAAGGTGAAAACTCATTCTACTACTTAAAACCAAGATGGCGTCAAAATCCAAGATGGCCGCCAGATTTTTTCACTCAAAATAATACTCCTATTCTTCATCTGACTCGAAAAATACACCAACTATTGAAAACTTGTATCTTTGTTGTACCAAAAATGATGTTTGCATTGATTGCACTCGCCATATACGTCAAAATCGTGGAACATGTTTTAGAAAATCGTTCATTTCATAGGGTAAATACCACTGCACACCTAGTTTCTGTAGCCTATCTTACGCAATTTTTCCTCAGCTTTCTGATGGTGATCTCAGAATTCAAAACGAGCGGTGCGCTAATGGTGGAAAAACGATTTTTCTAACAAAATTCAAGATGGCGGCCAAATTCAAAATAACCGCCGGATTTTTTTTAACTTCAAATGAAAGCTATATCCTTTCTCTATACGATGCCATTAAGTTTGGTATGTGTTCCAAGGGAAATATGAGACATATCACGTGAAGAAATACCCAAGATTTATCAAAAAATGGGCTTTTTTGCAAACTGTTTAGCTAGCTGGCGTACGAGGGGTCCACCAATTTGAGAAAACAAAAAGGACCACCCTTAAGTTTTATCGAAAGCTAGCGATCAGAGACATAAAATTGGAATTCTAACGATGGGTGCCGATGGCGGCCTGGTTTCAGCGAGAATTGCTCTCATATGATAGAGCTACATTCATTTACTCATTCAAATTGATTCAAAACATATGAAAAAGAATTCATTTTCCTTATAATGTTAACCCCCATACACCTAATTTGGCCAGGGCACTCCTAATTTGGCCCCTCTCATTAGAAATCAATGCAATTGGCCAATTAAGGAACCAACCAACGGGATTTTCAAAGCGAAAAAATGGTTTAGGCTCAGTTTTGATATTTACACGCATAATATGGATTGAAAGCTTGCATTTGACATATCTGTAGTATAAATACGACTTCCCATTCAATTTTTATTGACATTATCTCTTAGGCTGGCCAAAACCGGAGCTTTTACCCTATCATAGCTTCATCGATGGGGCACAGATAGCCGTAGCGGTAAACGCGCAGCATTTCAGCGAGACCAAGCTGAGGGTCGTGGGTTCGAATACCACCGGTCGAGGATCTTTTCGGGTTGGAAATTTTTTCGACTTCCCAGGGCATAGAGTATCTTCGTACCTGGCACATGATATACAGCTAATGCTCGATAACTGGGTGCTATTTAACTGGGCTGCTTTTTAACTGGGTGCTCGCTAACTGGGCTGTAGCCCAGTTAAAAAACAGTTAAACGTCAAAAACTTTCACCATCCCGTAACTGACGAGGGGCGTGCAAATGCAAAATAAGGTTTCGGAATTATTTTTTCAATTGTAAATTTGTCTTTTTTCATTTAGATTTTAATTTTTTTTTCAATTCAATGTGCAATATGTCGAAATGAGAAATAAATCACAAATAGTTATTATTGCTTTGTTCTTAACTGGTTTATTGATATTCATACAAAATTCATGTGTGTACTTTAGAAAATTCATTTAAAAAAATTCGCTGCACTGGATCTACAAAGCTCGCTTGCGCCATTCGTTTTCGATCAGCTTTGTTCTCAATGACCTCAAGCGGCTTACATCGGCAGCATCATTTTGCACGAAGTGAAGTAAGTAGTCCAACGAATGAATGGCTTTCGTGAATTCCGGTTCCTGTTGATGATTCTGGCGAGCGACTCGTGCGATCCACCTCCTCTTTCGAAATCGTCGATAATTTTAACTTTTTCCACCAACGTAAGGGATTTTTGTTTCCGTTTGCGGTTGGTGCCCGGTGGGATGTCCATTGCAGGAACGAAAACTGTTTAATTCACCTCAAAATTTACAAGACGGTACGATTAAAACGCGAATTCAATGACGGAATGACACGAACACGACGCGATTCCAAAACCGAATGACGCCAACCAAAACTTTGCATCTAAGTCCCCCTCGATTTTTATTTGAATGTGTGTGTGCGTTGGAATGGCAGTCCAGTTATCGAGCACTGCTCGCTAACTGGAAGGTTCTCTCAGCCCAGTTATCGAGCATAAGCTGTACACATGCAAAAATGGTCAATTGGCATAGAAAGCTCTCAGTTAACAACTGTGGAAGTGCTCATAAGAACACTAATCTGAGAAGCAGGCTTTGCCCCAGTTGGGACGTAACGCCAGAAAGAAGAAGAAGAAGAAGAAGCTTCATCGATCTTGATATTTGTATTCGTTTTGTTAGGAAATCTTATGTTTTATTTTTTATATGGTGGATTTGTATTGTAATCCTTTAGATATTAGCAAAAAAAATACATCATTCTCTCATGTTTTCCTAGCATTTTCAATTCAAATCGCAATATAAGTAAACACTCAATTCATCTATTCCGTTTTTTTTTCAGATGGACATACTAAATCATGGATGGCAGATTTATAGATATTTACTCTGATAGGTATAGGAATTTCCTACAAATATAATGTGTATTGTGCTTATTAAAAGCATTCAAGAGTAGTTTTTTGATTATGTTTTTATGCAATATCACAATCCAGTGTTATTTGGAGTAAAAATAAGGCAAATGTTAGTTTTTTTTTTATTCAATTCAAAATAAACGCTTTAAATGCAATAATGCAATGAATGCTATAAAAAAGTTCACTCCAGCAATTTTACAAATTGATTTGGAACAGCAAAAAAGGATTAGGTACCGTGGGCAAGTGGGTAGTTAGTTGAGATTGCATTGTTTCGTATAGTTGAGATTATTCAAATCACAAAGACCTTAAATTAAAATAAATGAAGACAACGAAGATCGGACTCACGATTAACACCACAAAAACGCAGTACGTGATAGCTGGTGGTCTACGTGGGCCCGGACGTGTTAGTGGTAGGTGGTGAAAAGCTGGAAGTGGTGGAAGAATTGGTGTATCTTGAAACACTACTGACGTGCGATAATGATGTTGCCCGCGAGGCAAAAAGACATATTGCAACTGCGAGTCGGGCATTCTACGGGCTCTGCAATCAGCTGAAGTCCCGCAGCCTGTAAACGAAAACAAAACTCGCGTTATACAAGACACTGATCCTTCTGGTTCTCCTATATGGCCATGAATCATGGGCATTGAAGGATGTCGTTCGGAGAACTTTCGGGGTGTTTGAACGTAAACTGCTGCGAACAATACTCGTCGGTAAACTAGAAAACGACATCTGGCGGCGTCGCATGAATCACGAGTTGTACCAAGTGTATAAAGAGGTGGATATTATCAAGCGCATAAAACACGGCAGACTGCGTTGGGTTGGTCATGTTGTCCGTATGCTGGAAGAACGACAAACAAAGATAATATTCAACAGATAACCCGGAAGAGGCCACCGACATCGTGGTAGACCGCGCACATGATTGCACTTGAGGACGACTTAAGGGCACTTAACGTTCAGGGCGACTGGAAGCGATTGGCCCAGGACCGAGCCCAGTGGAAAGTCCAGTCGCCAGTGAAAGAAACTGAATGTTCGAAAGGTTGTTGCCTGTACTTGTTGCCACTGGCGCCAACTTTTAGCGTTTAAGAACGAAATAAACAGCCGTTACTTCATTGTAGCCCATCAAGTATCAAGTAAGTAAGAGGTCGTGTATATTTGTCAGGTTGACTCCCACGAAATATAAGCGGTATGGGGCGGTTCATTAATTACGTAGGACAATTTTCGGGGTTTTTCAACTCCCCTCCTCCCATGGTAAGATTGTTTGTATCTTAAATCTTAGATCCTCCCTCTCCCTCCATAAACCCTTACGCAATTAATGGACAGCCCCTATGCTGAAATTGATTTCTATGTGAAACTGGAGGAAACCTTCCTTAGCCGAGTGGTTGGAGTCTGCGGGTACAAAGCAAAGCCATGCTGAAAGTGTCTGGATTCCATTTCCGGTCGTTCCAGGATCTTTTCGTAAATTTCCTTGACTTCCCTGGGTATAGAGTATAATCGTACCTGCCACACGATATACGAATGCGAAAATGGCAACTTTGGCAAAGGAAGCTCTCAGTTAATAACTGTGGAATGGCTCATTGAACACTAAGCTGAGAAGCAGGCTTTGTACCAGTGGGGACGTAATGCCATAAAGAATAAGAAGAGGAAGGGGGTAAAATGAACACTCTAAGCAATTTTGATATTTTCTTCCTTATGCAGCTTCCAGATTCTTTCTTAATTGCTAATAATCGAAGAAGGATATTTATGTCACTTAGTTGAAATATTGTGATGGAAATAGAATTTTATCTACATTATTATACTTTTTTTTAATTAATTATGATCGTGGATTACGGCTAACCAGCCGAGTGGAAGTTCAACAACTATCGAAAAATTAAACATTACATATACTTTGCAATTGGATTAAATGGACAAATTGATGTGAAATTTGCGAAAAAGTTACACGTCTTCTCGGTGAGAATCGAACTCACAACTCCCTGTTCTCTAGAAAGGTATGGAACTCTGCACAAATATGTACCTCTCTCTTTCACTCTTCCATAAAATTTGTAAACAACAAGGCCAGTAAAAGTCAAAATCCCATACACAATCAAAACAGTGCAGAGGCCTATATGTAATGTTTAGTTTTTCGGTACCGGGTATCCCCGTTGGTTTGACCACACTTAAATTGAACACTTTTTAATCTGTACCCCGCTAATTTGCACATCGTTCAGATTAAAAATGGTTCAAACGTCATTTGGCTCATAGAACGGAGTGAAGTGAGATGGAACGCTGTGGAACGGAACGCAGAATCAAAATAAAACAGTGAATGAGGTAACAAGAAACACGTTTCTAGGGTGACTAGTTGTTCAAATTAAAAATGAATCCCGATGGTTTGCATGAGGTACCGTTCAAATTAGCGGGGGTGCACGGTAGTTGTTAAACTTCCACTCGGCTGGATAGCCGTAAACCACGATCATAATTAATTGAAAAAGTATTTATCGAGCAACGGACTCATGTTCTGTAACCGGTCGTTTGAGAGCGTCGCGACCCACTGGAAGCCCGCACTATAAAAATTTCAGCCAGCACGTTGTTGGCGAATAGTGTGTGGTATTTCATTACCTAATAAATAATGCGCTCTCGGGCTAGGCATTGGATATAAATACGAAGCGTTGTGCTTGGATGGGCATCTAATTCTTTCGAAAGCGGTGCGCTTTGCGAAAGAGGACCACGGTATTATTGAGCTGATATCGAATTCAGGTTAACTTCTGCGTCTATGCGTCCTCTCGTGGTGTAGGGGTAACGCGTGAATTCGATTCTCACCGAGAAGACGTATAAGTTTTTTTCGCAAATTTCACATAAATTTGTCCATTTGATTCAATTGCAAAGTATATCTGATGTTTATTTTTTTTTCGGTAGTTGTTAAACATTATTATAATCAGTTCTCGAAATTCAAACTGTGAAGCCATGAACTGTTATACTGTGCGTTGTATTCCTGAGATGGAGGGGGAGGTGGTTGGGCTTGAGTGTTGCACATGGGATCCGACAGTTTCGATCTCGGTGGGCCGTAATTCAAGTTTCGGTGAAATGATTCGCACTCACTCACTCACTCATTTCATTTCACCAAAACTTGAATTGTGGCTCTCTGGGATCAAAATTGATCGATTTTGTGTGCAGTACTCAAACTTAACCATCTGCTTTTCTATCTTAGGAGGATAGAGCATGGTTGTAGTAGTTCGTGGCTTCGTAGTTCGGAAAATGTTATTTGCGGGGAAATGAGTCTGAGCAACACTGATTATAATATTGAAAATTTCTTTCCACTGAGACAATGACATGTGACGGGGGTAGCATGAACATATATACTTGTGAGTAAAATTAACATATTATGGGGGTAATTGTAGGGTCTTACACCCTATAAAAACCAAGAGCGATGAATCAAAGTAGGCACTGGGAAAAAGAGAGAGTTGAGTAAGGAACCGATCGGTGTGGATGCGGAAAGAAAGAGCTTGTGAAAAAGTAGTGAAAATATAGGAAAAGTGTTAAGAGAAGAATTGAAGTTATTATTTCAAATAGTGTCCTGAAACTTGCTATCCGAATATCCTACAACTGGCGACGAGGATAACGGTAAGAGCATTGCTTATTGTATTTATTTTATCGAATGGGAAACCGCAAAAGTGCAATTGAATTATGGTGTTGCGCCACGTGATACATTTTGAGCTGAGAAGAAAAATGTTCTAAAAGGTGTGTTAATGGATCTATCGGATGATGTGCTGCAAAGGTATGGTTAATTTTAAGGAAATTATTTGAATTATATTACTCTGAAACGTGGATTTCAATAGAGTAAGGGTGGCGTTTCAATACCATTATTCGTGAAATTTCAGCTCACATGACCAACCAAACCACCTATCGATGAAAGAAAAAATAGTTGTCATAGCAACATGATAAAAGCCTAGGCATGCTATGACACCACGTTCTATACTTGAGATGTTTTCCTAAATTCAAATTTTTGCTTTCTCGCTCTGACAAGTTGATGCCATATCTTAACGCGCGGTCTCTCTCTTAGCTCGTTTTTCCTCTCAGCGTGCAATGTGATGAAAGAGAGAATTAGTGGCACGCATCAATGATATGCGCCAGTAGTAAAATCCATCACATTGCTCAGCGTGCACTCTCTTCAATGATAGTTAATGATTATGGCGCACGGTACGATAGCGAGAATGTGAATGACAGAAACAGTGCTAATGAATCCATGAATGGACTACCCAAAGCAGGTTAGTAGTTGTGCTGGTAGTCCACTGATTATTTTGAAAAAGAGAGATAGGTGTCAGTTGCGTTTGTCTGACATGTGTAGTATTGAGCGTGAACAGCGGGCTCGAAATCATCAAATTACGGTAATCGGCTGGTTGGGTTTGCACCGTTCGCTTTTCAGTGTTTGTTGTCGCGTGGTTTGTTACCGTCAAAACCACAACGCTGCTGTTATGTACGGCAAGCGAGGTTTTTCCATCAGTGTTGTACAAAATACAACATCGTGACAACTAGATTGTTCATAAACAAAATTTTAATTTTTACGACGATTATTTAAACCGCATAATTCATTGATAGCTGTTGTTGTGTGCATTGCGCAATTATTTATCGCAACAAAGATTTACACACAATTTTAAAAAATAGTCGGCGCTTAATGTATTGAGCTGTGAAAAAAAAAATCTGTTCAAGCCAACTCGTTTGTTTTTTTTTTTTGTTTCCAATAGTGTGGTAATAAACGTGAAACATCTCGGAATCGGAAGATGGCCGTCACAATGGCCAACTTGTGCCCCTACTCACGTTTTGAAAGGCACTGAACTGGATAAATAGCAGACAAACGTTCTTGATCTTCTTATTCTAAGCTTTCTGCTAGTGCACTCTTATTAGATGCTTCCTTCGTGAGATTAGTGTTTTTGAAGTTTTAGTGCAATCTTGGAAGTTCGATTCAAAGCTGTTTCACCTTAAGGGTTTCTTCATGAGCCAGTAGCGTTCTGAAGAATATTTCATTGTTTGATTGTTTAATGAACCAGTAGCGTTCTGAGGATTGATCAATGAACCAGTAGCGTTCTATGGATTTCTTCATGAAACAGTAGCGTTCTGAAGATTGTTTTATTGTTTGATGAACCAGTTGCGTTCTAAGGATTTCGTGATGAACCAGTAGCGTTCCATGGATTCCTTCATGAGCCAGTAGCGTTCTGAGGATTGTTTAATGAACCAGTAGCGTTCTAAGGATTGTTTAATGGACCAGTAGCGTTCTAAGGATTTCTTCATGAACCAGTAGCGTTCTGAAGATTGTTTTATTGTTTGTTGAACCAGTAGCGTTCTAAGGATCTCGTAATGAACCAGTAGCGTTCAAAGGATTGTTTGATGAACCAGTAGCGTTCTAAGGATATCGTAATGAACCAGTAGCGTTCTGAGGACAATGAACCAGTAGCGTTCTGAGGACAATGAACCAGTAGCGTTCGGAGGATTGTTTAATGAACCAGTAGTGATCTGAGGACTATGAACCAGTAGCGTTTTAAAGACAGTGAACTAGTGGCGTTTTAAGAATTTTTTTTTTCGATTCAAATTATAAAAAAAAAAATTATAATAAAAAAAAAAAAAAACAAACAAATGTTTTGACTTTTATTTTATAAATAACATATGAGCGTTATAAACATTGTTCAATGAACCAGCCACGCTCTACAAATTGGTGTTTTTCTTCTCTACAAGGGCGTGCAGAACAGGTGGGAAACCTGTGGCATATGAATATTATCCGTAAATTCATTGTTTTTTTTGAAAAAAAAAAAAAAAAAAAAGCCACAAGATAATCAGATTTGTGTTTTTATTCATGTTAAACAAAAGTTTTAAAGCGCTTATCCAACTGTGCATTCAATTCAATATATTTTTGGACTGATTGATTTCAGCACTGACATATGCAGGTATATACAGACATAATTTCAAATTAATAATGTTGCGAATCATGTCAAAGAATATCTGAAACATATATATTGCTACCACAGCCATCATCCGATACCTTTAACAATACTTATATATATACATATAAGTATAAAAAAAAAAAAGAAGTGTTGACTTATTGATAACGTGTCAGAAGTGCTTGTATATACTACTATTGCAGATGGATGAATCACGTCACATTTCCCCATTCCGCTGCGAATCAATTGAGAAGAACAAGCTTTCTCGTGAATGGGAAACATGGAAGTGGTCTTTGGAGTGCTATTTTGCAGCTTATGACATCAGCGATCAGAAAATAATGCGAGCTAAATTGCTGCATTTGGGCGGAGTAGAGTTGCAAAGGATTTTTCGAAGTTTGCCCGAACATGATAAATCACCGCTAGTAGCTTTGGAACCAAAGGTTTATGATTTGGCCATTGAACTTCTGGACACTTATTTCCAAACCGGCAGACAAGATGTAATTGAGCGCCGCAAGCTTCGAAAGATAAAGCAGGAGGCAAATGAAAAGTTCTCCCATTATGTCATACGCTTAAGACAACAATCACTGAATTGTGGCTTCGAGAAACATCCAGCAAAAGTCGCTGAAATTCTGAAGGAAATTTATTTGATTGACGTCATAGTGGAGAACTGTCGCTCTGATGAGCTTCGCAAAGCTATTCTCAAGCGAGATCGATCGATCAGAGAAATTGAAGAAATAGCGTCGACAATTGAAGATACGGATCAGCAAATGAAAGAATTGAAAGAAAACAATACGTCTCGGGAAGTAGCAGTTTATGAAGTCAACAGATCAGGACAAGCTAGAGCTACTTGGCGAAGGCGCACTACAGTGGAACGTAAACCATTACAGGGATATCCGTCTGGAAGATTCAAGCGTCAATTGGATACGAAGCCAATCCCGTTTAAGACGTCGAAATATTCCTGTTTTGCTTGTGGACAACAAGGTCATTTAGCAAATTCACGTGATTGTCCGGCTCGTGGCCGTATGTGTCGTCGTTGCCGTGAGCTAGGTCACTTTGAGACAGTCTGCAAGAAACAAAAGCAAGGATCAAGCGCAGTGAAGACACAGAGGAACATCCATAACATCGAGGAATCACAAGAAGCACAGAAAGACATTTTGGGAGACGCAACTGCGAAAAAGCTTGGGGTGTTAAAAGTCGGCATTGATGTGAACCAGATCAACGCAGAAACAAAGCCGTTCAGTAAAATTAATGGAGTCAAAGCACACATACGTATGATGGAAGACGCTCGCCCTGTGTTTCAGCCACTACGTCGGATTCCAATCCCAATGGAAGATGCAGTAAACAGAAAGCTGGAGAATTTGTTGATACGTGACATTATCGAAGTGAAACAAGGACCGTCTACATGGGTTTCTCCTCTGGTAATCGTAGGGAAAGCGTCTGGGGAACCTAGAATTTGTTTGGATTTGAGAAGAGTGAACGAAGCAGTAGTTCGAGAACATTTCCCGATGCCGGTTGTAGACGAGTACTTGGCCAGATTGGGTGGAGGCAAAATGTGGAGTAAGCTGGATATCCGTGAAGCATTCCATCAAGTTGAGCTGGCCGAAGATTCTCGAGACGTGACAACTTTCATCACTAACAAAGGATTGTTCAGGTTCAAGAGACTACCGTTCGGACTTGTAACAGCTCCCGAAGTTTTCCAAAGAATAATGGAAGAAATTCTAGCCGGTTGCGAAGGAACATACTGGTACCTAGACGACGTGATGGTAGAAGGAGAAACGAAGGAAATTCATGATAAGAACTTGAAGAAGGTACTGTAGAAAGAGAATGATATTGAACAATAAATGATGTGTATAACTAGTCATGTAATTTTTGTAGGTACTTGATAGATTCAATGAACGCGGCGTTGAGCTTAACTGGGAGAAATGCGAGTTTGGGGTAACAAAGTTAGAATTTCTTGGGTATCATATTTCTGATAAAGGAATCAGTCCATCTAGAACAAAGGTGAACGCTGTTCTGTCATTCCGCCCTCCTTCCTGTGAATCGGAAATTCGCAGTTTTCTAGGATTGGCAAACTATTTGAATAAGTTCATCCCTAATCTCGCTACTGTAGCTGAACCATTGAGAGAGCTAACGAAGAAATCAGTGAAATTTATCTGGAGCGATAAACATGATCGTGCTTTTCAGTTAATCAAAAATAAGCTAGCAGCAGCAATTAAACTCGGGTTTTTCGATGTTTTGGATAAAACCACAGTGTTTGCAGATGCTAGTCCTACGGGACTTGGTGCTGTCCTGATTCAAACTGATAGCTCTAACGAATCACGAGTGATATGCTATGCATCAAAATCTTTAACTGATACCGAACGCCGTTATTGTCAAACCGAAAAGGAAGCTTTGGCATTAGTGTGGAGTGTTGAAAGATTCCACATGTATCTCTATGGAAGACCTTTCGAGCTGTTGACAGACTGCAAAGCTTTGGAATATTTATTTACACCAAGATCCAAACCTTGTGCTCGGATTGAACGATGGGTGTTACGTCTTCAATCGTTTGAATACCAGGTTGTACATATTCCAGGGAATTACAATATTGCAGATAGTCTTTCACGACTTGCAACGATGAAATCGCATGCCTTCGATGCAGATGAGGAATTAATTATACGGGAAATAGCTGTTTCGGCTAGCTCATCCGTTGCACTAAAATGGAATGAAATCAGAGCTGCAAGCGAAATGGATGATGAAATATTAGAGATCACACAAATGCTCAAGAATGAAAATGTGGAAAACATGCCAATAGCATACAAAATTATTTCGAACGAACTGTGTGTCATTGATAATGTTCTATTACGCGTGGATCGTATCATTATACCCACTAGTTTGAGAACAAGAGTACTGCAAATAGCACATGAAGGGCACCCGGGGATGCGAATGATGAAAAGTCATCTGAGAACAAACGTATGGTGGCCTCGGATGGATCAGGACGTAGAGAAATTCGTAAAGCAGTGCAAAGGATGCACCTTAGTATCGGCCCCTAACCCTCCAGAACCTATGATTCGTCGAGAACTGCCAGATCAGCCATGGAGAGATATAGCCGCTGATTTCCTTGGTCCCTTACCCGAGGGACAGTACTTGTTAGTCGTGGTTGATTACTACAGTAGATTCATAGAGGTTTGCGAGATGAGTGTAATTACAGCTGCTGAGACCATAAAAGAACTAGTCACCATTTTCAGCCGGTTTGGACTTCCTTCAACTTTGCGAGTTGACAATGGCCCACAGTTCAGTTCAAAATGTGAAGAGTTTAGCGATTTCTGTGAAAGCAATGGAATATCTCTAGTGAATACCATTCCATTTTGGCCTGCCATGAATGGAGAAGTAGAACGCCAAAATAGATCGTTGCTGAAAAGATTACGAATCGCTCAGGAATTGGGTAAAGACTGGAGATCAGAAATGCGAAAGTATTTACTCACGTATCATGCAACAAATCACAGTACCACAGGAAAGTCACCAGCCGAATTGATGTTTGGCAGAAAAATTAGGAGCAAACTGCCTCAAGTAGAACTCACTGACTTCAATGACGAAGAAGTACGAGATAGAGATGCAGTATCAAAGGAAAAAGGAAAAGTATATGGGGATGCAAAAAGAAGGGCGAAGGAAAGTGAGATTGGCACAGGAGATCTTGTCGTATGTAAAAGAATGAAGAAAAGTAACAAATTAGACGCAGATTTTTCAGCAGAGGAATTCGAAGTTGTTAGAAAAGTAGGAGGGGATGTGACAGTTAAGTCTTTGGAATCAGGGAAGGAGTATAGACGTAACGTAGCTCATTTGAAAAGAATTGGGGGTAAGAATAAGTCTAAAACTGTATCAGAAAATGAAGCCACTCGTGAAAAACGTACGAGAGTGGAACCTGAAAAATTCAAAGATTTTATACTACATTAATTGTGTAAAAGCTAAGGGGGGTTGTAGGGTCTTACACCCTATAAAAACCAAGAGCGATGAATCAAAGTAGGCACTGGGAAAAAGAGAGAGTTGAGTAAGGAACCGATCGGTGTGGATGCGGAAAGAAAGAGCTTGTGAAAAAGTAGTGAAAATATAGGAAAAGTGTTAAGAGAAGAATTGAAGTTATTATTTCAAATAGTGTCCTGAAACTTGCTATCCGAATATCCTACAGTAATATGAACATATGCTGGGGGTAGAATTAACGTGTACACACTTAAATTATTTCACCGATTTCAGTAAATCGTTTCGCCGAGAACCCAACAGCTGAGAATTCGGTAATTTTCAATGCCGAATCTCGGTACTTATTTTACCGAGATTTCGGCAATCCCAAATTTTTGACGAGATCTCGGTGAACGTTACCGAGATTCGGTAAACGTTCACCGAGATTTCGGTAAAAGTTTTACCGAGAATCGTCAAATTATTACCGAGATATCAGCTGTTGGGTTCTAGGTGAATCCGTTCAAGTGTGCAAACTTAAACGGGTTCGCCGAGAACCCAACAGCTGATATCTCGGTAATAATTTGACGATTCTCGGTAAAACTTTTACCGAGATCTCGGTAAACGTTTACCGAATCTCGGTAACGTTCGCCGAGATCTCGGCAAAACATTTGGATTGCCGAAATCTCGGTAAAATAAGTACCGAAATTCGGCATTAAAAATTACCGAATTCTCAGCTGTTGGGTTCTCGGCGAAAAGTTTTACTGAGGTCGGTGTGTAGTGGGGGTAAAATGACCATTATTCAAATGGACCAACGCACGTGTTCACGAATTTGACGTTTGAGCGGTGCCGAATTCACTCGTTGCCATGGTCACGTAAAGAACACGGCACCGCTCAAACGTCAAATAATGAACTCGTGCATTTATCCATGGACCAATGCACGAGTTCACTAACCGTTAAAACTTCAAAAAGTGAACCCGTGCATAGATCTATTGAACGTTTTGCGGTGTGATTCACGACATCTTGTACGTGATCAATGCACTGCCCCTCTTTGCACAACAGTCACATGTTGGAAAACGACAAACTGGAAAAAAAAACAATTGAAATCTCGGTGTAGAAGTGCTAATAAAAACACTGATCTGAGAACCAGGCTATGTGTCAGTTGAAACGCAACGCCAAAAAGAATACGTTTTCAACAAAATATGATCACAGCAACCTTGTACACTTCTATTCATTTTATGTCCGTCAAAATTCCAGTCGCTACAAAATGGCTCACTTCCTAGTCAGACGTCTTTTTTCTAAAACTATCCCAAAATGGGCACTTGCTAGGCGTTTTTCTTCTACCAACAATGGGAACAACGAGGAAGAAGGCCACCATGATCCGCAAAGTCAGCTGAACAATCTCCACACATACGAAACCATCGAAGATCCGAACTCACTGGTCAAAACGACCATCATAAGGCGAAATCCAATCCTGCAACGGTCGAAAACTCCGGAGGAAATTTTAGAGGATGCCGCCAACGCCGTTGCCAATAGGAAGCCGGAATCTAGGAGTCCTGAATCGACAACATCCAAAGACAACACAACTCTCACGAAATCAGGGCTTTCGGATGGAACGGATGATGATTTTGAGAAAAATGTCTACTGGGGACACGACGGGAAGAAAAGCATCGTAGGGTACGATATCTTCCAAGAACTTGAGGAAAGATTGGAAGAGATACTGTCGCGCAATGAGGAACTGAATAACCCGCCCCTGGAGAAAGCTGAAGAGACTACACCAACGGAAGAGAAAAACAACAAACTGGCTAAAATTAGCAACGCACTACAGGGTTTAAATCGTCTTTTAAGCTTCTATCTGTTAAGATCTTATCTGTATCAGAAACATTGGTGAGTAAAGCTTGCTGCTTGCTTGGTGTAACCATTTCTCGATAATTTATCTCTTTTTTATGTACAAACTAAAGAACACAAATTACCTCTCTAGTGATAAGTTTAAGCATCAGCACATTTTCTTTCGATTATTTTGCTTCTGCTGGTTTTTCGACGGATGCCTTTTCCTTCAGTACTTGAATACGGTGTAGATTGACGCAGTCTGTGAACGCCCTAACATCTGCGGAACAGTTCAGCGTTTCGTGCTGATTCTTCTTGTAGCATTCGACCACCTTTGCCTTTAGGTCCTGGCACGGTGGCAGCTGATGGGCTACGGCAGTGCTCTCGAAGCGCTTCTTAACATCAACGATCTAGAAGAGAGAGTTCAATGCGAAAATATAGTTAAGAATTATCATTATTATTATTTATCTTTATTTAAGTGGCTTTTCGCCAAGCATCGTTATGAATCTTTGTGCTAAGTGCGATACGTGAGGCATTTTATTACTATATTCATCTATCTAACAAATCCTAACTGTAAATTTTGGGATACATGGAATTACCTACTATCATTTTTTTTTCAAATTAAAAAAAAGCAAACAATACCTAACATTTTTAAAGGTTTTTCTCAATCAAATTCTTTGAAACTCGGCCATTAAGGTGAAACAGTTTTGAATCAACTTCTAAGATCGCACTAAAACTTAAGTTTTTGCGAAAATAACGTGGTTCTTCTAATATAGTAGTTCAAAATTGTGAATCTCATCAAGTACCCTATGTTGGGTACATGAATTTTCTAAATCAGTAGTGTCATTGAAGGCTGTAAATGCGGGAAATAGAAAATGTTTCTACAGTAGGTTTGGGTTGCCCTTAGCAACAGGTGTTTTGCTATTTTCAAGGCATTTTGCCTACAGCAGCGATACGCGTGAGTTTCACTGGCTCCGCTGACTGTGATTTGCTATGCTTGCCTACTGTAGTGTGAATTTCAGAACTTTTCTAAGCTCTCCTTCAAAGGCACAAATCTCGCAAAGAAAGCATCCAACAACCGTGCACTTTTTATTTTGGCTTTGTACACTAGCAGAAAGCTTAAAATAAGAAAATCAGAAACGTTTGCCAACTATTTCTCCAGTTTTGTGCCTTTGAAATCGCGAATCACAAGTCGGCCATTGTGCCGGCCGTCTTTCGATTCTGAGATGTTTCACCTTAAGTGCATTCACATACGAAGCATGTGAATATAGCATATATATGAATCATATAGGGAAATGATCGATGAAAAGCTCAGCTTCACCTCCCCGAAGAAATACCGTAATGATACGCCACGTCGTGCTCCTATTGGCTAATCCACCTAACAGTTATTCCTAATTCAGATTCAAACATCTTCTTTCTTAATTACCCTTATGGAAAACGAGTTTGTAAAGTTTCCATTTGCTCAATGTCTACTTCTTACGGATGGGACTGACTTGCAATTTACGGCAGTACTATAGGTGCCACAATAGATCAAAATAATGGTCGCAGTGGCTCATCCGAATAAAAGTCTACACGCAAAAAAATTATGCGGTAAAAACTACCATTTTAGGGGGTTAACTTAAGCGCTCACACCGGCAATTTTTAGCAGACCAGAAAAGCACTTGGTGGGATGTACCGTAAACATAGTAAATTGGTCTGAAATCCTATGGTAGTTTCAAGAATAGGCGTAGTCAGCTAAAATAGTAATTTTCACCACAGAATTTTTTCCCTTGTAAAAAGTATAGTGATAGGTATCTACACGCTGTGAACTAGACTATCGAAATGCATTTTGCCTTATGAAAGGTGGAACGGGTATTTTCAACCAGCAAATTAGCGCACGTGTTCGTGACACCACCCGGTGAGAGCTCAAATGCTCGCGTAACTTTTCAAAACGACTCATCTAACAATTCACTCATTTCGAGAAAATCAAGCTAGAAGCACAAAGAAACAGACGTAACACTTAGAACAAATTGCGATCAAAATCATAGTTGCGAAAACATGTACGCCCAATGCTAAAAACACTGTAATTGGCTGATGGACCAACAGGTGGCGGTAGTGTGTAAACGTCAAACACGAACAAAAACGACGCGAGCGCTGCGGGTTAAAAAGTTGGTCGATGGACAGCGATGATAGTGTGACGTTTTTTTGTCTGTGCAACAAGGTTGTGAAAATTAGAGTTCAACGTAAGAATTAACATTTTGACAATTTATTTAGAAATTAAACTGAAATCTATATACAAATCAAATAGGACGTTTTGACCAAAAATATGTACGCAGGATAAATCACATAGGTCGTTTTGTTTCAACAATTGTTACATTGGACATTCACTTCGGTCATTTTGTTTCAGTTATAGTAACATCGGACATTTTGATTTGTACACACAACAAGCTACACACTAAGATTTTTTCTCGTTGTTCGGTAAATTTTCTTACCCGAACCGTACTGTAAATAAAATTCAACTGAGGTTTCGGTAATGCAGATGAGATTTACCGAAAAACCTTAAATGAATAGAAAATCAAAACAATATTCCTCCACTTTTACCGAAATTATCGCTTTATTACCAAAAAAAACTGTAGATCGTATAGATTCGCCGTAGACTGTAAATTTTTACAGTACTGCAGTTTAACAAGCTAAATGCTTTACCGAACAAATGGTAATTTGAAAATTCTGGGGCTACCATATTTGTCTCTAAGTGCTTATCAACAAGATCATATCGCATCTGTTTTTTTAACTACAGCACCGCGATTAGCGTCCGTACCGTTTTCCGTAAGTATGACCTGAGTGTTTCTATGAAAAAGCTTATTTTTAAGATGGAAATAAATGTTTACAACCGCCAATTTACGCTCTCGGATTGCAGCATCGCATTACGAGCACAACTACCCATGACGGAATCGGTGGCACTGGTTTTCTTCATGAGGGGTAAACAGCCAGGATTGTCAATGTCCCACCTGAGCCCACTGACGGTGTTCAATGGCCTTCATCTAAAGAAATCAGCAAATTCGCGAAATAAATCGATTCATTACATTTGATTCCAATATAAACTTCATTGTGTTTATTTTTTTTTTCGATGATTCTATTCTATTCCGACTACCTGCTGTTACGAACAAAGCGTTCGGTAATTTATTTAACATTTCGTTCGGTAATATTTTACGAACATGCTGTAAATTTTTGACAGCTGTGTGTCGAATGAAGTTACAGATTATTTGGTAATTCTTAACTTTACCGAAAGCAGTACCGAGCGCTCAGCGGTTTATATTTCGGTAAAAAAATTACCGGAGTCGGTAATATTTTCTAAGTGTTTAGTTGTATTGCATTCAGTATCCACGTGCGCAATCATTCAAGTTGATGTACACATTTTGTTGCGTTGTGCAGACTTAAATTATTTCACCGACCTCAGCAAAACATTTCGCCGAGAACCTAACAGCTGAGATTTTGGTAATTTTCAATACTGCATCTCGGTACTTATTTTACCGAGATTTCGGCAAACCTATTTTTTACCGAGATCTCGGCGAACGTTACCAAGATTCGGTAGACGTTTACCGAGATCTCGGTTAAAGTTTTACCGAGATTCGTCAAAAACATACCGAGATATCAGCTGTTGGGTTCTCGGCGAATCCGTTTACCGAGGTCGATTTCTGAATTTAAGTTTGTGATAATCGGATTTTTCCCCTCCGTCTGTTGTTACATAGGACACGTTGAGCTACAGTCAACTTTCGTTCGTTGCACTAAACCTGTAGCCCACTTAGTGAAAGACTTTCACTAATCGGGCTGAGTTTCGAGCTGTCAAATAGCATAGAACAAAAGAAAATCAGGGCTACCAACATTGATAAATTGCGTCTTATGTCGAAAAATGACGTTTGCCTTCGTTTTAGGTGGGCTATAGCCCAACTAACGGGAGTCCAATAGGCCTTTTCATGTGACAGATCCGTCTATGCATTTGTTTACATCGGTGGAGGACCGGTGCTAACACGGGCCTGTCATTTTCATAGAAGAACTGTCAAAGTGCTTCCCGATCAGCTGATTTGAGACGTCATGTGAATAGGCCTATTAAAACGAAGCCCATCTAAAGATAGTGCAGCGAACGAAATTCGACTGTATATATGGGTCTTTTTGCTCTCTCGCTGATTCTTCCTTAATCTTCCCCCCGTTTCAATGCCTTCATGTTGCACTCACACTTGTTCGTGTGTGAGTTTCCCACTACACGACGGGTGGTGACGGCCAAGGCGTGTTCAACCCCTAAGGTGACACATTATGCTCACTTTGTGGAGAACCCCAGAAAGGGTAGGTGAGGAAGGGCTGGCCGTTTTGTTCACACACATCTGAGACAGGTAGCACAGCGTAACAAAAATTACATGTTTGCGTGTCTCAAGAACCAAATTATGTGTCTCTAGTAGATTTGGGGCTGCTGAATCTGATGCCGTTCTCAGAAATGTTCCAGCACGTCACTATTTTTAGCTACAGGTCGCCAAAGTTGTACAAAACACTGCTTTTATTAATGTTTACATGAAATTTAAAGTACAATTTATCATACTTTTTTGTAATCTAATCCACCAAACATGCAAAATAGAACTTGAACTTTCATTTCAGACATAATTTGATTGAAATTGCGCGATTAAATTTCGATTAAACCGATTTTTTCAACATGCTTGCAGTCTCCATACAAAATTCTTCGTTTCTTCTATACGGCAAAATACAACAATTCTCTAAACCATCAAAAAATAACTTTTCCGTATCGAAAATAATACAAACTTTAATGATAAGTATTGTTATACACATAAAGTTTGAATTCAGTGGCAAATTAAGCCAATATATTACCTTACAAGCTGGGAAACTTGCATGCAAGTTGGCTGAAATAGTCATTTTTTGCATTTTCAACAGTCAATATCTCAAAAACTGGACGTGCTATGATATTTCTGAAAACGGCAATGGATTCAGCAGCCCTTAATTAAATGAATAGCGGTATATTGGTGCTAGAGACAAAAACGTGTTCCGCAGTGTAGTCGGACGATTGACTTCTGATTGGTTGGAGAAACAGTCTTGTCAAGAATAATAATTCTTTCTTCCAATACGATCGCACCAGCTCATTGTGTGCTCTATATTTCTTTCTCTCTTTTCTACAATTTCTTCCACACTTATAGCAGCACGGTTAGTTTTAACATAGACAGACAGATGTAACACTTAGAACAAATTTCTTCAAAATCTATCGCCCAGTTTACACTACCATCATCTGGTGAGCATGTTGTACGAAAAGGTGTTTTGTGCAACAAGACCGGCAGATGGCGGTAGTGTGAATGGAATGAATGGAAATGATCTTTAATGATAATCTTGAGTGCAATTTTGATTATGATGTATTACAATCGTATACAGATAGTGGTATGGGCGATTTTTTTTTCCAAAATTTCGTCGGATTTTGGATAAAATGCGTGGAGTTAAGCGATGTGCTGAATTAGGGCACTTTACGGTAAGGTACCGTGGGGCAAGTGGGTAATGGATTTCGCATAGTTGGGATTCTTCAAATTCTAGAGACATTATATTAAAACAAATGAGGTCGTGTGCATTTTTTAGCTTGACTCCCACCAAATATAAGCAGTATGCTGAAATTGATTTTTATGTAAAATTGAAGAAAAAAGTACAAAAATTTTTTTTGGAAAATGTCTCCTTACTTTTCACTTGCCCTACAAGTGGGTTATCGTTAAGTTTATCGTTTTGAACAATAAATTCAAAAACTAACAGTTATATTCACGATTTCTATTACCTTTAACATTTGTTAAGGCGTCTCAATGAACAATAACATAAGTAACATGTAAACAAAGCAAATTTTATTCTTGTTACTTGAATTTTCTTCTGTTCAATTACGTTTGTTGAAATGATTTGACAACATTATAACTGCAACACTTCCAATGTTAGTTCTTACATCATGGGACAGCAATTGCATTTCTGTTCTGTAGAACTTCCACCGCTCGTTATTTGTTCTTGAGAAAATCGGATATGACGCCGGATAACTCTTCGGGAGAAATCAAACGGAATCCTTTAATGAAGTATTTGGAAACTTTTTTATGTGGATAGACTTATACCCCATTTTTATGTTTTGAACTAGCTTTACATAGACATTCCACGAGATTTCCGTGCGTTCTCTTATATTGGAACTTTCCAATCAACGTCTTCCTTTTAATCGGCTGTCCGATGTAAACATATCAAGGGCCCTATTTTATAAGACGAGTAACTAAAAATTTCGCTCGACTTGGCTCTGTCACTCGAGTTCATCGACAGTTATCACACTGTGTGACTGGATTACTATGGACCGATGCACGAGTTCACTATCTGACGTTTGAGCGGTGTCGTGTTATTTAAGTGACCATGGCAACAAGTGAATTCAGCACCGCTCAAACGTCAAATTAGTGAATTCGTGCATTGGTCCATGGACCGATGCACGGGTTCACTATTTGACGTTTTAGCGGTGCGGTGTTATTTATGTGACCATGGAAACTAGAGAATTCGGCACCGCTCAAACGTCAAATTAGTGAACTCGTGCATCGGTCCATGGGAGTCGACGGGTGACATCTGAAATATGCATGCTTACTTTGATCGACAATAGAGTCCTAAAGCCCTGTCCCAATTTTAGTACCAAACGCTTAAGTTTAGGCCAAAAACACTTGTTTACTCAATTTTCTAATGTTTTCCGTTGGTTTAAGCCTATAAAACATTTTTTTAGATTTTGTCACATCCTTTGGCTTAAACTCAAATTTTGGGTGTATTTTGTTTTCCGTGTCCCTTACGAAATGTCAGATAGGAACAACCCCAGTGGTCGAACTAAAGCCCCTGTGGTGTTTTTGTCGACTAAGCGAACGTCAAACATGATCAAAAGTGTCAAGGTTCATTTATGGACAAAATTTTTAAATTAAAGTTTAAACATGTTATAGCCATTATTTGAGCGGGAAAATTTGCTAAAGTAGTTACAGTAACATGCTTTTTCGTGTTATTGAATAAAAACAAGATTTCATTAAAAATTTTAGGACCCAATTACTACAGACGAGTCACGTGAATTCGCTCGAATTACAAAATAGACCCCTAATTTCATGATTTGGCCATGATAGTAGCTTTTAACGCTTTGAGTATAGTGTTTCTTGAATTATCAGCACGTTCTGTTGTTATATGATAATAGATCATTGAAGGTAGTTTTTGTCAGTGCTCACCGCATCAAAACAAAGGCGCCACTGTATATGGGATTTAACATTGTGACAGCATTGCTGTTCTGTCAAACACACAAGGCTACGGTGGCGCTATCTATGCTTTCCATAGCGGCCGTTTTGGTTATTTTAATGATCCATTGCGAACCTTGTATATTTATAGCTACCTAAAGAGCAGACACAAATTCAAACTCTAATGAGATACTTTTCACTTGCCCGACGTGATTAGAAAATTGACGGTGTTTCAATTTAGTTATTTTTAGGTCTATGACGAATCAATTCTAAATCTTTTTTTATTGCAGTTTAAAACTGTCAGAGGGGTCAACTTAAAAGTGGTACAGAAAATTATTTTCCGCAAATTTTTTTCGCTGAAAATCGTTATGTTCTCAATGGCCTCAAAGGTTTACGCATGAGTTTAAAACGTTAATTTACATATTCAGTAAAATATACCAATTATTTTCACTTACCCCATTTACCCACTTGCCCCGCGGTACCTTACATCATTAGCGCGGTGATGATGGTCAATCAGATGACAACCAGAAACATTAACTCAAGAACGCGCCATCCGTCATGGCCAGCATCTACACGCTTGAGGTGTTTTTTTAAAAGCAAGCATTTTTTCGTGATGCGTGCACTAAGTACATGACGCGACCGGTCTTGTATTAACTTTATGTAGAGATATGTGGGCTATGATCACAGCTCTGTATTGCAATATAGCTACAATCCAGTCACTGATGACCCGCATAATTAGAATTATTCGTGCATTCGATTTTACAATTTTCCCATAATGATGACTAATCGTTCAAAACGAAATAGTTTTGGTTGAACTGATAAATCAAAGTTAACAGCCCGATTATTATCTGAAATTTTAAAAATCTAGAATCAATTGAAAGACAAGAAGAAAATTATATTCGAAAACGAAGGATAGTAACAACTGGTAACACATTTTTGGTAATTTAAAAAAAAGTGCACTGCCCACACTATTATGGGTCACCTAGTCACGATTATTAGTCACTCTGTTCCACATGCAATTCAAATGGAAATGACCCATGTTAGTGGGTGACCCATAATAGTGTGACCACTGTGGTTCAAATTATGGCTAACATAAAATAAGATTGAATTAGAAGTGCACATGTTGATAATTAGGCCACGCGACGCCTCTGGTTAAAAGCGATGCAATGTCTAACATTGGCCATTCAGAATTATAATAATCTTTGTCCTATACTATCCAGAACGCCTAATACTTCTACGCTAATAAAATCTCGCTTAAATACACTGCCGTGAATCGCAAGTCAGTCCCATCTGCATTTTCGTCAAAATTGAGTTTAGTTTCTTTCAATTTCTTCCAGCTGCACTAATGGGATACTATGATTTGTTCGGAAAAATTAGGAAAAAAACAGCAAGTCAAATTTTCCCATAATGAAAAGTAATCGCATATCAGTCCCACTACAGATTTCCGCACCGTGTTACACAAAAATGAAACGTGTTTTGATCATCTTTATATTTTCCACAGAAAGATATCGCAGTGAAAAGCAAATTGTGAAAATTTCATCAAGATTTGTGCATGTTCCAAATCTCTGGAATTTTTTGAATATTCGTATGAAAAACGGGTTTGGAAACTTCACAGCCCATTTTCTCAATGCCTACTTTTTACAGATGGGACTGACTTGCGATTCACGGCAGTACAGCTCTATCAAATGAATGTAAGGCTCCGAGATGTGGAAGGATCACGAATAAAACAAATCCAGAGAAGCGACTGGAATTTAACCGTCGAGTATCATGGGAAAACCTGAGAACCTCATGAGAAAACTAGAATACATCTTCAGCAGAGTTACAATATACTTGCCATACGGTTTGCTGAAGATGACCTGCCTAAGGCAAACTTCATCCTCCTTATTGGCATTACGTCCTCACAGAGACAGAGTCTGCTTCTCAGCTTAGTGTTCTTATGATCACTTCCATAGTTATTAACTGAGAGTTTTCTTCAGGGCAGGCAATCGTCAGCTTCGTCACAGTGCGATGACGAAATAAAAAGACATCGTCATCCAGTATAATAACTCTGGCAAGTCGTCGTCTCATCATCGACGAAAGAATGCACGACGAACGTCAGTCCAAAATCGTCAACGAACAACTTTGTCTTAATTCCGTTCGCTCCCCTTTCTCAAACGAAGGAGGCGTTTATTGTATATTCGCTTGCTATGCACAAAACGGCGAATGCCATCCCAGAATTGCTTGTATTGGCGATTTAACCCGTACTCCTCGAGCTCCAATAGCTCTCTTGGTAAGCGCGTGATGTTGATGATTCAGAGATCGTTTGTTCAATTACAGACATGTTTTGGTTTTTTTTTTGTTTTTGGTTTTTTTTTTCAAAAAAGGTTCATAATCTATCGACGCCACGGTTCATATTTTTAGTCGGCTCAGAGATCCCGAACGATTCGACTATAACGAAGGAGGCTTATTTGTTCGTCATGACGTTAAAAGAGAACGTTGATTTCAAGCATATCTATAAATAGGGGTGCTAGAGAAAAAATGACGTCATTTGCTTTTCACTCTCCGATTGGATCGCATCTCAGCAGGTATCAGATCGGCTTGCTCTGACCGGGCGTGCTTCTCAGGCACAGACATTGATAGCAAGGACCCCCCCCGTTTGTCTTGCTTCGCTCAAATCAAACTGTCGAGCGAGCGAGAGAAGATGCCATCCGAAGCCAAAGCCATCACCGCTGCCACCGCCAAGAAGAAGAAGAGGAAGCAGTCCACAGGAGAATTTGCGGTCGAACTGTGAACACGGTCGGTCGAGTCATTCTCGCTTTGTGGTTCACCGCTTGTTTGCGTTCACCCAGCCATCGTAATCACCGCCGCAAATTTCATCGGCCGAGGAGCTGTTGACCCGCGCTTCAAGATTTTGACTCGTAATAAAATCAGCATTGGTGGTCAAGAAGCAATCCCGTTAGGAACAAATACCAGAAGCCCCTGAGTTGCTGGTCCGAGGAGCTGCTAATCGAGCGTTGGACTAGTAAAATCGCTCAAGATTTCAAGAGAGAGCATCGTTTCCAGATTTCGACTTAAGCTCGGTGATCCATTACCCGTTGCTGTTGTGCACCATCCGCGCCACGAAACATTTAGCTGGTTTGTAGTATAAGCAAATAACTTGCTCAAATTTAGCTTATAAAGCCATCGGCCCTTTTCAGCGCCATCGAATTAGTGCAAAAGAGTTAAAAGAGAAATATCTCCGACTTCATTTATGACTTCTTATATTCCTAAATCAATTTCACAGCTCCATACAAAATTTCATTTGTCATGAATAATTTATGACTCAACTTGAGATTGTACTTGCGGACGCTGCTACAGTGCCGTCGGGTGAGTGCTCAACATTTCACAACGATTTTTAAATAGAGTGACATTTCCAACAGCGTCTTTGATGTTCCTTATTTTATGGGAACACTTTAATTTGGAAAATTATCACACGTATCAAAATTGCGACATATTTAGAATGCTTTTGAAAAGACATTCTCATTGAACAATTGTAATAATTTTGGCACCCATGGATCGAAATTTACCTTCATAATAAAGAAAACTATTGATTATCAATAGCTCGTATTGAATATTAAGTAAATGTAAATTTTTTTCAACAATTCATATTCGATCAATTTCTTATGCATTAGCATTCTCTGCAAGTTCAAGTAATTCTAAGCCCAACACATTATTGACACATACTTATTTCCCAGATTGGTCGATCAGAAAGCGAAGAGCACAAAGGGAGGAGCACCATCTGCTATTCTAAGGTTATAAAATATGCTGCCTTCGTCGGATTCAGTTTCATTCTATTTCCGCTTTCGAGCTGGTAAGAGTTCCTCCACGGTAAAAAATAAGCACCATGCTATCAATAGTCCAGCACTTGGATTTGCACTACTGTTGAATCTTGACAAAATCAAGGTAACAGCACTTGAATACAACGTTGCATGTTTTAATTTGAAATAAAAAAAGTTAAAACAAACATTTTCGCCTGACCCAGATTTGAACCACCAACCTTCGGAGTGCAAGTCTAGTGTCTTACCTCGACACCAACTCGCATCTGTTGAAAGGGACCGAATTGACCTCAATCAGTTTCTACAACGAGCTGTCAATGTTGCTCTCATCCAAAAGACATGATGTTCAAAATCAACGACTTTTCACTTCAGAGTCTAGTTCTAGAGACAGTAGAGCAAATCCAAAGTTGTAACTCTTCAAATCATGGTGATTGATGTTTTGAATTGAGTCAAGTGATCAATCTATTCAATCGAACGTGCTGATTTTTTACCGTGTCCGAACTTGCTTAGCGAGAAGCAGTGCCGGATTTGGGCTTCGGGGCCCGGGTCGGATCACATAAAAGGGGGCCCCTTTATACAAAATTCAGCACGTTTTGGGATTCCACAAACTATTGAAATGAAATGAGTTTTGAACGAGATGGTCGGTCCAAACAAATTCAAAGTAGTGTAAGTGTCATTTTTGGTTGTGAGTTCCTTTTGATTCTATTTAGTACAAGTTTCCGGTTTGTCTCTTGTTGCCGCATTCTCTGAAAAAAAAAACAAAGCATTTACAGTACTGGCAAGGCCACAAGGCTAATTGACCTGAAAATTGAACAGCACGCTGGAAAAAGAAACTTGAAATTAAATTTGTAAATGAATCATCAAATTATATGCAAAAGTATCCAAGTTCTTAATATCCACCCATTACGACAAAAATGTTCAAATTTTAATACTTAGATATTTTGAAAACAAACAATTTAGGATAAGAATAATATTCCACAAAGTTTTGCATTTCATCTAAGTGAATAAACTTGCAGAAGCATGCCTTTATCTAAAAATTCAAATTTCAAAAATATTCCAATTTGAGAATTTCGACATTTTTCTCAGAACCGTATTTTTTATAGCTTCCAAACTCATGAAAAGAATTTGGTTAATTTCTCATAAATCAAATTTCAAGTTATTTATGAGATGTACTTCAAATTTCAGGTCATCTGCTTTTTAGGAACTGTTATACAGTTTTCTAAACGTAACCATTTTGTATGAAAATCAGCCCTCATGTACTTTATTCTTGGCAGCACTGTATATAATATTACCCCAGCAACACACATGTTTTAATTGTGTATTATCAACTGTCGGTCATATATGAGTTGATAATACACAATTATAACATGTGTGTTGCTCGGGTAATTATATTCAAAGCTTACTCTAAGCCTTTACTGAATTCAAAGAAAACTTCATCAACTACGGAATACAAAATAGAAAAGTTTTTAAAAATAATCTTACAAAAAATTTCCCTTACGCTTCATGTGTCTGATGGAATTGCAAATATGTTTAAATTGTAAAGTTCTGATAGGAATCAGATAATTTCATTGAATTGAACATTTCTTTAAAGGCTTAGTCATATTTTTAAGATCCTGCTAGTGCATTTTCCATTCAAACATTTTTTTCAAAACTAACTAGAGAAGTATTTCGAATATATATTCGAGTATATATCTGACCATACTTTGAGATTAGGTAATGAAAAAAAGCTTAAGTATTGGAAAGTTGACTTTGACGTTAGAATTATATGTTCAAATGTCTGAATAGAAAATATTGTAAGGTATTTCAAAATGTTTTAGTTCTTGATTTTAATCAAGGGGGTGGCTGGTGCTTCATCGGGTGGCCTATTTGCCCCCTTGGCAACCCCCAAACCACCCAGGTAGCTATCAAATATTGTAAAGTTACTGTTAGGACTTCGAATGGCTTTAAAATGTGGATCTCATAAGGGCAAATGTACCATTAGTGGTACCTCCTAAGGGAAAACTGCTAAAACATGGTGATAAAATCATGAAATATATGATTTTCACGTATCAGTCAATAGAGTTTGAATCCTACTATCATTCAAAGGCATAAAAATCACGATTCATTTGAAATTTCCCTGCAAAAAGTCTTGCACCAATAATAGGCACAGTTCTACCTCCACTTTGGGTAGTGATGCACCACTATAGGTGCAGAGGAGCAAAACTATTAAGCAAAATAATTGTTTTAAATAGTTTATCGGTTAAATTTCATGAATATTATTCGATTACTTGTATCAGTTTCGCATTGTACATCTTAGAAAAACATCACATAATCATTTATTAGTGCGAAACATGCCACAACACACTACCTGCACTAAGGGAGCGTTTGCCCTAGGAGAAAACGACACAAATTCTTAAAGTGGCATTTTGTACCATTTGACCCTACCTTGCTGCTAGAAACCTGCTGAGCTGTTAATTCAAAATCTGGTTTGTGAAATCTCAAGATTTCAAGATTGAGCTACGTTTCCAGATTTCAACTAAATCCCTGTGATCCGCTACCCTGTTGCTGTTGTGTATACCCATGAAATATTCAGCTAGTTTGTCGAATAAACAGAGAACTTATTCACTTCTTCTTCTTCTTCTTGGCATTAACGTCCTCACTGGGACAGAGCCTGCTTCTCAGCTTAGTGTTCTTATGAGCACTTCCACAGTTATTAACTGAGAGCTTCCTTTGCCAAAGTTCCCATTTTTGCATTCGTATATCGTGTGGCAGGTACGATTATACTCTATGCCCAGGAAAGTCAAGGAAATTTCCATTACGAAAAGATCTTGGACCGACCGGGAATCGAATCCAGGCATCCTCAGCATGGCGTTGTTTTTTTCTCTCGCTTGCTCAACAGTTCGATTTGAGCGAAGCGAGACAAACGGTGGGGGGGTGGTCCTTCGATATCGATGCTGAGCCTGCTGAGATGCGATCCAAGCGGAGAGTGAAAAGCAAATGAAGTCAACTTTTCTCTAGCACCTCCTCTATTTATAGATTTGATTGAAATCAACGTTCTCTTAACAGTTATTAAACTATTTGGACAGGTATGTAGGTTTCAGTAAGTAAACGACAAAACCCTTTTATGCCTTGTCTTTTGATTGAGGTGCTAATCAAAGAATTTCGTTTAGCCAGCAAAAAGTTTTAGAGTTTAAAATATTTCATGCCAACGTAACTCTCTTGGTTTTGAAATTCTAAATTCACTTCTGTATGGACCTATGCACAAGTTCAGTTTGAGACAAGACGTTTGAGCGGTGCCGAATTCACTCGTTGCCATGGTCACGTAAATAACACGGCACCGCTCAAACGTCAAATAGTGAACTCGTACATAGGTCCATAGAGAATTATTATTTTAGTATCAGCCGCTCAGCATAAAAACTGTCATTCAATCACAATCACAGCACCTATCATCTATCATCCAACATCCTATCATCTGCAAAAAGCTACTGCACTATTGTTAGAGTCTGACCCAGAATAATAGAAATATTAGAATTAGAACGCTAGAGGCGCTGTTTCCTCCATACAATGGCTGTGATGCAGATGAATCAACCACAGTAGCCTTGAATTCAATTGGCGCAAACCTGGGAGCGAACAACCGGTACTCAAACTGTCAAACTTGTTTTGTTTTGGAACAACTTTGGAAGAAAAACCTACATTATGAGAGTTGCTATTCGATAAGGTCAATTGGCCGGGATCTAACTTATATAGAAGTTTTGATTAGACCCACAAGTGTAAGCAATACGTTTTTAACTTAACAGGGCTCTATGGTGCATCTTTAAGTATGGAAGAACGGCAATTACACGCATATTGATAAAACAACACGATGGTATCCTTCTAATGAAGAACTGTTCTGAATGTGTTGAAGAAATTTCATGCCTTAGCCTAGATCTTAGCTGACTCGTAGACGCAAACTTCCGCAGTCAGCTACAGGACAAACCAATTGTATAATTTCAATTCGGTACCGATGCTGCACCATTTTCCCTTCCGGTATATTACTGGAACTTTTACTTCAACACTCATGATGCTGCAGATTGAAGTGTCCGGGGAAGGCCTACACTTAATCTATAACTACCCAATGATAACAGGCACCAACTCATTAATATATCTTTATATCCGTTCATTTAAAATAAACCACACACCTTGACGATAATGTATGAAGAATCAAAACTCTCTAAGGCACACAAACCACACGAAAACCCCATTGTTTCACCCAACACGCTCGGATGAAGGCCAGAAATACGACAGAACCAATATTTTGATTTCGAAAGCAGGTTGCTATGGATAAGTTGAACGAAATTTGACACTTTGAGTACCACCTCGAAAATTCGCATACTAGATGTTGGTCACAAGATTAGCAGCGACTGTGGTATTCCAAATACAGAATTAATGAAAAGTAATGATTCTGTACTAACTTATGTTTCGGATTATTCACATTAACATACAATTTCACCAAACACGTCTTACACTTCCAGAGTCACAATTTATTCTGCCCTTTCGTTTCATTGAGAGTCAAAGCCTACTATTTATAATTCAAACTCAGCATAGCACATCTCCCTTTTTATACGAATTATTAAACTATTTACATTACAAAATCTTTGTATTTCTCAGGAACTTTCCGTCCTCTGCGTTGACGTTCGCCATCATCAATGAAACCATGGTTTGGCACTTCTTCATCCTCAATAGGAAATCCAGCAAAGTTGTCCTCTTCATTGATAGATCTATCATCGACCATAGTTTCATCGCAACGCTGTTCTGTCGCAACTCTAGTATCATCATTGATCTTTTTAAGATGCGCGACGTTTCTTTCATACATCGCTCCGGTATCTGTATCTTCAACGGTTGCTCTGGGACCTGAACGATCCACTACTGTATACTTTGTTTTGTTGAAAACTGTTGAAAGTTTATTTTTGGGCATAAGGTTCTTCATCAGTACCGTATCCCCTTCGTCAATATCGGACTGTTTCGCATGACGTCGAATATCTTCACGTTCTTTTCCTTTCTGTTTGCTCAAAAAATCTTGGTCACGGAAGTCGGATGCAGGTGGAATTGATTCTATGTCCTGGATTGCTGGTAATTTGGATCTGATTGTTCTTCCGTAACACAATTCTGTTGGTGTTTTCCCCGTTGTGGAGTGTGGTGTTGTGTAGTACATTATTAGATAATCTTTCAGATCCCTTTTCCAATCTCTGCCAAGGCCGTGACTGATTTGCAATCGTTTCAATAGCGACCGGTTTTGTCGTTCAACTAAACCATTTTCCTGCGGCCAGTACGGGGCAGTATGGTTAAGAGTAATTCCATGGATCTTACAATAATTCTCGAATTCTTTGCCAATAAACTGCTTGGCATTGTCAAGTGTAATGGTTCTAGGATAACCGAGACGTGTAAAAAGCTTGCCAAGTCGCTCAACAGTTTCAGAGGCAGTTATGCGATTCATTATTTCAACTTCCTTGTATCTACTAAAGTAATCTATAACTACTAGTAGGTACTCACCAGAAGGAAGAGGACCCATAAAATCAATGGCAACATCAATCCACGGCTTGGTAGGCAGCTCTCTTCTATTCATTGGCTCTGGTCGACTTGGAAAACTTACCAATTGACAACCTTCGCATGATGTACAATGCTCCTTCGTTTCTCGATCCATAGAAGGCCACCACGCCCTATCTCGCAGTCTTCGCTTCATCACGGATTCTCCTGGATGACCTTCGTGTGCAAGTTGCAGCATTCGTTCGCGTAGTTTCTTTGGAACCACTAATTTGTTGCCCCGGATCATGGTGTCACCGATAAATCCTAATTCATTTTGAAAGGGTTCATACGGTTTTGTCAGAGGATTTTTCCATTGCCCTCCTCGAAAGCACTCTTTCACGGCAGCAATCTCTGGATCATCACGCGATGCTTCCTCGATTTCACAAATGTCTACTGCCACAGATTCTTGTATCGCCAAAACCATGAAATGACTATCCTTCTCGAAATCATTTGCGTTGTCCGAACAAACTAATCTGGACAAAGAATCTGCTATGTTTCCGCTTCCTTTACGATATTTTACTGTAAATCTAAACGATTGTAATCGCAAGACCCAGCGTTCGATTCTGGCACAGGGTGTTGATGATGGGCTGAAAATCACTTCAAGTGGTTTATGGTCAGTTTCCAATTCAAACTCTCTACCAATCAAATATTCAGAGAATTTTTCGACTGCCCATACCAATGCTAGTGCCTCTTTCTCAGTTTGGAAATAACGTTTTTCAGTAGTAGTTAAACTCTTGCTGGCATAACTGATTATACGGGGGCAATTGTCAGTATTATCTGCAAATTGTAGCAGAACCGCACCCAATGCGACTGGGGAGGCATCGGCTACAACCCTGGTGCGGAGAGAATTATTGAAAAAGGCAAGAGTGTTTGCATTCGAAATCAATTGTTTCAATTTTTCAAAACTTCTTTGATGTTCATCTGTCCATTTGAATGGGTTAGCACCACAGATTAATTCTCGTAACGGCGCGGTAATTGTTGCCATATCAGGAATAAATTTCCCAACGTAAGTTACTAATCCAAGAAAACTTCTTACTTCGTCCGAAGTGCGAGGTTCACGGAATTTTTGTAACGCTTGAATTTTCTGTTCAGTTGGTCGTACTCCATTAGCTGAGATAACATGTCCAAGGAAATCAAGTTGTTGTGCCTTGAAGATGCATTTATCCTGATTCAACATGATATTGTTTTCTTTCAGCACAGAGAGAACTTTAGCCAAAGCAGTATTATGTTCTTCCTCGGTTTCTCCGAAGATGAAAATGTCGTCGATATAATTAATAACGTTTTCACATCCGGCTAAGATTTGTTCCATTGTTTTTTGAAACATTTCTGGAGCACAAGAAAGGCCAAACATCAGCCTTTTGTATCTATACAGACCTTTATGGCAAATAAAGGTCGTAATATACCGACTTGATTCATCTAATTCAATCTATATTTCGATAATGCATGTTTAGAAAAAAATAGACAATTTAATAAAAAAATATATTTTCAGGCTACTGTCTTACCTGATGAAATGCATCTTTGATGTCCAGACGACTGAAGTATTTGGCGGACTTCAAACGTGGGAGGAAGCTTTCAAATGTCGGCATCATATGATGTTCTCTTAAGATAGCCTGATTCGCACGTCGCATGTCCACACACAGACGAAGATCTCCGTTGTCCTTGACAATGGTTACCAATGGCGAAACCCATGGTGCTGCTCCCGATACAGGTTCGATGATATCCGCCATCAGTAATTGATTCAGCTTCTCTTCAATCCGGCTGAGAAGCGCAATTGGCGGACGTCTGACTCGTTGGGCTATTGGAGTAACATTTTTATTGATCAGAATACTCAGCTGTACGTTCCTCATCCTTGGAAAAGGTCTTTTTCCAGCCGGGACAATGGCGTTCACTGACATGTTCGGCTCCTGGAAACCAATTTTTAATACCCCAAGACGCTTTGCTGTATCTTTTCCCAGTAATGGCTGGGAACCTCCATCGATGACATAGAAAATAGCTGTTTCCTGTCGCTGGTTATTTCCATTCCCAATCGTAAATGTCGTCTCAAGAACATGTGCTACATCCAAAGGCGTCGCATTTCGGCCGTATGTTCGTAGAACCACGTTCGGCACATGGATTGGCTTCCAACTTCTGACCCCTTGGATAAGCATGTTTCGCCAGGTACAATCATCGATAATATTTTGATTCGTGCCAGAATCAATCAACATTTTGATCAGAACACCCCCGACGTCAACCCATAGAAATTCGTCGCCGTCTCCAATGTTGCAAATGAAGCTTGGGCTGTTTTCGTTTTCTGAACACTTTATCGTTCGCACATTATCGGTTTTTGCCTTCTTACGAGCGGAGTATGGAATATGATCATCATACTTACGTTTCGGCATCGAGCGGCATACTCGAGCAAAATGACCAAACTTACGACATTTTTCGCATTGCTTATTCCGAGCTGGGCATTGCTGGTCGTTTCCGTAATGGGTTTTTTGTCCACATCGGTAACAAGCACCACTTGTTGGTTTACCACTTCCAAATATGCGGTTAACCTTGTCCTGATCTGATGGTTGAGATACCGGTGCCTCGCCAATACCGTTGCCAGCAATTGCTTGAACTTGCTGTTTAATTGATTCGAAAGAATTCACCATTCGGGATACTTGTGCGAGTGTGAGTGTTTCCTCATGCAGTAGTTTTTCCCTCAATTCAACCGGAGCGTGGTGTATGATTTTATCGATTACGCGCAACTCCCGACTTTCCGCTTCTGTTTTACCGAAGTCACATTTCTTCGCTTGTTCGTTGCACCTCATTGAAAACTTCGTCAAAGGCTCACGTGTTCCATCAGATGTTATTGCTGGAACCATTTTACAAAATTCGCTCCTTTCATACGAATCGTGTTGTTTTGGTGTAAAATGTTCATCCAATTTACCAATAGCCGTTTTGAATGGGTCAATCTCCTTTTCAGCATCTTCTTCCACGTCCGCGCCATCAATCGAGTAAAACAAGTCCTGTAGTTCCAGCCCACCCTTCGCTAGTAGTATATTCTTCAATTTGGTTGCATTTTTCTCTTCACTTGCTGCAATGATTACTTCGAAATTTCTCTTCCAACGCAACCATTCCTTTCGAATTTGCGTGTCTGGAAGGTGATTGAATTTAAATGGATTCTCGATTACTTTTTCAAATCGACGTAAGTAACTTTCATATGGTTTTGAGAAAATTAATTCAGAAGAATCACAACCTGTCTTTTAAAACTGTTTTAAAATTAATCAACTTTTTAATTTTTTTTCGCCGTGTACATCGCTTTAATTTTGCATACATTAAGCTCGCGTTCAAAAACTAGGGAGTTCCTGTTATTTCCCACAAAAAAAAATTTTACAAAATGATAAGCCGATTTATTCAGTTACTTTCGACGTTTTTCTACCAGTGTAAAATCGGCTCAAGTAGTGTTTTGTTTTGATTCGTGGTTAAGTCACTTTGTCTCTCCATACAGCGGGGCGGCGAAAGTAGTGGTTAGGTTGCGAAAGTTGAGGATCTTACTTTCGTCGTTTTGTAAATCCGGAAATTAATCGTTTTAAAAGTGAAAAATCCAGTTGGTTCAGAGCGCAACGTGTAGAATTTCGTCTGCGAAACATGTAGAATCGATAAAGTAAGTTTGTATACTGTTTTGACTTGAGTCTGTTAGAATAAGTTTTCGAGGATTGATGTTCCAATTTTCCATCTTACGCGAACAGTAGGCGCTGGAACGTTAGCTAAAAATATTTGAAATTTTCAATTTGACCTCGTTACCATAGCGACTGTACAACAAGCCCTAGGGTTCGTTTTTTTACCTTTTTATAATTTCTGCAAATTTGTAGCGGCTAATGCCTATTTCTACTCCCGGTAGCGGCTTCTCGCCTTTTTTCTGCCCAAACGCAGCGGCTACACGCCTTGTTTTCTCGAAGCGGCTCGGTGCCTGACCCTGCTCTATGGCAGCGGAAATGATCGGTTTCTGCTCAATACAGCGGTTGTTGCCTGTCCCTGCTCTACGGCAGCGGAAATGGTCACTTTTTTTTGCGTTTTGCAACGGCTTTTGCCTGCCCCACGTGCGCTCACCTTGCAAAAGACACACGTGGATGTTTGTTGTAAGTATTTTATTTTTATTTATTTTTTCTTACCTACTAAATGCAGAGGGTACGTTTCACAAGCTCGTCGCCAGATGTGGTATTCCAAATACAGAATTAATGAAAAGTAATGATTCTGTACTAACTTATGTTTCGGATTATTCACATTAACATACAATTTCACCAAACACGTCTTACACTTCCAGAGTCACAATTTATTCTGCCCTTTCGTTTCATTGAGAGTCAAAGCCTACTATTTATAATTCAAACTCAGCATAGCACAGCGACAATAGCGGTCTAATTGTTATGTCTATTCCCAGAATTGATCGAAGTTGTGTGCATAGTAGTTCTTCGTCAACCCCGCGGTAATGTAGCAGACATTACCTAGGACAGGACGTGAGAGCTCAACTAAGACTGCCCCGTTGTTTTTCAGTCGATAACCTTGACGATACAAAAGCCAGTGCTACCAGTATTTATGAAAAATTTCCAAACTTTTGATAAAAACTCTAATTTATGAACTAGCAACACGGCCAGGCTAGCAATAAAGTGCCCTGTTGTAATCCAACTCAACGATGTGAAAGTAGGCCTTTGCCAAACCGACCATTGAGAAGTGGTCTTTTTTGACAGGCAATTGGTTTCATTTTTGTACTTCAACCTGACACGTCTTGTCTTAGGACATTACTCACCCCAATTTTTAGTTTCGTCGACGACTTTTTCCATTTGACGATGACGATTGTCTACCCTGGTTTTCTTTGCCAAAGTTGCAATTTTCGCATTCGTATATCGTGTGGCTGGTACGATGAGATTTTAGGCCCAGGGAAGTCAAGGAAATTCCAATTACGAAAAGATCCTGGACCGACCGGGAATCGAACCCTGACAACTTCGGCATGGCTTTGTTTTATAGCCGCGGACAATAACCACTCGGCTAAGTAAGGCCCCTGGCACACATTATTAACAAAATACTACTCACCGCATCATTATATTCCTTCTCCATAATCTGATTGGTTTTCTGGAGGTTCGCTTCCAGGGTCTGCAGGCGCTTCGTCCAGTAGATGTCGTTTGCCCGCAGCTCTTGTTCCTTCTCCCGGCGAACTTGCATCGAGGTCAACGAGGGCTCCTCATAGCCGGCCGGTGGCGGAGGCAACGGGTTGGGATACGAACTTGGACCGGTGCCATCGGCGGCAGGGCGAGGGGCACTTTGCTGACGGGTTCCTTTTAGAGAGAAGAAAAAATTAGTTGTTATTTACACGGTTCGGGGACGGTGCATTTTTGTTTTACTCATTGCATAATCCACAGAATCCAAAACACTTTAGCGAACGCGATTCCATTCCGCTTATGATCTTACCTTCCTTCGGTGGCAATCCCGTCTTCAGCCGCTGGACAACGTCGTCGGAGATGTCGATGACTCCGGCCGGGGAATCATTGTCCACGGTGACCGTCCTCGGAGTGCTGGAGGAAGTTCCCATCGTGATCCGAAAGTTTTTCTCGTCACCTAAACAGAAGAACACACCTGATTTTGAGAGCACTTATGCACTGAACCAAATGAAAGGAGCAATTTTTTTGTTGCGACAAAAAAGCTACACGCTAATGTCGTGTTGATCAAAACACATTGAACATAAACTCATAGGGTAAGTGTACTATTTTAGGCTTGATAGGATTGACAATATTTCAAAAGGGCGTAGCTGCTTTTGTAAATGACATCATTCTACAAAGTGATGGTATACAAATTATGTCACGCTAAATTTCAACTTTTCCGACAACACCTCCCCCCCTTTGTCACGCTCTTGGTATGAGTCTTCTTAAAAATTGTGTAAGGCTTGTCACCCCCCTTGGAGCGTGGCCAGGTTTGGGAACAGTGACCACAATTTACCACAGTTCATCGATTCTGACAGTCAACCAAAACACAAAGCAGCAGCAGCAGCATCAATACCATCAGGCGTTGCGCTCCAACGGTTCACACACTGCTTGAATGTTTTTGTCTCTCCACTATGATCGTTTTCGGGCAGCCATCCCGAGGTAAATGATTGAAAAAAAATATTTAAATAATTCAATCGCTAATATTTCGCTTGTTTTTTCAACTAATTAAAATCTATTAGCTCTGAAAGCAAGAACACATCCGTTGCGATACATATAAACAAGTTAGATATGCTGCCTTTATCGAGCAAAAATGCAAAACTCCGAAAACCGGAAAAAATCGTGTCATCACTGTGCTCGAGTCATTTCGTATTCGGGTTTGAATAGCAGTTGGGAAGAAAACGATTACAGTTTTGAAGAGCCGTGACTTTTTTTTTGTTTTGAACGGTCATGGTTTGCTTTGGATTTTGATGGTCGTACATGTAAATGTAGAGGCGATAAATGTTTACTGCAGTAATTTTCCCATCTCTGAGCGTGGCATAATTTGTGTACGATCCCAAAGCTGAGGATCACATTGAGCTCTCTTCGAGCGATGAACTAATCTACGATGATGTCACGCTGCAGTACAGGGTGTCAAAATTGGCCATTTTCTGCGTTATGAAATTTGTGAGCAAACCCAAATGCAAAGTTGTTTATTGGTGGAAAACATCTCCATTTGAATTTGCCGGCAGTTGATGTTTGTTTCTGTTTTCCACATAAACTCTTTAAATCGTGTTGGGGCATGTAAGCGGGTGTGTACACGAGTGCAGAAACCACTATTTGGAAGAAACCAGTTTTTGGATTTCGATATACTGCTTCGCGTCTAAAAATAAATTCACCGCGTCGCAACTCGATTCTCAATAGTGAGCATATTGCACGTGGTGGAGGGCATAGATGCGCACTAAAGCGAAGTGACTCGCGACGCGGTGAAGTCGGTGAAGTTGGTCAAAAATCGAACTTCGCACGTTGGTTCACCCAGTCCAGTTCGCTGCTTGTTTAAATTGGTCGAAAATTAGTGCCAGCTCGAAAATTGGTGCTTTCCCCCTATGAGTACTCTCCACACGCGTGACGTTAGCCCTTAAAATTCCGCGATGCGATCCGATAACCTTTGGCAACACTGTTTCCCATTTGACGTTTCCCGCAGATCGCATCAGAGTAGTTTTGCAACCGCAAGCGTTTTGCCTGCATCGCGGGATTTGTATTCGCACCGGTTTTTTTTTCGGATTATTTATCTCAAACGATCGACCGGCGGAACAAGATTACGACGGAAGAGTGTTGAAGATTGACCCTAGAGTTGTTTAAGTTTGTCGTTGGGTTGACTTGTTATGCGTTCATCTGAGCGGCGCTCAAAAATTTTGCAAATCTGGATGAATACAGCGAAACAATGATAACCGCCTCAGAACCTCTGGTAAGTATAAAGTTTTGTTGTGGTGCGATGCACAGTGGGCAAAAACTGACCAAAACTCGCGACTGAGAAGTTGCTGATTTGGAAAGGTTTGGAAACGTTATCATACAATTCACCTATCACCTAATTATTCTCCGTGATATTTTACATGGAAACAGGTACCTATATGATACGATTTCAACCAGCGGATTCTCATAGTTGCGGTTTTGGGTCTGTTTTTGCCCAATATGCAATAACTTGCTCTAAATTCTAAATTAATTCTTCGTTCCGCAGGAATTTATTCCTCGGGGTCGTCAGGCGGTGAACGAACACCCGGGCCCTTTGGTGTTGAAGAAGCCCGTTTCGGTTCCGTCAGACTTCATTCTGCTCCAGCGCATGCAGGATGTGAATATTTCGCTCGACGAAAGCCCGGTGGAATTCTACAAGATCCGTGAAACGTACAGCGAGCTGGAAGATGACATTGGGGGGCCTGCATTTCTACGGGAAGCGGAAATCAACACGGAGGAGGAGCTTTACGTCAAGGGTAATACAGCCGTCTGGACGAGCGGGTTGATCAGTGAGGAAGCGGCACCGCATACGTGTCTAACGTGCGAGAATCCCATCAAATTTGCCTTCTTCAGTCCGAGGTGTTTCCTTTCGTCGGAAGCGGACGATAAAAGGCAGAAGTACAGGAAGAAGCGGTATGTATAAGGGTTTGTTCACTAATTTCAAAACGCCAAAAATGGCCATTTTTGACACCCACCCACCCCCTAGTAACGCTTTTTATATGAGTGTTCAACAAATTTTGTATGAGCTGTAACACGCCAAGGACGCCCACCCACCCCCTTCAGCGTTATGAAATTTGTGAATAGATATTGATCATTGATCATATGGTTTTTGCCGATGTTTCTTGGGTGACCGACATTTCATCATCATTTTGTTTTTAGTCCAGCTATAGAAAAAATAAAAAGCTAGATGGCCTACATGATATGGTCGAAGTCTCGCGATCCAAAAGTTAGAATTTCGATCCTAGTTGAAAACTTTTGTAATCACTTCAATTATTGCGCAGCACATGTGACGGAGCACATGAGACCACAGTGAAGACACATCTCAAGAAAAATGAGGCGCACCAAAAAAGGTCTCACAATGTACAGCGCGCCCGTGCGCTTGCAAGCAATGAGGCCTCTTGCACCTAAGCAGAGACATACAGAGACCTCCATGTCCCTTGCAATTGCCTAAAATTTTATGGCACGTAAGATAATGGACCAATGCACGAGTTCACTATCTGACGTTTTAGCAGTGCCGTGTTATTTATGGGACCATGGCAACCAATGAATTCGGCACCGCTCAAACGTCAATCTAGTGAACTTGTGCATCGGTCCATAGAGCAAAATCTAGAATGCCGTGAAAAGCTTACTGCGATCTGTCAAACTTGGATACCTTTTGCAGTATCAAGGGATCAAATGCAGTACTAGAAGTGGTACCCAATCTGAGCCCGAGTGAGATGGACCTGACTTAAGTCTACAGCACGTGCACAGTAACTCTAACTGTTTGGTTGAGATTACTTTGCCAAGGCTCTAATAACCGTTTTCCAAAGATGACATATTTTTATAAATCAATGTTCCGCAATGGATCAATGCACGGGTTCACTAATTTGACGTTTGAGCGGTGCCGAATTCACTTGTTGCCATGGTCACGTAAATAACACGGCACCGCTCAAAAGTCAAATAGTGAACTCGTGCATCGGTCCATTGCAGAGTAAATGCCTAGTTTGACCAAAACGAGAATTTTTCTGAGATGCTTGACGTGACAATTCCTCAAATTCTCCAAGAAGTTTTCAGCTTCAACAATTATTCTGCTGATTTCTCCAGAAGTTTCTTCTAGAATACTATTGGGAACTTCTCCAGGGATCTCTTCAGCAATACTGCTAGAAATGTCTCCACTAATTGTCCCAAGAATTCGTTCAGAAATTCCTCTAGTGATTTATTCGGAGATGCTGAGAAGAATTTCTTTTGAATGTTCTACAAGTAATTCTTTAGTACTCCAACGCTACTACGTTTAGTAATTTGTACAAGAATAACTCTATGACCCTTCCTAGGGATTACCCAGGTTTTCCTGCAGTTATTATTTTATAAGTTTCCCCAGTTTGTACAAGATCTTTCCAAGAAAGACCACCAAAGTTTATTCTTTTTTAAATCAATTCTTTTATGAATTTTCCAGGAAACCAAACTAAAATTCATCTAGGAAGTCGCCCATATTTTTAGTTAGTTTTTTATCCATTTCCATTGAGATTTCTTAAAAAATTCGACCATAGTTTCTTCCAGGAATCGCTTACAAAACCATAAGTGTTATTCAAGAAAATCTATTAAGAACTCTTCCAGGATATCTCCAATAAATTAGATCAAGGATTTTTCAAGAAGTTACTCCAAACATTTCTTTAAAATTATCTGTTGTTATAGTAGGCTGAAACCCGTGTCGCTACGCAATGGACCAATGCACGAGTTCATTTTTTGAAGATTGAGCGGTGCCGTGTTATTTATTTGACCATGGCAATTAGTGAATATGGCACCGCTCAAACGTCAAATTAATGAACTCGTGCATCGGTCCATTGTTTTGTTAAGGTACCGTGGGGCAAGTGGGTAATGGAATTCGCATAGTTGAGATTCTTCAAATACTAGACACTTTAAATTTAAACAAATGAGGTCGTGTATATTTTTAGCATGACTCCCACCAAATATAAGCAGCATGCTGAAATTGATTTTTATGAAAAATTGAAGAAAAAAATACAGAAAAAAGTTTTGAAAAATGTCTCTCTACTTTTCACTTGCCCCAAAAGTGGGGCAAGTGAAAAGTTTATCGTTTTGAACTATAATTTCAAAAACAAACAGTTATATTCACGATTTCTATTAGCTTTAACATTTGTTAAGGCTTCCAAATGAACAATAACATAAGTAACATGTAAACAAAGAAAATATTATTCTTTTCACTTGAATTTTCTTCTGTTCAGTTATGTTAATTGAAATGATTCCACAACATTATAACTGCAACATTTCCAATGTTAGTTCTTACAATACAGGACAGCAATTGCATTTCTGCTCTGTAGAATTTCCACCGCTCGTTATTTGTTTTTGAGAAAGTCGAATTTGACGTCGGATAACTCTTCGGGAGAAATCAAACGGAATCCTTCAATAACGTATTTAGTATCTTTTTTATGTGGATAGACCTATAGGGTCAATAGGGGCAGTATGGTCCACCTAAGCAAAAGTTCTTGAAAAGCATAGAAAAACAATACAATTTAATCGATCCATAAGCTTAATTTGTAGTTTGAAGCATCTCCTTTCATACCACAGTTGTATTTTGGTAAAAAGATTACTTAGAATTTTTTTGGGAACATTTTTGAAAAACACTATTTTGTGTGTGACTCTACACTATACGGGGCGAAATGGTCCCCCCTACGGGGCAATATGAGCCACCATAATAAATCTTATTATTTTAATTGGAAAACCATTTGCAAGGCTTAATTTAGAAGAAGGCAATAATGTATGATAGAGTTTAGTACAAAAACTGGGTTGAAGTCTGATTTGAATCATGAAAAGGTATGTTTTGCTGACTGTTCAATAAATCATGGTTCTAAGAGCTTCAGTATTCAAACATAGTCGTTCAAATAAGTTTAACCAGTTAAAAATTCTAGTTTTAATTGAAATCACGTGCGATAACAATATTGCAATGAAACTGCTAAACTGACATGCCATTTTTGGTTATCTATTTTTGTGATAAGATAGCTTTGACCGGCTATGACCATATTGCCCCGTTACTAGATGTTTCATATAAATTATATTTTATAGAAAATTTATTTTAGAATCTATACAATTTTGTGCACATAATGCCTATGAATAATGGAAGAATTAACTGCTGTGAAAAAAATTGAAGTCAATAAACAAAACTTTATGCAAAGCTTATTTTTGCATCCAAAATCTTATAAGATTTTCGTAGTAGCATCAACATTTCAGATTTTTATCGATATATGAAGTTCCAAATCAGTTTTTTGCCTAGTTTTCACGGTGGTGACTAATTGAAGCATACTTTATAAGGTCCTAAGGTTATTGAGATCAAAATCTGTGTTTTAAGCTCAAATAAAAGGTGGCCCATTTTACCCCGTATGACCATACTGCCCCGCCTTCCCCTACCCCATTTTTATGTTTTGAACTAGCTTACATAGACATTTCACGAGATTTCCGTGTGTTCTCTAATATTGCAACTTTTCAGTCAACGTCTTCCTTTTAATTGGCTGCACGAAGTAGACATATTAATATTGTAATGTTTGACAACATCTTTTAGAGAAGTTCCATAATTTCTAATAGCTTTTAACGCTTGAGTATAGTGTTTCTTGAATTATCAGCACGTTATGTTTTTCTATGATAATTGCGAACCATGTTTACTTATGGCTACTTAAGTACGAAAACTCAAATTCAATCTCTAATGATAAACTTTTCACTTGCCCCACCTGATAAGAAAATTGACGGTGTTTAAATTTAGTCATTTTTAGGTCTACGTCGAATTAATTGTTAAAATTTTTTATTGCAGTTTGAAACTGTCACAGAGGACAACTAAGAAGTGGTACAGGAAATTATTTTCCGCAACATTTTTCCACTGAAAATATTAAAATAAGATTGTACGCCGCCAACTTGTTACGGAGTAACAGTTGGCAGGTTAACAATTTTTCGCTCTATTATGCAAAAATGGCTGAAAAATCTCAGAAATCTCTTACCTATCGTAATGTTCTGAATGGCCTCAAAGGTTTACGCATGAGTTTAAAACGTTAATTCACATATTGAGTAAAATATATCAATTGTTTTCACTTACCCCATTTACCCACTTACCCCGCGGTACCTTAGATAAATAAGTGAAAAAATATATTACTTCATTCCACTACATCTATCTATCTATCTATCTAAAAATGGAATGATGTTTGTATGTCACGAAATGGCTTGAGAACGGGTCAACGGATTTGGATGATTTCTTCTCCGTTTTGTTCGTCAAGTGTTCCGACGTGTTTTTGTGTATAAAAATCCCAAGATATTCGCCGGGAATGTTGAATAAAACAGACCGTTCTCATTACCGCTCTACAATTGGTTGTGGGCCAATAACCCAAACCGAAATATAATTGAATAGCAACAGTTACGAGGTACGAAAGATGGACGCTAAAGTTCACGCAAATTGTCAGAAGCCAGGTCACTTTGCCGCCAAATGTCCACACGATGAAGACGAGCAAATCACAAAGTCTTTGCAGTATTTTTTTGCTATTGGAAACGTGAAGACGAGCGAATAGTGTTTTGACTCCGGTGCAACCTGTCACATGGCGAGAGCTGATCAAAGATTCGTTGATGAAGAGATGCTGAACCATGAAGTCGAAACCGAAAATAGTTCAAGTCCCGCATAATTTTTGATCTCGCCCTAAAAGCCATTGGTAACCATGTGTGTAGCTCGTTGTTTCTGAGCATTTGAATAGATTTACTTAACAACTCTATGGTAAAGAAAGGATCATTCTCTACCTGCCGGTGATGTTGGTTTGGATGCTTATTCATTCATTTGCTCAGAAACAACGATCTACACACGTGGTTACCAATGGCTTTTAGGGCGTTATCTCAGATTATGCGAGAAGTATGAAGACATGGTTACCAATTTATTATCGGTGAGTACAATCTGCAAACGAGGTGACAAGATGATTTTTACGGCGGACAAATGCGAAGTTTGGATCGAGGATGGAGGACGGATTATCACTGGCGTTGAAGACAGTGGCTTGTATCGTGTGAATCGACAAAAGAAGGTTTTCCTTGCAAACGGGAGTGAAGATTGGCACAAGCATATCAACGAGGCGAGTCTGAAAAAGCCAAAGCAAATGAACTGCGGAATTGATTTCGGAAATGAAACTTTGAACAGTTTGGAAAGTGAAGACTTTCAAGACGCCTGTGATGAAATTGCGCTCCCACCGCAAACTAGTAGATCAGCTGATAAAATGTAGCAAGGGTTAAGGCACAGCGGTCGGGAGCGCCGGTATGCAGGCAAGTATATTAATTCTAATTCTTATGGTTCATTTTCTGGCGGAAATGGTTCTTCTCAGATGCCAACCGACGACGGGTCCGTTTGATGATCCAACGAGCTACAAAGAAGTCCTGCGACGTCTGGATGAGAGCAGTGGATCGAGGTGATGAAAGAAAAAAGAGTTTAATACATGTATGGCTTGAGATTAGAAAGGAACTTGCAAAATAAAGCCAACAAATTGCTCTGTTTCTCGACAATCGCCCTCTAAAAGACGCCGTGATGAAGAGATCAACTTTAACCCGATTGCCTCAAAACCGCTGCTTGGCGGTACAAAAGAAACAAGTACCGCCATCATACTTACTGTTTCCGAACCGGTTGAGTTGTTCTTGCTTTATCATTCTCGTGTCCATCCGAGTGTCAAACCGGAAGCAATTGACCAAAGACTGTTTGCAGAGCAAAGATCCTTTCAAGGCAATTCCATTTGTAAAACAAGGAATTGACGCTAGCCGCGTAAACTTCATTTTCTACAAGATTGGTATTGATCATAAACTCCGTGAAACTGCATTGAGCCCTGATACGTCGTCAAAAGGAATATTGTTCCGCGAGTTCGAAGATCGAAGTGCAAAAAACTCATGGTTCCCCTGATTGAATATGCCGTCAGTTATAGTGTCGCCCGAATTGAGAGCATAACAATTTTCCACTCCCTCAACCGAAGTCAATTTAGCCGTGTAATTTCGAATAGTGCGCATCGGAGCAACGTGATTGAACATGTCAACAGTTCCTGTAATCCAGAACGCTTTGCCTGCCGCCTTAAGGGAGCCCTCGATCTACTCGACACAGTCGCGCATGCTGGTTCCTGTCATCGAAGTCATTCTGGACCTGTTGTCTAGACTGGTGTCAGGGTCTCCCAACATTCTTTCTCAGACAAGTACACATCCATTAGTAGCAATTCTTCGCCTGATCAGCCTTCGTATTACACCACTCCTTCTAATGCTGTCCAGCATAACAGCAACGACATTGGAATGTTCACCATTAGAAAATCTCAGCGTGAAACAAGCGATGTTCAACTGACTCCGAAGCCTCCAAGACTCCAAGGAAAACGCTTTTATCCATCTACCTTACTACCAGGATGCACTGCAGATTGCACTTTGGAAGTCTCTGGATCCTCTAGCTCAGTCGTGCCTTTTCCAGCCAGCGTTTATCACAGTCGTCCTGGTCCTGATGCTAGATGTGGTTCAGAAATCTTGACTCCTTTGTCAGGCACGTTGCAACATTAACTTGTTGCTTCTTCGAATCCTGATGTCGATCCGTATTTCAGCCCTTTGGATACGCTTTTTGAAAACCCGGAACGCGCCTTAGAAAGCCCAATTGATGTCCTCAATCCCTCCGACGCAGTCTTGCCTCCTGCTGCCTTCGATCATCATAGTCGTTCCGGCCCTGCTGTCGGAAGCGGAGAGAGGGTCTTCCAATAACCAAACAACGGCAAGTATTTTACCACAGACAAACAGACGTAACAGCTAGAACAATTATCAATTCAAAACATAGTCACGTGAACATTTACGCCCAATGCTAAAAATACTTCATTTCAAGACCAACAATTGAAAAGGCCTCAAGTCCAAAATGTAAACAAATAGGTTTTCTGCTGATTTCAGTGTATAAGAGCCTATTCTTACTAAAACATACATTAGTCATTTAAAAATATGCATAAAAGTTGAAAAAATAACATTTTTCTAAAAGGCCCCATCTCATTTTCCGCTATCCAGGATATTCATCGCAAATGCGGCCTTTTCTCAAAAAGGCCTCATTTCTATATCTGATGGAAACCGAGTTGAGGCCTGTTAAACAAACATCAAAATTGCAAATCTACAAAAACGTTCCAAACTCACTAAGTAGATGCAGGGTATACTACGTAGTGACTGCTCCTTGTATTATTTTATACAGTGGTTGTCTAAACGGCGAACATTATCGGGTTCCTGCACGGAGAAAATGAAGTACTCAAAAGTGAGTTCATTCCACTCAACTCCGGGGGTTCGTGCGTTAACTTAATTTTGAGTTGATGGGGTAGAAGTTGTTTTCATTTGCAGCCATGCGAAAAAATACCTACTAGCTATGTTCTTTTCACTCAACCGGCAGATCAAAAAACTCAACTTCCAGTACTAGGCCACTTACTCAAATTTGAGGTAACGCACAAAGGTTCGGTTTTTGGGTTGTTTTGCTGTTCGCTCTCTGACAACAATAGAAGGAGCGAATGAAATAGGGAGAGAAAAATAACTCAAAAATAAGTTTAAAAATACTCAAATGTGGGTTTTCCGTTTTCTCCGTGTGAAGACTGATGTATTTTGTATCATACTACCTAATAATACCTGTGTCAGCCTGTCTGTACTTTACAGACAATCAACAAAAACACGATTTGGTTTCAATTGCATGAAAAATAACGTTCAATTGCAATATTATTTCAATTGAACCAATATTTCCATACATTTTCTCGACGACAAACTCGCGTAGCACATACATAATGTTCATGGATGACGAAGGGTTCAATCAATCACATATTTAATCGACCGCACGAATCTTCTCTAGCTGTAGGGATCTCCATGTACTTTACTTCACCACTTAACACTCTTCTACACTTCAAATTTCTTATTTCATCATCAATTTTAAATGATTTTCAAAAGGCCACATCAGAAGATGATGAAAAAAGAAGCCACAATTAGAAGGCCTCAACACATTTTAGAGTAAACAAAGGCGTCAACTCACAGGCCTCATCAGCGTCGGCCGGCGTCTATGGCCACAAATGAAAAGGGCTGCACAGCTCATTTCCTTTGACTCGTTTTTATAGCAGGATTTTTTGCTTAAATGATAGTAATGAATGTTCATAGCTATAAATCAGCTATCGACATTCTGGACGATAAAATAACATACAATGCTTAAATTCATGATTTAAATTGGATTTATTGTTCGACAAAACAAGATTGCATTTTTCTCATTGTTTACTTTTTGGAGATGAGGCCTTTTGAATTGTTAGTCTTGATTTGGCCAACCGTGAACTAGGTGGCGGTAGTGAGCAAATGTCAAACTCGAACAAAAGTGAGGCGAGCGTCACAAGTGGCCCGTCGGCCAACTACCAAATATTAGAATAGGGTCCTAAAGCCCTGTTCCAATTTTAGTGCCAAACGCTTAAGTTTAGGCCAAAAACACACGTTTACTCAATTTTCTAATGTTTTCCGTTGGTTTAAGCCCAAAAAACATATTTTTTAGATTTTGTCACATCCTTTGGCTTAAACTCAAATTTTGGGTGTATTTTGTTTTCCGTGTCCCTTACGAAATGTCAGATAGGAACAAACCCAGTGGTCGAACTAAAACCGCTGTGGTGTTTTTGTCGACTAAGCGAACGTCAAACATGATCAAAAGTGTCAAGGTTCATTTATGGACCAAATTTTTAAATTAAAGTTTAAACATGATATAGCCATTATTTGAGCGGGAAAAATTGCTAAAGTAGTTACAGTAACATGCTCTTTCGTGTTATTTAATAAAAACAAGATTTCATTAAAAATTTTAGGACCCAATTGGGCACTATTCTGCTGTACGATGAAAATAATTAGTGTTACGTCTGTTTGTCTGTGATTTTACTATTGTGAATCCTCAGTCTTTGCCTAATGCATAAATGCCTTCCACACACATCGGCGATTCAGCAGTGCAGCAGAATCAAGATATACTAAAGTGACCAGACGTCCCGGATTGTGCGGGACAGTCCCGGATTTGAGCATCCAGTCCGCATCACCAAGTGTCCTGGAAAACGACCCGGATTGTAGAGATAACAAAATATAATGGAAATTGTACTTGAAATATGAATATTGAAATGTAATATGGAAATTCAAAATTAACATCCACACACTGGACGGCTTTCTCCACGGACCAACAAGATTCTTATCAAGATATTAATAGAAGCCAGACAGGATTCTACACAACATCTTAACAGAACTTAGTTCTAGTTCTTTCTAAATGTATGTAGTAAATATTATTGGAATCGTAACATATATCTATTTGCACTTAATACTATATACTAGTATACGACTCTACAATTTGGTGGCCCCGTAACCGCTCAGCTCCAGAAGGGAACCAGCAAAAGCCCCAGACTACTGGTCTTAGCCACGGCAGTCTAATGGGGTGGGTACCTAAAACCTCTTTTGGTTCCGGGTCTCAGGGCGTTTTTGGCGAGGGGAGGATTCGGATGTTCGGAGAGTGTGTGGAATACCTATCAATTGGATTTACCTTGTATTCGAGCTTTTGAGGACGATAGTATTGGGCCACGGATGTGGTAATAGACGTCGAGGAGCTGGAGATCGGTACTGCAGAAGGGATGCGACGGGTTGTTATTGCGGGCCGCCGACTGATGTGGCGAGATGAGTGCGGCCCTGGGCCCTTGATGATGCGAACTGCCGGTGGGAGCGGCCCTGCGTGCTGCCGCGATATGCTGGCTGGTGTAGCGGGTAGATTTTGGTCGCTGGTGGTGATGGTGGACCAACCCGGAATGGTGCTTCTTTCGGGGCTGCCTGTCCGGTGTGACGGGGAGGGAAACCAGCTGGTGTTGGGCGGCGTGGCGGTCAGAGCAAAGCAGCTCTTTGATTTTGTTCGGGTGCGTAGCGGCTCCGATCTTACAGGCTTCCAGGGTCTACCAAAGATGCCAGCCGATGGGAATTCAGCCCTTCGAAGCACTGTGGACCTACAACTGGGCGGTATTTGTCGAGGTCTACACGACCACGATTGCTATCCGGTCCGGTGACAGTAATTTCCGGGGATCGAAAAGGTGCTTTTGGAGATGCCACGCGGTGGCGAAAAAAACTTTTCCAACGTTTTGCACAAGCCACTTAATACTTCGAGCTCTAAACCACCACTGATCCTCAACCACTGTCGACGCTTTCGCACCTTCCCTTCGGTTTTTCTGTTTCCGCGGTCATCTCAGCCAACTTCACGCGCTCCAATTACTAGGCCATTCATCCCGAACGCAATTTTCACAGTCGACATACAATTTTAAATCCACCGTTGACTGCTTAACAATTTCAACTCCCTAATTCCACACAAAAAAACTAGCAAAAACATTGCAATGGTACCCGCCGGTAACATATCCCCCCTCTGGTCGGGTAAAGTGAAGCGTTTACACTAAACATAATAACATTTGTAGTCGGCAACCTACGAGTATATTACTTTTTGGATATTCAGTAGAATTATCATTTAAATTATAACACCAAAAAAACAAAGCAAAACACCATTCTCTCGAAATCAGTGGGCAACAATGTAACTGCATCATCATTAGAAACTAACTATATCGGAACAAAACATGCATTATTCTCTCCTCCAAATCACGAGTAGATTATATTTACTATATTGGTCAAAATCGCCAACCATCATCCAATCAAAACAATAGCACAAAATAAATTGGGGCTTGTTCGGAGAAGCTCCCAAACAAAATGAACAATACGCGACACTCATCTTTCCACGCAATACGCACTACGCCGACCGGGCCAGAGAACCAACAAATGCGCGCCGCGCCGGATAATCACATGTCGAGCGGACGACGGTGCCGAATAAACTAAATTAATAGCTCTTCCACTACTGTGGGCCTATCCTATCCATCGGAAAAAACTTTCTTGTCAACACCAATCCGTTGCGAGACCATGGACACTTTCGTGTTTTTCGTCTTTGTCCTGTGGATTGTTTGAACCAAATTCGCCCCACCGGGGCATTCACCAATACTTTGAAAACATTCAATTCAAATTGGACTTTCGTGCAGTTTCACGAATTGTGATTCAGGTTACTGACCTTTAGAATTTACATACGCTTTGACGCAGCAAATGATCAGTTTGCCGGTAATCCTTGATTGGTAAGGATCGAAGTGCGGTCGCGCGAGAGTAAGTTTTCGGACGTCTCCGTAAGTTTACTTTGATGTTATTAAATGGAATTAATTTACTCAGTGATGCCTACAGACTCAGCGAGTCTCGTTCCTACTCCGCGGAAAGTAGAACAGACTAAAACGCTTATTTCAGGCCGAAGGTGAGATTCCAATGAAAAGGTCAACTTCAAGGGGTCATTAAAAGGTCAAATTTCAATTCAATATTTACAGCTCTACCATTCAGCGACTGGGGTCTTTACAGTTGCCCGAAGAATTGGAAGCGATTTAAGCCGACTTCAGTAAGCACGCCTTCCAAACACCGATGTTCTTTCCTCCCTGATCAACGAGCTCGTATGATGACGACCCATGCTTGGCCACAATTTTGCAAGGTAGGAACTGTGGCCCTAATTTTGCATTGTAAAACTCGTTGGCATTTGAGATTTTCGTATTTTTTTTGTAAACGGTTGCCCCAACCGCAAATGGTTTAGCAGGCTGGCGAACTCTCAAATTATATGTGCGCGAAGCCTCTCTGTAGGCTTTCTCGAGATTTTTTCGGACTAAATTGAACATTTTTGGTGACTCTTCTTTAATGCGTGCTAGGCGCGCCTCTAGAGACGTTTCGTCTTCATTTTCGTAGTTGCTGTGCTCGTTTCCGTCGAGAACTACTTCCTCTCCCCTCGCCACCCGAAACGGGGTAAAGCCAGTAGAGGAGTGAACTGTGGAATTAATTACCACCTCAACTTCCGACAGTCGCGTGTCCCATTCACGTTGGTTGTCTCGTGCGTATGAGCGAATAGACGTGTTTATCGCCCGATTTACTCGCTCTACAGGGTTGGCCTGAGAGTGGTGCCGGGACGATAGCCAGTGCTTGATCTTGAACCGATCAAGCATCGATTTAAACTCTTTCGAAGTGAAAGTTGTGGCATTATCGGATAATATTATCGCGGGAACCGAGTTCCGATGGAACCAATGACGCGTCAGTTCAACGCAGAGCGTTTTCGCACTGATTTTAGAGGAGGGGTGCAGTTGAACCCATTTCGAGAATAGATCTAAGGTGACCAAGACATATTGGTTGCCCGATTTAGAACGCGGCAACGGACCGATGAAATCGATAGCGATTATTTGCCACGGTCTCGCTGGAAGTCGCATATCACCCATCGGGGGTGTCGTAGATGAATTGGGTGGCTTAATCATTTTACAAACCGTACACTTTTGAATGTAGGATCGAATTTGGCTAACCATTTTGGGCCAGTTGTAGTTTTGACGAACTTTAGCGAGTGTTTTGTCCGCGCCGACGTGCATGAAATCATCGTGACATGCCTTAAGTATCGCCGTTCGCGATTCAGGACTTGGAATAATTTTCCAATCGTATCGGTGATCGGAAAGATCGTGATTGAAGACGAATTTCTTAAGTTCATCTCCGTCAACTCGGAAATCGGGGTAATCGTCAGGTCTGTTCAAAACCGACAGTTTTAAATCACTGTACCAAGAAGATGAAGCACTGCTCGATATTGCCATTACGCTACGGGAAAGTGCATCGGGCACAACGTTGTCTTTTCCGCGGCGGTGTACAATCGTCATGTCGTACATTTGAAGTGAAAGGCTCCAACGACTGAGTCGTGAGGACGTCTTCCACTTTGTACGCATGATAAATGTTAGCGCGGAGGAATCGGTAACTAGGACAAAATGACTGCCCTCAATGTATCCTCGAAAATGTTCTATGGACAACAGAGCCGCCAGACCCTCCTTCTCGGTGGCATGATAGGCTCGCTCTTGAGTGGACAGCTTTTTAGAAAAGTACTCGATCACTCGCTCCTGATTATTTACATTTTGGGTTAATACCCCAGCGACGGCGTGATCGCTCGCGTCGGTGTGTAAAATGAATTCTTGTTCAAAATCGGGACTACAAAGCACGGGGGACGTTATTAACTTCTCTTTTATTGCCTGGAAAGCCTCTTCCGCCTCCGGAGTCCATCTAACTGACTTCGATGTTGTCTTTAGAAGCTCTGTGAGGGCTGCGGTCGTCTTACTATAGTCGGGAATAAACCTCCGATAATAGTTTGACATCCCGAGAAAGCGGCGAAGTTTTGTGATCGTTGTAGGGCGTTCATATTCTACAATCGGTCTTATCTTCTCAGGATTTATTCTCAGACCCTGAGAGGAAAGAGTGTACCCCAAGAAGGGTATTTCACTCAGGCAAAAGTGAGATTTTTCGATTTTGATTGAAAGGTTCGCCTCTCTCAACCGTCTCGCCACCTCCTTGAGAAGCCGTAAGTGTTCCTCGAATGTCTCCGTTACTATAACAATATCGTCTAAGTAAACGAAGACATTCGGTTCCAGTGCACCATGACCTAACACTCGGTTCATCAATCGAGCCAGTGTGGCTGGGCTATTGATCAAACCGAATGGAAGCCGGGTGAACTGGAACATCCCCTTCCCTTGCACACTGAACGCACAATATTTCCGTGACCTTTTAGCCAACGGGATCTGTAAAAAGGCCTCCGTGAGGTCGATTGTTGAAAGAAAGTTTGCGCGAGGAAGTCGTCCAAGTATGCGTCCAGGGTGTGGGATGGGATAGGCGTCACGTACGGTCCTCTCATTGAGTTTACGAGCGTCGAGACAAAGACGTATAGCCCCCGAGGCTTTCCGAATTGGAACTATGTTCAAAGACCAATCGGAGTTAGATTCTTCGATTATCCCAGTGTCTAGCAACCGATCGATTTCAGCGAATAAACCCGCCTGTATTTTCGGAGCTATGGGATAAGGATATAAGCGGATCGGTTTGTTGTCTCTGCACTCTTCTTTCAAGACAATATTGTGCTCGCAAAGTGGTGTAGCATCCAGAGTATTAAGAGCCGCTGTTTTGAACAGCTGTTTTACTCCATCCAATCGCTGTGTTTGTGAATCAGTCAGATTTGGCGAAGAGATTTCCCGATCGGGTATCTCGGTTGCCCCGTTCTGGGTAACCATTGAGATGGTTGGGTTAATTCTAAAAATTTTCCAAAAATCCATCCCACAGATACAATCTTTGGTCAGATGAGGAGCTACTAGTGTAGGCAACACCCTCGTCTTACCATTAAAAGTATATGGGATGAGGACTTCGCCAAGAATTTCTAATGGAGACCCATCTGCCGTTCGAAGATCTACCGGGAAGGAGGGTTCCCGCAGCTTAACGTTATGCAGCTTACGGAAGATGGTTGAGTTGATGAAGGACAAGTTGCTTCCACAGTCAAGAAGAGCGTTGACATAAATGTCGAAAATTCGGAGTTGGGCATGTGGTCGATCATCTGCCATACTGTTCAGGGTTATTTTATGAATCTGGGGTAGAACGCTTTCTTCATCTTCGTCGTCCGATCTCGGTTCATAGAATTGATAGAGATCTGGCAACCAAGATTCTGCGGCATCTATCGATCGCGCAGCCGGAAGTCCCTGCGGCTTTAGGGCTTCCCCAGCCCGTTTTTTAAACAGTACGGGCAGTTGTTTGTGGTAAACCCAATCAAAGCACATCTATTACAGAACACTCTTCTGGGAATTGGACATTCCGAGAGATTATGATAATCTCTACAATTGTAGCACTGACCCTCCTCGGGTGGAGAATAATTAGAAACTAGTTTTAGAAGAGCACTTGGTTTACTTGGCCCAGGTTTTGAATCTGGAGGAGAGCCCTCTGATCTCTTGGCTTTCTCCAATTGGTTCGGCTTATTGGGTGGGAGAGATCTGGGGTCATTTTTGGCGTTGTTCTCATTGGGCTTGTGATTCTTCTGATTTTGTTGCTGAGCCTTTTGACGATTTTGATTGACAAATGTCTTACTACCTGTATTGTTTCTATTGGCAAAGTCAATTGCACAATTTTCTCTCTTAGGCGAGGCAAAAACTTTGGTAAACGCGGAAAAATCTGTCGCATCTAAGTCTTTGCCTATGGTTAGCAAGTCCCGGAGTGTAGCGATATTCTTTCCTACCAAGGCCTTGCGACCGTCGTATCTCAAATTGGTTTTGAGCACCTCGACCTTTTCAACCTCTGTCATGGGATGACTCATTGCTTGGAAAAGCTTATTCATTTGCAGATAGTATTGCTGAAAAGACTCTCCCTTTTGCTGACGTGTTTGGTAAATTTTTGTGCGTAGAACTGAATCGAGATCAGGGTGTCGGAACTCATTTTTCAGCTCCTGCACCAACTGACGCCAATTTTGCAGCATCCGTTGATTTCTGCACGAGGTGTACCAGCTTAACGCTGGACCTTCGAACAGATGCACCGCTGAATCGAATAGGTCGATTTCGGTAGCATGTTCTGAAATCGCAAGCTGTTCAATATGGGACAAGAACTCGTTGAGACCCAGGCCATGATCACTTCCGGAGTATTTTCTCACTTTCCATTGCGAAATGGGAGTCATTTTACGCAACGGTGCAACGGGTGATGAAGAGGTCACAGCTAACCCCGATGATTGGCGTAGAGGAATATTACCCTGAAGATTTGGAGATTGGTTACAATTAGCCACTCCGAATGGACTGAATGAAAGTTCATCCATCCGACGCCGAAAAGAGCCATTGGGATCTTCGTTTGGGGGTACGGGTGGTGGATATGGGACACTACCGCTGATAGTCGAGGTTGGGATCGTAGTCCCACGACTCGATCGGATGTCCGCTGATCCTAGCCATCGCGACGAAGTAGTCGCCGATTGAATGGGACGAACATCATCATTTCGAAAAGGATTTGTAGAATTTAGGTGCACCGAGGACGGCCTTGGTGGAACTGGCGGAGGAGGTCGTTGTCTACGAATTTCCTCCTTCAGTCCACTCACCTGTGAAGCGAGCGCTTTAATGAGGCTACCTATGTCCGTCATCGCACGACTGAAGTCTGACTTTGAAACGAACTGAGATGAGTCTGGTAGCTTCGGAATGGCTCCTGTGGCTGAGTTTGAGGTCGATGTCGGCACATCAACTCCCCCTATTGCTTCATCTAAGAGCCTCTCTGACTCAGACTCAGATTCCCCACCAATTGCGTAAAACTCCTGTTCTGTCCAAAAATATTCCGAAAACAAATTCAGTACTTTTGTAAACTCTTCTTCGGCCTTGGTTTTCAATTCTCCCACCGCATGGTTTTTAATAACCGCAAGGCGGTGACCCAGATGCAATAGACGTGATCGACAAAACTCTACTTGTGCTCGCGGCTCCGTAGAAAGAGTTCGTGAGAGTACTGAAAAAATTGTCTTGCAACTATCGAGATCTATTTCTGGATCTAGATCATAGTGAACGATGAACTCATGCCCATCACTCTCGTCCTTGAGGATCTGGCGCAACCTACGTCGGCGTTTTGCCCGAGACTCATCATCCCCTATTACTACATTTCGCAAAAACAACTCGTAGTCGAGCTCTCCGGGGTCGAGATGGTCCACACGCATGCCGCGGTAGAGCATCCCAAAATCTGGACCCGAAACCGATAATCGTGGCATTTTCAAAACAGTGAGGAATCAAACGTGGAAAGCAGAGTGATTATACAATTCAAAAAGGATGAAATCTATTAGCTTTTTCAATTCCGGTCTCACCCGAAATTATTTTGCACTACCGGTGATGATTTTTTGATAATTGGAAATGAACTTGTTGGTTGATCACTCGTGTTAAGGAGTTAGGAATAATCGGTTTTGCCACGTGGCTGAATTAGACCACCGCGATACTACAAAAAGTGCCACTGATTTCTTGGGAATAATGCGACCAGAGTGGATTGATTTTAGAGGAATTGAAAGTTACTCGAAAACTCCCCCAACGCACATAAGAAAAATATATCCGAGGATATATTTTCCCTCCTGAGATCCTCTTAAAGGATATTCACGTTGAGCGCCAGTATACGACTCTACAATTTGGTGGCCCCGTAACCGCTCAGCTCCAGAAGGGAACCAGCAAAAGCCCCAGACTACTGGTCTTAGCCACGGCAGTCTAATGGGGTGGGTACCTAAAACCTCTTTTGGTTCCGGGTCTCAGGGCGTTTTTGGCGAGGGGAGGATTCGGATGTTCGGAGAGTGTGTGGAATACCTATCAATTGGATTTACCTTGTATTCGAGCTTTTGAGGACGATAGTATTGGGCCACGGATGTGGTAATAGACGTCGAGGAGCTGGAGATCGGTACTGCAGAAGGGATGCGACGGGTTGTTATTGCGGGCCGCCGACTGATGTGGCGAGATGAGTGCGGCCCTGGGCCCTTGATGATGCGAACTGCCGGTGGGAGCGGCCCTGCGTGCTGCCGCGATATGCTGGCTGGTGTAGCGGGTAGATTTTGGTCGCTGGTGGTGATGGTGGACCAACCCGGAATGGTGCTTCTTTCGGGGCTGCCTGTCCGGTGTGACGGGGAGGGAAACCAGCTGGTGTTGGGCGGCGTGGCGGTCAGAGCAAAGCAGCTCTTTGATTTTGTTCGGGTGCGTAGCGGCTCCGATCTTACAGGCTTCCAGGGTCTACCAAAGATGCCAGCCGATGGGAATTCAGCCCTTCGAAGCACTGTGGACCTACAACTGTAACTATTTGGTGTCTGATCGAAATTAATGGAATCCACAGATTTACTTAAAGTCGGAATCTTAACATAATGTTGATAGAAATGAGAATTTTCACAGAAATCACGGGTAGAAATTTTCACAATACTTCAGCCGGACTTACAGGGTACGGAACTGTATTTAATATATTTTAAGCTCATGATTTGCTTCAGAATCTTCTAATAATTTGCATTGGTACTGTTCTCAAAATATGTTTTTTTTCTATCCCTGCAAAGACTTTGTTGGGCAAACTAACACTCAGAATCCTTCTAGATTTAGAATCTTTCATGGATTCAGTCCAGAATTCAACAAGGATTCAGTTCGAAACACTATAAATTTTTGCATCAATATTTCTGAAATTAGTTTGAAAAGCTTATTAAATTCAGATTTAAAGTCGTTAAAAATTTCAGATCTAAACTTCAGATCGCACTAGAATTTGTGGATGTTTGAGCAAAAGTGCAAAACAGACATATTAATAAGTTGAAAGTTTCAAAGAGATAAGTATCAAAAATCTTCTTCTTCTCCTTCTTATTGGCATTAACGTCCTCACTGGGACAGAGCCTGCTTCTCAGCTTAGTGTAATTATGAGCACTTCCACAGTTATTAACTGAGAGCCAAAGCCAAAGTTGCCATTTTCGCATGCGTATATCGTGTGGCAGGTACGATTATATTCTAAGTATCAAAAATATCGTTTCCTTTTCCTCGGAAATTGATTTCATAAAATAATAACACGATAATGTGTGTTCTATATCGATATTAGGCCAATAATCAGAAGTTTACAAATTGTGTCCCGGATTGAAGCCAAACATATCTGGTCACTTTAAGATATACTAATGTATTACCAGAACGTTGGCGGGATGAACTCATGTGTTGACGATTATCACTTGGCTGTAATGGATACCTGCTAGTAGCTACTTGCTACTGCTCGGAAACACATCAGTATGGGTATAAACAACTAGATTTTTGAAGCTGATGCTACTAGAAGCATTTACAGAGAAACTTATTTATATGACCCCTGTATAGTAGGTTCCATGTTCCCTGGGGGGTGTGGTCATGTTCCGAATTGGCCACATCTCTAGGAGTCCCTGGAATCTACTAAGAGTGGTTATTACACCTTGTGGTTCTGAAATTGCTCCACATCCTCCAAGTCACATAGATCCTACGGTTCATGGTAGTAGGTGACTCTAAACAAGTGAACGAACATGTTTTGAATTGGCCACATCCCCTGGGCACCTGGCACCTACTATAGAGTGGCCATGACAGCCGGTGGTGCTGGAAATACTTTGGAAAGAATAATCTTTGAAAACCATGAAGTTTGATGCTCATATTGATATGGTTTCAGATATGTTCCTATTTGACCACTTCCCCCAGGGCACCTAGAACCTACTATAGAGTGGTCTGTGCATCTAATGATTCTGAATATGCTGCTAGAAACATCATTTTGAAGGTTAATGAACACTTGGATATAGCTCCGGATAATATTTATATGATCGGAAATACAAACATGACTGACCATGTTTTCCGGAACCAGTTTTACGGAAATGTTCATATTTCTGAAGATTTCCAACAAATATTAATGAGTCCGGCGGCATTCAACTTCCTATTAGTTCTAGTTTCTAGGAAAATTGTAAACATCTATCCAACTTTACACCGCATAAAAATACGAGCGACAGAAAAAATGACGACATGACCTCGAAGAATTCGGAACATCTCCGGTGTCAAGTGGCCAATATGCATGGCCAAGCAAGTTCCTAAAACTAGACCGAATTTGCCGTCGACTGCTTTTGGATGCATCCAATTTCATCAATTTTTCATAAAGTTACAAGCATATGAATTTAGGCAAAATTTTGCCTATCTCAATCATTTTGTCTATCTCCATGTACATCGCGCCTGACCGAGTTTGCGATAACAAACTAATACAAGCACGTTGAGACTCAGTTTTTACTACAATGGAAACTGCCAATCCAATTGACGACATCTTCGTTCTTGGTGATTTCAATCTAGCCGGCATTTCGTGGAAAAGCTCGGACACCGGCTTCAACCTATTCAACCTGGAAAAACCTGGAATTCTCAGGGAATTTGGATTACACTCAGGGAAATTATTGCGAAACTGTAGTACAGGGTAGATTATGTCCTTTTTGTAACACAAAATCCCTTCCATGAAAAATTTTTCGGCTGCGCCGCTATTAAAATGCTGTTTGAGATATTCAGTATTTAAATTTTTAGTGATCTATATTTATTCGGAATAGAACAAGGAAGCAGGAACTAAGATTGCCAAGTTGGTAAAGGCAAGGACATTTCACAGTTCCAGTTGGATGTCTTTCATGAGCATATGAAATAATAAATTTTGTAAGAAAAGAGTAAAAATTACAAAAGATACGAATAGTACATTATCAGATAAACAGGACTCTTTCATGAGTCTTGTTCACTATTTTAATGCATGTCTCTAAACAAACTACTTTTGGTTAAGGTTATAAAAAATATTTTAATCAAGATGGTCTCTAAAGTCACTTTTTTGTCTTAACTTCCATGGTAGCTACAAAGCTCCATACATTTTCGTCGAACCAGATGAATACTATGTATTAGTTACAAGAATATCATTCTATACTCCTCAGATTATTCCAAAATTTAAATAACTGTTTCAACAGTGAAACTATTGATAAACAATCAATTTACTATTGAAATATAATAATGAACTGATTTAAAAAAAAGAGCACTTGAAATATTGTTTGTTCAAGCATTAAAAAACATAAAGTAATAATCGATCAAAGTCGTGGGAAAAAGAGGGTTAATCTGTTTGCAATGAATTCTAGTGCAACATTGTAGAGGCCCGAAAAGCTTTCAGAGACTATTATGTGACTATTTCTGCAGAACTTTCAGGAACTCCACCAAAGATGTCACCAGCAATTTATCAATGGATGATTACAGGAATTTCTTCAGAATTTGGTCAGAAAATCTTAGAGCACTCCAACGCTACCGCCACTAAATTTCATAGAGATTATTCTGAGGAAAAAAATCTCAGGATTTCCTGCAGATATTTTTCCGCTGATTCTTCGCCAATTTCTCCAAGTGTTACATCTAGGACAGGTCCTACAGAAGTTCTTCCACAAAGGTTTATTCCAGAGTTTTTGAAAAATATCTTCTAGACATTTTTCCAAGAAATTACAATAATTCATATGCCTTTTTTTTCATTTGATCCAGAAATTTCTATAAAGATTCTCTAAAAAACCATCCACAATAACTCTCCGGGATTCCTTAAAAATTCCTTAAGGCATTATCCGATGAAATAAAAAAAATCCTCGATAAATTCCACTTGAGATTTATCATTATGCTCTTCTAAAAATTTCTGCAGCATTTCATCAAAATATTACTTCTTCAGTTCAAACACTTCACTAATATTTTTTCAAATACAATTTCCTCATCTCCATGAACTCTTCAGTTAAGGTCTGGTGTGGGACCTTAATACTACAGCAATTATTACAGTTTTTCTCCGATCATTTATAGATAAATTTCTTCAGGGATTTTATCCAAATTTCTCCAAAAAGCTTTGTAGGACATTTTTTCATCAAGGCATACTTAAAACTCACACAAGTTTCATATGAGATTACTCTAGGATTTTCTTTAGAAATTCCAAGCGAATTTTAAAAATCTGAAAAATTTTCTAGATATTTTCTTGGAGACTGTGGTAACGACCACAATGTATAATGAATCCAAAAACCACGCGCGCTGCGGAGCGAACGAACTATCCTCGTTAGAGGTGAGTGAGCAACTGCCACGATGTCCCACACAGTACGCGGGACCCCGTCAGTCAAGTAAGTGAAGTGGGGAAAGTGTATAAACAGGGCATCTACCACATCCCCTTTTTCCTCGGAAAAGTAGATTGTCAAATATTCTATACAATAAATAAGAAAATCTAGTCACTAGCAAACCTATACTTATATTAGTAAATTTGGTTTCGGTGATGTATTTAAAACTGTTATAACTCTTCTCCAAACATTCAATGAAGGATACTACTTAAATCCCAAATCACAGCCTACACAACTCTAGTCTAGTTTTGTTTTTCCAATCTTTCCTATGCTTTTTTCAATGTCTATTATCACATAACATGTTGTGTGTTTGTGCATTTTTATCTAAACAAAACTTCATTTACGTTTAACTGTATGGGTGAATCCTAATTTATCACGGGAAAATGCTCACGAATGTATTTATTTATTTATTTATTTATTTTTTTGAATGAAGGATATCTTTTGTGTGAAACGAATGATTTTGTTTTGACAAATTGTTGATCTTCAATGGCATCAGAACCTTTTTTTTATAAGATGATGTGTATTGGAATTCCGAGCTATAAAGACAAGGGCAAGGAAGAGCAATCATGTCAATATAATCATAACATGATATATTCAGTTTTGAAAATCCGTTGAAATAATTGAAACTGTTTAACGCACGATTCAGTTTGAGAAGTGAGAAACCTATTATCAGCTTATGATGTACGCATTTTTTGTTAATTAATTCATTTATTTTTATACATGTATCGCTATTATGCACCGCAAATTTGCCAGATGAACCGCACACGAACGCAACGATTTGAGCTGTATATACATGCCTGTTTGAGAAGGTGTCAGCAATATCACGATTTTGATGGTCTAAACTAGAAACAATGTTCATATAGATTCTCAATATTGACAACCAATTGATTCCATAGACGTTAATGCTTAAAAATGACAACTAAGAGAATGGTTGAAAATATTGTATAATCTCAATTGGCTACTCTGCTTCTAGTCTTTGAACTCAACATTTGTTCGATCACGTATTAACTATTTCTTCATAGAAGTTAACAACGAAAACCAAATTACAGTAAAGTTTCTCACAATGTGTGTCGCGAAAAGTACTTGTGTTGACGGTTAGATTTTAACGTATGTCAAATGTGTGGGCACCTATGCATAGGGCTTTGCAAAAGCTCTGTTTTTCTGGGAGGACCTTATCAAGAGATTTTTCATGCAAACATTATCTACGCCTCTATAAAATCCTGTTTTAATATTACAGTTGCAAGAAATGGAAATGTACAACAACATTTTATACGAACGGAATATTTTGATGTATATTCAGGTTTTTCGATTTCTTTGATCGAATGCTTAGTGTGTCACCTAATCCGTAGCAGACATAATCAAGAGCTGACGAAATTATTGAACAGTTATATGAACTACGAATTCCAAGGGGCCACTGTTGTTGTCCTTACATATTTTAATAGACTTGATTGGTATCCACCGAACATGAAGTACATTTTGAATTTGTCTGAATGGGCTTCAATTTGTAAATATTGTACACATAAAACTACCCTAGTGTAAAGCTTAAATGAATATTTGGTTTAATTCATTCAAAACTACCCTTAATGCTGATAAGCAAGACTAATTGAAACTATCAAATCTCACAAGAGCTGACAATAGAGTAAAACTACATTACTCTGCTCAAACTACTGTTGGCCATCTATCGTATATCGTGGAGTTTTAGTTTAATTACATCTCAGTTGCACATAGGAGTATGGTCATTTATTGTGACGTTTTTTGTGCTTCGTCATGTTAACAATAGCGTTGAGACAAAAAAAAATAATTTGTTCCTGATCCCAAATCAACAATAGTGACCACATGGCAATACATAATATTCAATTACGTGTCGGTTGGTGTTGTTTCCTACGCAATCTAAGCGATTGATTAAACTTGAATGAGCCATTCGGAGTTCAAACGGGAAGCAAACATTTTCATTTCATCAATCATCTTTGGGTTATTCTGCGATATTTCACATGCATTCACTATCATCTCAAAAGAATCAAATCAGTGGCTCAAAGCCTATGAGCGCCGATCGCTGTTTAAAAAGCACCGTTGTTAAAATATCTTGTGTATACTATGATGAAGATCAATTCAACGATCTTGTCAATGGCAGCAACGCACTCAGCGTTGCTCTTCTTAGACATTTTTTTTCCAGTTTATCGCTTATATGTACGTCTCTCTGAAATCCAAACAGTATTGTACCTTAAGCCTCGTCTTCAGCTACTTTATCACAAGACTTTCTGCTAATACATTCCGATCTGCACTATGTATAACGCAAAGATACATGATTTATGAGTAGTATCATTGTAGGATATATATATACATTTCTTGTCACATCATTCAGAAGCTATCATCATTTTTTTTTTCGCGTTAGGTTAGCCAAAACGTTCATCTGTTATTTTCTTCGTAACATTGAAAAGCGATCATCTGTCCTCTTCCGCCTTATCACCAAAGAGCTTTCAACTTATTCATTTCTTACCCATTATATAAGAGCGTTCTTCTTTCTTTTCTCTCTTCGCATCATTTAAGAGCGATCACCTTTTCCGTATTTTGTTTAGTTTTATCCTGGTTTATAGGTTTGGTTATCATTTTTTTTTCTACGCATCAGTAATGAGCGTGAATGTGTTATTTTTTTTCTTCGCATCATTCAAGAGTGATCATTTATATCTTTCTCTTTTTTTATCCAACCAGGTTTATCTATCGGTTATGTTTCTTTTTCGCATCATTCAAGAGCGTTCATTTTTATTTCTCTTCGCATCATTTAAGAGCGATCATTTCGTTTTCTTTCGTCCTATTCAGGTTCATCGACGATCGTATTATGATTTTGTTCTCTCTCGCATCATCCAAGGGCGTCCACCATTTTTTTCTCTTCGCATCATTTAAGAGCGATCATTTATATCTTTCTTTTTTTTAACCAACCAGGTTTATCTATCGGTTATGTTTCTTTTTCGCATCATTCAAGAGCGTTCATTTTTATTTCTCTTCGCATCATTTAAGAGCGATCATTTGTTTTCCTTTGTTCCATTCAGGTTCATCGATGATCGTATTATGATTTTTTTTTCTCGCATCATCTAAGAGTGTCCATCATTTTTTTTTCTCTTCGCATCATTTAAGAGCGATTGTTTATATCTTTATTTTCCTCACCCATCCAGGTTCATCTATCAGTTCATGTTTTTTTCGTTTACGCATCATTCACGAGCGTTCATTCATTTTTCTAACGTATCACGCATCATCGAAGAGCGTCCTTACCATTATTCAAGAGCGGCCATTGTATGTTTCATCATCTGAGTGCGTTATTATCTCAATTCAGTTTTTTTTCACATCTTTCAAGAGTATTAATTTATTTTTCCATGCGTTATCCATTTGTTTTTATCGCAGTGACCATTTGTTTCTAGGCTTCATTAAATTAAAACTTATTGTGTTAACTTTAGGCACTAGTCTGTATGCACTCATATTTATTATCATACTAGTGGTCCCGGCAAACTTCGTCTTGCCATCAACTAGGCTGTTTAAAAACGCTTCGTTCAAAATGGAAGCTCCTGTTTTTTCAACTTTCCCGTGAAATATTCTTTGCTTTTTATATACACAAACAGTCAGGAACATAATTATGGAAGAATTTTCAAAATCCAATAGCCCGTTCTCAAGCCATTTCGTGACATACAAACACCATTCCATTTTTATTTATATAGATAACCAAACGTTTTGCAAACCAAGCCTTCGTGTAGTTTCTCGCATCATTGTTCTTGTTTTTACATTCCTGGATAGTTTTATACATTATACAAAATTTCCATAGATTTATACATTTTAGCCAAATAAGTGCGGTCTCAAACAATTCAGTCTTTCAGGTGAACCGTGCTTGAAAGTCAAACTTTTCCATTAATACTCACTGTTGATTTGTTGTCTGTCTTTTAGAAAGTATTGTTATAGTGCTCATTTCAAATCATCTATAGCAATGAACTCATCGGTTCGAAATATACATGCTTTTGCAGTATACACAGAGAGTCTTTTTAGAAAGAAACATAAAATTTCAACAAAATCCAAATGATTATCATTAGTATAGAGCGATTTGAATACCTGAACCATTATATGAGCGATGCTTACATCTCGTCTGTTACTATAAACAGGGTTTGCATCATAGATGAAATTGACGCTTCTTCAAACAGCAGAAAATTGTTGTTTTAACAAAACCCAAATAATCTTCATTTATTTTATGAGCACTGTGAGTATAACAATTCCATCATTTTTTTTAGTAGGCAGGCAAGAATTTTCCTTAAACGTCGTCGGTTACGTTATGGTAAGCACGTTATTGTTATCAATTATCTTCGACGTCGTCGAGATTATCTGAGACATAAAATCCTGTTTAAAGTGCAAGTAGGCCATAGAGAAGAAGAAGCATAATTTTAGGCTCTACAGATCTCCAGCCTGTATATGCGGTTTAATCTTAAAAACGCGTATCACTACCTGCACATTAGCACAGCTTTACTTAGAAAAGACTCTAATTCATCAGGCATACTGATCAGGCTCTGGTTGACTAGCTTCATGATAAATACAAAAACTTCTTTCAATCGATATACGAACGTTACGTATCAGTTCCATTGAAGGTGGGAATATTTTCTCACATTTCAATTGCTACTAATGCTGTGGCAGTATGACTGCCACATAACAGTGAAGGAAAAAACTAAACTTACAATTCAGCAAACGTCGACAACTGCATTCGACTTACCTTTAATAACAGCATATCATCATCATAACATACCTTTCTATTACCACTGCAATTACATTCGGAAACACAGATCAAATAACAGTAGATTAGTCTGTTCCACTTTTTGCTTTCAAATCAGCTCAGTTACAATCAAAATCAAGCCTGACTGCAACAGTAGTGTGAACAGAAGTATCTGTATATCAGATCATCACATAGGTCACAATGACCTTCATTTCACTTCATTGTATTTTAGACGATCCTCATTTATTACCACACCGAACTGCTGACCTTGAAATGCATCAGCAGAAGTACAAACAGCACCACATAAGGAGAACAAAAACATCGGGCCACCGTCGCCGATCACCTTTATCACTTCACAGAGTGGCGGGTCCAATCACTTTTTTTTTTTTTTTGCACACGCACTTCCAATCAGAACATTGTTACCGGCAGCATTATTTTTCACAGCACATGATCCCACTATTTTTTTTTTCTCCAATTATCAAAGTAAATCTCAACAATTCAGTTGCTAATATGTTCTTTTTGGGTTCTATATCCTCGTCGCCATCTTGTGGTAACGACCACAATGTATAATGAATCCAAAAACCACGCGCGCTGCGGAGCGAACGAACTATCCTCGTTAGAGGTGAGTGAGCGACTGCCACGATGTCCCACACAGTACGCGGGACCCCGTCAATTAAGTAAGTGAAGTGGGGAAAGTGTATAAACAGGGCATCTACCACAGAGACAACCTTGGATGAATAAACAGGAGAAAATATTTTAAGGCTTCCTTGGGAATTTTTTTCAAAAAAAATCGGAGTAAGTCCTAGGCCAATCAATGAATGATAATTTTCTGAAGAACTTGGGACTTTCTTGCAAAATGTCTAAAACGATCCTTAAAGGGATTCCTGATAGAATCTTCGAAGTAATTTCTACGCCATAATACAGAACCAACCAATATGATAATCTTATGAACTAAAACTATGGTTTGTATTAAGAAAACCAGCCGTGGTAGATGCATGAGTCTAGTTTTAATGAAAAAGTATGGGTTTTCTTAGAAAAATCCAGATTGAATTCTTGTAAGAATTACATAAAAAAGTTCGTAAAATTCACAGAACGAACTCTTGAAGAGATCTTCGGAGTAATATGTGCAAGAAATTTGCAGTAATCCCAAAGATATCAACTGGGAAAAAAACTTTCTCTAGAGAAATATTCTGGGTACGTCGCTAGATATCGATTAATCTGAATCCCATTTTAATGAAAAGGTTATTTTTTCTTCAAGATCAAATAGAATATTATTCCATATGTGATTTTGTTGATTATAGATACTTTTAGATCATTTCATAAACATTTTTGTTGCTGGTGACAATTAAATCATAAATTTCTCTATTTGTTTCGTATGATATTTACACATTTATAACAAACAAATAAGCAATATTGTTTAAATATTTTAGTGTTTCGAAGCCAAACTTCCTATAATCTATATAAATAGAAATGGAATGGTGTTTGTATGTCACGAAATGGCTCGAGAGTGGGCTACTGGATTTTGAAAATTCGCTCTTAGTTATGTTCCTGAAGTGTTCCGACGTGTTTGTGTGTATAAAAAGCTCAGGATATTCAACGGGAATGTTGAAAAAACGGGAGTGAACGGAACTGTCATTTTGTATGGGATGTTCATAGCGTTTTTCAGCAGCCTACTTGATGGCAGGACGAAGTTTGCCGAGACCACTAGTTGAAAATAAATTTTCAGTCACCTTAATTTAATCATTCGTCATTTATGTATACTAGAGCATTTATAAACCTGGAATATTTTTTAAAATATGGAAAAACCTGGAAATTTCAGGGAATTTCATTTCTGTAAATGAGTAGACACCCTGATGATGCAACCAAAAGGATTTCCTGTGCAGAGCGGAAAGGTTTGTAGACTCTAGAAAGCGCTATGTGGTCTCAAACAATCGAGCCGAGTATAAAACACAAGTCGTATCGTCCTGCGAGTATTTGGACTTAGCCGTACAAGCATGGAACCGTGTATGTACTGTATACGTGTATATCTGTGCGATGGCATGATGATGTTCGTCACCATTTACGTCGATGATTTTCTAGTATACACCAATGATCGGAAGATGAAGAAGAAACTGAAGAATTATCTATGTACAAGATTTAAAATGAAACATTCAGGAGAAGCGAAGCATTGTTTGGGAATTGGAATATCGAGGAACCGTGCGGAAGGCAAGCTCTGGTTGGATCAACAGAGATACGTCGAAGTTAATTGGGTTGTTTAGTGATGAAACATTCATTGGATTGTTTAGTGATGAAAAATTCACAGTTTTTTGTAGCTTGATCGAAAGAGCATATTTTTCTGTGTGTAACACGTTATTATTGCGCTTTAATATCTTAATTTTGATATAGTAAATTATTAAAAAAGTTTTCATTCCGTCGAGTCAATGACATTTCAATTTGCATAATGACAGCTCGTACCGAAGTAAAATTTGCCGAGGGGTGATTCAAACGCGATTTACATACTAAATTCAAACGTCTTTTAAAAATAGTTCCAGGGCACGAAACATTATGAAACTTTGGATTCTGGCTCAGTTGTTAACGTAAAATCCGAATATGTAAAAAACAAGATACCCCTAAACAAGCCAATTGAGCGTTTTGGCATGGCCCAATCCAGTAGCTACCCTCACCGAGATGTGTTTTGAACTGGACAAATCGATGGCACCCAAAATAAAGCAGAAATGAATAAGATGGGCTGTATACCTTACAAAGAGGCATCGTTTGTAGCTCAAGTAACTCGTCCGGATATATCGTGTGCAGGTTGTCAGTCAATATTCTTCGAACCCCGGAAATCAACTTCGGGTAGATGTGAAAAAAATAATCACTACCTCAGAGGAACTACCAAGAAGAAATTTGAGTACATATTCGAAGCAAGGATACGATTAAATAGTTGGTTATTGCTATGCAGATTGGGGAGAATATCCTGACGACAACAACAGGATCCTATATTAACAATGCAAGGCGGAGTGATATCTTGCAATTTAAAGAAACACACGGTGTCTCTGGTAGAACAACATTAATATAAAAAAAATCAGTATCGCTAAAACACCCACCAAATGAAAGCTTAGGCTTTTCTCTTTCATTTGAGACCTGTTTGGAAATGTTCTATCGGGGGGTCCTGAACATTTTTTTCAAAACAGTACAATGCCGTTTAATTCAGTACTGATTTCTTAATTATGGTTCACATAGTCATTTTCTTTCCTGCATATCTAGGTAGCCATGAGAAAAGTTACTACGAATAGTTAACCAATTAATAAAAAGGATTAAGGATTATACCATTCTATTTAAACCAATTACAAACACGACATATCGATAAAGTAAATACGGTTTATACGGCTTAGGTACAAATGCTCACTATTGTATATTACTACAGTTCAAAGATGCTGTCGATCATATGCTTCGGAGTTCTCCGGAACTTTAACATGATTCCAAGCAACTTGAAGATCGAAATGCACGGTTTCGCTGGCTTGTTTCCCGTATTTGCTCAAACCACTTCCTGTGATTTAACATAACTCCGGGATATGATAGCGCAAATGTGGAACTTCGAGCTATTGGGTAAACAATTCACGTTTTTGAAAAGTTCTCAACCTTTTCTGCAAAATCATCATCCAGACTCCTTTGAAAACAACTTTTATGCACCTGATCAAAATAATCAAGCGCCTGAAATCCATTTTTTCATTGAAAAGAGATAATTTAAATAAAGTACGATAAATTTCAATTGCTAGCAAACTTGGATCCTGTTTCACTTCCAAAACATGCCGATTTTTCAAAAGCTTCTGACAGTTTTAGCTGGTGAATCCACATTTGCTGTGGCTTTGGCAACTGATGATCCTCACCTGTGATAAAAGAATTAATTTTAAGGTCATCTTTATGAATCACACAATCAAACTGCTGATGCTTACCCATTCCTCGACATTAATTGGATCAATGTATTATACTTTTTTGTCAATCGGATTTACAACACCTAGTGAAATATGCAAGGAATTTGGTGGGCAATTTGTTCGTCGGGTGATCTGTCGAGCAGTGGATAGTAAATACAATTGAAGAACTGCTCCGCCAGTTTATGGTCCGAGCCGAGACTTTTCCATTTCGTGGACGCGTATGTAACCAAGTATTCGTGGATGAGCAGCTACATTGGATAGATCTTTTTTGTGTGGTACAGTATGAGCAAGGAAATATTGAACTATCTCCCATTATATAGCGCAAAACAGATAGACGATTTTAAAATCTCCAGCAATGAAGCACCTAAAATTATTCAAAAGCAACAGTTCCAAATTTTCTCAATATTGCTATATTTATCTGAAACAACAGAAGCAACAGCTAGCAGCAACAGTATTTTTACGCCAGTATCCTTACATCGGCCTTGAATCCCGATGACGTCGGAATTATGCTCGATAATCGAGAGGGTAACCTTAAAGGACCCTTCTCCATCGCTTGCAGACCGAACTGACCAGGCCAACCCCCCTGTTTGGACATCACTTAATCAACTAACTCCTGAACGTTATTACAGTATATTACAGGTTTTAATTCAGTTTCTGCATTATCTTTCAAATCAAAGTGCAGATGTGTTACCTCTAAAAACCCTTAAACTGATTGGTTAAGTCTGCTGATTTTGAAGGCGATATTTGGGGCGATTGCAACATCCAAACCCCTTAGACAGCTGCTCAACTGCAACGTTCATCTGGTGCTCAAATCACATTTTTTTTATCAAAAACAAGTCATCAGCAAACAAATGGTTTTTTTATGTTGCACATTGGGTGGTAAACCGTGTAGATTCAACAACCAATCAATTTAATTGGCACTTACTTTTTGCATTACTGTGTCTACCACGTTTTCCCTTTAGTTTTTGTGAGATTGTTGTTCTCACATCATAACATGCTTCGAGTGGTAGGTTTTAAATTGTATTTATATTTATACAGTGCTATATTCAAAAATTTAAATTGGTTACTGAACGAATAAACGTGCAAGCTCGACATATTTTTGTAGGACAATACCAGACTTTAATCCTGATATCGTGAAGAATGTGCTGTTCAATAATATCAACCATTATTGCTGATAACGTTTGCAGACAAATTTTTTTTAAACACAATACGCAAATCTTCGAGCGATTTTCGGTTTCATGTTTCAGGTCTCCTGACAGAGTGTAGCGTAAATATATATTTATTAATAGGTGTGAAATTGGGATATAATTATTGTAATTATTAACAGGCATACCTCTAATCAGCAATCCAAAATGTTGACCCAAAACAATGAATTTATAAACTTATGACGCGACACAAGCACCAATTTGTCGCTATACCACCTTAGAACGCGACAACTTAAGCAATGCAGCGCCGATTTCCCTACTATTGATACCAATTAAGTTGTTTGTGCAATCTGTGAAACCATTTGTAATGTAATGATTCATGAGTAAATGTTTTCTCAAACGCTTTGTTTATTACTGATCGTAAAAAGCAATATCTTATGAAAATATATTTGAGTTTTAAGACAGTAGCATACTACTGAATCTAAATAAGGGTTATTTATTGAAAATCTTTTAAATCTCTAAACATGTTTTTTTATATAAAAATTAAAATACTTTTTACAACCATTTTAGTTTTGTATAAATAAATAAATTTTGATTCAAAATATACAATTTTACTATTTACTGAATTTATAATCAACTGAACAGCAACACTGCCAAAACAAGCTTGTTTTATGGAAATCTGGACACACATTAAAAAAGGGCACATCGACATTGGTAAACAATGGCTTTGTAAGATGCTGTTGAGCCCAATTCAACTCGATCACGCTTACCAATACTAGTATCAGGAAAAGCTAACACTAATCTTTTTGATAGTGGTGTTAGTTTGCATGGGCGAGCTAAAAAGGGTTCAGCAGCAACGTTTCTGAAAAAAGGCACAAGACCTCTCCAGCCCTTTTCAAATGTTTGTCCAGAAATATTTGTCATGGCCTTCGATTGAGTTGTCATCATATGGTACAAGCGATTCATTGTATCATACTATTGGTGGAAGAAGATCACCTATGATCTCTTACTAAAATAAAAAAAAATGTTCAGGACCCCCCGATAGAACATTTTCAAACCGGTCTCAAATGAAAGGGGAAAGTCTAAGCTTTCATTTGGTGGGTGTTTCAGCGATACTGATTTTTTTATATTAATGTTTTCTACCAGAGACACCGTGAACAATCGATAGTATAGCGTTATCGTCTTGTGAAGCAGAATACATGGCCCTATCCCGTGCAATCCAGAAAGATATACACGCAAAATAGTTGGGCGGGTAAAACTACCATTTAAGAGCCAGTTCGCGAGAGCCGCAACCCCTTCTTGTATTGATGTTCTCCGATCAGGCTGAAATTTTCAGGGATTATTCTTCTGTATAAAAGATGATGTTTTGCAAAATTTTGGATTTGTATATTAGGGGGAAGTGGGACAAAATGACCCCCAATGATTTCATGTCACTAAACATGCAAAATCACAAAAACTGATATAACTATAGTAAAAGTGCACGGATTATGTTGAAATTTGGCATGAATACTCTACGTTATATGAACTTTGAGATTGGCATGGTATATGGATTTTGAAAGTACTTCAAATCGAGAAAAATGAGTTTTTCATAAAAAATTTAGTGATTTTCAAATCGATTTTTTTCTTACCAACCGAACTAGGTCAAAAAACTAAATGTGACGTTTTGTAGGGTAACTCATGGCCTTTCATTTGAGGTGCATTCCAGATATGCCGTTTCAAAAATTTTCGAAAAAATTTTTTTTTCGGGGTAGTGTTTGAACTTGAGCCATTTTGCGAGTACCGCAACCGCCTTGTCTAGAGAGGTTGTATTGATGTTCTCTGATCGAGCTGAAATTTACAGGAGTTGTTTTCCTATATAAAAGAATATATTCCGCAGAATTTCAGATTTTTATATTAGGGAGAAGTGGTACAAAAAAACCACTAATGATTTAATATATAAAAACATTCAAAATCAATTAAAGTGCTATAATAGCGATAGTAAAAATAAACGAATTTGCATGAAATTTGGCATGTTTAATTAACGTTATATGATCTTCAAAATGAACATGGTATTTGGATTAGAAAAATGTTTCAAATTGATAAAAAAATCTGTTTTTTTTTTCAAATCGACTTATATTTTTGTCAACCGAATTAGTTTAAACAAATATATATGAAGTTTTGTAGGGAAACTCAGGAGCTTTCATTCGCGGTGTACCGTAGTGAATCAAAATTCGGACGGTACCAATATCCGGACACTCTGATAATATTTACCAATAAAATGCTAAATGGACAACATTTATACAACTATATTGAATGAAAAAATGGCTGTTTTTGTAGTTATTACGACGTATTGGCCTTTCGGAGGTCTGTTCAACAAACTCATCAATGTCCCCGATGAGATCAGCTCAAAGGTATAAATTTATTGGTTAGAGATAATCGTATAGCATATTTTTATTACTTACATTTGGTCTCTTACTAGGCAAAAAAATTCAAATTTTTAAATTCAATATGGGGTAATTCAGGTCGCTATCTGTAATTATTCAGTTTTAATAAGCATATAGTAATAATATATAAATTATAATTCACTTAATAAACGATTTTGCATTCACATCGATCAATCAACAATGAGTAGGTATTTTTTTTCAATTCTCATTCCCCCACTTGACATTTCCCCCATGCGTTCGAGGGGCGCTTAGATGGAGGCAATCGTCGCAGTAGTAGTGATTGTAACATAATAATACAAAAAATTATAGTTTAAAAGTTTAGTGACACCACATTGATAAAATATGCTGTAAATATGGTTTAAAAAAGTAAAAAGAGGCTGTCCGGAATTGGAGCCCAATGTTTTTGAATCCGGACATTGTATTGGAATTGTATGTTTCGATGCCGTAAGTACACATTTTTCAAATAAAACTGGAATAATACTTTGAACATCATCAAAACATGAAAAATATGTAATAAGAACACTACTGTGCGTCGTTCATTGAACCAATCAGTGATGATTGCAGTTTAAACCACCAACATGTCTGTCCAAACAACTAAATCACAAACATTGCTTACACAATATGTGTTCATTACTATTCAAAAAGAAACCCATTTGGCAGAACTACACTTTTTATAAGGGAAAAGTGGGTCAAAATGACCCCCAATATTTTTGTGTCGGAAAACACACAAAATCACAAGAACTACTGTACCGTTTAAACAGATTGTACTGAAAAATATGTTTTTTTTTGTAAAAAAACACGCAATTTTCCGTGGAAATATGCAATTTTTAACAATCTTCGTCTCTCTTTTACTCTTTCGAGAAATTTGCAAACATCAAGGCTAAAATTCCATTCAAGATATAAACAGTACAGTGTCTCATAGCAGCCATATGTGCAGACAGTCTAAACTAAGTTAAACTCAATTATTTACAAATTGATCTCTAGCAAACATACCATTATACACACATACATATGACCCTCCTAATCAAACCCATCAAACATTATCCAAATTAAAAAAATGCAGTAGTTGATTCCCATCCAAACAGCGTGAGAATAAACAACGCTTACTACTGAACCGCCGAAGCTGCTAACGAAAACATTGGTGCAATGACTTATTGTTATCCACATCATCACTTTCACAAGAAAGTGACATTTCTTTCAGATAAGGCAGCGGCAACACGGTATAATATAATCGGTATTACAACTACCGACAAGAGGCCTCCATACGCTGCTCATACCGCCCGGATTTTGATTTACCGCGGTACACCGCGAATGAAAGCCCTTGAGTTGTCCTACAAAACTTCAACCTAGTTCGGTTGACCAAAAATAAGTCGATTTGAAAAAAAAAACTAATTTTACAAACAGGTTTTTCTCGATTTGAAACATTTTTTTATCCAAAATGATCATTCATATAACGTAAAGTAAACATGCCAAATTTCATACAAATTCGTGCATTTTTACTATCGCTATTCTTCTTCTTCTTTCTGGCGTTACGTCCCGACTGGGACAAAACCTGCTTCTCAGCTTAGTGTTCTTATGAGCACTTCCACAGTTATTAACTGAGAGCTTTCTATGCCGATTGACCATTTTTGCATATGTATATCGTGTGGCAGGTACGAAGATACTCTATGCCCTGGGATGTCGAGAGAATTTCCAACCCGAAAAGATCCTCGACCGGTGGGATTCGAACCCACGACCCTCAGCTTGGTCTTGCTGAATAGCTGCGCGTTTACCGCTACGGCTATCTGGGCCCCTACTATCGCTATTATAGCAGTTTAATTAATTTTGTATTTTTTTATATATTAAATCATTAGTGGTTATTTTGTACCACTTCTCCCTAATATAAAAATCTGTAATTTTGCGAAATATCTTCTTTTATATAGGAAAACATTTCCTGTAAATTTCAGCTCGATCGGAGAACATTAATACAACCTCTCTAGACAAGGCGGTTGCGGTACTCGCAAAATGGCTCAAGTTCAAACACTACACAGAAAAAAAATTTTTTTTCGAAAACTTTTAAAACGGCATATCTAGATTACACCTCAAATGAAAGCTCATGAGTTACCCAACAAAACGTCATATTTAGTTTTTTGACCTAGTTCGGTTGGTAAGAAAAAAATCGATTTGAAAATCACTAAATTTTTTATGAAAAACTCATTTTTCTCGATTTGAAGTACTTTTAAAATCCATATACCATGCCAATCTCAAAGTTCATATAACGTAGAGTATTCATGCCAAATTTCAACATAATCCGTGCACTTTTACTATAGTTATATCAGTTTTTGTGATTTTGTATGTTTAGTGACATGAAATCATTGGGGGTCATTTTGTCCCACTTCCCCCTAATATAAAAATCTAATATTTTGCAAAACATCATCTTTTATATAGAAGAACAATCCCTAAAAATTTCAGCCTGATCGGAGAACATCAATACAACTTCCCTTGGAAAGGGGGTTGCGGTTCTCGCGAACTGGCTCTTATGGGGGTTTACTTAAGCGCTTGCACCGGCTATTTTCAGCAGACCAGAAAAGCGCTTGATTTTACCATGTTTGTAGTTGAAATCAGATTGTTGTAATTTATTTCTGTCAAATGTACCAGTAATGTGGTGGGATGTACCGTAAACATCGTAAAGTAAATTGGTCTGAAATCCCATGGTAGTTTCAAGAATGGGCGTAGACAGCTAAAATAGTAATTTTCACCACAGAATTTTTTCCCGTGTATGGTGGAACAAACTGCGTTCTCAAATCTTCGAAGACCGTCCTATCATCATAATTCTGCGACAAAAAATCTATAATCAGCATCGCCGGTAACGAAGCATGTCATACAGGAATTACTCCTGCAATCCTTCCAAATATTTCTCGAAAAATTTCTCTAGTAAAGTCTACATCATTAAGGTTTCACACCAGTAAAAAATACAACTGGAATAATAGTAATTCCTCCGATCATTCCTACCCAACTTTGTTACGTTTATGTTTGTTTCAATAAACGTGAACTTTTGAATGTATATATTAAGGAGGTTCAAAACCCCATTTTTGCTCAACGGACGGAACCCATATGGCTTGAAGCCATTTAGCATTTAAGATCATTTGGTATACAGCCATATGACATAGAGTATCATCGTTCTTGCAACACGATATCGTTTTGATTAACATTACGGACACTTAAGGACTTAGTGAAGTATAACTCAGCATAGAGCAAATAAAATAAATTATTCTGTATGATTTCTCAGCGTTATCGAGCTTCGGCAACCCTTAGCTTTCGAATGGTGGGTAAAGAATACGCTTCCGCAAGTTGAATAATTTTGAATAAATGAAAATGTGTGACGCTTCCTCACTTTTGCCTCATAATCCGGACACTTTGATTCGAATTCCGGACAGCTCATGGAAATCATTAATAGAAAAGTCAAACCATCAGTTGAAGTCGTCAAGCCACTAAAGCGACGTCTAAGGCAGTTGGACATTATAAGTTTGCATAGATTTTTATGAAAAAAGCTTATTAAATCGAGCCTCGAAAGTGAGAACTTTTGAACAGCAAAAATTGAAACATTTCCTGTGAAATGTTTCCCATATAAAGTAGACTGTCCGGAATTTGAAGCTGTCCGTAATATGATTCAAAACGGTATACGAATGCAAAAATGGCAACTTCGGCAAATAAAGCTCTCAGTTAATAACTGTGGAAGTGCTCATAAGAACACTAGGCTGAGAAACAGGCTCTGTCCCAGTGAGGACGTGATGCCAAGAAGAAAAAGAAGAAGGTATCCGTACATCGTAATCGATACATCCAACATGTATCGGGTTGGTGCAGTATGGTTGCTTTCGACTACAGGCATCATATTGCTGATGTCAAACAGAAAAATTACATTAACCCCTCTACCGGCAGTCTCATTTTTTACCGTCAACAATATATCCAAATCGCAATAACTTTCTAGTTTCTCGATATTTTTGCACCATCTTTTCACAGGTTCTCAAAAAACTCTTCTGGTTTTAGAATCATTGATTGTTTGATCATTGGTCATCTGGATCCAGAAATATTCCAAAATTCCTTGGGGGACCGACGCGTTGACCATACCCCACGTTAATTTCTCAGGCTACAGATTTTTTATCGTATTCGTATATTCACTCCTCGGAATGATACATTAATGCGAGTATGCTGTGAAAAAATGAAGCAATTTGGTGTACCCGTCTTTGAGTAATTAGCATTTATGTTTCTGGTACCATGCTGGACAAATAAAGATCTTGAAAACTCTAAAAAACCTCATGTCGTAATTTTCAGATTTCTCCAAGAATACTGAATCGATTTGTATGTTTTTTTTTCAGAGTAGCTCCTTAATACCTGGCATTGTATAGTATAGTACACATTTTAGTTTTGTTGATAAAATGACCAAAAACAAAAAGGCCGTCAAAGAAATTTTGTATGGAGAATGTCGGTCCCCCAAGGAACATCGGAATATCTTCAAAACTAGACCACCAGTGATTAACATCGACACGGATTCCTAAACTAGAAGAGTTTTTTGAGATCTTGTGAAAAAATGGTGCAAAAATGTCAAGAAACAAAAAAGTTATCGCGATTTGAATATTTTTTTAGCGGTAAAAAATGAAGCTGCCGGTAGAGGGGTTAAGTGTGCCCTATAGGATTCGGAACCCAAGAACAAATTTCAGCTATGAAGCTATAACACAAATGTACCTACACGGGATTGACTGGAGGAAACCTCGTCATCCCGTTGAGCTCAAAAAGTAATGTTCCCTACACAAGCGGCAGAGGAACAGTACAAATGTCAATAAGAACTAGTAGAGTGATTCCAAGCAACAGCACCAAAATTTGGTAAATTTTTTAATTCATTTTTTTCTATTGAGCTGAAACATTGCACAGTTTTCCAGTTCCATCTAAATCGTCATTTTCCGATATCAAATCTTCAAGTTGAGTCACGACTAACTTTTCAAAACGGTGTATGTGAAAATGGTTCAAAAATATTCAAAAAGCTGCACAGCAAAAACGGTTCGTTCGATTGTTAGACAACTAAAGAAACAAAGTTAGACAACTAAATAAAGATTCCAAAAAAATACACACAGTAAAAAAAATTTTTTTTTTGCATTAAAAAACATAATTTTTGACACAAAAACTCAAATATCTCAAAACCCTATCGGAATACCAACGTAATTTTTTGAGGGAAAACGGTCCATTATATTAGCTATCTACCATAAAAAATTGGTGATGGTAAACCAAAAAAGTTATGACATTTCAAACATGTCACAATTTTCACATTTAGTAGAAAAAAAAAATTTTTTTTCGGTGTAAATTATCACGGGAACCGCAGTTTGTTGCTGATTTTATTGTTAAGGGCCTTGCGTGAATTAAACAAGTCGTTTTCATGTATTCATTAGTATTATGTATATTATATGTATAAATATTATGTATATGTATAAATATTATATGTATATGTATATATGTATAAATTAAAATGAATTAACAGATTACACGAAAATAATTTTTTTTTACCAGGATATTTTTTTTTAGAGTATGATCGATGAGTTTCTAAATGTTATATATAAACTTTAAAAGTTTTGGATTTGGGTATGCGTTATGAGATCATGAAAACATTTTATTAATACTTATTTATTTATTTATTGTTATTCAATTTTTTTACAATATCGAACACTTTTGCATCATTATCAGTACAGTTCGAGTATAGTTTTGCTTTAATTTTATTTTCTGACAAAGGAATGAAACAGTGAAATTTTTGGGTTCCTTGGATCGTTTTCGCGTTATTATATTGCTCGCTGAGCTCTGATGCCGTTAATTCGTACTCTTCAGTAGTAGTAAAACAAAATGATAATTTTGTTAAATCTTCTTCTTTTCTGCGATTCGCCCAATCAAATAGTTCTTTTGCAGTTTTAATTGGATGCTCACGTTCTTTGGCTAAACTTGCTCTTGTGGCCATGCGCTTTATGGTTCCTCCAATAGCATCACAAGGACCTTTGCCATGTGACGTAGCAAAGAAATGCCATTCTGCATCAATTCCGTACTTTGATTTAAATTTACATAGGCTCGAAAAATTCTTACGGTTTTTGTACTGCGATGCTGCTCCATCAGACATGAAATATATCTTTCTGATTTCTTTATCCTTATCAACGCGTAAAAAGTTAATCATTTTGGCAATGAACAAATTTACAGATACTGAGTCGTGTCTTAAATCTTCGGAAATTACAATAAAACTAAAATGTTCAATTTGCGTACTTCCATTGAAATAAATAACGAATGGATGAATTGTAGCTTGTTGTACGCTCCAGTGATGGGACTGCACTTCATCTTGCAATACAAAGCTATAGTTTTCAGAAAAATCACAAATGACTAAAAATTCACCATCTTGTAATGTATTTTTCGTATTTTTTAAAAAGCGGGATTGCTCTGTTTTAATAAAGTCGTGAGGAATTAAACTTTCTAATTTCAAGCAAAAAAAATGACACAAACTCATCTACAGGTTTTACAATAGTTTCTAGGTCACACCTATCCGTGGTCACCCATTGCTCAAATGATAACTGATCAATATAATTTTCTTCAAACTCAGCGAATAAAGTATTTTCCAATGATGAAGAATCTGGACAATCCGAACAAGATCGTAGATAGCAATTTGATGTTGTATTTTCACACAAAAGACTACCAGTTAACATTTTAATATCCTTTGATAAATTGATTCTTTTCAAACTATGTAAGATTAGGTTAATATTTTCGTGTGTTGTGCACACACAAACATTATGTGTTCCTGAATTGGATAGAAGCTTGCATTGCCTTGGACGAAGGCTTGCAAATGAGGAAAATCCTACCTTAATATTTTCGTTAATTTCCTTGAAGCGTGTATACGCTTCTTTCAAAGTAGTCATCATTAATCGTTTTTGGATTGCTTGACGCTTTCCATCTTTTTTTACAGATACATAATCTTTTTGGCCAGGCATAGCTCTACTTACTTCATCGTCTTCAAAATATTGAATTATTTTTTCTTTTGTCTCATCTGTTAATGAAGTACTCGACCTAGCATTTTTGGTTGCAAGACAGTTATTTTTGAATTGTTTTGCCTCTTTTGCTGTATTTCTATTGGTTTTGAACTCATCAATGGCGTCTTGAATAGACCACGAGCTTGGCAGCATCGACAAAATCAATAATTTTTCTTTCCTTGTCGTGGCTAGATTCGAGAACCTTTCCTTCATATTCATAATTACCTCATCGTAGTATGTATTTTCCACATCCTCAGGTCCTAATTTGAAGAGGTTTCTTCGTACAGCTTCGTTGATTTCACGGTATTTTTTCTCGGGATAATTGACGTAACCCATCTTCGTCCATTTAATCGGAGTCACTTTTATTCCAGCTATCCCTTCGTTGAAGCGTTCGATGTTGACCTTCTGGATGCACTCATCTTCTGATTGATTTGTTGAAACAGATGTCGCTGATGGTACCGTGGCAAGACTATCTGCACTTGGTACTTCTGGTAACTCCTCAGTTGTCGGTGCATCTAGTAATTCCTCAGTTGTTGTTGTTTTCGAACTTCCTGCAACCTGATCCACCGATGATGTACAGATTGCCCGTTTGTCAACGTTTAAACGGCAGGACGTACAAATGCGTAAATTTGTATTCAATGTAGACATTGGAGCATAACCAGCCGCTTTCAGTTTATCTATGGTGCTTTCGGTGAGATTTCGTAGCTCTTTCGAACACTTTTTTCTGCAAACGGCCTGCAACAGTTGAGAAAGCGACTACTCATGTTGCTCGTTAGATTTTAATAAACAAAATCACTTTTAAGTTTTTACTGACTAGTTTGGTGTCGTTTGCTTGACTGAAGAAAAATTTTACAATTAAATCTTTTATAACCATAGTGGTAGTATATTTTTAGCTTTTTCGTGAGTATGTTCATGGTATGTACCTATCATGTTTTTGATGTTGTTGAAGTTACTCGCTTTCTCCCAAATATGATTAACAAAGTCTATTCTCAACCAAGGCGGGTCTATACCCAGGTGTAATCAGATTTTATCTTTGTGGAGAAAACCAGCGCCGAGAAAACCGACCTGCTTTACGTATACTAGATCACCTGGGTATAGACCCGCCTTGTTCTCTACGAGGTAAACTTTTTGCAGGTAAACTAGTCGTATACCTGTATAGAAAACTTTTTGGTAGCTTTTGTCTTCAATATTAGATTTCTTATAGGTTTCTTTTATCAAAAGGTTTCAACACTATTGAGAGAATTTTTCTTCAGTTACGTACAATAAAAAATATGACACTATCAAGACTTTAGATCACAACACTGGATCGCGTCTAACTTTCTAATAGATGCTATAATAGTTATGAATAATTAAATAAAATATCATGAAAACAACTTGTTAACCTCATGTGCTACCCTTAACAAAAAATTCAGCAACAAACTGCGGTCCTAAAAAAAATTAACAATGAAAAAAAAAAATATTTCACTAAGTGTCAAATTTGTGAAATATTTGAAATGTCATAACTTTTTTGTTTATTGGCTTACCATCACCAAATTTTTATGGTAGATAGCTAATACAATGGACCGTTTTCCCTCAAAAAAATACGTTGGTATTCCGATAGGGTTTTGAGATATTTGAGTTTTTGTGACAAAAATGATGTTTTTTAATGCAAAAAAAAAATTTTTACTGTGTGTATTTTTTTTTTTTTTGAATCTTTATTTAGTTGTCTAACTTTGTTTCTTTAGTTGTCTAACAATCGAACGAACCGTTTTTGCTGTGCAGCTTTTTGAATATTTTTGAACCATTTTCACATACACCCTTTTGAAAAGTTAGTCGTGACTCAACTTGAAGATTTGATATCGGAAAATGACGATTTAGATGGAACTGAAAAACTGTGCAAGTTTCAGATATTTTTGAAATGGTCGATCAGAATCGACTTGCATGCCTCCGTGGAATCCCTCAGTAGTTTGTTTGTTCTTTTTTGTAATTTGTTACAAATTTCTTCAGACATGCCCGATTTATTTCAACAGATTCTTCCAAAAAATTCTACAGCAATATGATTGATTATTTTTGTTATAATCATCTTAGTAATTTAGTTAGATATTTCTCGGAGATGTTTCTATAGATGTTTTATTGGAAATTACTTTAGGATTTCTGTTACAAATTTTACCCCGATTTATTCAAGAATTTCTCCAGTGATTTTTTTAAAGAATTTCCTTGACAGTTCGCTGGAGATATACATGAATAAATTCTTCGAAGGAATCTCTCGAGAAACTTCTGAAGGTATTCTCAACATTCCAGAAGTCGCGCTGATGTATTTTGTAGAGATGGTCGGGTTTCACATTTTTCAAACCCAAACCCGACCCGTACCCGACTTATTTTAGTTCTTCAAACCCGGACCCGACCCGAACCCGGGAAAATAATTGAAAGTCAAACCCGACCCGACCTGAAGCCGAAATCATTACGCTGTGTAAACCAGAACCCGACCCGAAACCCGATTTTTTTTTTGTAAAAAAAAAACCCGAATAAAACCCGAGCTCGAAAAGGTGGTAAATTCATCGTTTCTGATGCATAGGGAAGCTTTCAGGTTGCTACTCTGTTTACAATTCTCACGAAACCCGACTCAACCCGACTTTTTTCAAGCCCGAACCCGACCCGTACCCGATAATTTTGTAGCCGTCAAACCCGATCCGAACCCGAACCCGAAAATTTTCAAAATTTCAAATCCGAACCCGACCTGCACCCGTCGGGTTCGGGTTCGGATCGGGTATCGGTTTCGAAAACCCGAGACCCGATCACCCCTAGTATTTTCATTTTGTACAACACATGTGTATAAACCTGGTGCTTTTCTTGCGCAGCATCATTGTGGTACTTCTGAGGTGGTAAACCTTATCTTTTCAGTCACCTTATAATTCCTGTCTTATCTCTTTTTGGCCCTCTTTTTTCAGGCATGAGGTAAAGTTCATATTTTCAGGACACTCTTGTGCGATCAACCCTGGTAGCGTTACTGGAGTAAATTCAATATGTTTCTTGGTTTAACAGTACCTTTGGTTTAACAGTACCTATGTTGTGTTAGCAGAAATGCGTATAACAACTTGTCTTGCTCAATGGTAGATAGGGTAGGTGTACCAGTTATGGACATAATAGTTCCCTATTTCGCCATACGTGATTACTTGACTATCTTCACATTTAAAAAAAAATGTGTGTTGTAATAGTAAGATTTGAGATCAATCTTGATGTTAAAACATTCTAAAAGTTTTAAAATGTGTTATGTGAGTTTCTACCATAAATGAAAATGTCAAGGACATTCATAAAAGCTGGCCAACCCCATGGCGCTGTGTACAATTAAATTAAACGGTTTTAATTAAAGTCATATCTTTACAGTTCCAAAACCGATCACCAATCAAAATCAGCAGTATGCCTTATGGATGGTACATCCTTGAGAGTTTATTGCGGAGGTGGCGAAAACTTCGTCACTAGCATCGAATGCCCGATTTCGAACGTATGGATATCTAATCACGGTATCCTGCTGGAGAAAGAACCTTCCAGTGCCGTGTTGGAAACACATTCCATTCCAATGCCGAGGCTGTTCTCGCTCACCCATCCGCTCGATGAAATGTGTCCCGTTCTCATCAAAATGAACAACTCAACTTCGTACTTAACCGAGGCGGAGTATCGAGTTGTGTTTTCTTGCGAAGAGAACAATTTAGTGCTCATGTTTGACGAAAAAATTGGGAAGCATTTTGTCTGCTTTTTACGCAAGGCAACCGATGAGGAAAAACACGACATAGGATGCGGAAGTGACAGCGTTTCGCTATCAAATACCGTATTCAACATTACGGGACATTTCTCCCATCAAGCTACGACGCCGCAACCATCAGCAGCAACGCCTCAGTCGTTCTACAAGAGTTCACGTAAGTAAAACCCTGGGCTTATACGGTTATTCACATATTTTGCACATTGTCATACATTGGCATACAGTCATATTGTATAAAGTAACCTCTGTGACAGTTTCAAACTGCAATAAAAAAAGATTTAGAATTAATTCGACGTAGACCTAAAAATAACTAAATTTAAACACCGTCAATTTACTTATCAGGTGGGGCAAGTGAAAAGTTTATCATTAGAGATTGAATTTGAGTTTTCTCTTTAAGTAGCCATAAGTAAACATGGTTCGCAATTATCATAGAAAAACATAACGTGCTGATAATTCAAGAAACACTATACTCAAGCGTTAAAAGCTATTAGAAATCATGGAACTTCTCTAAAATATGTTGCTAAACATTACAATATTAATATGTCTACTTCGGGCAGCCAATTAAAAGGAAGACGTTGACTAAAAAGTTGCAATATTAGAGAACACACGGAAATGTCTATGTAAGCTAGTCCAAAACATAAAAATGGGGTATAGGTCTATCCACATAAAAAAAGATTCTAACTACGTTATTGAAGGATTCCGTTTGATTTCTCCCGAAGAGTTATCCGACGTCATATCCGACTTTCTCAAAAACAAATAACGAGCGGTGGAAATTCTACAAAGCAGAAATGCAATTGCTGTCCTATAATGTAAGAACTAACATTGGAAATGTTGCAGTTATAATGTTGTCGAATCATTTCAACTAACATAACTGAACAGAAGAAAATTCAAGTGGAAAGAATAACATTTTCTTTGTTTACATTTTACTTATGTTATTGTTCATTGGGAAGCCTTAACAAATGTTAAAGCTAATAGAAATCGTGAATATAACTGTTTGTTTTTGAAAATATTGTTCAAAACGGTAAACTTTTCACTTGCCCCACTTTTGGGACAAGTGAAAAGTAAGGAGACATTTTTCAAAAACTTTTTCTGTATTTTTTTCTTCAATTTTTCACAAAACTATATTAGCACTGAGTAGCCATTTGGCATATTTGGCTATTTAATATGACATGCAAAATGTGATGACCTATTGGCGATGCTTAGCAATTAATGTATTTCTATCAGTTTTAGCACGCCACAGCACATCAAAACTGGGTCAGCTAAGTTTCGGAGCCACCAACAGCAGTCCCTACGCCAATAACTTGCAATTTGGCCAGGTAGGCTCGTTCAATCTGACCGCAGCTGGTACGGCCGGTATTACCAATCGAAGTCACATACAGGGGCATCCCGCGGCTGCTACGACACCGCTGTCAAGATTACAATCGACTTTGGGCACATCCGTCTCACTGATGGACGTTCGGAAAATGGGTCAAGCTGAACCGTCGAAACCGATCGTCCCCGAGCACTGTCTGGAGCATGTTTGGACCGACAACATTAGCCAGTGGAAGTAAGTAAAATTGTAGTTTTTAGATTTATTCCATGGGTTACAAATATCCACAGGACCGTGTGACCATCTAAATTTTGACAAGTGAAGCTTCCTTTTTTGTCGGGTGATACTTTCCCAGTTGTGCACAGGTCTTCTTCTCTTTTTTTTTAGTTATACCAGTTATACTACAAGATTTCATCTAACATTTTTGCTAGGTGAACATCTGGTCCGTTATTGTTGAGAGTCCCTCGCGAAAACCAATCTGGTATTCTAGTGCTTCCAATCTTTCAACAGTATGCGCGACCGTATTTTGTACGCCAAATTCAGCTTGGTATTGGCGCACACAGTCTGTACACTGTAATGTAAATTGAACGTATGAAGCCACCCATAAAGTGCTGGGCATTTGTTCGTCCTCCCATATCTTCAGAAGTAAGAAAGATAAATGTTTAAATAGCTTATGTTTTGTTTTCTTTGCAGGGAATTCCCAGAAATGGCGTCGAAAGGCTTCATTCACGTTGATTTGGTTGGTGATACCTATATGTGTTTCTTGCTGCCTCGTTCCGAGAAATTGAGCCTAGTGTGGATTGATGATACATCCAGCAATCTTATTCAAATATCACCAGCAACCGTTGCCGCTCAAATTCCTGCAGTGGATGCGGTTTGTATGAAACGTCTGAATATGATTGCAGTGTTAGCACCTTGCGGGACACTCATGTTGTACTCCGGCCCAACCCAGGTCGGTAAAGTGCACGTGGCCGGTATTCTAAGTAGTTTTGTTACATCAAGTGCCCTGAGTACGTCCTTTGCGGCATCTCAAGGATTTCCACGGCGCAGCAGTTTGCTACCAACGGTTCCACCAGCTCAAGCCGAAACAAGATTCGACGAGGAGCTGCATATGCTCTCTCCTGTTCAACCATTGCACGCTGCTGCTACTTCGTCACGTTTGAGCAACTGCTCGAGCATCCGAGATGGATCGGGAAATCGATTGACGCTGGTATTTAACAATGATAAGATGTTCCGTATATCACTACCGATTATGAGCGAGTCTCAGCTCGTATCACGATGCTTGCTAGCATTGAGAGAAACCCTCCCGAAGCATTTGGCTTTGGAACTTATGATCCGATGGTATGGTACTAAGAATGCGCCTGGTTCAAAAGATTTCGACGGGAACCGAGAATGGGAAATCTTTTCCGGAATGGTATTTCAACAGATGGGTCGACCATTTCCACCTCTTGATAGTAGGCTAAATAAGTCTAACTCCAAATCATCGCTTGACGAACCGAAAAAACGGCGTAAGAGCGAAAACTGCCTTGGTACTGATAATGATTGGCAGTACTTGTTGATGCAAAGTGGAAAAACGAACACCCCAGTCAAAGAAATGGACACAGCTGCTCCAGTTGCATACAGTTCAAACAAACCGTTGTTTGGATATATTCCCAGTATTTTATACGCTTTACATTTGGTGTACGAAGACCTCAAATTGGAACCGATGATGCGGAACGAACTTAAACTGCTATCAGAGTTCCTCTTCGAACTATCATCGGATGTTAAGCTAGAAAAGTTTCAGCTGCATTACTACTTAGACTTCCAGCACTTAGTTGATCTACGCTCTTGTTGTTTCATAAAGGAGGAAGACAGAACAAAGTTTATCAATCCAAATGATACAGATTTTGAAAACATCCCAAAAATCTTTCCCTACATCCACATGCTTATTGCGAATCCCAACAAGCCTGAACTGAGCAACTATCCTTGTATCGAAAGAATTAACAATCGCAGTCGAGACATTATACTTATCATTGCGTATTTGTATCGAGTGAAAGGCCTGACGAAGTGGATTACCAAACAGTTTGAAAAACTTTCGGTAGGTTTGAACCTCAACTTGACGGACGATATCGATCAAATGATGGCCAACGTAATCATCAAATTACTCTTGAAACGCGGATACAATCGGGTAAACATAGAAAAGCTCCCTGTCAGCATTCATTATCTGATCGCACAGTACCTTGAAACGTATCGCAACAAGCCAATCAACATCTATGAGGCAGATGTGTATGAATTGCTCCTCAGACCTGAACTCTATGCTCATGCAACTTTCGACGCCGAAAATCAGACTACTCGGAGTAAAAAGCACACCAGTGGATTGAAGGAAAATTCACTCACGCTTCGTCGAAAGCCGCAACCGGAGGTTATACCGAAGAATGAAGTAAAACAAGAGGAAAACGGAATGGAGAACATCGACACCAAATTGTTACGGTTACGTTTCCCCGATGACCTGAGGATCAACGACGTAAAATCTTTCCTCAATAGCTCACAGCCGGTCACCATTGATATCGTACAAGCGCCCAACGTTTCAGACCATGAGTTCATCGAGGAACAAGAGAAACAGTTGTACGCGTTGTGCATTCGTACGATGGCCCTCCCGGTTGGTCGGGGAATGTTCACATTGAGGGCCAGTCGACCAACCGCCACCCAGACGCTTCCAATTCCCAAGTTGTGTCTAACTGGTAAGGAAATTCATAGAGGTGCGACTATAGAGATACAACAGCTAGAGGTTCCTCCCAATATGAACCTTTGGCCCACATTCCATAACGGTGTCGCTGCGGGTCTACGAATCTGCTCGGATACACCGGACATTGATTCGACCTGGATTACGTACAACAAGCCGAAAGGAGTGGCGGATATTCCGACAGAGCACGCCGGCTTTTTGATGGCACTTGGTCTCAATGGTCATCTGAAGTCGCTTTCGTTCATGAGCATTTATGAATATCTGGTGAAATGTGATGAAATGATCAGTCTAGGACTGTTGCTTGGCATTTCGGCTGCCCATAGAGGTACGATGGACGTCAAAGCCACAAAGTTACTAAGCGTGCATACCGAAGCTTTGTTGCCACCAACTGCAGTAGAATTGGACATTTCGCAAAACATACAGGTTGCTTCATTAATGGGCATCGGACTAGTGTATCAGGGAACGGCCAAACGACACATAGCCGAGGTGCTATTACAAGAAATAGGACGACCTCCTGGCCCGGAGATGGAAAACTACGTAGAGCGAGAATCGTATGCCCTCACTGCTGGTCTAGCCTTGGGATTGGTGACCTTGGAACAAGGCGAGAAATCCACGGCGCTGCGCGATTTGGACATTCCAGACACCTTGCACTACTACATGGTTGGAGGAAACCGACGTCCTCTGGTAGGAGCCCAGAAAGAAAAATATAAACTGCCTTCCTTCCAAATCAAGGAAGGCGATACCGTGAATATCGATGTAACTGCCCCGGGGGCCACCCTTGCTCTCGGATTGATGTATTTCCGCACAGGAAATGAAGCTATCGCCAATTGGATGAAACCTCCGGATACCACCTATCTACTGGATTTCATTCGACCGGATTTGCTGTTGCTCCGAATTGTCGCGAAAAATCTTATCATGTGGCACGAGATAGACGCATCTACCGACTGGGTTTACAGCCAAATTCCGCGTGCGTTATCGGAATTGATCAGGAATCGCCTACCTACCGATCACCAGTCTCAGCCAACCGACCACGAAGCACAGTGTCAAGCTTATTGTAATATTGTGTGCGGGGCAGCCATTTGTATTGGCCTTAAATACGCTGGAACGGCTGATGAACGCGCCTTCACGACATTGCACTTTCTGTTGAAGTACATTCTCGGCCTGAGTGGTCGTCCTTTCGGAGATTTTGCAGGCAAGCAGACGCTTGAAAATTGCACGATCATGATTCTCCTCTCGCTATCTCTGGTGCAGGCTGGAACTGGCGATCTCAGAGTACTACGAGCAATCCGAATGCTACGATCTAGATTTGGTCAGTGTCATGTCACCTATGGATCTCACATGGCTGTACACATGGCTTTGGGATTCCTGTTTCTCGGCGCTGGACGCTACACTCTCTCACGCTCTCCTGAAGCAATCGCCGCATTGATCTGTTCGATCTTTCCGAAGTTCCCCATCCACAGCAATGACAACCGTTATCACCTGCAAGCTTTTCGTCATCTGTATGTACTAGCGATAGAACCGCGGCTGTTTCTCCCACGGGACATTGATACCGGAAAGCTGTGCTTGTGCGAAATGTACTACTTAGAGAAGGGCAAGACCGAACCGGTCAAGGTGCTGGCGCCTTGTATGCTTCCCGAGCTTCACACTCTCAGCAAAGTGTATGTTAAAGATTCCAACTATTGGCACGTGTACTTCGACCAGGAGAATTGGCGTGATTTGGAGTGAGTATTTAACTTTAAGCATATTTACAATTCCATGCATGTTTTATTAACCCTTAATTCAAAAAGCCGGGACAAACCTTAAATTTTCAAGAGGTCACAATTCGGATACCTTTTTAATTAATTAACTTTCAACGCTCCGTCATCGTAATCATCGTTATCATCGAAATTTCATAAGCAATTTTCCTGTTCAAAACTAAAAATTATTCGATGTAAATGTGTTCATTGTGTTTCGGTTGGAGAATAGACTACAGTGAACACATTTTCCTGTAATTTTTCTTAATTTTGAACAAAAAACTGTTTTTGAAAATTCCGAAATCAATTACGGATCCTGCCCCCTTAATCAAATTGAAACAAATTTTATAGTAGGAATCCCTTCTCAGAGAGATGAAAAAAACGGGTACTCGAGGGCATCTTGCCGAACTGCGATTGTTTATCGCAGCTTTTTTGTTTTGGAACTTTCTTTTCATGATAGTTTTTGAACAGTATAGTAATAATTGCTTTTTTGAAGACGTTCAAGATGTTCCTCATTGTGGTTACATTAGGTGGGAAAAGGCCATTTAGCATAGTGGAAATTTAGGCATAATGGTCATTTGTCATAAGCATATATCCTTTCTTCCAAAATATGCTTGTTTTTTGATGAAACAACTTTATGCCAAATGTCTTTTATGCCGGTCCTATAACATTTCCCCGAATACCATAACCCCGAAAACCATCTCTTCAAAAACCAGTACCCCGAATGCAACGTTACCCCGAATGATACATTAGTGCGACACTTTTACGAAAGTTGCAGAACGTTTTTTTTTAAATAGTTTTTAAACAAAATTCGTTTTTTTAAGACTTTTAAGATTAGGTGGTAAAGGGTCATTTGGTATAGTGTAAATTTAAGCATAATGCTCAATTGGCATAAGCATAATAATATCCCTTTTTCCAAAATAAGCTTATTCTTGATGACACAATTTTATGTCAAGTCCTAATGCCAATTGACCCAAGCCCAATAATGTCGTATTAGACAGAGTCTATGAATGGAGAGTTGCGCAAAGAGAACTGGCACCAAGTTCTCCTATCACTAATCATTTAATTATTATGGCCACCTATTTTACTATGTGTGCTTTCCAGTGACTTCACTCAAATGCACTCTCATTTCGAATGTTGTTTTTGACAAAGTCGCAAAGAACGAAATTGAAATTGGTTTGTAATTATAGAGTAATAACAATGAAATGTTTAATAGAGAATTGCAACAACACATACGACAAACAGCATGAACTCAAAACCTTGATCTTTTTCGGTTTCCGCATGACGAGCAACTGAAAAAACAGTTTTTGGTGTTTATCTTTGGGTTGACAATTGTTACCTTTGCCAGATAAAGACAGGGCAAAGTTCATTATGAAGGATCTACGTGATTTTTCACGTAGTTATGACGTTTGGATTATTTTGAGTGTGGTGTTAGGGCGTTTGCATAGTTTAACCCTCTCTTTCCCATGGTAGCACAGGTGATCCACCGATTTTCAACGAACGCGGGCCAAACCGAATTGGTACGAGTAGCTCAATAATAATTGGAATAAATTTATACGCTCATTTGTCTTATCAAACATCGATATAAGTGACCTAAGGGTCAAACTATTGAAAAACAATCAAGTAACTATTGAAAAACAATCATTTTTTTTTATTGTGGTTTTGAATAATATGGCTTATTTGGAACAACTTTTGTTCAAGCACTTTCAAGAAACGCCATTTTGATAGTTAAATTGTCGAACAAAGCTGTGGGAAAGAAAGGGTTAAGGACATATCTCCTTCAGTACCAAAATGGGTCGTCCGATAGATTTTGCTCGCGGTTTCGCGCGTGTTCTCGTCGCTGGAGATTTTTTTTCCCTGCTTCGTGAAGCCCAAGCAGGACAGTTAAGTTTTGCGTCGTCCGATAGATTTTGCTCACGATTTCGCGCGTGTTTGCGTCGCTGGAGATTTTTTTTCCTGTTTTGGAGCGTCTTGCTGGGTAGTGCTTCGTGAAGCCCAAGCAGGACAGTTTGGTTTTGCGTCGTCCGATAGATTTTGCTCACGGTTTCGCGCGTGTTTTTGTCGCCGGAGATTTTTTTTACGCGTATCGTTATTTTATACAATCCGATGACTCTGGAGGGATCGGTTTTGCTTTTTACTGGCTATTGAGCAAAAATATTACTGCACAATCGACAAGCATTTCGCGAAACACTATTTATACTAAAAATAAACTATTGTTTTCTCTTTTGATTGCCAGCATTCAAAAGATTAAATTGAAAACACTTAAACAACAAATGTTTATGGTCTATCGCCAGCTTTCTAGGCGAATCCTGACAATATACCTTCCCCAACCTCCAACTCCGTAGCACTTATGATGGTGTCGCTGAGTCGGTGGCCTCTCATTAAGTAAGTGCTACATCAACATTTCCTTCCCCTATCCCAAGTAACGGTAAAGATGAGCGTGGCCGGGAATAGTGATATTCATGCTTTTAGTATTCTTGTTTATGATTTGAACAAGGTATACTCCCCTGCCTTGTTCCTGAAAGTAGTCAGGATGAGATTATTAAAAAGAAACATGAATGTTGCTAGTATCCGATCTACGAAGTATACCGTAACTACGCTAACGCTAACGCTAACGAGCAACTGAAAAAACAGTGAATTTCTTTTAACCGTTCGCTGCCCCTCTGGGAATTGACCAAAAACAGTCGCATCTGTAGCGTAAATCTAGGTTGAATAACTAATATACAGTTTTCAAACTATCCAATTTTGTATAGTTTATTAAATTTCAGTTGTATTTCAACTATGAAACGGAGTTGGTTTCGATCAATGATACAATGATTTTCAAGCCCGCGGTAGAACTTTGACAGTTGCGGTAGAACTTGGCGGCTACCGCAGAACGAAAATTTTTCAAAGGAACCGCAATATACCGTAACTTAAACCGTAGCAATATTTTTTTATTTCGTGACGATAACAATACTTTTCTCGTCCCAAAACGTGTTTGTTTATTTTGATCGATTGGTTGACGATTTGACGGTTCAATAGGTAGACTTGGTTTCAGTCTTCGCGCAACTCTCCATTCATAGACTATGGGGCTAGGGTAATATGTGAAGAGTTCTTGTTACTGGCAACAATTTCTGAAGATGAATCTATTGTACCTAACAGATGGTTAAAGACTCGGAGTCTGTCAATCTCGAGAATACTCTGGAAGCCATGATAACTGATGAGTAGACCTATTCAAATGTCTGGAAGTTCCTCAGTCAACCAATATTTTGATTTTTCATGTCAAAATGAACTTCTGGTCAAAATTTCAGTCAATTTGGAGAAAATTTAGATGTGCTTCAAATCAATTATGTGTTTTTGGACTATTTTCAAGCTTTGAAAATTCACAACTACTGAACGGAACATTAAAACTTATCGGAAATACCTCTACATAATAGTTTATTCCATTCTACAAACTTTTGTCCAACACGGTTTTATGATTGGAGCAAGTTTAAACATAGTTTGGTTGAGGTTTTGTGCTTCAACTGGTTCTTGAAAATCACTATTTTTAGGGAGTGTTCTCCCCGAAAAACATACCTGTATGAAAGTTTCGGATTTTGAATTTCCAGAACATGATGATTATTTATTTATTTTTAAAACTCAATCCCGTTTAAAGATACCTTTTATCTTACGAAAATAAATTGTAAAAAGTAGATAATTAGGAAGCACATTCGTAAATCCGCTGTGGGTGAGCCAAGAACACCACCGTGAGCTTCAAGGAATGTAAAAAATGAACACGTTAGCACTGCTTTTTCTCAGTCGATGACAAAGTTGTTTTCTGTCACTATCAACGCTTGAAATTTGCTGATTTGTACAGGCCGACTGCGATACAATTCGGATCATTCCTTATCACATCAACATCATGCTGTCTACTGGCGATAGACTATGGATATCACTGATGGGTCAAGTTTAGCCTTAAATTAAGCAAATAAATGGCAATTTATCTGTACGATATTCTTGATAGTGCTGCAAACGGATTGAAACCGTGTGTTGGTCACTAAAACACATTAATAGTGTGGGTAATTGCCACGTGATCACTCATTCTGCATTGTTTGTGATTTGATTGTGATCTAGATCATTGATTGTGATCTAGAGTGCGATGTCGCAGCGGTGATGCGTTGATGGTTGCCAGATCAAAATGATATTGATAGTTCGTAACTGATAATGATAGTTATAGTCCATCAGCCATCAGCTGATATGACAGATATTGTGCAACTCTGGTCGATGATAATGATTGTTTTCAAATCGTTCTGAATAGTCAGTGAATTGCGATCAAAACAATCGTTACTCGGAAAGAAAAATCAATGCTAAATAATTTGTTCAATTCATTCATTCGACGGTACATGTGTTATACACGATTTAACTTTCATCAGATTGGGATGGGTTGTTCGATCTTTGGGCATTTTTTGTAATTTATTTCCTAAAGCAACATGTAAGCTGTTAATGGTTAATGATTTCATAGATTTATTATGTTTGTTTCCCGTTGACTAGGGCCTGGAAAATAAATTCGGATGTGTGTTTTTTTATAGCATACATATTCAACAAAACCATGATTTCTGGGTACTGTGGAGAACAAATATTGATCAATCGATGTTTAAACTTAATTTAATCTTATTGACGTGTTCGAGAAACTTTAACAGAATAAAATTAGCTTTCAATAGGTGGCAATCCCAAGTAACAATGCTAGCTGAATACATGCTTATTCAGCTAAAATTTTGTTTATACAGCTTATTTTCAGCTGAATAAACTGTTATTCAGCTACCAATGTTATCTGGGATAGCAAGTGATTTTGATTTATGAGTATTGAGTTATGATTTTTCAAACCTTAAAATAAGCCTTAAAACACATTTTCAACTTGAAGCATAGTGAAATCTCTATCAAATGAGCTGAAAATTTGACTAGACATTGTTCTTAGAATGAGCATTCAGAATACTGCTTGACAGGAAGGTTTTCAGGTATTTTTTCAAATATGAACAGGTCTACTGATGAGTACTGATAATTTAAGGTGCAATTAAAAATGAAGCAAATGTCAAAAATGAAAAAGCAGTTTCCGCCCTTGAAATCAACAAATCGGAAAAAATAAAAACACAGCCTTTTTATTTTGAAAATAAAACAGCTGTGTTTTTTTATTTTTTTTTCGATTTGTCGATTTTAACGGAGAAACCTGCTTTTCATTTTTGACATTTGCTCCATTTTTACTTGGGCCTTGAGGACTCACGTGGATGCTAACTACCGTCAAACGGGGTGACTTGCAACACTTTTCAGATATCTTTCTTAATAACTTATAAAATAAACGATATTGTCTTTATTTTTCTTCGTCGTAGTTTCAATGTGGACTATTACTCTCAAATATAAGTAAACAAAAAAAAATACTGCAACTCATACTTCAGTGAAAAATATCAAAATGTTGGGTGTTGCAAGTCACCCCATTTACGGGATGATTTGCAATGCTATATAAGTTGAAAGAAAATATTTTTTTTACACATTTTGAGCATTGTAATTTTTGCCTTTCGTTATTCTTAGATGGTCCTGCAAAAGGTACGGTAGTCTGTTGGTCCTCATTACGTGTCTTTTTTTTGGCTGGGTCATCTTTGTACTTTTTTGTACGCTTAGCAACTATTGATGATGAATTCACTGGAATTTGTTGTTGTAAATCTTCGTCGTCACAACCGGGTGGTTTCAGTGAGGATTCAAATCAAGCATCCTTGAGAACGTTGACGAAAGCGTTGGACCAGGAATTTTCAGCTCCAGTTTCTGTTCCTGGCTCCCGGTAGTTTCCTGAGCAGCTGTTGAGGATTCAAAGGATATATTCCGGTTGTACGGAATCCAGAACGCAAACTGCAATTGTCCAATCTTTCAATCGTCTTCTTAAGAAATCCGAAAAACAATTTTTTTGGTACTGTTCCAGAGAATTTCGCCTAATATTCCAAAATAACTCCATTTGTTTTTCAAAAGGTGGAAGAACACTACGTCAAGTGATTGGCAAAGATTCGTGCTATTCGGCGGAAGAAATACAAATCTTATGTTATATTCCTGGCATGTTTGTATTAGTCGCATAGATAGATGACTTGCCAGATTATCACCGATAAGGATTTTTGGAGCTTGGCAATCCTCGGGATCGTGTTTCTTGAAGTGTGGCAGTGCCACTACGGGGGTACCAGAATCCCCGACGCAGTTCCGGCAAACATCACGGAGGTGCTTGTTTTAATGGAATCGAGGATACGCTCCGCATGCTTTGCACCACGCCGAACGATAACCTTCGTACGTCCCGGATCATCCGTGAGGTTAGTTTCGTCGTAGTTGATGATGAGTTCAGGTTTCACATCCTGAATGTTGGTCCGGATGTCATTTTATGTAAACACGGCCCGCATTTACAGCGGAAAATAAAATAAAGTCGACAATAAAAGAAGACCGTGGATAAGTCCATACTCCACTGCACTATGACGTCACGCATCAATTTTGACAGGTACTGGTCCTGTTGTTTACAGTTACTTAGTACTTTTTTCGAATCATTCTTAATTTCGTGAAAGTTTGCTGCTTGGAGAAGTCAAATCCACTGCAGATACCCACGGATCGTATTATTCTATCTTCCTACCGTGGAAAATCGTCACCATCAGCATGCTGGTGATAGAAATGCGAAGATGAAAAAATGATGGAAAAAAACGACTAAGTCCGAAACGTAAACAACAGGACCAGCAGCTGTCAAATAAGTGAGGTTAGGCTCGTCATATGCAGCGCTCTATTGCTAATTCTCTCATACCGAGCAGGTAGAGGAGAGTGCTGCCGTTGGTCCAATCCATATCCATATCGAAGTCCATTGGTGTGCGGTGGTTCATTTTGCCATGTATATGTGTCGTGTGAGGAAACAGCCTACAAAGAGGGTCAAGTGTGTCTCAGTCATCATCCGATACTGACGAAGGATGGATGTATTCCCCAATACACGGTCCTTCGTGCGGCGTCTTCTGGTGGCTAGACGGAGTTTTTTGTTTAGGGGGAATGGGAATCGAACCCATGACCTTCCGCTTACGAAGCAAAAGCGTAACCTCAAGGCTACGGGACCCCCCAACATTTTGTCTTGATTTCACCTAAAAATGCACGAGAAAATCCTTCAAAGATTGTTTCAAAAATACTGCCAAAGTAGTTCACGAATATTTTTTTTTTCATGCATTCCTTCTTAAATTAATCAAATTAATTTCCTGAAACTCCATAGAGATTGCTTCGAAAATTGTCTGAAACATCATCCCGGAGTTTGCTCCAAAAAATCTTCCGGTAATTTTTTCACTGATATCTCCAGATGTTACTCTAGGATATTTCCCAACAGGAATTGTTACTGGAACTCCTTTTGAAATCAAAAGTTCATTGAGAGTTACACTTAGAATTCCTGCAGCGATATGTATGAGGAATTTATCAGAAGACTTTTAAATACTGAAATGCAAAAAAAATCTTAAAAATCCGGATGCATTTTATTCTAGAAATTCTTGAATTTCTCAGAAACTCATTCTAGGATTTGTCCAATAGTTTTTCAATTGTTAGTGGAATGCTTCAAGTTATTTGCGGAATCCAAGAAGTAATAGATTTAAAAATTCCTTCAGGTTTCATATTAATGGAAAGGCTTTTAGAATTATTCGTTGCTAAATCCCAGTAGTAACCGATTAGGCAGCATTAAGTATAAATTCCCAATTCCATAGCGGTCACGTCATCGAAACAATAATTTGAAACAATAATTCTAGACAGAACAATTTGCTACAAAAACATCTTCGGTAAACAATCGGAGTTCTGAAAAACACCCATGTGTCCACGTTGTTTACGTTACCGTAATTCGGGGTTAAATTTCTCACTGGGATGAATTTGACCATTTAAAAAAAATGGTCCTTTTTGAAAACGATATAGTTTCTAATTTTTCACTGCAACTAGTTTTATTCCTTATCTTACAATAACAAGGGATAACAACTCCGAGGATCAAAACAAACTGAGAAGTTCACAATCAGTTCCGCGGTAAACTTTTTCAAACTTCCACATTCTTTTTAAGTTTTAAGAGAACTTCCAAGAGCATATAAAATTTAGAATAAGTTCCTAGTGGGCAATATCGAGCTTTGATTTTTAAAAACACCATATTTAGTAAAATAATATGATCTTCCACTACACGGAACAAAATTCTGTGGCAAAAATAACTATTTTAGCTGACTACGCCCATTCTTGAAATTACCATGGAAATTCAGACCAATTTACTATGTTTATGGTACACCTCACCGCATTACTGTTTCATTTGACAGAAATAATTTACAACAATCTGATTCCGACTACAGACATGGTAAAATCAAGCGCATTTCTGGTCTGCTGCACACTTAAATTATTTCACCGACCTCAGTAAATTTTTTCGCCGAGAACCCAACAGCTGAGAGCTCGGTAAATTTTAACGCCGAATCTCGGTACTTATTTTACCGAGATTTCGGCAATCCGAATTTTTTGCCGAGATCTCGACGAACTTTACCGAGGTTCGGTAAACGTTTACCGAGATCTCGGTAAAAGTTTTACCGAGAATCGTCAAATTATAACCGAGATATCAGCTGTTGGGTTCTCGGCGAAACCGTTTAAGTGTGTGGAAATTGCCGGTGCGAGCGCTTAAGTTAACCCCCTAAAATGGTAGTTTTTATCGCATAATTTTTTTGCGTGTACAGGTCGGACTCGATTATCCGGAGTATCGATTTTTTTTTTCACTCCGGATAATCGAATCCTCCGGATAATCGAATCACTAAGAAATAAATTGAAATCTTAGATAAAAGAACTTATATATTATCTTTTTTTGATGTTTCATTTATATGATGCGGTGGCGTAGCCAGAAATTATTTCTTGGAATAGTAGGGGTCTTTACAAGAAAAAAAAAGTTTGACTAGCATACACAAAAAAACCCCCCTTTTCTTATATACGTTCAAAACTGCAAAACCATTCATATTGTATATTGCAATACCAAATTATCTCAGATTTATGCATAAAAATTGAAAATCAAGGACATCAAAAAACAAATTCCGGATAATCGAGTCTAAAATTCCGGATAATCGAATCCCGGATAATCGAGTCACCGCATAATCGAGTCTCCGGATAATCGAGTCCGACCTTTACATGTAATCGTTATGCACTATGGATCCAACACCAAGGATCTTGAGTTCAAGTCTAGACGTAAGGACGTAAGTATATGCTATTCAGACAAAGCAACTAATATGCCTACGGTTCATAATCCTCTACTAATTACCATTGAGCTGCCACAAAAGTTGGTTATTCAAAAAAATCTTCTATTTTACATTTTATGAAGGCTTATTTTATAGCTAACAACATTCTCTTCAGCGGCATAAGCGAACCGGTTGTGAACCAGAGTTCGAATAATTACTTAAAAAGTTGCTATGAAAGCTGTTCACAGTTTTTAGAAAAGCTAAAGTATACCATTTTATCCGTACTTTTTATTGCTTGGATAGGTAATCTGTTAACCAAAAAGCAAGCCGCTCTGTTATAAAAACCCCTACACCTTCCGGCCACCTTATGTAAGGGTTTATTCGGTCCACTGTGGGCCAATTTTAAATGCATCATCAATTCCTCCTTCCTTTCATCATTGGTCTGCATCCTGACGTGGCAGGCGCAATTGTTGCCTAAAATAGAAGGCACCAGAACTTATACTTATAGTCATCTGGCTGGTTCGTTGTGTAAGTGCAGCTGATCTGGATACTGTGATACTGGAGTAGCAACCACGGGCAGCCAATCGAGGTCAAGCTCAAGCTCTAAATTATTGTACACTCAAAATAATCCAAATGTCATTGTTACGTAAAAACATACATGGTTTTTTTCCATCGCACTTTTCATGTAGCTCTTACGTGAATCATAGGTAGCCCAGAATGCACGCATGAACTTATGAACTTCGTCCATTCCACTGGCGCTACACGTAAGAGCTACGTGGATTTTCCGGTAGCCTTTACGGTAACGTTTCAATAGGACTAGATGGTTTTGCATTAAATTTAACTGTAATAAAGACCAACCTTATTTCTGTTTTTCTTTATTATTGAGATTTGCAGCCCTAGGCTGGTTCATCTCATATGCATAAAAAGAGGGGGAGATTGTTTCGAGAATACATAATTGTTTTTCTCTTATGGCGAATTTCAAACTTGTGCTGTTGTATCGATTTGCGTCTCATATCCGGGTCCTCGCGAGGTCTGTGTCTGTTTGTTTCCGTGTTGCTTTTTCGGCATTCATTGTTGCAGTTGAGGATATCTCTCGGGGCTCCGCGTCCTGCAGATTTTGAAAGTAGGTTCTACAGGTTGCAGAGCTACAGGGGCCGCTGATTTAAGGTTCCGCGTGCTTGGTTGGTGCCTATATTGCGTCATAAATGTTCGCTTGTTTTAAAAATTTAAGCAGCTTGGCTTGTCTTTCTTTATCTCCACTTCGTGCTGTTTGAACACACGCAGTGTCGTGTTCTCTTCGTAAGAGCTCCAGAGTAGGACAACGCGCAATAAAATGTTCGACGGAGTCGTGGGTGTGGCAGGTTTCGCAAGATATTCTGAATCCGTCCCTATTGGCTCCCATATTATGGGAGAGTCTGGTATGTCCCGTGCGTAATCGGGAAAGGACAATTTGGTCCCTCCGTGATGCTAGGTCGTCCCATCGTTCAACATTAGGTTTGATTTTCCTTGCAAAAGTTGTTTGGTCTTGATGCCAACGAAGAGACCATGAGTCCCAGACCACATTCTTAACCCAAAGCCTTACGTCGTCCGCCGGAAACCTTATTTCTAATAGGCTTTGGAAGAAAACTAATTCCCAATTGAAAAATGTAAACATACTTAAAAGATTGTGATGTTTTTATATTTAATCTGAGCATTTCGAATCACGTTTCCCAAATTTTATAACTTTGGTCTGTCTTGTTGTAGCCTTCGCGTGCGATAATTGATAGAGGTTACAAATCAGGTAAAAATTATGAAGTAATGCAGGGATTCTTCGGTATTCAAAGCATATTTACCTTTGGAATCAATCCTACATAGGGTTTAAAGTTCAGCAGCTTCTGAAGTTCTTCAAAAATCAAGCGGTCGCCATCTTAGGATGTGAGCTCAACACCGAATGTACGTACAATATGCAGATGTCAAAATTAACTTAGGCACCCACGTGAATTTCACGTAAGTGCGATACTTAACCACATTACCACAGTAACAATTACCGAGTCACTGTTTGGTGGCTATGAATGGCTTAGTGATCTTTATCTTGGTCAGGTGAAGTGGAGGCATATTGAATTTGGAATGACCTACGTGATTTTTCACGTAGCAATGACGTTTGGATTTTTTTGAGTGTACTGTTTCCAAGCTTTCCAACGGTATTTCTAGGTGAGGTTTTTAACCAACAGAAAAAAAAAACATAATTCATATAAGATTAGCTTGGTTTTTTGGTTCCCATGCTATTTGTATGGAATGAAAAATTGCTGCAAGTCGATTTTCTTAAAGCTATCTCTGAAAACAAGGTTTACATTTACTTACACTGATACTGACACGAATGCCAAATGTTTGATATAGTATTACTAGTAAATAATATTAAAAAAAATCTTACAGGTATTCCATTGAACAGCTCGAAGATTTAATATGCGTATTTACTATTAAATATGTTTCAATTGAAATTGATTCACGAATCTCCGCCGTTTGAAGATTTCAAGGCTTGTCTCGGGATGTTATGAATCAACAAGAAGGGTCTTTTCAGCTACTCATAGATGCATAACTGTCCTATATAGTGTAACTGTGTCAGGTACAAATCATTGACTTATGCAATTTGTTATTTATTTGTTTCAGGAACATTCTAAAGGCAGGTGGCTGCATAGATTTGAAACAGCGGGCCGGCTGCCTGTCTTACCTGGAGGATCCCAATCGTCTCAAATCGATGCTCACTCAAACTCTGACTACCAGCAAATATAACTCGTGGAAAATCGACGAAAACGGTCTGCTCGCCTTTTCGACGGATCAAAGAATCTCGAACATAGCCACCAAGTTCCTGCTCACGGCGGATCACAACGGAATCGACGAAATTGAAGCAATACCCGCCTCTGAACGGAATATCATCCAAATGTTGATGCTGCAAACCTACGACTGCCTCACGCACGATAAAATGCATGGATTGACGATATTCATGGATTTGATGAATGTTAGTCTATGCACAGTTATGTTTGATTGGTTTTTATATGTCCTTTTTATTTCAGTCTATTGTCAATTTCGACTCATCATGCAATGCTTCCGAGCTTTGGCAGTTCCGTATCATTGCAGCTATCATATCCAAACGTAAATCGATTGCCGAATCGGATATGTTAGTTTCACAAGATATGCTACAATCGATGGTCGACCGGGTCAAGTTGCGAATGGAGGACATATTGAAAGACAGTGGCCACTTGATTCGCTCTTATGTGGTCGGTGTAACTGCGGAACGGTCCCTGGTCGATCTGTTGTCTGAACTGTGCAACGAAGGACGAATGCGAATAGCTCGACTGTTAACTTTCTACGATTTACCCATTAGGATTCTCAGCAGTGATGTGCTAGATCGAATCAGTCAGACTGATTACCTACAGTTTGTATGTGGTATGCAGGAACAGTATCCAGAACTTTCCACCTCTACTGTCTGCCATATGGCAGAAGCTTTGGGGCTGAAATCGGTTCTAGAGAAAATCTAAGCAGTAAGTAGGTATAATTTCTTTATTTGTAACGATAAAGCTTATAAGATTGATTTATCCTGAAGCGTTGTTCACAATTCAGTAGATGGTTTATCACAATTTCCTTTATAAGAATTACATTTAGAATGCTGATCACACTTATTCTATTGTGAGAAACTAGCTCTTATCCAATTAGAGCCGGCAACTAACTTGTAACCAAGTTTATCAAATAGCAGTCTCGAGTTTGTGTTCTTGTCCACGATGAATGCGTTCACTATTCCGCCATCTTGCTGGGCAATTCTTTTTGTCATAGCTTTCGCCAAGATCATACCATAGCCCTTTTGACGATGGTTCGGCATTATTTGTAAATGGCTGAAAAAGAGAATATGCAAATAAAATTAATACGTGCTCATTATAGATTAGATGTTATAGTAGGTCTCTCTTTCAAAGGAAGTCTCTAAAAGTATTTCTATCTTAGCAAAATAGTCTTCCGGTAACTCTTCCACTAATTTATCAAAATGTTTCTCTAGGTTCTTTCAACAAGAGTTGTTTCTAGAAAACCTATTCAAATAGGCTGTTATGCCTAGTGGCCTTTGGTGAGTTGATTAATTAAGCCAAATGGTTTTATACCTACTGCTTTTATGCCATTCGGGATAACCTTGCTATGGACACGACAAGTCTAAGGAAGGTCAGTATAACTTATCTACAGTTAACTCTTGATGATTCGATATCGAGTCATGAACCATACTAAACACTTTATTTCATGGTTTCTAAGATGATCCCTTCAAACAGCTTTCCAATGCATTTCTGTTCCATTACTCGATATTTCAATGAATCGGTGATGCCTCATGATGGTTTCTCTGTAGAGTAAGGTGGGACAAAATCTCGTCAGTAACTTATCCAAATCTCAATTGATTTCCATAACATTTGGACTGAATGTCTCTTACTTGAATAGCATTCGAACCACCGTGACATTTATAATTTTTGTTTTGAATTAAGGTAGAAATCTTTAAAAGAAACTCTTGTCCCACTCGAACTTGTGTCCCATTTTACTCTAATTCCTATCGTAATTTAGCTATTCATGATGAAAAATCTGCCTTATTCCAATTTCAATAGACTTCTTGAAAATTCGTATAGTTCAGATGACGATGTAAGTAAGAATTGTTTTGTCTGAAATGTGTAGAACTTACCCAACGCCTGCAAACTCGTTTTTCAACACCCATCCTACAATCTCGCCGCTGTCTTTGTTGAACAGTCCAAGTCCTCCGTTCAGTTTGATTAGCAGCTCAATGTACTTTTCAGAGTTTGGATAACGGTGAGGCCACAGCTCGTTCATCAAAGTTGAATGAGACGGTTCAAGTTCCCTCATAATCACATCTTTCGGTATCCTACAAATAGATTTACATTAGAAGTTTAGAACAAAGCTAAACATTTAACACTTACTCATAACTTTGCAGCAACGCTTCCTCATTTGTCATCATGTAATATGAACAATCCGATAGTATATCCGGTGTACAATTGACCTTGTCCAAAATGCGGTTCAGAATATCCAAATGTTGGTCACTTACGGCGGCAAATACTGGATTGCATCTATAGTCAATGTAACTCGACTCGGTCAAATACTTCAACAGCTGGCTCGGTTCTTCCTGTAGCGTTTGGAAATAAATCGTCGGATCTTCTTCACCTGTTATTGCTATAAAAGTTCCGGTTTCTTTCGGATTTCCACATCGCGGAGTGTAGAACTTTAAATATGCTCTCGCAGAAAGGCAGCGCTCTTCCACATGGGTTTGCTTTAATTGATCGTCCCATGTTAATTGATTTTTAACGATAAAGTAGAACGGCAATTCGATCGGGCATTTTTTAAAGTACAAGTCCTCCAGAATGACAAGTTCCTGCCGAGAAAGTGGCCGTAAAATATCTTCTGCTTGCTCGATATCGGCCATTGTTTGAACTTGCAATGCGGTAGCTGAAATACGACTAGTGACTGTCGCTAGGACAATAATGGTCAAGTATGTACTGTTATCAACTATAGCTTGTTGAGCGATGTCAATCAAGCTTGTTCTTTATCTGTTTCGCTTTATGAATGATGATTTAGCAAGCATAGCCAACAAAGGGATAGTTTGCAGACAGATATAAATCGCTATGGGAGATAACTGAGTATGATAAGTTGTAGTTATATGTGTTATTAAGTAAATACTAAATAAAAATAAAAAGTGCGAAATAACTAATTTTTTTATAGCTAGGGTAACCAATATATTTTAGACCCCCTGGGCCATTTTCCTGCTAATTTCCCAGTTTAAATCGAAAGACCAACTCAATTCGCATGCCATTTGGAAAGATATAGGACTATTCCGCACTTGCATCAACCGTTTGTACATAGAAAATGTGTTTATTTTATCTGAAATTAATTTAATTTAATAGGTTTTTCCATGCAACCGTTATAACACGTTACACGCAGAAATTGAAGCCGTCAGAAATTTTCCAAATGTAAACAAAAACTTTTTTCAAATTTCTGAACTAAAAGCGAAGAATTTCTTCGGTTTTCCATTGTCAATCGATTGATTAGACTATGGGCAAGCATATTATACAACCAGTGTCGTGGACTTTGTCGCCAAACAATAAAAAAGGCCGGGGGTCCAAAATGTATTGGTGTGTCCAAAATAATGAAAAACAGTGCTTCACAAATCAATTATTTCCGACGTTTTTTAGGTCCTACATGATGGTATGGGCATTTTTATCTCGTACAGAAAGTTTTTCTCTACATTTTGGCATGTTCTTTGAGTTGGTTACGCTGTGCATGGGACATAAAACTAAAATCACTTCCTTATGGGGTCCAAAATACGACCGTTACCCTAAATAACCTACAGCAATCGGTATAAACAAACACTAAATATAGTGGTGGATGTAATTTGGCCCGCCGTTTTCGATCTAGGATGCTTTATTTTGCTTATCTCGTTACATAGAATTTGTCTAACAGCAAATAGTAAGAAGACGAAAAACCGAAATTAGAACTATACCATTTAATTCCAATAGAGCTTGTATCCTTTGACAGATACGCGTCTTCAGTGTCGTGTACTAGTCGAGTCTAGTATTATATTATTATATATAATATTGGCTGAAAAAAAACCTTTTTGAGATGATTTTGTTTGAGATTTCCATATGACTCATGAACTCATGAACATCTTCTCTCCCATACTTAGGAATGTATTAATAAAAATTGGTCTCTTCAACAACTTATTTTATTAAGGTTTGAAGAATGAGTTTTCACTACAACCTTCGGCATCCAATATTTATAGCAATAAAATCGCTTAGAATCATATTGGTGGTGGTTGGTCCCTAGTGATAAATCCTACCTCCGTTCTGGTCACGATCTTCAGATTATCGTGATTCGTCAACATTCGTATTGATAAAGTGGGAGGACAGAAGTAAAATTTGAAAGAAACGAATGCCAGAACAGGTATCCACCGGCGACGCCAAACGGACCAACGTAATGTGGTGTAATCTGGAATTTGTGGATTGAATACTGACACCTATATTTTTTTTTTTTGCCAAGCATCAATATGGATGACTCTCGAGGATTGCTTAACGTAAAAGGGGTTATGACAAGGTTGAGGATTTACTGGGTAAATCCATCACATTGGGGTTATGACTTTGTGTCTAGTCAGGAATAGGGTCTGATTGGTATGGTAGAATGCAATAGAGTTCGGAATTGATAGACAGACTTTGAGGAAAGAAGTTTTCAACGTAAGGCAGCAGCACCTTGGAACTTGGAGGGCGCAGATCTGGAGAGTTGGGCAGCTGTTCATGCTGGGTTACATTATGTAGAAAGTGGAATCTGTTTTGCCGCGCACAAATTATGGGAAGTATTTGAAAATGGCTTCTTGTTTAGATTGTGTAACGCAAGAGAGCATTTTTAGCTCTGCGTTATATTACGAGGTTATTATAGTGCAGGGTCTACTGATGACTGTGTAGGTATTTTAAGGGTGATTAAATGAAAGTTTTGTTGAGGGTAGTTATTGTTGAATTTTAGCATTTCGTAATTGTTTTGAAATGTTTGTCGTACAATGAGAAAGAATTTTGGAATATTTGTTTGGTTATTATTTGCGCTTTTGCACTTGTAAATGTTTTATTTAATAGAGATACTTTGTGTTAGGGAAGTGTAGGAGGATAAATTATAATTTATTAGAATTTTCTGATAGAGGCAGAGTTCACATGTTACTTAGGTATTGGAAAGCAAATGAGAACCACATTAAATAATAGATAAACACTAATGCTCATATTTTTATATTTTTATATTTTCATTTCATCGCGGTCCTCATTGCCCGAGCGGAGACGATAAAACTCGAGTTGGATATAATCGACGCAACTACGATACGGAAAAGAAACAGATGAGAAACTATCGATACATTTATTTAACTATAAAAACCACGTTTTAACGTAATAACTTTATTTATTTCTTCTCGTTTCAGCAATCCAACAGCCAAACCATCTCTACTATCTTTTTCATTTCCTCTTCGTTACATTTATAGTCCCTCTGGTACTGAATCGAATGACGCATTCCGCTTTTTATCAGCGCTGTCTTTGCTGTACGTTGAGCATGGTGTCGGAGGTGGTGTGCTGTGTAAAACATCTGATGTGCTACACGGCACGCTACTTCCGGCATTTTGTTGGCGCGCGGGATGGGCAGTGCTGGTGATGATGTGGAGGGCGCTATTCGGTTTAGTGCCAGAGGGACTATATCTATTTAATGTATCTGAAACTTGTGGGACCGCTTTAAATACCGGCGCCTGCTTGTGGAAGATCCCGGTGTGCTAAACGGTATAGGACATGTTAACGGGGGAGGCTTGGTAGGTCCTCACCTAGCCCGTGTCTAGATAGGCGGACGGATGTCTGCCAGGGTGTGGATCGAGCAATTACAATTACAATAAAATCGCTTAGAATCATATTATTAACCACACCGAACAAAAAAAAAACAAATATTTATTAAGGTTCAAAGCTTGCACCTGCTTCCGGTAGAATAATCAATTTCGGACATTTTACTGTATTTCGAAATTAACAGATAAGATTTTGATTTAGACATTCTAAAAGGAAGTTCTACTGAGATTATTATAATAGGTGTAGTTCATATAAAAATACACAGATAATACAGAAAGGCTAAAGAGAACTGTCGTGGCAACTCTTATAAAAACTCATGGAAACTTCTGGAATCGTTCTTTCGATTAGAGGAATCCCTCAAGGCATGCCTAGGGAAATGTGGTCAATTTCTCAACTAGTTCTTATACTTATCCTACCTACAGCCATCCCCGAAATTTTCTTGAAACAATCCTTTCATAAAGGAACATCCGCAGAGTCTTGAAAAGTAGTTTGAGTATCTAATGGAGTAATCCCAAAATGCATTTATGTGAGACTATCTCGAAAATTTAATATTGAAATTCCGACAGAATGCCTTGTCGAATTCCGCGGCGGAATCCAAACGAACTGGAGTGTTCACCTGAAACCTTTACACAATTTTGCACACCTTCCATCGTCGCTCTTATCAGTTTCGTAAGTTTCCCGTATAACGTACGGTACCAACTGCCGCCCCGGTATGACCTAGAGCGGCTTAAGCAACCGGATGTCGCAACTGGGTACGCGCAGCACCTCAAGGCTGCATTACCGGAAGAGGGTGAGCTGGATAAAACGATTGGTTCGACGAGGAGTGTCGGACGATTTTGGACGAGAAGAATGCAGTGCGGGCGATGATGCTGCAGCAAGGCACCCGTCAAAACGTGGAACGATACAAACAGAAGTGAAGACAGCAAACCCATCTATTCCGGGATAAAATGCGCCGCCTGGAAGATTTGGGTGCGAAGAGATGAAGCAGCTGTATCGTTCTCAAGACACGCGCAAGTTCTACAAGAAACTCAATGCATCCCGCAAAGGCTTTGTGCCGCGGGCCGAAATGTGCCGGGATAAGGATGGAGGTATCTTGACGGACGAACGTGAGGTGATTGAAAAGTGGAAGCAGCACTACGATGAACACCTAAACGGCGCAGAGGAGAAAGATCAAGATAGCAGGAGGAATGGCTTCATCAGTACGGCGGATGAAGGAGACGTGCCAACTCCCACAATAGGTGAAGTTAAGGATGCTATTAAACAGCTCAAGAACAACAAAGCAGCTGGAAAGGATGGTATTGGAGCGGAACTTATTAAAATGGGCCCGGACAGGTTGACCACTTGTCTGCGCCGATTGATAGCCAGGATCTGGGATACAGAACAGCTACCGGAGGAGTGGAAGGAGGGAATAATATACCCAATATACAAAAAGGGTGACAAGTTAGAATGTGAGAACTATCGAGCGATCACCATTGTTAACGCAGCCTATAATGTGCTTTCCCAGATCATCTTCCGTCGTCTATCGCCACTGGCAAGCAGATTTGTGGGAAGTTATCAAGCCGGTTTTGTGGACGGGCGATCGACGACAGACCAAATCTTTATGTTGCGGCAGATCCTCGAGGTGTCGCGAATATCAAGTCCCTACGCACCACCTATTCATCTATTTCAAAGCGGCCTATGATACCATCTAACGCGAAGAGCTATGGAAGATTATGGACGAGAATGGTTTTCCCGGGAAACTGATTAGACTGATCAAAGCAACGATGGATAGTGTACAGTGCTGTGTGAAGATATCGGGTGCATTATCGGACCCATTTGAAACACGCAAAGGACTTCGACAAGGCGATGGTCTTTCCTACCTCCTGTTCAATATTGCACAAGAAGGTGTTTTGAAACGGGCGGGCTTCAACATGCGGGGCACGATCTTCAATAAATCCAGCCAGTCCATCTGCTTTGCTGACGACGTGGACATTGTCGGAAGAACGTTTCAGGTGGTTTCTGAACAGTATACCAGGCTGAAACGTGAAGCAGATCGGGTTGGATTGAAGGTAAATACGTCGAAGACGAAATATCTGCTGGCTGGAGGAACCGAGCGCGATAGAGCTCGCATTGGCAGATGCGTGATGATCGACGGGGATGAGTTCGAGGTGGTGGACGAATTTTTCTACCTCGGATCATTGATAACATCGGATAACAACTGCAGCAGAAATTCGAAGACGTATCATTGCCGGAAGTCGTGCTTACTACGGACTCCACAAGACCTTGCGGTCTGGTAAACTTCACTTCCGTACTAAGTGTACCATGTACAAGACGCTGATAAGACCGGTAGTCCTCTACGGGCATGAGACGTGGACAATGCTCGAAGAGGACCTGCAAGTGCTAGGAGTTTTTGAACGAAGTGTGGTTAGGACGATCTTCGGCGGAGTATGTGAGAACGGCGTATGGAGGAGAAGGATGAACCACGAGCTTGCGCAACTCTACGGTGAACCCAGTATCCAGAAGGTCGCCAAAGCTGGAAGGGTACGATGGGCGGGACACGTTGTGAAAATGCCGGACAACAATCCCGCAAAAATGGTGTTCACCTCAAATCCGGCCGGTACAAGACGAAGGGGAGCGCAACGAGCTAGGTGGTTTGATCAAATGGAGCAGGATGTTGGAAGTGTGGGGCGATCGAGAAACTGGAGGTTAGCAGTCATGGACCGAGTTAAAAAGCAAAAGAGAGTGAATTTCGCCGTGAAATGAGCTATAGGTCACTTCATAGCGATATTATTTCTATTTCGTTCTGCTAGAAAATTCATTCGACAGGAGCTGTTTCTTGTTTTTTAGTTTCCCATAGAAAGAGAACAAAGTTTGACTATTACAATAATTTTATCCATGATTCAAGGAAACATTGTGCGCTACTCGGGATATCCGGATTTTGTTCGGTATGGTAACAAACCATCTGAAATGTTTCCGATTTCATCTAAATGAAATGAGGTACACACGAATGGTTTTGGAAAAACTGAGCTGATGACCACTTCTCTTGAAGCAATCAGATTATATTTAAAAGAACCCGACCTGATTGGTCCTGAAACCGGTGTCGCATGAACAGTATTGTGGAATCGGCCTTTCCCGCCAGGCCGTACGGAACAAATCTGGTGTGAACTATCAAAGGACCATTTCCACTTATTATTTGACAAATCTGGAAGTTTGAGGTGTTGCACGAATTGTTTTGAAAAAAAACTTAGAAAATGGACATTTCCCTCGAGGTATCCGGAGTATGTCCGGTGTAACCCGGTCCAGAATGGTCATGGATATCCAGAACATTTATTTTCTTTCTTGTTTCCATAAATCATGAAGTTTGATAGGTTGTACGAACGGTTTGTACAGCATTGTGGAATTGGCCACTTCCGCCAGGGTGTTCGGAACATGTCCGGTGTGACCAGGTCAATCCCGAATGGTCGTTGAACTTTCTTAAAACCATTTCCACTCATTATTTGACAAATCATGAAGATTGAGGTGTCGCACGAATGGTTCTGATAACATTGTTGGAATGACCACCTCCCCCAGGACTTCCGGAACATATCTGGCACAAGTAAATGGATTGTCGCGTCCAAAGAGGTCATTAGCACTTAATTGGATATGGTTGTATATATTGATAGTGTTTTATGTATAAAAATATCGAATAGCACGAGTAACGAAGTTAAATTGTTTGAAAATTCGTATTTCGACGGGTTCTGACCCCAACGGAATCCGGAATAACTCCGGAACCATTAGGTGAACCGGTTCCGTTTTGCGGCCCTTGCAAATTTAGACAAATCTGGATTGCACGCCATTGGTTTCAAGAAAATCGGTTGGAAAATGACTTTTTAACAGCTGATTGAAGATTTGAAAATCCTCAAACACAGACGTTGGGTACGCATAGGTTAATTGGCGTAAAATTGTGGCGCAGGTCATGTCTTGAAGGACGTAGAGCCAGCAAAAGTAAAGTAAGTAAGTTTCCCGGGAAAGCTGTTCTCGTCCATGATTTTCCATAGCTCTACTCGGTCGATACTATCGTATGCTGCCTTGAAATCGATGAAAAGGTGATGCGTTGGGACATGGTATTCACGACATTTTTGGAGGATTTGCCGTACAGTAAAGATCTAGTCCATTGTCAATCGGCCGTCAACGAAGCCGGCTTGATAACTTCCCACGAGCTCGTTTACTACAGGTGCCAGACGACGGAAGATGATCTGGGATAATACTTTGTAGGCCGCATTTAGAATGGTGATCGCTCGAAAGTTCTCACAATCTAACTTGTCGCCTTTCTTGTAGATGGGGCATATTAACCCTTCCTTCCACTCCTCCGGTATCTGTTTTCCCAGATTGTGCCTATGACCCGATGCAGACAAACGGCCAGCTGCTCCGAGCCCATATTTATGAGTTCAGCTCCGATACCATCTTTACCAGCACTGCCCATAACTGCTTATTTGAAACATTCCGTTACGATAAGTCCTGACGTAGATAATGTCGGAGAAGTGCCGTTCATCAATCAGAACGTGGTCGATTTGTGATTATGTCTGCTGTGGTGATCTTCAGGTGTATCGGTATGGATGGCTGTGTTGGAAGTAGGTGCTACGAATGGCCATATTCTTGCAGGCGGTGGTCCTTCAGCACGTCGGCGAGTATGCGTGTGCTCCTGATGAAGTTGAGAGATTTACAGTTCCATGTACCGAGCTTCCAATCGCTAGTCCCTTTACGTCGCTGTGGTCTTCGCCGATTGTCCCGTATTCTCTCGTTGATTATTTGATGCTTGATTTTTTTACGACTGGCTAGCAGGGCATGACACCAACCCCCTAGATTTCCGAAGAACCATTCCCCAAAAAGGTTGGGAGGACAATAGTGCGCAGTTTAGCTTTAGAGTCCTAGCTTTAGAGCACTCAGACGATGATCAGCCGCCCCTGACATGGCGAACAGACGCTGTTGTGAGCCGCTCGTAACATGGAGTACAGACGCTCCAGGTTTGCAGGAGCAAACCCCCCTTCCCTATCAGTATACAACAAAAGTTCCCACCGGGGTTGGTAACCCTATCTTGCCCAAGGCTACTCGTACCCCGGCCAGTATCACGAGGAAGTACACTGAGCCAACTCTCTTGTTCAATGTTATATGGTAGTCATACACTGAGGCAAAAATCTCGCATGATTTTCATAAGATCACACTAATGAACGCGTTTTTTATTATTTTTTTGTTGGTTCATAAGACACTTGCGTATTTCATTCGACGAGATTGAGATTCATAAGACAAGTGTAATTTTTTCATAACAATCAATTGTCAATGTCATAAGAACGCTTATGAACCTCATTGCTCATCATTGTGAAGAACCACGTGAGGCAAATTTTCTCGGTATAGCCATTTCACTATCAGAAATTCAATATGGCTTCCGAAATGGACGTGTTTGCTGATTTGTCGCTGGCTGACTCCGTTTCTAATGCATCAAAGGGTAAATATTTTCTATTTATCATCAATTCCGCTGTAACTAACACTTTCTTTCGATCAGATTAAGGAATTGGATCCAAAGAATAAGATTTTTGAATGAAAATTCAAAACAGTTTGTATGACGCGTAAGAAATCACAAACCCCCCTCATCCATTAATCCGCCCCTAACGTAAACCTGCACCAATTCAGGCGTTCTTCACAACTTTTCTCAATAATGTTTCGCTGCTATGATATACTTCTTCGCGTTCAAAATAGGTTAGCCAACTAGAGAAATTCGAATTTTCATCCATTTTGTCGTATCGCAAATCGATTCTAATGCTTACAGTAAAGTGCTTTAATCGAATTGCGACATGACAAAATGGATGAAAATTTGATTTTCCCAAGTTGGTTAACCTATTTTTCAACGCGGATTAGTATTATTCATTCATTGAAATTTATAATCTAAAGCTCAAATTACACAAGACAGTCTTATGGAACCAAGAATGGATCAGAACGTAATTCATAAGACTATCTATGGATTTTGTTATCAAGTCAATGCTGGTTCATAAGATCATCTTACGAATTTCCTTCGAGGTATATTAGGGAAACAACATCTGCCGAAAACCATACGATGGTCTTATGAATTTCAAAGATTTTTCTTGTGTCGTAATTCCATAAGCAAATCTTATGACAGTCTTACGTTTGCTTGCCTCAGTGTATAAATCTGCACTATTAGATTTTCATATGAAAGTCGCCACAGCATGAAACTGTGTGTTTGAAGTTATATGCATAACATATGAGATGACTTTTCTGCATCCATGTCCATGTTATATGCAAAACAAATACGATCTACGAGGCGTGAGAGTAGGTGAACAACATTTGCATATCTAGTATATGCTATCGTAGTCTAATATAATATTTATTTGCAAAACTTGTATCTTCTGAGTGCATCCAATGTATTTTTTATTGATACTTCGAATAGTTGACACATAGTAATAACGAAATTTTCCTTAATTGTCATGTTTTTAACATTTATTTCAATTAATTCATTCATTAGTAACATGTAATAACTTCGAGGCTATTTTTTTGTTCACCAATGAGAGAGCCTTCCCAGTACATAGGCGTTCACGGAGTTTTTTGGTTGGTGTCCTTGAAAGTTCATCGTTTTCCTACAAAATAAATAAAATCCAAATTTGGTATTACCATTATCTGTTCAGTAGTACTAGTTAGTTAGAACACATACAGTTTAAACTTACTTTCCATTGTCAATAATATCTTTATCTCTAAGCTTTGATCCCAACCATATGTAAGATGCCACTTCAATTCTCTTGAAACGAGACCATTGGTGAAACCTCGGCTGAAACATTTTGCAAACTGAAAGAAGAACAATCCAATCAAACTGCGTTATCAAATCAATATGAAACTTACCATTCAAAATTTACAAAAGAGCAAAGAAAGAATTGCTACTCCTTCAGTATTTTTGCTAGACAAACTCTCCATCTGTTGCAATGGTTGCGATCACTGGATAAAATAATACTGATGATATGCAGAATACGCATATAACAAATGCGTTGCCGTTTAACCCGCCGAAACTATATACGAGGCATGTACTGGTTATATGTCTTTTGCGTATAGCTTCAATGTAAGCCAATGACTGTTGTGTTTATTAAGATGCTGTTGAATTAGAAGTGCTTTGCAGATGATACGCATATTAATCCATATCAATGTTATACAACAAGGATACAGTAGAACTGATATGAAATTTCTTATAAATTAGCCTGTTTGATTCATTTGAGTGTAGGGATAGGAGTTGCTGGGTAAGAGGCATGGGTATATTTTATTCCTGCAGGTACGCGAGGTACCAATGATACGCTATGCCCTGCCATTTACCGTGCCTTCACAGAATATGAACTATAACATTTTAAATTTTTCCAACCAAGTACCCAACGGAGTTGTGGCGCAATTTTTGAATGAACTCTTCGACCATTTTCTAAGAATCTTCATTTTCTCTTGGCGTCTCACGATTAGTTTGGAAACTAAAATTTTATCTGATGATATCTAGTATTGGGGCGATTCAAAAACGTTTGAAAATCCAGTCTTCCATATCTTCTATACCATCCTTACTATAAAAAGAGTGTTCTGTGAAATTTTCAGCTGTTTCGGTGGTGGTTTAAAGGTGGCCCAAAGACAAAGTAGGTTTACATTGAAATTACTATGGAGAAATTTTGAAATGTGTTCCAAACACGCTAGTACAAAAATGTAATTACAAACTTATCACCGAAAAAGCTGAAAATTTCACAAAACATTTTTTCGATAGTTAGGATGGTTTAGAAGATATGGGAGACTGAATTTTCAAACTTTGTTGGATCTTGAACCGCCTTGATAGTATGCTTCGTAACTATTACCGTAGTAAGAGTATCCTCCGGAAACTATTTCCTCCCACCTATTATAATATTACCTATTACTCTGCCCAAAATCGCATAACAGTCCCATGTCGACTTTTGACCGATTTGCGTTTTTTGCATAACTCAACTCGATAAAAACTGCTAAAAAGGTAGCCTTTGTTCCTAACTTGTACAAAAACAAACCCCACTTGTGTTGTCCCATCCTGAAAATAATCGCATAACAGTCACATCAAAGTCCGTAAAAGGACCGACCACTAAGTCAGAATGGGAACCACTTCTAGTACTACATTCAATCTCTCGGTACTACTAGTTATTCACTGACGTACCGTGAATCGCAAGTCAGTCCCATCTGTAAAAAGTAGGCATTGAGAAAATGGGCTGTGAAGTTTCCAAACTCGTTTTTCATACAAAAACTCAAAAAATTCCAGAGGATTGGAACATGTTCAAATCTTAATGAAACTTTCACAATTTGCTTTTCATTACGATATCTTTCCGAGAAAAATATAAAATTGATCAAAACACGGTTCATTTTTGTGTTACACAGAGCGGAAATCTGTAGTGGGACTGATATGCGATTACTTTTCATTATGGGACAATTTGACTTGCTGTTTTTTCTTAATTTTTCCGAACAAATCATACTATCTTGTTAGTGCAGCTGATAGAGTATTGGAGGATATGGTGAAAACTGAACTCAACTCAATCTTGACTAAAATGCAGATGGGACTGACTTGCGATTCAGGGCAGTGTAGCGTAGTAAAAAGAAATCAATTATACAGTGAAACCTCCATGAGTCGATGGTCTATGCCTTCTGTTATATCCGTAACCATTTGGGTGGTACTAGGGGGAAAAATAAATGAGGAACAAAAAAAATTAAAATAAAATAAATAAAATTCTACAAATTTGTATTATAATTACTTACTACTTTGCTGGGGCTCAGGAATATTGAACTAAAACTTATTTTTGTGTTTTTCGGTAACTGGTAAAATTGCCTCACGGAGTACTTGCTTGGGAGTGTTCAAAATACAAACTTTTCAACGCAAAAGCAAGATTTCCATATAAAAACCATCAGTCGTTATCGTCTTCTTCATCTGCTTATTGGGAAAATACAGAAAGACTTTGGCTCGGCATCATCCTACGAGCCACTGTATTTTAGATCTACGGTTGAGGCTTACAGAAGCCGCCTGAAAAAATTGTTTCGTCATTCTGGATCTTCCATATCACAGATTAGGAAGTATCGTCCTGAATCAGTTGTTCTGAAACATTGAATCATTTCCATCGGATTCCATTCCCGCATTATCCAAAAGATGATCTTCTAGGTTTCTCATGACTGCGACTCATGAGCGCATTCCACATCATGACGTGTGTTTTGAGAAATCATTAAATCCGAAGATTTTTTATCTGATAATTCATCCATGGACATACAGTAAACTATTCGTATCTCGATATCGAGTTATACAATGTGTAGTAAATGTGGGTTTTCATGGATACTTCGATAATCCCTTGAACCAAAGTAGCCCTGATTTTGGGTTCATTAACAAGCTATTTCCCTCACTCGATAGTCGCCTTAATATCGAGTTACGGAGAGTTGACTGTACTATAATAACTTAATTTTTACAGCCAAAGAACATAAATATAATATGGAACAACCAGTGTTTTAATTACAACCAGTGTTTTATTAGCTGTCGAACGAGCCGACGAACATAATGGGACTGGTATGCAAATATATTGGTAAATTATGTTTTATATATATATATATATATATATATATATATATATATATATATATATATATATATATATATATATATATATATATATATATATATATATATATATATATATATATATATATTCATAACAGTCTCGCTACAATTTTTGTGCATTTTTAGGCAAATTTTCAACTTGAATTCAAAAGCAATGTATTAGGTTTGTTAGTGTTCTCAACAAATAGTGATATGTAGAAATATAACACAGTTTAGGCCACATAGAAACTCAAAATAATAGAAATATTAGTAGTAGAACGCTAGTGGCGCTGTTGTCACAAAACTGATTTCAATTATTATTACCTTAAATTATGGTTTTTCATTGTTTGTTCAATACTATGTTGTTGTTTTGGATTTCCTAATTAATTTGACACTTTGATGCCCGGTACTCAGGCTGTCAGTGTTCGTGGCATACTAGATGTTGGTAACACGAACAGCAGTGACATTAGCATTCTCAGGTTAATGCTTCTACTCTCAAACTCGAGCGAAATTGTTTCCACATTTCAATCGTCTTTTTCTCATTGTCGTTTTCCAACATGGCATTGTTGTGCAAAGAGGGGCAGTTTGTGACGCTTCAAGAGGAAAGTTGATGCGTAATAAAATTGTGACAAGTCTAGTCTTATTTTTAAGAAAAACAGATGTTAACTGAATGTACGTATTGGTATATATGTGTAGAAAAATTGTTGGATCGTCAGAGTGCCAGTTTAACATTCTGTTTTAAGTTTCACTTATTTTGGAATGGATCATTGAATATAGTTTTTATCAGTGCTCACCGCATCAAAACAAAGGCGCCACTGTATATGGGATTTAACATTGTGACAGCATTGCTGTTCTGTCAAACACACAAGGCTACGGTGGCGCTATCTATGCTTTCTACAGCGGCCGTTTTGGTTATTTTAATGATCCATTATAATTACTGCCCATAAAGGCATAACGGTCCCATAAGGCATTGAGAAAATAGCACTTAAATATTGGAAGTTTTTCTCTCACGCAAATGTTGATAATTTTCTTGTTCATTTCTACATGCCATATTCGTGATCAAACGTCAACATCCCACCGCAAAATCGCTAGTGTTTGGAGGTGATTTTAACCTCCAACTTGCCAAATAACCTCCAAATCATCACCTCCAAGTTAGTTATAATACCCTCCGTTATATAAAATATGGTGGCGCGTCGATCGTCGCAAGTTTATCGTTAAACAGTCAATACACAACCACTGTGGTGACACAGGTAACTCATTTTGCCATTGATCACCAAAAAAAAAATATAAACTTGAACACAATTCACGTTTTGCAGTTGTAATTTGGGTTGAAAGTTCATATAGAGATTGTTATGTCTTTATTTTGAAATAGTGGACAGCACTCACTTTATATTTTCCACAACATTTTCGAACACAGCGTAAAATTTTTATATACATAATAAAGAATTATGGGTATCGCGACGAAAAAGCTGTTGTTCAGAGAATATGAGAAAATGAGAAAATTATGTTCATATTGGTAGATTAGAAGATGATGAAAAAAAAAACAAAATGTTTTGTCCATCTTTTTTTTTTGTCTTGTTTTTTAAGAATCATTGGTAGGAAACAAGTGCTTTACAATTAAATTATTTTCGACGTATTTTGTGCTTTACATGACCTTGTGTGCAATTTTCTCTTAGAGGTTTCCCCACATTCTGGAATGCTCATTGACATGGTTACGTTGCGTAAATCATAAATGGATCATTAAAATAACCAAAACGGCCGCTATGGAAAGCATAGATAGCGCCACCGTAGCCTTGTGTGTTTGACAGAACAGCAATGCTGTCACAATGTTAAATCCGATATACACCCGATTCTGTTTATGCATGAGGTTTATTCACAAATTTCATAACGCCAAAAACGGTTATTTTCGACACCCACCCACCCTATTGTAACGCTTTTTGTATGAACATTTTACATATTTTCTATGAGCCGTAACAGCACGAGGACACCCACCCTTCAGCGTTATGAAATTTGTGAATGAGCCCATGGATTTTTTTTACACGGCCGTGCAAAAAAGTTTCCATATATTTTTTTCCGCCAAAACCTTATTTTTGCATGAAACGTCGAGAAATGGTGTTACTTTTTTTGCACGGTTTTTGAAATTTTGAACTGATTTTTTTTTTTTTGCACGGTACACGGAGACGGAATTCAACTCAATTTTGAGTTGTTTCAACGCAATTCCGTAGTTGAGCCCAATAACTCAATTTTGGCTAAGTATCCAAGGTCCCCACTAGGTAGTTTGACTTTAATTCCAATAGAAAAATATACTCAATTTTGGGTTGATTTAACGCAAAATTGAGTTCTTTCGACCCAAACATAAGAAAAGTTGCATTTACCCAAATTTGGCTTATTGGGCCAGAGTACCCCCATTGGGTAGATGCAGCTCTCTCTATTTTTGACAACATTCGTGTGGGAGAAAGAGAAAACCGAGAGATTTTGGGTTGAAACTATAATCGATATACTTAATTTTGGGTAAAGTAAACTCAAAAATTAGGTAAACATATTTCTCCGTGTACGCATCCCCCGTGCAAAAACAGAATCGGGTGTACAGTGGCGCCTTTGTTTTGATGCGATGAGCACTTGCAAAAACTACCTTCAATGATCCATTGGGATAAAAATCCAGAACCACTTCCTTAAGGGGTCCAAAATACGACCGTTACCCTACAAGTATTAAAAATCACTTCCAATTAAATAATTTTAATTAAATTTTAAACACATTGAATCACTATACATTAGTGTTGCTTTTTAGCATGTTTTCACACGTTTCCTATCGGATTTCAAAACTCCATTCATAAAGAAGTTGATCAGCTGTTTCTGACTGGAGCACCACCCTGTGGAATGAACGTATCCCGTTATTTTACGATTTGTTTGTTTTGACGGACAGCGATGAACGACAGACGTAACGCGTCGGATGGATTGTTGGCGTTACCATCTGTCTTGTATACCGTTATCAACAGCTGCTCCGCAAAGTAAAGGCATTAATCAGCCATACTCTTCACTCAGCTGCACAATGGACCGATGCACGAGTTCACTATCTGACGTTTGAACGGTGCCGTATTATTTATGTGACCATGGCAACGAGTGAATTCGGCACCGCTCAAACGTCAAACTAGTGAACTGGTGCATTGGTCCATAATTTCTAATTTCCCCGTCTCTTTCATCAGTCAAATCTCGCTAGCTCTTCTTCATGGTCATTGTAGTGTATGAGATTTTTCAATAATAAATCCTCCGTACGTCGTAGACGTCGATCAAGAAAACGAAGAAAACAAACTTTGCATCAAAAATTTTGTTTTGAGTTGTTTTGCAAAATTGCTTTAGGATTATCGTTTGAAATTTTGTAAGGAAGCATCTCAGAATATCGAACTATTGAAGTGGTTAAAGTGAATTAGTGGTAATAGAATTACAGGATAATTTCTGGTGAAGATAAAAAGTGACGAAACCTTACACAAAACTCTTCTGTAGAGTGATTTATTCCCAAAAACTAGAAGCTTGTAGTAAACAATCTAATTATGGATGCATCCAGTGAGGAAAAGAAAGTAATAGTGCCAATTAGGCAGGACCAACATTTCATCGGTAAGTACCTATGTATAAAAAATAGAATGACATTTTTGTAGGAAAAACATAGAAACGTAAAAAAAATTGTCTCTCGTTTTGTTTTCTTATCAGTCGAACGTTATTTTGAGTCATGAGATTATGTACATACACTGCCTACGATTTGAATAAACTTTTTTTCTCAGTTCATTCTTGGATTTGATTACGCCAGCAGTGTCTTTGGAAACTGATCCGCGATCGGTGTAGATTTAGAATGTATTGATTTTGTCTGTCATATATTGCTAGTAGCCGTAAAGTAGGATATCGAATTACCTGTGCATTGGAATATACCTCTCCAAGCAGGAAATTGCATTAGCTTTGAACTTGCGCTTTGGACAAAGTGTACACTTGCCTACATGTAAGAAAAAATAATGTTGATTTCCGCAGCAATCGTTAACAGTCTGCTGGACACCCTCGGGGAGAAAGATGAACAGCTCAGAAGCACCACCGAAGCATCGCTGATAAGGATTGCCAAGCGTCGACATGACGAAATCGTAGAAGTGTTCTGCGAGTACCGCAAGAAGCACCCGAAGCTGGGAGACGCCCAAGCTTCGATTATATTAAGGTATGTAATTATCTCTTAATGCGTTCTAAATTAGCAGTATCACGACCTACAATAAATACCTTTCATTTGAGCATTGTCTCAAATAGTCATATCGAACTTTATCAAACAACAGCAAAATATGCTGGGACAGAAAATTCTGAATCTAGTGCTAGTAGCGAATGATTGTTTTATAAATATTAACGTTACAGCCTTATGCTTAGAAAATAGACCATTCAGAAATTCTGATACATGATGAGAGTTTCCAGAAGAATGATTTAGATAGTTGGATGGGGGTCATTTACAAATTACGTCACGCTTCGAGGGGGGGAGGGGGTCAAGCCTTACCAAAATTTCGGAGGACTCATACAAAAAACGTGACAAAGGGGGGGGGGGGGGAGGGGCAAAAAAGTTGAAATTTGGCGTGACATAATTTGTGTACCATCCCATACTTCTTTTCGTTTGTTTTTGAATTACGAGTCCTACTGTATGATTTTGTGTCGAGATTTTTTGCAGGAATTCTTTCAAAAACTAATTCAGGTATTCATGTAATGTTTCATTCTGGTAATACTCCGATGATTTCTTCAGAAATTCTGTCATTGATTCTCTAACGGCCTTCTAAAAGAGTTCCTCTATGAATTCTGTTCAGGGCACCTTCAAGAATTCACTTTTTTTAAGATGACCCCAGACAGTACTCAAGAGATTGCACCACAGATTTATTCAGGAATTCCACTGAAGATTCTTTCATGAATTTCTCAACTCATAACTTAGGAAATCATCCCCATGAATTCAAACATTCCACTGATTTCTAAGGATCTCCACCCTTCAGGCTCAGTTTCTTTAAGATTTCCAAACCAGTTATTCATTTAAGGACATCTTCAGAAATTACTCCAGAAACTCAACCTAATTTCCGTATAGAATGTTCTCCATACGTTCATTAAGGTGATTATAAAACGAAGCCAAACTTTGAATTTTCAAGTGCACAAGACGAGAGAATCTGACATCAGATCGCGTTGAAAACCAATCAAGTTGTTTGCTTGCTGGTGGTGACCAGTGGGATAGATTTTCAACGCGGAAGGATGTTTGGTTCTCGAGTCTTGTGCTCTTGAAAATTTAAGGTGTGGCTTCGTTATATAATCACCTTAAGAAATTTTCGAAGGAAATTCTCAAAAACTAATCCTGGGATAAGAATATTTTTTAGAAATCAATGGACAAATTCCTGAAATCTTTTCTTCTTATTTATCTCGTCTATTTGACAGGCTCAAGTGCCATAAGGCATAACAGTACCGACATTATTTACCTATTTTACATTTTTTCAATTTGTATTTACCTTAAAAATATCTTAGTTTTGGGTTAGTTAGAAAAAATCCTGAAATAATCAAATAATGCTGAAACAAATCTTAGAGCAACCTTTGATGGAACTTCCGTAGACATTCGTGATGAAGTCTTGCAAGGATCTTCGAGCAAAATCCATGATTTCTGAGGAAATCATAGTTAAATTGCTTACATAAATATTTAAAATGAAAAAAAAAACGAATCCCTGTAAAGCTTTCTAAAGGGTTTCCTTAAAAAACATCCAACGAAATCTTTGGGAAAATTGGTGAAAGAATGATCAAAATGGTTGCTGTAATATTTGTTGATGTGAAACATTAATTTAAATGTAAAATTTCAAGGAATATATAACATACAAAGATGGAGCAAGTAATAGAAAAGTTTCTGTAGGATCTTGGTGGAATTATTTGAGGAATTCCTGGATTTATCAACAATAAATTTCCTGGAATAATCCTTGGAGGATTTTTTATATGAAAATAGCTAAAAGATTAACTGGATTTTTGTATAATTTCCTGAAAAATTCTTAAATTCTTCTTCCTTCAAAAACTCTGGAATAAGCTTATGAGTTTTTCTGAAACCTCTAGAATTTTTCACCGGGATGTATTACAAATTAAAAAAGTAAAATAGAGATTTTAGAGTCATTTTGGTTGAAAAAGAGACTTAGACACCTTTCGTGTAAAATAAAGGTTTTTTTTGGAGATTTACATTAGAAAAGGGACCAAGTCTCTGGATTTTGCATTGCTTTAGGGATCCCTAGTGGGTTTCTTTCAGCAATGCGTCAAGAGATTTCGCCAAGGAGTTCTCCCGGAAATCCTCCAGAAGTTCTTTCACAGATTTAATTCATAATTCTTTTAGAGATCTTTTGAAGATGCCTTGCTGCAGAGATTCCTCTATAATCATGAAATTAATGATCCCGCCAATTTTTTTCCAGAAATTCTTCTAAGCATTCCTTCAGTAATTCCCTTATGGATTCTTAAGGAATTCTTTGAGAATGATTTTTAAATTTAAGTTTTATTTTTAAATTTAAGTTCTTATCTAAAACGATTTTTTGTATTTCATTGAGTAAACTTTTTTATTTAAGAATTAAACTGTAAAAATTATGCATTCGAATAAAACTATATTTGGTTTTTCGCAGAACATTCAAAAATTTTTCGATTTTTATTGTTGTTCGAACAACTAAGCGAGTATCTGTAGCGAAATATTCTTTTTTAAGCCTTTATTAATGTGTCTGAATGGGTTAACCACAGGTTCAGCACTATCAGAAATATTAATAATTTTGATTTAATTCATGAAATCTCGAAATCTTATTCAAACATCCTCAAGTTATAAAAGTGATCAAATTTAGTTTATCGATCCTACATATTTTGCAGACAAAATTCTGAACGTTCTGTTCCAAACCAACTGGATTTTTCACTTTTGGAACGTAAATTTCAGAATTTATCAATTTGTCATCCAGTTTTTGTGGGACATAATAGGAAATAATTAGTTTCTAAAAGCGAGCTGATTGCATGCAAAGTAACTACACGGCAGAAAAGGAGATTATTTTTAAAACAATTTAAGAATATATGTTGTAATACTTTTTAATTTATTTTCTCAAAACCGTATGAAAGTTTCTTACGCCGATTTGAAAAAGTAATTGAGAAATGTTCCTCATTTTGTATTACGGTGTCAAAATTTTAAATATTATCGAAATGGCACTTAGCTCAGATTTTTGATGAGACAAATGAGCGTATAAATTAATTCCAAAAATTATTGAGCTAATCATATCAATTTGGTTTGGGTAGCGTTTGTGGAAAAGAGAGGGTTAAATTCAAGAAACCCCAGTTTCTCAGATAAAACTGACCGATACAAAACGAACAAAATTTGTTTAGCCATCAAACAACAAAATCTTAGCCCATATTCTGAACGTTTTCGTAATAATATCAAAACTACATGGCAACTTAAGTTCACAATGTGTGTAAGATTCGTAGAAACTGTGTTTCGTCATCCACTATAACGTCGAAAACAACAAACTAACGAGTTACTAATTGATTAGCGTGATCGGTTTTGTTCTTTGAATTTTAAATCTCGAAAATTCTCGATATGGCTGGATTTGGTATAAATCAAAACGTATTTTGATGCGAAAAGTTGACATATTTAAAGGCATTGATACGAATTTTGAACTGTCGCGGAGCACTTGTCAAGGCTATGCGGAGCACCAAGTGCTCCGCGGAGCACGATATGAAAACCGCTGTAGTAATTATTCATACAATTTCTCCAGGCAACTATTCAAATAAATCTTGCAAGAATTGGCTTGTTCAGGGGTAGGCGTTTAGGAGTTACATTTTCTGATTCCACGATATAATTTGAAAAAGAACCCAAAGTATCAAAATTTTTCGAGCTATTTTTGAAACACGTTTGAAATTAATATGGAAATCATTTTTCCATCAGTCAATTTGCCGAGGGCCAACTACGGGACGAGCTGTCATGTAAATTAAAATGTTATTGAGTCTAGATCGAATTCCTTGTTAGTCATTTATAATATCAACATTTGAATTAAGAAGCGCAAAAATATTGTGTTAAATTTAGAAAAATGTGCTCATTCGATCAAGCTATAAAAAACTGTAACTTTTTCATCATTAAACTACTCCATTCTTACAAAAATTCGTAAACCTTCTATGATTTCTGCAGGAATATCTCCTAAAAGTTATTAAAGACACATTTCGTGAAATCATTCTGGAATTCCGCCTTACCAAACCTTACTCTAAGATGCCCTTTAAGCATTCATTGTGATTCTGCCAAGAGTTTTTCATCGATTTCTTTCAAAGGATTCATCCAAGAATTTCTTCCAATTAAGGATACTTGATCTCGGCAAGGAATTCAAGTTCAGAGGTTTCCCTGAAAATACCTAATAGAATTTCTTCGAGGTTCCGCCAAGAAAGTACTTTCCCTAAAAAAGTAGAATTTAACCCAGGATTCCTCGTCGGCCTCCCTCATTATCTTTCTCATCACAAATCATTCAAGGGATGTTCCAAAAATTTTTAATACTTATTTTTCTTACTCACTTATCCGTGAATTCTCTCCAGATACTTCCGAGAGTTGCTCCGCTATTTTCCCAGAAATTTTTTGAACAATTTCTCGTGGATTGTTGCTAGGCATACCGCAGGCATACCTTCCAAACGCATTAGAAAAATATAGATGATGCTACCGCATGTAATATTACCTAGAATGACAATGTACTAGGAGGGTTCATTTTTACCCCACATTGATTCTTCAAAAAATGCTAGACATTTCTCTAAAAGTTCAGCCTCAGACAGACTTCCAAGCAGAAAAAAATCTATTCAAATTTCTTGTGTAAATTCTACCGTGGTACCATCTATAGCCTGATTCGCTGCTGAATCGCGAAAGAAAGCGTTTTTTTTTTTCTGATCGCAGTACGCAGTTGAAAAGAAATTTCAAACGGGAGTCGCTGTAGAAAATTTCTGCAAGGAATCGACGATAAATTTCTTTAGCGATTCCTTTCAAGCAGCAAATCAGGCTTATGGGACAAATTGCTACAGTATAGTGACAGTTCGTATAACCACGTGGCGTCGACTGCTCGGAATCTTAAAATGATCACCACAATTGTGATACTTCGAGCCGATTTAGTTGCATGAATCTGTGTGTTGATTAAATGTCAACATGTGATAAAAATTTCAATGTTCAATTATGACCCATCACAAACAAGGTTGAATAATTTTCAGCGTTGAGCACGTTTGCTGTGTGAGTGATTGTTTGTCATGCTGTCAACGAAGTATGGTCAGTGTGTTGGCAATATATTTCCTTTCTGGAATTCCATGCACTCGTCCAGAGATTGACTTATGTGTTGCTCTACTCAATTCTTCCAACAAATTCTACATCAATTCTTCCAACAAATTCTAATAGGTTCCATCCAAATTTCCTCCATCCAAAATGGATGTCTAAAAATGGTTCAATTTTGTTTTTATACTTTAACCGTCTTTCGATTCTCGTACACGACACTGAAGACGGTCTTACAGTCGAAAACGTTCATCTGTCAAATGATACAAACCCTAGAGGTATTAAATGGTGTAGTATTTAAAAATATTGTCTTGGTAACTATTGATAAACAATTAACAAGTTTCGAAAAAATACGAAATTAGACTTTTTCTCGACCTTGCCAATATTAGGCTCACTTTGATCTAGGTTTTTCCATGGTTTCCCAATGATCCAACCAGAAGCTATTTTAGGACTCTTTTCAGAGAATGCTGAAGGATTTTTTCCTACAATTCATCTAGAAAATTATACAAGACGTGGAGAATTGAGTTCGCGGCGATTGAACCATAGACATCAAGGGCGTATTTTAGAAATTTCCCTTTGAATTATCTTAGTGTTCCCCCTGGATTTTTCCAAGAATAGCTATGAGTTTCTTGTATAAAAACAACATAAATTCTTACAGGGATTTTACCCCAATGAGTTTCAAGGTTTGAGGCAGCAATTCCTTCAGATATGTTTCTAGGAATTGTGTAAGGAATTCTCACATGGATACCTTTGAGGATTTTTTTAGACATTATTCCAGATCATCAATCATGGTTTCGAAATATGTTTGAATAATTTTCTCCACATCGTTGTACGCCACCGGTGATTAAAAATATTTCGGCACACAGTTTTAAATTAAATATAATGATTAATAACGTATATGTAGAGCATGAATGATTAAACAGGGTGTCTACTACCTGGAAAAACCTGGAAAACCTGGAATTATCAGGGAATTTTATTCAACCTGGAGAAAACCTGGAATTCTCAGGGAATTTTGATCAAAATCAGGGAAATTATTTTGAGGCAGCAATTCATGGTATAATATGTTCACGCCAAAGGATTTGTACGTCATAACCCAGAGCTATTATTAACTGCCAGAAAACTCTTCCATTCGAAAAAAAATTCGGCTGCGCCGCTCTCAAAATACTATATTAGTTGTTCAGTGAGGATCCATTCGAGTATGAAATTTCATGAGCTTATCAAAACATGATCTAAATTTATTCGGTCAAGGATTAACATATCTAGGGCTGATAGCAGGTTTCTTTTTAGATACCATTTTTATACAACTCTCGAAAAAGCCTGAAAGTCTGAAAAAAGTTGATAGAAGGTGTCTGAGGTCTCTTTTTTAACCAAAATTGTCTCTAAAGTCTCTTTTTTCCTTATCTTGCATGCAGATAACTAAGATGCAAAATTTCTTCTCGTTTTGCTCGAGAACAGCTTCAGGAAATATCCTTGTGGTTTCTCCAGAGATTTTATCAGGAATTCTTCAAGAAATTCTTTCTGCATTTTTTTCATAGGATGCTTACAGGAGTTCCTTCATAATTTGCTTCAGGGAATCCTTGAATATTTTAACGTTTCAAATTGTGACGTATTACGGATCAGTACGCAAAATCAAGAGATTTTCAACTAAATGCATTTATTGCATGAGTTGGCGAAAGTTAACAATGCGTCACATATTACTGCCAAAAAATAACAGTGTTGGAGCTGGAAATAAGGATACAATGCCCTTTTATGGACAGTAGAAAAAGGAATTAGGAATGGATTACTAAATAAAAAAAGGCGCTTTTCAGATAGTTTACACTTTCGAGACACCCTGCACCGATCATTCATCCATGATAATTGTGCTGATTTGGAAGCATATTTCATCTCTAAATAAGTTGCTGGTCAAGTTTAATTTTTTTTTGAGTTTTTTTTTTGTGGTACTACATTGTAGTAACTGAGACATGAAATCTTTTCGCTCCACACCAAGTTTTTCACCCATTTGTGTAGGCTAAAAAAATGAAATTTACGAACCATGATGTTTTATGAATTTGTCCTTAGTGCTATTGCCTGAAATGTCTAATCCAATGCTTAAAATGGCAAAAATCTACATTCTTTGGATGTGATCCATAACCGTAGTAAATTATCATTTCCTGGCTCATATTATGGATCACTAGTTAGAACTGCTAATACAGTTAACTCTCCCTTACTCGATATTCCGTATCTCGATATCGAGTTAGAGAACCATAGTAAAAGTTGGTTTTCAAGGCTAACTCGATGGTCCATTGGATCGCAGTTGCACTGGTTTTGTGTTCTTTAACTCGATACCTCCCTAACTCGATGGTCCCTTCAATATCGAGTTAGGAAGAGTTGACTGTATTCAGTATGTAGAATCAACAATCAAGAAAAATGTTTTCCAATTCATACTAAATCTAAGCAAACGAGCATTTTCTATGCTATAACATTTGAATTTTACCACCTGTAGGAGCTTATGAATGCTGACGGAATTTCTTACAGAAAACGACAATATAATGTTAAAGTTTTAAATATATTTTTAGAGAAATGTCTGGTCTGATCAAACGATTTTGTCTTGGCTCCTGTTAGGTTTCGTTTTTTGATTACTGTTTTGTCTCTTTTTGGTTACTTTTTAATTTCTTTTTTCCTGGAAAGAGGTGTCTAAATTTCATATTTTCAAGAAACTCATTCATCATGCACAATTTTTAATATAATTAATGAAAAATATTAAATTTCAGAAAAAAAAATCGATTTTCGAAAAGTAAACAGGAATTTAAACAACTTTAAATTTAAAATTTCGTAACTATCATTATTAATTTAGAATTTTTTCGAATGAAATGTAAAAATTTATCATTTCTTTATATTACTGTTAAAAGTTAAATGTTATACGGTTGAACCCAGGGGCTTGATAATCCGTGTTTCTACTATAACAAAAAAATGATCCGGGATCCAAAAGTTTTACGAATTGTTTGTGTTAATTTAGATGGGTATATATCTACTTAAATATGTTAAATAACACGATCGATTCAATTTGAGATATTTTAAAGTATTTGGCTTTTTCGCAGGTCAGAACTGTATGATAATTTGTTAATACATCGGTAAACTTAGTATTTATTGTAAAATATGCCCACATATCCAAATAAAGTTTAATTTTGCGCCCATGAAGCTGTCTTAGTTATCTAAACGACCGATAGAAATGAATGTTACATAATCTGTACTAAAAATTCTTTCAATAAAAACACAAACTAATGCACTTGAAAGTTCCGTTCAGTTTACAGAGCTTTTACAAACGAAATAAAAGATATCATCATTGACAAATACGATTCATTTGAATAGCTTTGGTATTGTTGCCATCTTTATATTGTAATATTGGATATTGGAATAGTTTCAGCATGCTTTACATAATGTTTAGAAGTATATTAATAGCTATTAAATCAGGGCTTCTCAACCGGTGGTTCGCGGACCCCTAGTGGGCCGTGATGGATTCTCAGGGGGCCGCTAAGACATTTCAAATGTATGAGTTTTTTTCAGTATTGTTGTGTATATTTCTATTTTTTTTTACAAGGGGGAAATCTACAACCAGACCCCTGAAAAGGCCACTCTGGGAGTGTGGAGATATCGCATCACGGAAGACCCACTAAAACCAACCAGAATTACATTACCCTAGGCCTCATACCCTTTTCTCACCGGAACCACCATTTCAATCTTCGAATATTTTTGTAAAATATATATTTTTAGAGTTAAACTTTACAGAAACTGATAAAATATTTTCAATGTTTCTTTGTGAATTGGATATTTGCGTTGTCTTTACTCAAAACATCAATTACAAGTAATGTACATGACAAATGCGTACCTATAGATATCCATAAATGTTTCTAGACATTTTAATGACATTGTCCTAAGAAGATTCACATTAGTTCAATATAACACGTAGAATTAATGAAGCAAACTTCATTATACAATTCATTGGAAACCAATCAAATCCATGCAAAATGTTATAACATTTATTGACAGTTTGAACTAAAATAGTTTCTCGAGGTATGAACAGAAAATTCTTGGCATCTTTTCGATTTTCTTGATGGATAACTAACAAGGTTCTCGATAATTCATTGTGAAATGCTTCCTACGGTTTCAGTTGGGCTATGAAGTTAATTATCATGTAGCCTTTGAAAGCATGTTGGCTGGATTCCTAACAAAATCTTCGAAAAATTGTTTGGTCTTTGTCTAACAAAATCTTTGTGGATATCTGCTGAAAAACCTACTTTGGAAACACCTGATGAAATTTTGCAAATATGATTTTTGAGAAAATCTTGAATTCGGATTCCTGTAAAAATTTTGGAAGAATTATTGGCAGAATAATATGAGTCTTCCCAAGAATTTTTCCTCTAGACTTGTGTAGAAATTGATCAAGATCCTCCTGGAATGTTCATTAGCAAAATACTTAGTAGACTCCTGTTTTCATTGTCATTTGATTTCTACAGAGGCAATGATCCTCTGTAGTGATTCTATCCTGTCAAAGACTGGCTTTCGTAAGTATATTTTTAAAATTCTAGAGAGAACTTAAAACAAAATCTCTATTAATGATGTCCATCGTTTCTATAAATTTTGATTTCAAGAATCTTCATGTTCAGGGGTCCGTGGAATGTTTGTAGAATTTGAAAGTGGCCTTAGTCCCAAAAAGGTAAGGAACCACTGTATTAAATCGAAAACACTTTAAAATTTGTTATTAATTTGTTTTAGACATATAAAATTAGAGTATATCTTGAACCTGGAATATTTTTTATAAAACCTGGAAAAACCTGGAAATATCAGGGAATTTCATTTCGGTAAACGAGTAGACACCCTGTTAAATTGTGACCAAATATTAGTACAATGCAATGACGAGTATTTATTGTGGGTTGCGACATCAAATACCAATTCAAATCCTATTCTAACTGAGACTGCATTATTTTTCTAATCCCGCCACAGAGTGATAGAACACGTCGTAATCAATCTCATGGACCAAATCACACATGAAACGGCATCCAAGTGCGTCGAGTACAGTGTGAATGAGATAACGCGATCACCGGACCAGCAAGCAGACGTCCAAAACCCATGCCGGGAAATTCTGGTATCAGTCGGCAGACGGTACTGCAAGGAAGTAATGGATGCACTGGCGAAACATGTGGAACAACACCAAGTTGCCCATTTTATGATACTGTACTCGATGGGATCGCTAGCCACAGCCAACATCTTGGAATCGATTCCGCTGATAAAACCCATTTTAGGGTTTATACTTCCCACGCTTTCCTCTATCAAACAAGACTACGTACGACAGTCGTACGCATTTGCAATCGGACGATTTTGCGAAGCATTCTGTGAATACAAGGAACATCAGCGTCTCCATCCGAATGAGGAAACTCCGATGAAAACCGGAATCACACATGATATAGCCGATGAAGTTGGAATAGCATATGATTTGTTTCAAAGTCAGTGGCTGCCGTCACGCGAGCCTAAACTTTCGTATGAAGTTCTTGTCTCCCTATCGTATATGTATCCTTTGCTAACGGTTGAGAAAATTAACGATGGATTGATGAAAGTGATACCAGCTACACTGGCACTCTACCGACGCAGTGTAGATCGAAGTGTTGTAACGCAATACTTAGCATCGATCATAAAAACCGTACTGGCTTTGAACTCGACCCTGCTGTCCGGCTTATCAGACAACATTATAGCGTGTCTATTCGACCTTGTATGCGTCAACCCAGACTACGAAAAGCCACAAACCGTCAAAGGTCACTATGAGGTTCTCCGATGCTTCGATCTAATGGCTAACGATTACGGCGATAAGATTATCGAAATACTAATCATCCACCTACGCAGCAACAATGAACGCGAAAGGATCAAATCCTTACTCGTGCTGACTCATCTTACAAACACATCGGAGCGAGTCATCAACGAGAAGCAGCACGAAATAACGACCATACTGAAGACGATGCTGTCTGCGGAGCGATCTATCAAGCTGAAAATGGTGCTGCTGAAGACGATCGTTGCATTCACGCAGCGGAGCTTCGTGCACGAGAAGGAATTCGTGACTTTTTTGATAAAAGGCAGCTGTAAGTTGAATAAGTTCAACACAGAGCACGGCACTAATGATGAATATCTGGAGTTTGTGCAAGCATGCAACAATACGCTGGTCATACTGTCGTCTACTGTTGGCACAATTGACGACATATTGAAAATGGAACTTCTGCAAAGTTACCTCAGGTAAGTCTAGAACACAATGTAACAATATTTTTTTGTTTTCTATCGAAGCACGTGTTTGTTCATGTTGAGTTAAGTGATGTTCTATGAACAGCAGAGCAGAAGTGATCTTATGCCGAACTACTTATAATTTTAGAAGCAGCCTATTTATTCTTGGCGCCAGAAACATCATTGTTGCCATCGGAGCAGTTGCATTATGTTTCATGCGAATCTAATAATAGTATTGTATAATACATTTACAACCTTTTCAGTTTTTAATATAAAATAGTTAACTTTAAAAGGGTAGATTTTAATTATTTATGTACTGGTTTGAATGATTTTTTATTTCTTTTTATTTGCGTTTGAAAATGTAATGTTATTGGACATACTAGGAAACACCTTATACCTAGTCACATTTTTCTACCTAATGACTAGAAATTCATTATTTGTGCTACTGAACAATCATTAAACTGGTGTTCTTCAAAATATAAAGTTGTGTTTAAAATAATAGTAATAGTAATAAAGCCGACTTTCATACAAAATGCTCAACCGCGCTCAACTTTGGCATGCTGTAAATTTGTTTCACTTTGAGCAATCGGCATTTTTACAGAGAACTACAAATATGTTTAATTTACTGATGACACCGGTTTAAAAGCTCAGTACCAAAATTTAATCACTCCAAATTGTAGTAGTTTCAATAATTTAAATATCTGCTGTATTTTGAACTCTGTTTTTTTTTCATTTCAAAACGTTACCCAGCAAAATCAAAGAGGGGCGTTGGGCACACGGATCGCGGTACGAAGTCTTTGTGGAATGTGTTGGTAAAACTTCAAAATTTCATGGCACATTTTCAATGCGATGTCCACGAATAGACGAGTTTGCTGTTTCCGCTTCTGTAAGTTCCACATTCAACCCACATTTTTCCTGCAAAACCTTCTGGCACTTTTCGTCGAATCAATGCTTTATTGAGATTCGTTTAACGTATCCGCCAATGCTTTCGGCAGCGTCATCAATGACTGCTTCAGCTGTCCTTCAAAGGGGCCCCATCAAGTTTGTCAAAAAAAGCTGCGTTGTTTAAGGCTAAGTAGCCCGTCATTCGTTTTAGCAACAATGATGACTTTTCAGTTTGCATTTCAAAGTGATAAAACTCAGTCTTGATAGTTTATATTGACTTGGAAAAGTATCACTGTTCGCCATAACATGCATAAAGTACCGTAAAACGGGGTGAATAGAAACAGTGGGGCGAATAGAAACAAAGCGACCTTCAGTTAAAAATGCGACTATTATGTAATGATAAACTTTAAAAACCTACTGAAATATTGTTTTTTCGTTAGTTCAATAACAACATAGTATCGCTAGCCTATTTTCAAATTCAAAATTTTGCTACATTTCTCATTAAAAAATTGAGAAGAAAATATTGAAATATCAATCATTTTTGATAGCTTGAAACATCCGCCATTTTGGCTGATTTAAAAAAAGATCAAAAATTGAACTTAGTTTCAAAAGTTTTAATTTTTTTCTTCACCAAGTAAATACATGTTGTTATTTCTTCAAGATGCACTTAAAATGTGTTTATTTTTCCATTAAAATGAAAAAAAGTATTGATATTTACTTAACAGTGTTTCTATTCGCCCCATTGCGGGGTGAATAGAAACATACAACATTTTCATAAATCTTTGTACGATATAACTTTTATTTTTTAACAGCAATTGGGGTCTTAGCAAAGGAAGACGTGACCCATATTTAAGGCTGATAAACTTGGTTTTTATCAAAACGGTTTAAGTTGTACACATTCAAACATGTCGAAAAGTGTTTCCATTCGCCCCATTTTACGGTATGCTGATACTTTTTCAGCTGTGTCAGTGCAAAACCAACTGATTTTCTTTGAATCGAAATCGTGAGATGATTTAGCAACAATCATTAACGACGCATACAAATTTCAATGACGGCCTACTTCGCCTTAAGTAGCGCTAGATTATGCCGTGCCGGGCGTCTGTACCGTACATCGTTGATAACGGATAGTTTTGGGCGCAGTTTCACCTTCACCAGGTAGTGTCAAGGCGAAGTAGGCCGTCATTGAAATTTGTTCGCGTCGTTCATGATTGTTGCTAATTCCTCTCACGATTTCGAATAAAAGAAAATCAGTTGGTTTTGCACTGACACAGCTGAAAAAGTATCAGCATACTTTATGCATGTTAGTGCGTACAGTGATACTTTTTCAAGTCATTATGAACCATCAAGACTGAGTTTTATCACTTTGAAATACAAGCTGAAAAGTCATCATTGTTGCCAAAACGAATAACGTCAATGTTAGTACCACGATTGGTTCGGACGTCGGATATGTTGTAGAAATACCGTGCATCGATCAAAACGTGGTCGATTTGCGATTCTGTAATGCTGTGTGTTACGATATGAGAGGCTGTGCTGAAAATAGGTGCTACGACTGACCATATATGGAGACCGCGAATCTATCAGTCGTATGCCATTCTCGTTCATCGTTTTGTAAAGTTATAATATGGAAAGAAATTCCAAAATGTTTTTATAGTGATTTCCGTGTAAACTTTGAAAAGCTTCTGCATAGTCAAATTTGTTCCAAATTTTTTGAAACATCGAAATGATTTTTAAAATACATCATATTTTAATCATACTATCCATTTTCTCCATTTCAGATTGGAATTCACCGACATTTGCAGCACGATTGCCAAATGTTTGGCGAATCTACTGACAAAAAATCCGGAAATTAATCGCGTCCCAGAACGACGGAACCCATTCGACGAGAATGAACCCAGCGAAGATATCAGACCACCGAATCCGATATCAATTTTTGTTCGTTCGCTGGCACTATTGGGCAACTTTTCCGAAACAAGCAGGGTGCAGAATGTTCTAGCATTCCTCAAAAGCTATTGCACCAATCTGTACAAGCACCTGGCGCCCCTGTGGAATGAACGAATTGGAAACGTACTCGCGGAACTGGGTAATGGAAACAGTATGGACCAGAATCGATACGATTTGGTTTTGTTTGATTTTCTACAAGCGACGATCAAGGACGTGGATGAGTTTAAGTTTGTTGAGGGGATCATCGCAGAAATATTCCAGCAACTACCTCTGTATCAACCGATATCGACTAGTTCTAGCCAGCAACAGATCGAGTTCAAGGTTCCGACTCTAGATCAGGAGAAACGAATGCTGGTCAAAGTTTTGGGAATGTGCCTTTGTCACTCAGTGGACGAACATTTGATAACGAACAAAATCGATTTGATAGTGGGATTGGCCAAAGCCGAAAAGCTGGAGAAGAATGCCCTGAATGAGGAGTACGAGCAACTTGTCAAGGATCATGCGCAAGCCTTGGGTTTCGTTTCGGTTGAACACAGTGAAAAAGTTATGAAAAAACTTCTTGCTTTGGTGATCGACGACGGGACAGTGAAAAAATCTGGAAGCTTTTTCTCGAATTTAAACTTTATCAAGGATACGAGCAAAGAACAGGAAACCTTCAAAACGAAGGTTATGGTTCTGCAAGCGTTGAACTTTGTGGTGACCAAAGCTCCTCAGGAAAAAGTAGTTCGTCTTTTCGACGAAACCGTTATAAACTACTTGACTGCTCAATTCGACAACAAAGAATTGTTTATCAGAAAGTTAATTCTTAGCACGTTACTTAGCCTAGCCGATATTCTACTACTTAATCCAAATGCTTTACCCGAAGATCATATGAACAACTTCAAAAACAAGAATGAGCTTCTCAAAATATGCATGAATATAACATGTGACTCGCAGAATGAATACCTCCCGTTGTTCCCGCTTATTCTAAAATTGTCTACGGCTCTTATCAAGCTCAACGGCGAAGATGAAAATGTGGATGTCAATGGACTACTGAACACCGCTTGTTTCTATTTCTTCACAACGGCTCAGAACTTGAAAAGCAAGTTTGACTCAATAGAAGAAGACAATCGAAACAGTTATCTAGCAAAGTACCTAAATTTGTCGCTGCCAGAGCTAAATCAGTTTATTAAATCTATCCTCGAACAACAAAACGGATCACCAGCCTGTCTGGATGACATAAACTCGATCCTAGAGATTTGGCTCAAGGATCGGAATAACGAGGTTCGCATTTGTGCCGGTCACGTGTACAACAATACGCTGGAGATATACATGCGGGCGATGAAGATTGGCTATGAAGCGCCGTCCAAGTTCAATCAAACCGGAAGCCTGTTGGGAAAAATTATCCCACGTTGCATTGATTCCAATGCCACAGTCCGACAGACGGCCATTGATGTGCTGAAAAAGATTTTGGAAATAGCTTGCATATATGAAACCTTGACGATCGCGGACAATCGCGTAGATTGGGTGAAGGAACTGGATTCGATAAGGGACGAAATTGTGACAGACGATGCAAAGGATATCTATCGGATTGCCGGACAGTTGGCGAACATAATTGCACAGCGTCTTTCGAGCTATCAGTACGTGCAGTTCAGCAAATGTTTGCTGTACAGTTTGAATGATCCAGAGCAAAGCTCGGCCATCGGAGCTTCGGTGGTTTTGAAGTTTTTCATGCAAGTGAAGGGAGCTGAAATGTTCCATGCTATCCCGGAGCTGGTCAAGGAGTGTCTTTATGTAAGTAATATAATTTTATGACTGAAACATTTAACAATATGGTTCCGTATTGCAGGCAGTGAAAATTTGCGAGGTTTCAAGAGCGCGATCAGGAGTGCTGAAATCAATGCTGGCTCTGACCAAACACCACCCCAAACTAGTGTGCAATGAAATTCTCGGCCAGAGTTTACCATTGGAAGAGTAAGTTCAATATTTTTGTGTTTTGTAAACAGACATCCAGCTGGAGGATCAAAAAATCGTTTTTGCTTCACACCGCTCTTTAGATTGTAGATCAGATTCTGAGCGTCTTGTAAAAAAATAGTTATTTTGGTTGAAAACTACGACCGCACATGCCCTTTAACGTGTATGTGGAAATTACTATGGGAAAATCGAGTAATTCTTAGTTACCAATGTGTTTGTATACATGTACCTTTAAGATTTATTATAATGCTGATACGGTTGTATCTTGGATAGGTGCCTACTACATGTACCATGGTACAAATTGTCAATATAATTATTCGAAGACTATCTTTATGAGAACTAGGAATTCAGACCGACGATTGGAAAGTTCAGCGCCCACCGGCTGACGAACGGGAACGGCCTACGATTGATAGATTTAATCTTCACCAATAATATGGCCAGTCGTAGCACCTATCCTCGTATCATTACACCTGGAGATCACCTCAGCAGACAGAATCGCAAATCGACCACGTTTTGATCGATGGACGGTACTTTTCCGACATAACCGACGTCAGGACCTATCGTGGCACTAATATTGACTCGGACTACTTGCTGGTAAAGGTGAAACTGCGCCCAAAACTATCCGTCATCAACGATGTACGGTACCGACGCCCGCTTCGGTACATTTTAGTGCGACTGAAACAACAAGATGTCGCCAATGCATACGACAGGCAGCGTTGCCGGCTGAGGGTGAGCTCGGTAGGGCCCCTCTTGAGGACTGCTGCAGAACAATTGACAGACGCTACCGAAAGCATTGTTGGATAGGCTTGGAATCAAGTTTAAGAAACGATTGGTTTGACAAGGAGTGCCAGAAGGCTTTGGAGAAGAATGCAGCGTGGGTTGCAATGCTGAAACATGGTACGTGACGAAACGTGGAACGACATAGATTGAAGCGGAAACAGCAAACCCGCTAATTCCAGGACAAAAAGCGCCACCTGGAAGAGGTTGAACGCCAATAGATGGAGTTGCTGTAAGATACGCGGAAGTTCTATCAGAAGCTTAACGCTTCCCGCAAAGGCTTTGTGCCGCGAGCTGAAATGAATGTGCATAAGGATGGGAGCATCTTGACGGACGGGCGCGAGGTGATCGAAAGTTGAAAGCAGCACTACGATGGGGCCTTCCTTAGCCGAGCGGTTAGATTCCGCGGCTACAAAGCAAAGCCATGCTTAAGGTGTCTGGATTCGAATCCCGGTCGGTCCAGAATCTTTTCGTAATGGAAATTTCCTTGACTTCCCTGGGCATACAGTATCATCGTACCTGCCCTACGATATACGAATGCGAAAATGGCAACTTTGGCAAAGAAAACTCTCAATTAATAACTGTGGAAGTGCTCATTGAACACTACGCTGAGATGCAGGCTCTGTCCCAGTGAGGACGTTAATGCCAAGAAGAAGAAGACTACGATGAACACCTGAATGGCACAGACAATCAGGACAGCGGAAAGTGAAAACCAACCAGCTGTCACGATGGGGGAAGTTAAGGATGCCATTCAACAACTCAAGAATGACAAAATCGCTGGCATTAATGGTATTGGAGCCAAACTCATTAAGATGGGCACGGAGAAGTTGGCCGCTTGTTTGCATCGGTTGATAGTCGGAAACTGGGAAACGGAACAGCTACTGGAAGCAAAGCGTTATAAGGCCCATCTACAAAAAGGGTGACAAACTGGAGTGTGAAAAATATCGTAAATGCTGCCTACAAAGTGCTATCACAGATTATCTTCCATCGTCTATCAAGCAGAGCGGATCTTTTCCGTGAGGCAAATCCTCCAGAAATACCGTGAGTACCAGGTCCCTTTAAATAGATAACTGATTCGTCTGATATGGAAATGGTTTTAAACAAAGTTTTGGCTGAGATCTATAAATCGGGAATCGATGCTTTTCGATATCCATTGCCGGTCAGCAGATTAAACAAATCAACGAGAACGTCAACCGCAGATATTTGTAGAAGTCAGTCCATGTAGCGATGGGTACAGTAGCATGGAAAGTGAAGGTACTGCCCAACACGAAATTTCCAATGGTATGGGAAGAAAAATAGCAGACGCCAGGTGGAAAGAATACTTTGAGACATCGTTGAACGGAGAAAACGGAAGTGGATCTGCACGCAGAATTAGAATCGGCGGCAGTGGTCAGGCTATGGAACCTCCAACGCTAGATGGGGTCAAGAGAGCTTTTACTGGGCTGTAGAACAACTGCCCACTAGATAGTTGAATGGTTTGCCCTTTGTACAAAAATGCTATAGACTAGAGTTGCATATTACCGAGGAATAATGCTCCTTAACCCTCTAATACCCAGCCGCGCCTTCAGACGTACCGTCAAACGGGGTAACTTGCAACAGGGGTGAAACTTGCAACACGACGACATGTAACTAAATTGACGTTTTTTAAAGCATTGAATTAAATTATTCTAATTTGTTACACCGGGTAATGACCTTAGGTATAAAAAGATAGGTTTTGGTGAGGATTGGGGTATATTTTTACTTTGTTCGGTTTGCTAGAGGAGAAAATCATATCACACGTTTGATCGTATGAAAATAGGACTGAAAATCGTCTCTAGTACCACAAAAACGGGATATAAATGTTATTCTTAGTATTTACTATTTGTTACAGTATTTAATAGTGTACAAATAGACTAAAAAAAAGTTTTGGTTATTTCACGTTCAAACACTGAAAATAATTAAAAACGTTTTTGACTACCCATGTGGGGTAACTTGCAACAGCAATTTCAATTTCAATGGCAAGATGTTTTCTGCCACTTGTCATCAAAAACACACGAAAAAGCAAGATTGACTATTTATTTGTAGAATTACATTAAAATTGTTGTACCTCAATCAACTTATTACACGTTTGGTATAAAATACTAGAAAAGTTACATTAATTGCATCATTATTGGAATTTATTATTTTTTCTTCGTGAAAACTATGGTTAATTTGAAAAATCTGTTTCAAATGTAACTTGCAGATCGATAGATCTGCAACTGTGAACTTTTTACATGTAATATAAAGATAGCTTTTTCCAATGACCAACAGAGGTCATTTCATGGCGTTCAATACGTTACTTTGGTTTAAATATGAATAAAAATAAGTTATGTGGAGCAAGACCTAAAAACCATTGCATTTTAATAAAAAAGTTGCTCTAAAACTTTTTAACGGCTTTCCACTAGCCTTCAAGACTTGTGATTTGCCAAAATTTCCACTTGAGGAATCAATAAAATATAAAATTAATTGATTGTTTTAATTGGATATGGTCAATACTCATAATTTAATCAATAAAAATGATTTTTCAAAAAGTGTAGTTTCTGTTTATTTTCATGCTTTTAGTGCAGTTGATTATTTAATGATAAAAAATAGGGCATGGATACAATTTTTGATGGTAAACTTTAGTCAGCATTGTGTGTTGCATGTTACCCCACATCAGGGATAGCATGAAAAATGCATATTTTCAGTCTCTCCTGATCCCAGGAAACCAAATTAAAATAAAATAAATACCACATGGTATTCACTACGTGGCGATTAGGATACTAGATTGGTTCATTTGGTTCATCTGGCTTATTAAAATTTTCATCTAATTAGATTTGAAGTTGAAAAGTGTTGCAAGTTACCCCGTTTGACGGTATTGTGTATTTTTTCTTACCTCGGAAATCAAAATGATTTTATTTTTGGCTTGTACCTTGGGCCATAACACGCATGTTTGATAAAATCTATACGACTTTTGATTTTTTTTTGTATTTTTGAAATATGTTTGAGAAATTGTATTATTTTATAACCTACAAATGCCTGGGTTTAATTTAACGTGTAATACAAAATATTGTACATTTTATATTTTCCTGCAATCAACCTCGGAAAACCACAGAAAAAGAGCCTATTGAAAATGAAATAATTTCAAAACGATTTATCCGTTAGTTACACGGAAAATGAAATATGTGCTTGAAAAAAATAATAAATTTTATATTCTCAAAAGTACTGCATTAACTAAAATTTTCATTATTGTCCAAAATCGATACCCAAAAGAGCAAAAGAGGCTTCAATAAAAAATGAATAAAGATAGGGATGCTCAAAAATAAAAATTTAAAAAATCAAAAACCAAAATTGATAAATTTGCGAGTAAAAATTAATAACTGTCCAAAACGTGTTAAGATCGATTTTAGATAGCGAAAAATAATACTTAGATCAAAAATAAAAACTTGGGTACTAGAGGGTTAATTGGGCGTTCAAAATCATGTCTGCAGTTCTGTTCAAGGGACTGAGACCGCTTGAGGACTCCATTGGTGAATGACAATCCGGCATTAAAAAGGGCTGATCAACGGTGGATCAAATGTTAAATCTGTATCAAATTAAAAAAACGGATTCCAGATAGTCATCTAGGTATCTTTACATGCTGACGATATCGACATCATGGAGATTGATCGTCGAGCAGTTGAAAAAGCGGCAGCCGTAATTGCAGTTGCCAAATGGGCAAACAATGTGGGTTTTGAAATCTTAACAACCAAATGCGCAAGACTCCATATCTGCAATTCAAAACACCAACCACAAAAAAAGCCGATCACGGTCAACGCGCCTTGCCAAACAAGAAAATCGTTAGCGTCACCCTCACTTTAATAATGTCCGATCGGCATGCAAGTCCCGAATCAACTTAATGAAGCTTATATCCGGAAAAAGGAAAAGAACCGCTGGAACGTTCAGGATCCGATTGCGTCGTTAAAAGCCGATTGTTTTACGGGATCGAAGTTACGGGTCATCGCTTCGACGAACTGGTCAACAACCTAGGGGGAACCTATAACAACGCGATCCGGATAATCTCGAGACATCTGCCTCCAACGCCAGCCGACTTGGCCTGTGCCGAAGTAGTAGTCTTACCTTTCCGATTCAAATTGGCTAACAGCCTTAGTTGTAGGGCCATCAGTTTCTTGGAAAGAACCAAGAACGTCGGATCGGAAGCCTGCATCGAAATACAGGCCAACCAGATCCTAAGGTCCGTGGCCGGCATAGAGCTCCCTCCGGTATCTGACACCGTAACGGAGCCAGGAGCTGGTCCGCCAGGAAAGTGAAGATGGATAATTATCTGAAGCAAAAACTTAAGAAAGGTGGTGTCCGATCACGGACAGTAGTTGACGAGGGCAATCCTTCCGGAATGGAGGATCCCTGCTTCGGTGGCCAATTCCTCTTCGGAATGCCAGGGATGATCGGCCAATTCCTTCTCCTGAAGGAATGCCTGGGATGTCGATTGCTCAGACTGTGAATATGATTTCTCAGCAACAGTCCTGAAAAGGACTACTAGGTTGGGCTGCTTCGGTGAGGGAAACACTTTTGATTTCGGTTTTCGAACTACGACGGTTTATTCGCGTGCCATACAACGGCTAGAAACTGAATGAATATATCTGTGCACGCAAGCTCCTTAAGTAGGCTGCAGGTAGAAGGACTCATTGCATGCACAGTGAAATGGCTTCGGTGGGAAATTTCCACTGTCTTATGTACTGGATGCTGCAATCGGTGGTCCGGGTGGTGTGATGATGGAGAGCTCAAGCTGGTCGGTCGGGTTGCGTGAAGTAGTGTGTGTGTGGTTCAGGTAGGAAAGGGTGTTTGTTAGTGGTGGTAGCCGAAATACTCGCGGCGACTCGAGGTTAGTTATGTGGTTGTTTTACATGAATGGGAATAGGGGGGAATGGATTACATAGACAGGATCAACAACAAGCTGAAAACGACGACTGAACTGATCAGGGTTGAAATGTTGCACACCGTTCGCGTTTTGCGTGAACATTCTCCCGCCAGCGAAAAGTGTGAAGCCGGTGGATTTAAAGGCATTGATTCTACAGCGATTTTGGGATTCATTACGGGTTGGGTATCTGACAGATTAGCGGAATCACTTACATTAACGGTGTTAACGGAAAGTGGACGTTGTTGACCTGGGTTGATTACGGTGGGTTTGGTTGTAACGGTTTGATTCTTAATGAGTAGTGTGGACGAAGTAGACTTAGGGCAATGACATATTGCAGGAGTAGAGAAGGGATAAAAGGAGAGAAGAGAAAAGAGTCAAAGCTCTCTCAATGCAAACTATATGGAAAACGCGCTTACCTGGTATACTGAAGGCGAAGCAAAGAGGTTCAAAGAGATCTGTGGAAATCATTTGCTGCTTCGACGCGCAAGAACGCTAGTGAACGCTAGAGAAATATGATATGGCTGCGCTCGTTTTTGGCGTAAATGGAGCACGGATCAGAACGTTTGCTAGTAAATTAAATCCACAAATAGGGAATTTTATAATTAAATGAATTAAGTTTAGTAACTTATCATAATTACAACTGATTTATTGATAAACTGTTACCGTGATAAATCAAAATCCGGACAGGACCAATATCCGGACACTCTGGTGAAATTCAATCATTTCAATGTTAAATATCCTTCCTAGTGTGAGAATATTATTCCTACTATTAATGTTAACTATTGTTGACCATTGTAACATGAATTGACATCAAGTTAGCCTTGTAAAACATAATTAAAGACAAAAACAAAAGTCGGTTCCGCTAGGACGCGTTTGCTTTCAAAATTAACGATAACCAAAGAAATTCTACTCAATGCGCCATCGCGTTTCGGCGGTTCATCACGTGTTTGTTACGTGCTTATCATATGTGGTTCATGTTCTGTAGTGATTTGTTTGTATTTTGTTCTCGGTAAAGTCAATAGTTTCGAAGAAATTTATGAAATGCATGTAATTCTTAGTCAGAAGAAGACTATCCGGATACTTATATGTGTGGTTTCGAATCCTGACCAGTGTGTTAGCATACAATTTTTCAAAGTTCAAAAAGAAATACAACATCATAATTGTTCGAAAACCTGGAAAACTCGTTGAATGTTGAACCGTTGTGATTTTAAATAGTATTAACTGAAAATGTTTGTAAATTATGTGTAATTATTGGGGGAACGATGCACATATCACAAGTATTTTTTGAAGACTCCAAAACCTACGTTTTATGATGTTTCTGTATAATCCATCAGAGGATCAACATTATTTTTACAAATCCATGAATCTTTGTATCGTGATATCAAGGTATGTTTAATGGTTTTTATTTTTTTTTGATTTTTTGAATGTCCGGAATTTGATGCACCGATGTCCGGATTTTGATTCATGTGTCCGGATTTATGGACACGACATGATGCAGAATTACCTCAATTTTCATTCAATTCATTGTAAATTTGGTGAAAATTATCAAGTTCTAACCTAAAAGCTATCATCTCAAAGTAATACATAATAAAATAACGATTAACCAATCGTATGCAAGCATTTGAATATGTGTATCATCTTAGGTGTCCGGGTTTTGATGCATCACAGTAATCAGTATTTTTGTTTTCTTTATTATTTTATTGCTTTCTCCAGTTGATAACTACTTCAAAACATCTTTTATCATTAAATGTGGTGGAAGAATCCCTACTTGGTATAGTTGGCGAAAATGAAAAACTGTTTTCGATCGAAATGGCATTTGAATATAAACAAGAACAGGGGTGACTAATATTTTGCTTATTCAGCACTAATCTCTATCTAGATTTTTCAACAATTTTATTACAATCATGAATAATTATAATTCGTCAATCATCTATTCCTTATTTCTATTTGTCTTGTTTCCTGTATACATTTTCCTCATAAATCGAGATAAAAAGATGTCGAAGAATATGATCAGATGATCATGTAAGCTCAGGCTTTGATTTAAACTTTCATCAGTTTGAACATTCACTCTTGTGTAATTTTCAGAGTAATCTTGGCTTTATGTGACTCCATTTTGCTGATTTGAAGAGCAGATTGTTTGCTGTTAGATGATTTGACAGCAAATAAACAGAAATACAGAATGATAATACTGACATCTAAATTTGAAAAAAAAATATTCAGATGGATTTTCCATCGAAAATTGAAATTCAAGGTAAAAGCAATATTCTCCGTCCCAACCTCACCTCCCAAATAATCTATCCAGCCCAATGTGAAACAAAACAACGCCATTATGGGTTCCGGGCAATTCGATCGGATAAGTAACTGTTTGTAAAACGCCTCAAAAAACAGGAAATCTTCCTAGAGTTCTTGATTACGATTCAATATCAAGCACCAGTTCAATAAAATTTTGTGAAATATCTAGATATTTTGTGCAACACTATGGCTTACGTAAAATAAACTTGCTCCTTGTGGATCACTTGTCAATGCGGTATATAAAAAACGACAAGGCATGTTTGATAAAATCTCAAACTATATTACTTAGTACAGACAGAAAGCGAGGATGTGAAAGAGGAGCGTACGCGTTGAAGGTCTCTCCATGCATGTTGTATGAAAATCGCGCTTACCTGGCATACTGAAGCGATGCGAAGAGGGATGGAAAGTGTGGTCAAGCGTGAAAGCAGTTCGTGTGGTGCTTCGACGCGCGAAAACTCTTGAAGATAATTTGAACTATTATTGGCAGCACTAATATTGCGCGTAAATTTCGAACTGATGAAAACAGTTGGGAGTAAACTAAATTAACAAACACAAAAGAAAAGTTCTTTTTTATATTTGAAAAAAAAAATATGTGTTTTGTACCACTGAACTGATCTTATACAATAAAATTCCCCAACTCAAAATTATCACTCGGCCATTCCGCAGAAAAAAAAAGAAAACCATGGTGGTGCACAATGTTCCTTGACTTATAAATAAGAGAGTCGATTTGTTATCAATCATTATAGATACAAACATGATATTATATCTATGACTAGTGTATTGTTTAAACTTCCAGTCGTCGCGCGGTTCACCACCGTCAAAACCACCACACTGCTGTTGAGGACGAAAAGCGAGTTTTTTATTTTCAAAAGTGTTGTACAAAATACAACATCGCGACGACTGAAGTGTTAAGTGAATTTAAAGAAATTATTCGTTCATAACAGCAGAAGTTTAATAATTTAATTTTGTGTGGAAAAAGGCATTCAATTTCAAAATTCTCGAAAATTATAACCTTTTTTGAAAAAAATATTCGGTAGGCTTGATAGAAATCATTTTTTTAATTTCTTATTAGACAACACTATCATCCTTACTTGGTAAAACAAATTTAAGATTTTAATAACATTTTATTAACAACATATTACATTTCATTTGCCGTAGCAGTTCAGATTTTTACAGGTGAAATGATTTCACCTGCTTATAGAAGAAAAAAAAAAACACGTTTTCAATTTACTTAACTTAACTTAACTTTAATATATAACGCATTAATCGTGGCAATAGAAGATTGTAACTTTTTTGTCTGAAATTATTAATTATTTTATTTGACATTTGTTCCAATATTTCAACACTGGATATTTTATGTAACTCATTAGTACTATATGTACAAGGGAGGAAGCTTCAGAATCATTTTCAAAATTTTATTTTAAATTCTCTGAAGAGCTTTTTTCCTGGTTACAATTACAACAGCTAGTCCATATTGGTACAGCATACAACATGGTTGGCCTGAAAATTTGTTTGCATATCAAAAGCTTGTTCTTAAGACAAAGTTTTTATTTTCTATTAATAATGGGATAGATACATTTTACATTTACATATTTGTTATATTTGACTTGAATGCCCTCAATGTGATTTTTGAAAGTTAAATTCTTATCTAGCATGAGCCCTAGATACTTACCTTCATCTGACCAATTTATTGGAACCCCTCTCATCGTGACAACATGTCTACTTGAAGGTTTCAAATAAAGAGCTTTTGGTTTATGTGGGAATACTATTAGATGAGTTTTGGAAGCATTAGGAGAAATCTTCCATTTTTGCAAGTATGAAGAAAAAATATCCAAACTTTTTTGCAGTCGACTACAGATGACACGCAGGCTTCGTCTTTTGGCGGAGAGGCCTGTGTCATCCGCAAACAAAGATTTTTGACATCCCTGAGCTAACTCAGGTAAGTCAGATGTGAAAATATTGTATAATATTGGTCCCAAAATGCTGCCTTGGGGAACACCAGCTCTTACAGGAAGTCTTTGAGACCTGGAGTTCTGATAATTTACCTTAAGTGTACGGTTTGACAGATAACTTTGAATTATTCTAACAATGTATGTTGTAAAATAAAAGTTTTTTAATTTTACGATCAAGCCTTCAGTACCAAATACTGTCGAATGCTTTTTCTATATCTAGATAAGCAAGACCAGTAGAAAAGCCTTCAGATTTGTTGGAATGAATCAAATTTGTTACACGTAAAAGTTGATGAGTGGTCGAATGTCCATGGTGGAATCCAAACTGTTCATTGGCAAAAAATGAATGTTCGTTAATGTGGGCCATCATTCTGTTCAAAATGACTTTTTCAAAATGTTTACTGATGAAGGAAAGCAAACTGATTGGACGATAGCTAGAAGCTTCTGCAAGATTTGTGTCTTGTTTTTAAATTGGTACAACCCTAGCATTTTTTCATTTGTCTGGCAAATATGCTAATTGACAACATTTGTTAAAAATATCAACTAAGAATGATAAGCTACTTTCGGTAATTTTCTTGATGAGGATGTAAAAAATTCCATCATCGCCAGGAGATTTCATATTTTTGAATTTTTAAATAATAGTACTCATTTCTTCCAAATCAGTATCCCAGGAATTTTCCAAAACGTTCTCTTGATTGAGAATATTTTCGAAGTCTATTTTGAAGAAGTTGATTTTCTATTGGACATTCCAATGCCGGTATTGGCTTCTGAGGTTTTTTTTTTTTTTCAAAATTTTAGATAATTTCCAAAAGGGCTTAGAGCCAAGGTACAATTGAGAAATTTAATTTTCAAAAGTTTTTGTTTCTTAATTGAGAAAAACGTTTCTTGATTTCTTCCTGCAAATCCGGCCATATAATTTTCATAGCAGTATCGCGAGTGCGTTGAAATTGCCTTCTCCTCACGTTTTTTAAGACGGTTTATCATCATAGTCTATAATCACGTATTCAAATTTTACTTCATATTTTGGAACTGCAATGCTCCTGGCTTCAACAATGGAATTCGTTAAAGTTTCAAGAGTATTGTTTATATCAAGTTTTGTTCGAAAGAAATGTAAACAGATTAGAGTCAATTTATGTTCCATTTATATACCAGTCGGCTTGATAGCTATCATCATTATACACAACCAGTACCATATTTGTTTTGATTTATTTTTGTTCTCTTGAATTAATTAATTTAACTTTTTAGTAGTTGTTTTGATAATATGTGATAGTGGTTCATATTTAAAAACTATGTCACGAAAATCTATTCATTGGTTATTTAATTAATGTAGTCAATCGTGTATTCAATCAGATTAACAACAACTTATTTAATCTGTTATATTTTTTTCCAATTTTTATGTTGTACCATGCCCACACAGTTACGGATCACCCACAGTGACGGATCACTTTGGCGTTCAACATCGAATAACTTGCCTAAAACATAAACGTTGACGTAAAACATATTTTTCCCATGTTATACTATTTGTCTTCTACCATTTTTAATGTTAAGCACAACATTCAACCGCTAAATAACGGTGTATTTGACATATGTTTAGTTGGTACCACACAGCTATCATTATATGGTCGTTTTCTGTAAGAAGTGCCGTCAGCATTCATAAGCTCCCACAGGTGGTAAAATTCAAATGTTATAGCATAAGACATGCTTGTTCGCTTCGATTCAGTATGAATTCATCTTTGGAAAACATTTTTCTTGATTGTTGATTCTAAATACCAAATATTAGCACTTCTAACTAGTGATCCATAATATGGACCAGGAAATGATTGTTTACCACGGTTATGGATCACATCCAAAGAATGTAGATTTCTGCCATTTTAAGCATTGGATTTGACATTTTTAGACAAAAGCACTAAGGATAAAACTAATAAAACATCAAGGTTTGTCAATTTCGTTTTTTAGCAGACAAAAATGGGTGGAAAACTTGGTATGGAGCGAAAACAGTTCATGTCTCAGTTACTACAATGCAGTATCACAAAAAAGGGCATTTTACCCTTGTTTCCAGCACTAATACTGCTATTTTTTTTTTGCAGTAATATGTGACACATTGTTAACTTTCGCCAAATCAAGCAAAACAGATGCATTGAGTTGAAAATCTCTTGATTTTGCGCACTGATCCGTAATATGTCACAATTTGATCCATAATATGAAAATTGATCCATAATATGGTTTTCAGAAACCGATACAATTTTTAATTTTTATGCAATCCTATGTAAACATTACATTCAAAACAGTTTACTATATAAAGATCCAATTTGAAACGATTCAATTCGTGCTTTTAAATTACGTTTACCATGTGATTTTATTGAATTTTATAGGTTGGACTCCACACTATTTGATCCATAACTGTGGGGTCATGGTATACCCAGACAACCAGAATGTACGTATAACGAAATCACCTTTTGCGTTATGCGATGCTTATATGCGCAAAGTTTCACGTATAAGATGATGCGAAAAGGCCTTATACGTACAAAAGTGGAGGCGATATACGTGCATATTTTATATGATGAAACATAACATGCAATGCGAGTGTGTAGATTTTCTAGCGAACTAGTCTGTACTCTTATGCGACTTAATTTATGATAACAAAGTTGATTTGACAGCTGCTATGGATTGATCCGACTTACTTTGTACGAGTATACGGAACGAAACGAAATGTACTTATGAACTCATAAAATAGCGTTTTATGCGAGGAAATTCATCGATCAAACGATATTAACCACCATGTAGTGCGGGTGTGATGGAATTTGTGTAAATAAACGACTTAGTTCGTAAACTGTTATGCGACTTCTGGTTGTCTGGGTATACTCTTAATGATAGCCTATAATTGCTATTTCTGCTTGTTTCATCCAAGTTGTATCGGCCCTACATTGTAATTTCTAGCGGACTTGAGTGCGGATGATGACGAAAAATAAACATGCTTAGTGATTTAAATGGTTTTCTTCGCACGCCATCGAGAAGCAGTCTTCCTGCTTGATGAGAAATGATTTTAACAAACTTGCTACATTCTACAGAGTCGTCTTTACAGGCCTCTGTTGATGCGAATGGGACATGGGAAAGGAGAAGAAACCGAATAAAGCAGCCGTGCGCGCTCTCTCTCTGGTCGCAGGCAACATGCTGCTGCCGAAGCACAAAATCAATGAAAACACGGAGCGCATTGAAACTCTTTCGAAACCTCTCCCAATATGCCATACCATTTTTACCTCTTCTCTTCTCTTTTCGCCAACACTTCACTTCACTTCTCTTCTCTTTCGGTATGCCATCGGCCTAAGTAGGCTGCAGGTAGAAGGACTCATTGCATGCACAGTGAAATGGCTTCGGTGGGAAATTTCCACTGTCTTATGTACTGGATGCTGCAATCGGTGGTCCGGGTGGTATGATGATGGAGAGCTCAAGCTGGTCGGTCGGGTTGCGTGAAGTAGTGTGTGTGTGGTTCAGGTAGGAAAGGGTGTTTGTTAGTGGTGGTAGCCGAAATACTCGCGGTGACTCGAGGTTAGTTATGTGGTTGTTTTACATGAATGGGAATAGGGGGGAATGGATTACATAGACAGGATCAACAACAAGCTGAAAACGACGACTGAACTGATCAGGGTTGAAATGTTGCACACCGTTCGCGTTTTGCGTGAACAGGTGGCAACCCAGAGCTCGCACAAGTTTTTTTCCTGGACCGGATCAGAACAAAGTACAGAATGTATAATTTTCGGTACCCAGACGGGTCGAAGGCTCTTGAGAAAGCGACGACTTCAAAGCGTGCGTCCAGACGTGTTAGAGGTTGTGAGGTGGTGTTAGACGGTGAACAGTTTGAAGTGATGGAAGATATTGTGTAATCTTGGAATACTTGTGACGTGCGATAATGCTGTTACCCGTGAGGTAAACCGGCGTATTACAGCTGAAGTCGCGTAGCCTGCTAACGAGAACAAAAATCGCGTTATACACGACATTGATCCTTACAGTTGCTCTATATTGCCATGAATCGTGGACATTGAAGAAATCCTGCCAGAGATCTTTTGGTGTTGTCGAACGAAAAGTGATGCGAACAATACTTGGTTTTAAATTAGAAGACGGCATCTGGCAACGTCGGATGAATCACGAGTTTGTACCAATTATATAAAGTGGTAGATATTGTCAAGCGTATAAAACATGGCTGGTAGATCAGGGATGGTCACGTTGTCTGTATGCCGGAAGAACGACAAACAAAGATTATATTCAACCGAGAACCCGGACGAGGCCGTCGATTTCATGGTAGATCGCGCACACGATGGCTATTTGCTTTCGAGGGGGCCTAAGGACACTCAACGTTCAAGGCAATTGAATGGATTCATAGTCGCGAATTATGGCGCATCAAGTAAGTGTAGCTTAAAAACGTACCTAACAGTATCAATACTAATACTCAAAGACGCATTGGAAATATTTCTATGATTCTACCCCATTACCCCGAATCCCAGCACCCCGAATGCCATTAACCCGAACGCCATTACCCCGAATTCCAAAACCCCGAACGACCCATCACCCCGAATGACATTACCCCGAATTCCAAAATCATGGGAAAAGGTTATCAATATCATCATGTCAAGATAATTGTGAATTCGGGGAAAAAGCATTCGGGGTGATGGAATTCGGGGTAATGGTACATTCGGGGTAATGGAATTCGGGGTGTTGGGATTCGGGGAAATGGCATTCGGGGTAATGGGGTAGAATCATTTCTATATACTATGGCCGATTGAATGAATAACTTTGTTTTCCCATATAATTTACCATTCAAACTTTGAAAGGCTTGTGCACTCCCAGTTTTCATCTGAAGGGAGATCAAATTTTGGTTGGACATTTAGAATCTGAACTACATCCGAATTAGCAGTGTAGATACAATAGCGATGTTTTGAATCACCATAGTGTGAACATTTATATTATCACAGAAGTAACAATTTATTATTACTTGTTTTTAATTATGAATCGTGGTTTACGGCTAATCAGCCGAGTGGAAGTTTAACAACTACCGAAAAGCTAAACATTACATATAGTTTGCAATTGGATTAAATGGACAAATTGATGTGAAGTTTTGCGAAAAAGTTACACGTCTTCTCAGTGAGAATCGAACTCACGACTCCCTGATCTCTAGTTAGGGCGCGTTACCTCTACGCCATGAGAGAACTCATGAACGCAGAAGTTAGCCTGAATTCGATTTCAGCTCAATAATCACGTGATCCTTTGTAGATTTTAGAAACCGTTTCAGTTAATTTCTGGGAGAAATAACATAAAACTTTGCAAAACCGTGGTCAAAACAATCACGCTAACACAATATTTCACTTTTTTTATTTTTCTATTTTTTGTCCACTTTCGCTGTCGCAGTGTTGTCAGTATCGTTGGATCGATACAGTATCGTTATGTACGACACCCAGCAAATTGAAAACGAATTGAAAAAAAACGCTGACTACAAATGTAATAACAACGATCACTGGCAACGATGTACATTTGATTTTTATTTCACTACTACAAGGAAATAAGAGAATAATGTTGTGCCTACCACTACATTTACATTGTAATTTGTGGATTTAACGGAGTTTCACCTTAATCCAATTGCAAACTATAATATTATGTATGTAATGTATGTAATGTTTAGCTTTTCGGAAGTTGTTAATTTATTATTATTATTATTATTATGCATTTTTTTCAGAAATGTTATAGACTACTGGCGCATAATAACATTGGATGCAGAATTGACCGGTATAATATTGGATAACTTTATTGGAGCCGTCACCACATCTTGCCTCTACGAGCAACAACACCAGGAAAACCCTCGTGATGATGCCCAGAAAGCAGTCACACTTATGCCGTTTTCAATCATTTGCGTTTTCTATGAAATTTTCAAATGTCACGATATAAAATCGGAGCTGAAGGCAAGATTTACGGAAATCTTCTGTATGCTTCTTTCAACGTTAGCGACCTACATAAATCTACTTCCACCGTGCAACCATTCGATTCCTCAAGAGGGATCAAATGTAACCATTCCCAAAAGCGTCAAACGTGGGAAATCTATCATCAAAGATGCGAGAATGAATCCGTGTCAGATCGCTTTGGACACATTTAAGACTTTCCTGGACACATTGGAAATGCAGCAAATATCCAACGTACTTTGCATATGCCCCGACTTAGCTTCCAGTACCGATCTGAATAGTTTCATTGAAATTCTAACGCCTTTAAGCGTGGCAACAGCGAGTGAAGTAGGCATCAATTCAACTACCATGAAGCAAATCGTTACCACGTTGAGTAAATACGTGAGCAGTCCTTATGATACGCAAAGGATTGCATCTACCGGTTTCTACTCTCACCTAGTTCCGTTGAAACCATGCGGCGAGATATCATCAGTCATTATGCTTCATCTCAATTCTTCTCTCAACGATCCGAATCCTCTAGTACGAGGCCTTAGCATTCGCGGAATGGCCTATCTATGCAATCTCACGGAGCACGATATCGACAAGTACTCCGAAATGTGTCTGACGGCACTGCTCAAGGGAATCGATGACTACAACAAGAACTGCTTTATCAACATCCCCTTGGAAAGCATGCGAGGACTTTCCAAAATACTGCAAGCCCTTCCACAAGACAAGTTCCAAATGTTCCAGGTATCGCTGGCCATTCGGATCAAACCGTTTTTCGAGAATGCTTCAACGGAGTTGCGGGAATCGGCCATTCTGCTGTTTGGGGACCTTTGTCATCAGAAAGCAACCCTAGCACAGCAACAGCAGATCAATGGATCCACCGATTCGGACGAAACTCTTGTTTCGGAGTCTCTCAAGGAACAACTGAAAGGAAATTTGTGCTCACTACTGTTGCACTTGAGTGAAGAAAATAACCTAATCGCAAGGGTGAGGTCATTTTCCAAATGCGGGTTTCAACAAATTCTCTAAATGAAAGCGTTTCTTTCCAGGCTTGCAAAATTACCTTGAAAAATGTGTGTGCATTACTGGAAACTGAAAAGATGAATCAGTTGGCTCAAAATCACCTCCTGGAACACGGTCAGTTGCAGTATGGGAATTTCATTAAGGATTTCGTGAAGCATATTGTAAGTCACAATTCATAATTTGCGTTACATCATTGTTCATCAACGATAACTGTAATTTACAGGGTGAAGAGCTGCCAGAATCAGTGAATGATTTCATCGATGCCTGCCTTCCATTCTTGCGAAGTCAGTGGCCAGAAATACGGGGAAACGCTGTAATTTTAATAGGTAGGTGATGGTTCCAATGGCATATATTTATGTACGTCTTTCGATAATCTGTGTTAATCACGTTCAAAACCAGAAGGATGGCCGTTCCGTTCACATCATTCTAAATAAAAAAAAAAAAGTGAACGAAAGTAGCAAAGCGAGTGCTTCGGTGTGCGTGGTGTCATCATAAAGGTGGTAAGGTACCGTGGGGCAAGTGGGTAATGGATTTCGCATAGTTGGGATTCTTCAAATCCTAGAGACTTTAAATTAAAACAAATGAGGTCGTGTATATTTTTCAGCTTGACTCCCACCAAATATAAGCAGCATGCTGAAACTTATTTTCATGTAAAATTGAAGAAAAAAGTACAGAACAAGTTTTTGAAAAACGTATCCTTACTTTTCACTTGCCCCACAAGTCGGCGGTATTCGTTTATGTGAAGACCGTTTAGGAGGATCTACCACCGATTGAACTTCTCAAAATTGGATGATGTGGACTTATCTGATTACGAAGTCGTATAGAGGCTACATAATAGAGGCTGGAGACTGCTGAAGATCATCGTCACTAACCAGTGTAGCCGCGCAAAACGTTCACGGAATGCTGCTGGTTACCGCTGAAGTGATACGATAGCTGTTACACGGTCAAGTAATACTTGCCATCGATTAGACCGGCGTAATAATGAAACTGTTCAAAAAACTGCTCGCTGCAGAGTAGGGACGTTCCGATATATCGAATCAGTTTCATCAACTAGTTTCTTTTTCCTGCTCGTGACTTCTCAAATCGATATGTTTGGCAGAACTAATATTTCAATCCAATATAGTAATGAATAATGCTCATCATAAGCGTTAAAAAGCATTAAAATAAGTAACACCAACGCCACAATATAGAACTTTGTGTTTTGGAATCCTTTCGATATTTTTTTCTTTCGATATATCGAAACAAAAAATATCGGAAGAAAGTCATACGGAAAACCGAAAGTAAAATTATATTTTCCAACATTTTTTTATCACTATGATAATTCTTATACTTTGAACTATTGGTAGAAAATTTTGCATAACGTAAAAACATTAAAGTGAACGTTCACGAACTGCAAAAAGGAATCGGTTGGTCAAAATGATTCGATATATCGGAACGTCCCTACGGCAGAGTGACATTTATTCACGACAGACTGCGGCAGACACGCGGCAGAGTGATTAATACACGACACTGAAGACGGCCTTACAGTTGAGGTCGAAATACGCGTATCTGTCAAAGGATACAAACTCTAGTGGAATTAAATGGTATAGTATTAAATTCGGGTTTTTCATCTACTTAACTTAACATTAGGTAAACTCGAAAGAACCCAAAATTTGGCTTATTCTTTTGAACTTCGACGCTGGGTCGGTGCGTCTCTCTCTGTTTTTGACAACATTGCTGTTGCGAGAGAAACAAAACAACCCAACCGTGGGTAAAAACTAAATGCAGTTTACCAAAATTTGAGTAAAAAGAACTTATTTTTTGGGTATTCTGATTTCTCCGTGTAGCATACAGAGGCCCATAAACATAACACTCTAAACTAGTATTACCCAATATTTCATTAATTTTTACCTAAGCGATAAAAAGTTACACCCAAAACAAAGTGTCGCAGTTTTTCCGAGTCCAATCTTTATCCATAATCTTATCCACCCGATTATCTAGAAAACCACAAGTCAGCAAAACAATAATGATTACGACAACGAGCTTTATAAAATTCAAGAGACTTTATAATCGCCATATCATGATCGTCTTTTCTGGCGTGTTATCTGATCGAAATGTGAAATTAATTGATGAATATCATTGTTTCCAGGTTTACTACACACCCAGCATAAATCGACATACCAGGTTGACGCCGTGGGGCATAAAATTTCTCTTCTACTGAAGGACGAGGATGCCGGTGTGAAGACAAAGGCTGCTGAAGGGCTGGGCTATATTTATGGTGAATGTTAGACAACTTTCTTCGCCGGATCGCTAGCTAGAGGTGTGAATGATCTTTGTATTTTCATCTGTTGTATTTATTCAGATCATCAATCCGTAAGGTAGAAACGTGCTTAATCAAAACTTTATGCTGAAGAAATGCTTTATAAGAGGGCTCGTGATAATGTTCGAGACATATACTGGTCAATATTTTATACGGAATATGAATCATTTATTAAACAAAAAGACAGAACAAATTAATCAGAAAGAAAGCCATTAAACAAATGGAAAATATTGTATCCTGCCGCTGGACCAGCCGATAGTCAGTACAGTTTTCATCTTGTCACTCGATCGCCGTCCGAGGTTTTCCTGGAAGCTTATACACGATGCACTTTCGATACCAATGCCAGTGATGAAACACGATGGTGTAATGCTCAACTGGCTACGATTTACCACCGTATTGAAAATTGCAATTGATGGCGTTTCTTTAAATGTGATTGCCAGGTACTGGTTCTGCGGACACCAAGCCAGTGCTTGAGGATGACCTCCAACCTCGGTTTGACCAATGGGAATTTTCGATAGGTCAGCAATGGGCAGCGCCGACTTTGGCGTAAATGTAGACGTGAACACTTCATCTTCAACAAAGCCCAAATTGTATAGGAAACAGTCCTCCGTTGTGACAAACAGGAGATGGGATCCGCTTTTGGACCAAACCACTGATTGGATGGTACCATGGTTGACCGTCCAACGGTCCGGAGTCCATTTGTCAGTTTGCCATACACGGAAAACATTCGAGACCGTCGTGGAACACAGTCGAGATCCAGTTGGAGACCACGAGAGTAAGGCACAGGGTGGGCCTACACGACGGAGCGGTACCTGAAATTGAAATGCACGGTAAGTAGTTGACCTTCTTAATATGTATGTATTGGGCATTTTTAACATTTTGTATGGAACTTCTTTAGTAGTGCCGCTTAGAGGTTGCAGAAAGTTTTTTTTAAACAGATTCCAGATCTCTATTTCTTGTCTGGTTCTTTACCGTGTCAATTGACCAAAAATGACACCAAAATAAACGAAAGGCTGTGAATTGATTATTGTGAAAAAAAAAAACATGATTTTATGCCCATGATACCATTCAATAGAGCATAACATGTAGAAAGGGTTCCATGATAAGATTTTTTGTATGAAAATACAAAATAAATTCTTCGGAATCTAAACAATCTCACCTCAAATCACTTTTGTAATTAATAGATTGTCTCAAACATGATTTTTCTACCTATACAAAGGTGTAATTTTGTAGACATCATCCAAGGACATGCATCACTCCATGTATGGCGGTATCCCTTATCAATATTTTTTCTTGAACTTTTGCTATATACGCACCTGCCTATTTTGATCCACGTCCCAGATTAGAACGTTTGAGTCGTTGATACTGGCGGTGGCCAAGAGACACCCGTTAGGGCTCCACTCCACCGAAGTCACTGGGAAGTGGTTGCCATGTCTCAGTTGGACGGCCTGTGACAACGGTCTGGTTATCAAACTGTTCGGATCGACGTTCCACACAAGAGTGCCATTTTGGCACCCCACGGCCAATTCCCCGGCCGTATAAGGTCGCCATGCCAACGATGTAACCGACTTTTGCAGACCACTTTTCAACACTGGAACAATGGTCGGTTCGTCGCTGTAAACCCGAATGCTATCGTCCGAGGCCGCAATGGCTACTTTAAAGCAATTCGGATGCCACCGGATACATCGAATGGCACTTTTGGCCCAATCTTTCGTTTGCGTATACTTCCCCACGCAGTCAACGCCACGTTCCTTCAGATGTGGCTTGAAGAAGAATTTGACTCGGTTCCCAACTCCGATCAGGGTCAGCAGATATCGCGACAAGGAACCCACTATTGGATTGTACTGGTGGCTACCGCTGTTGGCTGCTTCCTTCAAGGCTTCGACTGCTCCCTCCTCGAAAAAGGTGCGCGTGATACGTTTGATTAAGGTTTCGTCGACCGGTACCATAAGCGTTCGGTGATCCTCTCGCAGGTGGACAGCCGCATGGTGGAACAGCTCACGTCCGATGTTGATTTCGGGGTACGATAAGAGTTGCTACAAGAAATAGGTATGTGTTAAATGCATAAGTTTAATTTTATTGAATAATTTTACATTGACCAGAATAGTCGATAATCTTAACAACTGCACTGACGGTGGACGCTTAACAGTCCCATCCCATGTTACAAAACTACATTTGCAAAAATCGCGTTCTTAGTGCAAATGTAGTGTAGGGAAAGTGGGCAGTTTGGCCACCTTAAGCAAAAGTGCTGAAAACATTATGGAATCTCCGGATTTTTGCATGATTTACAACAATTTTTAGATCAATACACTAGATCCGCATAATACGCCTTGTCTTGTAAAGTTCACGAATAAATGAATAATTTTTAAAAATTTATCATTTTTTGAATCGATTTTTTACCGATGGGATGATATGAGCACCCTATTTTTGGTTGTGTAATTGTCTCATAAATCTAAAAATTCAATTTTTTTCACTCCACTTTAAAGTATTTAGAATTTGTAAACACTCCGTGCAAAAATACTTAATTTTAAATAACATTCTAACAGTCAAACATCATCACTCTAAAATGATGGAATTTGAAAGGGTCATTCGGGGCAATATGGGCAGTTTCGGTACTTTTCAGTAGTGGTGTCACTATTTTTTTTAAATTTATTTATTAGTATCATTCCAAACATTACATTCTTTCTCTATATCTAGGTGTTCTGTGTTATTAGACAACTTTATCATCATAATTTGGTAAAACAAATTTAAGATTTTATTAACATTTTGATAACAACATATTACATTTCATTTGCCGTAGCAGTTCAGATTTTTTACAGGTAAGTTGATTTCACCTGCTTATAAGAGAAAAAAACACGTTTTTATTTACTTAACCTAACTTAACCTAAATGTATACCGCATTAATCGTGGCAATAGACAATTGTAACGATTTTTGCCTGAAATTATTAATTATTTTATTTGACATTTGTTCCAATGTTTCAATATTGGATATTCTATGTAACTCATTGGCACTCACGGCAGAATCGCAAGTCAGTCCCATCTGTAAAAAGTAGGCATTGAGAAAATGGCCTTTGAAGTTTCTAAACTCGTTTTCTATACGAATATTCAGAAAATTCCACAGGATTAAAAATGTTCAAATCCTAATGAAACTTTCACAATTTGCTTTTCACTACGATATCTTTACGAGAAAAATATAAAAATGATCAAAACACGGTTCATTTTTGTGTTACACGATGCGGAAAACTGTAGTGAGACTGATATGCGATTACTTTTCATTATGGGATAATTTGACTTGTTGTTTTTTCCTATTTTGTCCGAACAAATGATATGAACTCATTAGTGCAGCTGAAAGCAATTTTGACGAAATACAGATGGGAAAGACTTGCGATTCAGGGCAGTATGCCAAGGGGAAGCTCCAGAATCATTTTCAAAATTTAATTTTTAATTCTCTGCAGAGCTATCTTCCTGGTATTACAACATGGCTGGCCTGAAAATTTGTTTGAATATCAAAAGCTTGTTCTTAAGACAAAGTTTTGATTTTCTATTAATAAGGGGATTGAGACATTTTACATATTTTTTACATTTGGCATTCAACCTCAATGTTATTTTTGAAAGGTAAATTCTTATCTACAATGAGCCCTAGATACTTTACTTCATCTGACCAATTTATTGGAACCCCTCTCATCGTGACAACATGTCTACTTGAAGGTTTCAAATAAAGAGCTTTTGGTTTATGTTTTCAAATAAAGAGCTTTTGGTTTATGTGGGAATATTATTAGTTGAGTTTTGGAAGCATTTGGAGAAATCTTCCATTTTCGCAAGAATGAAGAAAAAATATCCAAACTTGTTTGCAATCAACAACAGATGACACGAAGACTTCGTCCTTTGGCGGAGAGGCCTGTGTCATCCGCAAACAAGGATTTTTGACATCCCTGAGGTAACTCAGGTAAGCCTGATGGGAAAATATTGTATAATATTGGTCCCAAAACACCAGCTCTTACAGGAAGTCTTACAGATTTGGAGTTCTGATAATTAACCTGAAGTGTACGATTTGACAGATAACTTTGCATTATTCTAACATAGTATGTTGGAAAATAAAAGTTTTTTAATTTTACGATCAAACTTTCATGCAAAACACTGTCGAATGCTTTTTCTATGTCTAGAAGAGCAAGACCAGTAGAATAGCCTTCAGATTTGTTGGAACGGATCAAATTTGTTACACGTAAAAGTTGATGAGTGGTCGAATGTCCATGGCGGAATCCAAACTGTTCATTGGCAAAAATTGAATTTTCGTTTATGTAGACCATCATTCTGTTCAAAATTACCTTTTCAAAAAGTTTACTGATGGAGGAAAGCAAACTAATTAGACGATAGCTAGAAGCTTCTGCAGGATTTTTGTCTGGTTTTAAAATTGGTACAACCTTAGCATTTTTTTCCATTTGTCAGGAAAATATGCTCATTGAAAACATTTGTTAAATATATCAACTAAGAATGATAAGCTATTTTCTGGATGTTTTTTGGTGAGGATGTAGAAAATTCCATCATCGCCAGGAGCTTTCATATTTTTGAATTTTTTAATAATAGTTCTCACTTCTTCCAAATCAGTCTCCCAGGAATTTCTAAAACGTTCTCTTGATTTAGAATATTTTCGAAGTCCTGAGTAACTTGATTTTCAATTGGGCTAGTAAGTCCTAAACTAAAATTGTGCGCGCTTTCAAACTGCATAGCAAGTTTTTAAGCTTTTTCGCAATTAGTTAGTAATAATTTGTTTTCCTCTTTCAATGTCGGTATTGGCTTCTGAGGTTTTTTTTTGAAAATTTTAGATAATTTCCAAAAGGGCTTAGAGCCAGGGTCCAATTAAGAAATTTTATTTTCAAAATTTTTGTTTCTTAATGTGCAAAACGTTTCTTGATTTCTTTCTGCAAATCCTGCCTTATAATTTTCATAGTAGGATCGCGAGTGCGTTGAAATTGCCTTCTTCTCACGTTTTTAAGAGGGATCAAGAGTTTAAGATCATCGTCTATAATCACGAATTCAAATTTGATTGAATAAAAATTCTTAGAAAACCTTTCGAAGTACATTGACAATCACCAAAATTGGCAACACTGCTGTAATAAAATCGATTTTATTTTCCACATATTGTTTTCATAATATGTTATTCTGAGATTACCAATTGAAATATTCGAAGAAAACCGTTAACAATATGCAGTAGATCGATAAATATGAGTACATGATTTTAAAAGTATGAGACTTTTTAGTAAACTTACCATAAAGAGTAAAATGTATACTTAAGACTGTGGTTTAAACTCATGATTTAGCTCTCGTTTATACAAATATAGTTTTTTTTTTGTAATCTAAACTAGTTTTGAACACGCTTTTTACTTTTCTGGGGGAGTGAAAGGATGGTGTATCAACAAATTTGACCATAAATGGATAAATCACTAAAGTTACCTAATGTCAGAGAATGATGGAACATAATTATTTTTTTAAAGCTATATCTTTAGTAGGATAGTAAAAGATACAAGCATACAATTTATTCATAAAAATTAGATTTTTGTTTTACGAAAAATAATGTTAAACTTTGACGAACAGCTTTTCTTAGGAGTTTTTAGAAAAACTATTTAGCCCTTCAACTAAAAGCATTTTCTAAAATCTTATATTTTTAAAGCATTGAAGAATAATAGTTGATGCACAGAAAGCCGATTACAATTTTATCAATATATAAAAAAGATAAGGTTCCGTGGGGCAAGTGGGTAATGGATTTAGCATAGTTGGGATTCTTCAAATCCTAGAGACTTTAAATTAAAACAAATGAGGTCGTGTATATTTTTAGCTTGACTCCCACCAAATATAAGCAGTATGCTGAAATTTATTTTTATGAAAAATTGAAGAAAAAGTACAGAAAAAGTTTTCGAAAAACGTCTCCTTACTTTTCACTTACCCCTCAAGTGGGGCAAGTGAAAAGTTCATTGTTTTGAACAATAAATTCAAAAACTAACAGTTATATTCACGATTTCTATTACTTTTAACTAGAAATCCTTTATAAGTCGGATTTGCGGAAGCTGACATTTCTGTCAAAGTGTGAGCCAATCGAGCAGCGAGAACTGTCAAAGTGTGAGCCAAACGAACATGCGTTATGTTTGTTTTGAACTTTTCTTGAGGAGTAATGTAATCCGCTTGAAATTATTTCAGTAAAAGTAACTTTGCATGAAGCAAAACAATGAAATGTTTTAATTTTTTGAATTTTTGTCAATGCGATTTTTGGTTTTTGATTTTTTCGGCTGTTTATTAGTTTTGATATTTAGCTCAAATATCTATAACGAAACAAAATACACTTTATAGCAATGAGGAAGTCATGTCCGTGTTACAATATTATTCTCGACGCCGAGCAAAATCAGCACTGCTGGTCTGTTGCCAAATCATTCAATTTTACTTCCGCTTATCTCTCTATAAAGGATCACTACTTTTAACATTTGTTAAGGCGTCGCAATGAACAATAATATAAGTAACATGTAAACAAAGAAAATTTTATTCCTTTTACTTGAATTTTCTTCTGTTCAGTTATGTTTGTTCAAATGATTCGACAAAATTATAACTGGAACATTTCCAATGTTATTTCTTACATCATGGGACAGTAATTGCATTTCTGCTCTGTAGAATTTACACCGCTTGTTATTTGTTAAGAAAATCGGATATGATGTCGGATAACTCTTCGGGAGAAATCGAACGGAATCCTTCAATAAAGTATTTAGAAACTTTGGTATGTGGATACACCTATAACCAATTTTTTATATTTGGAACTAGCTTTGCATAGGCATTCCACGAGATTTACGTGCGTTCTCTTATATTGGAACTTTTCAATCAACGTCTTCCTTTCAATCGGCTGTATACAGTAAATATATTAATAACGTAATATTTGGCAAGCTTTTTTTTAGAGAAGTTCCATGATTTGGCCATGATAATAGCTTTTCACACTTTGAGTATAGTGTTTCTTGAATTATCAGCACGTTCTGTTGTTCTATGATAGTTGTGAACCTTGTATACTTATAGCTACCTAAAGAGAAAACACAAATTCGATCTCTAATAAGAAACTTTTCACTTGCCCCACGTGATTAGAAAATTGACGGTGTTTCAATTTAGTTATTTTTAGTTCTATGTCGTATCAATTCTGAAACTTTTTTTATTGCAGTTTAAAACTGTCAGAGAGGACAACTTAGAAGTGGTACAGAAAGTTGTTTTCCGCAACTTTTTTCCTCTGAAAATATTAAAATAAGATTGCACGCCGCCAACTTGTTACGGAGTGATAATTGACAGGTTAACAATCTTTCGCTCTATTATGAAAAAATGGCTGAAAAATCTCAGAATTCTCTTACCTATCGTAAGGTTCTCAATGGCCTCGAATGTTTAAAACGTTAATTTACATTTACATCGCATGAGTTTAAAACGTTAATTTACATATTCAGTTAAATATACCGATTATTTTCACTTACCCCATTTACCCACTTGCCCCGCGGTACCTTAGTAAATTTTACACCGACTTGGACTGCTTGAGTCATAGTGGTGGCTTTGAACATAGCATCAATCATTAGATTCAATTGCTCAGTTAGAAAATCAAAATCAGAGCCAGACATATCACTTGAAGTGGGTACATTATCTGATGATTTCCCATTAGAATTTTCGGTAGACAAAGAGGCGGAGTAGAAGTTTTATGTGGCGGCAGGGTATTTTCCATTTGATTTGAAACAATTAGAGTGGGTATTCATAGTATGAATAGGGGAGGAGTTCAAATTACCTGCTACGATATCGGTAAAGGATTTGCCTTGGTTTTTCGAATTCGAAATTAAAAGATTCGAACGGCTATCCGACGGATTAAAATTAGTTTGTGAATGAGCATGATTATGATCTTCCTAATGGGTATGATTCCTAATCAAGCGATCGTTAACTGAAAAATGAGCATTGTTCGATACTCTACCAGGGAAATTCCGGAAACGACCGTTATCGTAACGGATATTATCTTTCCTCTGCCTGGCACGAACCTCGACGACTTGCCTACGCAAAGGGCAATCCCAACAATTTGACTTATGATTGCCCCCGCAATTCGAGCATATAAACTTGGTGGTATCTTCCTTCACTGGACAGACGCCCTTAGCGTGAGAAGAACCTCCGCAAATCATGCATTTAGCATCCATGCGTCAATTTTTTGTTCTTTTTTCATACTGATTACTTGGACTGGGGAAAATCCAAGTAAATAATTTATTCCATTTTTGATCTCTTCAGGTGACTTATAGTCACTTTAAAGACCTTTCAAGACGACTTTGAACAAACGTTCAGTTTTGTCATCATTAGTAAAGAATTTGTGCTTCTTCTCTTCAAGATGTTTGAGAAGAAGTTCGCGATCTTTAAGAGTTTCCGGTAAAACGCGAAACCTTTCTTTGCGATTTGGAAGGAGACCTTGATTCTCCTAATGGAATTCAAGATCTCCTGCCTAAATCCCCCAAAAAAAAAACGGAACAACGGACCACGATAGGCGGCACTCTTTGTTTCTTCACTTGAATCAAAGAGCCTGGGCTAGAGGCTGCTCTTATTTGGTGAGAGCATCGAACTGATTGCTCATTTCGATGAAATTATCAACATTAGGGTAAGTGTTCCCTTAGTTGGGGGTGTTCCTATAGTTGAGGTAGTGCCGTTTTCACTGATCCTATAGTGGAGGATCCCATAAGTGTTAAGTGTCATAAGAGTTACAAACAGACGTAACAGCTTGAACAATTATCAATTTAAAACATAGTCACGTGAACATTTAGGCCCAAAGCTAAAAATACTTTATTTGGCCAACCGTGAACTAGGTGGCGGTAGTGAGCAAACGACAAACTCGAACAAAAGCGATGCGCGCGCCACGAGTGGCCAGTTGGCCAACTAAAAAATATTATAATTGGGCGCTATTCTGCTGTGCGATGAAAATAATTAGAGTATTATGTCTGTTTGTCTGTGCCTAGACCTAGACGAGACCTCCTAAGAGTTTTTTTTTTCCCCCAAGACAGTGTCCAACAAGGATAACCACCGCTAGGGTCCGCCGAAAAATCGAAGGCACGGGTCCAAACAAGGATCGTAAAGGGATCAATAATAGAAAAAATAGTACTGAAAAGTACTGTTTTAGTTGCACTAAAAAGTACTGTTTTATTGCTTTAGGTAGTTTTTAAAGGAAAACTTCCAAGAGCAGAGAGAATTCGTGTACGCACAGCAGGAAGGTACGATGCGCACTGTGGTCACACTATTATGGGTCACCTAGTCACGATTATCAGTCACTCTGTTTCACATGAAATCAGGCTATCGACATGATGGAGACACCATCTTCTATCGTGACAGCGGGCTCGATTGGCTTGTCAGATAGATCGGGCCCGGGACATCCTGTCTACTGCAAATCGCTGCAGTTGATATAGGGCATGTCCATTGCCTGCATGAAATTCAAATCAAAAAGACCCATGATAGTGTGACCACGTTATAGATAATTTGTTTTTATTACATATTACATTATTATGAAAATACATGTTTAGGGACAAAATCTTTAAAAAAATATCCACAAAGGACACTTATGCATCCACCGGCAGTCAATCACCAAAGCATATGAAGTCCTATTATACTTACATTACAAGAGCTAGATGCATCGACCTCGTTGATGGGTAGCGAGCAAATGCGTCCGTTTCGCTCACAGATCGATATCTCTCCAGGCTGCGGAAGTTCCGGGAACGTGTCCAAGGCTGCCATCACTTCCGGTACGATTCTTGTCCCTATTTCTACCGAATTAAACTCACAAAATTAAGTTCCTTTCGCTGAATTCTTGGCGCCGGCAGCACGCAGATGACCGTTTTGTGTTGTGTTTTTGTTGTTGTTGGCGCAATGTCAAAACTAGTTCGAACTCTAACAAGCAGGGGGCCACGCACATTACCTTGCCGGTTTTCACAAGACTTTGAATCCGAAAAACCGGTTTTTGAAAACAAAATCTTAACTGACACTTGTTGTCCAATCTTTTATGCTTATTCTTTGCGTTCTTCGAGGGTTCTTGATCAAGTGAGATAAGGTTGCGATCGCGATCAGCATAGGATAGATAGACGCCACCGTTTGACGACGCCACAGAGCGAATGTAGGAGTGGTGGAATAACAGTTGCTTCTGCTTAAAAATTGTGAGTGAAAATGTACGACCAGCAGGAAGACGATCGCGGTTATTTGGTGTACGCAAATCGATACAATGGCCAACTGCAGTCGGACAATCCCAATCTGACCTATGTGGTGAGCAAGATCAACGAGAAATTTGCGGCCTCGAAGTACAGCACCTACCGATGTGCCTGCAAGCTGTTCGCACTTCAAAGGGCTCTCTACAGTAAGTGTATACAAACTGTTCATGGTGGCAGGAAATCAAAGATAAAATAATAATTACACATCAATTTCAAGTTTAATTAAATATCTTTGGAGAAAAATAACAAAAAAGTACAAGTACAATCATTATTCATAATTAATTTGCTTTTGTTAGATCAGTGTGATTATGGTAACAAAAAAGTAATCATAAATTAATTAGAAACTATTTAAAAATTACAAAATAAATCATTTTGAATTTGTTATTGTAATTTAAAAAATGAGGGAGACTTCGTGCTTAAGCATCATTTTCTCAGAGTACAGTCGACTCTCAAAAACTCGATATTCTATAAGTCGATATTTTCTATAACTCGATGGATTTTTCATTTTATTCAAATTGCCATTGTAATTTTACTTCACCAAACAAGCCGAAAGTATATTGAAATATATTACAGCATGAATCTAACGAATTCAATAACTTAAAGAAGTAGAATAGATAATCCCTAGACACCCCACTATTAAAAAAAAACAAACAGACAAAAAATATTTAAAATCGAAATGAAATTTGTAAAAGTTACTGGCTGTGTTATGATCTCTATTAAATATACTTATCTTCTAAGTTACTCATATATTCTTCTGGTTAATTTCATAGATTTGTGGATGAATGTATTGAGTCCATACAATTTCAACAAAAATGTTTTGAAATGTTTTTAATTTCTAGAAACCACTATATTTAAAATAATAGACAGCTCCTATCACGTAATGCAGCTCACAATCCAACAAACAAATCAAAAATCATAAATGACATGAGTAATTCTTTAGTTTTATTTTGGGATTTTTTGAGTTGAAGTTTTCTAAAAATCGATAGTCCTGATGGTGCTTTGAATATCAAGCAATGGAGAGTCGAATGTAGTTTATTTTAAGTAATTTTATGCCGTAATTATTTATTTTTCCAGTTTTATTCATACGATAAGGCCACAACTTCGCATTTTGCAATTTGTTTATACGAAAAGCTGTAAATGCATCAGGATTTTGGTTGTTACATACCATGATAAAAGCAGGTTGTATTGACTCAAACAAAATTGAACAAATACCTTTTTCTACCTCCATTCATCGTTAATTGAATTATTTTGAGAAAATTGATCAAATGTTTGCAATAAAATATATAAACATATATTGGCATATCAGAATGGAATGTATTAGAGTAAAATTCACATGATTGTATATTATATATTTTGTATAAAAACTAGTTTTAGGCTGTTTAAGGTGGTAAACATGAGTTTAGCAATGATTTTATTATAAAAGATCGAAAAATGCTTCTTAGCTGCTATGCTTTAATATGTTGTCGTACAAAAATAACAACCAGCTGCCTTTGGCTAATCAAACGCTTAGCAGCATACACCTTACTCAAGAAACGATCTCGAAAGCGGCATCACAGCTCAAAACTTCGTTCAAGCCGGGGCCAGATGGTGTTCCAGCTGCTTTTGTGAAAAGAATGATCGGCAGCTTCTTGGAACCGCTTCTCAAGGTATTTGAGCTTTCGCTAACTAGCGGTACATTTCCGACTTGCTGGAAAACAGCCGAAATCTTTCCCATGTATAAGAAAGGAAGCAAGCGTGACGTTAACAACTATCGTGGGATCACATCGTTGAATGCTGTAGCTAAGCTGTTCGAGCTGGTGGTCATGGATTCGCTAAGCGCACACTGCAGACAGTATTTGAGTGCTGATCAACATGGATTCACTATCGGCCGCTCTACTATCACCAACCTGCTATGCCTTACGTCGTACATCACTGAGAGTATGCATTTTCGATAGGCTTGGAGTTGGAGGTAGCCTTTTGAGATGGTTCCGCTCTTACCTCACTGATTGTCAATTAGTGGTAACTTTAGGAGAATATCGATCACCCTGCTTTTACGCGTCATCAGGTATACCGCAAGGCAGTCATCTGGGCCCGTTGATTTTCCTTTTGTATTTTGACGACGTACACTTTGTTGTGGAAGGGCGTCGACTGACGTTCGCAGACGACCTAAAAAAATTTCTGCGAATATGCTCAATTGAAGATTGCCGTTATCTCCAAGACCAGATGGTGTGATGGTGTGATCTCAACCGATTAGTCGTCAATCCAGCAAAGTGCTCCGTAATCACTTTTTCACAGAAGAAACAGCCGATAATCTTCGAGTATAGCATTTTTAATACGTCAATCGAACGAGTGAAGTGCGTTAAGGATTTGGGTATTCTGTTGGATTCGCAACTGACATTCTCCCATCATATCGCTTATATTGTCGATAAAGCATCAAGAAAGCTTGGCTTCGTCTTTAGAACTGCAAAGAACTTTAGCGACATCTATTGCCTGAAAGCGTTATACTGTTCCCTCGTTCGAGCAACATTGGAATATGGGTCTGCGGTCTGGAGTCCGAACTACAACAACGGATGCGAGCGAATCGAATCAGTTCAACGGAGATTTCTACGTTTTGCATTTCGGAGGCTACCTTGGAGAGACCCTTTACGCCTTCCGACTTGCGAGAGCCGCTGCCAACTGATCGACTTGCAAACTTTGCGAATTCGAAGAGACGTTTGTAGAGCTTCAACCGTCGTCGATACTCTAAACGGAAGAATCTATTGCGATGCTATCCTGCAACAAATGCATCTCAACGTGCAACCTCGTCCACTGCGGAATAGTTCGATGATGAGGCTTCCATTTCGTCGCACCAATTATGGATTGAGCAATGCTGTTCATGGTCTGCAACGTGTTTTTAATCGTGTGGCGTCGATCTTCGATTTCCACCTGATACGAAATATGCTTCGCCGTAAATTTTCTAGTTTTTTCGCTGGCCGGAGGAACTGAAGACATATTTTAAGTTTGAAATGTTTTACGATCTTGACTTTTTTATATTCAATGTTTTGTCACGTTTGTCTTGTTATATACTATGTATTTTTGTTTTTATTTTTAATATCATTGGGACTATACATAGTCTGTTGATGTAAACTTAAATAAATAAACCAGCTGATGAAAGTAAATTAATTTCAACTAATGCTGTATATAGGGCCTCACACTTAGAGTAAGCGGTGAATGGCGCCCTTAACCTGTATCATTGTCATAGCTGTTATTCGGTACCATTGAACATTTTTCACATTGCAACATTTTTCCTATAAAAACAAATATTTTGTCCTAGCGCAAGAAGTTTTGGCGAAAAAACGATTTTTTACGGTATGACGGCCAAAAATTTCAACTAAAAACATCAACATCACAACGAAAATATTGTCAAAAGTACATGGTAGTCCAAAAATTTACCTTTTCATATAAGATTTGATTATAGGAAAGTGTTTTTGTTGCGTAAACAAATTCATGCTTACTTTTTTGTCCGTATAGTTGTAGTACAATCTTCTGTAGATAATCTAAAGCAAAGCTTTTATCAAATTTTCTAATTATTTCAATTGTTTTAAGTATTAGGACATATTGCCTAAATTGAGGAAATTATAAAACCACATTTAGTTGCAAGCTTTGCATACAGTATACCTACTACAGTAACAAGCAAAAAACTATTTTTTTTTTTCTAAATTCCGCACAACAAATTCATATCCTTTTTTGTGTAATCTCAGAAATGTATTGAAAGTTATTTATTTTATTGAATAATAGCTTTATTTTTTACATAATAGCCTAAAATTAAAATGAGATGAATATCATCAGAAGTTGGAGATAATATCATCGGATATTACAAACATTGAAAAATAAGGATTTTTTTTTTAGCAAATTTCATCTTTTTTATGCAGGGTGCCGTCTTGTCCCGGTGTATTTGTCCGAAGATGAAATAGCTATTTTTTTAAAGTGTTATTTTGAAAACTATTTATTACTTATCAAATTTTTTGACGGTTGGAAGTAGGAGTAATAATATCAAATATGAGGATGATTACTAATTTTACCAAAATAAATATGTTTAAGTAGACTTAAATGGAGTTCATCTTGCCCTGTCTGACTCTACTGATAAGAAACACGATGTTAACTAGTACACGGTTTATTGGAGAAAGAGTTGAAGTACACGGGTGCTATATATAGCATTCAAATTTTTCATAGCCTACTGCCAGAGCATATTTAAAAACTGGTCTACTAATTTATTCTAGTTTCTAACACTTCGAGTTATAGGTATACACTTGAAACGTAAAGTGCTCAAGTGAAATCGTTCCCTTGATGCTACAACTAGATAACTCGAAATTTGAAATTTTTGACTTCAATATGTCAAAACATTTTTCTTAATTAGATCTGCAAAATATCCACAGGTCTTAAGCGTGTGATTCAAAATATACAAGTTAAAGATTATTTTTCAATCATAATCTCTGCGATTAACCATCACCTTGTTAAACGGTCATACTTTCAAAGTTGCACATCTCAAAATTTTGATTTTCGAGTTATCTAGTTGTAGCATTAAGGGGACGAAATGTCTCCTTCTTACCAAAGTAATTTTGACAGCTGATCTAGTATGAGCGAAGTGCCACTTTTACTTGTGAAATAATTGAGCGGCACATTTTTCCGTACGGAAAAGTGACAGCTCCATTTGATTTGCATGGCAGGCGTTACCGACGTTATGGAATCAGCTCTACTTCTCAGCAGCGTACAGCTCAAGTAATTTCGGTAGCGGAATCATGCCTTGACCGTTTCTTGTCCTATCCTTTTGCACTGTACTTATGATCAGCGTATTAGCCATAAAAAGGAGAAATTTTACTTGAGTGCTTCACTTTTCAAGTCCATTCTTCGCTTATTGCTATAGGAAAATATGGACGAGAACAGTTGTGTGATGATTTTAGGTAAACATTCGCCCAAGACTACAACTAGTTGATGGGCTTTTGCGCCAACGATTCATTGTTGCGCTAAAAGTGTCAATTTTTTAATTGACAAGCATTCGAAAAATCTTAAAATTCCACCACTAGGGTAATTCGTTCTATGAGATCAGATATCTGCGATAGGTAAGTTATGCAAGTTAACAAGTTTTAAGCTGTATAATAATTAATAATCTTCTAGAAATAACACCTTTATATAGTTCAGCAAATGATTACCTTCCTAGAAGTATTGTTAAGACCACAATTAGAGTTTAATAATAATAATGATAATTTTTAGAAAAGCAAACGTTCAGCATGAGCATGTACATTTTCTATCAACTTTCGTATCTTGCAAATCCTCATTCTTCGCATATCGCTTTCGAAAATCTCTTTTTATCATTCGTCATCGTTCTGAGTCAGGTTGTGCTAATTCAATCGATATGAGATCAATAAAAATCGTTATGCTCATCATCGACCAAGGGCGGCCCCTTCAACACGCAGAGTCGAGTGGAACGATTTTTCACACATACAGTCAATTTGTTTGCTTCGCAGATGAGATGTAAATGATTGACCTAATAGTTAAAAAGATGGCAAACTTATACACCTGCCTGAAATTGGGTCGTTCATAAACCACGTAGTCATTTATGTGTGGAGGTGAAGGGGTCTGACCAATGACCACGGTCCATACAATTTTTTTTATGGACAAATGACCACGTCTAAAAATCGGGAAAAAATGACCACGTGGTTGATGGACAACTACAATATGAGGTAGCAAAAGTCGGAGGCGATCGGAGGGCGATAAATCGTAAAATCTTTGGTAAATACGTCAAAGGCTGGCGTCAATCGTTATTGGTGCAAAAAAGGCAAGCAGTTCTTTAGCAATATTTTGAAATTTTAGAGGCGTTACAACAATTCTAAATGTGCTTTCTAATAGTATACTTGATTAGATCTGCAACCTGTAGTACGTAGATGTGCAATTTGTGCATATGAACGGTAAAGCTAGTACACTTTCAAGTTTATTTAAAGTGGGAAATGGTCCCACTAGAGCAATAATGAAGTTATAATTTATAACATTAACTTGACTTTTGTTAGGCCTTTTTCAAATTGAAATCAACTCTAATTGTACTTACTAGTAATGATAGCATTGTATACACCGATAAGTGCCGATAATATGCATACATTTCAGCTTGAGCACCATGGAAGCTTGGAATTTCATTAGGCATTTCTTTAATAGTCAAAATATATCATTAAAAGTTTACTTTTATCTTATCATTTCAGCATGTTATATTCCATTCCAAACAGTGTGTACCATACTCGATCGTCATCGGCTAAATCAGATCGATAGCGCACCATCGATCAAACCGATTCAATTGACGGCAGTGCTGCATGATGTATACTTTGCTGCAGAACAACTCGGTTGTTTTACTGATCTAACACAACCACCTGATCGTGAAGCCATGATCGCTACACTGGCAGGTCTGTTCTGGGCCGTTTTCGACCCAAAACGCTGCAATCCGTTATCGATCCTCGAACTGAAGCAGACGTTTCTTTTGCTTTGCGAGTCTCAGAACTTCGAACAAGTCGTGTGGGAACACTTTCAGCTGACCAGTGATCACAACCTTTGCGTCTCTCGTCATCGTTTCGAGGCAATGCTCATGAACTTAGCGAAGTTGCTATCGTTTTTGGGAGAACCTGATCATTTGAAAGCAAAGCTTGTGCAGGAGATAGTGAACGAATGCTTTGTGAATTACCCAGGGTTGGTTGGCCTGACGGAATATCAGTTCAGCTGTCTATGGAAGTTATCTTCAAAGTTCTCGTACTACTCGAATGTTTTGGCCTTGGCGAAGAGACTGAAGGATTCCGAATTCGTGGTGCACAACATACAGTGCGCATCCTGTCGCGAACCAATTCAAGGGCTCCGTTTCAAGTGCCAAAAATGTAGGAATTTATCCTTGTGCATCGATTGCTTCAGCCAGGCCTTCACCAGCAAGAATCACAACGTCGGGCATAAAATGTACGAGATCAGTGCAAATGTAAGTAGTATATTAGGGTCAGTTTTCCCTTAGTGGACAGTCTCCTATAGTCGCACTAGTGGCTTTTTACGGCCGTTTTGCTATAAATCTTTTCAGAATATTTTTTTACATGAAGGTCAGGAGCTATTTATCTAAGTACCATTGATACACATTTTGATTTTGTTCAAAAAATGATCGAAATAATTAGTTTTGCTTACTCCCTTTCGCCTATAGTAAACCTATTGTTCCTATAGTAGCACTACTGAGAGAAACTGTTTTTTATTATACGAAATAATCAATGAATTAAGAACTTTTTTACATCAAAAGAAAGCTTTTGATCTACACTTTGAAGGAAAAATATAAAAGCATTGTAAAAATATGGTTTTGATTAGTAATTTGCCAACGCCGTGATGCTAATGCTACTATAGGAACTGAAATTAGAAATAGTGCTACTTTAGGCACATGTATTCTTATAGTGGCACAAGCGATAATAAATACAATCATATGAGTTTTAGAAGTTTTCATATATTTCCCTCAAAACCAAGATAAAAAGCTTTCAGATGATATAAAAATAATTACGCTAGCGTTATTTTTCGATTTTATACGAATATGTATTCTTAGCTATGCGGCTATTGGTACATCGACCCTATAGCATTATCCCACGAATATGCACAGTTAGTAGTCTTATTATTTTTTGAAAACAAAAGCACCCGCCTGTGTTTATGAGATATGAAACTTAAAAAATTCAAATTGATCGTGGATAGCGGTCGATAGAAATTTCGTCTGTGGTAAAGCCTTTATGAAAAACAATTATCACTTAGTGAATAATCTAAAACAAATCTCAGATCATAATAGACCCATTTTTCTTTTTCAACAGGAAATATCAACGAACAGAATATCAACAATAATGCTTAAGCTATGTAATCTGTTCAGTAGATCCCCGAGCTCTCAATCCCAATGCCAGCAACCTTCCACCTTCGATAACATGGAAGCTAAACTGATCGACACAAACGCTGTCGAATTGCAAGAGGTTGAAGCACCGCCAGCTGCCAGTAGCACTCTTCGGGGAACGCTTTCCCGTTCACTAAACTCTTCGAGTTGTGCATCGCTCAGGAAGTCGTCGAACAAAAATATCAGCATTTTTAGCAATATTGACTGCCAGCTTTTCACCAGCACTCAGAGCCAGGCGTTGCTAGAAAAGCTATCGTCGGTTATGGAAATTTTAGAGGAAGACAGCGACAAGTATCGCCTGAAGTTGGCAAACTTGAAAACCAACGCCACAGTGGATAAGGAGCAAATTGACTATTTCGAAGCGCATGGAAAATTGCTTACTGAACAACTGAAAGCCCTAAAGGATGTGTGCTCGAAAGTCGGCCGCGGATTTCCGCAAAGCTCCAGCACTCCATATCGGTCAACCAGTAACGGTAGCAAACGTATGTCGTTGACTGCATCTAGTGCCTTGGAAAAAACGAGTAAGTACTATGTATTTGTCATATCCAACTTTTGCGCCATTTGATTGGTGCTATTCAAAATTATGTAGGTTCATATTTTCATAGACATTTAAAAACATTCTCATTTGTAGAAATTATGGTTTATGTACGTGCTTCAGTAAACTTGAAAACATTTCCTTTTTTGTAACTTTGCTAAAAACAGTTTTTTTCGTAGCTTATAAAGTTATCGATTTAGAGGTATTTTTCTATCTGGGCATAGAGTGGTCTATATAAACTGATTTTATCGGGACGCACAAAGGGGGCAACCCCTGTCCCCCGAAGGACAGCGTGGGAGTCAAGAATCATCATCCAGCTTTACCCGAGCATAGTACAAGTACGGACGAAATAAACACCTTTTTTCCTACCGTCGGGACATCCTTGCCTTTGGTGGGTGGACAAACTCCACCTGCCACTGGCTGTCTTGTTCGGCTCATTCATCAAGTCCCCCGGCTTCCAGTACGCAAACCAGTGACGCCAACCGTTTTTGCACACTGAGTAACGTGTTCACCGTCAACACCAATTTTTTCACACCGTCTCTTCCAAGGCCCACCAACTCCATCCTTCAATGGAACATCAATGGTTTCCTAAATAACTTGGGTGACTTCGAACTTCTCTCGCAGACCAGTCCGCCCTGGTGTCTGCCCCTCTAAGAAGTGAACAAAGTCACTGCAGAGCAATCAAATCGGTCCCTGCGAGGTCAATACGAATGGACAATCAAAAAAGGAAACAAATTTCGACACTCAGTCGCCATTGGGGTCCTACGTACCATCCCATTTGAGTTCCTGCACCTCAGAAGCGATGTCCCTGCCGTGGGTGTTCGGCTGCAAAGTCCGCTGAACATATCCTTAATAAACGTATATTTTCCATGTGGCGCGCTCCCGAATCTCCTCGGACAAGTCCAAAGCCTGTTATAAGCCGCACCCGGGCCCGTGCTATGCCTAGGGGATATGAACGCTCATCACCTTGCTTGGGGAGGAAATCGTGCAGACCGTAGAGGGACTACTCTCCTCGATCTTTTCGAAGAACACGACTTAGTAGTACTCAACGATGGTTCCGACACTTTCTACAACGGTCACTACTCTAGCACCATCGACGTTACCGTAGTTAGTCGTTCAACTCTGCCTAAGCTCCAGTGGCACACCATTCCTAATCTTCACGGAAGTGATCATCATCCGATACAGATCACCATAGCTGCTAGCTCTCCGATCACTACTCGTCGTCCCACATGGTTGTATGAACGTGCCGACTGGAAGATATATAATACTTCTGTTCGTGAAGCACTTCGGGCTGCCGATCCCATTAGTATCCCGGACTTTAACGAACTCATCCGCAAAGAAGCTGAGGCTGCAGTACCCAGATCGAGCAACAAGCTTGAACGAAAAGCGCTTCGTTGTTGGAAGGATGACACGCGACAAGCTGTGAAGGCTATAAGAAAAGCGCTTCGTGCTGCAAACCGGCAGCCACAAGGCCACCCTGAGACAGAAAGCATGCTTAATTGCTATCGAATGCTACACATTCAGTGCAGACAAACTATCAGGAACGCTAAACGCACTAGTTGGGAAGAGTTTCTGGAAGGTATGAACGTCTCACAAACTTCCGCGGAACTTTGGGACCGAGTAAACGCACTGAGCGGCAAAAGAAACTTAGCTTTATTATCAATACAATTGCAGGATAAATTAGTCACCGATCCCGTTGCAGGTGAAAAAACCTCGCTTATCGTACATAGCATCAGCGTGGTGGTTCTGACGGTGGCAAACCGCGCGACGACTGAAGGGTTAATTTCCCCGTTCCATACGACTAAAGAGACTAAAGAGGTGCACTGCCCATAAACGCATAATTGTCCCATGTGAATAGGAAGTACAGCAAACATGGGACTGACATGCATTTATGGGCAGCGCAGCCATCAATAAATCTTTTTCACTCCAAGAAATAAAATTCGCTCTTAGCCGCAGTAAAGGCAAATCAGCTGGATCTGATGGCATTGGATATTCGCTGCTAAAAAATCTGCAGTTTCATGGAAAAATCAAACTCCTGGAAATTCTCAACCAAATTTGGCTGTCGGACACTTGTCCAGCTGAATGGCAAGAAAGCCTCGTCGTTCCCATACCCAAAGCCAACTATCCAACTCGCGGACCATCAAGCTTCCGGCCGATTGCGCTCACTAGCTGTCTCTCTAAGATTATGGAACGAATGGTCAATACACGGCTCAAACAACAACTGGAGGCTGCAGGCCATCTTGACCGCCGACAACACGCCTGGATACGGGACTAACAGCTACTTTGCTTCTCTGAGTGATATCCTTCATAACGCACATTCCGAAGGGCTGCGCACTGAGGTGATCTCCTTGGACCTTTCCAAAGCCTTCAACCGCACCTGGACTTCTCTGGTACTCAAATAGCTTGTGGAATGGGGAATGTCCTGGCACGTTATCCACTTCATCAAAAACTTTTTATCCAACCGCACTTTCCGTGTACTGATTGGTGACAACACATCCAAGCTTCTCGCCGAAGAGACCGGCGTACCCCAAGGATCCGTTATTGCAGTAACCCTTTTTTTGTGGCGATGAATGGTGTTTTCCGAAATCTCCCAAGTGAGATTTACAGACCGTCAAAAACCTTGGAATTATAATCGATAGAGTGCTTACATTCAAGCAACATTTTGAGTCTGTGAAAACAAATTGTCGTATTCGGTTAAACGTAGTGCGTACAATCTCTCGTCCACATCGATCTAACAATCGGGCCATACGTTTTCGAGTTGCTCACGCAATAATCGACAGCCGTCTAGTCTACGGTCTGGAATTAACGTGTATCGCTACCGGAAGGTTGCTCCAAACCCTCGCAGCAGTGTACAATACCTACGTTCGCAGTTACCGTGTACTCCGAAGGACGCCGCATGCACTGAAGCTGGTATACTTCCTTTCCGCCATGTTATATCCGCAACTATCTGCAAGAAGGCCGCTGCTTTCGCCGAGAAAACCTCCGGAAATGAAAGGATCTTCCTGCTCTTCGAGGGGTGCAGAATCCTTCGTACGGTAGCCAACGGTAGCCAGTGGCCAATATTCATTGGTACGGAGACAAGACTTGGCAGTCAGGAAAACCAAAAATCGATAGTACAATCAAGAACCGGTTTCGTCTGTCATTGAATGGCTCCGTAATAACTACCCGAACCACCTCCACAGATACACAGATACTCCCTATCGATCCGTGGCGTGGGAATCGGCATCTATGGAATGGACGTTTCGAGAAGCCTATGTCTCTCCCCACTATGTTCCATCTACTCCGCCGAAGCCGCAGTCGTTTTTATCGCGGCTACTACTCCTGCTGAACAACCCATCTTCATACTTACTGACTCAGCTAGTGTAGTATCAGCTCTTCAGTCCGAGACCCCCGCCCATCCATGGCTTCAAGGTATTTTACGGTTTACCCCACCTGATACCACCTTTGCGTGGATCCCTGGACATTGAGGTGTACCTGGAAAAACAGCTGCTGATCGCCTCGCTGGGGCAGGAAACGCGTCAACAAGGTATACAAACAAGGTTCCTCTTCAGGACATCAAAAGATGGATAACCAAGTCCGTCAACGTGCAGTGGACAACCGAATGGTCCCAGCAGAGCACGTGTCATCTACGCAAGATCAAACAAGATACCCAACCATGGATCGACGTTATTTCATTAAAAGAACAGCGGATCATCTCCCGACTGTGGACTGGATACACCCGTTTATCGCACAACATGGAAGGCTTGGAAACCATGGACTAACGGGAAAACCTATGCAACGATACGACTGCACTCAACACTGTCATTTGTTTCCTGAAAGATTCAGGCCCAAATATAGCCGTACCTACCTCTACTTTTTCCTGCAGTCGGGGTATCTCTGCCGATGGAGGGTTTCGACCTTCCTCCGGGAGAGCTCTACCTTGTTCTTGCCTTCCCTCCATTCTCGGTCTAGTGTGAAACAATTACGTTTAGCTTGAACATGTTTCTGGCAACTAATTTTATCTCACCGAAAACGTGTTTTTTAAATTTTGTGATAGTTTATTTTTATTTTAATATGCTGCTTGAAACTCTGTAAAACTCCTCTTTATTAAAAGCAGCCCTTCTAGCGCTTTTCTGACAAATGGTGATGAACTAGCCGTTTGCGCTAATTTAAATTGAATAACGAAGCATATTTTACACTTGAGAATGCATGGACGTGTCATTCGTTGCATTTTTGCAAAAAAAATCCCTTGTGAAACCCTTATGTGACCATCTGTTAAATTAAGATCAAATTTAATATCGATGAGCAAAAACATTGTTTTTGATATTTGTTATAAAAATTTGATGTACACCAAGTGTATAAGCCGATCGAACCATATTCGGAGAGTGTTACAGTTCGCGAACCATTATAGTTCGTGGCACATCGCATTTAGAGAGCCCTATGAATGTAAACATTCACTCTCTCGTTTGGTACGTGGCACGAGAGCGTTCAAGAGCAGCAACTCTCACATACTGCAACAGTATCAAGCCATTCGGGTAATTTATGTTTTGCATAAAATTGTTAATAACTTTCATATATTCTGGTAATGTAGCCTTTATCAACCTAATTTTAATCTATTGGACCACCCCTTTGGTTGCAAACATAACACAGAAAATAAAAAAAATATTCGCCCCTGCTTCTTGATCAGAATGAGAGTGAGTCAGCGAATGTTACAAGAGTTGACAGTACACAGTGATCGGCGCTAAACAGTGGGTGGTGGTGTGTCTGTCTTGTTTTCGTTCGTGGCTCGTTATCTTTAACTAATGTTAAATGTCATGCTTGTTGTATGAATGCAGGCGGATAAATGGGATGAAACTATGATTCGTGTGTCAATGATCGTTGAATTTTCCAAAGCCTGTGTACACCCAAAATGCCTAGGAATAACAAAAATATTATGTTTAAGACCGCACGGCACGTCATCATAATTACCCTATCCATTTCAAGAAGCAAATCCCAAGAACCACTCCATATATCGATGCAAAAATGTATCACTATGATTCTATATATGTAGTGCACAACCCGATAAATTTTCAGCTTCATCGGTTCGCTAAAACTCGAGATTTGCTTCCACAAAGTTTTGATGATTATTGTTAGAGTGAGACGAAAGATAGGGAAAATAACACGGTCTCCCGTGTCCCCTTAACAAAAGTGCTTGATAAACTTTCAAGAAAACCGCCATTTTCATCCGAAACTGGAGGTTATCCATCTTACCCCCGGCGGGCGCTCTTACCCCGTCTTCCCCTACCTAGTTTTACGGTGTTCAAGAAAATAGATAAGTGCTCGGAACAGTCCGTTTTTATGTCATTTGAAATCATTTTTTTTTTTGATTTTCTAGTTTGTCAAAGTTCATTGTAATACACAAGCTTGCTCTGATTTTAAAGTTAAAAGCAGTTAAATTTTAACCAAAAAAAAAAGGAATATAAAGTAGATATCGAATTATAGAGAGAGATAATGACGGTGTTGGCAGAGGCGTCCCGTGAAGAATTTGATTACCTGTGCACTGACTCGCACAAACCGTTTATTTTGAATTATGTATACGAATTTTTCAATTGATTTTTTAAAATGTATTTCAGCTTAAAATGTAATTTTTTATTATTAACACCTTAAAATGTAATTTCCAATACTGTATGCAATCTTGAAGTGCCTGGAAGCTATTATATTTGTTGCTTATTGGACGTATTTTTTGTTTGTTTTCTTCGTTTTAATCACTAGTTGTAAGTTTTAAGAATTTTGGATGATTCCAATATACAATGTTTAGGGAAAAGGAAAATTCTCAAAATTTCGCTGATACCAAGGCAATGAAAGAAAAATTTTGCGTATTAATCGCGGTCCCATAGTTTGATAATATTTGACATAAAAATGTATATTTACAGTAAAAATGATTTTTATATGCATAAATTTCAATCATTTTTCGTATTTTGCAAACTGAGATAATAATTTTAATATCATATTATCAAATTTAAAGCAAGAAGAAAGACGTTTAACTTGAAACTAAACGATTAGCACATTTTTTTATATGAAACTCGGCTTACAAATAAATAAGCCATTCTTATGAGCAAAAATCTGAACTTTTCTGAGATTATCATATAAACCTTCAGAATTCAACTATTTACGCGTTATTTTCCAAGTTTCGCGATGAAGGTTAAATTCCGTGGATTTCGTGGCTTTCGCGAAATTCCGAATCTCCATTATTCCTAACGTTATTATTCTATATAATAATTCTTATTATTTACAGCTTGTCAATTGTATCACGATATCTTAGCTTTTTGACGATGTCCAGCGCTGGTACATCTCTTTGTATACTTTTGTGGATACATCAAAGCTTTCAAGTGAAATGATGACTGACTGTTGAACGCTGAAACCCACTATACGCCCACCGCAATTTATCAGTTGTCGGTCTGTTGAGCAAGAAAAAATATATTCACACATAGTTTATAAATCAATTCAAAGCCACATGAATTTTGTGTATTTAATTAGATAAAACATAATCAATTTGGCCAATATGCTTATAACATCTAGTATTGGTTCCAATCAATATTGCGCCTACTATCGCAACACCTGGATGCTCCATGCAACATACATACACACAAAGCATGTATGGCGTTGACGCTTTCTCTTCCAACAGCAGACGTCGTGACGCCAGTTGCGCGCGCTTTCTCAATTCTTGCAAACCAATGCGAGCGTCATGGGCAATTTCTCTCTCGGGTGCACAAATTGGAGTGAACCAGATTTTACCTATACAACGCCACTCTTGCTCTAGAAATGTCAATACAAATGCACATTCCTGATGTGTCCATACACGCTATTTTCGTGCACAAGAAAGAGTGCACGGCTGAAATGAACATTCTCTGCAATACGATGGAGACGCATGGCAGTTTGTCTTGTTTGCTTCGCTGTTTTCGCTTGCTGGTTGAGCAAGACCAGGGGGGGGGGGTCAGAATCAAACGGTTTGTTCACTGAGGGCGATGGACCAGTTGAAGGTGAAGGAATCAAACAACATTTTCAAGCAACTACACATTATGAATGTTGGAAGTATTGAGAATTATAATATATATATTTAATTTGTTAGTTTGAAATCTTTGACTGTGCAGTGCACCAAGTGCACCTTGTAACGATAATTGTTCCAAGCACTGTGCGCAACATTTGCTTGACTCTGATTGGCTCGTTGCTTACAAGTGTTCCTACCAACCTGAAACTATTAAGCTAGAAAAGCCTCCGCGCAATTAATATAAATAGAGGCTGCAAATACGCAAACCATGAGTATTTTGTGCAAACCCGTGACGAAGATCAGTTCGATCCAGAAGTCTCCAGCCAGAGCAGAAAACCCTACCTGCGAAGCCGAAGTGGTTGTGTGTCCAGCAACCGTGCGCAAGCTGACCAGAGACGCAGTTCGTCCAGTCGAACGCCAACCAGCCTGCGGAGCAGAGCACAATCAAGCCGACGGCACCGAGGTGGATTAATTCGCTAAGGGCCTGGTTTTCAATCTGTAATTTTCATTGCAATGAAACCAGAAGAAGAGTTACTGAAAAAAATATTCTTATACAGTTGCCACCCCACCGGTGTCCACCGATATTTGGGCGCATTTCGACTGCATCGGATTTGCTCAGCTGTATTGCATGTGGAGGGAGAAGTGATTTTGTGCACGTGTCGACAACCGACGTAAGTCAAGCTGGAAAAAGGACCAAAAATGTGTAGTAATTGTGACCTCTTTAAACAGTGCCTAATCGCAGTCGGTTTTATTGCACGATTTACGATCCGACTTCTAAGCGGCTGACCAGAGCAGAGCATCGTTGGATGTGGTTGCTGACGGTTCCTGCCCAGGGCGGATAGGTGGTCGGTGAAACAGATAAGTGAAAATGCATGCATGAAGAAATGAAAAGCCAGTATTTGTGCACGAACTCTTGATTTTCCTGGCAAATGGTTTGCGCGTAATATCAGTATCACCTAGTATGATAAGATCAAAATTGTGAATTAGCATTACAGTTATTTTTCGTTAAAATTGGCCAATATAAGCAATAGTTAATGTGGGTGAGAACACTTTCGGTTAATACAGTAGTTTTTCTCAAGAAGTGATTGGATTTTGATTTTTATGTGCGACGGTGTTTTGAGCAAATTTCTCTATAGAATCGAGTGTGGTCGGACCTACGACTGGCCGACAGCTAGCGGGCATCCTAAAGCGAAATTTCGGCAATCCAACTTTTGGATTGGCGCTTAAGCTGAGATTTTTCCAACGAGATTTTTATTGTTTCGGGCATTCGTTGTTTTGCTGGAGGTTTTTGTGGTCCCACCGGGAAGAAACGTTACAATTTGGCGCCCAACGTGGGGCCCGAGGCCGTGTCCCGGTAGATTTTTTTAGAATTCTCACCCAATTAGTTTGTGTTCTGTTTAGAAGTAATTATTTTGTGTATTGTGTACAGGATGGAGCAGAATAACCGATCAATCGATGGTTTGATAAACGATATGAACTTTGATGATTTTGAAGCTGGTGCCGGTATACACCGAAATATGCGATATGTGCCACCAACGAAATGGGGAATTAGATTTGATAACGAATACGGTAGTTTGACCGTAACCGATTTCATCGATTCGGTTGAACGGAAAGCTGCATTATATCGCGTTTCGCGTTTAGAGCTTTATGAGAGCTTCGGTGAATTGCTCGGCGGTAATCCGTTAATTTGGTATCGTGCATTTAAAGACCGGTTTCTCGCGTGGTCGCCTTTGAAAAGGGAGTTTATTCAGCAGTTTACAAAGGCTGACAATGATTATTTGATCGAAAGACAATTACAATCGCGAATACAACAACCAGGAGAAAGTTTCGGGATCTATTACGCTTGCATGGAGTTATTATTTCAGAAATTGAACAGACGTAAGACTGACGAGGTGAAGTTAGAATACCTAATCAGGAACCTAGACGATTTTTACCTAAACAGAATCCCAGAGTGTCGAATTGAAACCGTTGCGGATTTAGGACGATTTTGTGAGGGTCTAGAAAGAAGTAGGGAAATTTTAAGGCGCAGGAAAATGAGTCAGCTTCCTCTAGCTGAGCCTTCTCTACAGGGCCGAGCTTACGTGGCTAAACCCCGTGTAAATGAGGTTAGCTTTGATTCTGCCGTTAATCCATTTTCACAATTCACTCAGAGCCGAATCGATCACTCTGAACAAAATGTCGGTAGGCAATCCAGAGACTCAGAAAATTCCCCATTGTTTCATAACCGCCATGATATGTCTATTCCTCGTTTGCAATCTCAAGCAGCTCCTAATTGGGCTGTTTGTTCTCAGCCTTGCACAATGGGCTTTTGTTCAAATCAAACAAACGTGCGATCGGAATTGAATAATTTCGAGACTGCTCATTGTTCACCGGTTGATAAGCAGGCCAGTATTCGACCTTTGCGAGTAGAACAAAATGAGGCTGCCTATTGTTCCCAAATTTTCAATCCATCTAACAATAATGTCTTTTGTGCACATGGTTGTGGATACAAACCTGATCAGGTAGCCAGATACGATCCCTATACATCATCGCAGTTAGCGTCACAGACTAGGCCTGTTGATTGGAATGTAGTTTCACCACCAGTACAACCATGCCCACCATCGGTGGTAAACGAAGACCCAGATGTAGCTCAACTCTCTCAATCGATGGCAGATTGTTTCGTGATTAGAGAATTTGCTGGTAAATGTTTCAATTGCAAAAATGCTGGCCATCATTGGCGTAACTGCCAACAACCGAAGAAGTTCTTTTGCCATCGCTGTGGTTTTGAAGGTAAAACTTTACAGTCTTGCCCCAATTGTACGGGAAACCGTCAAGCGGAATCAAGGCAGTAGAGAGACCGCTTGGTTCCGCAGTGCTTTTGAATCTCTCCCTGCCCCAGATTTCAGAAATTGTTTATCAGCCACAAGACAATCGTCCATACGCGAGTGTAGAAGTTTTTGGAAAACAAATGATAGGATTGTTAGATTCGGGTGCCTCCATTTCGATTCTAGGCAATGGGTGTTACGATTTAGCGAAACAATTGGACCTTTGTTTGTTTCAAATTGATTCCTCAATAGCTACTGCTGATGGATCAGTCCATGGCATTTCACATTGTGCTTACGTTCCCTACACATTCAAGGGGAAAACAGAGATCGTTTTGACGGTTCTTTCAGAGGCTGTTGCTAATCCTCTTGTGTTAGGTATCGACTTTTGGAACTCTTTCAAGATCGCTCCGGCTACAATCAGTGATATTTGCACTGTTGAAACTAAACATCCGTCTGGAAATGAGCCCAAAATCTACTCCTGCACCCCTGAACAACAGCTGAAACTTGATGCAGTTATAAAAGAGTTTCTGCCTTATACTGAAGGGAATTTAACGCGTACATCAGTTTTAGAACATTTTATAGACACCAGTAATAGTGACCCGATTAAGCAAAAATACTATCCTGTTTCTCCATACATGCAAAAAGAGATAGACAAAGAGTTGAACCGTATGCTGAATTTGGGTGTGATTCAGCCTTCCACCAGTCCATGGTCTAACCCAATAGTAACAGTTAAAAAACCCGACGGTAGTGTGCGTTTGTGCTTAGATTCGCGAAAATTGAATAACGTTACTAAGAAAGATGCTTATCCTTTGCCTCATATCGCGGGAATCCTTGGTCGGTTCGAAGGTACTCGATATGTTTCCAAAATTGATCTTAAAGATGCATTTTGGCAAATTCCATTAGAGCGCAGTTCACGTGAAAAAACAGCTTTCACCGTGCCAGGTCGTGGACTTTTCGAATTTGTCGTAATGCCTTTCGGGCTTCATAATGCGCCCCAGACACAATGTCGTCTGATGGACAAGGTGCTCGGAGTAGATCTCCAACCCTTTGCTTTCGTGTACTTAGATGACGTAATTGTAGCCACAGATACTTTCGAAAAACACATCGAGGTTCTCCGAGAGATCGCGAAGAGATTGAGAGCAGCACAACTTTCCATTAACGTGAATAAATCGCAGTTCTGTGCTCCAGCAGTTAAATACTTAGGTTTCGTAGTCGATCAAGATGGTATTCGTACGGATCCGGATAAAATCAAAGCAATAGTCGATTTTCCGCCACCGACGTCGGTAAAAGAGGTTCGGCGACTCGTCGGCTTGGTAAATTGGTACCGTCGATTTATTCGGGATTTCTCTACATTGATCGCGCCTATCACAGAGCTTCTGAAATTGCCGAAACGAAAATTTGTGTGGAGTAACGAAGCTAATAAAGCTTTTCTAGAGCTTAAGAGCGCTCTGTGCTCAGCTCCTCTCCTCTCGTGTCCGAACTACAATCTCGAATTTTACGTTCAATGCGATGCTTCGGATGTAGGTGTAGGGGCCGTTCTTTGGCAAAACCATACCGATGGTGAAAAAGTGATCGCATATATGAGTCAAAAACTGTCCGCCGCGGAGAGAAAGTATAGTAGTACCGAAAGAGAATGTTTAGCTGTATTGTACGCAGTAGAAAAATTTAGGCTTTATATCGATGGTGTTAAATTCACCGTAATTACTGATCATGAGTCACTCAAATGGCTTATGAATCTCAAAGACCCTGCTGGTAGACTTGGCAGATGGGCTTTGAAATTACAAGGATTTAATTATGAAGTCGTTCACAGAAAGGGTAGACACAATATCGTGCCGGACGCGTTATCTAGGGCTATCAGTTGCGTTATGGAAATCAGCGTAGGTGATAAATACCAGACATGGTACAATGAGCTGTTCAAGCTGATTCAGGAGGATCCCACGCAATCGCGAGAATTTCAGATCCGCGATGGTAAGCTCTATCGTTACCAAAAATCGAATTTAGGATTACTTTACAATTGGAAGCTTGTTGTTCCGCCTGATCAAAAATTGGAAATCTTACGGATGAACCATGATGAGGTCGCGCATTTAGGAGTCACTAAAACAATCAATCGCATCTCGGAAAATTATTTTTGGAAGGATATGCGTAACGAGATCAAAGAATACATTCGATTATGTTCTGTTTGTAAAACCTCAAAGCCCCTAAACGTGAGTTCGCGTGCTCCAATGGGTCAGCCCAAAGTAGCGAATCATCCTTTCCAAGTTATATCAATGGATTTCGTTGGCGTTTTACCGCTTTCCAAAAGTGGGAACACTGTTTTGTTTGTAGTATCAGATTGGTATTCTAAATTTGTATTTTTACACCCCATGCGAAAAGCAGATACCTCCCGGATGTGTGATTTCATTGAGCGACACATTTTCTTGAAATTTGGTGTCCCGCAGACCATTATATCTGACAATGGGAGTCAATTCATTAGTAAGGAATTTAAAAATTTTCTACTGAAATATGGTGTCGAACATCACAAGAACGCTGTTTATCATTCCCAGAACAATCCCGCAGAACGCGTGAATAAGGTAGTAGTTTCCTCGATTCGTGCCTCGTTAGGAGAAAACGCATCGCACAAGGATTGGGATCGTAATATTCCCATGATAGAATACTCCATTAATACAAGCGTACATGAATCCATTAAACTGTCTCCATATTTCGTTCTTTTCGGTCGAAACCACATCAAATACGGTAAACAATACCAAGAAATGTCTACCGAGACATCAGATGATTCGGATGAAATGAGTGATCGATTTCAGATGTTCAACAAAATAAAAGAAATCGTTGAACGAGAGCTATCAGCAGCGTACATTCGTCAAAGTCATTACTATAATACCCGGAGTAAAAATTTAACCGTATTTCGAGCCGGTGATATTGTTTGGAAAAGAAATTATTGTCTATCAAAAGCTTCTGACAATTTTTGTGCAAAACTAGCTCCTCTGTTTACGCAGTGTCGTGTTATTTGTAGAACTGGTAGTAATACGTATGATTTATCAGATATGCAAGGAAAATTCTTAGGGAATTATTCGATTCAGGATATTCGCCCCATTTAGTTGGTAATTACTATAAAAGTCTTCGCAGAAAAAGGAAGCACCAAGATTGTATCTTTATATACTTCGCTTATTACATCATTACGATTTGTATCTGCTGTATGAAGTACATTTAAAGCAGTGCACTTAATGATTGAAGTCTTCTAATTAGAATAGAAGCAGATTTGGTTTGAAAGTCTTCGAAATTTTAAACGGAGCATTTGTCAAATTGTAAAAGTCTCCAAATGGGAGCACATTTCGGTTCCGATTAGAATTAAGAAAAAAATGATTATGAATTTTCTCGTTGAAAAAATTAACTTCAAAAATTCATATATTTTTTTCTTCCTAGAGGAGGAAGGTAGTGTAACGATAATTGTTCCAAGCACTGTGCGCAACATTTGCTTGACTCTGATTGGCTCGTTGCTTACAAGTGTTCGTACCAACCAGAAACTATTAAGCTAGAAAAGCCTCCGCGCAATTAATATAAATAGAGGCTGCAAATACGCAAACCATGAGTATTTTGTGCAAACCCGTGACGAAGATCAGTTCGATCCAGAAGTCTCCAGCCAGAGCAGAAAACCCTACCTGCGAAGCCGAAGTGGTTGTGTGTCCAGCAACCGTGCGCAAGCTGACCAGAGACGCAGTTCGTCCAGTCGAACGCCAACCAGCCTGCGGAGCAGAGCACAATCAAGCCGACGGCACCGAGGTGGATTAATTCGCTAAGGGCCTGGTTTTCAATCTGTAATTTTCATTGCAATGAAACCAGAAGAAGAGTTACTGAAAAAAATATTCTTATACAGTTGCCACCCCACCGGTGTCCACCGATATTTGGGCGCATTTCGACTGCATCGGATTTGCTCAGCTGTATTGCATGTGGAGGGAGAAGTGATTTTGTGCACGTGTCGACAACCGACGTAAGTCAAGCTGGAAAAAGGACCAAAAATGTGTAGTAATTGTGACCTCTTTAAACAGTGCCTAATCGCAGTCGGTTTTATTGCACGATTTACGATCCGACTTCTAAGCGGCTGACCAGAGCAGAGCATCGTTGGATGTGGTTGCTGACGGTTCCTGCCCAGGGCGGATAGGTGGTCGGTGAAACAGATAAGTGAAAATGCATGCATGAAGAAATGAAAAGCCAGTATTTGTGCACGAACTCTTGATTTTCCTGGCAAATGGTTTGCGCGTAGTATCAGTATCACCTAGTATGATAAGATCAAAATTGTGAATTAGCATTACAGTTATTTTTCGTTAAAATTGGCCAATATAAGCAATAGTTAATGTGGGTGAGAACACTTTCGGTTAATACAGTAGTTTTTCTCAAGAAGTGATTGGATTTTGATTTTTATGTGCGACGGTGTTTTGAGCAAATTTCTCTATAGAATCGAGTGTGGTCGGACCTACGACTGGCCGACAGCTAGCGGGCATCCTAAAGCGAAATTTCGGCAATCCAACTTTTGGATTGGCGCTTAAGCTGAGATTTTTCCAACGGGATTTTTATTGTTTCGGGCATTCGTTGTTTTGCTGGAGGTTTTTGTGGTCCCACCGGGAAGAAACGTTACAACCTTAGGACGAGACGCCACTGGGTGTTGGTGCTCTAATGGCTATCGCTTCTGCTTCATAAACAGAAGGTCCATGGTTCAATCCCAGGCCCGTCCTTCACCTCGTACTTTGTAGTTGTTCAATATATTTGTTTATATCATTCGCTGATATATAGGCAGTCTGCTTACCAAATAGCAAGCCTCTCTGCCATAAAATGAGGTGTATGGAGTCACCTTCCCGCATAAACTGGCGTAGATGCAGGGGTATATCCGGTCTACTAGGAGTCAATTTTAAATGCATTATTATAATAGGACTTTAAACTGACGGCACAGATAAAAAGACGTAACAGCTAGAATAAATATCAATTAAAAAAACCTGTGCTGTCTGTTAGTCCTAAGCAGTCATTTGGTTTGTTCCTTGTTTAAGTGCAGCTGATTTAGCGATACTGGAGTAGCAACCAATTAAAAGCCAAGCTCAAGATATCGAGGTATGGAGAGAAATTTATTTTACACGCGACATTGACTAATGAAGACATCGAGTTATGGAGATAAGGAGGCTTATGGAAAGCGCCGATGTTTGAAAAACTGAAGCGACTGTGTTTCGCACAAAATAATTGATGCTATCTCTTTTTGTTCAACGGTTATTCTACATTTGCTGATAAACATCTTTGTAAAAATGCTTGCTGGATCATTGAACACTATTGCATAGCTGTATAGAAAAATCAAAATCCATACTTTCCAATAAATCATTGCACAAAACGTGCATGAAAGTATACTACCCATCAAGTATTAATGTTTTTAATTTTATAACTTAAAATGCTAAACATCACTAAACTCCGGTCGGAACGTATACTCAGTGTAAAGAATTTCAATCATACTTCATTTTGTATATCTTTCCAGTACATGGAGCAGAACTGAATAAATCCTACGTAAATGATCAACTACAACCGGAACTGTCCGTCCGCGATATCAGTTCATGGTTCCACCTGAATAAGCCATCCGAAACCATACTGGAGCAGATGGAAGCCGAGGCAGGCTCGAAGGTGAACACCAGCCTTCCGATTGCCGTCGATGAGTTGACCCGTCGTATCGATAATCTCAAAATCGATACCCAAATGGCAAACTTCAAGGATTTGCTGCTGAAAGTTCGCGAAATCGTAGACGATTCGTATAGCGACAACACGGAACTGGCTAGAACCACGCAACAGTTGGAGAAGGCTCTGGATCGAATCATTGCAGAGGAAGAACACAAAAGGTTGCAGAGCATTTAGACTACCTGAAGCATCACGCGAAAAAGGAGTTCTTCCATTTCACTTCAATTTATATACAGATGACGATTTTCATATCAATTTTACGATATACATTAAAGAAAAGATTAAAAGTTCAACTTACTTCGAGTTAATTATTCTGCAGAAAAAATGTCCCCCATTCACGAATCCGTAACGGCCGTTTTCAGTTCCTCTAGAATTGTGTCGATCTGTTGGTCCATGGCCAATATGTGACCAATGTTGCAGTTTTGTGCTCCGATAAATGTGACCACCAGGGGCAGTTTGTTCATCTGCACTACTTGGTAATCGGCGTACACGGAGATGATATTGCGATTCTTTCCCAGACCAAGTTTGTTGGATTGCTCCGCCGCCAGGGTGAAAGTGGACAGAAAGGCTGGCTTCATCACGATTTGGGCAGACTTTTCCTTCTCCAGGTTGATGAGGGGTACTCCGTCACGATCGGTTACCATGACGCAGTGTAAGCCATTGACTCTGAAAATGAAAGGAAATACATATTGATTTAAAACTTGTTAATATTTAGGATAATAATAAAAATAAAAAAACACCAACATTTATAATGTCGAAACATTCAAAAGTTGTTTTTGGTAATGACTCGCGTTTCAGGCAGGTTTGCCATCTTTTCAAGTGTTCAGCCGACAATGTCCATATTATCCGCGAAGCAAACATATTGACTGGATCTCGTGAAAATCGTACCCCGGCTGTTAAGCCTGGCTCTCCACATAACACGCATTACCTTTTCATAAATTTCAAGGCGGCATACGATAGTATCGACGACGTAGAGCTATGGAAAATCATGGACGAGAACAGCTTTCTCGGGAAGCTCACGAGACTGATAAGAGCAACGATGGAAGGTGTGCAAAGTTGTGTGATGGTTTCAGGCAAACATTCCACTTTGTTTGAATCCAGCCGGACACTACGAAAAGGTGATGGACTTTCGTGATGGATATTGCCTTGAAATCGATAAAAAGGTGATGCTTTGGGACCTGGTATTCACGACATTTTTGGTGGATTTCCGTACAGTGAAGACCTGATCCGTTGTCGATCGGCTGTCAACGAAGCCGGTTTGATAACTTCTTACGAACTGGTTTACTATAGGTGACACACGACGGAAGATGATCTGGGATAATACTTTGTAGGCCGCATTTAGGATGATGATCGCTCGAAAGTTCTCACAATCTAATTTATCCTCTTTCTTGTAGATGGGGCATATTACCCCTTCCTTCCATTCCTCCGGTAGCTGTTCTGTTTCCCAGATTGTGCTTTTATTGTTCTTGGCATCCTTAACCTCCCTAAAAGTGGGGGCCTCCGAGATAATCGGGTGCTCTTCTTCAGTCTCTAGCCTGAGGCTAAATAAGGGTGGGATTATGAATATGCTGCTATTAAAATTAAATTATCACCTACACTGATAGGCAAAATAAAGTGCCCACCTTACCAGTTTTCGAATTTCTTTCATTTATTTGGTTCAAATTAAAGTAAACACACCTAAATCTTTTGTGATATTTTATTTTTGATGTTCTTTTAAAGTTGCACTTACGAAATTTTGATAAAAAAAAAGAATTTTACTCAAAGAAAAAGAAAATCAATTTGTATTGAAAAAAAAGTAGTGACAAAAAAAGTGCCCACTTCCTTCTTGGCCCCAGAAAAGATGATTTAAGAAAAATAAAAAGCAATTTAATAGTTAATGTGTCCTCCTTTGGCCTTAAGGACTTGCTGGATGCGCTTCGGCATGCTTTTCACCAGGTTTTGTAGGTGTTGTGGATCTAGTTCTTCCCAGGCGCGCTCCAAGGCTTCAAAATAATTATTTTTGTTGGTAACACCAGTTTTTTCAACCCTGGCATCGAGAATCGCCCACAAATTCTCGATGGGGTTGTGGTCTGGGCTTTGTGGAGGCCATTCCAGCGGTTTAATCCGACAAGACCGGAAGAAAGACTTGGTCTTCTTTCCAGTATGCTTCGGGTCGTTGTTCTAGAGTAATATGAATTTCTCTTCAAGGCCCGTCTGGATCAGCGAAATCTCCAGATTTTCCCGCAAGATGTTAATGTAGGAATCTGCCGTCATTATTCCGTCGATTTTCACGAGGCTTCCTACTCCACTCCATGAAAAACACCCCCAGACCATCACATTTCATCACATCACACCTCCATGCGTCACCGTTCCTTGGATGTGGCGCTCCTAAAGCTCGAGCTGTCTAACCGAAAGCGGCGGGCTCGTGTGTGGTGCAGAGCGCCACATCCAAGGAACGGTGAAGCATGGAGGAGGAAATGTGATAGTCTGGGGGTGTTTTTCAAGGGGTGGAGTAGGAAGCCTCGTGAAAATCGACGTAATAATGACGGCAGATTCCTACGTTAACATCTTGTGGGAAAATCTGGAGGTTTCGCTGATCCAGACGGGCCTTGAAGAGAAATTCATATTTCTCTAGAACAACGACCCGAAGCATACTGGAAAGAAGACCAAGTCTTTCTTCCGGTCTTGTCGGATTAAACCGCTGGAATGGCCTCCACAAAGCCCAGACCTCAACCCCATCGAGAATTTGTGGGCGATTCTCGATGCCAGGATTGAAAAAACTGGTGTTACCAACAAAAATAATTATTTTGAAGCCTTGGAGCGCGCCTGGGAAGAACTAGATCCACAACACCTACAAAACCTGGTGAAAAGCATGCCGAAGCGCATCCAGCAGTCCTTTAGGCCAAAGGAGGACACATTAACTATTAAATTGCTTTTTATTTTTCTTAAATCATCTTTTCTGGGGCCAAGAAGGAAGTGGGCACTTTTTTTTGTCACTACTTTTTTTTCAATACAAATTGATTTTCTTTTTCTTTGAGTAAAATTATTTTTTTTATCAAAATTTCGTAAGTGCAACTTTAAAAGAACATCAAAAATAAAATATCACAAAAGATTTAGGTGTGTTAACTTTAATTTGAACCAAATAAATGAGATAAATTCGAAAACTGGTAAGGTGGGCACTTTATTTTGCCTATCAGTGTATATGGTTTCGCATTATGCGTTTTACACAGTGTATTCTGTGCTTTTTTGCCTATGGCGATTTTCAATAGATACCGATCTGGTTTTTTCGCTGCTGATCGTTGTCGTGAGATTGCAAAAAGCTCAATCCTGCCTAGTTTGGGTAGTGGCTACGGTTAGGTTAGCTCAGATCAATCTTCAGCATAAAAGAACAGCAACGATCAATCTTTGCAGACTCATGCAAAATGGTACAGCCCCAGTGGCGCTAGTTCAACAACCCACTTTCGTAGCGGGAACTTCTAATTAGGGTACCTTGTGGATCCAGTTTTTGCTACTTTCAGCAAACTTGAAATGGCAAACTCGCACTCTATGCCCCGCGCATGCGTGCTCAACTAATTTCTGAGTTAACTACCAGAGATGTATGTCCTGTCACAATCGATGTTTCTGTTGGTGACCTCAACAGGAAATACGTCTATTGTTCGGTATATGTACCACATGATGAACCATCCCCAACGGATGACTTCAAACGAGTTGTCGTACACTGCGTAAAAAAGGTCTTCCGCTGATTGTGGGCAGTGATGCTAATGTTCATCACGTCATCTGGGGCAGCTCAGATATCAATTTGAGAGGCTCCAGTCTGATGGAATACTTAAGTAGTACAGATCTTGGATTACTCAACATAGGCAATCGCCCAACGTTCATGGTTTCTAATAGAGAAGAAGTGTTAGACATAACACTCTGCTCGAATAGAATCAGTCACGAGTTGACGAATTGGCATGTATTATATGAGGAATCATTATCTGATCATCGCTACATCTTCTTTGAACATTCAAATGTAACTGCGCAGACTTTGCGTTTTAGGAATCCTCGGTCAACAAACTAGGAAGTCTACACTGAATTGGTTGCGACCAAATTTCATGGATATTCTCCGTCCATTGAAAATCCAAGTGGTTTGGGTGATGCCGTTGATACTACAACATCCTACATTATGGACGCTTTTGAAGAAGCATGTCCTCTGCGGTCTGTGAAGACTACAAGAGGGATCCCATGGTGGAATTCCGATCTGACTTGACTCAGGAAACAATGTAGAAGGAGTTGGAACAGACGCCATTCAGCTGGATCAGAGTCGTTCAAGTCGGCTCGCAAGGGTTACAAGAAGGCTCTTCGTTCTGCTGAACGATCCGGTTGGAAAAACCTTTGTATTTTTGCAGTTTGAGTGAAGTCAGTCGGCTGAACAAAATCTGTTGGGATCAATGGAAAAAGTCCTGGCAACGCGGTTCAACCGGTTCAACATCGCAGTTCTCAAGTCAACTGTGGGCTCATCAGTAACAATTGTAGTTGTCACTGTAGTGATGCCGCACACATAACAGCAGCCAACATTAGTTGTCAACACGCAAGATGGCCACTTGCACAGTTAGTCCAATTCACGTAGTGAATGTCAATATTACAATTGACTTTCAATTTCACTATGTAAATACAATTAACTGTAAATAAATAATTTTAACTTGTTCGTTGTAAGTCATACATAAAAGCGTTTTGCTAGTATGCAATAAAATCCTTGCAAAATCTAAGGATTTCCAAGTGAACAAAATTCGCTTACCTAATGGTGACTTTACTTCTTCTGATGAAGAAGTTTCAGAATGTTTATTCAATACACACTTCCCCGGATGTGTGGACATAGTATCTACGGATGAACCAAATGTCTTTTCATGTAGTTACGAGTCTCTGGCCTCGGCTCGCAGTATCGTAACTACTGAATCAATTCAATAAGCACTTAATAGTTTTGCTCCTTTCAAATCTGCAGGAGCGGATGGGATTTATCTTGTTCTGCTCCAAAAGGGATTTGAGTTTATCAAACATGTTCTGAAAAAGCTACTTGTAAGCAGTTTTGCTACCGGGTATATTCCCAGATCCTGGCGTGATATTACTGTAAAGTTTATCCCGAAAGGAGGTGTTGCGTACAACCTACACGCTAAGATCAGTCTACCCAAATATGGGTAAAGTTTACCCATAATCGCCGAAAAGTGCACACACTCATTTTATGGGTAAACGAGCTTTACTCATAAATTGGTAAAGTCTCTCTACCCATAAATGGGTAATTTATTTTTATTTGGAAATTCGTGATTTTCACTTTTTTAGAGCTAGAATATTTTTAATACGGTTTTGTAGTTTATTATAAATGAATACACTCCAATAGATATAGTAGGTACATGTTTCATTTATTCAGAGCATCAATATTGGATCTGCATTGTTGCAAATGTTAACCGGGAACCTGCCAGCCAAAGAATCAAATCGCACCTTTCAATCCGAACTGCCGGAAGAGAGTTAAGGTGAAGCGGCGTGTAAGTCAAAGAATCATTAGAATCATCATTGATGTAATAGTAGTAGTGTCGCCTTTCCAAGTATATTTTCAAAACAAACAAACAAAAAATATAACATTTGTGTTAAGCATATTTTTATGTAAACACATGGGAAATTTAGTAGATTGACGAGTATTGGAAATCAAAACCAACTCTTCAATCGTACATATCGAAAGAAAACATTACAATTTAATGAAGGGTAACGAAATTCCTCAGTTTTTAATTGGATTTATCTCATATTTTTGTTATGCATCGGTACGGTTTATGTTTGCAAGGGATGACGGTGACAGATGACAGGTGACAGATTTTTCTAGCAATTTTTATATGCTTGTTTTCGGAACATTTGCTGCATATCATAAAAACTTATCATTTTGCAAATAGTTTTCCATCACAAGATCACTGATTTAAAAAAATTTTAGTGATTTTTGTGATCAATTCACATTAAATGCTATGATTTTACGGATAGCAACTCTGACATCACTGTGCTCAACGATCGCGATGATTGTGCACACACGATAGACGCGTTCCGACGCATCCCGACGCATCGCACTGTGGAGCTTTTCAATTATTTTGGGTGGTCCAAATTGATAAACTATTGGTATGATTTTATGCTTCGTAGAGATGGTTTTTGTAATTTGAGAGAATCGAAAAACAAACAACGTATGAATTTCAAGTTTCTATGCTTTGCCCAACCTATCCGCACTGAAAATTAATACAACAGAAAAAAAGTTGGATATTTTAGACTATAAACACAGGCATGTCTCAGTGTGCGGTTGCGGCGTCGATTCGCAGCAAGTGAAAACCACCGCCATAATAGTTTTGAGTGATGCGGTTGATAAAACTTTATAAATATTTGATTCCCGTTTGAAATGTGTTCCTTTAAGGGAAGTAAATGAAAGATTTGTTTAGTGGAAGTGTAGTGAACGCAATATGAAATCCAAAACACAAATGTTTGCTGCAGAATTACAATGGAAAAGGTAAGCACCTTCTATTTACAAGTGTAGTTGTGTGAGGCAATGAAATGCGGCATAAAATCGGAGATTTTTTTGAGAATATAAATCTCATGTATATTGTCGCTAAATTGATAATGCTGTACCTGAAAGTGTTGATTAAATATTGAAATACCACCTGAAGCATTTTTCTTCGCATAAATTATCCATTAAATCAGGTGATAAGCAGTTATATTTCATCGATGTTGCAAATACCAATACTATCATAACAATATGTTAATGATTTTGGAAGAAGCCATTTTGTGATGACGCACCAAAAGGCCTTAAATGGCATCAGCTCGGATGGAAGTTCATCGCTGGTTCACCTTACTGCAGATTTCTCCGTAGTGGAATGCATGCTGTAAAAAGAACTTCTTTATCAGTTAAAAACTGCTATAAATTATATTTAGTTTGCAATTTACCTCTATCAGCCAGCCGCTCTTAGCCGCTACCTCCTTCTTGACAACGTCGTTATTTTTTTATTTTCATCCAAATATGGGTAGTTTGTGGTACTCATATATAGGTAAACATGCTTTACTCATAAAGTGAGTGAATTTTACCAAATTTTATCAGTATAATTTACCCATATTATAGGTTATGCAACAGAAACCCAAATTTGGGTGAATCAACTACCCATTTTTGGGTAGACTGATCTTAGCGTATAGTTCTGACGCCGCACCTACCATTGAAGCTCGTTGATCAGCATACCTGCAACAGCATTTTACGCCGAGCTAATTTGCTTTCAATGTGCCCGGCATCGCTATAGAATGGACAAAAAGAATTGAAAAGCTCACATGCGGAGTTCAGATTAGGTTCTTATCTTGGTTGAAATTATTTCTTAAAACTAATGAAATTAGACTACAGTTAGCTTGAAATCGAAACCTTATAGTATACATGGTAAAATAACCCATTATACAAGTTGAACTTAAAACTAAAGAAATTATTTAAAAATTATAGGTTAGTGGTTGGAATTTACATACACAGAACTAAATGAATTGATTAAACTCTAAGGTAAATAGTGACTTGGGTTTGTTCTACGACTGGCGTGAGGTGACAATTGTCGGTGTCGTATAGCGAGGTGACAACTCTCGACTCGAGTGAAGTGACTCGCCGTGCAAATCAAATGGAGAGTCACTTCACTCGAGTCGAGAGTTGTCACCTCGCTATACGACACCGACAATTGTCACCTCACGCCAGTCGTAGAATAAACCCAACTATATACAGTTAGATGTCATAACTAATGATTGTGCTTAAAAACTAGGAGTTCTGTTCTTCACTGATTTCGCTGCAGAATAATTTATACCCAAGTCTTAGGAAACGTACAAACGTAAGTTCCCTGAAAACTAACCCAAACCACAAAAAACTCATTATGTACTATGTTACAGGAAAATTTTAATTGGCGAGTCAATAAACTGCCCATACTCGCAATATAGTCCCATTTGGAAAATCATCATGTCGAGAAAAACGCATCTGAACCTTATTGCAAAATTTTTCGTAACGCCGCTGGTGGCAACATAAAATTCTGGTGGCATTACTCAACACATTATCATTACAGTATAAGAAAATGCTCAACGAATAAAATATTGTTGATGCAGTTGATTTAACTGTATAAATCCAAGATAATAGCAGGTGGGACTCGTTATCCGAGTACTTTTCTCATCAAATGCAAATATACCCGCATACCAGTCCCATTACTTGGGACTCGCTTACTTTGTTATCACGCACATTGACACATTTGTTGGCAAGTTTACTACATCTTCCAAAGCACTTTTCCTTTTGCTATAATTAGTGCTATCATCTTTTAATTGCAATATTTCCTTTAAAATAATCAACTATACGGTGGAGGTGGTGACAGTGTTCAAGATATTCCTGGGCTAGATGGTAGTGTTGCGGCCAGCCAATATGAATAGTACGCCCTGGATTCATCAGCAGTACGTTTATGTTGGGTTGGAAACATAGGTAATACTAATAGCTATCAAGGCATAAAATCGGGCAAGCTTTGGTAAGCCTGATTTCGGCAAAGCTGTTAAAATTTCTAAGATATGCCTTCTTATTTCTCAGCATTAGTTATCGTTTCGCTAAAACACAGTTCGACCAGTCGAAGATACCAGTGGTAATGTGCGTATGCCCATGTAGGCCCAAAAAGCTTTTCCCTCCATGTCGTTGGAAGATTAACCTACCGGAGGCGGAGATTTCGTTACTAATTGGCCAAAGGACGAGAGATGTGACAGGTATAGCTTTGACTTGGAGGAAAGCTATTTATTTATATTTTGTTTAGACTTTCTCAAGAATTAAAAACTTACAATGTTTCAACCATTTATATCACCAGAAGCATTCTGGAAAAAATGAAGTCATGTAAAGCAAAAACAAAAACCACATTTTCATGGAATAAAGTTGACTTACAATACTCAAATTAGTAGTATTTATTTTTCTTTTGAAATGAAAACTACGATGCAAGATTACAGCAATCATAACAGGAAAGGGTTGGCTTGAATTTCATCGTAATCTACTAGTGGGACTGATATGCGGGTACTTTCAATATGGGACGCACATAATTTGGTATTTTTTTCGCATTTTGTCCATACAAAGAAACAATTTTAGATATGCTACCAAGAAGTACACTAATAATAAGTACGATTCATGAAGAAAACTGAAAAATGATGAAAATGCAAATGGGACTGTTATGCGAGTATGGGCAGTAAATACCTCAATTAAAGTTTTGGAAAGTGTTTCCTTCGTTGCATAAGCAACAGGAGGACGTGCGTCGTATGAAGAAGCGAAGAGTTTTCCAATCAACGCTCAAAAACGTCAAGCAGCGATTCGAAAATTGAGTGTTCGCAGATGCCCCCAAGGGGGAGTCTTGTCACCACTTTTGTGGAATCTCGTAGCAGATACGCTATTGAGGCAACTCAATAATAGCGGTTTTCCAACTTAAAGATTTGCCGACGACTATCTATCTTTGATAGTTGGTATGTGCATAAACACCCTATTCGACCTGATGCACAGTGCTCTTCAGGTAGTCGAGAGTTGGTGTCGCCAACATGGCCTTTCGGTTAACCCGAATAAAACATCTATTGAGATTAATGTAACTGATCAGGTAAAGTATGTCGGAGTCGTTTTAGATTCCAAACTTTCTTGGACACCTAATACCGGGTACCCCAGTTGGTTTGACCACATTTAATCTGAACACTTTTTAATCTGTACTCCACTAATTTGCACATCGTTCATATTAAAAATGGTTCAAACGTCATTTAGCTCATGGAACGGAGTGAAGTGAGATGGAACGCTGTGGAACGGAACGCAGAAAAAAAAAACGTTTCTAGGGTGACTTGATGTTCAAATTAAAAATGAACCCCGATGGTTTGCATGAGGTACCGTTCAAATTAGCGGGGTGCACGGTATTGATTTCAAAGTCAAAAATACTTGCCTGGCCTTTGGTCAATGCCGGCGAACCTTTGGTAAAACTTGGGGCCTCAAACCCAAGTATATCAAATGGATTTACACAACAGTTGTTCGATCAATATTAGCATAAGGATGTCTTGTCATCAGTTCGATCGCTGCCGTCGTCAGACACAGTCGAAGACAAATGTGCGCTCAGCACTACGGTATTTTTTTTGTTATCGGCTTGAGCTGTATAGGATTTTTTCGTTGTCCGGTTATTCATTGTTGCCGGCAAGGTGCTATAGAATATTATCTGCTCATCGACATGGGTGATGTGATGATAAAGAACACTGTCCAATTTCGTTTCCCGTTGGGAAGCCCACGACCATCATGGACTGAAATCGCCAATTTCATCAAACAATTGGATACGGACGTGGCATTGATGGAGACAACTTACAAAACAGCACATGATCGTTCGTTGTTTATTAAATTTGCAACAAAGGAAGCTATGACGGACTCGTTATTAAAAAACACGGAACCACGATCATTCGTTTATACCGTTTTGATTCATATTACGGACACTTAAGGCTTTAGTGAAGTATAACTCAGCATAGAACATATAAAATAAATCATTCTGAATGATTTCTCAACGTTATCGAGCGTCGGAAACTCTTAACTTTCGAATGGTAGGTAAAGAATACGCTTCCGCAACATGAATAATTTTAAATAAATCGAAATGTGTGACCTTTTCATGATTCTTATTCCGGACGCTTCCTCACTTTTGACTCATATTCCGGACACTTTGATTCGAATTCCGGACACCTCATGGAAATCATTAATAGAAAAGTCAAACCATCAGTTGAAGTCGTCAAGCCGCTAAAGAGACGTCTAAGGCAGTTGGAGATTATAAGTTTTCATAGATTTTTATAGAAAAAGCTTATTAAAACGAGCCTCGAAAGTGAGAACTTTTGAACAGCAAAAATTGAAACATTTCGTGTGAAATGTTTCCCATACAAAGTAGAGTGTCCGGAATAAGAAGCTGTCCGTAATATGATTCAAAACGGTACCTGAGGCGAGACTCGCGAAGACGGTCTTCTTTTTCTGTGATTGCTGAGTTTTTTCTTATTCCACTTTGTGTTTATACCAATTATGCGCTAGCCGTTCAAATCCTCACATGAACTCTCAGCAAAAAAGATTGAGTTTGCATCACATCGAATCATAAATAGCCGTTTGAGTAAAATTTCATGCCAGCAAACGTAGCATACATGAGAAATAATTGATCTTCTGGTTAGATTTATCAGCAACTTTGGAAAAAACTGCTCCGCTGACTGAGATTTTCAATAACAATTTACATTGAACACAATATTTTTTACTTTTTCAGCCATAAAAACGGTGGGCTGCATTTGACGTTTCGTGAGAGGGGAAACTGGGCTGCATATGACGTTGATATTTTTCCTCTTCGCGAGTCTCTCTCAGGTTTATACTAGGTTTATACTAGAAAGTATGCGGCATGTACGTGTATTTGATTTACCGCCAGAGCTGCCTGACGATAAACTTGAAGGAGTTCTTAGAGAATTCGGAAGAATAGAGCGCGTGGTACGAGAGAAATTCCCTCCGAATTTGGGTCTCGACCATATGCTCACTGGAGTGCGGGGAGTATACATGGACGTCAAAAAGGATATCCCACCTTCCATAGATATTGCGGGCAGGAAAGCGAAAATTTTCTATGACGGACTAAGGGACACTTGCTTTTTGTGCCAAACTGTGGGGCATCGGAGGAACTCCTGTCCTTAGCGGAAATCTCGTGATAGAAAACAGGAAGAGAGCAAACAGGAAAAGACAGGAAATGGGTCATACGCCGCAGTTGTTTCCGGAAACCAAGCGATGCCGACAGAGACGATACCGACGGACGACATTATCGAAGTTCTCGATGAGGAGTTTCTTGATCAGCCCACGGAAACGGAAGAAATGGAACTTAACGACTCTCATACGTACGAACATACTTCGGAGAAGGGAACGCAGCAGCAGGAAAGCATGGAGAAATTGAAGTGGTTGCCATTGCCATCAAGGAAGCTTTTGAGAACAAAACAGCTAGTATGCGGCGAGCTCAATTTGCGAACTCGAATTCCAGTTCTGGTTCCCAACCAAAGAAGAAATCTTCTCGTAGGTCTTAGAGTAGAATTCCATTGAAAACGTATAAAATTCTGTTGTCAACATGATTTTCGGCTTCGTACAGTTTATTATTAAACAATTGAGCCTTGCAAATAAACGATTTAGAAAAAAAAAATAAGGATGTCTTGTGTGGTGGCAAAAGGGCGAAGTGAGAACAATCCAATCAAAATTGGGCCATCTCCAAAGGATGTGCTTGATGGTGATGTCTGGTGCGTTCTCTACAACTTCCACAGCAGAGTCCGAGGCCCTTTTCGACGTTGCGCCACTATACATACATCTTAACCTTCCAGTCGTCGCGCGGTTTGCCACCGTCAAAACCACCGCGCTACTGTTGTGAACGAAAAGCGAGGTTTTTTCAGCGGTGTTGTACAAAATACAACAGCGCGACGACTGAATTAACACTTCACACTTCACAAGGAGCACTTTCTTGCTCTTACCTTTTATGGGTCCTGGATCAACCGGTGAATCGTAGATCTACACACACTTCGTTGTTTCCACTTTTGGTGAATTGGGACAAAATTGTCCTTGCTCTAAGTGATCTCACAATTGCTTGTCATTTTTACCACACAATTCCCTTCACGGGAAGAGTGGATGTCTGGCTATTTGGAAAGAAGTGTATCAAACAATATAGTATGTTACACTGATGGCTCCCTTCTTGAAGGTAGAGCTGGTGCAGGTCTAAATTCTCGTGAGCTAAGGCTGACTCAGTTTTACTCACTTGGTAGAATCTGCACCGTTTTTCAGGCGGAAATATTTGCTCTTATGTGTGGAGTGCAATCAGCACTTCAACAGCGCGTAATAGGTAAAGTCATATACTTCTGTTCAGATAGTCAGGCTGCTATAAAAGCTCTTGCTTTGGCCAACTCAAGGTCGAAGCTTGTTATCGCATGTCGAACTCAAATTGAGGGACTGTATTCAGTCAACTCTGTAAACCTTGTATGGGTACCTGGCCATTCTTCCATCGCTGGAAATGAATTGGTTGATGAGCTAGCTCGCGATGGAGCATCGCATGACTTTATTGGCCCTGAGCCGGCTATTCCAATTTCGAAGTGCTGGGGTAAGCTTCAGATAAATTCTTGGGCGGCAACTCAGCACAAGCAATATTGGAATAGTTTGGAGTCGTTTCATCAAACAAAATTGTACATTACTGAGCCATCCCCAAAAGTGGCGAAGTATTTATCAAATGTGTCAAAGCAGAATTGCAGTCTCTTGGTCAGAGCGTTGACAGGCCACTGCCGACTCAACTATCACATGGCCAATATTCAGCGTGCTGACTCATTTGTGTGTGATAGTTGTGAATCCGATTATGGAACTTCGTATCACCTGATATGTAACTGTCCAATTTTTGCACAAAAGCGATTCCAATTACTTGGTAAACACTTATTAAGTAAAACTGAATTCAGAAGCCTGAATCTTCAGGACATTCTGTTATTCTTAATCCGCTGTGGTAATGAGCTATAGGCTCTCTTTACGCTTATGCGTTTTTTTTACTTATCTCGTTTATTTGGCAGGCTCAGGCGCCGTAGGGCATAACAGAGCCGAAATATTTTCTTTTTTTACATTATTTACATTTTGAAATTGGAACTTATTTTAAAAACTATGTTAATTTGCGGAAGTTTTAAGGTTAGTTAAGACATTTGTAACAGGGAAGGAAAGGATTTATCGGGATTTCTTAAGCTACTTAGACTACTATGCTGATGAAGCTTGAAGGGACACGATGTCCAGATCTGTAATGAAACTAAACAGAAATGGTTTGTGGGAGACAACTTATGCGTTTTGCAGTGCCCTTTTCAGGGCGCTATTCGAACCCATTGTGGTATGGAGCTACATGCTCTCATTTCACTTATAAGATCTTCCCTCTTCAAGGGACCCCACTCCTATTACCTCCCACCTTTCCCTTCCCTCTCCCTTCGGATAGATGATGAAATAGGCTCAAATATGGTGAAGGCACAAATCTCCCAACTGGTGGGGAACGTGCCTTTGGGGCCGGCCTTCTGATACCTGATGTAAACCTTATGGACTGCGGGACAAATATGCGTAGAACGGCAGTAGACACCATGAGCATTTTGGAAAATTTTCAGACTAATCCCTGTGGAAATTGCTGGTTAGGCATTTCTAATCAGAAATTAATTTGTAATTTGTTGTTTTGTTGATTACGTTAGCCTGTTAGTCGGTCATACCGTTTTGAATCATATTACGGACAGCTTCTTATTCCGGACACTCTACTTTGTATGGGAAACATTTCACACGAAATGTTTCAATTTTTGCTGTTCAAAAGTTCTCACTTTCGAGGCTCGTTTTAATAAGCTTTTTCTATAAAAATCTATGCAAACTTATAATCTCCAACTGCCTTAGACGTCTCTTTAGCGGCTTGACGACTTCAACTGATGGTTTGACTTTTCTATTAATGATTTCCATGAGGTGTCCGGAATTCGAATCAAAGTGTCCGGAATATGAGTCAAAAGTATGAGTTCAAAAAAGAGTAAAAAGTAGCATGTGTGAACAAGGTGTGAATATCGAGCTCTACAATAAAAAAGTTTTTAACTGTTTTAATAAGTTCTATTCGCGACGATTGTGATATCATTAGACGCGTATCAAGATTTTCTATCCAACGGTGTATAGCTTGTTCTTAGGAACGTTGGTATATTAATGTTATAGTGCAATTAATATTTCCAACATAGTGCTATTATCGAACGGGGATCAGTGAAAGCAATAAATTTACAAAGCGGCCTACGGCCGTGCGAAAACAATACACGCCTAAGTGGTGACAAAAATGTCGGTGCAGTGCGACGTTTGCTGTAAGGCAATTCTTGCGGTGAAAGAAAGAGTGTTTTGCTTTGGTGGTTGCGGTCAAGTGCTACATGCAAAATGCGCCGATTTGACTAGTGCGGGAGAAACTGCTTTGCGTGAAAACTTATCAATTAAGTATATGTGCCACGACTGCAGGAAAAAGCAAGTATGCCTTAATGATATGGTGGGCAAGTGTGACAGTATACTCATTGCGATAAGTGAAATAAAAAATCGTTTAGAAAAGATTGAAGCAAAGCTGGAAAGAAATGGTTGTGATGAAGCTGTGAAGTTATGTGAGCAAAATGTGAAATTGGTAGTGGAAGAGTCTGCAAAATTGCATGGAGAGCAATTAAAAATCTTGGAATCACAAATTGCGATTTCAGCCAACAGTCCTGCTATAGGCAAAGGCCAAGCAGAAGGGGATGAATACCCATCTGGTGGCAGCTTTGTTGAGGTAGTGAGAAGAAAAAAGAATAAGCGTGATACTGACTCTGTTTTGCGTTCTGGTCGTGTCCGAAATAAAAGTGTCGCAACACCAAATAAAAATGAGAACACAAGTAGAAGTGCGAAGGCACAACCTATAAGCAATGCGAATGTGAAAGAGGTGGAACTGAGTGTTTCCAATAAGAAATTTGGATGTAAAGTGCGGGTTAAGCCTATTGCGACACAGTCAAATCATCAAACAAAAAAAGATGTGAGGAACATAATCAATCCTACCCAAATGGGAATTAAAAGTGTACGAAATGGTGTGAATGGTTCAATAATTGTTGAATGTGGAAATGAAGATGAAGCCGAAGGGTTTGTAAAAATGATCAATGAAAAGCTAAGTAATGGTTATTCAGTTGATATTGAGCAGCCTAAGAGACCAAGAATCAACATTCTTGGTGCGGATGGTAACTACGATTCAAATGAATTGATCGACATTTTTAGAGATCAGAATGATATTGAAGATGTTGAGTTTTTGAAAGTACTAAAATGCATTCCCGCGAAGAATAACCCCGAGAATAAATGTTCTCTTATCTGCGAAGTTGATGCAAATACGTTTGAACGTGTGGTGCGTAAAGGTAAGCTAAATATTGATTTCGAAAGATGTCGAGTTCTAGAAAGTATTGATATATTCAGATGCTTCAAATGTTGCGGTTATGGACATAAATCTGGTGAATGCAAAAATAATTTACATTGTGCTAAATGTGCAGATAGACATGATGTAAAGGACTGTTCATCTGATCAAGAATTTTGTGTTAATTGCATCAATTCAAATAGAGAAAGAAAAACGCAGTTTGACGTTAATCATTCGGCATGGAGTGTGGATTGTCCCATTTATTTAAAAAAAGTAACAATCTCAAAGAGTTTTATAAATTATAATGCATAGCAATCAAGAAGAGCGACGGATGTTGTTCTTCTGAACATCGCTGGCATTACGTCGCATTTCAATGAGTTAGAAATTGTAGTCAGCAGGCAAAACCCCAAAATTGTTATGCTAACAGAAACTCATTTAACTTCAGACATTGGAATAAGTGAGTATGCTATAAAGAACTATAATATGATATGTTGCCATTCTGCTTCCAGGCATACAGGCGGGGTGGTTATGTATATCCATGAGCAAGTAAAATTTCATGTAGTTGACAATTCAACATGCGGATCAAATTGGTTCATTGCTGTAAAAGTAGTCAAAGGGCTAAAAGTTGGAGTTTATGGCTTATTGTATCACTCACCAAGTGCAAATCAGCAAGAATTTTTACTGCATTTGGAGCAAGTTTGGCTTGAAAGAGTAATTGATGACAAAGTAATGAACCTAATCGCTGGAGACTTTAATATCAACTGGAAGAACGTCATCGATAAAAGAAAACTTCAAAATCTAATGCAGTGTTTTAATCTAAATCAAAAAGTGAATGATATTACACGGCGTACTATTAGATCACAGACTATCATCGATTTAGTATTTTGTAACGATGATGAATTGAACGTGACGATTATTCTAAGAAATAAAATTTCCGATCATGAAACTATTCAGATACAATTTAATGAATGTTCAGAACCTGTAGAGGATTATATAACTTTCAAATGTTGGAAAAAATATTCAAAAGCCGCACTTATATCTCTGTTGAGAAGAAGCATGTCTGATAATAGTGAAAGAGAATTAGATGAAAAAGCAGATATTTTGAGCACCTTGTTGAAAGAGAACATAAATAAGCTTGTTGTTATCAAAAGCATAAAATGCAACAGTAGGAAAAAATGGTACACAATAGAGTTGAAAAGTTTGCAACTTGCAAGAGACGATGCGTATAGAAAAGCTAGTACTAGTTGGGATGAAGCTGATTGGCGTCAGTACAAAGTTTTAAGAAATGAGTATGCATACTCTATCAGAAAAGCTAAAGCAGAATTCACTCAAAGGAAAATTGAACAAAATAGAGGAAATAGCAAGCAATTATGGAAAACCTTAAAGTCGTTATGGAAGAGTAAAGAAAAACCACCAATTAGGTTAACATTTGATGGAAAGGTTGTAGAGAACGATCATGAAATATGTGAAAGGTTCAATAGTTATTTTGTTGATAGCATTCAGGAAATTAACAGCAGTATTGAAGATGTTCCAGACTGCTTTGAAGATGAGAGCGATCATTTTGCTGAAACATGGAATGTGTTCCATCGTATTTCATATGATGTGTTGTATAAATCTATTCACAAAATTGGTAGTTCATCAGGCATCGATAATGTAAATTTACAAGTGCTAAAAGATTCATTAGAAGTTACCGGAGAATATTTGCTTGGAATAATTAATGAGTCTCTAGAACAGGGAAATTTCCCCAGGAGTTGGAAACAATCAACGGTGGTACCAATACCAAAAGTGTCTGGAACAACGAAAGCTGAAGAACATAGGCCTATAAATATGCTACCAGTTTACGAGAAAGTGTTAGAAGTTATAGTTAAAGATCAATTACTTGAGTATTTAAATGAGCAAAAGATATTAATAAGTGAACAATCTGGATTTAGACAGAACCATTCGTGTGAATCTGCTTTGAACTTACTTTTGTATAAATGGAAACGAATGATAGAGGAAAAGAAAACGATAATTGTTTTATTTTTGGATCTTAAACGGGCATTCGAAACTATATCACGCCCAGAAATGTTAAAAGTTTTGAAAAAATATGGCATAGGAGGACAGGTTCTCAAATGGTTCGAATCATATTTATCCAGTCGCACACAAATATGTCAGTATAGAAACTCTACTTCAGTTCCAAAGTCAGTGCCGTTTGGTGTTCCTCAGGGAAGCGTTTTAGGTCCGATTTTATTTATTTTATACATCAACGATATGAAGAAGGCTATAAAGCATTGTGACATAAATTTATTCGCAGACGATACCGTGGTATTCATTGCAGAGAAGAACGAGAAAACAGCAATTAGAAAAATAAGGGATGACGTGTCATTGTTAAGCAAGTGGTTGAAAATTAAAAAGCTTAAGTTGAATGTGGAAAAAACAAAATGCATGATTATAAGTAACAAAAAACAATTAAATTATACTGAGCTAAAAATGGACATTGAGGGAATTGAAGTTGAGAGAGTGAATGTTTTTAAATACCTAGGGGTTTATATTGATGATAAATTAAAGTTCAAAGAGCATATAGATAATGTAATCAAAAAAGTAGCAAGAAAATATGGTATGCTAGTTAGATTAGGGAGTCAATTGACTTTTTGGAGTAAGATATTCTTATATAAAACATTGGTGGCGCCACATATCGATTATTGCTCTTCTGTTTTGTTTTTAGCCAGTGATACGCATTTGAGTAGGTTGCAAAGGTTACAAAACAAATTTATGCGGTATATATTGAATTGCAGCAAATACACGCCCATATTAGGAATGTTAGATGCTTTACAGTGGCTTTCAGTAAAGGAACGTATTGTTTTCAATGTATTGACAATTATTTTCAAATTAACTAATAATCAAATGCCAGAATACTTGACAAATATTATTGAACGAGGACGAAATATTCATATGCATCAAACTAGACGAAATTATGATATACGTGTTGTGCCGTTTACTATGACACAAAAATCAATATACTATAGAGGAATAAGAATTTTTAATGAATTGCCAAGTGAAATTAAACACGCACAGAGTATCGCTGAATTTAAAAGGAAATGTTCAATTTGGATTAAAAACAGATATAGATAATAAGATGTTTTTGTACTCCGTATTTTAATTTCTGTTTGTAAATTGTAATTATCAAAAGATAAATAAATGAACTATTATTATTTAAGTGAGGAAGCGTCCGGAATAAGAATCATGAAAAGGTCACACATTTCGATTTATTTAAAATTATTCATGTTGCGGAAGCGTATTCTTTACCTACCATTCGAAAGTTAAGAGTTTCCGACGCTCGATAACGTTGAGAAATCATTCAGAATGATTTATTTTATATGTTCTATACTGAGTTATACTTCACTAAAGCCTTAAGTGTCCGTAATATGAATCAAAACGGTACTTGATTGATCCCGGTCAACCAGTCAGTGATTTTCGATAGCGATCGATATCGATTCGTTTTAAATCGTTAGCAGGCTTTGCAGAATTCGCTCTCATTTGAGTATGAAGCACGATCAAAGCAAGCAAAGAAAAACATCCCATCTGTTGCGGTCCACGATCGTCATTGTATCGCAAGGTGTAACAAGTCTGATAAATGGAAGCAGCGAGCGAAAGCCCCAAAGAGAGAGCGATGATAAAACCCATTTTACTCGCTTGTTTACCGTTGGGGATAGGTGTTTTTCTTTACTGGCACGATAAACAATCCACAAACTTCCAATAGCAATAGTGTCCCCCAAGCTTGGAGCATGTTTAGAGGGGTTTTATCATACACTACTATCCCCCCAATCTGATCAAAGTTGTAGCAGTATACGATAAACAGTCTCTCATAATGTGCAGCATGTTATGATAGTTACAGAGAGCGATACGAGCGATTCTCTCAATTTTCTCAGGATTCAACCCTGTCTTTAGCGATCGCCATCGTTGGACAAAGATCTATAAAGAATAATGAAGACTGGTTGATCGGGATAGAATGAAATTGACAAATAAAAGTAGGGTTATGTTTCTAAAAATTGGAAATTGATCTAGCTAATTCTGACTTGCTGTAGCCCAAATCTCGCATAATCTGAGATAACGCCCTAAAAGCCATTGGTAACCAGGTGTGTAGCTCGTTTTTTCTGAACAAAGAAAGAATAAGCATCCAAACCATCACCACTAGCAGGTAGATAATGATCCTTTCTTCACCATAGCGCTGTTAAAAAACGTGTAACTCCATTAAAATGCTCAGAAACAACGAGCTACACACATGGTTACCAATGGCTTTTAGGGCGAGATCATAAGTTATGCGAGAAATGATTAAACATTTGTGATTATTCTAATAAAAAACATTTTCATCATATAAAGTTGTCTGGCAAACGCCAATTTTAAGTTTTTAAAATAGATTTTGCAAAATTTAACCTCATTCTTATTTGTCAATAGTGACTTTAGGCCATTTTGGTTAAAAAAAAGCTTTAGAAACCTTTCATTGGATAAAGACACTTCTTAGAGACGCAGTAAGGCTGATTTGCTGCTGACAAGAAAAGTAATCGCCTATCTCGATGCGTGGAAATTTTTTTCTCAGAAATGGTCAAAAAAATCACATTCCTTTGATGGCGCAGTTGAGAAGAAATGTGATTTCAAATGGGGCTCTCTTTAGGAAATTTATTGACCCATCCCAGCCAAACAGCCTAGAGATCATGTCTTTAGAAAGAGAGCTGCTACCAGCCCTGTTGTTGAACTACACTGAGAACAGCATTGCGGTAAAAAATACCATGTTGGTGGTTTAAATTAAATGCGCTGCACCACTTGATTTGTGCAGACTACGTTACTCATTCATCTCAAACGGAAAGTGTGGTCTTTTTTACCATGTCGACGATATTTGAGCCATCAGTCAAAATTACCATGCTGCATGGTAATCTTGACAACAATTCATAGTCATTTATTTTACCATGCGATGCGTTTAAAAAGACAGCTATCGTACAGTAAATTTGAGTATTCTTTATATTTATTCCAACCCATCAAAAAAACTACTATCCAATTCCATCAATCGTAATTATTTATTGAAGAATAAATTCTCTGATAATGTATTGTGTTTTCTAGTCCATTAAAAACAGGATTTTTGGATTTCCAAAACGGCGATCGTAGTGGAGTCTTGCAGAGGACTTTATGTCCGTATTTGCCTTCATTGATCTCTGATGGAACATGGCGGCACATGCAGAATCTGCTCACCATCGCTCAAATTTTCTATAAAACATGTGCATGGTTAATATCGCATTAATTAATAAAACGATCAATAATGGAATACTCACCAATAAAAGTAGAATGAAGTAGTCTTAAATTATATTTTGGATCACTTATTTGGGTCTGGAAATTGCACGATGCAATCTGCAAAATGAAAATAAATTGCTGACCGAATTGTTGTATATTTTGTGAATATTTCTTACCAATTCTGGAAATTCTGGATTAATAGCAGCATGGGTAGAATAGTTACTATAAAAACATTGCTTAATATTACGTCCAAAACACAAAACAAAAGTCTTTTATATCCGCGCTGATGTTAATCCTTCACAAGTTGACGGAGAAAAACATCCAATTTGGTGGGGTCATTATTACTACGTTTTGTTGTTAAAATTACCATGCACATAGTAAAAATGACAATATTGTTCATTAAAAATTACCGATCTTGTATTTATCTTCAATGCAGGGCAACAGTGCTCTTGACTTCTCATGATAGTAAAATTTATCGATTGATGGCATAGTAATTTTAACAATATTGCAGTATTTGTAAAGACAAACACGTTAAATTTTAACATAATCCTGAATAGTAATTTTAAGAACTATGCAGCGGTTGTATTTACTCCAACATTAGTTTCAGTGTACCGATAGTCTACGGAAAAATCGTCTTATGACAAAGTTGATACAATATTTAGCGAATTAGGGCTCATTTCAAAGGCATTTGGTAGAGATTCCAGAGGCCGTTGGTACGGATTCCGGATATTCAAAATTTGAATTACAAATGAACGGATGTAGTGCGAGTTACGCGTCCAGGCTAGATTTGTATTGGACTGTTGGGAATAAGAAAACCCAGAATCCATTCCGCTACGGTAAACGAAAAGAAAAATCAACAATCGAATATGCCTACCGTTGTATCAGGTTGTGGAAAAACCTTTTCACATCGTCCGTCATGTTTGTGTTCGACAATTTGCAGAATACTTAACAAAAAAACTAATGTATAAAACTAATTTCTCAAACGATTAGAATCACTCTTTGATAATAACAAAAAACTGATAACAGCTGTAGAAAAACAACAACATGAAAACAAACAAAAATATGACAGAAGCCACAAAAGTGTTGCCAGGCGAAAGCTCAAGAGTACACGCACTGAGAGACAGGTGGCGCTTTGCGAGAATCGAACACAAAAGTGACTGAAAAAATATTATTCACACAGTTGAAATCCGGAATTTTCGACACGCAAAAAACGGATTTTCTCCAAATCTATGCGTCGGAGCTACGTCGGGCAAGGTGCGCTGGGTAGTCCACCAGATCCGCTGTCCAGCGCACTATGCCCGACGTTAGGTTCAACGCATAGATTTTGAGAAAAATGTATCGTCGCGTGTCGATGCTTCCGGCTTTCAACTCGAGTCGCGATATAAGCGTTAGAAAACTCAGCGGAATCCGCTCCTTTCAAACTGTCAGAAAGTGTCAGACTTCCCAACAGATTTCGTGCGTTTTGGTAGAAATTGTATTGATATTCGCGGCAAACATTAAAAATCTCTAAAACAAGCTTGATTACGGTTAAAATACAGTGTTTTTGCTACAATTTAGTGTCCTAGTTCCATCAATCGGTAAGTGCCAAAGCCATTTTATTTTATTCCACCCAATAACCTTGAACCGGCTTCGCAGCAAAAACAATGGAACCAATGGCGCTCGGAAGTCCAAGTGGCAGTCCTCTGCCCTCTGGCAGTTATTTGCCGTCGTTTCTAATGGGAGACACTCCTACCACACCGCGTACCAATACCCTTTCCCCGACCAAAGGCAGAGCTTCGTTGGCCTTTCAGTCCCCTGTCGGAAGTGGCTCGTTTGCCGGCCAGCCTCTGGAATTTGGCCACCAAAGTGGACGTCCCAGTGGGATATCGCAGAAATTTACTCTCGGAGGAGGATCCAATTTGAACCAGCCGGCTAACGTCAATCACAACTCCAGTGTTACGGGCCCTCCCACACAGGGCCTGTTCGATTCGTTCCGAAACGAGAAGCAGCTCTTCCAGACGCCGAGCAAAAATATGACCACCGGTGGCCAAGGTGCTGCTGCTGCTGCCCTGCACACGCCGGGATACCTTCCCCAGTCGGCCGGAGACGATTCGTCGTATCTGAACCAGAGTGGCTTCAACGTTTCGAGGGTTATGTCTCCGATTCCATTGGCCAGGGACCAGGATTTCATACGGAATTCCCCAGCACTGTCCCAGTCGCACCTGAACCTTTCCCAGTCCGTTCCGCCCGGGTCGGATTATTGGATTACGGTGTTCGGGTTTCCTATATCGGCCTCCTCCATGATACTGTCCCACTTTTCCCAGTGCGGTGCGATAATTGAGAAAGTTTTTGCCACCCAGAACGGAAACTGGGTCCATCTGAGGTTCACTTCCCGACTCGAGTGCGACAAAGCGCTGAACTACAACGGGAAGATTATCGGACAAAACCTGATGATAGGGGTGCAGTACTGTAACGACCCGGCAATCGTGGGGAAGGAGAATAGTGACGACCGGAAAGAGTAAGTAAAAGCTTTAAACATCTCATTCCAAAGTTTCATATTCGCTGAATTACTATATTCCTAGCATTTTTCTATTGTGATTTCATTTTGCTGTTATTTTTTATGCAATTTTTTTATGTGAAAAGAGTTTGCAGAGACAAGCACAGTCTTCAGGGGTGGTAACAGATCTCTTTTTAGAGACTTGGTCACTATTGTTTTGCAAGTATCTAAGAAGTCTTTTTTAATGGAAGGTCTCCCGAGATTCTATTTTTAAACGAAACAGTCTCTAAAGACACTATTTTACATTCCACAATTCCTGGTCCAAAAATTTAGAGGCCCCAAAGATTCTTATGCGATTATTCTCTATGAATTTCTTCTCCCTGGGCTTGGGATTATATTTTCCAGGGAGCGATGAATTTTGATAATTGATCGCTGTTGTTAGTAGTTTTGATTAGATGTTGGGTAAATTTCAAAGCAATGGCAACCTTTTTATTACAAAATTTAGATTTTATCTTCTGACCTAAAGATTCTGGTTAAACTACTGTACTATGCAGTTGGGCTGCACTACGCTATCACTCATCAAAATTACTTTCACTTCGGGAAAATATAATTTCAAACTGGCGAGAAGATTACAGACTGAGGGTGGGATAGGAGTACAATCAGACCCTTGAATGTGCAATGTGGGGTAGTAATTGGGAATGCCATTGACGGTTTGTAATCTTCTACGAGGTTTTCGAAAACCAACAGGGCGCGTGCACCGGGTTGTGGATAGGAGCAAAGGGAGATCAATAGCATCTACCTAAAATAATAGAGCAAAAAGCCGTTCCATGATTAGGTAATGTTAAGCGATCTTCTATGGTGTTCTAGTACTATAAAATTCTTCACTCACTGGGAATTCTGGCCTTGATAATATCAATAGTGATAAAAACATAAAATAATACCTAATACTTAATAAGTACAATGTAGCTTTAATGTAGTAATAAATGAAATAAAATCAATTTTCTATACTTGACAAGGTTTTGAAGACAATCAATGAGTGAAAGAACTACCTATTAGAAAAGCCACATCAGCTAAGTCTATACATATACAAATGTTGGTCATAGGGTCATGGCGAGCATTCGATATGTATGTCTATGACTGATTCTGATCTAATAGGGGCACTAGAAGACCACGCGGACAATTTCGAAACAAATTATTTTTATACATCGGTCTTACGTTCCGAAAGGCTCAGCTATGCTGCAAAGTAATTTTATAAGTTATTCATTACTGCTGTTTAATTGTTTATAATTCTAACAAAACTACATAATTAACTCATTACTAATCACTGTTCATATATTCTCTTTTACTCTCCTTCTTATCTGTTGCATGATTATGAGCATCACTAATATAATGCATGAGCATGCACAATAAGAATAATTTCAGGATTGAAAGCAGTACATGGATACCTGGATAGAATAGCTTCGAAAAGGGCGCTCAAAATATAATATTTCTGGTCAGGGAAGTATTTCATCAAGGGTATGTAAAATTTTTCCATTATTAACACCTAGATCACACAAACAAATGAACTAATATCAAATATTTTTTAAATATTTTTATATAAATCAGCATCGTCAATCAGTGTAAAAACAGATAAAGTTTGTAAAGTTATCACCATCGATTAAATTGCGCTCTGTATAGTAATGTTCATTCAGTATCAAAATCTCCTAAAGCGTCGCATTGTGCCATCAGCAGCCCTTAGCATCACTCTCATATTGTTGTTATTTTGTTGTTTATAAAATTTCTAGAAAGCGATCAGCATATTCCTTCTTACTTGTACAATGGCCGATCTATTTGGAATTTTAATAAGTCAAATCAAACTTCAAAACTCAAATTAAATTGCTTTCAGCACATTTACATTTTGCAGCATTAATCGCATTACTGTGTCAAGTCTTCTCCATTCCCTATACCCTACCCCAACCCTTCTTATCCTTTCCGATGGTGTTCAAGTGGTCCGCATAGACTATTACGGCCATTACCTATCCCTTACCCCGGCTTTGGACTGACTTGCGCTCTCATTGCCCCACCAAACGCTGCAAAATGAATATGAAAATGAAAATGATTATTCTCTATGAATTTCTTCTCAACTTCCTGTTGGGAAAGCTTCAGAAATGTTTCTGGTTATTTCTGGTGAATACTTTTAGGGACTCCTCCAGCAAAAAAAATCCAGATTTTCGATTGATTCACCATGATTTTTGAAGAATGTATCTAAGAAATCAACCATGACTTCCTCAGGAGCTTGGAAGTTTTATTATAGATCCTTGTTGCAGACACTGGCAACACGGACGATACAGATATACCGATTCGCAAAGCCCCTCGAACGGATTCTGTATACGCAACAAATGATACAATGCAGAATAGACTAACAGTCGAACAGGTTGACAGCTCGACAGAGATGAAAAGCTCTTAAGATGCAAGTCATTCTAGTGCACTATTGGCATTTCCTAATTCTCTGCTAAATACTATAGTGATAATACTACAATCGTGAATTACTTCTGATAGAAACTGGATTAGTTGATCGCAGCTCTTCGTCGGTTTCTGGTAGCGTTCCCATCTCCCTGACTGGCCATTCCTCTTCCAGCGAATACAGAAACTCGGGTCCTTGGAACCAACGAGAGTGGACGTCGGTGCTTGGCCCTTTCCCCCATTTAGTGGCGTCGTCGGCCACGTTCTGCTTTGTTGGTACCCATCTCCACTCTTGAGGTTCCGTCTTGGCTAAAATTTCACCCACTCGAAAGGCGACGAATTGTCGGTATCGGCGATGCTTTGATTGAATCCAAGCCAGCGTTGCTAATGAATCGGTCCACAATACTCGACGTCGAATGGGAATTGTGTGGTAGTCGCAGACTGCTTTTGCTAATCTTGCTCCTAAAATCGCGCCCATCAGTTCCAATCGCGGTACCGACACAGCCTTCAGTGGGGCTACCTTTGCTTTAGCCATCACCAATGCACAGTAGACCTTACCGTTCACCACGGTGCGGAAGTACGCGGTAGCCGCGTAAGCTTCTTCGCTGGCATCCGTGAAGATATGTAGATCGACCATTCCAATGTCCACCGCGGAGAGCCCAGGAAAGTAGGCTCGAGGGAGTCTGATTTTATTCACCTCCTCCAATAGCTTAATCCACTTGCGCCAGCGGGTTTGCGCCGCATCGTTGACTTCTTCGTCCCAAGTTACTTGACTTCGCCAGGTATCTTGTATGATCATCCGTCCTTGAACGGTAATATGCGACAGAATTCCTTGGGAATCAAATACGCTCATCACCCACCGTAAAATGTTCCGCTTCGTAGGGACAGTTCCGTCCAGCTTCAGATCTGCTGCGAAAGCTAAACTATCCTCGGTCGGTAGCCATAACAAGCCTAACACTCGTTCCGCCTCGCTTTCGGTGTCGATGCTTATCGCCTTCATTTGCTGTTGCTTCGGTTCTCCGACCCGTTCCAGCAGTGTCGTCGAATTCGAGTGCCAATTCCGCATTTCGAAGCCGCCGCGATCATGTACCGTCTTTACCTCCAACGCTACTTTGATTGCTTCATCCTCTGTATCGAAGCTATCAAGGTAGTCATCCATGTAGTGCTTCTTTTTGATGGCGACAGCTGCCTGAGGGAACTCTGATTCATGCTCTTCCGCATTGAGGTTTTTAATATACTGCGCTTGACTAGGGGAGCAAGTGGCACCAAAACTACCCAAGTCCATTACGAAGATCTTGATTGGTTTCGATGGATGCTCACGATACAGGAACCGCTGACTGTGCACGTCTTCCTGGCGTATCCTAAACTGGTGGAACATTTGCTTAAGATCGCCACAGACTGCCACTCGGTATTGTCGGAAACCACACAGCACTGCAGCAAGAGGAACTAGCAGGTCGGGACCTTTCAGAAGCATATCATTCAATGATACACCTCCAACCTTTGCCGCTGCGTCCCAGACAAGCCTGATCTTGTTCGGCTTCTTGGGATTCCTAACAACCCCCAGTGGTAAGTACCAGACCTTCTTTGGATCGGTGTACTCCAGTTCGTGTGGCGTTACCTCGTGGATGTAGCCATTCTCCAAATACTCTTGGATTTGACGCTGCACGCTATCACGCGTGCCTGGGTCCTTGTTCATTCTCCGCTCGAAGCATTCTAGACGGCGCACTGCCATTGGATAGCTATTAGGAAGTTCCACGGAGTCTGTTCGCCACAGTAGACCTGTTTCGAAGCCCTTCGAAGTCCGCTTCGTTGTCTCCTCCAGGATACAGCGAGCTCGTCTGTCTTCATCCGATTCAGGGGTTCGATCCGCTGATACTCCCACACTTTCGAGGGTGAAATGCTGCTTCACCAGGTCATGTAGCTCCTGATCTGTCCCTTGTTCCATATGGCACTCACAAATATGGAAGCTGAAGTTTTCCGTCTTCGTATGATCAGCAGCGAATCCATAAACGGTCCACCCTAGACGAGTTTTAGCTGCTAACGGGTCGCCTAGTTGACCTAGTCATTCATCACGAACCTAGAGTTCATCACGAACTTCTACAAATGTTTCATCAGAGATTACTACAGGATTTGCTTTAAAAAAATCTCAAAGAATTTATAGGACACTTCCTGAAAGAGTCTTATGATATCTCTGGAGTGATCCTGAAGAACAATTTTAAAAGAAATCTGAAGAATACAGTGGACTATTATTATTATCATTATTCATCTCTATTAAAGTGGCTTTTCTTCCTTGACGAGTTCGCCACTATACAAATGCGTGTAGGGATGGATTGAGAGGGGTACTAGAGAAGATACCCTATTCTTGTTTACGTTTGAATGCTCTCAGGGAAATTCGGCTACACTCAGAGAAATTATTTTGAAACAGTAATAGATGGTAAAATATGTCGTGACACAAAATCTCCTAAATCAATTTTTTTTTCGGCTGCGCCGCTATTCAATTAATACAATTGAATTCAATTAAGGTACCGCGGGGTAAGTGGGTAAATGGGGTAAGTGAAAACAATTGATATATTTTGCTGAATATGTGAATTAACGTTTTAAACTCATGCGTAAACCTTTGAGGCCATTCAGAACATTACGATAGAAAAGAGATTTCTGAGATTTTCCAGCCATTTTTGCATAATAGAGCGAAAAATTGTTAACCTGTCAACTGTTACTCCGTAACAAGTTGGCGGCGTACAATCTTATTTTAATATTTTCAGTGGAAAAAAGTTGCGGAAAATAATTTCCTGTACTACTTTTTAGTTGTCCTCTGTGACAGTTTCAAACTGCAATAAAAAAAGTTTTAGAATTAATTCGACGTAGACCTAAAAATAACTAAATTTAAACACCGTCAATTTTCTTATCAGGTGGGACAAGTGAAAAGTTTATCATTAGAGATTGTATTTGTGTTTTCTCTTTAAGTAGCCATGAGTGAACATGGTTCGCAATTATCATAGAAAAACATAACGTGCTGATAATTCAAGAAACACTATACTCAAGCGTTAAAAGCTATTAGAAATCATGGAACTTCTCTAAAAGATGTTGCCAAACATTACAATATTAATATGTCTACTTCGGGCAGCCAATCAAAAGGAAGACGTTGACTGAAAAGTTGCAATATTAGAGAACACACGGAAATCTCGTGGAATGTGTATATAAGCTAGTTCAAAACATAAAAATGGGGTATAGGTCTATCCACATAAAAAAGATTCTGAATACGTTATTGAAGGATTCTGTTTGATTTCTCCCGAAGAGTTATCCGACGTCATATTCGACTTTCTCAAAAACAAATAACGAGCGGTGGAAATTCTACAGAGCAGAAATGCAATTGCTGTCCTATAATGTAAGAACTAACATTGGAAATGTTGCAGTTATAATGTTGTCGAATCATTTCAACTAACATAACTGAACAGAAGAAAATTCAAGTGAAAAGAATAACATTTTCTTTGTTTACATGTTACTTATGTTATTGTTCATTGTGAAGACTTAACAAATGTTAAAGCCAATAGAAATCGTGAATATAACTGTGTTTTGGAGCCAATGGACTGTATTAAAACGCCGAAAATTAAACTTATCAAAACGAAATTTAAACTGTTTTATTTTTCTTCTGTCTTGTACAGAGTTCGAATTCACACTGACTTTTTCTTTTTCTCTGCGAGAGCGCGGCAATATGCACAGAGCCGCATTCAGGATGGGAAACGTTGTTGCGCTGAGTCGAGGGGCGCACCGATACCAAAACATACACCCCCACCTTGAGGCCACCGGCGTCAATCAACAGGAAGCACGCATAGCTTGTGGATGGGGCGCTGATAAATAGTAGATCCACGACGCAGCGTTACTGTTCTTACCACACCAGAAGCATCCGGATGGACCGCATCTACACGTGCCAGCTCCCACTGTGTGGGTGGAGCGTTGTCGTTTTTTACTAAAACCAATTGGCCCACCGAAAGGTTCGACTGAAACGAACGCCACTTGGTGCGTGGCAGCAAACTGGCGAGATATTCATCCTTCCAACGTGACCAAATTTGCACGGAGCGCTGTTGAATGCTTTGCCATTGGTCCAAACGATTGCGTGGAATGTGCTGAAGATCAGGTTCCGGAATTAGATTCAGCGGTTGACCGACCAAAAAATGACCGGGAGTTAATGCCTCGCAGCTATCGGGGTTGCTCGATAGTGGACACAATGGTCGACTATTAAGGCATGCCTCAATTTGGCACAGTATTGTTGTCAAGTCTTCAAATGTTGTAGCTTCCGTCCCAAGTTCTGCTACCAGATAATGCTTCACGCTTTTAACGGCCGCCTCCCAAATGCCTCCCATATGGGGCGCCGACGGAGGGTTGAACACCCATCTGATTCCTCGGTTGGCAAGATATCGTCCAGCATCCTTACAGTTGGCGTGTATTTGTTCCATAAATTCTCTCAGCACACGATCTGCACCAATGAAATTGGTGCCGTTGTCGGAACGAATTTCATTTGGATAGCCACGTCTCGACACAAACCGCTTCAAGGTACTCAGAAATGTGTTTGTGGTCATATCGCTTGCTGCCTCCAAATGTATCGCTCGAGTCGACAGGCAAACATAGACCACGATGTACCCTTTGCTTATTTTAACACCTCGGATGCAGCTGGCCTTGATTTTCAAGGGACCTGCGTAGTCAATGCCAACGAATGCAAACGCTCGTGTCGCCAAAACTCTCGCCGGAGGAAGATTACCCATCAGCTGGGTTGCTGTCTTCCCTTTCAAGCGGACGCATCGTGTACATCCTCGAACCACATCTCTCAACACAGTCTGGCAACCCACGATCCAATATTGCTGATTGACCACCGCAGTGAGTAATGTTGGACCAGCATGAAAGTTTTGCAAATGTAGTTCACGCACCAGAAGTTGAGTCACCCGATGCGATTTAGGCAAAATTATCGGATGTTTGCTTTCGTAAGATTGGGCGGAATTTTCCAGGCGTCCTCCAACTCGCATCGTTCCAGTGGAATCCAAAAATGGATGCAAAGCGGCAAGTACATTCTTTGACGGAAGTAACTTACCACTTCGAAGTAATTTCATTTCAGATGAGAATACCTCCTGTTGGGCAGCGCGTAGCAATTGTAGTTTAGCTGGGTGGATTTCACATGAGTCCAGTTGTCCTGTACGCCGCTGGTCGGGATGTGACTTGACATTATGGATAAAGCGATTGATGCAAGCCAATGTGCGCGTGATGAGGTTGAAACTTGAACGCCTCTCCCATAGTTGTTGTTCGATCAAGCAGTCATCTCGAAAAGGGACCGTCGCGGGGTCAGTAGTATGCATCATTTTCAAGCTTCTTTTTTCCGGTAGTTCGTCGCTGGCAATGGCTTGACTGGTGCTTGATGGCCTATCTGATTCGTCGGCGGCCAACCATTACGGTCCTTGGAACCACATCTTGTGCTCAGCAAGTTCGCTCGGAGAGATCCCACGTGAAGCACAGTCAGCAGGATTTGATTCGCTAGTGACATGTTGCCACCGATCACGAGGAAGAAATTCGAGAACAGCAGACGTCCGGTTTGCCACATATGTCTTCCAAGAACGAGGGTGCGACGATAACCATTGTAGAACGATAGTTGAATCGGTCCAAGCAAAGTGCTCGATTTCTCGGTGTGGCATCGCTTCAGTCACTTTCTTCATGAGTTCGGTCAATAGTAATGCACCATTCAATTCTAACCGTGGCAGCGATACTTGCTTAATAGGCGCCACACGGCTTTTTGCGGCAATTAGAACAACCGTGATGTTCCCTGAGTCGTCGACGGACCGCGAGTAAACCACGGCAGCATACGCTTGCTCAGAAGCATCTGAAAAACCATGCAACTGAATTTTGCCGCGGTTGTGCGCAACAAATCTTGGGATTCGAATTGTTTCTAGCTGAGAAAGGTTCTGCTTCAAATTAACCCATTCCGACTCGATGGCTGTCGGCAAGGGGTCATCCCAGTTGACATCGTACAACCACAGGTGTTGGTACAAAATCTTGATTTTGACGATTACGGGCGCCAACCAACCAAACGGATCAAACAATTTCGATGCGTCTGAAATCATCTGACGTTTGGTGTTTATTGCATCGATGGCAAAGTTTACCTTGAATCCAAATTCGTCTTCCGTCGGGTACCAATGGATTCCTAGTGCCTTCACTGCATCCGCTTCATCCGAAAGTTTCATCGGCACTGCTACTGGAGACTCGTCTTGTAGCAAGCTAGGGCAACTTGAGGCCCACTTCCGCAGTTCAAAGCCGGACTTGGACAAAATATCGCTTATTTGTTCCTTGATGCTAGTCGCTTCTTCTTCATCGTCGGCTCCTGACAGTAGATCGTCCACATAAAAATCGTAAACGATACGCTCAACTGCTGCGGGGTGCGACGAGACATAATCCTTGGCGGACTCCCTCATGGCACGTATTGCCAGGTAGGGTGCCGTCTTCGTGCCATATGTCACCGTAGAGAGGCGATAGTGTTGTATTGACTGTTTAACGATAAACTTGCGACGATCGACGCGCCACCATATTTCATATAACGGAGGGCATTAGAACCAACTTGGAGGTGATGATTTTGAGGTTATTTGGCAAGTTGGAGGATAAAATCCCCTCCAAACACTAGCGATTTTGCGGTGGGATGTTGACGTTTGATGACGAATTGGCTGCTCCGTATTTTCACGCCACACTATGCGTTGGAAGTCACGATCTTCTTCGCTCACCACTACTTGGCGGTACATTTTGGCAATGTCTGCGCTAAATGCCACCTTGTACGAACGAAACCGCAGTAGTACCGATAGTAAAGGCCCAAACGCAATGATAGCGGAACGGCAACGGAATGCGGAACCGGTTCGCCAGCATGAAGTATAATCAGCTTGTCGACTCAGTGTTGGTCGAATTTCATTCGTTGTCAGCTCAGTCGAGATGTAGTGATTCATGCTGGCGAACCGGTGCCATCTGGCACAGCGTACCGTTTTCGGCTGGATCGCAGCAGGGCGATTCGTCATCAAACGTCAACATCCCACCGCAAAATCGCTAGTGTTTGGAGGGGATTTTATCCTCCAACTTGCCAAATAACCTCAAAATCATCACCTCCAAGTTGGTTCTAATGCCCTCCGTTATATGAAATATGGTGGCGCGTCGATCGTCGCAAGTTTATCGTTAAACAGTCAATACGACGAGGCAGAAGTAATGCGAGGAAATCACGCCATAGTCAGTCTGCATACGGAGATGGATGATACAATTTTTTTTTTCAAATTTTTGCCTTTTATACAAAAATAATAAAATTTGTAGGAAAAGAGCAAAAATTACAACAGGCACAAAAACTAGTACATTTCTCAGGTAAACAAATTTTCTTTTAAGTCTTGATCACTATTTTAATGCAAGTATTTTGTTTTGATAATAATCTATTTTTAAAAAAAATATATCTAAAGTCACTTTTTCTATCTGCTTGCAGTGAATTATGATGAAAAATTCTTAAACTTCAAAAAACCTACATTTTCTTCTTGAATGCTTTCATAAATTTCTTAAGAGATGCTTCCAGCGATTTGGATGCTTGGAGGAATTTCTTCAGAATTTGAGCATGACCATGTGCATGATTGACCGCCCGCAGATGCTACTCCGTTATTGCAAGAACAGCTGTACTTACACAGGGAACCAACAGACGCTACTCGGGATCAGTAGCATCCTCAATGTGTAAGTACTGGTGCTCTCATTATTATAATGAACAATAACGGCGCCGGCTGCGTCCGAATGCAGGTCAATTTGGGGATAGGAAGGAAATGTTGACGTGTTACTTGCTTTATGGAAGCCGAGGAGTCCTCTGCACTTCCACAAGTAGACACTGGGAGTTTGGATATGGGGGAGGGATTCGTTTTGGTAAACGATAAATATATAATTTGAAATGAATGCGCCTAACCGGATTCGCGATACCGTGACATGCTCTATTACCGTGAGGTTAAAAAAACACAAGTTTCAATCGATCAGATAAAAATAACGTATAATTATTTTCAAGTCTTTCATGTTTTATATAGTAGACCGTTTTATATACTTCGCATAAAAAATATGATTTGAACCATTTTGAAAATTTTAACCATAGTTACAGTTGATGTTGTTAAACATACCAGTGTTCCAAATACCGTGCATCTGAACCCGACTGCCGGGTCACATTTTTAAACACGAACGAAGCGCATCCAAAATAAAAAATTTGTATCAAACAACGTATTGAGGTTTGCATGATTGATTCGGGAAATAAAATATATATATTTCACTTCGCCATTTTGGAATTATAACTGAAACACGGTATTTGGAACACATAAGCAACCGTGCCCTAATACCGTGTGTTGGCACCAGGCGATTACATTCCAACATTATTTTTGTTTGTTTGTGTGTGCAACTTTAGTTCAAGTTTGTCATGGCTTTTTAAATTCTACTTAATGTGCTAACGTTTGTGACAATCATTTAGAAAAATAAATAATATAATATGCTATAAATCCACATATTTCCCAATTACACGGTATTAGGCAACACACGGAATTAGAGCAGGTAACGGTATTACTCGATAAACAAATTGAACGCCGAACAAGTGTTCGTCACTCGCCCTCACAGGAGCAAGCGACAAGATCAAACGAACAAACACTACTAACGCATTCCGCGACCCGCGATACTATAGAGCTTAGTGACATTTGAACACACGTAGACTAGCATACGCTCGTCATACACAGTTTGTTTTTGTTTTCCTCAAAGAAACTTGCACACGCTTTCCAGACTCACCAAAATGCATATGGAAATATTACCCAATTTGAAAAATTTAAACCCGTTTTCTGCGTGTTTTTCGAGACTGAGTGCATATTGTTTTCCTCTAAGGTTCACAACTACATCTACACTAGGGTACCCATACCATTGGGCGTGAAAACCACTATTCCACCATGGCACGCGAGCGACGCGCAACACGATTAGTTCTGCCCTCATAACCCGCTCCCGAAGAAGCAAGCGTCAAGGTCGAAGGATCAAGCAGAACTAGCGAACCGATCACTTTTCACTTTTTTTCCGACCGACGCGCGACATGTTTGATCCTGCCCTCATCACCCGCTCCCGAAGAAGCAAGCGTCAAGGTCGAAAGATCAAACAGAACTCGCTTGAAGGAATTTCTTCAGAATTTGGTCCAAAAAGCTCAGAGCACTCCAACGCTTCCACAAAAGTTTATTCAGAGTTTTTAGAAAAAAAATCGTTTCGACATTTTTTCACAAAATCCTACAACAATTTCTAAGCCAATTTTCTCATTTATTCCAGACATTTTCATAAGGATTTCTTCAAATATTCATCCAATATCACTCTCAGGAATTCCCTAAAAAATCCTTCAGGCATTATTCGATGATATCCATTATAAAGGTTTCCAACAATTTCTCGATAAATTTGATATATAATTCCTCATGAAGTTCCTCCAGAAATTTCTCTTGGAATGTCTTCAGCAATCATCAAAACTCCATGCTAACTGGCCAATGAAACGAGCAGGGTAGTTATTTTTCTCGTTTTAAGTTTATCGGTTGACAAGTAAAACTGTTTGCTGGTTTTCAGCAAAAAAAAAAACAATTACTGATGCAAGTTCAGTAATTATGTTTGCTGGTTTACAGCAAAACTACAAATCGTTTGCTGGTCATCAATCATCTGTCATGTAAATTACTTAAAATCAGCAATTTCGATGGTATTGACCTGAGAGAGACTCGCGAAGTGGAAAAATATCAACGTCATATGCAGCCCAGATTCCGCTGTCATGAAACATCAAATGCAGCCCGTCGTTTTTATTGTCCATTGCACGGTGACGTCATCAGAAAATCGCTCTCTTTCCTCCCTTCGGAAAAATTTAAAACAACGGTGCCAGTACCTGTCAAAGTTCTATGAACGACTTTTAGAACTTAAGAAAAAGCAAATTTTCATGGAAAAGGATTGTTTATATCTATTTTAGTTCAAAAGTTATTAAAGTTTTTGTGACAAAAAATATTTGTTTTCAAGGTATTTTATTAGAGTTACAAAAATAACACATCTGTAATTTTTTGATATAAGATACAATTTTATGTTGTCTTTCGAATGCCGTCAAAAGATATTTTTTATGTTTACCCCAATCAGAGATATTCGCCTTCACAGTAGGCATGTTTTTTGTGAGAAAAACGACAATAACTCCCAAACGGAAGGAGATAGCGAGTTTCTTCAGTCATCAAATTACGCATTTTTCAAAGCTCTAAAAGTGTATTTGAATTGAAAACGCTAGAGCCAGAAAACCAGTTTTATTCGGACCACCCTATGTCACCGTAGGAAAAAAGCTCTAAATCGGTCAATTCAAGATATACAAAAACACTTGTTTTGGCAAAGTTGCTTGAAATTGAATGGTCTACATTTTTGCTGAAGCATGTATAATATAATTTCTACAAATAAGAAAGTTAGTTACACCATTTCTATGAGAACGTGGACCCAATAACAGCAAACACAGGGCCTTACTTATACAAACAACTTTGTAGATAACCGTTTTCATCTAATGATTCCTAGTGGTCCAGGACACATGTAAAGGAAAAATAAAAAAGGATAGACCGTCAAACGGGGTGACTTGCAACGGCGTGGTGACTTGCAACACATTGTAATTTACAACAAAATATCACTATAAAACACACATTTCAAAAGAAAATTCGTTTTACATCGGTGCTTCAATACGCGTGACTCACAATTCAAGTAGGGGCCAGGATTAAATCTGTTTTTATAAATATTTTTATACATTAAACATAATTATTTTAAATGTCTTGAAAACTGATACTTGATGAAGATTCAAAATCGTGACCTGAAAACATGAGATAGATTTAATTTACAAAAGTAATACTTATAATAAAAGTATTTTTATAATCAATAAGTGATAATATGACGAATTGTATTTTACGAAATTGTAGCAACAACTTTTTAATAAAAAACATTTTAATAAAAATGTACTTATGCGGGGTGACTTGCAAAACTTTATTTTCAAGCAATTTAGAGTTTTATGAAAGTGCAAAACTTCTGTGTTAGGTCTACTTTATAATCAAAAGAGTAATAGTGCATCAATCAACTACAAACACTCATTAAAAATATTGTTCAGTTAAGATATTGGACCTTGATGATTTAACACATTTTTCCCATACAAAAATAGCTCAATTATTTTCTTACAAAAAGGTATTCAAAATGCTCTTGTACTGGTTCGAATGCTTTAAATACATAAATAATAATACTTAACAAGTGTGACTAATAAAAAATATCAACATTTTGATGGCAAAAACTAAACTAACATTGAGTGTTGCAAGTCACCCCGTACAAGGCCATTTAAAAAATTTCACCTTTTTGATGATTTTTGATATGACAAAATAATTCGATTCAATCTTCTGTCATCCCATTAAAAGTTCTGGCCATTAAAAGTTCTAAAAGGAATTTGGATTTTACGATGGCGTTTAGATCATGATTTTGGTAAATTGAAGTTGAAAAGTGTTTGACGGTACATTATACATGTAGCTTTCTGGTGAATGGTGTATTCTAGGAAATAGAATTCTGGAGAATGAGATTCTGGGGATCGACCCATTCTAGGGAACGGAATTCTGGGGAATTGTTATCGGGGAAATGTTATAGAATCTTATAAAACTCTTTATCTGGAAAACTGTAGTGTACTGCTATAGAGTAAAAGATATTCTCGAATAAATTATGAATCGCATTGAATTTCATATAGTTTTGGGTATAACGCTTTTTTAGGATTGGGCTTATGTTCTTCTTCTTTCTGGCGTTACTTCCCAATTGGGATAAAGCCTGCTTCTCAGATTAGTGTTCTTATGAGCACTTCCACAGTTATTAACTGAGAGCTTTCTTTGCTGTTTGACCATTTTTGCATGTGTATATCATGTGGCAGGTACCAAGATACTCTTATGCCCTGGGAATCTAGAAAATTTCCTTTACGAAAAGATCCTCAACCAGCGGGATTCGAATCCACGACCCTCAGCATGGTTATGCTGAATAGCTGCGCGTTTATCGCTACGGCTATCTATACCCCTGTTTCTGTTTCTTTTGCGGTATTTTCTAGTAGGTATTTCAGGTTCTTACGTTTCTGCTAATTCCTTTTATTTTCGTCATGTTCTGCAAATGCGTTTTACGTAGAATTGTAAATCAAAATTTGAATGTGCAATATACTACAATTACACAAATTCAGCGAATATGACAATTTGTATGTAAGTGCTTTTGAAGTCTGTCACTATATACTTTTACACCACCCTATATTGGCTCATAATCTGCTTCTTGTTCCAGGTATTCCCTTAGCCGCGTGCGTTCCTTGACGCACATAGCATACAAAAATGCACAGCATCCGACCGATGTGGTACCGAGCCCTACGGCGCCAACGCGGAGCTCTGGACTGGTTAATAAGGCAATGGACCTTATATTCGGCTGGTAGCAACAGGTGGGCAATCTTGTGGACCATTACATGGCCCATGGAGAACGGACCACAGGTTGCAACCTGTGGTAGTACCTAATGAATGTTAATTGTAAGTGCAGATTTTTTTTTGTGGTTAAGTGATCCCGCACGAAGAATAAGGCAATCGTTTTTTACGCACTACTATGAATAATAATGATAAAGAAGCTTGAGTAATAGTATTCAAAGTTACATTTGATGTACAGAGAAATCCCTTGGGATCACCAAAAGGGTACTTATTCACAAATTTCAGAATTCTTCATTATCTTCCCGGCGATACAACTCAGTTTAATTTTCTATGACCAACCATTGGCCAATGAGCTAATGAGGCTCACATTCACTGTCTGACTTTTTGTCTTCCCCTTCTTTATTTGGTTCTACATATATCAATTAACCGGCGTTAAATCAGAGGGGACCAAATACAAAACTTGGGAAAATTAGATTATGTTTACATTAGATGCGAAATTATCTTACCTCCATTTCACTTCGATCAGAATTGATAAATGTAAACTGCGAGAGATGTGTAAGAAATTTACTTTGAATGATCAATGAAAATCGATAAATGTATGCCGTCAGAGTGGACCAAGTGTCTACCAGCGAAAACGATCTGCGTACTGAGGAATGCGAGGAAACGAAAGACATTTCAAGTGTTTTGTCAGGTATTACGACATCGAATGATTCTTCTTCTCATCCATCAATAGAAATTCATAAATATTACTTAATTCGATGCATTTGATTTTGATGTTTGACCATTCACCATATTTGGATGTGTTATCAGAAATTGCAACAATATCTGTGCAGACAGAGCGAACCAAGTGTCAGCAATAAACTGATTGATTATTGAATTTTTGAGTCAATTTCAGAGTCCGATAGAAGCTTTTGGTAGTTCTTTGGTTCACTCTGACTGAATACATATTTGAATATTTCTGGTCTTCAAAGCCCTGACCCTGCAAAACCTCAATTTCCAAGTTATCGTAATGCCAGTGATTGGGATATATGGATTTTTGAAGAATTTACGATACTGATGTCGAAGGATGTTGATAATCTGTTTATCTTAGAGATATGCACCCAGTTTGACCATGCAAGTATTAAATGATTGTTATTTTCCTAGAAATTGTTCAGTTAGCGTGAACCAAATCACTGAAAGGTGGTCTTTAGTTCAGTCAGTGGACCAAGTGCACATAGTCCAACAAAAAATCGATCTGTTAGAGGTTTTGAGTATGATTTTTCATGATTATCACTTCTCATTATAAGCCAGCCAAGGGCTGAAAGTCTCGATAATAAAGACAATTCATTCATTCATTCTCATTATATTGTTTGAAAGTAACACAATGTTGTGTAGGCATATTCAACCAAACTTTTAACCATTTAAAAAGTTACAAAGGGTTAGTCTTTAAATTCATTTTACTCAAAATATGAAAAAATTCACTTGGTCCACTCTGACTCAACACCGAACAAATGTCTTGATAAATCATCACCAACAATATTTCGACAATTTGATCGCTTCAGGACCACCTCTCTTCGTCTCCATCATCGCTGTGCACTACTTCCACAGATAACACGTCTATATTTTTCGACTAGCAGCACTGGCACAGCAAGGATAAAAGGTAAACGGACTCATCCACCATCTCGAAAATATCCACGTTTATTAGCATTAACATAAAGCAATTCGCACAAATTCGTAGGTGGTACAGTCCTAAACCGTTGTATGAGGGTTGCCCCCTCCCCGTCCGTTAAAGTCAAAGATTTGGGACTGACCCTTGATTCTTAGACAAGATTGACGCATCCTCCAACAGTTGAGAGCTGTCCTGGCTACGTCCTTGCGAATGCTGAGGAATGGGAAGGAATGATTAATTGTTTATTTGTTTATACTACATCAACAGGCAAGTAGTAGCCCCAATGATGTCTTAAAATATATGTATATGCAAACGTTATCAACAAAGTACAGTGACGTCAAAAACAATAAGAATTAATTTTAAAAACAAATATTAAATAGTCAGGCAATAAAACTTAAACTAAACACTTAGACTAATTATCTCGTTCAGCGAAAAACAATGAAAATCTTCTTCGGAGCGTCTCTCGGGTAATGTTGAAATCAAACAATGAAGATACTCTGTTGAAAACTCGCTGTAGTCCACTAAGAGCACCGTGAAGTCCATAATTTGTACGAAATAGAGGCAGTCTTAGCATGATGTTGTTGCGAAGCGAGCGTGGTCGGACGTTCAAATTAATTTGTTCCAGAATAGTTCCACAGTCGATGCGTCCCTGCAACACATCCGCAATAGTCAAAGCTCTTATGACATCCCTTCTACAGCGAAGAAGGTCCAAGTCTATTAGCTGACAACGACTTTCGTAGCTTGGCAGGCGAAACGGATCTCTCCACGGTAACTTGCGAAGTGCGAATCGAAGAAATCTTCGTTGGACAGATTCGATCCTTTCCGCTCCATTGTTGTAAGCGGGGCTCCAAACCGCAGCGCCGTATTCCAGCGTGGAGCGCACAAGAGAGCAATAAAGCAACTGATACTTGATGAAGATTCAAAATCGTGACCTGAAAACATGAGATAGATTTAATTTACAAAAGTAATACTTATAATAAAAGTATTTTTATAATCAATAAGTGATAATATGACGAATTGTATTTTACGAAATTGTAGCAACAACTTTTTAATAAAAAACATTTTAATAAAAATGTACTTATGCGGGGTGACTTGCAAAACTTTATTTTCAAGCAATTTAGAGTTTTATGAAAGTGCAAAACTTCTGTGTTAGGTCTACTTTATAATCAAAAGAGTAATAGTGCATCAATCAACTACAAACACTCATTAAAAATATTGTTCAGTTAAGATATTGGACCTTGATGATTTAACACATTTTTCCCATACAAAAATAGCTCAATTATTTTCTTACAAAAAGGTATTCAAAATGCTCTTGTACTGGTTCGAATGCTTTAAATACATAAATAATAATACTTAACAAGTGTGACTAATAAAAAATATCAACATTTTGATGGCAAAAACTAAACTAACATTGAGTGTTGCAAGTCACCCCGTACAAGGCCATTTAAAAAATTTCACCTTTTTGATGATTTTTGATATGACAAAATAATTCGATTCAATCTTCTGTCATCCCATTAAAAGTTCTGGCCATTAAAAGTTCTAAAAGGAATTTGGATTTTACGATGGCGTTTAGATCATGATTTTGGTAAATTGAAGTTGAAAAGTGTTTGACGGTACATTATACATGTAGCTTTCTGGTGAATGGTGTATTCTAGGAAATAGAATTCTGGAGAATGAGATTCTGGGGATCGACCCATTCTAGGGAACGGAATTCTGGGGAATTGTTATCGGGGAAATGTTATAGAATCTTATAAAACTCTTTATCTGGAAAACTGTAGTGTACTGCTATAGAGTAAAAGATATTCTCGAATAAATTATGAATCGCATTGAATTTCATATAGTTTTGGGTATAACGCTTTTTTAGGATTGGGCTTATGTTCTTCTTCTTTCTGGCGTTACTTCCCAATTGGGATAAAGCCTGCTTCTCAGATTAGTGTTCTTATGAGCACTTCCACAGTTATTAACTGAGAGCTTTCTTTGCTGTTTGACCATTTTTGCATGTGTATATCATGTGGCAGGTACCAAGATACTCTTATGCCCTGGGAATCTAGAAAATTTCCTTTACGAAAAGATCCTCAACCAGCGGGATTCGAACCCACGACCCTCAGCATGGTTATGCTGAATAGCTGCGCGTTTATCGCTACGGCTATCTATACCCCTGTTTCTGTTTCTTTTGCGGTATTTTCTAGTAGGTATTTCAGGTTCTTACGTTTCTGCTAATTCCTTTTATTTTCGTCATGTTCTGCAAATGCGTTTTACGTAGAATTGTAAATCAAAATTTGAATGTGCAATATACTACAATTACACAAATTCAGCGAATATGACAATTTGTATGTAAGTGCTTTTGAAGTCTGTCACTATATACTTTTACACCACCCTATATTGGCTCATAATCTGCTTCTTGTTCCAGGTATTCCCTTAGCCGCGTGCGTTCCTTGACGCACATAGCATACAAAAATGCACAGCATCCGACCGATGTGGTACCGAGCCCTACGGCGCCAACGCGGAGCTCTGGACTGGTTAATAAGGCAATGGACCTTATATTCGGCTGGTAGCAACAGGTGGGCAATCTTGTGGACCATTACATGGCCCATGGAGAACGGACCACAGGTTGCAACCTGTGGTAGTACCTAATGAATGTTAATTGTAAGTGCAGATTTTTTTTTGTGGTTAAGTGATCCCGCACGAAGAATAAGGCAATCGTTTTTTACGCACTACTATGAATAATAATGATAAAGAAGCTTGAGTAATAGTATTCAAAGTTACATTTGATGTACAGAGAAATCCCTTGGGATCACCAAAAGGGTACTTATTCACAAATTTCAGAATTCTTCATTATCTTCCCGGCGATACAACTCAGTTTAATTTTCTATGACCAACCATTGGCCAATGAGCTAATGAGGCTCACATTCACTGTCTGACTTTTTGTCTTCCCCTTCTTTATTTGGTTCTACATATATCAATTAACCGGCGTTAAATCAGAGGGGACCAAATACAAAACTTGGGAAAATTAGACTATGTTTACATTAGATGCGAAATTATCTTACCTCCATTTCACTTCGATCAGAATTGATAAATGTAAACTGCGAGAGATGTGTAAGAAATTTACTTTGAATGATCAATGAAAATCGATAAATGTATGCCGTCAGAGTGGACCAAGTGTCTACCAGCGAAAACGATCTGCGTACTGAGGAATGCGAGGAAACGAAAGACATTTCAAGTGTTTTGTCAGGTATTACGACATCGAATGATTCTTCTTCTCATCCATCAATAGAAATTCATAAATATTACTTAATTCGATGCATTTGATTTTGATGTTTGACCATTCACCATATTTGGATGTGTTATCAGAAATTGCAACAATATCTGTGCAGACAGAGCGAACCAAGTGTCAGCAATAAACTGATTGATTATTGAATTTTTGAGTCAATTTCAGAGTCCGATAGAAGCTTTTGGTAGTTCTTTGGTTCACTCTGACTGAATACATATTTGAATATTTCTGGTCTTCAAAGCCCTGACCCTGCAAAACCTCAATTTCCAAGTTATCGTAATGCCAGTGATTGGGATATATGGATTTTTGAAGAATTTACGATACTGATGTCGAAGGATGTTGATAATCTGTTTATCTTAGAGATATGCACCCAGTTTGACCATGCAAGTATTAAATGATTGTTATTTTCCTAGAAATTGTTCAGTTAGCGTGAACCAAATCACTGAAAGGTGGTCTTTAGTTCAGTCAGTGGACCAAGTGCACATAGTCCAACAAAAAATCGATCTGTTAGAGGTTTTGAGTATGATTTTTCATGATTATCACTTCTCATTATAAGCCAGCCAAGGGCTGAAAGTCTCGATAATAAAGACAATTCATTCATTCATTCTCATTATATTGTTTGAAAGTAACACAATGTTGTGTAGGCATATTCAACCAAACTTTTAACCATTTAAAAAGTTACAAAGGGTTAGTCTTTAAATTCATTTTACTCAAAATATGAAAAAATTCACTTGGTCCACTCTGACTCAACACCGAACAAATGTCTTGATAAATCATCACCAACAATATTTCGACAATTTGATCGCTTCAGGACCACCTCTCTTCGTCTCCATCATCGCTGTGCACTACTTCCACAGATAACACGTCTATATTTTTCGACTAGCAGCACTGGCACAGCAAGGATAAAAGGTAAACGGACTCATCCACCATCTCGAAAATATCCACGTTTATTAGCATTAACATAAAGCAATTCGCACAAATTCGTAGGTGGTACAGTCCTAAACCGTTGTATGAGGGTTGCCCCCTCCCCGTCCGTTAAAGTCAAAGATTTGGGACTGACCCTTGATTCTTAGACAAGATTGACGCATCCTCCAACAGTTGAGAGCTGTCCTGGCTACGTCCTTGCGAATGCTGAGGAATGGGAAGGAATGATTAATTGTTTATTTGTTTATACTACATCAACAGGCAAGTAGTAGCCCCAATGATGTCTTAAAATATATGTATATGCAAACGTTATCAACAAAGTACAGTGACGTCAAAAACAATAAGAATTAATTTTAAAAACAAATATTAAATAGTCAGGCAATAAAACTTAAACTAAACACTTAGACTAATTATCTCGTTCAGCGAAAAACAATGAAAATCTTCTTCGGAGCGTCTCTCGGGTAATGTTGAAATCAAACAATGAAGATACTCTGTTGAAAACTCGCTGTAGTCCACTAAGAGCACCGTGAAGTCCATAATTTGTACGAAATAGAGGCAGTCTTAGCATGATGTTGTTGCGAAGCGAGCGTGGTCGGACGTTCAAATTAATTTGTTCCAGAATAGTTCCACAGTCGATGCGTCCCTGCAACACATCCGCAATAGTCAAAGCTCTTATGACATCCCTTCTACAGCGAAGAAGGTCCAAGTCTATTAGCTGACAACGACTTTCGTAGCTTGGCAGGCGAAACGGATCTCTCCACGGTAACTTGCGAAGTGCGAATCGAAGAAATCTTCGTTGGACAGATTCGATCCTTTCCGCTCCATTGTTGTAAGCGGGGCTCCAAACCGCAGCGCCGTATTCCAGCGTGGAGCGCACAAGAGAGCAATAAAGCGATTTCAGGCTGTAAACATCTGAGAAATTCTTGGCGATTCTGAAGATGAAACCGAGAGTTGTCGAAGCTTTACTGACACCTACTTAAGAAAGATGCAGAACTCTACGACCTCTCATATGTGTCACGGGATATTGTGGAATGTTAATAGGATCGGAAAGGCCATAGGATACGTTTGGCAGACGTTTTGGCACCTATGAATGATATTTTGGCATTGTTTCATATTGGCACACAGGTGGGGCAATTGAAAAGTTAATCGTTTTGAATAATAAATTGAATTAGATCATTGAATTGAATTGAAATGATTTGACAACATTATAACTGCAACATTTCCAATGTTAGTTCTTACTTCATGGGACAGCAATTGCATTTCTGCTCTGTAGAATTTCCACCGCTCGTTATTTGTTTTTAAGAAAATTTGATATGACGTCGGATAACTCTTCAAGAGCAATCACACGGAATCCTTCAATAAAGTATTTAGAAACTTTTTTATGTGGATATACCTTTACCCCATTTTTTATGTTTTGAACGATCTTTACATAGACATTCCACAAGACTTCCGTGCGTTCTCTTATATTGGAACTTTTTAATCAACGTCTTCCTTTTAATCGGCTGTCTGAAGTAAACATATTAATATCGTAATATTTGATAACCTTTTTTAGAGAAGTTCCATGTTTTGGCCATGATAATAGCATTTAACGCTTTGAGTATAGTGTTTCTTGAATTATCAGCACGTTCTGTTGTTCTATGATAATTGTGAACCTTGTATAATTATAGCTACCTAAAGAGAACACACAAATTTAATCTCTAATGAGAAACTTTTCACTTGCCCCACGTGATTAGAAAATTGACAGTGTTTCAATTTAGTTATTTTTAGGTCTATGTCAAATTAATTCTAAAACTTTTTTTTATTGCAGTTTAAAACTTTCAGAGGGGACAACTTTGAAATGGTACAGAAAATTATTTTCCTCTACTTTTTTCCACTGAAAATATTAAAATAAGATTGCACGCCGCCAACTTCTTATGGAATGATAGTTGACAGGTTAACAATATTTTGCTCTATTGTGTAATAATGGCTGAAAAATCTCAGAAATCTCCTACCTATCGTAATGTTCTCAATGGCCTCAAAAGATTACGCATGAGTTTAAAACGTAAATTCACATATTCAGTAAAACATACCAATTATTTTCACTTAGGGGAACTTACGTATTCTCGGCAATCTAAGCCGATGTCGCGCTTCTTTTGTAATTTTCTCGGACATCAGCAGCCAAATTACGTGTTTGTGTGTTTACATTTATGCGTTGCTCAATCCTCTATCGATTCACACCGACAGACTTGTTTAAATTTTTCTGGGAACGTTTTTACCACGCTGCGAACAGCTCTTGTCAATGTGACTATTGTCGGCAGCCTCAATCTCTTCGGCAACTTTCCCATAAGCGCTGCAGGCGAATCTGTTCGGCAGCTCCAAATCAGTCACATTTTGAGGCGTGTTCTTTTGAATTGATGACATCTCTGGCAAAATTGTTTGTTCCGTCTTGCAAACCTCGTCAGCGGGAAGCTGGCAGAGCAAAGAATCATTTGAATATTTTCATTGATGTGTTTTGACAGAAAAATACTGTGTATTTGGCGTTTGAAATTTGGTTGCCCCGCGGTACCTTATACAGTTTTCGCTACCGTATACGTTAAATTATGAATTCTAAGCTGGTCATCTTGAAGTCTACAAATTTATCAAGAGTTCGTTGAATCGGAATAGCACTATCCTTGTACGCTCGAATAAGAACTCAAATAAGACTCATACTTAAAACTAGTTTTGTATTTTTGTCTCGCGGAAAAGATATTGATAGAAGTGTAAGGAAACAACACACTTAAATCAGAATGCCGAATGTCGGCTAATTTTAATCGAGAATCGTACAGCCGTAGTCGGCAAACAAATTTCCTGAGATCTCATGAAATCAAAGCCGAGTATCAGTAAATTGTTCTTCGTTGCTAAGCGACCGGGCAATTTGTTAGCTGAGTCTCGGTTAAGGCGAAATAGGCCGTCATTGAAATTTGTTCATGCCATCGATGATTGTGGCTAATTCATCTCACGATTGCAAATTAATGAAAATCAGTTGATTTTACACTCACATAGCTTAAAAAGTATCAGCATATTTTATACATGCTAGCGCACATAATGATACTTTTCTGAATAAATATAAACAATGACAATTGAGTTTTATTATTTTTCAAATTGCGAGCACCAAAGTCAATATGGCTGTTAAAGCAAATGACGAGCTACATAGCCTTAAAATTAAAAACCGAGATCCGCACAGCCGTGCTCATGAAAAAAATCTACGTGTGAACGTTGACATGCATAATGTCGAACCACGTCGAACTATTCAAAGATTATTTCTAGTAATGACGAAAAAAGATTCTCTTTTAAACTTCTAAGATTGAATCGAAAATATCATAAAAAGGTTAAATGTTTTAAATGTCCCTGTGCGGGATGACTTGCAACACTCAATGTTGATTTAGTTTCTTCCAGTGAAATATCGAAATCATTTAGTAGTCGCACTTGGGAAGTATTGTGGTTTACGTATTCAAAGCATTTGAAACAGTTTTATAATATTTTGATACTGTTTTAAATGTTTAAATAGGAAAATGAGGCGTTGTAAATCAAGTTCCATACTGAACCATGCTTTTACCATGTTGTTGGAAGTTGATTGATGAATTCTCACTCTTTTGATTATAAAATAGACCTAGCAGAAAAATACTCCACTTTTATGAGAATCTAAATTGCTTGAAAATTTAGTACTCCAAGTTAGCTCGCATAGGAGTATTTTTTTATAAAAAGTATAGGGTAGAAGCACCGGTTTTAGCCATACGCCAATTGTAGCCATAGTGGATTATACACCGTTTTACATAGCCAATCAGCATAAAACATTCATATAATACAGATAGCCGTAGCGGTAAACGCGCAGCTATTCAGCAAGACCAAGCTGAGGGTCGTGGGTTCGAATTCCACTGGTCGAGGATCTTTTCGGGTTGGAAATTTTCTCGACTCCCCCGTACCTGCCACACGATGTACACTTGCAAAAATGATCAATTGGCATAGAAAGCTCTCAGTTAATAACTGTGGAAGTGCTCATAAGAACATTAAGCTGAGAAGCAGGCTTTGTTCCAGTTGGGACGTAACGCCAGAAAGAAGAAGAAGAAGAAGCTTCATTGATTTACTCGTCCAAATTGATTCAAAACATAAGAAAACAATTAATTCTCCTTATAAATTAAACTCCCATATACCTAATTTGGCCAGGGCACTCCTAATTTGGCCACTCTCATGAGAAATCAATGGAATTGGCCAATTTAGGAACCAAAGTTAATTTCTGGTCCAAACTAGTTCCTTGGCCTATATTGACCAACGGACTTTTCAAGGCGAAAAAATGGTTTTAGCTCAGTTTTGTTATTTTACATACATAATATGGATTGTAAGCTTGCATTTGACATATTTGTAGTATAAATTCGGCTTCCCATTGAATTTTTATCGAGGCTGGCCAAAACCGGTGCGTTTACCCTATTTGTCAAAAAGTTGTAATTACAATTTTGTAAAACAAAATGCGGAGTATTATTGCTTATTAGTTATAGAAACACCATCTAGAGCAGTGATTCCCAAAGTGGGCGAATTCGCCCCCCGGGGGGCGATTTTCAGTCTCAAGGGGGCGAAAATTTGTGAAACAGAATTTGGGGGGCGAAAAATCCTAAAAGGGGCGAAAAAGCTAGCACGGGAATTTTTGAAAATAATTACCCATATCCTTTGGAAGACACACATATGGTGGTCATCCAATTCCAAACTTATTTATTTTCAGGACTATTTTACCTTTGCACGTTATACCTCTAATCATAGTCATTTTATGATATACAACACTTGATGATTTTCAAACACAAAATGCTTGTTTTATGCATTTAGGTTTTTTAATAACAAGTGAGTTTAAGAATGGTCGGTATTTGAGATTTTCCAAAGATCGGAATGATTATTCATAGATAGCATTTAAACACACAACATATTTTGGATATGTAAAACACTTATTTGTGAAATTTAATATATTTTTTGCAAGTGCTCAATATGTTATACAAGGATTTTTTTAAGTTAGGAAACTTATATTTCTTTGTAATAGCATCCAGCTTTTTGCGAAAAAATAACTACAGTAACCATTTTGATGTTTCGGTTGCACTCATTCTTACTTATTAGTTCTTATAGTACAAATCTTTTTTTCCCGATAAATTTTGAAAAAATTATCGAAAAAAATTGAAATTCCAACGATAAAACCGTTTGATACTACAGACGAAAAACATCCGATTTAAAAGTAGATTTGAATAAATAACAGAAATGCGTCTGATGTGAACCGATTTGCACGTCAAAACAAATCTGATTTTTGGTGGTGTTGAAAAAAAAACACCCTTTTTGAAAAACACTCAGGATTTCGAGAGTGGGAAATTAGTATGAAATCATAATACAATTACTATTGTGGACATTCAGAAATATTTTCTCAAATATCGATAATCCACAATTATAAGGAATATTTTACTGGACTGTAATTTATAATAGAAATTTTATCAATATCTTGCGGCATTATAGGTTGCTGAAACAGTTTTCGATACAAGTTCGACCCAGTTTCAACTATTCAAATGTAATGTATGTATAGGCGCCAACTTGTAACGTATTTGAAGAGAGGGTAGACCTTTTCGAAAATGCACAATTTCAAGCTAGATCCATGCAGTTCACCCATATATGACATATTCATGTGAAAAGAAGTGCGTTTGCTCGGAAAACATTGCATTTGATTCAGTTTTGAAGAACTTCGCCGCAACTACGTCACAAGTTGGCGCCTATGCATACATTATATTTGAATAGATGAAACTGGGTGGAACTTGCATCGAAAACCGGTTCAGCAGCCTACAACGCACGCAAGATATTGGCTAAAAAGCTATAATAAAGTACAGTTCAGTAAATCATTCTTAATAATTGTGGTTTATCGATTTTTAAGAAAATGTTTTTAAATGTACACAATTATTATGATTCCATGAATATGCAAGTATGAATATGCATTTATTGGCGTACAACGATTAATTAAAATATTCTAACCCCATACCATAGGGGGGCAATTCCAGATAAATATTTGCCTCGAGGGGGCGAAAGTTGAAAAAGTTTGGGAAGCACTGATCTAGAGTATTAGTTTTGTAATCTAAATCTACTTATATTTTCAGGTCACGATGTGGAACCTTTATAAAGTAGCAGTTTTCAATCCATTTACAAGAGTTTTGTTTAATCCGGTAAAAATAATTACCCCATCAGCTTTAATGATGGTCACTACTTGAATTGATGGTTAAACGTAATGTAGGACTAACTTATAACAAACTTTCTTTTGATATTTGAGTTTTATAGTGAAATAAGGTGGTAAATTATCATGTCCTGCAAATTACCCCGCCATGATTGACTGTATATTAAGGGGGCAGGATTCGTCATTGATTTCGAAATTTTCAAAAGCAGTTTTTTCGTTCAAAATAAAGAAAATTTACAGGAAGATGTGTTTACTGTATTCTATACTCCAACCGAAACACATTTTCATCGAATAATTTTTAATTTTGAACAGAAAAAACTGCTTTGGAAGTTTCGATATCGTCATCATCGAAACTTCCAAAGCAGTTTTTTCTTTTTTCAGATTACGATGACGGAGCGTTGAACGTTAAAATTATATAAAGGTTTATGTCGACCCTTTTTGTTGTTTGTTTGAAAGTTATATAAAAATAACGTTACCACGATAAAAAAGTATTATAAGAAGAATGAAACCAGCTCACCCGTTGGACGATCCTCAACTGAACAAGAATATTTTTTCGCACTTGCACAACGTGAACTGGACACGCTCGCTCCACAGGTGCATTCAACAGAATCAAAAGATCACACACTATTCTGCCCAGCAAACGCGAACGCCGAAAGAAAAAATCCACTTGGACGAGGTAACGAGCTCTAGGAAATTAGGAATTACTTTAATTAATGTAGAAAAAAATACTACAATGAAACCCGAAACACTGCTTTATTGTATATTTCCATTCTTTTATCATTGACATTTTTATCAGCACAAGACAGTCGTACTTTCCTAATTTATTAGACCACTCTCATTACAGCAAAACTATTTTTTAAAATTTGTTTACAAAAAATACATTAATCATGATATATTACGCTTCCATACTTTTATATGTATTCTTGATTTGCTTAGATAAATCATTTACGTCTTATGTGTGGCTTTGAGAAATGAACGCCTTGATTAAAATATTATTTCAATGGATGACTAATATGGAATCGATTACGTGCGAGTATTTAAAAGGAAATTCACATTGAATATAACATAAAAAACAGGAATATTTATAGAAATATGAAAGCGTCAATCATGAAAACTTTTGAAGAAAAATATGAAATATAAGCGAACGATCTGAAAGTTATGGACTTTTGTAGGTATTGGCTTCTAAAGACAATGAATGAATGAAAGTAACGCGTATTGATCTATTGAATGATTGTGAAGCTTCATCTGAGATATTACAATAATAAAACTAAAAAAGAAACTTAACTTCAATGTGCTAGGTAAGTATACGAACAAAACCCTCTCAATACAAAACCAATTTTTTTAATCTATCATGTCATTCCATTTGCTTGGGCCCTCAAATTGTTCAGAACTTTTCTATCTAATCCAATGTAGGGAAAAGCACGACTGCTAAATTAGTACACATAAGATTAATATATATTAATTCCTCTTTTACCGTCTTTACTTAGGATCAATAGTAGCCGTTGCCAGATCGATCATTTTCGGATATTTCACATTCTTCTTGTCCAGCTCGGCTTGAGCCCAGAGGATCAGCTTGAGAACGTTAATCATTCTTGGGCTGGACTGTTCCTGGTGCTCCATCTTGAGAATAGCTGCGTTAAGTTCACTGGCCACTTTCTGTCGGTGAGTTTGATCAAGAAGATCGGCAAACGGACTGTTTTGGGGTTTCTCAAACGCCAGCAATGCCAGGGTTCGTTCCAATTCGTTCAGTACCTCTGGATTGCTTTCGCCGGCTTCGGAAATCTGCGTCTGCGCGAAGGTAAGTGCCTCTTCAATTTTTCCTGCCCTGAAAAAAAAAGACGAAAACATTCATGAGAAACTATTTTATTTCTATAAAGCTTGAACCCTTTTCTTCTTACACCGTCTTCAGCCATAGGCTGCACAGACTGAACAATCACTAACATTAGGCAACGGACAACACGAAACACCCAGCAGCCCAATGATGAATTTTTCGTTCGACGAAAAGTTTTCACCGACTGGAGTGGGAATCGAACCCACACTTCGTGGCACAATACGCCCAGACGACTGACGCCGCTAACCGCAAGACCACGAAGCCCACTTTGCTTGACAATATGGCTGTCAGTAAGTGGAAAAAATTTACAGGTTCTTAGTAAGGAATTTCTCAGCAAATCCGACCATAAAAATACTGAACATATCGACAAGTAGGTTTTTATATCTGTCTTAGTTGCTGCAAATGTTTTCAATCGAGAAATTCGTTTATAAACTTTATTAAAATCCATAGATAATCTCCCGGAAATGTCTATAAAGCCATAACAAATTGTTGCAGGATGTTGTCTAAGAATTTCCGAAAGCTATCAGTACACGCTTAGGGGCTGTCCATTAATTACGTAAGACAATTTTAGCGGTTTTTCAACACCCCCCCCCACCCCTCCCCCCATGGTAAGTTTTTTTGTATGAAAACCAAAAATAATTTGTATGGCGTGTAAGAAATCTTCAACCCCCCCCCTTCCCCCATAAACCCTTACGTAATTAATGGACCACCCCTTAGCTAAATGAGCAAATCTCGCGTTATACAGGCGAATCTGCAGTGATCGATTTCTCTTTGTCGTTTTTCTTACTGGATTAGTACACGAAATTTAATCGATTTTCGTGAAATTTTACAATGCAGAATGACAAAAGAGCATGAATTCTTTCTACTGAACCAAAAATGGGTGTAAAAACACTCGCCTTACTCCTGAAATTCCATCTAATTGCTCAATTTGTTTGATAATTTATTCTGAAATTTTTCAAGGGATTTTGGGAAAAATACTCAAACAATCCGAGATGTGATGAAGCTCATGGAAGATCTCCAAAATAATTTCCAAATGAATAGCTGGAGAAAATAATAAAGAAGAATACAAAGGAACTTCATGAGAAGTTCCTGGTCGCATTTATTGAGTAATTCTTGGAAGAGTTGTGGAATAATACCTAAAAAAGTAGAGCAACTCCTGTGAGAATCTCCGAATAAAGGTATCCATATTAAAAGCGAAGGAAAAATCGGCGTAGGTGAAGGAATTCTTGTAAGGTTTTATGTAAAAATCTAGAAACGAATTGCTTTAGATATTAGTGGAGAAATTTCTGAAGGAGTCGTATGGTACAGGAGTGCTGAAGCTTTTCATTGAGGAATCTGAAAATGATTTCTGGAATAACCTGTGGAATAATCGTGTAAGAGTCTCTGAAGGTTTTTTTGGAGCCCCTAGAATTTTGCATCATCGATTCCCCACAAGCAAAAAAAAAGTGATTTTAGAGTCTTTTCAGAGACTTCCATTAAAGCAGTGACCAAGTTTTTAAAAAGGGATCTGCTACCAGCTCTGCTTAAGATGATTATAGAACGAAGCCACACCTCGAATTTTCAAGAGCACAAGACTTGAGAACTTAACAGCGCTCCGCGTTGAAAATTTATCCAGATGGTCACCGCTAGCAAGCAAGCAATTTGATCGATTTTCAACGCGAATGGTTGTCAGATTCTCCAGACTTGTGCACTTGAAAATTCTTGGTTTGGCTTCGTTTTATAATCATCTTAAAGAATTTCCTTGAAGAGTGTCAGAGTATTTAGAGGCTTGGTCACTATTTTAATGCTGTCTCTAAAGAGTTTGTACTTATAATGTAAGGTCTCTTAAATCTCTATTCAAATCAAAATGGTCTCTCTACAGTAACTTTTTTCCTTATCTTGTTTGCAGTAGGTCTTGATGCAAAACTCAAGCGACTTCAGAGAAATTTTCAGGGCTTTTACGCGATTATTCCACTGATTCTTTAGAAATTTCTTCTCAGATTCATCAAGGAAAAACTTCAGGCATTCTTATAGTGATTTTTTCAGTGATCACGCTCCAGAAATCTCTCTATCATCAATTCTTCCTGTGATTTTTCAAAGGATGCTTGCAATTTTAGGAATTTCTCTAAAATTGGCTCCAGGAAATCCTAGAGTAATCCAACGCTACTGCACAGACGCTACTGTGCATCAAAACCTGCAGATGTGAAACGTCAAACAAGAATAAAAACGATGCGCGCGCCTCTGTGTGTGAGGTTTGAAACATAGCAAATTTGAAATGATCGTTAAGTAAGTGGTCGATGGAATTGTCTTCAGTGTTAAGTTTGTTTGTCTGTGGCTACTGCATCTAGTAATTTCTAAAGCGTTTAGTCTGATTTTTTTCCATTGTCTATCCCAGGATTTTTCCAATATTTTCCCACTTATTCTTCCATCAATTCATTCAGTTGTTACTTTTGGAGATCTCCCGAAAATTTCTACATGAGTTCTATCAACAAAATCAACAAAGATTTTTTTCCAATAACTTCTACACTTAGTTTCTCTATTTTTCTAAGGCATTTTCATATGATTATTTTCGAGAATTCATCATCGTTTACTACCAGGAATTGTCCGAAAACACTTGCAGACATTATTCAAACCTTAAATTTTCAAGAACTCAAGTCTGGAGGACAAAACATTCGTTCAAGCCGAAAACTTGATCGATTGGTCACATGCTGTTGATGACTAATCGATCTAGTTTTCAGCTCATACGGATGTTCGGTTCTCCAGATTTGTGCTCAAATAAATTTGAGGTTTGGCTTCGATTTAACTTCACTTGAATTTACATTTTTTTACCTTTTTTATGTAAAAGGATTTATTTTAATTGTGACAATAAGGCATCTAAATGAAACTTTATTTGGTTTGTCATCCACTATTTAAAATTCGTGGTTTAACAGAACGACAGAATTGCTTTGGTAAAGACATTTTCGAACTTTAGTTGTTAGTTTGAACCAGGCCTGACAGAAACTCCTCTACGATGCAAAAATGAGGCCATTTCAAGGTTTGTCTGAGGAGCAAAAATTGAATTAAAAATTCACGACATGAATCCTTAAACGATTCGAATAAGAGTGCATCGAAATGCGAGGGGTTTTTTCTGGTACTTTTTCTCTCTTGCTTCTATAATCATCCTTATTCACACTTTAAAAGTACTCTTGAGTGACCCGTCCGAACAGAGTTGTGATGTCACTCTTCTTGATGGATTTTTATGCGTTGTGTTTTGTGTCGCTTCATGATTGCTCATGTTTCGTTGCCTCTCCATCGCGAAGAGGCAAACACAGCACGCGAAGAGGCAAAGCAAGCTACCGAACTCTGGTGATGTTGAGTAGTATTATCAAGCCTTGTTTGAACAACTGAGCGAGTTTCTCTAGCGAAATATTACTTTTCTAAACCTATATTAATGTGATTGAGTGGATTGCTCACAAGTTCAGTACTCACGGATATATTCATAAAACTGATAAAACTCGTGTAATATTCATAATTTGATTCCACCAGTACATGAAATTTCAATAATCATCAAAACTTTTACATCGTTTGTACAAGATTCGTAAAAATAGTTATAAGTCATCAACCATAACGTCGAAAAAAACATAAATTGAAGATAAATGAAGAACACCGCTAATTTTTTAAAAGCAGATATCTAGAGAACAAAACAGTAGTCCTAAATGAAAATTTGATCTCGGGTTGGTATAATTAAAACCGTATTTTAAAGCACAAATTTGAGGTACATATTTCAAGATACAGGTACAAATTTTTAAAAAACTGTCGCGGAGCACCGCTGTGTTAAGAAATTTTTCTAGAAAATCTTGCAGGATATTTTTCGAAGATTAAGTTGTTTTTTTTTTATATCGTGTGACAGGTACGATGATACTCTATGCCCTGGGAAATCGAGAACATTTCAAAACCGAAAAGATCCTAGGCCGGTGGGATTCGAACACACGACCTTCAGCTTGCTGTATAGCTGCGCGTTTATCACTACGGCGATCTGCCCTCGGTCTTTAAAAATATGATCGGACAATTCTTAGACAGGAGACAGGACTAGTAGCAAGAATGTATGGTTTATGGCACGAATCTTGCAAACGGCAAGGAACATGCCTCTAGAGCCGGCTTTCTGATTCCTTTGGATATTATACCAAAAATTTCTTCAGAATTTCATTGAGTTTTTTTACTGATTCATCCAAATTACGACGAGCAGCGAGCTCGATTTGCGCACGGGGGTCTTGTACATCTGATACCTTCAAGGCCTTTGGGGGACGACTTAGCGTTCACGTAGTGACTTCAAAATTTTACCTATTTTTTTTTCTTACCAAAACGAGCACTTGACAATGACGAACTCATAACATTTCGCATTTTCGAAAAAATAAGGGACGGCCTACTCTTCACCCCCTCTCAGTTGATGGTCTCCAATCCAATCATCGTCCGTAACGCATTGAAAATAGAAGCTACTAGGGACTTTAAAAGAATGTCCGCTTCCTGCTTCTTAGTTGGCACGTAGACAAGCTTCACTTTTCCTTCTGCAACCGCTGCTCGGATAAAGTGAAACTTGACATCGATATGCTGCACATGTTTTGTTTCCTCTTTCTCTGCCATAGCAATGGCCCTCTGATTGTCCCCGTAAATTTGGACAGGATATAAGCGTAAATTTGGACAGGATATAAGCTTAGGGCCCAGATAGCCGTAGCGGTAAACGCGCAGCTATTCAGCAAGACCAAGCTGAGGGTCGTGGGTTCGAATCCCACCGTTCCAGGATCTTTTCGGGTTGGAAATTTTCTCGATTTCCAAGGGCATAGAGTATCTTCGTACCTGCCACACGATATACGCATGCAAAAATGGTTATTGGCACAGTAAGCTCTCAGTTAATAACTGTGGAAGTGATCATAAGAACACTAAGCTGAGAAGCAGGCTCTGTCCCAGTGGGGACGTAATGCCAGAAAGGAAGGGATAAGCTTGATTCTCGCAAGTCAGTTATAAGTCCACAAAGCCAAATTGTTTCACTAACTGCACAACTCATCGCGATGTATTCAGCCTCCGTGGACATTGACACTGCGCGCTGCTTCTTGGATGATCACAGGACAGTACAGCCAAATACCTTGATCAAAAATCCAGACACACATTTGCGATCTAGATCATCACTAGCGTAGTCAGCGTCAACGAAAACCTTGACTGGCGGTTCTTGCGAGTATCTCCTGAATGTCAGCTTCGTACTCTTGGTAGCTTGAAGGTAGCGTAAGACTCGTTTAGCATGGTTTCGGTGTTCATCTCCTGCCGCATATTGAAACCTTGCTAAATATCCGACAATATAGCACAAGTCTGGTCCGGACACGAGATTCAAGAACATCAAGCTGCCAATCAGTTCACGATATGGATAATTGCCAATTTCATTCATCGGGCGTAGCTGTAATTTCGTTTCAGCGGGCGTACTTGCTGGTCTACAGTTCTCCATTCCAAAACGCAAAAGTATTTTTCGGATAAGGACTTCTTGTGAAAGATATTGTGTATTTCTTTCACTACTGGACTGCGAAGTGCGGCTACATGAGTGCGAAAATGCGAATAAAAGTGCGAGATTGCATTGAATCATGTTGGTGTCTTCAGAGCACTTATTCTTTGGACTGCGATAAATAACCCCTTTGAAGACACCGACTCGATTTGATGCAATCGCGCGCTTTTATTAGCGTTCCCGCACTTGTAAAAACTTCTGCGATAGTCCAGTGGTGAAAGAAATGCGCAATACATACCATCTTCGTCTCGTTCGATCTTGATGCCCAGAAAATGGTGAAGTTCGTTCATATCTGTCATCTCAAACTCTTTCTTCAAACGTATCTTGATTTCATCTATTATTCGAATATCGGCTGCCACTACAAGTAAATCGTCCACGTAGATCACGATGTAGACTATCTGCCTGCCCGTTCCACAAACGTATACACAATAGTCATGCCGAGAACGAACAAATCCCATTTAGAAACGCTGTTTTTACATCCATTCGGTGAATTTTCAGATTTCGATTTACCGCAATAGCCAAGATACTTCGTATGGTTGAAAGCATAGCCACTGGAGCAAATGTTTCCTCATAGTCCGCTGCAGGTATCCTCTGGCATCCAAGCGAGCCTTGTAACGTTCAGGATTTCCATCTGCATCAGTCTTCAGCGTAAAAAGCCATTTACTTAGTACTGGTTTCACGGCTTCAGGGCACTTCACTATCGTCCAGGTTTGATTTTCCTCCAAGGACCTTAGCTCGTCATGAATAGCCTTCCTCCATTTAGTCTCGTGCGGATGACCATTGACCTCTGCGTAGCTTGTGGGTACCTGTTGACATGCATGAGCAGCAGAAAGAGCTCTGTAAGGAGCGATGAAACCAGCAAACCAACCTGCCCTCCCGACCACTGGACTTCGGAACATTCTCCTCACAGTTGTTCCCATTCTTCAATAGTGGTGGGAGCGCCGATACACCTTTAACATCTGTATTGTCTACCTCAATGCCATCTGTATTTTCATATTAATTTTCTGCAACTATCTGTTCAACGTTGTCAGCAATAGCATTACCAGGTTCAACTGCTTCTAGTCCTTCTACATCGTCTGGCCGAGGGTTGGGGATAATTTTCGGAATCAATAGTTTTGCAAACTCTTCTTCCTCCGGTGTATATGGTTTCTCGCCGTGCCATCGTTAAGCTCGGTTGCTATTTCCTTTAACATTTTTTAACATTTCTAGAATAATTATAAATTTGAATGGATTCATTAAAATTTCATTTAAGGTGTCACACCAGCTTAACAATTGTTTTCAGGAATTCGACTAATTACTTTCTATATTTATATTATTAATTTATTTAGGAAATATTTCAAGACTTCCTCAAGAGTCCAATAGTTTGTTCAGACATCTTTGCAGGAGTAGAATTTAAAGGAATCTTGGGATGAATCTCTGGAGTAACTTCGAAGGTATCTCTGTATAAGGTGAAACATCTCAGAATCCAAAGATGACCGGCACAATGGCCGACTTGTGCCCCTACTCACGATTTCAAAGTCACAAAACTGGAGAAATAGTTGGCAAACGTTTCTGATCTTCTTAATTTAAGCTTTCTGCTAGTGCACTAAGCCAAAATAAAAAGTGCACGGTTGTTGAATGCTTTCTTTGTGAGATTTGTGCCTTTGAAGTTTTAGTGCAATCTTAGAAGTTGATTCAAAACTGTTTCACCATAAATGCCTGGTAGAAATTTAAATAAAATCCTGAACTACAATTTTAAATGAAATCCTAGGGAAGTCGGTGGAATAATTACTGGATGAGGTCCTGGTAAAATTCGGACTTTCTTAATGAAGGGGTTAATCGTGTAGGAGCAGTTGATTATATCCCCACCTTGGTTACCAACAAGTTGTTTATACGTTATCACCTATGGACCAATGCACGAGTTCACCATTTGACGTTTTAGCGGTGCCGTATTATTTATGTGACCATGGAAACCAGTGAATTCGGCACCGCTCAAACGTCAAATTAGTGAACTCGTGCATTGGTCCATGGACCGATGCACGAGTTCACTAATTTCGTTTTAGCGGTGCCGAATTCACTCGTTACCATGGTCACGTAAATAACACGGCACCGCTCAAACGTCAGATAGTGAACTCGTGCATTGGTCAGTAATAAACCAACCTTGCTATGGACCGATGCACGAGTTCACTAGTTTGACGTTTGAGCGGTGCCGAATTCAATGGTTTTCATGGCCACATAAATAACACGGCACCGCTAAAACGTCAAATAGTGAATCCGTGCATAGGTCCATGGGGCTCTGCACAAAAATCAGTCTCACTCTTTCACTCCTTCATCAAATTAGTAAACAACAAAGCCCGTAAACGTCAAAATCTCATGCAAAATCAAAACAGTGCAGAGCCCCATAGAACGCTCGTCTTTCTCTAAGGGTTATGGGCCCAGTTGCGTTTGGCCGCTGAAAAAAGTATCGAATATTTTTTCAATATTGATAAGTTTGTTACAAGTCTTACAAAGTTACAAGGATGTCGAGTGCTGCCAAGGTTGGAATTGTACAGTTTGCTGGCGAGGGATACGACGTATGGAAGTTCCGAGTAGAAACGCAAATGTCAGCGCACGGCAAGCGACAAGCTTTTCAAGAAAAGGATGCTTCTGGTGCCGTAGATTGTTGACTCGCATCTAGAATACGTGCGTGACAAGAATACTACGAAGAAGATGTGGAGCTCCCTAGCGAATGCTCCACTGCACTGTGACGTCACGCATCAATTTTGACAGGTACTGGTCCTGTTGTTTACAGTTTGGACTTAGTACTTTTTTCGAATCATTCTTAATTTCGTGAAAGTTTGCTGCGAGGAGAGGTCAAATCCACTGCAGATACCCACGGATCGTATTATTCTATCTTCCTACCGTGGAAAATCGTCACCATCAGCATGCTGGTAATAGAAATGCGAAGATGAAAAAATGATGGAAAAAACGACTAAGTCCGGAACGTAAACAACAGGACCAGCAGCTGTCAAATAAGTGAGGTTAGGCTCGTCATATGCAGCGCTCTATAGGTTTGCGAAGAAGGGTTTTGCAACGCAAACCTATGTTCGAAGATTCCTGGCCACGCTCAAGATGGAAGAAGGAACACCGCTATAATGGACCATTTCCGCCGCTTCGATGAGTTGATCCGTCAGTTAAAAGGAGCTGGAGCTACCGTATCGGAGTTGGATGTTGTAAGTCAGTTGTTCATTTCATCGTCGTATGATGTTGTCACCACGGCTATGGAGAATCTTGGAGATGATCAGTTGACATTGGACACTGTGAAGGCACGATTATTGGCTGAAGAGCAGAAACGATCGGGCAGAGAGAATGGTTTAATCGTTAATGGCGTTTCGGATGGATCTGGAAGTGCGTTTGCAGCGAAGCCGGTGAAGAACAAGTAAAGAAGACAGTTTCAAGGCACGTGTTTCGTCTGTGGTGAAGTAGGACACAAGAAGTTCTCTTGTCCGAAGAACAAGAATCGACATGGTAAGGCTCAAGTTGCGACCGTACCGGCATTGGCGTAGCTAGGACTTTTTTCTGGAGGGGGCCTAGGGGGGGCCTAGCAAATAATTGTTTTACAGAAGTAATGTTGGTCGTAACAATAACGGTTTTCAAAAAATTCGTAGTTTTAACAGATTTGTATTGATTTTATTAATTTGTTATTTTGTCTCATTTCGTGGCACATTAGGCATATTTGTAAATTTCAATTTTTGCTACGAAAAAGATTAATGTTTTTTGTAACCCAGTGAAAATCCTTCAAGAATCTTAGCAAAAAAAAAACTAGCAATGAATGTCCTTTGTAATTCTTCTACGAACTTTTCAGGTATTCAGCAGATTTCTCTGAGAATTCCTACGGGAATTTCAACATGAATTATTTTCGTACTTTTCAGTCTCCAAAATCTCCTCTATTAGTTTTCACTTAATTCGTCCTAGGATTCTCATGGAAAATCATTCCCAGACTTTCTGATCTCACTCGAAAATTTCTTGAAAAATCTCTATCGAATTGCTTAAAAATTCTTTGAAAGATTCCGCCATGCATTAGTGTTAAAAAAAAAAAAATTCCTTGAAGGTCCTCTACGTACTTATTACATATAAATTCTAATTGATAGTTTAAAGTATCCTCCTGTACTCATTAAAAATTTGCTTAGGATTTTCAGAATTTACAGCTAATTTCTCAAAAAATAGTACAAAAAATTCGGAGAGTCTCACCAAAAATGTATTCAAGATCACCAAGTAAGAATTCAGTACACGAATTCATCAGAAAGTACGCCAACAGTTTTTCCAACTTTGATTTTGAAGTTCTTCCTGATTTTTCTCAACAGGATTGTTTGAAAAAATTGCAGCAAAAAATATATAGACTTCCTGAAAAAAAAATATTCTTCCAGGTGTTACTGTAAGAATTCCTCGTAATATTCCACATGAATTTCATGAGGAATTCCAGAAAAATCAATTGGAAAAATTTAGTTCATGATTTTTCAAAGAATTCCTCCGCAGAACTATCTGCATTTTTTTTTTCACAGATAATTATTTTTGAGGGAGCAACACCTCAAATTCCTCAAATTCTCTCTAAAATATATTTTTTTACTTTGTTTCAAATGCCTAACTAAGAAATGTTAAAGAACTCTAACATTCCTATCAAATTCTTAGCGAAATACGTTCAAATATTATTTCCAAAACTCTTCCGCAAAAATACTCAAAAATTCCCCGAGTAATTTGTTCAAGGATATCTTCTTCCAAAAAATTTACCAGTGATTCATCTAAGTATTTTCCAGAGGTTTTTATCTTTAAATCGCACTAACCATTCTTTTGAGAATTTTTAGAAGAAATTTTACACCAGATTTACTACGATTTTGCAATTGCTTCCTGAACTTCTCAAAAAAATTTCTCCAGAAGTTCCTTCAAGTATATTTTTAGGATCTAAAAAAACTACTTTTTTTTGCGAATTTCAGTATTCTTTCTTAATTAACAATTGAAAATGTATCCATTCTCCATTTTTTTTGTACCAAAAACAAATCCAAGAATATCTTAATATTTTTTAGGGATTGCTTTACAAATTCCTCACGAATCACTCCATATCAGATTTCTAAAAAACTTTGTTGGTATTTTTGTTGTTGAATAATTGCAGCTTAAATACAAACAAAAATTTACATGTCGTCAAATTCTATACATAAATCGTAAAATTTCTGAATCTTGTTGACAATGTACTTTACAGAAAAAATTAAGTGGCCCTTGTAGGATTTACTACAAAAATTCTTGTTTTTTCTCTTCGTCTTTTATAATAGAAAATCATTGCTGTTAAGATGGATGAAACTTTTACTGAAAGTAATTGTAACTAAAATCTTTAATAATATTGTGTATGAACACTGAGGTTTCATGATACTATGGTGAACATATTGATGTAGAATTATTTTTTCTTCCCTTTAGAAATTCCAAACTGTTTTGAATGGTCAATTATTGATAATTTTGTAGTACTGTATAAGTTTAACGCGAAAATATTGCTGGCATTTTTCAAGAACATTCGGAGATGTATTGTGGTAAAATTCGTAACGTACGGTTTTATTGAATTTAAACTGATGGATTTTAGGATGCGACCATACGACCAACCATTTTACGACCATACGTATAAGAAATTTGCAATTTTTCAAAACTTCTGTAATATACCTCTTTTAAGATTCTTTAAAATATTGCTTTTTGAAGTATGGATAGATTTTTGTACGAAGTTCCTCAAAGTGTCATGCGGAGAAAGGAGAAACAACAAAATGTTGAAGCAGGTAGAATAAATGATGGGCAATGGAATAATTTATAATCTTTTCTCTAGAAGTAAATTACAGGATAGTTAGAATCTGTCTAATGAATTTACAAATAAAACAAATTTCTCAAGAAGGTCCATCAGAATCTTCTTACGAAGTTTTCTTTGAACCTTTGAAAGATTAAGATTAAGTAGACATAGAAGGAACGGATATCCACCGGGATGAATTCGCTTTGAAAGTATGAAAAAGTCCCATAACATTATTCGACTAATTTCCAAGCGATTTAAAAAAGCTCTGAAACCATCTTTCAATATTCATTGAGGAATTTCAGGAACTAAAATTCTATAAAGAAAATCGAAAAGTTTTATGGAAAAGTTTGCTACAAATCTGTTGGAAAATAGTCGAAAAAATTATGAAATAATAAGTTTTTTTGGAAGAATATAGTTAAATAAATAAATTTATTTACGCTAAAATGCTTGAAAATTGAATCAAATTCAAAGAGAGAATTTATTGCTGCAATAAAAAGCTGTCGTCGATTTTGTTACATATTTTTCACGCAAGGTTAAATTTCTGCCATTCATCTAAAGAAAACTTGGGCATGCCGAAATTCCATGAAAATTAAACCTTATTTTTCGACAAAAATTCTCGCTATGTATTTTCAAAGAAATCCATTTAGATGAAATTCTATTTTTTATTTTTTTTTTGCTGACATTATACAAGTTGATGTTAATGTATGGATTTTTAATGGATTCTCATAAGGGGAATCATCATCACCGGACACCTCGAGCAGGGTTTCCTCAAAAAACATGAGAACAACAACAAGAAGCTAGTTCTAACAGTAACCAATCGATCGACAGCCGGACGGTTACGCTTTTGGTTGTCGCGCGATTCACCGAAATCAGAACCACCACGCTGATGCTGTGTAAGACAAGCGAGGTTTTCTCACTATTGCTGTACAACATAATATAACGTAACTTCGTAGCCGTGCGGTTAGTGTCACCGAGGCATTTAGCTGCATCGTGCTAAGGAGCGTGGGTTCGATTCCCGCCTTTTCGAGAGGAATGTTTTCTGACTGTGCCACTGGGCGTTGCATGCTAGTCCGTTGTCTAGTGTGGTGCTTCCTTCAAAGGGCAAATAGCCCACTGGAAGCATTAACGTGTAGTGTCTTAAAAAAAAACTATTGAAGAGATTTTACCAATAGCAAGAGTCATGTATATTGATTCAGAAGATTTTGCTTAATATTGAATAGTTTTTTTCATTATCATCAAAAATTCTGGGGGGGGGCCTAGATGCTTCTGGAGGGGGCCAGGCCCCCCTGGCCCCCCTGGCCCCCCCTGTTCCTACGCCAATGCGTACCGGTGGATAGAGAAATTGCGCTTGTACTGTCCCAAGAACAAAAAGATGAACTGTAGAAAGAATCGAGCATTTAATGGATTCTGGACTCGGGAGCAAGTCGTCACATGACATCAAATGAAGACTATTTTCAAGAGCTTTGCGTATTCGATGAGCCGTTGATGAATGAGAGCGCGAAAAAAGGTGAGAAGTTGATTGCTACAAAAGAAGGTACTGTGAAAGGAAAGGTTGTCGTTGATGGAAATGGATTGACGTTGTCTTTGGGGAAAGTACTATGCGTAAAAAATCTCAAGTTCAATTTGCTGTCGTTGTCCCGTTTGCTGAAAGCTGGAGTAAAAGTAGATTTCAAACCAAATCGAGCAGTGTTGTCCAAAAACGGTGAAACTGTAGCTGTGGCGATGTTGCGTGGAAGTCTGTTTTATGTGAAGATGGTCAGTGTAACCCTAAGTTCGGCAATGCTAGCGAGAGGTAAGGAAGATGAGCTGCAGCTGTGGCATAAACGGTTCGGACATTTAAGCTTCAAGAACGTACGACGCCTGAAGCAAGATGAAATGGTTGAAGGACTTGGTGAAGTAAATGGTGAAGGCGGTTTTTGCGAGTGTTATGCTGAAAGCAAAATGAACCGGTTACCGTTCAATATAAGTCGACCAAGGACAACAAGACCACTTGAGCGTGTTCATACGGATGTCTCTGGCCAGATTACACCGAGGACAGTAGATGGGTACCGGTACTTTGTGTCGTTTATCGACGATTATACCCATTTTGCTGTAGTATATTTGATGACGCAGAAATGTCACTAAAAATTTCAGTAGTGACGACTTCCTTCGGAAGGGAAGTTAAGCCGTTGGTCCCGAGATGAACTAGCCCAGGGCTAAAAATATCGTTAATAAAGATAGAAAAAAAATGTCAACTCTTTGAGTACTTCAAGGTGTATGAATCGATAGCGACGGCGAAGTTTAGATACAAGATTGCAAACTTGAGATGTGACTTAGGAAGAGAATATTTTTCGAGCGAGCAACATGCATACTATACAAAGCAAGGTGTTCAAGTGGAATCGACCGTTGGCTACACCCCTCAACATAATGGAGTTGCAGTGAGATTCAACCGAACAATTGTGGAGAAAATGAGAGCAATGCTTGCAAAATCCGGTGCACCAAAATCTATGTGGGGAGAAGCGGTGTTGAATGCGGTTTACACGAAAAAACGAAGCCCAACTCAGGGCCAACAGTAGGAGCGTAGATATTATGGACGCCTACGATTACAAAACTGTGTATTAGCAACAAAATGGTGGCTCTCGTATTGCTAAGTTCCCATGATGATGACAGTGGTGAACAATAATCTTTTATTTATTTATCTAGATATTTATAGTCACCACAGATTGACGCAACATGTTGCTAGGTGTTCGTGATTTCAAAGTATTTCAGTTTGAATCTTTACACAGGGTTTTCAGAAGATTTTAAGGAATAACTTGATGAATCATTATTGATTTTTTTTAAAGAAATGTGTAAAGAAACTTCATGAGGAATCCTTGGTCATTTTGTTTGAGAATTCTTGGAAGAATTGTGAAACAATCCGTAGAATTAACTTTTTCTAATGGTTCCTGGGAAGAACTATGGATGAAATGTTGAAGGAATATATATTGATGACATCGACGAAGGAACTGTTGGAAAAAATCGAACAAGGTTTTCTGTGAAATCTGTAAACGAAATTCTTTCGAAATTAGAGGAAAAAATCTCCGGAGAAAATTATATGGTATATTACCTGGAAAAATGTTTAGAGTAAGCTCTGTAAAAATTACTGGAAGTAGTAGCGTTGAAATGCTTAAGAATTTCCCAGAGTATTTTTTTTGAAAAATATTTTGAGAATTAATTGAAAAATCGCTGGAGGAATTTCTGGACGGATTCCTGGGAAAATAGGTGTTGAAATGTCTAGAGGAATTTCAGGAGGGTTCCCTGGAATGCATTCCAGAATAACTCTCTGGGGAAATGACTAGAAGATTTTCTGAAGCTTTTCCTAGAGAAATCTGATAATAAAACGCTCAAGAATCTCTGAAGATTTCTTTGGAAAAATCTAGAATTTTGCATAGGAGTTCACCACAAGCTGAAAAGTGAAAAAGTGACTTTAGATGGCATGTCAAGAAGAGACTTTACAGACCTTGCATTGAAAATAGATATTTTTTAGATACTTGCATAAAAATAGTAGCCAAGTTTCTAAAAAAGAGGTCTGCTACCAGCGCTTCTAAAAGTATTTCCTTAGGGAATAACAAACAGATGAATAGATGTTAGAACGCATTCCCACCATTCCCTGAACGATTTTTTATGAAAAAATCTGAAGAATTCTCTCAAAACATTTACAATGAAATGATGGCTAACAGTACCCATCGAGAGCTGCTCAAGGAACCGAATTAGCTGAAAGCAAGAATATTCCCTCGCTACTTACCGGATCAGTTCAATAAGATGCAGCTGCTGAAGGTGAAAGTAGAGATAGCGATCGTTGTCAAGTAGTTCCGGGTGCAGCTGGTTGACCAGATGTGTGGCCTCCTGTATCCGTCCATTCTGCACGGCTTCCCGTATCAATATTCTGTTGTCCAGTGAGCTGAGATCTACCGAGGGTTCCACTCCGGATTCTGCTTGGAACTTTTCAGCTGCTTCTTTGAATCCCTCTGCGGACGAAAATAAAAATGCGACAATCAATCGGGACAAAGATATGAAGCCTTAAACTAACTGAGGATAGCGCAAAACTTTCGACATAAGAAAGTTGAGGAAGAAAAACAAAGTTGTAGAGAGTGACCTTTCCTAATGATTTTTGCACTTTCTTTTACCTGTGACCAGATAATTCATTATCAGTTTGTTGATGTCGTCCTGTTTGAAGGGAAACGTTTCCAGCCGGGATTGCCATTCCTCTCGGGTAATTCCATCGTTTTTATCGCTGATGCTCATTTTTCCTCCGCGAATTGTTATTGCTTTATGCGCGATATTCTATTTCGCAATGTAAATATTCGCAATCTTCACTACTAACAACACAAAACACTTTTGTGACGAAAAAAATGATTTTTCTGTCTCGACGGTTTTGACAGTTCTGGTGCTCATCATCATCATGGCGCACCCTAATAAAGTTCATTCATTAATCCTTAGCCCTGTTCACGTTGTTTGCCGAATGAGCCTCTGTACATGCCATAAATTCTTTTGTTCTTTTGACTTTTACTGTGCGCCGTGTGTTGGTGCTGTCTCGCTCTATCTAACGGGCAACTTGAAAACAGGGCGCACAGTAAAAGTCAAACGTTTTATAGCATGCAGAGGCTCATGAGCATGTTAAGGTCTAAGACGTTAAGGTGAAATGGGCTCAACGCTCCGTCATTGTCCACTGTTCATCTAGGTCAGGGGTGTCCAAGCTGCAGCATACTACGGGCCGAATCGCGATTTTTCATCGAAGCTGAGGGCCTAAACTAAAATTAATTTTAATTGTTGCTGTGTAACAGTGTATTTAAGAACATTGTCCAAAAATAGAATACATTTTTAAGCGCATATTCACAAATTTCCAGGCTATCGACATGATGGAGACACCATCTTCTATGGTGACAGAGGGCTCGATTGGCTTGTCAGATAGATCGGGCCCGGGACATCCTGTCTACCGCAAATCGCTGCAGTTGATATAGGGCATGTCCATTGCCTGCAAATTTCATAACGTCGTGAGGGTGGGTGTCGTCGTGATGTTACAACTTATACAATTTTTTTAAAAATATTCATACAAAAAGTGTTACAAGAGGGTGGGTGAGTGAAATTACTATTTTAGCTGGCTGCGCCCATTTTTAAAACTACCATGGAATTCCAGGACAAATTACTATGTTTGTGGTTCATTCCACCACAATACCTTATACATTTGACAGAAATCATTTTCATCAATCTGATTTCGACTAGGGTCGGTGTTCCTTTAGTAGACAGTCCCCTATAGCCGCACTAGTGACTTTTTACGGCCGTTTTGCTATAAATCGTTGCAAAATATTTTTTGACATGAAGGTCAGGATCTATTTATCCAAGTACCATCGATACGCAGTTCGATTTGGTTAAAAAAATGATCGAAATAAATAGTTTTACTTAAAATTTAAGCTCCCTTATACCTATAGTTAACCTACTGGTCCTAGTAGCACTACTAACAAAAACTCTTTTTATTGAACAAAATAATTGATCAATTAACAACTTTTCTACATCGAAAGCTTTTTATCCTCACTTTAAAGGAAAAATATAAAAGTTTTGCAAAAATACGATTTTGATTTTTATTTCGCCTACGCCGTGCAGCTAGTGCTACTATAGGAACAGAAATTAAAAATAGTGGTACTATAGGCACATGTGTTCCTTTAGTGGCACAAGTCATAATAAATACACAAATATGAGTTTTCGTAGTTTTCATATTTTTTTCCACAAAGCCAAGATAAAAAGCTTTCAGATGATGTAAAAATAATGCCGCTGGCTTCATTTTTCGATTTTATACGAATATTTGTTCTTAGCTATGCGACTATTGGTGCATCGACCCTACATGTTGATTTTACAGCTCACAATTTCAAAGAAATAAAACTCAGTCATCATAGCTAATATTGATTCAGATAAGTATCACTACTTGCGTTAACATGCAGAAAGTATACTGATACTTTTTCAGCTATGTCAGTGCAAGAGCACACGCAGAGAATTAATAACGGTTCAAAACAATAATTATTCTTGTTGTTGTTATCAATCAGCCTTTTCAATTTGTTGTAAATCAACAAATTGTGCTGAAACAGCAATGACTTTTATCAAAACAAAACAAAAATATTGTGGATTTACTGACAGCATTTCCAATTTGATTTTTGTTGAAACAACAAAACAAAAGCTTCGTTTCAATTTATAGATTTGTTTGTTTCAATCATTTTTATTGGTAATTGAAATAAGTATATAAGACATCTTATTCCACGCCGTAAACGGAGTTTAAGTGCGACGCGGAAGAGTTAATTGAAGATCTCGAAGTGTAAAAAATACCTGTAGAGGAAATCATTGAACTGCTCAATATAACTCAAGTTTCAGAATAATCGTAACTAAAATTGAAACTTTCTTGGTAACTTTTATAATTTAGATTATATTTAGATCAGTTATTTTTCGTGATTGTAAGAACACGATTGAATCGCTGTGGATTCATGCACGGCCACCTATAAATAACTCATAGAAGGGACAAGCCATCATAAGAAATTAAAGTCAATACAAAAATATAAGGTATTCGCAGTTGTAAACGTTTTCTTTATTACCAAATCGGATCAAAATAAAATACGGAAGGGTGCCGTTTTGGTATGATGAGGTGGAGTAGGTCTGGGATCAATAAAACCCTTTTTTATTTCAAATCATATAATTTAAAATCAAAAACCCAATCAGATGTATTTCAAAAATGTAAAGTTTCAAAGCAAACATATTGTTCTTTCAAAACGAAAAAAATTTGAACCGGAAATTAATTTTTTTGAACCGCATGGGTCCCAGCTGTCAAAATTATTTTTTTGAACTGAACCACTAGCAGTAATTGAAACAATGAAAGGCTATATAAGCCGGCAAATAATACAAGAAACGGTGTAACGATACATCATATTTTTGATAGTAATAGTCTCTGCGTGCAAGTGATTTTCATTAAATCACAATCGTGAGATGAATTTGCCACATACATCGATGCCCAGAACAAAATTCAATTATGGCCTACTTCGCCCTAAGTTAACTCCCTGAAATGGTAGTAACGCATTATTTTTTGCGTGTTTTCTGATTCTACGCTAAAAATTGGTCCGGAAAATAAAGATTCATAATTTTACGTGCCCTGGAACTATTTTTAAAACACGTTTGAAGTTTTGGAAATCACTTTTCAATCACCTCACGGCAAATTTTACTACGGGACGAGCTGTCATTATGTGAATTGAAATGTCATTGAGTCTGCAGATTGAAATCTTCATTAATCATTTCTAATGTTAAAATTAAGATATTAAGTTGCAATAAAATAGTGTAACGTCTCACCAGGTCCGTCCCACTCGGGCTCAGATTGGGTACCACTTCTAGTACTGCATTCGGTCCCTCGGTAGTGTAAAAGGTACCCAAGTTTGACAGATCGCAGTACACTTTTCACGCCATTCTAGATTACCTTATGAGCCATAAAATTTTGAGCTACTGCAAGGGACATGGAGGTCTTTAATTTGTCTTTGGTCTCACTTAATTCATAAAAATGAATATTTACAGAAAGCGCTGCTTAAAAATCTGAAAACCAACTTGGAACGGCAAAAAGTCTTCCGCAGCCATAATCTGGCAATTTTTTCACCAAAATCACTGCAGTGGAACAAGATGGACCAGTTCCTAAGTAAACAGGTGATTCAGGACACAAATAATCGGGAAAAGGAGATATCCAACATCGCTTGCATCCGTTAGAATATATCAGCCGGAATACCACTCCCTCGGCGATTGGCGGTTTAAATGAGATTTTTTGGCAGAACAAAAGCTCAAAGGATTTGTATAATATTACCTTTCGATAAATACATGAAAATACTCAACCTACGTATAATTATATATAGTGGTAGAAAGTAGCAGAATAAATAATGTATACTTACATTTAACAACGAGTATCAACAGTCTATCATTTTTCGTTTTCGGCTATTGGACTGAATGATCAAACTCGGTCGATTCCAAAAACGTCGAGAATTTTTTCACCCTTTAATGGGTAAATGCTCCGAACTTCGAAATGGGAGAAAAATACCCTTTATTCAAAATTTGAAAGTACTCTTTATTTTGACGTTTACATACATCAGGACAAAATGGGTATTTTTCCCTCATTAAAGGGTAATGCCGAGTTTACAGTGTGCAATGCAATACTGGGTGGATAAATCAAAAGTAACCTCCACGTGCACAGCTCGAATGGTAAGGCACGTAAAGAGTGCAATCCAACGTTTAGCGTTGGACCTGCCTATCTTCACGATAATAGGACCAAAATAGTCCAACTCAACATAGCTAAATGGACGAAGAAATGGCGATAATCTTCCTAGTGGCAAAGATCCCAGTTTAGGCTAGAGTTACTGTGCACGTGCTGTAGACTTAGGTGCAGGAGCCTCTTTGCTTACAAGCTCACGGGCGCGCTGTACATTGTGAGCCCTTTTTTGGTGCGCCTCATTTTTCTTGAGATGTGTCTCACTGCGGTCTCATGCGCTCCGTCACATGTGCTGTTTAAAATTCAGCGCAATAATTGAAGTGATTACAAAAGTTTACAATGAGAATTGAAATTGTAACTCTTGGATCGGGGGACGGACCTGGTGTAGTGGTTAGAACACTCGCCTCTCACGCCGAGGACCTGGGATCGAATCCCATCCCCGACATAGTCACTTATGACGTAAAAAGTTATAGTGACGACTTCCTTCGGAAGGGAAGTAAAGCCGTTGGTCCCGAGATGAACTAGCCCAGGGCTAAAAATCTCGTTAATAAAAGTCAAACCAACCAACTCTTGGATCGCGAGTCTTCGACCATATCATGTAGACCTTCTAGACACCTGCATAATGAGACGAAAATAGTTGTAGAGGCTTTTCGTTACTAAGCAGTTGTTTCACAACTTGGATACCGATGGTGCGCCGTAGCGCCGAGCAGCGCATGAGACGAGTCTCCCCGAGAGCACATCACCTAGCGCGCGCTTTTAGAATTTTCGTGAGCCTCCTTCTAGCGCAGCACACTAGGATTCCTATGAGCTGAGAGATGGATTGATTGGAGGCTCGTCAGTACATTTCTGTGCTCCTGAGAAATATGTAACTCTAGTCTAGGCGTAGATGGCTTCGCTTTCTTAATCTGTTCATCTAACATCTGGGGCCCAGATAGCCGTGACGGTAAACGCGCAGCTATTCAGCAAGACCAAGCTGAGGGTCGTGGGTTCGAATCCCACCGGTCGAGGATCTTTTCGGGTTGGAAATTTTCTCGACTTCCCAGGGCATAAAGTAGCATCGTACCTGCCAAACGATATACGCATGCAAAAATGGTCATTGGCATAGTAAGCTCTCAGTTAATAACTGTGGAAGTGCTCATAAGAACACTAAGCTGAGAAGCAGGCTCTGTCCCAGTGGGGACGTAACGCCAGAAAGAAGAAGTAACATCTGTTTGCCACAATTCTGACTAACACACGGAGTCGTGATATATAAAAACGTTGCTTTACCTCATTTAAAATCGTTTCTGAGTTGGCGTGAAGATACTTGCGGTGATAATCATCAACAATCAGGAAAGTCACTCGACGATGCCTTGGAAGGATGATTGGCCTTTTCATGTCCGTAGGGGCTATTTGTAAAGAGCATATGCGACCATCAACGCGGAGAACTTCTTGCTCATATAATACCGGAGTTAAGCTAAGTATGCTGTTTCGCTCAAGAAAAGTAAAGAAATTCCTTGACGAAATGGGTCAAGAAATTTCCTACAGAGAGCCCCATTTGAAATGACTTTTCTTCTCAACTGCGTACTGCGATCAGAAAAATGTGATTTTCTGGACCATTTCTGGGAAGAAATTTTGCACGCATCGAGATAGGCGATTCCTTTTCTTGTCAGTAGCAAACCAGCCTTTAGTGTGTATATTTATTTATTTATTTTATTAATTTTCTCCATCTGACACGAGTGTCTTAATAAAGATTGATGGGGGAAAAGCCAAATTGAATTGCTAGCATGGTGCATAAATCAAGTTGGCATAAAAACCCCATATCTTTTCGACAATGATTTACACATACATAACATATAAACGTCTGGCAATACAAATTAAAATACTAGTAATTAAAACACAAATATAAACAATATTACAAAATACATAAATACAAAGAATTATTAAACTAGTAAACAATTTAAGCTTCACCTTCTTAAAGGAATATTCTGGTCAGACATGTAAAAGTCGTAATGCTCAGCAGTTTGATTGTAGCGGAGGGCCATAAATCTCAGGGCATCATGTTGTCCATGACGGCTGTTACGGCTTGGTAAATGTAAGAAGTTTCGTCGACGAAGGGGACGTTCGGGAACGTAGAGTTGCTGCTCCGCTAGTGCATCAACTTCGCTGTTGAGAACCTTCGAAATGAACTCTGCTTGCATACCATGTCTTCTCTTTTCCAAGGTGTCGATTCTAAGCAGCATGCATCGGTGTTCGTAGGGTGGGAGATTGAGGGCATCCTGCCATGGAAGATTCCTAAGTGCTAATCGCACAAATTTTCGCTGAATGGCCTCAAATCGATCGATCCAGTTTCTGCTGTAAGGACACTAAACCAGCACAGAAGATTCCAGTATCGAGCGTACTAAAGCGCAATAGAGTGACTTGAAGCAATGGGGATCATCAAATCCACAGACAATCCTGAATATAAACCCAAGTTGTTTATTAGCTTTAGCTATCACATCATCGCAATGCGGACGAAATGTCATGTGGCGATCCAAGATCACTCCAAGAACTTTAACCTCGTCCTTGCGCTCTAAAATATGACCATAGAGGCAGTAGTCATAACGCATAGGATTCTGTCTCCTGCTAAATGAAATTGTGCAACATTTAGTTACACACAGCTCCAAACAATTACGGCTGCTCCAATCCTCGAACGTATTTAAATTTTGCTGAAGTATTTGGCAATCATCTAAGCGGCGGAACGCCAGACAAGATTGAGAATGTTTCTGAATATGTTGAACCAATGCGTACTCTCACAGATCTGTCTGCCAAAGTGGGAAGTGACAGCTGGCGAGCCGGTTGGCTGGCGGGTTTGTGTACTCTGTTCTTCAATCTACCGTTTCTATGGAATTGTTGTGGAGTTGTTTACTGCTAGTAACAACAGTTTAGTGAAAATTTTCTCGCGCGTCCATGAGACTTCTTACGGCGCGTTAAACTTCAACCAAAACAAAGTCGCCAGCGGTCACTAATTGTTTCAAAATGGCGGAATGGAGAATCTGGCAGATTGGATTACCTCCCTTCTAGATACTTTGGATTCGACCATATAATCAATGGGTTGTTAAGAATGTTTACCATTTCAAAACTCGTTTTTTCTCATACAAATTCAAAACAACAACTATATCGAAAAACATATCTAGTAAGGTAAACAATTACACTACGTGAGAATATGAACTATAGTTGGGGTACAATCCTACAATGACAAATAACAGTTGATGGTATGGTTCAAGTAGAATTGTTGTTTTCCTTCTTATGTTTGAAAGAAAAAAACGGTGTGGTTTGGAATATTCAAAATTTATTGATTTCGTGAGCTCGTATTGTCACTAACATCTGCTTATAAAAACGGCACATCCAGCGACAGTCATGTTGAACTTCTCCCAGGCCAGGGGGGACGTAGAAGACAGCTCAAATCTTCTCCGAAATCACTTTCACGGACGCAATATGGACTACCTACAGTTAAAACATGAAGCCCCGGCGCCACTTGCACACTTTTCCCGCATATTTGACTTTCGCTTCTGTTTCTGCTGCTGGTGGTGTCAATGGTCATTACAAGCGATATTGTCGCACCGCCACCAAACCGGATCGCGCCAGTGAGACTCGCGACGCGCCTCAACTCGCGCGATTTTGAAATCACTTTTTTAGTGTGGCGCTGCATTCTTACGATTTTTATGAACACAGCGCACTATTCACATATTAGCTGCGACGCACGGGGCCCGAGAAAACAATAATTATAAATAAATGTTGGTCTTGATTTCTACCGGATACATAATACCATTTCCTTGGCCATTCCGAGAAATTTCCCCGAGCGATTCCGTTGTGTACTGATGGAGCACGCGAAACAGTTCAGACTGTAAAAGAAGAAAATTAGCTCTTTTTGTGCCAATATTTTACTTCAAACTTACCGAATATGTTATTCACAAGGCTTCTGCTCTTCGGTGTTCAAAATTTAGAATATTTCACAGACTAAATAAGTTAGAATTACTGAGAAACAGATCGACCAAACGAGTCAGTAGATGAAAACAATGAAGCGACAAAAATGAACTGCATGCTATCCAGCCGTAAACCTCAGCTGGTGTAGTACAACAAAGGTTGTCGTATGGTGTACACATTTCAACTTGTTTGGGTACCATTTTCGACCTTTTGTAAACTATAATTGATAATGTTACAGGTGTACTGGGCGTCTAGGTATGGTTTAACTATAACATGAAGAATACACGTGAACCATAACCGAAATAGGTGACCGTTCGCATTATGTTGAATTTATTTATCGGCATATCGGTCTATTTTGCTCGAAGTAAAAGGGAGCATGGAGAAGAAAGCAATGAATACTAGATGGATAGGTACCGTAAGGGAACGGCGAGAGAAATTGGATTAGATGTTGAAGAGGGCATACCATATGAAACAGTATTGCTTGAAACGTCACTTCCTTGTGGCTAATGTCCCCTATGGGAACGGCTTGGGTGTGTTTTGAGAATGACACTGCCAAGACAGCCAATTGTTATGTTCATTCAGCCGCATTATGTTCATAAAACAGTTTGTCTAGTTCAAAGAATGGTAATTTTCTATGCGGGTGGTTCAACAGCCTCAATTACACGAGAAAGCGGCAATAACGTTTCGTTTACCAGAATTAAGTCGAGTCGAGAGTTCTTCTTCTTCTTTTCTGGCGTTACGTCCCCACTGGGACAGAGCCTGCTTCTCAGCTTAGTGTTCTTATGAGCACTTCCACAGTTATTAACTGAGAGCTTACTATGCCAATGACCATTTTTGCATGCGTATATCATGTGGCAGGTACGAAGATACTCTATGCCCTGGGAAGTCGAGAAAATTTCCAACCAGAAAAGATCCTCGACCGGTGGGATTCGAACCCACGACCCTCAGCTTGGTCTTGCTGAATAGCTGCGCGTTTACCGCTACGGCTATCTGGGCCCCGCAGAGTTCTGGAGTTAGAGTTCTCGATATGGTTGATCTGCTCCTTCGATCCGGTGGCAGATAAAGTATACCAAAACTGAGAGATGCTTGCAGCTTAATATTAACTCATAATTGACTGGCCAACAGGTGCCGGGTTAACATGACAACACAAGTGTAAGGAAACGGCTATTAGTACTCCGCCTCCTCGGGATTTTCTACTGTTTAGAGGACTGCGATCAGTTCTAAATACGGAAAATGAACCGTTAAACAACTGAGTTGATAATATGCTATCATCAAGCCACGTCTCGGTGAGAACAATTGCGTCATACTCTGAATCAGCTACTGCCAGGTGAAAAGAGTCAATTTTCGTACGTAGCCCTCTAACATTCTGATAAAATACACGTAAATCGTGTTGAGAACTAGTCGGCAAATTCTCTGGCGCAGAACGGAACTCCTCGGACAGAATTTCGGCTGTTTCACCGATAGTAACGGCAGTTGATGAACGAAGATTGCTGCTATTGTCATAATTAGACCAGAGCTGCCGAGACACGGGTAGCGAAGACGGTGCCCTGAAACTTAATTTTCTTTCAGATGGAGAAGTTGCTATTATACGATTGTACTTGCCGATTGATGGAGTTTGGAAACCCCCATTACTTAGCTCAAACACAGGACCGGGATGTCTGATGGTCGCTGGCAGGAGAGACGGTACTGTGATGAGTGGATTGGAGGCTTCCATAATACCAGAGGCAAGAGTGCGTTCCGGTGTTAATTTTGAAGAGGCAGTTTGCAATAATTGTGATAAGGATCGGCTGTAAGCATCGTAGATTTTAGGGAGAGAATTGTCCGGAGCCTTATCGTACTTGCCTGAAGTTGAGTTTTGGAAGACTCCGTCACCTGACCCACACGCAGCACCGGAACGGCTGGATGTCGCTGGCTAGAAGGGCACGACTGCCGCGAGGGGATGAGGGGCTTCCATAATACTTGCGGCATACGTGCGTCCCGGTTTCCGAATTATGTCAATCATGCAGGAATCATTGATGGGAGGTTGGCTAAAACTGGTAGGCATTTCAGGATCGGAATTGTTCAATACATCATGATACTTGCCTTGGATTTGGGTTTGGGTTTCGGTGTAGTTTTTTTTTTTTTTTTTTTTTTTTTAAATCTTTATTAGAGTGTATTTTAACGCACGAGGGCTAGTTCTACACTTATTTCGGTGTAGTGTGCAGACAATTCGTTTGAGGCCGCCAAAAATTTTCCGATTTGCGATCGTCGATGAATTCACGAAATAGCATCCCTTTTGGCCAAGTGGACGAAGAGAGAGCCATAGATTTCAGAAATGGACAACTTCGATGTTCTCAGTAGATAAACGCCTTTTGGTGAGCTCAGCGATTTGTTCTGGAGTAACTTCTCGAGAAATTCGTGAAAGGTAAATCCAAAACATTTTTGTCGGTTGTTGGACAGTCAATCGACCTAGACTTGGAGATTCGGATTCTCCAGTAGCGTGAATTAAAGTTGGCACATTATTGTCCTTCTTCGCAAACAACCGTCGACTTTCAATGGTGCGTGGCACATTACTGGAGCGTCTTGAAGTAATCGGTGTAGTGAAAGCTCTCCAACCCGGCTTCGTAAGCCGCCTTAACGTTTTTCTTATGCCGAACATCCGACATGATGACAGCACAAGCGTTACACATCCAAAATATCTGCTTGTTTCGATTGATTTCGTACTGAGCCATTTTCCAGTAGAAGCATTAACCTAAGAATGCTAATGTCGCTACTGTTTGTGTTACCAACATCTAGTTTGCCACGCGCTGACAGCTTGAGTACCGATCCTCAAAGTGTCAACAAAATTTTAAAATCATTCACAAAAACATGGCATCGAACCAACAATGAAAAGATACAGTTGAAGGTGATAATAAACCAATTCAGTTTTGTGAGAACAGCGCCATTAGCGTTCTACTACTAATATTTCTATTCATTTTCCATAACAGTATTTCCGCATCCTGCAGTTCTGGTTGCGTCAGCATTGTGCTGATGTGGTGCCCTTGTATTCGTCGTCTACAAACGCTCATAAAACGTCTTACATAAGCTATCGTCCGTAGCAAGCGTATCTACTTGGAATATTAGCAGCGTTCTTGGTGCATGGTAAAATTATGATGCAACTGGTGTGGAGAACAAAAATTCAATGGGATGAATTGGGGGGTGGACATAAAACAATTATCCAGATCGCTTAAAATCATTGGAAGGTTGAAAAGGATTTATTGTAAGATAAAATTAATTTACTTTACTCTACTGCAAAAGCGAGTTTCGTTTCAAAAGCTCTGAATAACGTGAACAAAATTGCCATTGCCATCCGTTGCCAGTACTAACAGATGGTGAAGAGCCTGATTGAGAATTTATTCGCTAGGTAGCGCTAGTGACATATTTTCTTTGATCGTATCGTATCTCAAGGTCCTTATTAGCTAGAAGATTGGTGTTTTCGGCAAAGCTGTTCAGCAGATCATAGGCTATCTTGTGGAAGTGAATGTGACTGGAAACACACCCGCTAGGTGACCCTAGTAACTTTTTGAACTCCTCCCCTAAAAAATATTTCAAAATAATTGATCCACTGGTTATCAATTGCATACTAATCATTCTTTTTTATCGACCACCAGCTGCGCTCGCATCGTTTTTTCATGTTTGTCGTTTACACACTACCGCAATCTTTTGGCCCGTCGGCCAAACACACGGATTTTAGGTTCGGACGTACATGTCCTCGTAACTATGATTTTAATCGTAATTTGTTCTAAGTTGTACGTCTGTTTGTCTGTGATTAAGGGGTCATTTTCAGATCATTTTTGCAATATTCGGCTTTTTATCAGTGGAAAACAAAAGATCTCAATAAATATATTAAAAAACACTCCGATTATTTAGATTTCCTAATCTTGGCAAAAATCAAAACGGACAGGAGCAAAGCAAAATACACCGTTTTGACTTTTCTTAAAACTGTAAAAGCCAAATAAATGTAGTTTAAATCTCAAACATCCCAGAAGAATGAATGAAGCCAATGACTGGAAAAAATCATCCCATTTTTAAACGACAGTGAGTTTTAGACTCAGAACCACTTTCAGATTTTTTGGAAATATGAAGTAGAAACTTTCAAAATTCAGCTGCAGTTACTTTGCAGTTCTGCTCATTTGAAATGTTCAACCACGTTTTCGAAAAAAAAGCTTCAATCGAAAAAAATATTTGGTAGGAGTGATAGCCATCTTCATTGTGGACAACCAGTACCAATTTTTTTTTTAAAATAGTTTCCAGTTTCGAGAAATAATATCGTTATTTACTAAATTAAGGTTACTGAATCCATTCGCGTTTGAAAAATATCATAGCACGTCTAGTTTTTGAAATATTGACGGTTGAAAATGCAAAATTTGACTATTTTTTTCAACTTGCGTGCAAGTTTGCCAGCTCGTGTGGCAATTTATTCGCCTTATTTGTCACAGAATTCAAACTTCATTTGTATAACAATTATTATCAACAAAGTTCATAACACTTTCGATGCTCAATAGGTATTTTTTGATGATTTCGAAAAGTATTGTATGTTGTCATAGAAGAGAAACGAAAAATTTTGTATAGAGACTGCAAGCATGTTGGAAAATGGATTTAATATAAATTTAATTGTGCAATTTCAACCAAATTATATCTGAAATGAAAAATAAAGTCATATATTGCATGCTTGGTAGATTATATCACAAAAAAGTCCGATAAATCATATTTTAAATTCCATGTAAACATAAATGAAAACAGTGTTTTATGCAACTTTGGCGACCTGTAGCTAAAAATAGTGACGTGCTGGAACATTTCTGAAAAATGCATCAGATACAGCAACTCCAAATCTGCTAGAGACACACAATTAGATCCTTGAGACACGCAAAAATGTAATTTTTGTTACGCTGTGTTATGTATGTTATTAGCTGTTAGAAAATTAACAGCTCGTCGTCTTTACCATTAAAAAAACGAGCATTCAAATTCAAAATATTAAAAAAAAGAGAGAAATGTAATCCAATAACAATTTTATTAGTAAATTTTACACAAAGTTGGTCTGCTTCAGCCATAGTGGTGGTTTTGAACATTGCATCAATCAAAACATGCCTACGTAACAAAATGATCCAATGGTAATGAAAAAAGTTATCGCCCTCATTCTTATTTACGGCGGATCCAACTTTCGATCGAATCCTATTCGTTTGAATCCATAGCCCATTTGATTTTGCTGACCTAAAGGGTAATATTGTCGCACCGCCACCAAACCGGATCGCGCCAGTGAGACTCGCGACGCGCCTCCACTCGCGCGATTTTGAAATCAGTTTTTTAGCGTGGCCCTGCATTCTTACGATTTTTATGAACACAGCACACTATTCACATATTAGCTGCGACGCACGGGGCCCGAGAAAACAATAATTACACTGCGGAACACATTTTTGTCTCAAGCACCAAAATACCGCTATTCACTCAATTAAGGGTTGCTGAATCCATTGCCGTTTTCAAAAATATCATAGCACGTCTAGGTTTTGAGATATTGGCTGTTGAAAATGCAAAATTGACTATTTCAGCCAACTTGCATGCAAGTTTGCCAGCTTGTAAGGCAATTTATTTGCATAATTTGCCACAGAATTCAACTTTATGTGTATAACAATACTTATCGGTAAAGTTTATAATACTTTCGGTGCGGAAATAGTTATTTATGCAACAAGTTGCAAAATGATGATTTTTTCAGCACGAGTTGTACATTTATCCAACGAGGCTCGCCGAGTTGGATAAATACATCGAGTGCTGAAAAAATCTAGTTTTGCAACGAGTTGCATACAACATTTTTTGCTATTTCGAAATATACCGTTTCAACTGGATGAACTCTAAAAGCACAAACAAACATTCCAAGAGAACCCACATGGGCAGTAGTTTCAATTCAGTATTTTTCAATCACGTTGGCTGTGACACAGTAGTATCCATGAATGTCACAAATTTTCTCGCTTCCATTGGTGTCATGCAGATCTATGTTCCCTCTTAGAGGAATGAACAGGTGAGAAAGCACAGACATAAGCTGACTACAAATGCTGAACGATCCGATCCCACATTAGAATCGCCAACCTGTGTCGGAGTCTGATCGCACAATGGATGTAGGCTCTAGTGGAGTAACTCGCCGTGAAAACCAAACCAACTCGCTTCCATTTGATTAACATTATTCGCCTCACGTCACCCGAGGTGAGAACGACTCGTCTCGATTCACACACCGCGCGAAATAAGCATGGCATGAAGAGACTGGGACACTGGGTTATTTGGTTGACGCCTACCAAAAGCAGTACCGAAAAGTGCTACTTTTCAGGACCGAAAAGAGTGCTGAAAAGTAGCACTTTTCAGCACTATTTCTTTTGGAAGTAAAAGTAGGCCGTTATGTTGACCAACTTCTCAATGAAAAGATGATTGATTTGCAACGGAATGGCAAAAATTTGTTTTTTGGTGGTTTTAAAAAGTATTGTATTTTCCCATATAAGGGAAACGAGGAATTTTGTATGGAGAAAGCAAGCATGTCGAAAAAATTGGTTTAATCTAAATTTTATTGCGAAATTTCATCCAAATTTAATCCAAAATGAAAGTTTAAGTGCAAAATAGCATGCTTAGTGGATTAGATCACAAAAAAGTTTGATAAATTATACTTTAAATTTTGTGTAAACATCAATAAAATCAGTGTTTAATACAACTTTGGCGACCTGTAGCTAAAAATTGTGACGTGCTGGAACATTTCTGAAAATGGCATCAGATTCAGCAACCCCAAATCTACTCGAGACACATAATTTGATCCTTGAGACACGCAAAAATGTCATTTTTGTAACGCTGTGTTATTAATAAATGTTGGTCTTGATTTCTACCGGATACATAATATAAAACAGCTTTCCATTGAAAAAGCATTCGAACGTAAACAAAAACAGGAGTGTAAATCTTTGGGCAAGTTTGGTGATGGGTTGCGATGTTTAAAATTTAATACGTAAAGGAATACCAACAGTACTTATATCTCACTATATTAACAAACTTCATTTTGGGTTCGAAATATTTAATTCTTAAATATTTTTGAGTTCAAATTTCTTCATGTAAGTATGGACCATCATAGTTTGCTGTCAAGATTATGATATCACGATGTGGTACTGTTCGTGACGTCGACTATTCACCCATATTCTTGTTTACGTTCGAACGCTTTTTGGATCAAAAACCGTTTTGCATTCCCGTTTACTCCAGCAAAATCAAGTGGGTCATGGATTAGAACGAATAGGATTCGATCGAAAGTTGGATCCACCGCAAGCAAGAATGAGTGTGATTGTCTATGGACCAATGCACGAGTTCACTAATTTGACGTTTGAGCGGTGCCGAGTTCATTGGTTTCCATGGTCACATAAATAACACGGCACCGCTAAAACGTCAAATAATGAACCCGTGCATAAGTCCATAGTGTCTCAACTCTCAAACAACCCAAACCAAATGTCGGCCAAACGCCAAAATTACGTTTGTTAGCTGAGCACTCGTGGGTACTAGTGATCCTTTATAACAGTGGTCACCAAACTGCGGCCCTCGAGAAGGATTTGTGCGGCCCGCGAATGGATTTTAAATATTAATGTGATGCGGCCCGCATGTTATATTTTTTTGATATTAAGGTTCATAATCCTTTGCTCTTGAAACTTTGTTCTTGATAAGTCAATCTTCGAAATCACACATTTGATAGTATCTGCGTTCATCCATCTCTATGGCATAAGGAGTGACATGAAATTGACTTTTTAATCAATTAATTATCAGCTCACAATCATTCAAAGATTCAAAGTTTCTAAAAACCAGAAATTTTCTTCAATTTTTAAAGAAGTTCTGGTAAATAGCAGCCTGCAAAAAATCTTCAAATCCCCACTCTTCTGAACATACTTCAGTTTACAAAATTGTGCCATTTATGCTTATTCTGCGCGGCGTGTGAGGTGAGACGAGTTGAATGAGGTGACAATTGTCGACTCGCTCCCATTTGATTAACATTAGTCGTCTCACGTCACGCCGAGGTGAAAGCGACTCGTCTCGAGTCACACGCCGCGCAGAATAAGCACAATTATCTTAGTCTTTTGGAGGTGTCCACAGAATTATGGTATTCGAAGTATTTCAAGATTAATTGCTTTTTGAATGTTTTCAACTGTTTCGATCTTCCATAAAAAATGGTCAACTTTGATGAGCTGACTGAGTGTACTACTGTTGTATACTAATTTTTTGTATAGTTTTTTCAAACTTAAATAATGGCGCGTACATGGTTGGTTTGAGTTTTCACAGAATTTTCGTGTTTTAAGAAAGTTCAGGTGAACCCAAACTTTTGCACGATGACTTGAATGACTGCTTCATTAATTTTGAATAGTTTTCAGATTGTACCCTAAAATTTAGTGAGTGCTCTTCAAAGAATATATGATTATGATTTTAAAGAGACTTTGATTTAAAATTCTAGTCAATCCAATGCTGAGAAAATCATCCATGTTTTTTAGTGTGGTTTTTTGAAAAAATGTCACAACTTAAAGTTTTGATCATGAGGTTCCCAGAAATGTTTATCCATTTTCATCGAAATAGTGATTTTTTTTTGCAATCACATTAAAAGCTGTTAAAATTAATCCTTACAAATCTTACGGCCGGCGACTCATTTTGAAAGCGGTGAGATGGCCCGTGTAGTCAGTTTGGCTGAGGACCACTGCTTTATAAAGAGATAGGCGGAAGAAAAATTGAATGATTAGGCAACAGACCAGCAGTGCTGATTTTGCTCGGCGTCGAGAATAATATTGCAACACGGACATGACTTCCTCATTGCTAAAAAGTGTGTTTTGTTCCATTATAGATCTTTGAGCTACATTTCCAAACTAATAAACAGCAGAAAAAAAATCAACAATTCAAAATCGCATAAAAAAAAAACAAAAAAAAGGAAAATATTTCATAGTTTTTGCTTCATGCAAAACAACTTTTACCGAAATTATTTCAAGCGGATTACATTACTCCTAAAGTAAAGTTAAAAAAAACATAACGCGTGTTCGTTTGGCTCACGCTTTGACAGTTCTCACTGCTCGATTGGCTCAGTAGAAGCATTAACCTAAGAATGCTAATGTCGCTGCTGTTCGTGAGTACCGGGCCTCAAAGTGTCAAAGGCCAAAACAAAAGATTCTCGGTTGAGTGGGATCGATCAATTAATGAAAAATAACAATTAAAGGTAATAATTAGTTAAATCAATTTTGTGACAACAGCGCCACTAGCGTTCTACTACTAATATTTCTATTATTGGCTCATACTTTGACAGAAATATCAGCTTCCGCGAATCTCTCTTCTAAAGGATCACTAGTGGGTACCAATCTCGATAAAAATCTTTGGAAAATGTCAAAATACAGCGAAAAATTTAGTGTGAACGTTAGATCCTAGTTTGAATTGAATCAGTGTGAATCAGGCTAGTGCGCATCGTACCTTCGTGCTGTGCGTACACGAATTCTCTCTGCTCTTGGAAGTTTTCTTAAAAACTACCTAAAGCAATAAATCAGTACTTTTCAGTGCTACATAAACAGTACTTTTCAGTGCTAAAATTAAAAACGGTACTTTTCAGTGCTACTAAAACAGTACTTTTCAGTACTACTTTTTCTACTATTGATCCCTTTACGATCCTTGTTTGGACCCGTGCCTTCGATTTTCCGTTGGACCCGTTGGCGAAAGCTAGCGGTGGTAATCCTTCTTGGACACCGTCTTGGGAAAAAACCTTTCGAAGGTCACGTCTTCTTTCGTTTATTAACTAAACATGGTATCAACAACTAACAAAAGGAAGGGTGAATCTCTGAATTCACTACTTCCTTCCAAAAAAGTGGGTTTTAAAACTGTCACTACACGTGGCAAGAATGGAAGAAAGGACGCTTCCCCGGAATGCGAACTTTCTTCCAAGGGTGAAATGAATAATTGTATCGAAATGAGCAATCAGTTCGATGCTCTAGACAAATTTTCCGAACACCAAATCGAAGCAGCCTCTAGCCCAGGCTCTTTGATTCAAGTGAGGAAGCAAAGAGTGCCGCCTATCGTGGCCAGTTGTTCCGAATTTGCGGGATTTAGGCAGGAGATCTTGAACTCCATTAGGGGAATCAAGGTTTCCTTCCAAATCGCAAAGAAAGGAGACTGTCGCGTTTTGCCGGAATCTCTTAAAGATCGTGAACTTCTTCTCAGATATCTTGAAGAGAAGAAGCACAAATTTTTTACTTATGACGACAAAACTGAACGTTTGTTCAAAGTTGTCTTGAAAGGTCTCTCAAGTGACTATAAGTCACCTGAAGAGATCAAAAATGGAATAAATGATTTACTTGGATTTTCCCCAGTCCAAGTAATCATTATGAAAAAGAGAACCCAATCTGGCTTTGTTCGGAAAGGACTTTCTCAAGAATTTTATTTAGTTCACTTTAACAAAAAAGAACTAAATAATATTAAAGCTTTAGAAAAAGCAAAACTTATGTTCGATGTCCGTGTGACATGGGAACATTTCCAGAAACCTGGAGGAAATTACCAGAACCCCACTCAGTGCCGTCGGTGCCAAAAGTGGGGTCATGGTACAAAAAATTGTCGCATGGATGCTAAATGCATGATTTGCGGAGGTTCTTCTCACGCCAAAGACGTCTGTCCAGTGAAGGAAGATACCACCAAGTTCATATGCTGTAATTGCGGGGCTAACCATAAGTCCAATTTTTGGAATTGCCCTTCACGAAAAAGGGTCATTGAGACTCGTGCCAGGCAGATGAAAGATAATATCCGTTACGATAACGGTCGTTTCCGGAATTTGCCTGGTAGAGTATCGAACAATGCTCATTTTTCAGTTAACGATCGCTTGATCATGAATCATACCCATCAGGAAGATCATAATCATGCTCATTCACAAACTATTTTTAATCCGTCGGGTAGCCGTTCGAATCTTTCAATTTCGAATGTATCTACCCACGGTAAATCCTTTGCCGATATCGTAGCAGGAAATTTAAACTCCTCCCCTGTTCGATCCATGGGTACCCATTCTACTTGTTTCAAATCAAATGGAAAAAACCCTACCGCCACAGGTAATTCCGCTTCTTCGTCTACCGGAAATTCTAATGGGAAATCACATGACATGTCTGCCTCTGATTTTAATTTTCTAACTGAACAATTGAATCTAATGATTGATGCAATGTTCAAAGCCACCACTATGACTGAAGCAGTCCAAGTAGGTGTAAAATTTACAAATCAAATTGTTATTGGATTACGTTTTTCTAATGGATCCAAATAATAATTTAAATATTTTAAATTGGAATGCTCGTTCTCTGAATGGTAAAGAGGACGAGCTGTTTAATTTTCTTACGGTTAATAACGTGCATATAGCAGTTATTACCGAAACGTATTTAAAACCTGGATCTAAACTCAAAAGAGATCCTAACTTTTTTGTTTATCGTAATGATCGACTTGATGGGGCATGTGGGGGAGTTGCAATCATCATTCATAGGCGTATAAAACATCAACTGTTTTCGTCATTTGAAACTAAAGTTTTTGAAACTTTAGGTGTTTCTGTTGAAACACAGTTTGGTAAATATACTTTCATAGCTGCCTATTTGCCTTTTCAATGCTCTGGACAGCAAGTTAATTTGCTCCAAACTGACTTGCGAAAATTGACTCGCAATAAGTCAAAATTTTTTGTCATTGGTAACTTTAATGCCAAACATCGGTCATGGAATAATTCTTGAAGTAGTTCCAACGGCAGAATTTTATTTGATGAGTGCTCTTCAGGATATTTCTCAATTCAATACCCTGATAGCCCTACATGTTTTTTCTCTTCTAGAAATCCATCTACGATTGATTTGGTCTTAACCGACTCTAGTCATCTTTGTAGCCAATTAGTTACTCATGCTGATTTTGATTCTGATCATGTCCCTGTTACATTTCAAATATCCCAAGAAGCGATTCTAAATCCTATCAGCTCCACTTTCAATTATTTACGAGCCGACTGGAATATATATAAAACGTATGTTGACTCTAATCTTGATGTTAACATTTCTTTAGAAACTAAACTTGATATTGAGAATGCTCTTGAAACTTTAACAAATTCCATTGTTGAAGCCAGAAACATTGCAATTCCAAAATGTGAAGTAAAATTTGAATCCGTGATTATAGACGATGATCTTAATCCGTCTTAAAAACGTGAGGAGAAGGCAATTTCAACGTACTCGCGATCCTGCTATGAAAATTATATGGCAGAATTTGCAGAAAGAAATCAAAAAGCGTTTTGCTCAATTAAGAAACAAAAATTTTGAAAATAAAATTTCTCAATTGGACCCTGGCTCTAAGCCCTTTTGGAAATTATCTAAAATCTTGAAAAAACCTCAGAAGCCTATACCGGCATTGAAAGAGGAAAACATATTATTACTAACTAATTGCGAAAAAGCTCAAAAACTTGCTATGCAGTTTGAAAGTGCGCACAATTTTAATTTAGGACTTACTAGTCCAATTGAAAATGAAGTTACTCAGGAGTTCGAAAATATTCTTAATCAAGAGAACGTTTTCGAAAATGCCTGGGAGACTGATTTGGAAGAAGTGAGAACTATTATTGAAAAATTCAAAAACATGAAAGCCCCTGGCGATGATGGAATTTTCTACATCCTCATCAAGAAACTTCCAGAAAGTAGTTTATCATTTCTAGTTGATATATTTAACAAATGTTTTCAATTAGCATATTTTCCTGACAAATGGAAAAATGCTAAGGTTGTTCCAATTTTAAAACCAGACAAAAATCCTGCAGAAGCTTCTAGCTATCGTCCAATCAGTTTGCTTTCCTCCATCAGTAAACTTTTTGAAAAGGTTATTTTGAACAGAATGATGGCCCACATCAACGAAAATTCAATTTTTGCCAATGAACAGTTCGGATTCCGCCATGGACATTCGACCACTCATCAGCTTTTACGTGTAACAAATTTGATCCGTTCCAACAAATCTGAAGGCTATTCTACTGGTCTTGCTCTTCTAGACATAGAAAAAGCATTCGACAGTGTTTGGCATGAAGGTTTGATTGTAAAATTAAAAAACTTTAATTTTCCAACATACATTGTTAGAATAATTCAAAGTTATCTGTCAAATCGTACACTTCAGGTTAATTATCAAAACTCCAGATCTGAAAGACTTCCTGTAAGAGCTGGTGTTCCTCAAGGCAGCATTTTGGGACCAATATTATACAATATTTTCACATCTGACTTACCTGAGTTACCTCAGGGATGTCAAAAATCTTTGTTTGCGGATGACACAGGCCTCTCCGCCAAAGGACGAAGCCTGCGTGTCATCTGTAGTCGATTGCAAAAAAGTTTGGATATTTTTTCTTCATACTTGCAAAAATGAAAGATTTCTCCTAATGCTTCCAAAACTCAACTAACAATATTCCCACATAAACCAAAAGCTCTTTATTTGAAACCTTCAAGTAGACATGTTGTCACGATGAGAGGGGTTCCAATAAATTGGTCAGATGAAGTTAAGTATCTAGGGCTCATGCTTGATAAGAATTTAACTTTCAAAAATCACATTGAGGGCATTCAAGCCAAATGTAATAAATATGTAAAATGTCTCTATCCCCTTATTAATAGAAAATCAAAACTTTGTCTTAAGAACAAGCTTTTGATATTCAAACAAATTTTCAGGCCAGCCATGTTGTATGCTGTACCAATATGGACTAGCTGTTGTAATACCAGGAAGAAAGCTCTGCAGAGAATTCAAAATAAAATTTTGAAAATGATTCTGAGGCTTCCTCCCTGGTATAGTACCAATGAGTTACATAGAATATCCAATGTTGAAACATTGGAACAAATGTCAAATAAAATAATAAATAATTTCAGGCAAAAATCGTTACAATCTTCTATTGCCACGATTAATGCGTTATATGTTTAGGTTAAGTTAGGTTAAGTATATTTAAAGCGTTTTTTTTTCTCTTATAAGCAGGTGAAATCAACTCACCTGTAAAAAATCTGAACTGCTACGGCAAATGAAATGTTACATGTTGTTAACAATATGTTAATAAAATCTTAAATTTGTTTTACCAAATTAGGATGATAGTGTTGTCTTATAACACAGAACACCTAGATATAAGAAATGAATGTAATGTTTGGAATGATACTAATAAAGATAGTAAAAAAAAAAAATAAAAAAAAAAAAATAAAAAAAAAAGTGTGAATCAGGCTTAAATTTTTAACGATTGGTCACTACCAACGAGTGACCAATGAGTTGAATTTTCATCACAAACGGTTGTCCTTGTTGAACTAAAACCGTTTTTAATCAATATTAGGGCATAAGAAAACCATTGAAGGCAGAAAACAATTTTGGTCATGATTTACTAAAATTTCTCTTGTGTGGGGCGTTTCAATCTGAAAACAAAAATCAATGGATAAATGGCATTGCAACTGATGTTTCTTCTCTGAAATCGATTGCCTTAAGAGGTTTTTGTACAACAAATTTGTTACAGATTTTAAACTCGGGGGTGTTGATCCTTAACTTTTCAATATTTTACTATAAGTATTTCTTCGAAATTGCTTTATATGCATTTCTTTCAAGCATTCTATTTGGAATTGATGGTCAAAATCGTAATTAACTTGGGAATAACACGTGATCTAAGTCTAAAAAAATGAATTAAAACTTTATTTCTTGAACTTTATACAAATCGCTAAACGGTTTGAACTAATTGATTAGATTGCATAATAAACGTACATCATTTTAACCCAAATTCGCATGGCAAGGAAACACGATCACCAGAAAGTATATAGACAAGCATCAATATAGTAATTTGAAATCAAAGTTGAACAAAGTGCCAATTATGTGCCAGATACTGCTGTGGTAAAAAATCCAATTGAAATCCAAATAATAAATTATGCATTTCAAGTTCCATTGCTTCGAGGCTCTCAAATAAACTAAATGATATTTTTTTAATTTAAAGAGCTCATAGAAACAGAAAAGTTGGTGACTTTCTGTAAGTTCTTCGAAAGCAATGGTTTACAGTTTGGACTTTTTGGTAGCAGTACTGGCGGCTAATTGTCAGGATGGATCGATGATTTCCGGTGGTTCGTTTGCAGCTGTGCGATTGGCGGAAATTGAATTGCTTTGTTCGTAGCGAATGTTCATCGTGTTGGAATTGCCTGGTTCCAGTACGTATCCAATGGATTTGTAGAACGGGATCAGCTTATCTTTGCAATCCAGAGACATCTTGTAGCATCCGAGACGTTGGGCAAGCAGTGAGACCGTAACCACGATGCTGTAAATAGTGAAATGAATAAATAGTGAAATGAAAAAAAAAAATGGATAGGCATATAGGAGATTAAACAAACTTTTTAAATGATAGATCTATTTATCAAACTTTACCAAAAATAAGAAAAAGTTTTGACTTACAGTTTTCCTAGCTGTTTTCCACGGTATGTGTCATCCACGACGACATCTTCGAGCCGGCCACGAACAGAACATCCATGAATGAATTTGTGCTCCAATACCAGCGTGGCGCTACCGATGATTTTATCGTAACGACTATCCACTATTACCGTCACGTAATAATCTCCACTTGCACGCATTTGAGCAAATCGATCTGTAACGAAAAAAAAAATAAAATCAATTGATAGACAAATCTACAAGAGTATGCTGATATTTTCTTCATGGAATCTCCCAAAAAATTTGTTTGATAAAATCTTGTTTTTATTGAATAACACATGGGCCCATTCACATATTTCATAACGCTGAAGGGGGTGTGTGGGTGTCTTTAAGGTGTTACAGGTCATACAAAATTCGGTAAATATTAAAAACTGACAAAATGTCTGACTGACGAAATTTCCATCGACCACTCATTTAGCGATCATTTTAAATTCGCTATGTTACAAACCTCACTAGCAGAGGCGCGCGCATCGTTTTGCTTCGTGTTTGACGTTTCACTCTACCGACATCTGAAGGTCTTTTCGCACGAAACAGTATTTCCACAGAGAACAGACGTTCATCTTTACTCGTCCGCGTGTGTAAATCATTGTATTGGTCATTCTAAAGTATGTCGTTATGCTTCTGTTACGCGGCGCTGTCCTCAGATTGAGTAGGCTACGAAATTGCCGCTTTTTACACTTCAGCGCTAGTGTTGGTATCGAAAATTGCCACTTGTCGCTAGCGCTGCTGATGGTTGATTCGAACCTTTACACATGGTATTGATGAAATTTCGTTCGAGCCTCCATGCCTGTTCTCTGTGGTTTTTCCTGCAACATGCAGCGTTGGGAAACTCGTGCTCGCGAGTTAAAAATTACTCACTCTCTTACTCGTTTGCGAGTAATACTCTCGCTGTGAGTTACTCATTCCTTACTCTTACTCACGCGAGAGTATGACGTCATAACTCACTGCGAGTATTACTCACGTAAAGAGTAATACTCGCAGTGAGTATGACGTCATTACTCTCGGGTGAGTGAGTAAGTTACTCTTTGTGAGTATGGTGAGTAACCAAATCCCGAAGCAAAATTAAATTGTACTTTAGTATGTTTTGTTCTAGGTGAAAGACTTTAAATATAAATAATAATTCATGTATGTTTACAGCTGCTGTCGACTTCTGTATTGTGATATGCATTTTTTAGTATGGGTGTTTAAACATTACTGAATTTAGAGTAACTTTTTAAACATGGTTCAACAAGTAATAATGACGAAAGTATTTTTGTGTTCTAATATTTCCCACACCAATTTCGTTCGTATAGCGACATAAAACAATACTGAAACTTTTTTTACTGACAATAAAATTTTAATAGAAATATAAGTAAAAGTGTTATACATAAAGTTTGTCTACGATTGACATCTTGCCCATTTCATATGATGCTATTTGAAGATGCTTGACAAGTGTAATGCTCGATTGGCTGCTGATTTTAACGACTTTGACAATATGTGATACTTGGCTTCTTGTTAGTTTACTTTTCCTTTTGTCTGTTCTTTGTGTTGCCAGAAAACTGGTGCGCATAATTAAAAATTGAAAAGGAGAGCGAAAAAGGCTAAGCACAGAAGAAATGATTGCTGATATTGCCGTACAAATCATTACTGGAAACGCTGTTCGGCGAACCAATCTGAGGTTGATTCGTTTTGGCACGAAATACAGATACATATTGTCTTGTCTCTGTCTCAGGTTTTAATTATTGCGGTTGTGCTATGATCCTTTTGTTTTAGTATACTTGTACGTAATACCGCTTATTTAAGTAATTCTCAATACGGAGAAAAAAAAACCTTAAGTTTTGAGTTCAATTTAATTTAAAATGATTATTTTACCTAATAAATAGATGCTGAGATAACTTTGCTATGCGTGTTATGAATTCTTGAGACATGATCCAAACTAGGGTCGTAGGTTCATGCACCATAGAGATGATCATCTAATTTTCATCAAAATGAAAGGTTGTGCGACGAAACCCAATACAAGCCAAAACGAAGTTAAACAATATTGAGTACGATGCGAACAATACCAAGCTGAACCAGCACATCAAGTGTGTAATTTTAAAACATTCTGAAGAACTGTTTCTGGGCTGATTATATCTACTTTTTCACTAAGTATATGACACACAAAGAAGCTTCGTAATCCTAAGCATCTCTGTTCGTGGTAAAATTAAAGAAGTTGAAGCAGAAATCAGCAATAAAAACGATTTTCTAATACGTGTTTAAATTGCACATATGGTATGCATCAGTTAAAAGAAGTAAATTATACCTGACTAGTGTGTACTTTAGAACACCGGTTTATGGACACAAACTGACAATTATATATATTTTTTAAATTTAATCTTTTAGCTGCTTAATCTTTTGGAGTATTTAGTGAGTAGAGAATCTATGAGATGAATTCACAATAAAAAGTAGGGTGCTCATATCACCCCATCGATGAAAAAATCAGCTCGAAAAATGACAAGTTGAATCATTCTTCATTCGTGAAATTTATAAGGTAACGGATGCCATGCGGATCTAATGTACTGATCTAAAATTATAAATAGTTTAAACAATTAAATTTCCATCTTTTCATTTGAATAAGGCCGCAACAAGAACACCTTACTCATTACCTATCATTAATATGAGCCATACGCAAGCTTTTAGAACATTTACAACACTTGAAGTGAGTAAAATTACTCACGAGTGAGTTAGCGCTAGTCAAAAACTCACTCACGAGTATGAGTTGTACAGCTTGAACTCACGCCTGAGTATACTCACGCGAGAGTTCAAGCTGTACAACTCATACTCGCGAGTGAGTTTGCAGTTTTCAGTGAGTACTCACGAGTTTCCCAACACTGGCAACATGATCACCAGATGATAATGGTTTAAACTGGGCGATGGATTTTGATTAAATTTGTTACGTCTGTTTGTCTGTGCCTAAGCGCTTGGTACTAAAATTTGGACAGGGTTCTATGACCCTGTTGATAAAAAAGCTCTGATTTTTTAATGAAAAAAAAAAAACTTGTTTTATTGAATTTGATGCAAACATTACATTACAAACGTAAACTGTATTTATAATGGTCTATTTTTCGAATTTCGTCATTTGTTTCAAATACAAATTGTACATAATTTGAGATTTGTTTCGTTGTTTCTATTCTCTCTGCTCTAATAAGTAAATCTTATGTAGAATAACTACATATTTCATAGTTTTTGTCTCGTAATTTGTGTCTATATATTCATCACAATTTTGCTAAGTAACGTGTACTGCCATAATAATCTGATTTTCGAACATTTGTGTTCTGAAATCTAACTAACAACATAACAACCTGGACAATCTCCGTATGAGACTCTTTTTTGTAATTATCTCGTAGCAATCTTTTCGTGGATAATTAGATAGTAGACTGACTTTTGGCCAGAGCTTAAGTTTTGTCATTGATATTCTTGAAAATATTTAACCAACATTGATTTGAATGCTCTTCAATTACCTTTGCTATCGGAAGAAAATCAAGCATTTTCTTATAAATTTCAGACGAAATTAAGAAATACGCTCGGCAGGTCTTATTTTCCGAAGTTCCAAAATAGCTTTATAAGAAATTCTTTCTGAAATAGATACCTTCCTGAATCCCAACTGTAATTGCGTCCAAAGGAATGCCACTAACTTTGCAAGATATATTGGAAGCAAAGTCGCATAGAAATTTCTCCAGATGAGCTACCCCTTGTGCATTCAGATATACAGTAAAAAACTTCGATCATTCCGACAGGAATCTTGCAAAACAAAAATATCGAATTTTTGCGCCAACAAATTCCGCCAAACATTATTGCACCAAAAGTTTGCTAGAAAAATCTCTATAACGTTTAAAGGTGTTCATTTTTGTTTCATCAAATCGTCTTCGTGGAGATGATTTTTTTCAAGATTTGTTCTAAGTGTTACGTCTATTTGTCTGTGATGAATCTCCTATTAGAATACTTATTTACTAAAGGAATCTCTAAATCTGAAAGCTATTTCAAGTAGAATTTGTCGATAAATTGGTTCATCTCATCCTCATAGTATTAAAAGAATAATCTTGGGACGCGATGCAATAGTGATATCCAGGCGTATTTCAAGAAGAGTGTTTGGAAAGACAACTAGAAAAAATCATAAAAAGGAAAGAATAATTTATAGATAATGCTCTCGAGATAATTTTGGAGATATTAAATAATACACATTGGACAAAACTTCTAGTAGAAAGTGTATAAATTGCAAACTCTATGTGATTTCTAAAAAATCCTACACACTTAAATTATTTCACCAACTTTAGCAAAACGAATCGCCGAGAACCCAACAATTGAGAACTCGATAATTTTCAATACCGAATCTCGGTACTTGTTTTACCGAGATTGGGGCAATCTAATTTTTTTAACGAGAACCCGGTGAAAGTTACCGAGATTCAGTAAACGTTTACTTAGATCTCGGTAAGAAATTTACCGAGATTCGGTAAATATTTACCGAGATATCAGCTATTGGATTCTTGGCGAAACCGTTTACCGATGTCGATTCCCGAATTTGTGTGTAGAAAATAAAAGCCTGTGTTAATCTAAAACATGTTCAAGTGGATTCCTAGATTAATAATAAAATAATTAGGGTGTATGTTATGTAATGCAAGTATCCTGAAAAAGATTGTTTTTTAGAAAAAAAAAATGTAATTCAAAAGTAAAAACAAAAAAAAAGATCTTAGAACGAACTTTTGGAAGAAATGGAATACTGGAATATTGTAGGACTTAATCCATTTAGGGTTTTTTTAATAGAACTACATTTAAAAATAACGGAATTATGGCGCTCGTGTTCTGAAAGTACCATTGATTCCATTCATGGAAATTCTTTTACCATACTTTTGAAGTAATGCTTGAAAGAAGGTTTTGATTTAAAATTGATCTTTAATCGACTAACATTTGATGTGCAATAGCGGCAATAGCTGAACTGATGTACATTTCAAGCGGTTAATATAAGACTTTTCAAACATATAACTCACTCAGATATTGCGCCAACGACACATCGCCTACTGAGGTTAGCTGGGACAAGATCTGCAGGAAACCGCGGTGGAAGTCTCCGCTCTGCAATGGCCGCACCTTCATCCATGGTTCACCGGGATTAGCGGCCGAAATCGGCGGACTAAACTTCGCAGGTGACCGCGAAAAGTCCAAGTCCAGCAGTAACGACCGGTCGTAAAGCGACAGTTCTTGCTATTGGAAAAAGGAAAAAAGCACATAGTTATGATTTTTGCTGTGACCTTGAAAGTTTACCCGGCTGTTAAGCGAGCATTAACTCAATGTTGTAAGCTTGTAAGCTCTATATAACCGTGCAAAAAGCCACGGTGCTCCCCAGACCGTTGTTATCAGAAACAAATCTGTGCTCACCAGTCGTTTGCTATGGCTAAGTTGCATGTCTGGCCAAAATTCTAAAAACAATCGTCGGGCTCGTTTGGAGGTTACGCCTTTTTGATGATATGAGTACAGACAAACTGACGTAACATTTAATACAATTTTCTTTAAAATCCGTCGCCCAGTTCACACTATCATCGTTCGCGTACTGTACCTGTGAAGTTAAGCTGGACCCGTTGGCGAAAGCTAGCGGTGGTAATCCTTCTTGGACACCGTCTTGGGAAAAAAACCTATTCACGTCTTCTTTCGTTTATCCCACTTCCAAAAAAGTGGGATTTAAAACTGTCACTAAACGTGGCAAGAATGAAAGAAAGGACGTTTCTCCGGAATGCCAACTTTCTTCCAAGGGTGAAAAGGATAATGTTGATAATTGCATCGAAATGAGCAATCAATCAGTTCGATGCTCTAGACAAATTTTCCGAACACCAAATCGAAGCAGTCTCTAGCCCAGGCTCTTTGATTCAAGTGAGGAAGCAAAGAGTGCCGTCTATCATGGTCAGTTGTTCCGAATTTGGGGGATTTAGGCAGGAGATCAAGAACTTCATTAGGGGAATCAAGGTCTCCTTCCAAATCACAAAGAAAGGAGACTGTCGCGTTTTGCCGGAAACTCTTAAAGATCGCGATCTTCTTCTCAAACATCTTTAAGCGAAGAAGCACAAATTCTTTACTTATGTCGACAAAACTGAACGTTTGTTCAAAGTCGTCTTGAAAGGTCCCTCAAGTGACTATAAGTCACCTGAAGAGATCAAAAATGGAATAAATGATTTACTTGGATTTTCCTCAGTCCAAGTAATCATTATGAAAAAATCCCAATCTGGCATTGTTCGGAAAGGGCTTTCTCAAGAATACTATTTAGTTCACTTTAACAAAAAAGATCATGACCCCACAGTTATAGTTCAAATAGTGTGGAGTCCAACCTATAAAATTCAATAAAACAACATGGAAAACGTAAAATGGTAATTTAAAAGCACGAATCGAATCGTTTCAAATTAGAACTTCGGTTAGTAAACAATTTTGAGTATAATGTTTACATAGGATTGCATAAAAATTAAAAATTGTATCGGTTTCTGAAAACCATATTATGGATCAACGTTCATATTATGGATCAAATTGTGACATATTACGGATCAGTGCGCAAAATCAAGAGATTTTCAACTCAATGCATATGTATTGCATGTTTTGACGAAAGTTAACAATGCGTCATATATTACTGCAAAAAATAGCAGTGTTCGAGCTGGAAACAAGGGTAAAATGCCTTTTGTTTGTGATGCTGCATTGTAATAACTGAGACATGTACTGTTTTCGCTCAACACCAATTTTTTCACCCATTTTTGTCGGCTAAAAAATGAAATTTACAAACCTTGATGTTTTATTAGTTTTATCCTTAGTGCTATTGTCTGAAAATGTCGAATCCAATGCTTAAAATGGCAGAAATCTAGATTCTCTGGAAGTGATCCATAACCGTGGTAAACAATCATTTCCTGATCCATATTATGGATCACTAGTTAGAAGTGCTAATATTCGATATTTAGAATCAACAATCGAGAAAAATGTTTTCCAAAGATGGATTCATACTCAATCGAAACGAATGAGTATAAATTTGAATTTTACATTTGAATTTTACCACCTGTGCACAGCTGTGGGAGCTTATGAATGCTGACGGCACTTCTTACAGAAAACGAACATATAATGATAGCTGTGTGGTACCAACTAAACATTTGTCAAATACTCCGCTATTTAGCGGTTGAACGTTGTGCTTAACACTACAAATGGTAGAAGACAAATAGTATAACATGGGAAAAATATATTTTACGTGAACTTTTATGTTTTGAGCGAGTTATCCGATGTTGAACGCCAAAGTGATCCGTCACTGTGGGTGATCCGTAACTGTGTGGGCATGGTATTAAAGCTTTAGAAAAAGCTAGACTTATGTTTGATGTCCGTGTGACATGGGAACATTTCCAGAAACCTGGAGGAAATTACCAGAACCCCACTCAGTGTTGTCTGTGCCAAAAGTGGGGTCATGGTACAAAATATTGCCGCATGGATGCTAAATGCATGATTTGCGGAGGTTTTTCTCACGCTAAGGACGTCTGTCCAGCGAAGGAAGATACCGATAAGTTCATATGCGCCAATTGCGGGGGCAATCATAAGTCAAATTTTTGGGCGAATGTATCTACCCACGGAAAATCCTTTGCCGATATCGTAGCAGGTAACTCCTCTCCTATTCGTTCTATGAGTACCCATTCTACTTGTTTCAAATCAAATGGAAAAAAAACCCTACCGCCACAGGTAACTCCTACTCCGCCTCATCGTATATCGAAAATTCTAATGGAAAATCATCAAATGTACCCACTTTAAATAATATGTCTGCCTCTGATTTTAATTTTCTAACTGAATAATTGAATCTAATGATTGATGCAATGTTCAAAGCCACCACTATGACTGAAGCAGTCCAAGTCGGTGTAAAATTTGCTAATCAAATTGTTATTGGATTACGTTTTTCTAATGGATCTAAATAATAATTTAAATATTTTAAATTGGAATGCTCGTTCTTTGAATGGTAAAGAGGACGAGCTGTTTAATTTTCTTACAGCTAATAACGTGCATATAGCAGTTATTACTGAAACATATTAAAAACCTGGATCCAAACTAAAAAACGATCCTATCTTTTTTGTTTATCGTAATGATCGACTTGATGGAACATGTGTGGGAGTTGCAATCATCATTCATAGGCGTATAAAACATCAACTGTTTTCGTCATTTGAAACTAAAGTTTTTGAAACTTTAGGTGTTTCTGTTGAAACACAGTCTGGTAAATATACTTTCATAGCTGCCTATTTGCCTTTTCAATGCTCTGGACAGCAAGTTAATTTGCTCCAAACTGACTTGCAAAAATTTACTCATGCTGATTTTGATTCTGATCATGTCATATATAAAACATATATTGACTCTAATCTTGGTGTTATCATTTCTTTACAAACAAAACTTGATATTGACAATGCTCTTGAAACCTTAACAAATTCCATTGTTGAAGCCAGGAGCATTGCAATTCCAAAATGTGCAGTAAAATTCGAATCCGTGATTATAAACGATGATCTTAAACTCTTGATCCGTCTTAAAAACGTGAGGAGAAGGCAATTTCAACGCACTCGCGATCCTGCTATGTAAATTATATGGCAAGATTTGCAGAAAGAAATCAAGAAACGTTTTTCAAATTTAAAAAATAAAAATTTCGAAAATAAAATTTCTCTATTGAACCCTGGCTCTAAGCCCTTTTAGAAATTTTGAAAAAAACTTCAGAAGCTAATACCGGCATTGAAAGAGGAAACAAATTATTACTAACTAATTGTGAAAAAGCTTAAAAACTTGCTATGCAGTTTGAAAGCGCGCACAATTTTAATTTAGAACTTACTAGTCCAATTGAAAATCATACTCAGGGCTTCGAAATATTCTCAATCAAATCAAGAGAACGTTTTCGAAAATGCCTGGGAGACTGATTTGGAAGAAGTGAGAACTTTTATTAAAAAAATCAAAAATATGAAAGCTCCTGGCGATAATGGAATTGTCTACATCCTCATCAAGAAACTTCCAGAAAGTAGCTTATCATTCTTAGTTTATATATCTAACAAATGTTTTCAATTAGCATATTTTCCTGACAAATGGAAAAAAATCCTAAGGTTGTACCAATTTTAAAACCAGACAAAAATCCTGCAGAAGCTTCTAGTTATCATCCAATGCTCTTCTAGACATAAAAAAAGCATATAAACACTGATACTGATTATAATCTATGCCCAGGGAAGTCAAGAAAATTTCCATTGGACCGACCGGGAATCGAACCCAGACACCTTCAGCATGGCTTTGCTTTGTAGCTGCGGACTCTAACCTCTCGGCTAAGAAGGCCCTTGTAACTCTATTTGATAGATATTCTCCGTTCAATCCAACGCTGATTCGTATCTGTGTGCGTTTTATAACTGTTGAGCGACTGTACCTTCAAAACGGGCTCCGAGATATTTTTTCGGACATGCAAGTAAGCCATAGAAAACGACTGGTGAGTGTAGATTTGACGGAGTTTTTTTACTGATAAAATCGGTCTGGGGAGCACCGTGAAAAGGTGTATACACTTCCGCATTTGCCGGTTCGATTGTAATTCAAAGCACCAACGCGTCGACCACTCTCTTTTGGTGCGACTTTTGTAATTACCACAACAAATCCATGGCATTATCAATATACCAGTTTGCCAATTAGGTACTGGTGGACATGCAACCAGTTTTCGACAATGTGCATGAATGACCGGTTTCACATCGTAGGGGTGTGAAATTGGAGCGTAAAAAGTGTCTTGTTTCGGATGGATGCCACGTTTGCAGCCGCCACCACTTGATAAATCCTAAAACAAACTTAGAATCTTCACGGTCACCGATGCCAGTAACTTACCTCGGGATGTGAGGCACCCATCCTTGCGAATACCCCAGCCACGAGTGACGAGAAGTAGATTAAATCAATCAACGTCGAGCACTGCAACTATAACAACTCGTATTAGCAAATGAAAGGGTGTTCTTGATTGAAGGTGACTTAGTGACTGAATGGCGCTTAACTTCAGACACTTCAGTCTGATCACCACATAATAAAAGTAAAAGAAACCGCTTACTATCACTGTTGTAGATGGCAATAGTCACTTTTTACGATGTACAATAAATAAATGCGTGTTTAATAACAATTTTATCTATTATGTATTGGACAGCTTCAAAGACTGTCAGGCTGGCGTGCCAGCCAGTGAGTGACTGAGGCGTGCCAGCGTGGAGGAATGTACACCTGTGCTCGGAACAGCATAAGATCCGATAAGGATAGAAATAGGCCAGGAGAAGTGGATGAACTTGTCATTCATTTTTCTGTCAAATCTCATACAAAATCTACTTTTTCTTTGACAGAAATTCACTCTAGGTGAACCACTTCCCCTGGCCTATGAGAGAATTCAATCGTACAGGCGAAAGTGAATGTTGAGTTCGACGAATACTTAGAGCAGACAGAATCAGGAACAAAATACGACCACTCATTTAAGGTGAAATATCTCGGAATCTAAAGATGGCCGGCACAATGGCCGACTTCTACCCCTACTCACGTTTTTAAAGGCACAAAACTGGCGAAATAGTTGGCAAACGTTCCTGATCTTCTTATTTTAAGCTTTCTGCTAGTGCCCAAAGCCAAAATAAAAAAGTGCACTGTTGTGGGATGCTTGTTCGCGAGATTTGTGCCTTTGAAGTTTTAGTGCAATCTTAGAAGTTGATTCCAAACTGTTTCACCTTAAGACTGAACGAACAGTATTCATTCGTTTAAGATAGGGGAATTGGATGAAACTATTTGCCGGTGAATCCAAATGTATACCATATATTTATGTAAATATTAAACGCAATGGACCGATGCAAGTGTTCATGAATTTGACGTTTGAGCGGTGCCAAATTCATTCGTTTCCATGGTCACATAAATAACACGGCACCGCTCAAACGTCAACGAGTGAACTCGTGCATTGGTCCATTGTAAATTAATAAATCCTACATGAGTCGATATTGAGGAGACCATATGATATATGATATCATAGGATATACGAGTAATTGATAAGAAGTGCTTTGGATACCTGTTTTATGGGATCATTATACATATGAAGTAGCCGTGATCATTTATTTTTAATATTATTTCTTGAGACTACATCAAGTTATGGACCAATGACTTTCGAACGGTTAACTGTAGTTTTCGTGAGGAAGGACAATCAACTCTCTGTAACTTGAGACTAAAGGGACTAACGAGTTATGAAGATATCGTTTTATAAAATACATTATTAGTTCAACTTTTGTGCAACTAATGGCGTAAATAAGAGATGGACAGGGGAGGACTAAGCCATCCCCCTCTCCCCAACCGTGAAACATGTACTTGGCCTCCCAAAACTTTTTCGAAAAAAAAATGACGAAATTTCTTAAACTGCATGTTTAATATAACAGCCATTGCATGAAAAACCGATCTAGTGGGTCACCGAATTCCGTGAAAATTGTGTTCACGTTAATATTTTGTTCCTTATCTGAAATTAGGATACACGTGTTTTTGGATTTTTTATAAGGGTGACCATTTCCGAAATAGGGTGACCAGAAAATTCGCGATTTTGCTTAATTTTTATTCTAAAAAAAATCATAACTTTTGAACCGTTCGACCGATTTTCAATCTTTTTGAACGAAATGAAAGCTAAAGATTTTGACTTTTCAGGAAAAATATAAAATTTCACAAAAATTGTTTTTTCACATGAAAAAATATCATAAATTTCCGGTTTTTCATGTATTGATATTTAAAAAAATAAAAAATCTGGTGTGGTGAAACCTACAGTGTGTGCCGATGAAAAAAGACTGATTTTTGATTTTCAAAACAATATATCTCTAAAACTAAAAAACATACATCGCTGAAAATTCGACAGTAAACGTAAAATTTTCTGAACTTTCAAGAAAAAATGAGAACAGCAATAGCCTTTGGTCCCGAGGCCTTCAAAACACGAAAACAACGGAAATAAACGATTATTTTTTCATGTGAAAAAACAGTTTTTGTGAAATTTTATATTGTTCCTGAAAAGTCAAAATCTTTAGCTTTCATTTCGTCCAAAAAGATTGAAAATCGGTCGAACGGTTCAAAAGTTATGATTTTTCTTAAAATAAAAATTAAGCAAAATTGCGATTTTTCTGGTCACCCTATTTCGGAAATGGTCACTCTAATAAAAAAACCCAGAAACACGTCATTTCAGATACGGAACAAAATAACAAATTTTCACGGAATTCGGTGACCCACTAGATCGGTTTTTCATGAAATGGCTGATAAATTTACAAAATTTCTGAATGATCATTGTTTGAAAGCAATTCCAATGTGTAGGTTAATGGTTACTAGTTATGGCCATAGTCATTCCCTTTTTGGCCGAATGTACAATTTCACATTTTGAATCGTTTTGCATGTTTTAACAATCATATCGAACTACTAAAATGTACGGAACAATTCAAAATTGTATAACAATTCAATTTTTACATATGGCGAAATAGGGAACCACTATAGCTCTAACTGGTACACCTATCCTATATAGTTTCAAAATATCTCAAACTGCCAAAACCCTTTTTGTCCTTTATGTTCCCGATGTTGAAATTCATCGTAGCACGTTTTAAATTTAATTTAAAAACTAAAGTATCATCAGCTTTTATGATTTCACATTTTCAAACATGTTTTGAGATTTAGGGATCAATGATTACTATTTTAGACAAAACATTCCGTTTCACGGTTCAACTGAATGCCACCGCAGTTGTCACATCACATATTTCCATTGAAAGTACTCTTTCTACCAGTACTCTTTAAAGATACTTTGGATACCACCCTGAGGACTATTGTTTGTTATCCTTATGTGTACATTTGTCAACTTTTCGAAACAATGATTTCAATGATTAAGGATGGCATTACCGAGGATTCATGTCTCACATATGTTCTACAAACGATATGACGCTAGCAGGTCTTGTAGGTTTTTTGCCACATGATCACCGACGACCTATAAGGGGACACTATCAGCTCGGTTTGGTTACGACCTTAGAGGCGTTCAGGCATAATCCAACGAACGTAGCGTTATACCAAAGTCCGGTCGAACTAGTATTGAGCCATAGGTTCGAAGCTGTGCTTAATTCTATTAATGTCACTTTAACCTGTTCGAAGCTGTGCTTAATTCTATTAATGTTACTTTAACCTGATTGCCGTAGCAAGGGAAGGTCATTCGTGACAGCACAATTTGGGTAACACACCGACAGTAGATAGACTTTGGGCGCGGTGGGCCTGATCATGGGCCTCATAGTTTGATGACGAGTTGCACCGACGCCCCCGCGCATCCTCTCCTCTTAACCTCTTGTACCTATTAAACCTCTTGTAACTTTTTATACTCTAACTATTCCTATGCCTTTAATGCATCATGATTTCAATATTCTTCCTGGACCGGCAAGCTGGGTTTCCACTTCCAAAGGGCCGAAAAGACTGGGCAAGTCGGCGATCTTTTTCTGATAGAATGACCCGTCGAGCTTAGAGAACTTATGACATAACCCAATTGTCATTTTCTTTCAAGTTCAACTTCAAATGCTAGGAGTTACCAACCTCCTAGCTAGGCATTGCCATTAGCAAGCCTTGTCGTGCACAGCAGCTCAACTAACTGTGGCATCGACACCTCAACGTACCGCTTAATTGGAGCACCACCTCCAAATAGGTATTGCCGTGTACAATACCTGTCGAGTATGGCATCTCACGTGCCATATCATCGACCCCTCTTTCGACCTCGTTTTTGGAGCACCACCTCCAAATAGATATTGCCGTGTACAATACCTGTCGAGTATGGCAACTCACGTGCCATATCATCGACCCCTCTTTTTCGACCTCGTTTTTGGAGCACCACCTCCAAAATTAGTATTGAAGCTCACAATACTTTATCGAGCACGCCGGCTCGATACCTAACCTCTAATAATACCGCTAGCTTGGAGAGCCAACCTCCAAGCAAGGTGCTACCACCTGAAGCACCATGTCGAGTACGGCAACTCACGTGCCGTAGCATCGATCCTCACTAACAAACCGCCCTCAAATAGCGTCGTAGTAACCGAGAGCTCTGATGAGCTTGATCACTGACGCTTCAGTACTGCGATCATTGAATAGCACTTCTCGCACTGATCCAACGACGCCGCACTCTGCCAGTCAGTACGCAGTATCGCCCCTGAACCTCGGTCCATGAGTAAGTCGAGTATGTCCGATCCTCAGCCGAGTCAGAATTTTCTGATCTCGAGGATTAGGATTGTCTCGCCACTCTTCTGATGTATTCTTGATTCTGCGCAGGAAGGCCTCTCGGTTGTTAAACCACTCGGCGTTCCATACGCTTCGAGACGTTTGCTTCACCCAGCGGGTAGCGTCACAGTATGGCACGGCAAATACCTCCTGTTGAGCACGACGACCCTGGTTTGCTAGTTTATCAGCAGCCTCATTGCCTGGGATACCCGTATGGCCTGGTACCCAGACGAAGGTTATGTTCGTGAACCGTTGTACTTCTATCAACCACGTATGATCACTCCGCCCATGCTCAATGGCAGAGAGACAGCTTGCGGAATCAGAGAAGATGACGGTCTGAACCCCGTTAGCGAGCTTACAAGCCTGCAACAGGGCGTAGGCCTCAGCTGAGAAGATACCACAGAGACCGGGTAGCCGGCCGCAGTGGCTTACGGCACTTCCAGACACACCATAACCGACCTCGTCAAGAATCAACGAACCATCAGTGAAGAGGAAGGGTCTTCCGCTATACTGGGCCGCAACTTCTCCATATGCAGCCTTAGCTACATTAGGATTGGCTTTGGCACCGCACCGCTCCTTCACACTCCAGTCGACCTTCGGAGCCGACTCGTCCCAGGCCCTTTGCCACAATCGAGGCTTTGTGCACAAAGTGGGTAAGTCGGTATCCGTTAGCCTGTGCCACCAGGCAGAGGCCCTTTGAACCAAGGGCCCTCCGTCAGGAGGGTTACCCCTCTCGAGAGCCCGTAAGGCCTTGGTCGCCAGGTCCTCAGTCACCACGTGGATCAATGGCAACTTTCCGCACTCCACCAGTAGTGAAACCACCGGTGAAGATTTAAATGCGCCTGAGCAAATCCTGTAGGCCTCATTGTACTGAGGGGCTAGAATTGTGAGGATTGACGAGTCCCCTCTGCTCCAGAGTTCCGAACCATATAGTATGCTTGGGACAACTAGTGCCCTAGCAACCTTAGTCAAAGTGCAGCGGGAGGCCTCTGATGAACGACCACTAAGGGTCCGGAGAATGTTCAACTTGGCGTTGACAGACTCCTTAACTGCCTTGGCGTGCTTAACAAACGTAAGATTATTATCAATAGTCACGCCCAGCAGTTTCATCTCGCGCACTGCCTTGACTACCTGCTCGCCGATGCTAACGTGGTTCCTCTCGTACTGCACAGCATTTCCGTTAAAATAGCGTTCTGTTTCGTTCGCACACCAGTAGGGTAAAACTAACCTGTCTCACGACGGTCTAAACCCAGCTCACGTTCCCTTGAAAAGGTGAACAATCCTACGCATTGTGAATTTTGCTTCACAATGATAGGAAGAGCCGACATCGAAGGATCAAAAAGCCACGTCGCTATGAACGCTTGGCGGCCACAAGCTAGTTATCCCTGTGGTAACTTTTCTGACACCTCTTGCTAAAAGCTCTTTAAACCAAAAGGATCGTGAGGCCTAGCTTTCGCTGTCTCAATATGTACTGAACATCGAGATCAAGCCAGCTTTTGTCCTTATGCTCAGCGTGTGGTTTCTGTCCACACTGAGCTGACCTTTGGACACCTCCGTTATTGTTTAGGAGATGTACTACTTACTTTGAAAAATCATAACTCAAGAACGAAGCATCGTAGAAACAATTTTTTTTTATGAAAATGAAAGCAAATTTTCTCAGGAATAAAAAAAATGTTAACTGGAAAAAGTTTTCCACAAAAATTTCTACCGTTGAGAAAATTCGTAAAGAAAAGCCGAAAAAACTATGCTCCAACTCGTGGAAAATTTTCAAAAAAATATTTTTGAGAAGATAATTTTATAAGCTTTAATCGCTGAAATTTTTGAAATGTACTTTTTTTTCGTTTTTGAGTTATGGCCAATTTTGTGGAAAATGACCATATAAGCCTTTTCTTTGAAAACCCTTATTTCAGTCGAAGCATCGGAAAAACAAAGATTTTTTTTATCAAAGCAATTGCAAATTTTCTAAAACAACTGAAAATAAGATATGGGATTGGTTTTTATGAAGTATAAGTCGGAATGGATGATATTTTTCATGGAAAATTACACCGCTAAGAAAAACTGAAAAAAACTGTTTCTGCCTCAATTTTTCATTACACTGAAAAGGGATTCTTTCTTTTCTATGGAACAAATAGGATTAAGGTACCGTGGGGCAAGTGGGTAATGGATTTTGCATAGTTGGGATTCTTCAAATTCTAGAGACCTTAAATTAAAACATATGAGGTCGTGTATATTTTTTAGCTTCACTCCCACCAAATATAAGCAGTATACTGAAATTGATTTTTATGTAAAATTGAAGAAAAAAGTACAGACAAAGTTTTTGAAAATAGTCTCCTTACTTTTCACTTGCCCCACAGGTGGGGCAAGTGAAAAGTTTATCGTTTTGAACAATAAATCCAAAAACTAACAGTTACATTCACGATTTCTATTACCTTTAACATTTGTTAAGGCGTCTCAATGAACAATAACATAAGTAACATGTATACAAAGAAAATTTTATCTTGTTACTTGAATTTTCTTCTGTTCAGTTATGTTTGTTGAAATGATTCGACAACGTTATAACTGCAACATTCCCAACATTAGTTTCTACATCATGGGACAGCAATTGCATTTCTGCTCTGTAGATTTTCCACCGCTCGTTATTTGTTTTTAAGAAAGTCGGATATGACGTAGGATAACTCTTCAAAAGAAATCAAACGGAATCCTTCAATAAAGTATTTTAGAAACTTTTTTATGTGGATACACCTATACCCCATTTTCATGTTTTGAACTAGCTTTACATAGACATTCCACGAGATTTCCGTGCGTTGTCTTATATTGAAACTTTCCAATCAACGTCTTTCTTTTAATCGGCTGTCCGAAGTGAAAATATTATTACCGTAATATTTGGCAACCTTATTTTTAGAGAAGTTCCATGATTTGGCCATGATAATAGCTTTTAACGCTTTTAGTATAGTGTTTCTTGAATTATAAGCACGTTCTGTTAGTCTATGATAATTGCGAACCTTGTGTACTTATAGCTACCTAGAGAGAAAACACAAATTCAATCTCTAATGAGAAACTTTTCACTTGCCCCAGGTGATTGGAAAATTGACGGTGTTTCAATTTAGTTATTTTTAGGTCTATGTAGAATTAATTCTAAAACTTTTTTCATTGCAGTTTAAAACTGTCAGAGGGGACAACTTAGAAGTGGTGCAGAATAGTTTTTTCCGCAACTTTTTTCTACTGAAAATATTAAAATAAGATTGCACGCCGCCAACTTGTTACGGAGTACCAGTTAACAGGTTAACAATCTTTTGCTCTATTATGCAATAATGGTTGAAAAATCTCAGGAATCTCTTACCTACCGTAATGTTCTGAATGGCTTCAACGGATTACACATGATTTTGAAACGTTAATTCACATATTCAGTAAAATATACACATTATTTTCACTTACCCCATTTACCCACATGCCCCGCGGTACCTTATTATTTTTTTTAATTTTATTTATTCAATTATTCAGTATATAACTTACATTTTCATCTTAATACTATCTATTTTTCAACCGGGAAGATTGTCTTTGGTTGCTAACACCAGAAGATTTTCGTTTTTATGTATTGTTAAGAACAAAGCATGCTGCATTTTCTTGGTTTTTATGTGCATCTGAGAATTCACTAGCAAAAATGCTTCGTTCGTCTTTTGGTATAAATGAATGATATTTTTTTGTTCCAGGAATTGGAACAAGGTTAGAAAATCTTTCCTGGAGAAATTTTTCAGCCTCTGTATAGTCATTTTCAGTTGCATAGATAAATTCCCAATCTTTTTTAAATTGGTCTCACCTTTTGCGACACAGCCATTGGCGTAAATAGGGAGGGGCCAGGTGGGGCCTGGCCCCCCCGAAACGTGGACTTGGTCCCCCTTAAAAATTTTGAAAAATAGATGATGAGATAATTCAACTGCATGTTGAATACAAATTTTAAAAATTTCTGGGTGATCCCTTTTTTGTTATATATGTTCCGAAACAGGTTTTACAATTGGCTGAACTCGCTTGATCCGTTTGTAGTCCTATTGTTAATTAGAAAAAAAACGGACAGCTTAACTGTATGATTACCAATTTTATAACAAGCTTCGAGATTTTGGGATCAATTATTGTCCTGTAGTCAAAATTTTACGCTAATTTGCTGCTGAAAAGAAAAAGTAATCGCCTATCTTGATGATGTGTGAAATTAATTTTATACTTTTTATATCAACTCTGTCCAAATATTTGTTCAATCAAACTGTTTCATCATTCGGGGAAGATCCCATAGTGCGCGGACAGCACCCAATACCGGACAAAATCTAAATATTGAGAAATCGTGGTTTGATCAAGTTGGTGTATTAGAATAAGAGAAATCTATTATGGAGAGTAATGTTTACGTAGAACAACACATCCTTGACGTATCACCTTAAAATTTGAGCCTATTTACTAATTATTTTGAATACGACAAAATAGTTTGAAACACGCAAATATGATTGAATATAATCATTATTTAAAAGTATGAATGTATTTTATACCATATTTAAACTTAATGTGGACAAACTACAATTTTCGTCAAGCACCTCTTGTCCCCCTGTTTCAGACAGCTTGATTTGACATATGTTTGTAATTTTTGCACCTTGGTTTTTGTAAACTTTCTATACAAATTAGAAGAAAATTTACAGAAATAGAGCCATTTCCAGATTGTGTCTTGTATTGGGAGCACCCTTTTATGATTAGCCGATTTAGTACTATAATACATCGTCAAAATGTAAGAATTGATATTTATATTTTAAAATTTATTTTTGTACGCTACACAAATGATAAAATTTATCATGAATGGGTAACAAGATCTCATAATTCTACTATTTTTTTATTATAAATTTAGTGCATTAGGTGTCCGGTACCGGGGGATCTCTTCCTATAGATAGTTCCGATTTGTGTAAACGGTTTGTAATTCAAAAAATATGACGTTATTTGAGAAAAATAAATAAAACTTGCTTCTATCGACAATGAGACATCGACGATATATAGTTTCGTGAAGGTTTGGAATCATTTTGAAAACTATGTTTAAACACCAAAATTTTGGGTGAAAACTCTAACATTTCTCTATGTGATTTTAATGCACGTTGGAGAATGCCTTATGAGAGGAGAGGAGAATACTAAATACAAAGATGTTTTTCAAAGTCTCAATAGTTTTTGAAAAAATAAGACATGTTGAAAAGGAAAATAGTCTAAAATATTTCTAGGGAATTTGATTTCAATTTTGTTATTTTACCAAATCCGATGAAACTTGCGTAAAGTGAGCCTCATTCTACACCTATTCCAGTTTCCTGGTTAAAATCTGGTGGGCTTAGCTCATGTATTTCCTAGTAAATATATATTGATCAGTCGTACATTTTTGCTAGATCAAAACAGATTTCTTCTCAATTTTGTATAGTAGTTCAAATGTTAATATTTCATCAAAATAGTGTATTATTAAATTCACCAACAAGGTACCATCCGTTTTGCTTACTTTGAACCTGTAATCGTACGAATTTAAGGTTGACAGCTTTATTAGAAAAACACGTGAAACCCTTTAATTTGATGATAGCCACGCAGAGTTTAACTTCAACAGAAAAGGTATTATTCAATCTTATGTTAAAATTTCAGAAATTTCTAAATTTTTAAGTTTTTTCCGTTAAGAAGTTGAAACAAATAAGATTAATCCAGTAGTAAAACTATTGATAAACAATCAATTTACTAATGCAAATCAACTTTTTTAACTGATTTCGAAAAGTTCATTCTATTTGCAACATTGTTTGCTCAAACGCTTTTTTCCGTAGAGAAATTGTCGATCAAAGTCGTGGGGAGAAAGGCTTAAATCTCTAGTTAAAACACAATTATTGTGGGTGAACTTCAACTTATTTCACTTTTTGAGCCACATCATCTGATTATGTAAAAAACGTTATCTTGCCAAATAAATTAACCTTATTAGATTTTAGTGGTTTGTATTACACATAATTATCAAACAATTTGAGACACTTTCGAAATTATGGCCTACCTTTGTGTGATCGATCGACTGTTATCGATTTACAAATATTGTCTAAACAAGCATCGGAATTTTTGTAAACCTTAACAATCCAACATTTCCAATGCTAAGGGTCCGAGGCCCCCCCGAAGTCTGATGGCTATTTACGCCCATGGACACAGCCCAGTCGAAAAATTGTTTGGCGTTATTAATTTCTGCTGACTTTCTAATACTAGCATCTCTAGCCATTTGAAAATTTTTCACGAGTTGGAGCAGTTTTACCGGCTTTTCTTTACGAATTTTCTCAACGGTGAAACATTTTGTGGAAAACTTTTTCCAGTTAATATTTTTTTTTATTCCTGAGAAAATTTGCTTTCATTTTCATAAAAAAAACTTTGTTTCTATGATGCTTCGTTCTTGAGTTATGATTTTTCAAAGTAAGTAGTGTCAGGGGAAAACAAAAAAATCACAAATATATGTAAATAGAATCAAATTTATTAGAACAAAATGCAAATAATACAACAAATCGTCAATCATTACAACCAAGCTTTACATCGATTTCATTTGTGCCATAAGTTCGTCTAGGCTAACATCGTCGCTCACAGCAGTGGTAGATGTAGTTTCGGAATGTTTCGTAGATGCTGGTGGTTCGTAGGCCAGTTTCAAACCAGTTGAAATGGAATGGGTTGTTCCAGTACTTGGCTGAGAACCTTGCGTATCGTCTTCCGCAACAAGCTCGATACCGTAGAGGTTCTCCTCGTGAAGCGGTGTTTCCTCCTCAGGGACTTCTTCGACCCGTTCTTCCTTGGGGCGCGCTGCATAGTCCTTCTGCCGATCAATACAAAACCGGTCGTCGCAAGTTGGGTTCGGTTTCAGGCTCATTTTCGGGAAGAAATCAATCAGCGCGTTGTAACCCAGGTAATCGGACACGGTTCCGAAGTTTAATAAATACTTAAGGGTATTTTGGACCAGCATTCCCGCAACAATGCCCATCGTAGTTGGTAAACTGGCAGCGCAGACGCCTTCTCTTTTCAGAGTTTTTTCGTCGATATTTTCGGCTACTACGAGGGGAGGGGCACAAGCAAAACATGCAGTATCTCCAGGACGAATGAACTGAATGTGTCCGGATACGGCATTTTCAGACACTCCTGACTCAAACCAGTTGAGCGAAAGCTCATTGCATGCCGTATTGATGGCCATACGGGCTTCGAAATTATCCACACAGCTCAGTATTAAGTCTACTGGAGTACCCTCTTCAATACCTCCCGTTTTGATGGCATTCAAAAACTTATCGAAGGATTCAACCGTTGTAATATTGTAATTGTTGGTCAAAATTTTAACGTCAGGATTGATGAAGTTTAAGGTCTTTGCCGCCGCCTCCACCTTGGAGAGTCCAGCTTGGTCGGGTGTGAAGAAAAGTCTGTTCATATTGGCCAATTCTACCTTGTCGTAATCGAATAAGATGAGCTTTCCGATACCGCAGCGGGTTAACATGTCGGCAGTCACACTGCCTACGCCACCAACTCCTGAAAATATAAAATAAAAAGATTTTATAACATACTGTTTTGCATTGAGAACGGGAGCTTTCAGTTACTGTAGAAGTATTCCTAGAACACTAAGCCAGCAAGAAGACAATACAATTACCCAGAAAATCATAAGTGAGGTACCGTGGGGCAAGTGGGTAAATGGGGTAAGTGAAAACAATTGATATATTTTACTGAATATGTGAATTAACGTTTTAAACTCATGCGTAAACCTTTGAGGCCATTGAGAACATTACGATAGGTAGGAGATTTCTGAGATTTTTCAGCCATTATTGCATAATAGAGTGAAAAATTGTTAACCTGCCAACTGTTACTCCGTAACAAGTTGGCGGCGTACAATCTTATTTTAATATTTTCAGTGGAAAAAAGTTGTAGAAAATAATTTTCTGTACCACTTCTTAGTTGTCCTCTGTGACAGTTTCAAACTGCAATAAAAAAAGTTTTAGAATTAATTTGACGTAGACTTAAAAATAACTAAATTTAAACACCGTTAATTTTCTTATTAGGTGGGGCAAGTGCAAAGTTTATCATTGAAGATTGAATTTGTGTTTTCTCTTTAAGTAGCCATAAGTAAACATGGTTTGCAATTATCATAGAAAAACATAACGTGCTGATAATTCAAGAAACACTATACTCAAGCGTTAAAAGCTATTAGAAATCATGTAACTTCTCTAAAAGATGTTGCCAAACATTACAATATTAATATGTCTACTTCGGGCAGCCAATTAAAAGGGAGACGTTGACTGAAAAATTGCAATATTAGAGAACCCACGGAAACCTCGTGGAATGTCTATGTGAAGCTAGTTCAAAACATAAAAATGAGGTATAGGTCTATCCACATAAAAAAGATTCTAAATACGTTATTGAAGGATTCCGTTCGTTTTCTCCCGAAGAGTTATCCGACTTTCTCAAAAACAAATAATAAGCGGTGGAAATTATACACAGCAGAAATGCAATTGCTGTCCTATAATGTAAGAACTAACATTGGAAATGTTGCAGTTATAATGTTGTCGAATCATTTCAACTAACATAACTGAAGAGAAGAAAATTCAAGTGAAAAGAATAACATTTTCTTTGTTTACATGTCATTTATATTATTGTTCATTGGGAAGCCTTAACAAATGTTAAAGCTAATAGAAATCGTGAATATAACAGTTTGTTTTTTAATTTATTGTTCAAAACGGTAAACTTTTCACTTGTCCCACTTTTGGGGAAAGTGAAAAGTAAGGAGACATTTTACAAAAACTTTTTCTGTATTTTTTTCTTCAATTTTTCATAAAAATCAATTTCAGCATGCTGCTTATATTTGGTGGGAATCAAGCTAAAAAATATACACGACCTCATTTGTTTCAATTTAAAGTCTCTAGAATTTGAAGAATCTCAACTATGGGAATTCCATTACCCACTTCCCCCACGGTACCTTACAAACAATTACCCCTGAGTGGTTAATTTACTCGTACATTATCATCATCAGAAATGCATATAAACATTATAGTTGTACAGTCAACTCGATAACTCTTGACCATTTGTTTCCGCAGATTTTTTTACTTTTCTTGAGCTGAACAGCATACCTAGCTTTATCCGAAAGAAAAGTGCGCCCCTTTATCAGTCAAAATCTGATCCCTTGATAAAGTCAAGAAATGACACCGATATTGTCCATGTATCAGAACCCTACACGCAAACAAATTTTGTTGTATAATCTACCGAATCCATGGTAGAATTAAGAACTGCACCAACGATTTTCAACCGACTATAAAAATCTATTAAGTTTACTATAATCTGGATAAAATCACTGAGCAGTGCAGTAAATTTGACTATGTCCATAGTAGCATCCACTACAAAGCATTGTATTTCAATTCGTGACACCCACCGTACAACACAGTGTAGTCAAAAGTATGATGCTAAACTTCTCAAATCAAGAATGTTTCTAGTCAAAAATACTACAACTCTGGTTAAATCAACAGAAGAAATTTTCTTGTGTAGTGATGTTGACTATGTTTTGGTAGAGTTAACAGATTAATTTAGTTGGTTGAAAATCGTTGGTACAGTTCTTAATTTTACCATGGATTCAGTAGTTTCTACAATAAAATTCATTTCAGTGTAGTCCTCACTTCTTCAAAATAGAGAACAAAATAAGTAAAAGATTAGAAAACAAATTGTTGAATTCGACTCATTTTTTTCCATGGCTCATGATCATTCTCGACCAACTAGGAAAACCGAGACTTGTCACTTTCAACCAGGTGTAAAATTAAACAAGGACTAATAATTGTTCCTTTGATTACTATGGACCTGTGCGTGCACGAGTTTACGAATTTGACGTTTGAGCGGTGCCGAATTCACTTGTTGCCATGGTCACGTAAATAACACGGCACCGCTCAAACGTCAGATAGTGAACTCGTGCATCGGTCCATAACATCCTGTTCTCTTCATTTGAAGCAGTCAGGACGTTATGGGTCTGAATTGATCAGAAATTATAATAGGCAGATGATGTTCCGTTGGTCACTACAAGCACTAGACAGGCAAAAATTTGTGGTCTCGATCTGGTTATTATATCAGTTTGCAAATATTTCAAAGTATGATAAATTCGTATCAATGTTGAGCGTAGATTTGTACAAGCATTTTTTCCCTTTGAAAAATACGTCGAGATGATGGGCTATAGCTGTGAATATAGGGCATTTATGAAAATAATTGAGGGCTGTCATTAGTCACATACCTACAACGGCAACGCTTTTCTGTCGAATCCTTTCGTATTCGCTCACAATGCCCATACGCTGCAATGCCATGAGTCGACTGTAGGGATTTGAATCTACCACCTCGGAGGACATTTTTTCTATCTTCTCTCTGGCACCACCGGCCGAAGTCGCTTTTAGCTTGCATAGCTCGCTCTGCAGGGTTTCAATTTGAAGTTTCAGCTCCTCCATCGTTGCCATTTTGCTAAAACCGATAAATGATTATTTTCGTTAGAAGAAAATCATATAAAATTGAATTATAATTAAACGACTAATCGTGTGTACTTTCTAGTATGAGACGTGTCAATACAAAACTAACAACAACATGCCACCGTCTTGAATGAACTTTGTGTGCACACACACGATGGTTCATTCCAATATCAGACTAGAGGAACTCACTAATCATGTTGGTTGTCTAACGTTTAAAGTATGGCAGAACGTTAAGTGATGCCATTTTTTGTTATTTGTTTCATCTTGGCGAGTCAACATCTCGCATAAAAATTTGTAATTAATTTAAAAGTTAAACTTATTGAAACACCATACTATCTATAGTGTACAATTGAGTCTATAAATGTTTTATTGTTGAATTTTTCAGCAAGGTTGAAACACTTATTGTTTTTACTCAAAATTCACATTTATTTTTATTGTATACATATGTTAAGTTATATTCTACTGTTTTTCAAAACTCTTTAATTGGGTCCTAAAATTTTTAATGAGATCTTGTTTTTATTTAATAACACGAAAAAGCATGTTACTGTAACTACTTTAGCAATTTTTCCCGCTCAAATAATGGCTGTATCATGTTTAAACTTTAATTTAAAAATTTGGTCCATAAATGAACCTTGACACTTTTGATCATGTTTGACGTTCGCTTAGTCGACAAAAACACCATAGGGGTTTTAGTTCGACCACTGGGGTTGTTCCTATCTGACATTTCGTAAGGGACACGGAAAACAAAATACACCCAAAATTTGAGTTTAAGCCAAAGGATGTGACAAAATCTAAAAAAAATGTTTTTTGGGCTTAAACCAACGGAAAACATTAGAAAATTGAGTAAACATGTGTTTTTGGCCGAAACTTAAGCGTTTGGCACTAAAATTGGGACAGGGCTTTAGGACCCTATTGTTGGCAGGAAATACAATCAAGCTTCAATGTAAAGAGCAAATTAAGGATGGTACGTTCAAGGATTTCTCATTATTGTCATGTTTGTCGTTTCACTCTACCACCATCTGCAAGTATTGTTGTAAAAAACAGTATTTTGTGCAACATGCTCACCACATGCTAACAAAATAGTATACTAGATGGCTTAAATATCATTCTAAAACCATATTCGGTCTATTCACTTATTGCGATTGTTGGCGTAGCTAGGATTTTTTCTGAAGGGAACCTGGCAAATTCTTGGTTTGCCGAATTAATGCCGGTTGTATCAGTGAAACTTCTTCTTCTTCTCTCTGGCGTTACGTCCCCACTGCGACAGAGCCTGCTTCTCAGCTTAGTGTTCTTATGAGCACTTCCATAGTTATTAACTGAGAGCTTACTATGCCAATGACCATTTTTGCATGCGTATATCGTGTGATGCTTTATGCCCTGGGAAGCCGAGAACATTTCCAACCCGAAAAGATCCTCGACCGGTGGGATTCGAACCCACGACCCTCAGCTTGGTCTTACTGAATAACTGCGCGTTTACCGCTACGGCTATCTGGGCCCCATCAAACTTTATTATCAGTGAAACTTGTAAATTTCAATTTTCACTACGGAAAAAAATCATTCCTTGTCTAATCCAGTAAAAAAAACCTTCAAGAATTCTTCCAAAGAACGCAAGATCAATATCCCTTCGTAATTATTCCACGAATTTTCATGAATTAGTTCCTTACTCTTCCAATGCATTCTTCAAGAACTTATTTACCAGTTTTCACTGACTTATTCCTGGGATTCCCACGGAAAATCATTGCCGAGATGAGTAGTTATTATTGAACATAGTTTTTGCTAAAGTTCCTTTAGTCTCTCCTTTGGTCCTTCAGATCGTACCAGAAAATTTATCTAAGAATCTGTATCAAATTTCATGAAAGAATCTCTTGAAGAATTCCGAATTTTAAACATGAAGGTCCCCGACGTACTTATAACACATAAATTCTATTTGGTAGTTCAAAATATCATTTCGCTAATAATTTAATAATCATCAAAAATCGTCTTTAAGAATCACCAAACAAGGATTCTTTCCAGAAATTCTTAAGAAAAGGCACCAACAGTTTTTCCAACTTTGCCTTTGAAATTCTTTCGAAAGTTTCTATTCAGATTCTTTCAATACATCTTTCAGAAAGTCTCTCAGAAATTATTCAAGGATTTAAAAATTTTCTCTCGAAAATAAAATTTTAAAATTCCTTCAGAAATGCCTAAATAAGAACATATTTAGAAATTCAAACATTTTGCAATTTATTCTCAAACATCACGGAAAAAATATTCAGAAATTCTATCAAGTTTTATATTAGGCTCTAAAAATCACTTCATATGTTTTCGAATTTCAGTGATATTTTTCATAAATAATATCTAGCAATTCATCCACTCTCCATATCTGGTTCTAAAACTGCTCCAGGAATACCTCAATATTTTTATAGTGATTTCTTCACAAATTACTCTACGAATTACTTCATATTAATATCCAGTTTATATAAGATTTGTAGTGTTTTGGAAGAACTTCTAAAAACAATTTCAGATAATTACAGCTCGGATACTAAATTCTTGAAAGGTAATTCAAGAGTTCACCGTAGAATTTCTGAAGCTTTTGACGAAATTCCTGACGCTCAGGAAAACTTACGTGATTTTTGTAGTTTTGTATTTTGATTTTACCGCAAAAAATCTTGTTTTGTATTCGTCTTTTATTATGCACAATGATTTACGTTAAAACGGATGGAATTTTTACTGAACAAATTCGTGTTAGATATTGGAAAATGTTTTGCATGAACTCCGAAGTTTCTTGATACTATGACGAACAGATTAATATAAAAAACAGTTTCTCCCTACTTGCGGAAATTCCATGCACACTTCTTTTTGGAGGTACTACTTTTAAGTATTGTGCAAAAGTTTAATGTGAAGATATTGGCGATATTTTTCAAGAACATTGCTAAAGATGTCTTATGGTAAAATCCACAATGTATGGTTTTACCGAATTTGAATCATGGAGGTAATGTTTGCATTATTTTGAAAATTTGGTGAGGAATTCCTCATGGACTTTTAGATATCAAGAACCGTACATATAAAAATCCTGCATTTCTTCGAAACTCCTAGATTTTTTTTCCTTTAGATTCTTTAAAATAATGCTTTTTGGAGTATGTTGTTGTATGAAGTTGTTCAAGAAAGCGTAATTTGAAGAAATGAGAAACAACAAAATGTTAGGGCAGACAAACAACAGATGGATAACGGAACAACTAAAGATAAGTGATTATTTATAATATTTTCTCTGTAGGTGAATGACTACAGGATAATTGAAACCTTTCTGGTGAATTAATATACAAAAGAAATTAGTTTTGTATTTTATTTCATCAGAAATGTTTTGTGCTCCATTAGAATCTTCTTTGAAATCTACCAGTATTTCTATTTCTGGATTCCCCAAAATTCTGCCGGAAAGCCTCTAAGAATTCCGTCTTGAAATTGTACAAGGATTGCGATTCCAGAATATGGATTATTAGCAGAACTAATCTTTAAAGTAATGTTTTAAGGAAGATCCTAACAAACTATTTATAAATTTCATAATAAATCTTTTCTCAGTTATTTTTCTAATGTTTTTTCACAAATTCCTTTACCGCTATGCTAGTTTCGCAAGCAAAAGTATGCCTGGGATTATCCAATAATGATAAGAACTCTTCGAGCTGTTTAGTGGAATACCTAAAAGTAGATGCAAACCCGAATTTAGTACATTGATTTCATTAGGGTTTGTATCCTTTGACAGATGTGCGTGTTTCGACCTCAACTGTAAGGCCGTCTTCAGTGTCGTGTACTAGATTTTTTCAATGGTTAGTATTAAATTCGGTTTTTCATTATCCAATAATTTTCCTCTGAAGATTCGAAGGCAAAAGACATTTCAAAAATTCTATTCGTTAATAATTCTTGTATAATCTGGAGATTTGGAGTATCATTTACGGAAAAAAAAACAGAAGAATTTGTGATGTATTTTGAAAATATATCCGAAGAACTTTTGATGAACTTCGCGAAAATTTGTGGATAGAAAGCAGACATAGGAATAATAGTTTTCCTCCAGGAGGAATTCACTCTGAAAGTATGAACAAATCTCACAATATTATTTGACTAATTTGCAAGTGATTTGTAGCAATAGGTATGAAGTTACTATTCGATATTTCTTAATGAATTTGATCATACTGAAACTTTTGAAAATATAAAACTTTTTCGTGGAAAAACGTAGTTTAGAATTGAAGCACTACGTTTATTCATGCAAAATTTTTAAAAATATGTAGGGTAAGTGATCCATTAGTTGAGGGTGTTACTATAGTTGCGGTAGCGCCATTTTCACTGATTTTATTGTACTATCCACAGAACCGACACTTCCAATCGACTTATTGGCTTGTTGATACACGAAATAGTTGAAAACAGCGTTCAAACTGATTTAAAACTTATGAAATATCATTTAAATTAGTAAAACTTGTTTTACTTGCACCAATAGTGGCGGTAAAGTGTTCCTATAGTGGAGGATCCCATTAGAAGACAACGAATTCCGCAACTATAGGAACACAAATTAAAAATATACCGTAACTAAAGAAACAGTGTAGGTATTATCTTTCACTGACATGCCGTTGGTTACTGCGATGAAAACGTTTTTCGTCATTCTGTCAACGGTCGTTACTTGCCGTTATAACATTAACATATACATTAATTGCGCTTTTTGAATTTAGGCGGTTAAATGAAGTTCAATCGTGTTTAGTACCTTCACTATTGGTACATCTACCCTAGTGAAATCAATCAAAGGATTTAGTGCTGGAAATAAAAAATATGGCTGATTGGATGAGGTCTCCTGCATAATAAACTGGTGACAAGTCAAGACTAACAATTCAAAAGGCCTCAAGTCCAAAATGTAAACAAATCAGGTTTTTGCTGATTTTAGTGTATAAGAGCCTATTCTTACTCAAACATACAATAGCCATACAAAAATATGCATGAAAGTTGAAAAAACTACATTTTTCTAAAAGGCCCCATCTCATTTTCCACTAATCAGGTTATTTATCGCAAATGCGGCCTTTTTCTAAAAAGGCCTCATTTCTATATTCGACTGAAACCGAGTTGAGGCCTATTAAAAAAAACTTCAAAATTGCAATTTAGAGAACGAAAAACGGTTCAATTTACTAAGTAGAAGTAAGTTATGCTACGGAGCGATTACGCTTTGTATTATTTTACACAGCGCTTGTCGCAATGGTGAACATGATCAAATTTTCCATCGGGTTCCTGTAGACTGATGTATTTTGTATCACACTACCTTATAATACCTGCGTCAGCCTGTCTGTACTTCACTAATTATCGATAAAACACGATTTGATTACAATTGTATGAAAAATAACGTTCAATTGCAATATTGAACCAATATTCTCTTGACGACAAACTCGCGTAGCACACCCTATGTTCATGAATGACGAGAAAGTTAATAAATCACATATTTAATCGACCGCCCGAATCTTTTTTCTGCTGTAGAGATTTCCTTGTACCTTACTTCACCACTTAACACTCTTCTACACTTCAATTGTCTTATTTCATCATCAATTTTGGATGATTTTCAAAAGGCCACATCACAAGATGATGAAAAAAGAAGCCACAACTAGAAGGCCTCAACACATGTTAGAGTAAACAAAGGCGTCAACTCACTGGCCTCATCAGCGTCGGCCGGCGTCTATAGGCACAAATCAAAAGGGCTTAATACCTTTTGGTGAAATAAAAGCCTCATTTCCTTTGACTCGTTTTTTCAGTAGGATTTTTTGCTATAATGATAGTAATTAATATTCATTGCTATAAATCAGTTTGTTCAGCGACTTTCTGGATGATAAAATAACATACAATGCATAAATTCATAATAGAAATTTGATTTATTGTTTGACAAAACAAGATAGCGTTTTTCTCATTGTTTACTTTTTGGAGATGAGGCCTTTTGAATTGTTAGTCTTGAAGTGACAAAATGATAACAAAATTCCGAAACAAAAACTTACCTCCATTCACCGCTTCGTTTGGCAGTTTTTTTTTGGAAAATACCTTTTGAGAGCACGCTAACTCAGAAGTACCCATTAATGGGTACTTTCGTACCCATTTCCAACTAAAGTGGCTTAACCCATTTAATGAGTAAAGCCGATTTACTCATTAAAGAGTATTCGGCAGCAACTTCAAAACATGGGTATTTTTCACTCTCGATAGGATTCAAATAAATGGGTAAAAAAACCTCATCTTTTGTTGATTTCGCTCTTCATTCAGGAGGAGATTGTCACCAAATTATTACAATAAAACTCAAACGAACGCAAATGAAACAATGCATATGTTTTATTTGAAATCTTATATTCATACATTAATACAATCATAATTTGAATAGTAGCGTAAAATGATCTATTTACAGGACACTTTCCCGATACTCCTCCACATCGGCAAATCGGGAATCGGCTCCGGAAAATGTTGCGCCACATCCAAATTCGTTCTAGAATGAAAACGATTTTCATCGAAAATTTGACCATTTGACCAGACCAAAAATCGTTCCAGAAACTACTTACATTGAAAAGATATTTTAAATGTTTTTTTGCCAGCAGAATTCAAATCCGAATTAACAATTCAAATCAGGATCGAAAACACAAAAACACGCCACCGTAAAGTCGACTTCAAAATGGCGATGCTGCTCATCAAAGTATCATGCGTATTATATACCCATCATTGGTAAATGAATGGGAACTTCATTAAGGGGATAAAGTACCCTTTTTATGACATTTGAAAAATACCCTTTTTCTGACAATTCAGTACTGGTCATGAAAATGGGTACATGGAACCCATTTAATGGGTACTTCAGAGTCAGCGTGAGAACTGTTTCGGATGCGAGCGCGGAAAGACCGGGACAATCGTGGAAGACCACGATTTTGTGGCGTGCGAGGGATGATCTACTCCTGACACTTTTTCAACGCATGGTCTAATCCACCGGTGTACTAAATTTACTCGGTCTGAGAATTGTGACACTTGAGCGGGGCACGCTCCCGTTTGATCCCCACGTGATCCGGACCCGCTCTAGTGTCAAAATTCTTCGACCGAGTTGATTTAGTACACCAGTGGATAAGACCATTTCTGTTTTTCTTTCCAACGAGTTTCACTTGAGCCACAGGCAAAGAAAGTTGCATTGGCATGACACATGGATGAGTGTCTTTTTTTAAATTGCTGAAAATGTTGAACACTATGTGCTGTTGATACTAAACGGAACAAAATGGTATTTTATTTTGAATAAGTCCCAAGAGTAGCGTGATTTACTACATAAGCACGGGAAAAAATAATTCGCGAAAAGCATGATAAAGGTATACAATATAATAACTCGATGAATAATTTTTAAGATTCTCAAAGCTTAAAAGAGTATTATATTGAACAAATATTATATCGTACACTAACTAGTATTTTAGGTTTTCTCTGTGCAGATATTGATGGTGTACAATGAGTGATGAATTTCAATTAAATTTGTTCTATGTGATGTGTCTGTTTGTCTTTGGAACTACTATTAAAATAGTTGTATTGAAATGGATCACTTTATTTTTAGTAACAATTTTGAATGTTTCAAGTCGAAGTTTTGTTATTTCCTATTTTAGTGAAAATGTGTGAAAATATTTACGCATTAATAGAATAATGTTTAATAGTTGTCAGAAAACCCTTGTGGATATGCATTGTAGTATTCTCCAGCCCTATCTTTGCGGAAAATGCCTTTTGTATTCCCAGCTGCATTCTTTAATCTGTGCATTAGCTAAAGATTGAAATTCAAAAGTCAACTGGAGGAGATTTTTTTTAATTAATTTTTTGCTTTTGTCATCTGCAAGCGCATGCGTCATTTTATCCGACCAATAAGTGAGTTTGATGAACGAGTATATGGACAAATTGACGTAAGCACCAGGTTACTGTCATAGCAACCTCATTGGGGTTCCTGGGGTAATATGCATTGCCGCGGCAAAGCGCACCTTATCAATTTCACTGGGAAAATCGAGTTTTGAGAGAAAAACCCTATGCGGATTGATGAAACGTTGCAAATTATTGACACCCTGAGAATTTATGCATTTTGAAAAACACAATAAATTCGAAAAGCACGATTGTGATGTTACTTTCCCGATCATTTCATTTGTTGTTTTGAAAGCGATAGGTTGAGATTTTTACAACCTGTAACCATAAAACAGATGATTAAAGACTGGGTTAGTTGTTGATGAGATGATTTGGCGAAATAACACAATGATTTCCATCTTCCATAACATTTTCTGCTGAGCGCCCGGTTTTGGCAAAACGATCCATTCTAAAATAAACTACAATCATAAAAGTTAGGTCATTTGTAGTCTTTATTAACGTATTTATGCACAATTGTGGTTTTACGATAAATAAAATCACGTTCAAAACACGATGGTGCATCTTGCCTCATTGTTGTGGTGCATCATGCCCCTTGGCTCAATGTTGTGGTGCGTTCTGCCCCAAAAAGTGATGCATCGTTCCCCGCATCAATCTGAATTCTCGCAAAAGTAGTGTTTGAAAAATGTTAAATTTTCCATCAATCTAGTGTAATTATGATGAAAATTCGCTCAACATCATGTAGGCTGAACCCAAACCAATTAGATTCGTGTATTAAAACACTATATACATGTAGTTTAGTTTTCATTTCGACACATCTTCCTTAAGTGGGGCATATTATCCCAGGAACCCCTTCATATTCATAGCGCTGCAGGAACTTTGTTGGACTGGACAGAAGGTGTGGAAAAGTGGGCATCGTTCGGCTACCTTCTACCAAAGCTGTGGCACCACAAATGAACTAGGAACTGGCTTCATATTGTTGGGCCAGATGCGGCAACACGTTATCGGGAGGTAGGCGATCAACACAAGGATGTGCAAGATGAGGATAATAGGCCGTTTCTTCTACTACCGCATCATCAACGTACACTGTCCACACGAAGGGAGAACTGATGTCGGACGTCGGAAGCATCCGCGATGCCCTCGCAAATGACCCCGCATCATTGGCAGCCCTAATTTGCTTCCTTAAGGAAGCCAGACTCTACTCCCGCACGTGACGAGTCTACAACCTGATCTCAACTTAATCCACGTCAGAGAATACCTAGGATTGGACGATCGGTGGGCTCCCTGAAGTCCTCTCCTTCGGAGGTAAGTCCCATCCAATCAACGTAACTCCTAACGCAACAGCACCATCATTTCAATGAACCTGCAAGAATCTCCACACCGCCGCGACCGGTGGGCTCCCCGGAAGATTCCGTTTTCGGGGATAAGACCCATCCAACAACAAAGTCATCAATTGCAACCACGCCAACGATCCTTTCTCTATTTCTCGGCTGCAGAAGACGTCGGCCCAGCAAATGCGCACTTACCCCTTTTTTAAGTTGTTTTAATCGTCCTACGTTAAAAACCCACAATGGTGAGACCCCATGGTTGGGCTCAAAGGCTGGCACCTTTGACCATCCTTCTTTACTCATTTTTCGTGGGATCTGGCATTCCCAGTCAGGTGGAGAACTAGCCATACGTCAATGTGCTAAAATTCACCTTAAGAAAAAAAAAACTGACGTCGAGAAGGAGACGTTTTACGCGCAACTGGAGCAGGTATATGACGGATGCTCGCCGCGTGACGTGAAAATTGTTGTTGGATTCAAACAGGCAGGACGATAGGAGATGTACAGACCGGTGATAGGGCGGAAGAGCCTTCACGCCGCACCGAACGACAACGGCCAACGATGCGTCTACTTTGCAGCCTCTCGTGGTGTAATAGTACGAAGCACCTTCTTCCCCCGCAAAGATATCCATAAGCCCACCTGAAGATCACCCGATAATCAAACCGAAAACCAAATCGACGATAAATTCGTCTCTGATATCACCAATATTTGTACATACCGCAGTGCGAATATAAATTCGAACCACTACTTAGTTGCTGTATATATGCGTAGGTAGCACCGTAACAGCAGCACTAGGTTCAGCGGCCCCGAATCAGAGAAACGACTGGTACGACGGCGGATGCGAGCAGTTGAATAATGAGATGTTAGCCGTGTAGTTCCGGCGTATAGAATAGAACTACGGACGACCTGTTCCGGTGGTAAGAGTCCACCAAACGGGGTAACCCCAATTCAAGGTGTGATGCGAAAAACCGTGCTGAGGAATGAATGGTCGAAGGGGTGAAAAAGATGTTCGGCCGTTAACGGAGCCTGTGGGGCACCTGGGCACCCCTCACAGTATTTTGTCCCTTACCGCGTTAATGCAGGGCTCTGGCGTGGTGGACCTCTTTTCCCGTGCTACTCGTGGGATCCAATCATGAATACAAACTTAAACCAAAATCAAAATAATAGTAGTAGTGCAGGTAGTAGCAGTAGTAGGGAAGCGAACCCCTTCGCAAGAAGTGGGTTAGCTAGGTCTCCGTTGAGGAGAGCGGAAGCAGGAGGAGGCAGCAGTGCACGTAGTGCCAGTGCTGGAAACCATATTTCATCCCCGGCTAACGCATCGGGTGAGGTTATGGATGGAGCGTGGTTGATGAGGGCCATCAATAAAAGTAGAGATGGGCTCTCTGCGATGGAAGTGGCTGCACAGCAGCTCGACTCCATAATTGACTTTGCGTCCTCGAAGTCTAACATCAGCAAGGACCTCAAGCAGGCCCTGTTCAGACTTCGTAAGTCGATGTTCGCGGCCAAGCAGAACCATGCTGAACCCATGGCGACTGTGGCTGCGGCAGAACCCGTGAAATTGAAGGTGCCGAAGTCTACCCAGACGGAGCCCTTCGTCTTCGCGGGTAGCCCCAAAAGTGCGGAAGCGAATGCTTACAACAAGCAATCGCAGAAGCGCGCGAGGCAGCCGTCAGGGGAGGAGCTACCCGGCGGCGCTCGCAAGGCCAGGCGGATATTAACCCCGAAAACCGGCAGAAGTGCCGGAAAATCGGACCCCAGCCAGGCGTCCCGGAAAGCCGAGAAGGGTGGGCCCGAAAAGGCTGGCCCCTCACGGAGTGATGGGAACAGGGGGTTGCGACCTTTGAGAGGTCCTCAATCACCACAGGTTAGGGCGGATCAGGGGGGGGACGCCCCCTGGACAACCGTAGTGAGAAAGAAGAAGAAGGAGAAGCAGGAAGTTCAGGAGCGCAGGGATACCAGGCCTAAGAAAAGTAGGAGGGTAGGTGCCAAGCGCGAAAAGGGTGATGCGATCATCATCAAGACGGAAGAGTCCAAGTACTCGGAAGTCCTGAAGGCGATGCGCAGTGACGCGAAGCTCGCAGATCTTGGAGCCGACGTACGCAGTGTCAGACGCACTCGTACAGGTGAAATGATTCTCGAGCTTAAGCGCGACAAGGAGCGCAAGGGCGCCGCCTACAAAAGTTTGGCGGAAGAGGTCCTTGGCGAGGGTGTCGAAGTGAGGGCTCTGACGCAGTCAGTGACTCTGAAGGTGATGAACCTTGACGAGATCACCAACGCAGAAGAGCTCGTCACAGCACTGCGGCAACAGTGCGAGATTCAGGTGCCCACCGCTGCCGTTCAGCTACGGAAAGGTCCGGCAGGTACTCAGGTGGCCTTAGTACACCTACCTGTGGCGGACGCAAATAAGTCCGCTAAGGTAGGCAAGATCAAGGTTGGTTGATCAGTATGCTCACTGAACATACATGAGCAACCGGTGATCTGCTTTAGGTGTAGGGAACCAGGACACAAGTCCTGGGGCTGTAAAGGCCCTGATAGGACCAAGTTGTGTAGGCGTTGTGGTGAGGGAGGTCATAAGGCACTAGGCTGCAAGAACCCTCCCAAGTGCTTGATTTGTTCCGGCAAGTCCGTGAACAACAATCATCCAACGGGAGGCTCAAGGTGCCCGACCTTCAAACGAGCCATTAACGAAAAGTCACAGTGCAGGTAACGCAGCTGAACCTGAACCACTGTGACGCAGCTCAGCAACTGCTGTACCAGGCAGTTGCTGAGTGGGGGACGGACATCGCCATCATATCGGACCCATACCGAGTACCCGCCGGCAACGGCAACTGGGTCGTGGATGGATCCGGAAAAATGGCGGCGATATGGACGACGGGTAAATACCCCGTCCAGGAGTTGGTGTCTACTACCTACGAGGGCTTCGTGATCGCCAAGGTAAACGGGGTCCTCTTTTGTAGCTGCTATGCGCCTCCGAGTTGGTCGACCGAGCGGTTCACGCAGATGCTGGACTGCATGACGACCGTGTTGACAGGGCGAAGGCCAGTAGTAATAGCGGGTGACTTCAATGCCTGGGCCGTGGAATGGGGAAGCCGCATCAAGAACCAGCGAGGTCAAATCCTGCTAGAGGCACTGGCCGTGCTAGATGTCGATCTGGCTAATGTTGGTACCAAAAGTACCTTCAGCCGAAACGGAGCGGAGTCGATTATCGACGTTACTTTTTGTAGTCCTGGCCTAACGAGTAGTTCGAACTGGAGGGTAGACAATGCCTACACTCACAGCGACCACCTGGCGGTTCGCTACAGTATCGACTACAACAACAGCAGGCAGCGCGAAGAGGAAGCGGCTAGGTCACGGCCAAGCCCTCGTAGGTGGAAGACATCGTACTTCAATGACGAAGTACTTAGGGAGGCGCTCCGTCGTGAGCGTAACCTACTCGGCCTAAGCGGGGACGAACTGGTAGCGGTGCTTTCGCGTGCGTGCGATGCGACCATGCCTAGGAAAGTCCACCGTAGAAATGGGAGACCACCGACGTACTGGTGGACTCAAGCAATTGCGAACCTGCGCCGTGCCTGCCTACGGGCCAGGAGGCGGATGCAGCGAGCACGTACCGAGCAGGAGCGTGAAGAACGACGGGCGGTGTTCACCGCTGCCAAAGTCGCGCTGAAGTCCGAGATAAGGGCAAGCAAAAAGGCCTGCTTTGAGAGACTCTGTCAGAGTGCCAACGTGAACCCGTGGGGTGATGCCTACAGGATCGTTATGGCGAAGACAAGAGGTGCAATTGCTCCTACGGAGCAATCTCCACAGATGCTGGAGGGGATCATCGAGGGGCTCTTTCCGCGCCACAACCCTAGCCCATGGCCTCCTTTTGTAGGACAGCCGGGGATTGGGGCTGGCGATGAGGATAGAGTAACCGATGAGGAACTTGTAGGGATTGCAAAATCCCTAAGCATGGGGAAGGCACCAGGTCCGGACGGAGTTCCAAACCTGGCCCTCAAAGTCGCAATCTTGGAGGCTCCCGGTATGTTCAGATCTGCTATGCAGATATGCCTGGACGAGGGAGTATTTCCAGATGCGTGGAAGAGGCAGAGCCTGGTACTATTGCCAAAGGCGGGGAAACCACCTGGTGACCCGTCGGCGTATAGACCAATATGCTTGATTGACACGGCGGGGAAGGTGCTCGAGAAGATCATCCTCAACAGACTGTTGAGGTACACTGAGAGTGTAAATGGTCTCTCAAGCAACCAGTTCGGCTTCCGGAAAGGGAAGTCCACCGTAGACGCTATTCTGACGGTTAAGAAAACCGCTGAGATAGCACTCCAGCGTAAGAGGAGGGGGATTCGCTACTGCGCAGTAGTGACTCTGGATGTAAGGAACGCATTTAATAGTGCCAGTTGGGCGGCTATTGCCGATGCGCTCCTGCGTCTGGGGATACCCGAGTACCTGTACAAGATTCTCGGAAGTTACTTCCAGAATCGGGTATTAGTCTATGACACAGAGGTGGGTCGGAAGTGCTTTCACATAACCTCAGGAGTCCCGCAAGGTTCCATCCTGGGCCCGGTGTTATGGAATGTCATGTACGACGAGGTGTTGAGATTAAAATTCCCGGCGGGTGTGGTCATCGTTGGCTTTGCCGACGATATTACGCTGGAGGTCTACGGTGAATCGATCGAAGAAGTGGAATTGACTGCAGCCCACTCGATCGCAATTGTGGAGGAGTGGATGAGCTCCAGGAAACTGGAATTGGCTCACCACAAAACTGAGGCGGTTGTTGTCAACAACCGAAAGTCGGTGCAGCAAGCGGTGATCAGTGTAGGCGACTGCACGATCACTTCGAAGCGCTCCGTCAAACACTTGGGGGTGATGATCGACGATAAGCTTACCTTCGGTAGCCACGTCGATTATGCCTGCAAGAGAGCCTCCACAGCTATTGTGGCACTGTCCCGGATGATGTCCAATAGCTCTGCGGTGTACGCCAGCAAGCGAAAGCTTCTGGCCAGTGTCGCCTCGTCCATACTGAGGTATGGTGGCCCGGCTTGGGGCACGGCCTTAAGTACCAAGAGCTACCGTAGCAAGCTAGAGAGTACTTATAGGCTAATGTGCCTGAGGGTTGCGAGCGCGTACCGTACCGTGTCACACGATGCACTCTGCGTCATCACCGGTATGGTGCCTATTGGTATCCTTATCATGGAAGACATAGAGTGCTTCGAAATGCGCGGCACAAGAGGCATACGCAGGACTGCCAGACTGGCCTCCATGGTCAAATGGCAGCGTGCGTGGGACAGTTCCACCAAGGGAGTGTGGACTCACAGGTTGATTCCGAGGTTAGATATCTGGGTCAATAGGCGCCATGGGGAACTAACATTCCACCTGACACAGGTCCTTTCGGGCCATGGTTGCTTTAGACAGTATCTACACCGTTTCGGTCATGCGGGTTCTCCCGAATGTCCAGTTTGTGCAGGTTTAGAGGAAACGGCGGAACACGTTTTGTTCGTGTGCCCGCGTTTCCGCACAATGCGTGACCGCATGTTAGCCACATGCGGTCGGGACACGACTCCGGACAATTTGGTCCAGAGGATGTGTGAAGACGAGTTTGGCTGGAATGCCGTTTCATCGGCTATCACCCACATCGTCTCGGAACTGCAAAGGAGGTGGCGAGTGGACTCGAGGAGTGGCTAGTGCAGACGCTAAACAACAGGTGGTCCAAGGGTTCGCAGTCGGCCACGTAGGTCATACCGGTGCCCTACGGTCGAAATCGACCCTTACAGCGATTAAGTGGCCGCGGGGAGAACATCCTGGTAGCGCTGCTGTCGTGGCGCCGGCCTACTGGGTGGATACGAGCCTCTGGTTGTTCGGGGCAGGTGGAGGCCCCTTCGTCAGCAATCCCAGCTGGTGCTAGCTGATAGGGCCTGAGCCTTCAGTAGGTCAAATTGCGAAGCCCGCAGTATCAGTTCTTGATACCTGCGGTGCAGCTGGGCGCGGGCGTAGTGGTCGACCCTGCCCGCTTTCAGCGGACAACGGGAGGTGAGGACCACTTGGGAAGCTGGCAAAGCGCCAGCATGCTACCTTGGTGGACCCCCCTAAGCGTGTCATCGATGTTCGTTGCTGCATGGCTACGCAGCTAACCTGGAGGATGCGATGTGCAATAGCCCCTCTTCGAAGCAATGCCTTCTTGGTGGTCCCGGAGAGACGAAGGGTTTGGCGGCAATGGAAATGGTTTAGTGGGTCGGGGGTGTAGTCCTGTTTACTGCTTGCATGTAGTAAATGGTCCCTAACCCCACACGGCGTCTGTTGAGCAGATTATCCCCCCATTGCTTAGAAGAAAAAAAAAAAAAAATAATGAGATGAAATGCAGCATGGCTAATAATAAACAGGCACGGAACAGACAAAACCCGATCTTCCGGAGAAATAAGCGCCATCAAGAAAGAACGAGATCGCGATGGGAGAGCTGTTCCGCACACGAAAGTTTTGCGAGAACCGTTCGCGCAAAGGCTTTGTGCCACAAAGTGCCAAGTTGCAGATACTTAGACGGAAATCTTCTTATGAACGAACGTGAGGTGGTCGACAGGTGGTGGCAACACAATGACGAGCATCTTAATGGTGATGTGGCCAGTAGCGAAGGTGGCACGGAAAAACTTTGGGAGCACGCGCTGTCGACAAAAGACTTCCATTTCTAGATCTTCAAGAGGTAGAAACGGAGATTGGACGGTTGAGAAACAACAAAGCCGCTGGAGTGATCCAACTACCGAGCAAGCTGCTAAAACACGTTGGTCATGCACTGTGTCTTTTCCAAGATTTGGGAGGAGGAAGTATTACCTGAGAAGTGGATGAAAGGTGCGGTGTGTTCCATCTAAAAAAAGGGCGACAGTAGATTGCGCCAATTATCGTGCGATCACAACTTTGAGCGTCGCCTACAAGATACACTCCCAAATTTTATGCCGCCGTCTATCACCAATTGCTAGAGAATTCGTTGAGCAATATCAGGCAGGATTTATGGGCGAACGAGCAACAACGGACCAGAATTTTGCCATCCGCCAGGTGTTGCAGAAATGCAGCGAATATAATGTACCCACTGTAAGACAATTGTCTAATTCACACTTTACTTTTCAAATTCAATTTAAATAAATTCAATTAAAGCTAAGAAAAAAATTCAAATAAAAATTACACTAAATAAAAAATTAACACTAAGAAATTTATATGATTATTTACATTTAATCCCTCTCAGGGTCTATCCGGGAGAATCGGTTATCTTCTGGGCGGACTTACTTCCCACACTAATTCAACGAAATTTAATTCACACAACAAAAGAAAGAAAATAAGGGAATCGTAGCAAAATAAATAATTACACTCTAAAGATTATAAAATTCGAATTCATTTGTTTAGTTTATTTAGTAATTTACGGGAAATGGGAATAGGGTTATTTGGGATTTTTTTTTGCACTGCACATCACCTGGCGCCGGTTGGCGGATCATTTGCCGGTTGCCTACTGCTGGGGGTCTTGTCGGACGAATCGCCGTTCGAACACTCCGTGATGACCCGATTCAATGTCGACTCGAGCTGGGCACCGGGCGCACTTCTTGACGGGCGAGGGGTAGCGAACGGCCTTTCGTCGCGAACGGTTGAGGGGTGGTAGGCGGTTTCGTCGGTACGTTCCAGGGCTGATTAATCGGCACAATTACACTGCGGAACACGTTTTTGTCTCCAGCACCAAAATACCGCTATTCACTTAATTCAGGGTTGCCGAATCCATAGCCGTTTTCAGAAATTTCATAGCACGTCTAGTTTTTGAGATATTCACTGTTGAAAATGCAAAAAATGACTATTTCAACCAACTTGCATGCAAGTTTGCCAGCTTGTAAGGTAATATATTGACTTAATGTGCCACAGAATTCAAACTTTATGTGTATAACAATACTTATCATCAAAGTTTGTAATACTTTCGATGCGGAAAAGTTATTTTTTAATGGTTTAGAGAATTGTTGTATTCTGCCATATAGAAGAAACGAAGAATTTTGTATGGAGACTGCAAGCATGATAAAAAAATCGGTTTAATCTAAATTTAATCGCGCAATTTCAATCAAATTATGTCTGAAATGAAAGTTCAAGTTCTATTTTGCATGCTTGGTGGATTAGATTACAAAAAAGTATGATTAATTGTACTTTAAATTTCATGTAAACATTAATAAAACCAGTGTTTTATACAACTTTGGCAACCTGTAGCTAAAAATTGTGACGTGCTGGAACATTTCTGAGAATGGCACCAGATTCAGCAACCCCAAATCTACTAGAGACACATAATTTGATCCTTGAGACACGCAAAAATGTCATTTTTGTTACGCTGTGTTATCACTGGTCAAAACCCCGCGAGGGCTGTAACTTTGGACCACTCGCGTCGCACAACACTTGAAACTTTGTTCCGAAAAGAGGCTTTTGCCTTCACCAACATTGGCTTTTAAGCAATTTTATGATGCTGCAAAATCTATGTCCGCGGAACATTTCCCGGGAGCGGTTTGTTTTTGCGCAGTTGGTAATGCGCGCCATGTTATTTTAGTGCAAGGAGGAAGGAATGACGATGTAGGGTTTTATGGGAGGGAATTTGAATTCAAATTTTATTTACAGATTTCATATTTTATAGTAAGGGAATAGTTATATACAAGTATTTACAACTTTTATAGTAAGGGGATAATTATTTACAAAAAAAGACAAAATATAAACAAAGAATAAATATTTACGTAAGAAAAAGAAGAAAATTAATATTGGGACCTATCTCAGAGGTAACAATTATCCCGGACTGGGTGAAAAAAAACAAAGTTTTTTTTTTTTGTTAGGAATAGCAATATTCTAAAATTCAGTTTACAGAACAATATTCTAGTACAAGTTCTCTCCTCTTAAAGATTTACATTGATTTAGGGAAATGATTGATCCTAAACGGCAATTCTTTTTCGCAAAATCACTTAAATCTCTAAGAGTAAGCCTGCTTCTATCAGAATGCTCTTATTCGGTTTCCTGATTAGACTATCGAATTCAAGTGATGTCTGGATTGAATGGTCGCAAAACAGTTCTCTGCTCTTCGAATTTTAACTGATCTTTCGCAATGATTGTTCCTAATGCGGCAAGTGCTGTTCCGAGGGATCATGCAAAATTGGAAGAGTGAGGCTGGCTGTAGCGTGATGTGGTGTTCCTTTTGATATCAAAACTCACGAAATACTGGTTGCTAATGTCAAGCTATTAATGGGAGCCGAAGGCTGTTGATTTTTGACAAAGTTATCTTCTCTTACTAATTCATATTGATTTGCAGCAATGATTGTTCCGGAACGTCAAGTGCTTTTCCTGCAAATCACTTGAATTACCAAGAGTGAGCCTGCTTGGACAAAAATCCTAGCCTTCATTTCATTTAGCTTATATCGCGAGTTACCATTAGTTCCAAATCTATCTAAAATATCAGAAAAATTAGATTAACTATGAGACCAATTTCGATTACTAGCTCTCTGCTATTTGAAATTTAGTGTAATTTAGAGCAATGATTGTTCCTAGATGTCAAGTGCTTTTCCTCTAAATTGTTTGAATTTTAAATAGTGAGGCTCACTAGTAGTTGAATCCGTTCATCATTGTAATCAATACGATTAAGAGGGATCTGCGTGTCGAGATTTCGTCAACTTCGAATGACTTATAAGATTGTAGTTCTCTGCTTGCTGAAATTCCGTGTAATTTAGAGCAATGATTGTTCCTAAACGTCAAGTGCTTTTCCTCTAAGTTATTTAAATTTCAGTTAGTGAGGCTCACTATCAACAGTATGAGTCATTCATTGTCGCTCGATCTGGACAGGTGATTTGTCCCGAAGTATTTCAATTAGGTACAACAAAATATGCAGTTTTTGAAATGCCATAAGACGCAAAACCATGGATCGTGCACAAAGTTATCGAATTGCCATTCACTTTCCCACTGTTAACAAGACCTTTTTTTTAACCATATCAACCTTTGTTGACCAAATAATTTTATGACTACTTAATTATGCTAATGAGAATAAATTTATGAATTACTTCTCTTTTTCGGTAACATGTCTCAAGAAAACTCTTGGACCAAATTTACTAATTATGATGTTTTTTTTATGATTCTAGGGCGCCCTAATTCTATAATTGTTTCGATGCTCACACTCGCTGCTCTTATTTCAAGAGAACGGGTGATTTTGAAACCTAAATTTAATGAATCACTCTCGATGCTGCTTATTTCCCGTTCTCGCATGCGAGAACATATTGCAAGCAACATGAGAGGAGTTTTTAGTGACTATAAAATCGACCACCTGGGTATCGCAAAGCCTTCTGCTCTACCCTGCGCATGTCGACTCGAATGAAAAAGGCTCTTGTGTGGGTGTGAAACGTCAAAGCGTGTTTACATTTTGGATGGATGCAAGTAAAAGTGAATGATTCGTGATATTTTTGCACGATTTCACGGTTTGCTGCACGGGTTTCATCTTAAACTAACGGTGATACGAATCGATATCGACAAACGTATGTGCGGGTGTAAGTTTCATTTGTTTTTGTTTATTTTCAGGTACATTGGCCGAGACAAGTTTGGAAAAATAAAGAGTAGGATCCGACAGTTGTTTTAATTGAACTAACCGGGCTTTAAATGAATCGCCGGCCAAATTCCGAGTGGCTTGCCTGTCAGATCTTCGAGGTCATATGATGAGGATCCGACCTTGGCCTTCACCTTGCAGGGAAGATACTGCTGACCGTATTTTGCGTTGTAGTTCTCTACAGCGCTGGAAGGCTTCATATTTTTCCGGTACACAAGTTGACCGACGGAGAAAGCTTTGGAAAATCGCCGACTCCGCAAATTATAGTGCTTGGTGGATGATTCGTGTGCTTTGTTCAAGTTGTTTTTGACGATATCATATATTTTTGTGAAGTTTTGTTTACGTTGCTCCTCGCGTTCACCTTCAGAGGTCTCCTGATGATGACGTGAGAGACGATGGTCATTTCCCGTTTCGGATAATTCAGTGCCGTGCGTGATAAAATAGGGCGTGAAGCCAGTGGATGTGTGTTTGGATGTATTAAGAATCATCTCGATTTCAGAGAGCTTTGTATCCCACATTCGCTGGTCTTCACGTACATATGTTCTGATGGCAGAATTTATCGTACGATTCACTCGCTCGACAGGGTTTGCCTGCGAGTGATAACGCGAGTTCAGCCAGTGTTTAATGCGGAAGTGATCTAGTAGGTCTTTAAACACCTTAGATGTAAAGACGCTACCGTTATCCGTGATGATTATCTCCGGAACGGAATTTCGATAAAACCACTGATCCTTCAGAACTGAACACATAGCTGAACTGTCGATTTTCCGTACGGGATGTATCATCACCCATTTGGAGAAGTAATCGCTGATTACTAGCAGGTGTTGGTTCCCCTTTTTACTTCGAGGGAGAGGACCTACATAATCGATGGATATAATTTGCCATGGCCGTGATGCTTGGCGCATTTTTCCCATCTCTGGCGTGATCGCTACATAAGAAGCTTTGGTTTCTTTGCACGTTGTACAGTTTTGAACATATTTGCGTATTTCTGAGGCCATTTTCGGCCAATAGTAACGTTTTTGGATACGATTCAGAGTCATAGCCTTGGTGGAAGTTGGTGTCGTGGTTTTCCTGGAGTAAGGTAGGTATATTTTCGGGTAATGGAACAATTTTCCACTCAAAGCGTGAATCATACGGTTCATTCTTTGCCGTGACGAATTTCATTAGAATTCCATCATCTATGCGGAAATCAGCAAACTCATCTGGCTTATTCCTAACTTTCTCGACCAATGAGGAGTGCCAGGAGGCAGCCGGTGTATCTTGGACTACAGCTATGCTTCTTGATAATGCGTCTGGGACTACATTTTCCTTGCCTTTTCTGTGTACCACAGACATATCAAACTGCTGTAGATCCAAGCTCCACCGACTGCACCTTGAGCCCACCTTCCATTTGGTATTGAGAATGTGTGTTAGGGCAGAGGAGTCTGTGATCAGTTTAAAGTGAGAACCCTCAATATATCCTCGGAAGGCTTCTATGGCAAGCAGAGCTGCCAGTGCTTCCTTCTCGGCTGCGTGGTAGTTCCGCTGCGGAGTAGTCAGTTTATGCGAATAGTAAGATATGACCTTTTCGCCATCATCTTGCTGTTGAGTCAGGACACCAGCCACGGCGACGTCGCTGGCATCCGTCTGGATTGTAAATTCCCTAGTAAAGTCGGGACTGCCCAGAATTGGAGCGCTGACCAGTCGCTCTTTGATGGTGCAAAAGGATTTCTCTGCTTCCTCGTTCCATTTTATAATTTTCGATTTCGTTTTCAGAAGATCGGTCAATGCCGCCGTGATCATACTGAAATCGGATATAAAACGGCGGTAATAATTTACCATTCCCAAGAATCTTCTCAGTTTAGTAATGGTGTTTGGCCTCGCATATTCGACGATGGGTCGAGTCTTTTCGGGATTGGCTCGCAGACCATTAGTACTGAGCAGATATCCAAGGAATGGTATTTCTGGAACGCCAAATTGGGATTTTTCCAGATTAATTGACAAATTCGCATCTCTTAGTCGGCGCGCAATTTCTTGGAGCAACTGCACGTGATGCTCGAATGTCTCCGTCACCACGACGATATCGTCGAGGTAGACGAAGACATACGGTTCCAATACACCGTGGCCTAGTACCCTGTCCATTAGTCTAGC